>NW_027362771.1:328060242-330460242 GCF_046119375.1 Phyllobates terribilis
GCTGACTGTCATGTACCCGGACTGGTGGTACAGATGTAGCAGAGCTGACTGTCATGTACCCGGACTGGTGGTACAGATGTAGCAGAGCTGACTGTCATGTACCCGGACTGGTGATACAGATGTAGCAGAGCTGACTGTCATGTACCCGGACTGGTGGTACAGATGTAGCAGAGCTGACTGTCATGTACCCGGACTGGTGGTACAGATGTAGCAGAGCTGACTGTCATGTACCCGGACTGGTGGTACAGATGTAGCAGAGCTGACTGTCATGTACCCGGACTGGTGGTACAGATGTAGCAGAGCTGACTGTCATGTACCCGGACTGGTGGTACAGATGTAGCAGAGCTGACTGTCATGTACCCGGACTGGTGGTACAGATGTAGCAGAGCTGACTGTCATGTACCCGGACTGGTGGTACAGATGTAGCAGAGCTGACTGTCATGTACCTGGACTGGTGGTACAGATGTAGCAGAGCTGACTGTCATGTACCTGGACTGGTGGTACAGATGTAGCAGAGCTGACTGTCATGTACCTGGACTGGTGGTACAGATGTAGCAGAGCTGACTGTCATGTACCTGGACTGGTGGTACAGATGTAGCAGAGCTGACTGTCATGTACCTGGACTGGTGGTACAGATGTAGCAGAGCTGACTGTCATGTACCCGGACTGGTGGTACAGATGTAGCAGAGCTGACTGTCTTGTGAAGCCTCCATTGTGCATTATAAAACCTCTGATCCAACGTTACATCTCCAGAGACTCCAGATACTGATAAGTAGCAGCGCACTGACAAATCACACGTTGAGCTCTGCTGCATCTGTACATTGTATTATCACCGCCTCTTGCATAGTCCACGTTATTATGGCGTACGTAGGACAGTCTTTTACATCGGTGTTATTGGTGATAACTCTCTGTAAAGTTGTGTTTTGTTGTCGGCTTTTCTCTTTGTAGTGTTTGTAGATTATGGAGGGATTGTGCTTGGCGTAAGCTGAAGGCCCGGCAGAGGGTGGCATGGTTGTCCACTGTGGGGGCAGGAGAGCTGGATTCGGGAGGCCACTCTTTGGTCCAAGTTGTGAAAGAAGAATTAGAGGTTAGAGAAATCTTTTTCTAAAATGGTATTTGTAAAAATTAATAAGTTCTTTCCAAGATAGTAAGTTATGCCCTATCCACGGGCTAGAGGATCATCGTTGGGACCCCCACAATCGAGAGAATGGGCCCCTGACACCTGGGAAGTAAGCTCCGCAGCCCCATCTTTAATGGAGCTGAGATGTCTGTGCTCGACCTCCGCTCCATTCACTGTCCATGGAACTGTGGGAGAAGGCTGGGCACAGCGGCTGCTATACTATATAGGGACAGCAGCGGATATACAGGTTACAAAAGTGTATGCTGATGCCGGCCAGCCATACGGAGTCCAAAGTGACACGCTTGACCTCTGATGGGTGAATGGGAAGCTATGGAGAAATCAGATGTACCCACTGGGAGCGCACATACAATAAATGCTATGTGAACATTCCCTTACACACAATTACCAGGACACATTTTCTAGAATGCCCCTCATTCCCAGAATTTCCATGCTCGTCCCAGTATAGATAGATGCGCCCCACTATGTAGTGAAGTCTTCTCCGTACACCAGGAGATGGGCCTAGAGTGTTTTAGAGGAGCTGTCATAGACTGAATTATTGCTTATGGTATATTATATGTGCTGTCTACACTAGAGATGAGCGGATCGCTTTGCAGAACCACGGTCCAGGTCAGTGCTCTCTGGCCATGGAATTTCCTGAGCTTTCGGGTTTGCCAGCTTGGCGTTTGATGGAAGGCCTGGTGTGACATCATCTGTGCTGCATGCAGTACACAGGTAACGTCTTGCCAGCCCGGCTAATGAGAAGCCGAGCCTGGAATCCCTAACGGTAAGGAAATTCATGCAGCTTCTGCCACGGCCAGAGAGCACTGACCTGGACCCGTGGACAGGGGTTGTGTGAATCGATCCGCTCATCTCTAGAGTACCACTAATATCAGAGGGTGTGTGGAATATGTATATAGCTGCCATGTGTTATACCTGCGTTATCCACACGATGGCCCTCTTATGGAGAGCATGCACTGATAGCGGACTCTTCTCTCTCCTGCAGAAAGTCTACATAATACCAGAGATATTCCTGTACTTCACGGACTCCGAGTCCCTTAATGATCACGGAGCACACTGCGGACCAAAGAAAGGTAACGATCCAATGTAACACAGCACATTCAGCCATGTTATAGACAGGGAAGCAGGGCTCTGGTGTTGGAGTCATGAAGTCGGAGTCTATGTCCGTTTTGGTGGAATCGGAGTATAAAATGGTCCGACTACAACTCCTAAAATATATAATAAATTGGGTACAGTAGTTCAATGCAGTTTGTGGGGAATATTTTTTCATAAGAATTTGGGAAAGTTATGAAATGTCCTATAAACGTCTGTCCTATTCCTGATCTAAGGGTCTAGACTTTTAGCTGAGATGAATCTGTGCTACAGTAAATTTATCACTTAAACATGAGCCATGTATGAGGGAGTCGGAGTCGTGGAGTCGGAGTTGGAGTCAGAGGTTTAGCTTACCGACTCCACAGCCCTGCAGGGAAGCACAGGACGCAAGGAACAGATTCATCCATATTTTATAATTCTTAGGCTGTGTGCACAGTCTTTTTGCTGAAGTTTTTGGAGCAGAAACTCAGTTTTTGAGATTTGGTGGAGGATTTGGAGAGTTTTCGGTCAGTTTCTGCTCTAAAAACTCGTAGAAAATCTCTATGTGCACATAGCCTTAGACAGTGCAAACCTAGACTACATCTTTACAACGTCTTTTGTAAGTTTACACCACCTATTAGTTGGTCTATATTTTCACCAGAAATTTGTGCCCAAATTTGGCACATTTTTTTGGAGCAGAAAGCATCTAAAACGCATAATAAATATGGTGAATGTTTAAGGAAGTTTTCTGGTATGTGAAGAAAAGTCTGCAGTCACTCTTATGTGATTGCAGACTGCTGAATCATGACAGTGTGTGATGCGCACACTGTCACGACTCCCATGTGCCCTATGCAAATGGGTGGTGTTCCGACCTCATGTATCTGATTTACTTACGGTCACGTACCGACTAGTCTCATCCAGCGTCTCTTCGTGATAGTGTGCACATCGCACACTGTCACAATTCGGCAGTTTGGAGTCACATAGAGCAACTGCAAACTTTTCTTCTGAGACTGGAAAACCCCTTTAAGGCTTGAAGCAGCAGCTTTACTAAACCTGCTCTCCAGCTTTACCAAACCTGCTCTCCTCCTTTACCAAACCTGCTCTCCTCCTTTACCAAACCTGCTCTCCTCCTTTACCAAACCTGCTCTCCTCCTTTACCAAACCCGCTCTCCACCTTTACCAAACCTGCTCTCCACCTTTACCAAACCTGCTCTCCACCTTTACCAAACCTGCTCTCCACCTTTACCAAACCTGCTCTCCACCTTTACCAAACCCGCTCTCCACCTTTACCCAGTCTTTTTGGTGGGACACTGTCTAGATCCAGATACATGATGCCACTGAAGCATGCTCACATTCTCCATAAATGAGGTATACGTTAAAAAAGTCTTATAAAGTAACAGACTCTGTATATCTATAACTATCTATAACAATGAGTGTAAGCTAAGACTTAGCACACACATCACATGATTCCGAATATCAGGTCATGTCACTATATCTTGGTACCTGCGGACTTGGCATAAAGTGTAATGTAAGCTCTCTGGATTCAGGGATTTTGAAAACTTGACCCATGAAAGGAGCCTCACTGAAAACAAAGAGGCCGCATCATATAAGTGGCGCATGTTGGTTTACTATCTGATGTAGTCAATGATGTTAGTTCTTCTTTTGTAGCAAAAAAGAAACATGGTTTAGAAACTGCAACTTCCTTGGAGAAACTGCTGCCAAAGGACTGTGAAATTGTGGGACTTGCCACACCGGGAACCGTAGGTAACATACCATGTGCTGTATAGTCGCATATACTTACTGCTTTCATCCTATTTCTGTTCTTTGTATTGTGGACTCAGTACAAGAAAATGTGATTTCTCTATGGCTTGGGAATAACATTTGGTTGGCCAAATGAGCGTTCCATATCAGCTATTAAAGTGAACCTGACAGCAGATACATGCTGCCCGATTCACAGCAGCAGGTATAAGACGCTGGCTGTATGATTTCAGCCATATAAGTTAAACTTTGAAATGCTTCAGGGTAAAACGTACTGTAATAGCCGCCGGAGATCGAGCCTCTCACAGGTCTCTCCCTTTACATGTATGCAGGTAGACCTGTCAATCCAGGGCAGCAGTTGGGGAGAAGGCACCAAGGACCCGCCTGTCCGACTAGTCTCCTGGGCGGCTCGGTCTTCGGTGGCTTTTAAAGTATGTCTTCCTCTGAAACACTGCAGTGTTTCAAAATTAAACTTCTATGGCTGAAATCATACAGCTAGTGCCTGATGCATGCTGCCGTGGTACCTTTAAAGGTGTATGGATAACCTTATTATGGGCTGCTTCATCCACCAGATTGCTCTGACATCTGAGCACAGAGATGCTGGTGGTTCTGCTCCTTTTGGGGCATTTGTTGACTCACTGTACCTTCCCCTGTGCCTCCCCTATGTTTTTTTGTCTTCAGATTTACCAGTAAGGGTGATTATTGTCATTGCAGTAGTTATTTTCTAGTATTTCTTGTTGAGGGTTTAGGCACAGTACCCGGCGTTAATATTACAGCACTGGGTGCTGTCGGTGCCGATATCATTACCTAAAGAACTGAGCGCATCGAGTATAGTGCTGCTTTCCATAGTCTTCCTATTCCCTCCTGTCGACTGCAACTGAGTTACTATTCATGGAATTAATTCGCTATTTACATTAATTTACTTGTTTTTACACTAGTAACACCCATAGGTTCTTCCAGTAATCCACCCAAAGAATTAGAAGATGGGGAGTCTGGCTTTGCACTTCTCTTTCCAAAAATCAATGGGGTAAAGATCCAAAAATTTCATTTCTTCAAGGACTCGAAGAATAAAGTATTTGATGAGAAAATACTTGAAGAGGCTGGTGAGTTTTACTATTAATGCTCTGTTAAAACACAAACACACAGTAGGCTTCACATTGTACTTTATCCCTTTAGCGCAAAATGACACACTTGTATGTCAGGGCTGGGGTACATAAGGGTGGAGGGGGCTCGGAGCGGAGCACCCTCCATACGGCATAGATGTCGGCCGAGTTACATTGCCGACATCTGTCTCTTAAAGGCAGTCGTTAACCCTAGAACGCATACCTGGGGCCTCGCAGGCCCGCCCTGTTAATTGTTTTCTATTTTCTGCAAAAATTACTTTAGTTAGAATTTTGAAACTCTAGGTATTCCTCAGGTATATAGTTGTTTGTCATTTTTGTTTGAGTTATTCCATGTTATTTGCACATGGGCCTAAAAGGCCCCAGGTATGTGAAAAAGTAGATTTTTATGGTCATGCGTTCTAGGGTTAAAGATAAGCTCCGATTCCTGCTGTTAATCATTAAAATGCCACGGTCAGTCTGACAGCAACATTTAAATGGATCATGCATTGGCTCTCGTTGGCCCCAGCTTTCTAGGCCTATCATTTTTGAGGTATTCGTCAAAAAAACAGAACACATGCAATAATAATTTGTAGCCAAGCGACTGCACGAACCTGCCCCACATTTGCCACACAGGTAAATTAGGAACTACGGAAAGTTTTACACCAGGTTTCAGTTATCTAAGACATATTCACCATAAGAAAACTTAAAGGGGATATCCGGGACTTAAATAAATGTGCTTAAGCACTAACAGGCAAGTAGTTACTACCTACCTGCCTTGTGTGCACGGTGCCGTTCTCCGCCGACACAGAGCAGTCACATACTTCTGCTGACGTCACGTCAACAGAGCGGCAGTTTCTTTTCCTGTTGACAGGGCGGGACTACTGGTGTCATGCTGATTGACTGCCGTCTCTGCTGCCTAATTGGGGGAAGGTGGCTGTCAATGACCGGCGCTGGGTACAACAGGCAGGTAGTTGCCTCTGTTAGCAACTACTTTTGCCTGTTAGTGCTTAGGCACACTTTTTTTTTTTTAAAGTCACAAATATCCCCTTTAATACAAAATCAATCTCGAGATACTAGCTTAAAAAATGGAATATGAAGACAAATATTAATTTACAGCCAAACGACTGGACCAATCTGCCCTAAATTTGACATATATAGGTAAATCAGAAAGTAACAGATTGCTGGGGGGGACCAACACCCGGCCCCCTCTGATCAGCTGTTACAGCCAACTCTGGCAGTGGCTGGATGTAAACCGTGTACGGAGTGGAGCACCACAGCTTGGAACGTTGTGTAGTGGCCGCACCCAGGTCCTGCAGATCAGCTCATATTCAAATATGTACATATAACAATAAGAGAAGGCAGAGGTGATTTTAACCCCTTACTGACATCTGACATAGATGTACAGCGCAAGTTGGTAGCAGGTGTATAGATCGGTCTCATGGTGTGAGCCCGTCCCTTATTCAGCAGATAATGGCTTGGACACAGAGCCAGAGCCTGCCTCTAACAGCCGCCAGCAACTGTTCTGACAGTGGCATTAACAGTGTGGCGGCATGGGGGCACATCATTCTATGCTCCCATTAGCACCACTGTGACGCGATCGCTGGGTGCCGATGGGTTGGTATGACAGCCAGGGGTCTCTTGAAGACTGTGAAACCCAGGCTGTGGTATCGCTGTATATAGCAGAAGTGATCAGACGATTGCTGATTCAAGTACTCCAAAGGAACTAATAAATATTCTAAAAAGTATTAAAAAAAAAAAAAAAGTGTAAAGAAAACATAAGTTTAAAACACCTTTTTTCCCCATTAAAAAAATGTAAAAAATACACACGTCATATCGCTGTGTTTTGTAAAATCGGATCTATAAAAATCTAAAAATAATGAACTTGATCCGTAAACGGAAAAAAATTCAAAATTACAAGATTGCGTTTTTTTTGGATGTTGTGACACCGCAGAAAAATGGTGTAAAAAGCGATCAAAATGTCATATCTATCCCAAAATGGTATCAATAGAAACATCATCTTGCCCCTCAAAAATTAAGCCTGCACCTATCTCCATCGACCGAAAAATGAAAACCTTACAAGTCTCCGAATATGGCAACACAATCAAAAAGAGATTTATTTTCTTACAAGTTTCCAATTTTTCTTTATACCACAATCAAATAATTAAAAAAAAAAACTGGACACGTTTGGTATCGCCGTAACCGTACTGATGAGGAGAATCATATTGTCAGGTCATTTTAACCATACGATGTACGCCGTAAAAACAATTCCCAAAAAACAATGGCAGAATATAGTCGCATTTGGAATTTTTTTTTTTTAATTTTTCAGTACACTATGTGGTAAAATGACTGGTTTCATTCAAAAGTAAAACTTGTCCTGCAAAAAAACAAGCCCTCATATGTCTATGTGGATTTAAAAATAAAAAGTTATGGCTCTTGGAAAAAGGGAAGGAAAAAGCGAAAACACAAAAACGGAAATTTTCCGTGTCGGGAAGGGGTTAAATTGCACCTTAGTCCCATTCATTTCAGTTGAGGTGAGCAAAAAAAAAAGAAAAATAACAGCACAAGCTGTAGACATGTGTGGCACAAGTTTCGGGAGATAGTAGCCATATGTTTCTAACCCTGGATACACCCCCTTTAAAGCTTCTTAACGACCGCCATTAATCAAGTGTAAAATATCCATTCCAAGTTTACATAGGTTTGTGATACATGTCCATAAAAAGAAAAGTCTGATGTGTTGGTGATTATCTACAAGCCGGGCAGCGGGTGCAGGTTATTGGGATTGTGGTGATCATTATTTCACTACTCTGACTTGTTCGTTTTACCATTCCAGCCTAAAGACATTCATTTCTAATTTCCGTGCAAAAAATTTCTAACTGTCCATGATTTATTATCATGTTGTTCAGGAAGGAAAAAAAAAGTCAGCAACCTTGGTATGAATAGGCATAAATAGGCACATCATAGCAAATGTATCATTCTAGTTTCCTTCTGTAATTACATTGGAGAAAGTAGCAGTGGGCACAATATTTCTGAAGCCGCCCTGCAACAATTGTCATCAGAGTCAGGAAAATCTGTCCCGGTCTTACAAGCCACAGATCGCTGCCAGTTTTCTGGGATTATTCACTGACTGCTGCACTTATTTTTTATTTATTTTCAGGCCTTAAAAATAACCCAGATCTGCGCGTAGTTCTGATCTTTGGGTACAACACATGGAGGCATGGAGCGACACGTTTCCTACATCAAGTCCTTAATCCTTTAAATGAGAAAAGTATCATCATCGCTGGCGGGCAGGTGGAATACCTGGCCTCATTCTCTTCCCAGGCGTAAGTATAGTTTTCAGATCTGACTTACAGCTAGAAGTTGTTCTACTTATATTCTAATGATTCTGTCTTACCACCAAGCTCATTCACAGCACTGCAAACTCCAGAGATAAAATCCCCCAGCATTCCTTTTGGCTTACTTATCCGCACAGAGCTTGATCTGATCTTTTTTTTTTTGCATTCTGTAAAGTTTATAAAACCAACTATTTCAATACCGGAGCTCAACTATAGTGTTGACCTCTCTCAGGGTCTTATTGTGCCCTCATCAATGGTGACAGATTCACTTCACAGATGCTTCTGTCAATGGTTTACTCTCCTAACCGGCAGATCTGTGAAATAAACTTTATAAAATGGGCTAGAGAGTGTAAATGATGCAAATGTACTCAACTTCCTAAGTAGCTAATATTTTTGTATCTAAATTGTAAAGTGGTATTCAAAGGATGAACCCCTCTTCGCCATCTGCCATATATGTACACCACAGCGGGCAAGGAGTTCCCATAAAGCGTCACACATATATGCCACATTGATGGAGCCAGCTCAGAAGCAGAGCCACCACCATCGGCAGGAGGTATATGTAAAGGGCTGAATGCGTTAACACCCTTGCGACACCATTGTGAGGCGCCAATGGTTGTCACGGCAACTGAAGGTCAAACTTTGATCTCTGGGGCTGTCGGGTACAGTGGCCTGTAAGGCCCTGATATATACCATATCTAGCAGGCCTTCCGTCAGTGTAAAACTCACAGGTCTATTAGCCGGTAATATACACATTTTGTAGGGTATCAGATCATTCAAAAGTTCAAGTCCCATAGTGGGAATAAGAGGAAAAAAAGTCCTATAAACTTTTGTACGTAAAAATATTAAAAAACGTTTCAGCTCTGTTTGCACTGGTTCTATCGGGGGTCGCATGACTTTATTATGTCAAGCTATCCCTGAGGCCAATCAGCACTGGTTTCACTTCACGCTCCCCACCTTCGGACAATTCACAAGCATCCGTAGGAATTGGAGACCTGCTGCTCTCTCACTTCCTTCAGATGTATGTGATACATCCAAAGATGGGGAGAGTGAAGCGAGTGCTGATTGGCTGCAGGGATCACTTGACCCAATGTAATGCAATCCCTGGGAGAGCCAGTGCCGACGCCAGTGGAACGGCGCCGGCATCCGAGGTGAGTATAGGTGTTATCATTTTACTGGGGGCAAACGTATGGATTTAGAAGGGGTTTTCCGACTAGTGGATGACCCCTTTAATTTCTTGTGATGACGCAAATAAGGATTCCATAGTATGACATTTGACCAGTTCTCCTTTTTGCCTTGCAGGAAGACTCGAGGTACGGATTGCATTGGTGTAGTTGGACTGGCGCTGAGTGGACCACAGATTCAGGGTGCCACCGTTCTTCTAGACCAGGATGTGTATGATGAAAAGACTGCAGACTCTGTCATGCAGCGTCTAAAGGCCGCAAACATTCCTGAGGAGAATAGCTTGGGGCTTATGTTTGCATGTGTCGGCCGAGGAGAGCAGCACTACAAGAAGAAAAATATCGAGGCGGATTCTTTTCGGAAACACTTTCCCAATGTGCCTCTGTTTGGCTTTTTTGGCAATGGCGAGATTGGTTGTGACCGTGTGGTTAGTGGTAATTTTACACTGCGTGAATGTAATGGTGAAAAGGACAATCTTTTACATGGATACACCACAGTGATGACCATTATTCATTTTGGACACACCAAGTAATGCTTCCTGCTCCTAAATACTGAAATCTGTAAAAACCAAAAATGTCAGCGCGCTGTACAATTCCTGCCAGAAACTTTTAGACTAGTCACATTCTCACATTATGTAATACTGCCTCAAAATTGAAAACAAATCTTTGTAAAAATGTAATCTCTCCTCTTTTATTTGGCTTTAATAAAGATTTTGTGTCTCTTGATTTCATAAAATGATGCTGCCATCACTATTGAGAGGCCCAGCGTGTGGATGCAATGATAGGAGTATCTAAATGTTGTCATTTGCTATGGAATATGGCTAATTATTATATAAGTACTGTAAAATACAGTGGGGAAAATAAGTATTTGATAAACTGACAATTTTGCAAGTTTTCCCACCTACAAAGAATGGAGAGGTCTGTAATTTTTATCATAGGTACACTTCAACTGTGAGAGACAGAATCTAACAATAAAAAAAAAACAATCACATTGTATGATTTTTAAATACTTAATTAAATTGCATTTTATTGCATGAAATATTTGATCACCTACCAACCAGCAAGAATTCTGGCTCTCACAGACCTGTTAGTTTTTCTTTAAGAAGCCCTCCTACTCTGCACTCATTACCTGTATTAATTGCACCTGTTTGAACTCATTACCTATATAAAAGACATAATTAATTTGCATTTATTGCCTGAAACAAGTATTTGATACAATAGAAAAACAGAACTTAATATTTGGTACAGAAACATTTGTTTGTAATTAGAGGTCAGACGTTTCCTGTAGTTCTTGACCAAGTTTGCACACACTGCAGCAGGGATTTTGGCCCCCTCCTCCATACAGATCTCCAGATCTTTCAGGTTTCGGGGCTGTCACTGGGCAACATTGAGTTTCAGCTCCCTCCAAAGATATTCTATTGGGTTCAGGTCTTGAGACTGGCTAGACCACTCCAGCTCCTTGAAATGCTTCTTACAGAGCCACTCCTTAGTTGCACTGACTGTGTGTTTCAGGTCATTGTCATGCTGGAAGACCCAGCCACAACCCAACTTCAATGCTCTTATTGAGAGAAGGAGGTTGTTGGGCAAAATCTCGTGATACATGACCCCATCCATCCTCCCTTAAATACGGTGCATTTGTCCTGTGCCCTTTGCAGAAAAGCACCCCCAAAGTATGATGCTTTCTCCACCATGCTTCACGGTTGGGTGTTCTTAGGGTTGTACTCATCCTTCTTCCTTCAAACATGGCGAGTGGAGTTGATACCTAAAAGTTCTATTTTGGTCTCATCTGACCACATGACCTCCTCCTCTAGATCATCCAGATGGTCATTGGCGAACTTCAAACGGGCCTGGATATGTGCTGGCATGAGCACATATCACATATTTTAATCCATGACGGTGTAGTGTGTTACTGTCAGTAATGTTTGAAACTGTGGTCGCAGCTCTCTTCAGGTCATTGACCAGGTCCTCCCGTGTAATTCTGGGCTGATTCCTGACCTTTCTCAGAATCATCCTTACCTCACGAGGCAAGATTTTGCATGGAGCCCCAGACCGAGGAAGATTGACAGTCATCTTGTATTTCTTCCATTTTCTAATAATTGTGCCAACAGTTGTTGCCTTCTCACCAAGCTGTTTGTCTATTGTCCTGTAGCTTATCCCAGCCTTATGGAGGTCTACAATTTTGTCCCTGGGATTCTTAAACAGCTCTTTGGTGTTGGTCACGGTGGAGAAGTTGGAGTATGATTTATTGTCTGGACAGGTGTCTTTTATACAGGTAACGAGTTAAAACAGGCTGGTTGGCAGGTGATCAAATACCGTATTTTTCGGACTATGCGACACACTTTTTTCCTCCAAAATTTTGGAGGAAAGTGGGGGGTGTGTCTTCTGCACCTCTCGACAGTTATTTTGGCCCACTCCTCATGAGCAAACTGCTCCAGTTGTCTCGTGTTTGAAGGTTGCCTTTTCCAGACAACATATTTCAGCTCTTTCTAAAGATGCTCAATAGGACTTAGGTCAGGGCTCATAGAAGGCCACTACAGAATAGTCCAATGTTTTCCTCTTAGCCATTCTTGGGTGTTTTTAGCTGTCTGTTTTGGGTCATTATCCTGTTGCAAGACCCATGACCTGCGACTGAGACCAAGCTTTCTGACACTGGGCAGCACATTTCTCCCTTGATAGTCTTGAGATTTCATTGTACCCTGCACAGATTCAAGACACCCTGTGCCAGATGCAGCAAAGCAGCCCCAGAACATAACAGAGCCTCCTCCATCTTTTACAGTAGGGACAGTGTTCTTTTCTTGATATGCCTCATTTTTCCGTTCTGTGAACATAGAGCTTATGTGCCTTGCCAAAAACTTCCATTTTTGTCTCATCTGGCCATAGGACATTCTCCCAGAAGCTTTGTGGCTTGTCAACATGTAGTTTGGCAAATTCCAGTCTGGCTTTTTTATGATTTTTTTCAACAATGGTGTTCTCCTTGGTCGTCTCCCATGAAGTCCACTTTGGATCAAACAACGACGGATGGTGCGATCTGACACTGATGTTCCTTGAGCTTGAAGTTCACCTTTAATCTCTTCAGAAGTTATCCTGGGCTCTTTTGTTACCATTCGTATTATCCGTCTCTTGATTTGTCATCAATCTTCCTCCTGCGGCCACGTCCAGGGAGGTTGGCTACAGTCCAACGGATCTTAAATTTCTGAATAATATGTGCAACTGTAGTCACAAGTTGGCAAGCTCATCAAGAGAATGCCAAGAGTATGCAAAGCAAAAGGTGGTTACTTTGAAGAACCTAGAATATAAGACATTTTCAGTTGTTTCACACTTTTTTGTTAAGTATATAATTCCACATGTGTTAATTCATAGTTTTGATGCCTTCAGTGTGAATGTACAATTTTCATAGTCATGAAAATACAGAAAAATCTTTAAATGAGAAGGTGTGTCCAAACTTTTGGTCTGTACTGTATATAAATAATGTGGAGGGTGTGGGGGGAGCTTCAGCGGCGGAGGAGCGGGGCACAGGAGGCAGTAGCCCGCTGCTAAAGAAAATGAAAATGAAACGCTCATGGGCGTGGGGAGCAGTGAATATTCATTTTCCTTAATAGCTCGCACACTGTACTTGCAGCGTGGCTCCTGGTATGTATGGCCCCCCTCATCCCTCATCCTGGTATGTATGGCACCCTTCATCCCTCATCCTGGTTTGTATGCCCCCCCCCCATCATCCCTCTTCCTGGTATGCTTGGCACCCCCTGATCCCCATCATGCTGCACACAAAAAAAAATAAACAATTATACTCACCTCCTCTGTACCACCGCTGCGTCCTGCTCTGCTGCCGACAGGGATCTCACTGTGTGAGCCGCGCATGGCGAAATGCCATGCACCTTCACACTGTGAGATGCTGTGCCGGAATAGTCACTGCTCCCCACGCCGGGACTGTGTGTGTGGCGAGCAGTGACCATTCATTCTCCTTAACAGCGTGCACATTGTACCCGCAGCGCGGCTCTTGATCATGAGAGTGGGTTGTAGTGAATATTCATGGTCTCTAATTTCGGGCACACCTGACCGCCGGCTGCAGCAGGAGCCGCGCTGCGGGTACAGTCCCGGCGTGGGAAGCAGTGACTATTCCGGTACAGCATTTCACAGTGTGAGGGTGCATGGCAATTACGCCATGCGCGGCTCACACAGTGAGATCCCTGTCGGCAGCAGAGCAGGACGCAGAGGAGGTGACTATAATTGTTTATTTTTTTTGTGTGCAGCGTGATGGGGATCAGGGGGTGCCAAGCATACCAGGAAGAGGGATGAAGGGGCCCATACATACCAGGAAGAGGGATGAAGGGGGCCATGCATTAACAGGGCATCATGAGCACATTTTTTAGCTTAAAATTTTTATTCTATTTTCCTCCTCTAAAACCTAGGTGCGTCTTATGGTCTGGTGTGTCTTATAGTCCGAAAAATACGGTACTTATTTTGTGCAAAAAAATGCAATTTAATTATGTAAAAATCATACAATGTGATTTTCTGGATTTTTTTTTTGTCTCTCATAGTTGAAGTGTACCTAGGATAAAAAATTACAGATCTCTCCATTTTTTGTAGGTGGGAAAACTTGCAAAATCAACAGTGTATCAAATACTTATTTTCCCCACTGTATAGCAAAAATGTAATTTCTACAAAAGAACTATTAGTAACAAGGCTGTCTCACAAACCTTAAAGGGGTTTTCCCACAACCAAAAGTTCATTTTAAAAATTGTCTGTGCCTGACCATGTACGGAACATACAGTGGGGGAAATAAGTATTTGATCCCTTGCTGTTTTTGTAAGTTTGCCCACTGACAAAGACATAAACAGTCTATAATTTTAAGGGTAGGTTAATTTTAACATTGAGGAGACATAAAATATCTAAAAAAAAAATCAAGAAAATCACATTGTATAAATTAGATAAATTTATTTGCATTTTGCAGTGAGAAGTAAGTATTTGATCCCCTTCAAACCATTATGAGTTCTGGCTCCTACAGACCAGTTAGACGCTCCTAATCAACTCGTTACCTGCATTAAAGATAGCTGTCTTATATAGTCACCTGTATAAAAGACTCCTGTCCACAGACTCAATTAATCAGTCAGACTCTATCCTCTACAACATGGGCAAGACCAAAGAGCTTTCTAAGGATGTCAGGGACAAGATCATAGACCTGCACAAAGCTGGAATGGGCTACAAAACCATAAGTAAGATGCTGGGTGAGAAGGAGACAACTGTTGGTGCAATAGTAAGAAAATGGAAGAAATACAAAATGACTGTTAATCGACATCGGTCTGGGGCACCATGCAAAATTTCACCACGTGGGATATCCTTGATCATGAGGAAGGATCAGCCTAAAACTACACGGGGGAACTTGTTAATGATCTCAAGGCAGATGGGACCACAGTCACCAAGAAAGCCATTGGTAACACATTACGCCTTAAAGGTTTAAAATCCTGCAGTGCCCGCAAGGTCCCCCTGCTCAAGAAGGCACATGTGCAGGCCCGTCTGAAGTTTGCCAATGAACACCTGGGTGATTCTGTGAGTTATTGGGAGAAGGTGCTGTGGTCAGATGAGGCAAAAATTGAGCTCTTTGGCATTAACTCAACCCACCGTGTTTGGAGGAAGAAGAATGATGAGTATAACCCTAAGAACATCATCCCAACCGTGAAGCATGGTGGGGGAAACATTATAATTTGGGGGTGCTTTTCTGCAAAGTGGACATGACGACTGCACCGTACTGAAGGGAAGATGGATGGGGTATGTATCACGAGATCTTGGCCAACAACCTCCTTCCCTCAGTAAGAGCATTGAAGATGGGTCACGGCTGGGTCTTCCAGCAAGACAATGACTCAAAACATACAGCCAAGGCAACAAAGGAGTGGCTCAAACAGAAGCACAGTAAGGTCCTGGATTGGCCTAGCCAGTCTCCAGACCTTAATCCCATAGAAAACTTATGGAGGGAGTTGAAGCGACAGCCTCAAAATCTTAATGATTTAGAGATGATCTGCAAAGAGGAGTGGACCAAAATTCCTCCCGACGTGTGCACAACCCTCATAATAAATTACAAAAAACTTCTGACTGCCTGTGCTTGCCAACAAGGGTTTTGCCACCAAGTATTAAATGCTGTTTGCCAGAGGGATCAAATACTTATTTCTCACTGCATCTCTCAATGTTAAAATTAGCCTACCCTTAAAATTATAGACTGTTCATGTCTTTGTCAGTGGGCAAACTTACAAAAACAGCAAGGGATCAAATACTTACTTCCCCCACTGTACCACATCTCCTGGGCAGGGGAGGAAGCAAAAGACAATACAGACATTACAGCAGGGGATCGCAGAGGATTCATTTTGTGAGGTAAAATATTGTTTAAAAACAGGCAGTGAAATATTTTACCTCACAAAATGAATCCTCTGCGATCCCCTGCTGTAGTATCTGTGTTGTATTTTGCTTCCTCTCCTGCCCAGGAGATGTGGTATGTTCCGTACATGGTCAGACACAGACAATATTTAAAATAAACTTTTGTTCATGACAAAACCTCTTTAACCTCTTTGCGCAAAAGGACGTAACTACACATCTGCACTGAGGTCCGCATCGGGAATTGAGCCCCCTCCATACACGGCACATGCCGGCTGTGTTACTTAGCAGGTATATGTCTCTAACAGCAGCGTTGAAATCTAAGCTCCGATCGCTGCTGTTAAACATTTAGATGCCGATGTCAGTTGGTGACAGCGGCATTTATGGAGAGACCTCCATTCTTTATTATACACTGTACTACTATGATATTGCACTATATAGAAGAAGTGATCAAACAACCACATGCTTAGATCCACTATGGGAACTAAGAAACAAGGCAAAATAGTTTAAAAAAAAGAGAAAAATACGGAAATTCAACTCTTTCCCTTTTAAAAATAAAGAAAAATTAACATATATGTTATCGCTGCCTCCATAAACGTTCAGTATATCACAATATTAAATTAATTAACCCATACAGTAAACACTTTCAAGAGAAAAAAAATTGAAACTGAACTGCAGCTTTTCACACCTTCCTAAGAAAAAAAAAATACAATAAATGATCAAAACATAGTATGTACCCTAAATGTATTTCATCCCAAATGTATTTTTATTCCCCGCTTTCCAGTGAATTGTATGGTGAAATAAATGATGTCATTCAAAACTACAAACTCGTTCTGCAAAAAAAAACAAGCCCTCATAGAGCTATATCAACGAAAAAAATAGTAAAGTTATGGCTCTTGAAAGAAGGCCAGGTAAAAGCAAAAGCACAAAAATGAAAAATACTCTGGTCCTTAATCCCTTCATGACCTTACAATTTTTCGTTTTTGCACTTTCATTTTCCTCCCCTTATTCCAAGAGCCATAACTTTTTTACTTGTCCATTCCCATAGCCATGTGAGGGTTTCTTTTTGGGACAAGTTGTACTTTTGAATGACACCATTCATTTTATCATGTGATGCACTGGAAAGTGGGAAGCAAATTTCAAGTGCGTCGAATTTGCAAAAAAAAAGTGAAACTCCACAATTGTTTTTTGGTCTTTTTTATTTACCATGTTCTCTATATGGTAAAACTGACCTAGCAATATGATTCCCCAGGTCACTACGAGTACGCAGATACCAAACATGTATAGTTTTTTTTTATATTTATTTATTTAACCCCTTTACCCCCCCCCCCCAAGCCTGTATTCACACCGTCATGACCAGGTCAAATTTTACAATTTTGACCCCTGTCACTTTATGTGGTAATAACTTCACTTCAACGGATCCCACTGATTCTGAGACTGTTTTTTTCATGATATATTGTACTTCATGATACTGGTAAAATTTCTTCAATATGACTTGCGTTTATTTGTGAAAAAATCGGAAATTTGGTGAAAATATTGAAAATTTAGCAATTTTCAAACTTCTATTTTTTTTTTGCCCTTAAATCAGAGGGTTATGGCACATAAAATAGTTAATAAATAACATTTCCCACATGTCTACTTTACATCAGCACAATTTTTGAAACATAATTTTTTTTGTTAGGAAGTTATAAGGGTTAACAGTTGACCAGCGATTTCTCGTTTTTACAACAACATTTACAAAACCAATTTTTTTAGAGACCACATCACATTTGAAGTGACTTTGAGGGGTCTATATCACAGAAAATACCCAAAAGTGACACCATTCTAAAAACCACATACCTCAAGGTTCTGAAAACCACATTCAAGAAGTTTATTAACCCTTCAGGTGCTTCACAGGAATTAATGGAATGTGGAAGGAAAAAAATGAACATTTAACTTTTTTTCATAAAAATTTTATTTTACACCCCATTTTTTTTTATTTTTACAAGGGTAACAAGAGAAAATGGATCCCAAAATGTATTGTGCAATTTCCCTGAACACGCCGATATCCCATATGTGGGGGAAAATTACTGTTTGGGCGCACGGCAGAGTTCGAAAGGGAAGGAGCGTGATTTGACTTTTTGAATGCAAAATTTTCTGGAATAATTAGCTGACACCATGTCGCGTTTGGAGAACCTCTCATAGGCCTAAGCAGTGGAACCCTCCCACAAGTAACCCCATTTTGGAAAGTAGACCCCTCAGGGAATGTACCTAGATGTGTGGTGAGCACCTTGAATCCACATGTGCTTCACAGAATTTTACAACGTTGATCTGTGAAAAGGAAAAAAAAATATTTTTTCCCAGAAAAATGTTGTTTTAGCTCAGAAAGAAAGGAGTGCCATATTGGAGTTCAGATTTTGCTGAACTGGTTTGAGGGGGCCATGTCACATTGACAGAGTCCCTGAGGTGCCAGAACAGCAGAACCCCCATAAGCGCCCCATTTTACAAACTACACCTCTATATAGAAGTACAAGCAGCATCACATCAATCTGCTCCAGTGAGGAATTACATCAGTCAAATTGACGCGTTTCAACTCAGACAAGTTTTATTCATGATCATGAATAAGACTCGTCTGAGTTGAAACGCGTCGATTTGACTAATGTAATTCCTCACTGGAGCAGATTGATGTGATGCTGCTTGTATTTCTCGGATGAACTCAAAGATTTTTTTATCTTGGACTCAATAAATTACTATGTTTTAACTTTATCCTACGCTGGAGATTTTCCTCTTTTCTCTTCATTGCACCAACCCGAGCCAGGGCGACTCCCTGCGAGGTTCTCTGGACACAGAGGATTTGCAGACTGCATTCCGGTGAGCTGACTCTCCCTTTCTTTTCTTCCCTTTTTCCATGCTAAATGTGGCTTAGGCACACTGGGGCTCAGAAGAGAGAGGGGCATGTGGATTTGGGAGCACAGAATTTGCTGAATTTCTTTTGGTGGGGGCGAGGAGCCATTTTGCTTTTCTAGAGGCTTTATACTACCAGTAACGTAGAAGCCCCCTATATTTCCATTAACAGATGATGGACCTTAGTGGGGACTTGTTTTTTTTGTGGATTGAGTTGAAGCTTTTATTGGGAACATTTTAAATAACATTTTGGATCACATTTATCCTACACTCTACGCTGAGCACTTACTTTGGGGTTTCCATCTAAATCTCCGAGTGACATGATTCAGATGAAATCCCCAAAGGATCCATTCACTATAATGAGGCAGCAAAGTTACTCTGGACTTCGTCTGGCCTCTTCAGCGGTGTCCTTCTTTTCAGAAGACAAAACTGTGGTGGACCGTGCTTTTATGCACACCTAAAAAGACGGACACCGCCGGATCATAGGCCAGACGGTGTCCACAGTGTCTCAATCTGCCTCATTATAGGGAATCTTCTGCCAGGGGTTTCATCTGAATCATGTATTTCAGAAATCTATACAGAAACGCTCAGCGGAGAGCGCAGGATACATGTGAGCCGAGCCTTACTGTGATCTTTGGGAGGCAGAATGAACAAATCAACAGCAGGTGAAGAATTGGTTTCATTTATTTTTTACGCCGTTCCTCGTGCGATATAAGTGATTAGATAGCTTTATTCTTCGGGTCGGTGCGATTACAGAGATACCAGATTTATATTGGTTTTTATGTTTGGCTGCTGTCACACACTTTTTTTTGCGGGACAAGTTGAAATTTTTATTGTTACCATTTTCGGGCAAATGGCATTTTTTCATCGATTTATATTCCGATTTTTGGGAGGCAGAATTAACAAAAATGGGCACCGCTTCTGGCAGTAAGTGCCGGGTGTCAGCTGTCTTATCAGCTGAAAACACGGCGGCGATCGAACGCGCACAGCTCCTGTGCACACGAAATCGCCTGTACGTGTCCATATGTCCAAGGTTGGTAAGTACTTACCAACCTGGATGCATGGATACGTCCAAGATCGTGAAGGGGTTAAGTGGTGGAAAAAAAAATCCAAAATTTGTAAGAAAATTTTTTTTTGCTTGTGTCGCTATTTTTCAAGACCCTTAACGTTTTAATTTTTCGGGATCTTGGGTTGTGCTTTTGGCGCCCTGCTCTAACATTTTTACTCATACCATTTTAGTAGATATGATGTTTTGATTGCCTTTTATTGGATTTTATTGCGAAGTTGCGGTGGTCAAAAAAATTTAATTCTGGTGTTTTGATTTTTTTTTTATTACGTTGTTTACCGATTGTAATACTTTATTTTATATTTTAATAGATCGGATTTTACAACGCAGCGATTCCAAATATGTGTTGTTGTGTTTTAAATTGCTTTATTTTTAATGGGGCAAAAGGGGCGTGATTTGAACTTGTGTTGTTTGTTTTTTTTTTATATATATTTTTAAAAACTTTTCTTTTTACTTTATTTAATAGTCCTCTTAGGAGACTTGTAGCTGCGATCATCTGATCACCTGTGCTATACATTGCAGTGCATAAGCACTGCTATGTATAGCAGAAATCACAATCTCCTATGAACACCAGCCATGAGCCGTCAAACGCAGGAGTAATGACAGGCATGGGGATCTTCAGCAGACCCCCGGCTGTCATGACTACCCATCCATGCCCCGCCCATGATGGGTGCCGATGGGCGGGATGAATTACAAGCTTGCAGCCAACGCGTTGTAGGGCCATTCTCTCTCCATCCAAGAAAAATAGTCTGATTATTTGATCAGACTCTGATCAGAGTTTGATCAGAGTGGCATCAGTTTTTTTTGGAGGTGGAGAGAAATAAAAAGTTTCTCCACCCTCTCCAAGATATCATCTGAGCGCGGTCCAATGCAATGTTTTTCATGGACCAAAAAACATGTCTCCTTAGCGTAGCTAAGGGCTCGACTCAGGAGAAGCAAAATATCTGAGTGGGCGACCAACCAGGTAACCATGTTTACATCTACGGTGGTGCACCCTACTCGTGGATATAGGGGAACTTCAGCAGATGAGCAAGCCTTTACTGAAAATAAATCTATATACAAAGACCAATATTACTGTTATACGGTGACCATATACAGGTGCATCTCACTAAATTAGAATATCATCAAAAAGTTAATTTATTTCAGTTCTTCAATACAAAAAGTGAAACTCATATATTATATAGAGTCATTACAAACAGAGTGATTGGCCTACTGAAATATATGTTCAGTAAATGCACTCAATACTTGGTCGGGGCTCCTTTTGCATCAATTACTGCATCAATGCCCTGTGACGTGCAAGGGAGGGGGGGAATATACTAACTAAACACATATGCGGGGATTTCGGGGATTACTAAAAAGATAGGTGGGGATTTCTTGGCGTCCGGGGACGCCAAGCATGTGCAAAACCCAGTTGATAAAAACACATTTCTCTGCAATCAAACCTCTACTATGGACCACACAGGTATGTATAGATTTACTTTTCTATAACCTGTATGCCCATAGTAGAGGTCTAATATTTCCCTGGGGGTGACACATCCCCTTTAATATGTTATATGTTCTGCAGAATCCCGGCATATGTGTTTAGTTAGCATACTGCCCCCCCCCCCCCCCCCCGCACATCACAGGGCCCTGTGACATGTACTGTTCTCCCTCAGTTACTGCACATGCGCAAAGCGCAGCTCACATAGAACGCGCTTTGCTTCCTCCCGACCCCGTTTGTCTGTGCACTGCGCCGCGGGGTTCTATTGAGCAGGCGCTGGGGAGTCACTGCGGCGCATTACACAGACAAATGGGGCCGGGAGGAAGCAAAGCGCGTTCTATGTGAGCGGCGCTTTGCACATGTGGGGGAACTGAGGGAGAACAGTGCATGTCATAGGACCCTGTGATGTGCGGTGGCGTGGGGGAATATGCTAGCTAAACACATATGCGGGGATTTCGGGGATTACTAAAGAAGATAGGTGGGGATTTCTTGGCGTCCGGGGACGCCAAGCATGTGCAAAACCGAGTTGATAAAAACACATTTCTCTGCAATCAAACCTCTACTATGGGCCATACAGGTATGTATAGACTTACATTTCTATAACCTGTATGTTCATAGTAGACCTCTCATATCTCCCAGGGGGTGACAGATTCCCTGGGACAAATTACCTGCACAAATTCCACATACTGCTGATGCCTCCAATACTGAGCCAAGCGGCTGTATATGTCCTTATCACTGTACCTGCTGTGTGTCAAAAAAACAGGGCTCCTCTTAGTGCCCCATACAATAATGCCGACCACTGTGCCCCTGAAAATTAAAATGCCTTCTTGGTGTCGTCTACATGGTACAATTTCCTGTGCAAGTGCCCTAGAAAACAGTGCCCACATTTTACCCCCTAAAAAGTAATAATGCCCTGTGTGCACCTCTAATGGTCACAATACCCTGAATGCCCCTATAACAATAATGCTGATTTCCCAAATCACCTATATACAACATGATGTCCCCACAGCTCCACTATACTCCATATAAGGGCCCCACACTGTATGACAGACCCCCACAATAGCCTCCATACTGCATGAGGGCCATCAAACTTTATGATGCCCCCACACTATGAGGGCCCCTACAGTAACCTCCAAACTGTATCAGGGCCCCCCACAGTAGCCCCCCATACTGTATGAGGGGCCCCCGATAGTAGCTCCCATACCATATGAAGACCTCCTTATACTTTATTATGCCCCCACAGTCACACCACAAGTACTAATTAAAGTAAAAGCATCATATACTCACCTAACCCTGGATCCTGACATGTCCGCCGGCATACAGCTGCAAGGTGCGGGCGGACCACCGCGATGATCATCCCACCAGCCCACACACGGGACTGCAGAGTCCATGCACGGTGATGTCATAGTGATGCATAGCCTCACCTCTTCCTGTGCATCATCCTGCCGTTCTGTAAACCGCAGGCTTAAAATTACCTGCAGTCTTCAGAACAGAGAGTGGTAGTGCAGGAAGACTATGCTCCCCGCTCTACTGTAGACCTTAGATGTGCACGCTAATAAAGTTAAAAATACAAGTCGTTCTAGGTGAGCCCTCCGAACGAGGGAAACGGGCGACCGTCTGCTCTGCCCTGGGTAGTTATGCTACTGGTTATAGTTCTTGTAAGAAAAAGAAGAAAAAACAAAAGTGCAAAACAGGTAGATCGTTCAGTCGGGAAAAAGTTAATGAAACGTGCTTGTTAAGAAACATAGCCCCTCTGAATCTTTAACTTACATTTGGAGGATGTGTAGGTGCACTAGCTGTAAAGTTCTGTTCTCTAAATAAAAAAATCCGGCCTCCACCCCTTAATAGCCAGCCATCTCTCAACTTTTCCCGAGTCCCATGACAGCATTGTCATAGGTATGAGGAAATCCAACTACCGGTAATGGGAAATTTATCATAGCCATGTGCTAGATGTTATTTGAAAAAAAATATCCGGCCTCCTCAGCCCCTTCATAGCAAGCCATCATGCACCTTGTTATTTCCTCCTTACCCAAGACAGAACCAAAAGCTGGAGCTCTCATGAGCATGAGGAAATCCTATTACCGGTAAGTGTAAAATGTTTGTCACATGCCATGTCACATGATTGTAAGAAAGCGCAGATATTATGGCGCTTATACAACCCCTGGTAAAAATATGGAATCACTGGGCTCGGAGGATGTTCATTCAGTTGTTTAATGTTGTTGAAAAAAAGCAGATCATAGACATGGCACAAAACTAAAGTCATTTCAAATGGCAACTTTAGGGCTTTAAGAAACACTAAAAGAAATCAAGATTAAAAATGTGGTACTCAGTAAGGGTAATTTTTTTCAGACCAAGCAGAGGGAAAAAAAATTATGGAATCACTCAATTCTGAGGAAAAAATTATGGAATCATGAAAAACAAACACACAAAAGAACACTCCAATACATCACTAGTATCTAGTTGCACCGCCTCTGGCTTTAATAACAGCTTGCAGTCTCTAAGGCATGGACTTAATGAGTAACAAACAGTGCTCTTCATCAATCTGGCTTCAACTTCCACCAAAGATTTTCAATTGGATTGAGATTCGGACTATTTGCAGGCCATGACATTGACCTTATGTGTCTTCTTTCAAGGAATGTTTTCACGGTTTTTGCTCTATGGCAGGATGCATTATCATCTTGAAAAATGACGTCATCATCCCCAAACATCCTTTCAATTGATGGGATAAGAAAACTGTCAATGTAAACTTGGGCATTTATCAGGATGCACAGATATTATGGCACTTATACTTACCGCCAGCTCGTGAGTGGATCTGCTGGCTCCGCCATCTTCAGACTTTTCCTCCAGGGTCCAGCGACATATCCATGCTCACATCCATTCCTACAATGGTTCCTGAAGCAATATCCAGTCTTCTGTTCTTCGCTGTCTTCTAGAGGCTCAGGAGGACAGCTCGCTTTGATGACTATGGAGCTAGGGTCTCTTCAAGGGTTTCCAAGTTGACAAATGAAAATCATTCGAACAAGGACTGATCCTTTGCTGGTATCATGTTCTGACTTTTGCTGCTGCTTCTATTTTGTCCAGATGGAAGGGTTTAGGATGACGGTGAGGCTCAGATGGCTATAAAATATGAAAAAATATAGAATTATAATATTAAAATAAAAACTTTTATCTCATTGATCAATAATAACTCGTTGTGCTGAGTGAAAACTATGAAAAGAAGAGATACAAACCATAACAATTACTAAAAGAATGTTTTCTTGTAAGACATGTAGATTCTGCAGTAAATAATGTAAGAGGCTTAGGAACAATATCTGGTGATATACTTACTATAGGGATGTGTGGTGGAGGCATTTTCAAGGCTTCCACTGAGACCCAGTTGATACACTGAAAGAACATATGCTTTCTGATGTTACGATTGGCTTCTAAGCAGAAGGCAGGATCTTTCTGAAGGAGCTAAAAATAATAAAGCCAAACCCAAGAATGTGAGAAGTAGAGAAATAATGACGACTATACCATTGTATAAACCCTAGTAATAATATCTTGTAAGAATACTGACCTATCTAAGGATGTGCCGGACGCCAGAGAATTTATAAGAGTATCTGATGGTCAACACTCTCACTCATAACCATTTCTTTCAAGATGACACCGAAAGAGTCCTAGTCTATTCCGGCATTATACCCCTTCCCAGCAACAATCTACATGACAAAAAAAAATAGAAAATGAGTTGGTCAAAATGTCCCACAACCGTTATGTCACCAGGTTCTCACTATAGTGAATGTGTGATTATGTAATATACTGAAATTGGATGATTCCTCTAGTTGTGGCTTCACTCCACCAGAGTATTACGAATACTTACTATAGGGTAAGTATGCCTTATTTTTTCTTTTATCAGCATCCCTTCCTATTTTTAACTTTTAAACATGAGCAGGAAATTCCTATAAATAGTGAACATCTTACATAAAATATGTACAGTATTTATAAATGTACAGTTTGCCATCGTAATTATGTAAAAATGATCTACCTGCCCCTCCCTCTCTGGTTGTCCTGCAGGTCTTCTTTTTTCTGGACTTCTTCAGGCTTCTAGATGGATTTTGCCAAGTCTGATCTTCTCTTCTTGGCTTCACTGCTGGCCTTTTCCTTCTTCATGTCCTTGGCGTTCTGCCTTCATGTAAGCCTACATCGTTTTCTTCCCTTGCTCTCTTTAGAAGATGTCTCCTTGTCCCCCAATAGGTTGCAGACTCTCTTCTTGGCTCCCATCTTCCAATGTGCCTCCATTTCTTCCTCCTTCTTCTGGACAGGTTGTTTTGTCCTCTTGACTGAAGACTTCCTCTCATCATCAGATGTGTCATAGGTAGTGTTGAGCGATACCTTCCGATATCAGGAAATATCAGATCGGATTGGATCGGGCCGATACCCAAAAAGTATCGGATATCTCCGATTCCGATACCGGAAATCAATGCAAGTCAATGGGACACAAATATCGGAATGAAAATAAACCCTTTCTTTCCTTGTAGGTTAATTCTACATGAAGGAAAACAACTAACAATAATGTAGAATGTATTGGGGGAGATGGTTGCCCAAATCGATGGGAACAGTGCTCACAGTGAAACATGAAAAGCCGGCAATTCAGCAGCGGCATACACCGGTACCCGACAATTTAGAACAGAAAGAATAGAGCATCACACATAGATTAGATAGATAGAAACATGTCAGTCACATATATAATAAGTACAGTGATAGTGTTGGTTACTGTACTTGTCATTTAGTGTTAAAATAAAGGATTTATTAAAAAAAAAATTGGCGTGGGGTTCCCCGTAATTTTAGTCTCTAGCGGAGGTTAAGCAGATGGCTGGGGCAGATGTTTGAAGCCTGGGAAGAGGGTAATACCCACGGAGCTTCCCAGGCTACTAATATCAGCCCCCAGCTGAATACCTAGCCTTTACTAGCTATTAAAATGGGGGACCCCCCCCAAAAATGATGTGGGGTCCCCCCTATTTTAATAGCTAGCAAAGGCTAGGCAGACAGCTGGGGGCTGATATTAATAGCCCAGGAAGGGTGCTATCAATTTTTTTTTAATTATTTCATGAATTTCCTGAAATAATTAAAAAAAAATTGACGTGGGGCTTCGCACTATATTTGTGTCCAGCCAGGTACAGCAGGCAGGAACGGGCTGCCCCCAACCACAAGCTGCCTATTTGTACCTGGCCGAACACAACAATATAGGGAAGCCCTTTTTTTCTTAATTATTTAATGAATTTCATGAAATAATTAAAAAAATAAATACGTGGGGCTTCGCCCTATTTTTGTGTCCAGCCAGGTACAACTAGGCAGCTGGGGGCTGGAATCTGCAGCGCAGGGAGGCCCAAGCTTTCTGCCCCCCCCACCCCCCACTGCAAATTGCAGTCCGCAGCCACACCGCAAAATGGCGCGTTCATAGAAGTGCCATCTTCTGGCGCTGTACCCAACTCATCCAGGGCCCTGGTGCGGTGGTTCACTGGGTAATAAAGGGGTTAGGGCCAGCTTGGTATTATCAGCTGGCCCTAAGCCCGAAATTCATGGGGTCACGCCAATATAAGACATGACCGCTATGAATTTCTAGTAAAGTATTTAAAAAAAGCACAATAGCCAGAATAAAGTCCTTTAATTGAAATAAACACACAATTCTTTATTGTTCTAAATTAAACCATACCTACCATCACGCCCATTCCAGCTGAAGCCAACGATCTCCTGCAATAAAAGAAAAATAATAAACCAACATCATCCTTACCTTTCGATGGTTCCCAGGACAGCTCCAGCTCTGCTACATCGAGATGACAGGCTGGATCGCAGCAGAAAGCTGCCATCCAGCCTGTCATCCCGCAGACACTGAGAAGTGCAGTCACGCTTGCGCTCCTCAGTGTCAGGCTGTGACGGCATCCAGATGAGCCAAGTCTCTCACGCTCACCGCATGCGCAAGAGAATTCTCCCACGCTGTCAGTGACGTGCATGAGGTGAGCTGAGTTCATTGTCGGCTCATCGGGATGCCGTCACAGCCAGACACTGAGGAGCGCAAGCATGCCTACGCTTCTCAGTGTCTGCGGGATGACAGGCTGGATGGCAGCTTTCTGCTGCCATCCAGCCTGTCATGTGAATGTAGCAGAGCTGAAGCTGTCCTGGGAACCATGGAAAGGTAAGGATGATGTTGCTTTATTATTTTACTTTTATTGCAGGAGATCGTTGGCTTCAGCTGGAATGGGTGTGACAGTAAGTAGAGTTTAATTTAGAACAATAAAGAATTGTGTGTTTATTTCAATTAAAGGACTTTATTCTGGGTGTTGTGTTTTTTTTAAATACTTTACTAGAAATTCATGGCGGTCATGTCTAATATTGGCGTGACCCCATGAATTTCGGGCTTAGGGCCAGCGGATAATACAAAGTTGGCCCTAACCCCTTTATTACCCAGTGAGTCACCGCACCAGGGCCCTGGATGAGCTGGATACAGCGCCAGAAGATGGCGCTTCTATGAACGCAACATTTTCTGGGGTGGCTGCGGACTGCAGTTCGCAGCAGGGGGGGCCCACAAAGCTTGGGCCACCCTGCGCTGTGGATTCCAGCCCCCAGCTGCTTAGTTGTACCTGGCTGGACACAAAAATAGGGCGAAGCCCCACGTATTTTTTTTTTTTAAACTTATTTCATGAAATTCATGAAATAATTAAAAAAAAAAGGGCTTCCCTATATTGTTGTGTCCGGCCAGGTACAAATAGGCAGCTGGGAGTTGGGGGCAGCCCGTTCCTGGATTCTGTACCTGGCTGGCATACAAAAATATGGCAAAGCCCACATCAAAATTTTTGGGAAAAATTAATTAAAAAATAAATAATAATTTAGGGACTGCATCTTTATTAACCCCTCAAGTGTAATTTAGTGTTAAAATAAAGGATTTATTTAAAAAAAAATTGGCGTGGGATCCCCCATAATTTTAGCCTCTAGCGGAGGTTAAGCAGACAGCTGGGGCAGATGTTTGAAGCCTGGGAAGGGGGTAACACCCACGGAGCTTCCCAGGCTACTAATATCAGCCCCCAGCTGAATACCTAGCCTTTACTAGCTATTAAAATGGGAGACCCCCCCAAAAAAATGACGTGGGGTCCTCCCTATTTTAATAGCTAGCAAAGGGTAGGCAGACAGCTGGGGGCTGATATTAATAGCCTAGGAAGGGTGCCATGAATATTGGCCCCCTCCCAGGCTAGAAACACCAGCCGTCAGCCACCCCAGAAATGGCGCATCCATAGGATGCGCCAATTCTGGCACTTAGCCTCGCTCTTCCACGCTGCCCTGGTGCGGTGGCAGGGGGTAATAGGGTTGGGGTTCATGTCAGCGCCAGCTGCCATGAAGCCCAGGTTAGTAATGATGGGCGTCTATAAGACACCCCCATTACTAACCTACAAAGTGTTAAAAAGAAAAAACACACACTACACCCAGAAAAAAATTATTTATTTGAAATAAAACACACCAGTTTATTTAATTCTTAGTTTACTAAAAAAAATAGTTACCTGTCCACGTTCCTGCGCTGATCTCCCATGCACAGCTGTCACATCTGGAGATGGTGACAGCTGTGCATGGCTGCTGTAAGCTCACGCTGCCAGAACACGTCCGCTCCCGGCAGCGTGAGCCCTGACTGAGGTCACCGGAGTGCATTCAGTCAGCGCAGCTCCGGAGACCTCCTTTACGGCACTGCTGTACCGTGGGAATTTCTCACAGTACAGCAGAGCCGTAAAGGAGCTGACCGGAGCAGCGCTGCCTGAACTCCGGCGAACCCGCTTATGCAATGACGGGGCTGCTTTACGGCCCTGTCATTCTAGCGGCAGCAGCGGTTCAAAGCGGTCACATTCTATGTGGCTGCTCTAAACTGGAGATCATCGTGGGACACTCGTGGACTGCTACGGAGGGGTAAGGATAAGGTTGTGGTTAATTATTTTATATTTTATTACAGGAGATCGATGGCTTCGGGGAATTAGGTGTCTAGGTGAGTATAGGTGTAGTTTTTTATTTTTTACTTTATTTTAGGTGGCGATCGGCGGGGACAGGTAATGTATAAACTAATTTATTTTAGGTAACCACTGGCCACCAATGAAATGTATTTAAAATTTATTGGGGACACAGTAGGGCAATTTAAATAGCAGGATCAGGCTGATGGGAACTACTGCTCCCATCGAGCTGATCCTGCTGGCACGAGTGGACGAGGGACAGACATAGGCCGATGGGAGTAGTAGTGTCACATCGGCCTATGTCTGCCTGCACGCACACACCCGCAGACATCGCACAGACACCCGCACACACCAATCATGACGGGCTGATGGTCTGCGAGGTGTGGCTGACCTGTGCGGCCGTGGGAAAGTTCATGTGAGTTCATGCAATGCAGTCAAGCATGAACTCACATGAACCCTCTGAGGGCACCGCGGCGACTTCAAATGAACAGCTGATCGGCATCACCTGATACCTCAGCTGTTCATTTGAAATAACCGGCGGGAAAGCGCAGCACAGAACGGGAAAGCCGGCTGTGAAGTCTTTTCATTGCCGGCTTCCCCGGCCGGGTCCTTCGCTCCCCGCTCCTTGGTGCTGTGCTCCCCACCCTGTCCTAACTTACGATCGGGATGGGAGGTGGCGAGGGGAGCGGAGGATCGGGGTGGGAGGATGCGGGGAAGCGAGTATGGGGCTGAGTGATTGCTTAAAAGCGGGCGGGCGGTAAAAAGCCGCCGGCTTTTAAACAATCAGGAGAATTCTCCCATGCTGGGATGGCATTCTGATGACAGGCTGGATCGCAGCTGAGCGCTGCCATCCAGCTTGTCATCCTTCAGAGACACTGCAGAGCGCAGGCAGTATGGGAACTTCCGATTCCGGTATCCGATATTGTAAAAATATCGGAACTCAGTATCGGAACTCCGATACCGCGAATATCGGCCGATACCCGATATTACAGTATCGGAATGCTCAACACTAGTCATAGGTAGTTCTTCTTCTCTTCACTCCTTCTTTCCTAAACTTCTCTTTATCCGCATCCGAATTATGGCTGTGCTCAGCAGACATCTCCTCCACCGTCGCTGGTCACTTCCAACTGTCACTCACTGACGTTCAAATGTAAACATTCCAACCTCCCTGGTCGTACGGCAATCCACTGGTCATGTGATCAGCCGCTGGTCAATCATATTTATAAGATGAATATCCTTTAGCTGATATTTAACACACAGGTATATAAAATTATGTCAGATGTTCTGCAGAATACAAGATTCCACTTTTACTAATAGTGGCAGATCAGCACCAAGTGGCCATTTTTGTCTCTTACTACAAAGCATCTTATGGGTGTAATTCATGCAATCTTAATAAGATGAAAGTTTTACATCCACTGTATCTAATATAGACATAGAGTAAGCATTACCATTTAAATATGGGTTATGTTAAACTTGGACTATCTGCTATGACCAGTTTATTGTCAACTCTTGCTTGTAAGCATAATTTTCAATTTTTTTAATATTTCTTTACACTTTCATTGAACACAATGTCTGATATATGTAAACTGATAACAGTAACAAGAAATCAGCAATGATGAACTGAGAGATATACGGTATAACCATCATGTCTTATATAGGCCAATTGTTAGAACCTTGCTCTTAGGTTTTTTCTATTGCTGGTCACATGACCTTGTTGGCCTATTTAGTCCTGCTCCGCCCTTCTGGCTTTGCTGGACTTCATTGTATTACTACTCTTTAGCTAGCCTGTTGTCAGTATTCCGGATTTTCTAGGTAACCTTGTGAATGATTTTGCCCTTTGTTAAGATGGAGTTTGCTGTTTTTGTATGCCCTACTTCCTGTTCGTTTGTTTAAAACCCGGCTCAGGTGCTGGCTTCCTTGCTGGAGTATTCTGCTTCTGCTTCCCTTCAGTCAAGCTGCCTTGTCCTACTATTATCTCCCAGATCTCGTGTGTATTTACCAGGTTAATCTTCACGCCTGTGGCTCTGGACATTCTCTGCCTATGTAAGCTACACTCACTGTGTTATCATTAACCTGTTGACTTTGGAATTTAACCCTTGCCTCACTCCACCCGGTAAGAACTGTGTTTCTGAACTGTGTTGTTGTTTAACCCTTTGTTCACTCCCTCTGGTGAGGGCTGCTGGAACTATTTACTGGAATATTACTTAAATGTGAACTTGTTTCTGGACTTCCCTGAATCTACGCCTCATCTAGGATTAACTTGTGAACTTGTTCTTGGACTTCCCTGTGGCCACGTCACCAGTCTGTTAGACTTTCCTTTTGATCACATTTGTGTGAGGACTCCGTCGTAAGAACATTGCAGACTTGCTATATAGGTTCCAAAGACTTAATATCGCTGGACTTATTTCATTGTATGTCACTACGGGTTATCTGTATATTGTTTTTGGGTGTTATTGCTGTTGCACAAATACATTATTTGCATTAAAGAAACCCGTCTCTGCTTGTTCATTGCCCCACGCTATCAGAATCCTCGAGTTCCTACAATAGTATTACACCTGTGCTCAGTATCTAACTGTTAGTTTGCTTGGTCTTTGGACCTCTGTGTTCTATATATTTTGTTTGTTTGTCTGTCTGCTACTATTTCTGTTAGGAGGTGTCCATTTTGCTCCCAGTCCCTAGTACTTGTAGGGATTCCTTCCCCACATCTATAGGTCTCCGTACAGACTAGCTGAGGACTTTAGCAGGTCTGATCGCAGGATCAGGTTCCCTGTTACATCGTAGGGATCAAGCTGAGTTCTATCGTAGGGACAGATCTCCTCTCTTTCCTTAGCTCTGGTAGCAGAACATAACAGTAAGTCCAGCCTGCAAATTCTCTAAGGAAAGATTTTTCTGTTCCATCATGGTGTCGGTTCTGGATTTGGCTAAACGCCTGCAGGGACTCTCTCTGGAGGTGGCCGAGCTCCATCAGCACGTGAGTAACTGTCCTGGAGCACATTTCTTGGAGCCTAAGGTACGTTTGCCTGATTTATTTTTTGGTGAACACCAAGAATTTTTTTCATTTAAAAATGCTTGCTTATTGTATTTTCGTTTGAGACCCAGGTCCTCTGGGGATGAATCCCAGCGCATAGGGTTCATAATGTCACTTTTGCGCAAAGAGCCTCAGGAGTGGGCCTTTTCTTTGCAACCTAGTGATACATGCTTTAGATCAGTGGATAGTTTTTTTTCTGCTTTGGGGCTATTATATGATGATCCTGACCGTGTCTCATCTGCTGAGACTGAGTTGAGACGTTTGAGACAGGGATCAGGTAATGTGGAAAAATATTGTACTCATTTCCGTCGGTGGTCTACTCAAATAGGGTGGAACGATTCTGCTCTGAAGAGTCTGTTTCTTGCTGGGCTTAGTGAAAGGGTTAAAGACCTGCTAATTGCTTATCCCACACCTGAAGATTTGCAACAGGCTATGCAATTAGCTATACGGGTGGATAGGAGACTGCGTGCAAGGGTTAATGAGAGCAAATCCTCTGCTATGTCAGTTTCTGGTCATGAGAATGTGTGTACTGACAGTGGAGAGCCGATGGAGATTGGAGCGATGGCACCTCGCTCTCAAGAAAAGGACCGCAGATTTTCTGAAGGTTTGTGTTTCTATTGCGGAAATTCTGGTCATTTCATTAAAAGCTGTGTGCTTCGTATGAAGAAAGAAAAAAAAATGGTCAGTCATGCCCGTATTGCCTGTTTAAATTCCAAGGGTGTATTTTTAGCTGCTTCCACTATTGCTCAGGAAAAATTAATGGAATTTCGGGTGTTTGTTGATTGTGGGTCTACTCTGAATGTAATTGATGGGGGATTCTTGGAAAAACTCAATTTAAAACCCGAACCTTTGTCATCCCCCATTGCTGTGGTTTCTGTGGATGGCTCCCCTTTGAAGAATGTTACTCTCAAGGTCTGTGAATTTCCTCTCACTATTAATGGTGTTCACCATGAGAAATTGGATTTGGTAGTTTTGAATAACTTGCCTTCTCCGGTGGTGTTGGGATTGCCCTGGTTAAAATTGCACAATCCTGTACTGGATTGGTCTACCAATGAAATTAAATCCTGGAGCCATAAATGTTATGACAAGTGTTGTAACGGGCGTATTGCAGCTGTGGATAGGGGGGAATTGCCTGTTCCTATTCAGGATTTTTGGAGAGTTTTTTCTGAGAAGGAATCGCAGGTTTTGCCTCCCCATAGAGACTATGATTGTACTATTGAATTTGTCCCTGGAGCGACTCTTCCTAAAAGTCGTTTATTTAACCTTACTATTCCTGAGAGAGGCTTTGGAGGAATACATACAGACAAGTTTGGCCGCCGGTCACATTAGGCCCTCTAAGTCTCCTGTGGCGGTTGGATTTTTTTTTGTAAAAAAAAAGGACGGCGGTTTACGTCCTTGTCTGGATTTTCGTGAGATTAACAAAATTACTGTACGCAATCCTTACCCACTGCCATTGATTCCTGATCTGTTTAACCAGTTAGTGGGGGCCAAGTGGTTCTCTAAAATTGACCTTCGGGGGGCATACAATCTGTTGCGCATGAAGGACGGTGACGAATGGAAGACTGCTTTTAACACTCCTGTGGGTCATTTTGAGAATCTGGTTATGCCTTTTGGTCTTACTAATGCTCCTGCATTTTTTCAGAATCTTATTAATGACATCCTTAGACCTTTGGCAAAAATGTGGTTGTGTATTTGGATGACATTTTGATTTATTCGCCGGATCTGGAGTCTCATTGGCGGAGCGTACGTGAAGTATTACAGTTATTAATTGACAATTCGCTTTTTGCTAAGCTGGAGAAATGTGAGTTCGCTGTACAGAGAATTAGTTTTTTGGGCTACATTATCTCCAGCGAAGGATTTGAGATGGACCTGGTAAGTTCAAGCGGTGCAGGAATGGCCTAGGCCTATTGGTTTGAAATCGATACAGAGGTTTTTGGGTTTCGCCAATTATTATAGAAAATTCATTAAAAATTTTTCTATTATTGTCAAACCTCTGACCGATCTCACCAGGAAAGGTGCTGATGCAGTTCAGTGGTCTTCTGAGGCCATTGAAGCTTTTGTGTATCTCAAGGAGAGGTTCACCTCTGCTCCCATCCTTATGCAGCCTGATGTGACTAAGCCGTTTTTGGTTGAGGTTGATGCTTCCTCTGTGGGGGTTGGCGCAGTATTGTCTCAGGATAACGGGGATGGAGTACATCCCTGTGCCTTTTTTTCAAAAAAATTTTCGGAGACTGAACTGAATTACGATATTGGTAATCGGGAATTATTGGCTATTAAACTCGCATTTGAACACTGGCGCCACCTCTTGGAAGGTGCTGAATTTCCCGTTCAGGTTTTTACGGATCATAAAAATCTGATATATCTTGATGCTGCCAAGCGCCTGAATGCCCGTCAGGCTAGGTGGGCACTGTTTTTCTCGCGGTTTAATTTTTCCGTTACTTACATCCCAGGTACTAAGAATGTTAAGGCGGATGCCTTGTCTCGCAGTTTTTCTCCCATAGTCGGTGCTGAGAAAGAGGAGAACATTTTACAAGAAGGTGTTGTGATTGCTGCTTTGGACTCCGTTTTGGAAGATGAGATTCTTAAAGCACAGGAGAATGCCCCATCTAACACTCCTCATGGGAGGTTGTTTGTGCCTGGGACCTTTAGGAGAGATTTGTTTGAGTGTCACGAATCTCGGTTGGCAGGTCATCCCGGAATCTCTGAGACCAAGAGACTGGTGGGTCGCAGTTTTTGGTGGCCTGGATGGCAGAAGGAAGTCATTAAGTGGGTGCGTCAATGTACTATATGTGCTAGATCTAAGTCCTCACATACTCCTTCTGCGGGGTTACTTTGCCCTCTGGAGGTTCCCAGTGCTCCTTGGACACATTTGGCTATGGACTTTATAACTGACCTTCCCCCCTCTGAGGGTTTTTCTGTCATCTGGGTGGTCGTGGACCGTTTTAGCAAGATGTGTCACTTGGTTCCCTTCGTCAAACTGCCCTCCGCTTAGACTCTCGCTAAGGCCTTTGTCAAGGAAATTGTCAGACTTCATGGCGTTCCTACTGACATTGTTTCTGATAGGGGACCTCAGTTCGTGGCTCGTTTTTGGCGCGCCTTTTGTGACAGGTTGGGAGTTCATTTGTCGTTCTCATCCGGATATCATCCTGAATCTAATGGCCAGACAGAAAGGAAAAACCAGGATGTTGAGCAGTTCTTGCGTTGTTTTGTGGCAGACAATCAAGAGGGGTGGTCTGAGTTTCTGCCACTTACTGAATTTGCTCTGAACAATCATACATCTTCGTCTGCTGGTTGTTCGCCTTTTTTTTGTTGTTCTGGGAGACATCCGTCGTTTGGGTCGTTCTCCAAGTTGGTATCTGCCGTGCCTGAGGAGGAGAATTTTTCCGGCGATTTGGAGAGAGTTTGGACGGATGTGCGTGGTAATCTTCAGGAGGCTAACAGAAAATCTAAAGACTACTTTAATAGGAAACGACAGGAGGTTTTGTTCGCTGTTGGTGACATGGTTTGGTTGTCCTCTAGGAATCTGCGGTTGAGGATTCCTTCTAAGAAATTGGGTCCCAAGTTTGTAGGGCCCTTTAAGGTGCTTCAGGTTGTCAACCCATCTGCTGTTAGGTTGGAGGTTCCTACCTCCTGGAGAATTAATCCGGTGTTTCATGTCTCTCTGTTGAAAAAAGCTCTTGTGACGCCTCTGCCTCTGTTCCTCCGGTGGTGGAGGACAGGGAATATGAAATTTCTCGCATCCTTAATTCTAGACGGTATAGAGGTAGTTTGCAGTATCTCGTGGCCTGGAAAGGTTTCGGACCCGAGGATAACTCATGGGTGAGGTCGGATGATGTTTCCGCGTCCAGACTTATCAGAGCGTTTCACAGGAGATTTCCTGATAAGCCTGGTCCTAGGGGATCCGGAGGATCCTCTTAGAAGGGGGGGTACTGTTAGAACCTTGCTCTTAGGTTTTTTTCTATTGCTGGTCACATGACCTTGTTGGCCTATTGATGTCATATTGAATATGTCATCATTAGTGTTAAGCGCAAGTGCTCACTACTTGAGTTTGCATCGGGTGTTTGGGTATCGCGGGTCCCCGAGTATCAAGCACTCGGGGACCTGCGATACCCGTGCACCAGATTCAAACTCGAGTAACAAGCACTTGCGCTCAACACTAGTCGTCATATTGTCATCATTTTTTCTTTTTACTTTTGAAAGAACCCCAATCTTGACTCCAACCCTAACCACAACCCCAACCTTAACCCTAACACAACCATAACCCCAACCTTAACGCGAACCCTAAAGAATGGAAAAAATAAACAAAAAATATTTTATAAACTGTATCTAACTAAGGGGGTTAACAAAGGGGGATTCGATTTACTAATTTTTGGTTTTTGATCACTGTGATAGGGTTCATCACAGTGATCAAAAGGAACCAATAGGAAAAATTCCCTATTGTTGCCGGATACTAGCCGGCAGATAATTTCTCTTTCATTTGACCTATATATCATGTCAGAAGAGAGAGAATTGGTTTTAATAGCGGGCACAGTTTTTTATTTTTTCCGTGATCGGGGACCGGAAAATCCAGCCCTGATAATGTTCTCCAGTGTCTCAGCTACCTGTGGTAGCTGAGATCCCGGAGATTTTCCGACTCTGGGGAGCACTACAGCCTTATTCCTAATCGCCATTTTAAAACGACAATAAGGGAATAAGGCCCCTTAACACCTGCAGTTTTAATGTGTATTGGCGTTCATTAAGGGGTTAAATCACAAAAACATCAAAGGCTTTGGGAATACAAAGTTATGAGTCTTTGATTCCTTCCACATGGGACTAAATCTGTTAGGAGGATTTATTACTCACTACAAAATCTGAAGAATCTGCTCCAGAGACAGTGAGGGCACCAGGTCTCTGATCTTACATAGATATTGGGACTATGAAACCACTAATTAATGCAATTAAGCATTCACGCTCTTAGATCATTGTCCATTTATTGTGCCATGCCTCTGGTTTTTTTTTTTTACATATTAGTGTTTCTTCAGATATTTTGTTATACCATGCCTGAGGAAAAGCCCTAAGAAGTCTCAAAAGCTTACTTTGTAACATCATTTATTTTATTTTTGTTATCCATTAAAAGGTATCATAACTACAAGATTATCTTGTTTTTCCCACTGAGACCACTCTTTTTTCCACTGGCTAACACGGTACCAAACCCTTTTTTTCTTTTAACTTTATGTACTATAATGTCATAATGCTAACATTTCTGTTCAGTGTGGATCTGACTATAGTATCCATTCCCGATCTCTGGAATTAGGGGCAGCAGCTCTAGGAAAGCACAGTGCCACTGCAGTGCCTGTCAGTCATTATAAGAGGCTGTATTCTTGGCTATTGACTATAATGGGCTGACTATGCAAACTCTGAAAGAGATGCAGGGCACAGTGCTGTCTCTTTACTGACATTTCTCTCAGCTATTCACCAGTTGGACATATCCTAGGAATATACAATCAATGACTTAGGAAAAATATCAATATCAGATTATTGGTTCTGACACTTGGCACCTCCACAGTTACCAGCACCAGAAGAGGACAGCTGTAGACAGTGTACAGGGCAGAACTCCACAGCTCTGTCACACTGTTTAACAGTGACTACCAGGTATTGTTGATCAGCTCCCATAACTTGAATGGTAGGTGATCTGCAGTATCCGGCAGTGAGCACTTAACAGTGTACAGAGTGTTGAAGTTTCGCTCCTTACACTGTTTACATCCAGTCGCTGCTTGGTAACAGCTGATCTGTGGAGGTGGCAAGTGTCAGAAACCACAACCTAATATTGATCACGTATCTTGAGGATAGGTCATCAATACTAAATTGGTAGAAACCCTGTTTAAACATCTAGTACAAAGATTTTGCCTTGTTCCAGTCGTCTTAGAGTTGGATGATCAGGACACATTTGTGCTTCAAAAGTACGATAAAAGAGAGGTCAAAATTCCTTAAGCCGATGCAAGTCCACACCGACTTTCATCACATTTTTAAAAAAAAAAATGTATTATCTATATTATTTTTTTTAATAAGTAAAGAAAGTTTTTTTTTATCTGTGGACTAACATTTGATATAACCAAAGCTCTAGAAAGGAAACCAGCCTCGTTTTGTATTTTTCCAACATGTGCTGAGTAAACAGATAATTTCACAGTGTGCCAGTCGATGTACCCTGGAACGACAAAGCCTCGAAATGACGCAGGAGCCAAAAATTACATGCTCCAACACAACAGGCTGGATTATCTCCTAAGCATGTGTGTACCTGTACTGAGTGTCTAGATAGTTACAGAATGTGCTCCCTTCCCAGAGATTTCAGAACCCTCATCATCACTGCCAATAAAATGCCATCAGAAGGTTTTTACCAGCAAAGTCACTGAATGCTTGGGTGCAGATCATATTACCATTTATAGAAATTAAAGTGGTTGTCCAAATCATTTCCTATGTTAGGTCACACAAAAGATCATTTAACACTTTTGTTGGCAATTGTTTTACATTTTGCGCCTCTCGTAGCTAAGACAATTTTCGCATTTTGACATGTATAAATAAAAACTAAGTTACAAACTAAAAGATTAAAATTAGACCCGATACCTGTATAATTTATGAAAGTAGAAACATGGCACATTGTCAAAATGCCACTCAGCACTTTATACACTGCTCAAAAAAATAAAGGGAACACTCAAATAACACATCCTAGATCTGAATGAATGAGATATTCTCATTGACTACTTTGTTCTGTACAAAGTTGAATGTGCTGACAACAAAATCACACAAAAATCATCAATGGAAATCAAATTTATTAACCAATGGAGGCCTGGATTTGGAGTCACCCCCAAAATTCAAATGGAAAAACACACTACAGGCTGATCCAACTTTGATGTAATGTCCTTTAAAACAAGTCAAAATGAGGCTCAGTATTGTGTGTGGCCTCCACGTGCCTGTATGACCTCCCTACAATGCCTGGGTATGCTCCCGATGAGGTTGCGGATGGTCTCCTGTGGGATCTTCTCCCAGACCTGGACTAAAGCATCCGCCAACTCCTGGACAGCCTGTGGTGCAACGTGATGTTGGTGGATGGAGCGAGACATGATGTCCCACATGTGCTCAATCGGATTCAGGTCTGGGGAACGGGCGGGCCAGTCCATAGCTTCAATGCCTTCATCTTGCAGGAACTGCTGACACACTCCAGCCACATGAGGTCTGGCATTGTCCTGCATTAGGAGGAACCCAGGGCCAACCGCACAAGCATATGGTCTCACAAGGGGTCTGAGGATCTCCTCTCGGTACTTAATGGCAGTCAGGCTACCTCTGGCGAGCACATGGAGGGCTGTGCGGCCCTCCAAACAAATGCCACCCCACACCATTACTGACCCACTGCCAAACCGGTCATGCTGAAGGATGTTGCAGGCAGCAGATCGCTCTTCACAGCGTCTCCAGACTCTCTCACGTCTGTCACATGTGCTCAGTGTTTCGAACTGCTACAAGTACTAAGGAAAGATAGGAAAACTGTCCCTACAATAGGACTAAGCTGATTCCCTACGATGCAGCGGGGGACCTGTTCCTTGTGAACAGACCCGCCTAAGTCCTCAGCTAGTCTGAACGCAGACCTATAGATATAAAGGAGGGGTCCCTACAAGAACTAAGGACTGGGATATAGATGGACAACTCCTATCAGAAATTGTAGCAGAGCAAAGACAAACAAACAAAAAGTACTAGTGGTCCAAGGACCAAGCAAACTACAGAGTCGCTCTCCACGGCGTCTCCAGATTCTGTCACATGTGCTCAGTGTGAACCTGCTTTCATCTGTAAAGAGCACAGGGCGCCAGTGGTGACTTTGCCAATCCTGGTGTTCTATTGCAAATGCCAAGCGTCCTGCAAAGTGTTGTGCTGTAAGCACAACCCCCATCTGTGGACGTCGGCCCCTCATACCACCCTCATGGAGTCGGTTTCTAACCGTTTGTGCAGACACATGCACATTTGTGGCCTGCTGGAGGTCATTTTGCAGGGCTCTGGCAGTGCTCCTCCTGTTCCTCCTTGCACAAAGGCGGAGGTAGCGGTCCTGCTGCTGGATTGTTGCCCTCCTACGGCCCCCTCCACATCTCCTGGTGTACTGGCCTGTCTCCTGGTAGCGCCTCCAGCGTCTGGACACTACGCTGACAGACACAGCAAACCTTCTTGCCACAGCTTGCATTGATGTGCCATCCTGGAAGAGCTGCACTACCTGAGCAACTTCTGTGGGTTGTAGAGTCCGTCTCATGCTACCACGAGTGTGAAAGCACAACCAACATTCAAAAGTGACCAAAACATCAGTCAGAAAGCATTGGTACTGAGATATGGTCTGTGGTCTCCACCTGCAGAACCACTCCTTTATTGAGGGTGTCTTGATAATTTCCATCTATTGTCTATTCCATTTGCACAACAGCATGTGAAATTGATTGTCAATCAGTGTTGCTTCCTAAGCGGACAGTTTGATTTCACAGTAGTTTGATTTAATTGGAGTTATATTCTGTTGTTTAAGTGCTCCCTTTATTTTTTTGAGCAGTGTAGTTATAGGGCTACAAAGTGTCTTATCAACAAGGTAACTAACTATTAGATGGTGAAGCAGATTATGGAATCACATCATGGAAAAGGCCATGCTTTGAAAAAAAAAAAAGCAGAAAAAAAGTGACTGATAACTAATTGTTCTCCATATTACCGACTAGCAGCAACCTGGCTGCAACAGTTTGACATAAATACTGTATAAACAGCACTATGGCATGAAAATGACTAATGTGTGACAATACTACTAAATTCTGCGGTGTACATTCATCACAACACTTCACTGAACTTTCCAATGTCCTGGTCACAGCAGATAAAATAATTGAATAAGACAAAAATTACACTCTTAAGTTTTCAGCAACAACATTTAATATTCAACAACTTGTTTTCTGAACATAAACGCCAACATTGTATATCCAAAACATATCAAAGTGATAAGTGATTAAAACAGAGAAACAAGAGTTTTCCTTTAATTTCTAACATATACAGAAGTTTATTCATCGCTAAGAAATACTGATACATATATATATATAATACAGGCTTTTTATCAGTAAAATCTCAAAGCCATATTCAATTATGAAAACTTTGTAAAAACAGTTTTCTGACGACCCTCTTTGTAAATGAAAGGCTTATAGAGTACTTGTCGCTTGCAATAAACATATTTTTACCTGGTGTAACTGCTGCTGTTCTCCTGAATCTGGCATAGTTTATTTTATTTTGTTCTTGTCCCTCTCTGTTCCTGAGATTTGGCCAAATGTTCCTTGTATGTAAATCTAGTCATGTTAGCCAAGTGGGATTGGTCCTCGTACCTTCTCTTTAGGAATATTCTTGATGACCACGCCTACTTGGCTAAAAAGAATAAATTTAGATACAGGAAAGAGAGCCACATCTCAGGACAGGCATAGTATAAAAAAAAACAATACCACAAGACTTAGGAGAACAGCAGCATTTACACCATGTAAGAAAAAAATTATATTTATGGCAAATGACAGGTCCTTTTTTTAACATAAATCAATATTACATCAAGCAAAACCTAAATGATACATTAGACATTTCTATCTAATCACTGGTAATCCATTCCCATTTCTGATTCATTCTCTTGTCGACTGCAGGTGTGAATAGTCAACAGTGACATTCCCTCATGCTGTCTGTCACCTAGGTTGACTTCAGCTCATACATCCACCTGTTACAGCACTTGCTTTTAAGTGTAGCTTGAATATTTATGAATTTTGCAGAGTCTTTCCTGCATCTTATGACCTATTAACAGCTTAGTAAATTCATGTAATCAGATCCAGGTTGTGTAGTAGACGTTGAAGGAAAGCTTTCCAGAGAGCGTGACAGCAGAGTCTACATTTTACTCGGCACCCTAAACCTGCGGGAGCCACAAGGAAGCTTAACGTAAAGCAAACCATCGTATTACTTTTTGTAAAATTTAGTTCAGAGGTCCAGTCTTCCATGCGGGAGCAAATCTCCTTGAATATCTATCAAAACAAAACATACAGTTATAATTTAAGCAGTGCATTATATGGTGCAAAGCCAACATGAATATAAGTCACGGACAGTTTCAGAAGGCTATAATATGGCCACATTTTAACATTCATATTATGCATGAATGACATAATTTCACTGAGTTTAAATTATCTTAAAAATAAAAACAATAAAAGAATTATTAGATTACTAGATGGTGGCCCGATTCTAACGCATCGGGTATTCTAGAATATGTATGCGGCCGACCGGGCACAATCAGCAGAGCGTTGTTTAAATTTGGCGCCAAAATCTCTGATTGGTCGCGGCCGGCAACCGCGACCAATCAGCAAAACGGTGTTTAAATTTGGCGCCCATAATACTGATTGGTCGCGGCCGGCCGCTAACGCCGCTCATCTCCCCGCTGACCTCCGTCCTGCAGATGAGCCGCTAACGGCCGCCATCTTTTTCTCAAATCCCACGTCGCTGATTGGCCGCGGCCGGACCAATCAGCGACGCGGGATTTCCTGGACAGACAGACAGACAGAAAGACAGACAGACGGGATAAGACGATTATATATATATAGATATGGCTACCTCAAGTTATCTGGAACTCCACTTTGTCAACAAAGCTGTCATATTTATGGTCCGTCTTCAGTACGATGCTTTAATTTTCTTCTGAAAAATTAAAAATTATAAATAAAACTTGTGGTTTTATAGCTCCTGCTTATTTAGTAAATTTGCTTACCTGCAACAATAAACAACTAATCCCAAAAATATCAGACCCAGGAAAGACCCTAAAACCAGAAAGTTTATTAAAAAGTTGCTTTGCGGCTCTGTTTCCACGCTAGACAATAAGATTTCTTCACAGCGCTCGCCTGTGTAGTTGTCAATGCATCTGTAGAACATAAAAATAAGTCAATGTGAGGGGATTTCGATCTTAAAGGGAATCTGTCACCACCTGGGACTTTTCAGACCTCTAATATGGGCATACAGGTGATAGAAATGCAAATCTATACATACCTGTATGGCCCATATTAGATGTCTGCTTGCTTTGATATATATTTTTATAAAATCCGTTTTCCTAGGCTTGGCTACCTACTTAATTTAAATATTCCCCCCCCCCCCGCACGTCACAGGGCCCTGTGACGTGCACTCTAGACCTGCACATCCCGCGCATGCGCAATGCGCCTATATCTTAAGGCGTGTTTTTTATTCTCCCTGCCCTATTTTACGGCTTTGCTCTAGTGCGCAGGCATAGGGGAGTCACTGTGACTTCCGCTCCAGTGACCTCCAGCATGTTCAACAATAAGGTTTGGTCCCCATGTAATGCAGGTGCCGGAATGCAACGCACAGAGACACAAGGCGAGAACAGTCAGAAATGTTTGTAAACAGTTTTATACAACAGGTATACTGAAACAAGGGATTAGCAACAAGGGTAATGAACAGTGGTTTGAAATATCAGAAAAATACGAAATTTCTCAAAATAAGGCGCAGTCTCTTATAATAAGGCGCAGTCTCTTAAAGTAAGGCGCAGTCTCTTAAAGTAAGGTGATGCCCTCAAGCATGAGAAGCACCACACAAGTTCTTTAACCGTGAATTTGGCCCTAGCGGGGGTCACCGGTTATTCCCGCTAGGCCGTGAGTCTCTTTCCAGATGAATTCAATTAAATCACATTGTGCTACTTTAGCCCCAACCGTCCCCCTCCCAACCTGAGTACTTAAACCCAATTGTCCCCGGTACCGTGGGTGAGCAGTGGAAGTGACGGCCCTGCTCACGTATGCAGCTCCTCTCTGCTTGGCTGTTGGGGGCAGTCTCTCGAGCCTTGGATAGGGGGGTCCAGGCCTCGTCTGTCGGCGGCCGACGTCGGGTTCCGCGAACTCACTCAGCACAGCGATCAGGTTCCTAGTATCCTCAGCAGGCACAGCACTCGAGTCACAACTGTGAGGGATCCGGAGCTCTTTTACCGGTGTCCGGCTGGAGCACCTCTCAGGCCTCTGGATTTGGCCTGTCACACGGGGTTTCTCAGGACGCAGGGAGCACATCTGCTCCTCTCTGCTGCTTGGCGCCAAAGACCCCTCAGGTTTGGCGCGCTGGCCTCTTATCTCTCTGAACTCCTTCCTGGAAGTCACCTGATCGGGTCCAGCCTCTGAATCTCCCCTGCCTGCAACTTCCTTTGTGTATTTTGGTTCCGCTTGACTGTCTCTGGCCAGTAGATGGCAGTCTCGCTCCATCCTTGAAACGTCATGTTGAAGTTCTGTTACAAGCTTTTTAGCTCGTTCTACATTCCTCCCTCCTTTTTGCTCGCCAGTCCTCGGGCGAGTGGACTCCTCGCAGAATTGATGCCTCCTTCCAGGCAGTGCAAGCTCAGACAGGAGTTGGGCACACTCCTGCGTTTTCTGTTGGATTCGAGACCAGATAAACTCTTCCTGAGCATACCGGTTAGGAGGAATTCCGGCATTAGCCCGCTCAGTTCTGCGGGGCTCTTCTTGCGGAGGAGACTCCGGGAGATCAGAGGAATCAACTACTGGGGATTGCAAATCATTTCCTGACTCATTCTGACTTCCACTCGGGAGTGGCACCAACGGTTCTGACGGGCCCAACTGCATTGTGGCCCACCCTTTTTCATCCCCCAAGGTTCCTGTATGTGGCACTTCAGCCAACATGTCTGAGGGCCCAGCCCTGTTACAGACTTCTGCTTCAGAGGAGCAAGGTCGCAACATATTACGGTGCAACACCCTGGATGTCGCGGTGTCATCCCCTTCGGGCCTAACCTCGTAGACGGGGTTGTCTGGGTGAACCTTCTTCACCACCCGATATGGTATTGCCTCCCAACGATGGTCCAGCTTACTCCCAAATCGTTTAGCCCTCACCAGCACTCGGTCTCCTGGCTGAAGCGATCCACCTGTGGTCGGGGGCCGAACTGCATGCTCTACTTCCTGAAACTTCTGAGCAAACAGTCTTCTCACGGTATGGAGTCGACGCTGGTGTTCTCGAATCCAGGTACTTGGGCTACTGCCCGGACCGGGGTCTTCTGAGTCTAGCTCCAGTTCGGTGATTTCTCGGCCACTTCTTCCAAACAGCAACATGTAGGGGGTGTAGCCGGTGGTTGCATGAACTCGATTATTATACACCCACACCAGCTCGGACACGAATTCGGGCCACTTCATCTTTTTGTCCGCTTCCAGTGTTCGCAACATTTGCAACAGGGTTCGGTTAAAGCGCTCGCAAGCCCCGTTCCCTTGCGGGTGGTAGGGCGTTGTCCGGGAACGGTCGATCCCATAGATGCGGTATAGCTCATCCATCACTCGTCCTTGGAAGCAGGCCCCCTGGTCAGAATGTATTCGCTTCGGGCACCCATAAATCCGGATGAAATCTTGACAGATGGCCTTGGCTGCGGCTTCTGCCGTCTGATCTTTAGTGGGCGTCACTACTGCAAACTTGGTGAAGTGATCAGTCATGACTAAACAATGTCCATAACCGTTGTATGAAGTTCCTACCATCAAGTAGTCAATCATCAGGACTTCCAAGGGGGCAGAAGTTCGGATGGTCTGAATGGGAGCTCTTTGCTCCGGGGGCTTGTTCAACTCACACTGGCGACATGTTCGGCAGACCCCCTCGACTTCTTGTCGCAGTTGAGGCCAATACACCAGCCGTTGCAACCACCGGAAGGTCTTTTCTACTCCGAAGTGAGCACCTCTTCTATGAGCTTCTTGGGCTAGCTGTGTTACTAGTGCTCCTGGAACTACCACTTGCCAGGTAACATCAAACTCTCGAGGCAGCTGGATTCTTCGGCATAGCAAGCCATCCTTCAGGAGGAGCCTCTCCCACTGGCCTAGGATTTGTAGGGTAGTTGGAAGTGAAGCGGCTCTGGTTTCCTGGTCGGGTCTCTGATTAAGGGCGACCCATTCTCTCAACTTTGCTAGCTCCAGGTCAGATTGCTGCAGATGTATCCATTCGTCTCTTGAACGTCCCAGAATCTGAGTGGGCCTCGGCTCCCCTCTGGTCTCTTGGGCGTCGACCACAGCAGCGGCGAACTGGCTGAAATCCGGGATCTCGTCGCCTTCGAGCTCCTCATCTCTGTCCTTCTTCGGCCCCGCCTGAGTGACCCGGGACAGGGCATCTGCATGTGTGTTCAGGGCCTTGGACCGATAGGCGATTTTATACTGGAATTTGGACATCCTTGCGACCCACCGCTGTTCTAACGCGCCCAGTTTGGCGTTCTCCAAGTGGGCCAAAGGGTTGTTATCTGTCCGCACTTGCACTTCTGACCCTGACAGGTACTCAGCAAACTTCTCGGTCATGGCCCACACCAGTGCTAGTAGCTCCAGCTTAAACGAACTGTAGTTGTCCGGATTCTTCTCCGTATCTCGGAGTGACCTGCTGGCATACGCGATCACTCGCTCTTTCCCTCCTTGTACTTGAGCCAGCACTGCTCCCAGCCCATGCAAGCTTCCATCAGTGTACAACATGAACGGCTGCGAAAAGTCAGCGTAGGCCAGAATCGGGGCATCTGTTAGCGCCATTTTCAATGCTCGGAATGCCTCTTCTTGTCGTGGGCCCCACTGAATGGGCTGCCGCTTGGCTCCCCCGGCTGTTCCTCTCAGCAATTCATTGAGCGGGTTCGCAATCTTAGCGAAGTCTTTAATGAATCTGCGGTAGTATCCAGCGAGCCCCAGGAATGCCCTTAGTTCCCTTAGATTGGCGGGCGTGGGCCACTTCTGCACGGCAGCTACTTTCTCCGCAGTGGGGTGCACCCCTGCACTGGACACAGTGTGCCCCAGATATTCAATTTCTCGTTTGAAGAGACGACACTTACGAGGCTTAATTTTCAGGCCGTGCCTTTGTAGCCGTTCTAACACTTGTTCCAATCGGCGGAGATGATCCTCAAACGTTGCGGAATAGATAATTATATCGTCCAGATATATTAAAGTGGCTTCAAAGTTGAGGTCCCCCAAGCATCTCTCCATCAGCCGTTGGAAGGTTCCTGGCGCATTTGTTAGTCCGAACGGCATTCGATTGAACTCAAACAGGCCCATAGGGAGAACAAAAGCTGTCTTCGGACGATCCTTCTCAGCTACTGGGACCTGCCAATAGCCACTGGCCAGGTCGAGGGAGGAGAAGAATTTGGCGCTCCCTAGTGCAGATAGAGACTCTTCGATTCGGGGGAGTGGATAGGAGTCCCGTACTGTACAGGCATTCAGCTTCCGATAGTCTACGCAGAATCTCAGGGTACCGTCCTTCTTTCGGACCAGCACGATCGGAGCCGCCCAGGGGCTCTGGCTTTCACGGATCACACCGTTCCGCAACATGTGGGCCAATAGCTCTTTCACCTCCTGGTACATTTGAGGCGGGATCTGCCGATATCTCTCTCAGATGGGAGCAGTATTTCCGGTGGGTATTTCGTGCTGAATGTCCCGAGTGCACCCGAAATCATCTTCATGCTGTGCAAACACTCCCTGATATCGCTGTAGAAGTTGTTCGATCTGCCTCACTTGTCCAGCAGAAAACTCAGTCAGGTTAGCTTCCATTTCTTCCAGGAGGTGGCGTCCAGCCAACGGTTCTCTTCCATGTTCCTGGCTATTGAGGGACACCTCTAGGGTCCATGGTTTTCCTTCCACAGGTGCCAGCCCTATAGCGTCAGCTCTAGTAAGGGCCTCCGGCATTACGCACACTCGCGCCACCTCTTGTCGGGGCAACAACTGTAAACTGGTGCCACTTAAATTGATGCAGCGCACGGGTACTCGACCGTGCCGCACGGTGGCCAGAGTTCGAGCAATCAGGAGTCCAGAGGGCGCTTCTTCTCCCTCCATTGGTTCAACTTGAATGTCCACGCCCTCTAAGGACACATGTGCCAGCACCGGCAAAGTGAGTACAGTCTGTCCCACCGGCAGTGTTATTGTGGCTTCGGGCGGTATCGATACCTTACCAAGGTACTGGGAGGTAGTGGGCAACTTTTGAATCTGACTGACCCACACGAGGTGCTGGAACACTCTCTTGTTAGCTGGGTCTCGAGTGGCGCGGGTCCAGTTGTTTTTGCTACAGCCCTCAGCCAGGACTTCTTTCAGCACATTCATGCCCAGGGTTACAATGGGCCCATCGCCTCCGGGCCCGGTGGTCAGTACAATCCCTTTTCGACCGAGGTCCTTTCCACATGCCCGCACAGACATCCATACTACTCCCGCTACTGGGATAGGTAGTTGATTAGCCGCCACCAGTTTGACAGTGGGTTCCCGGCAGGAACGAGCGACTTCAGGAAAGTGACTTTGGAAGTACGTCTCAGGCATAGTGGTCACTTGAGACCCGGTGTCCATCAAACAACGGATCCGCTGCCCATTGAATTCAGCCCAGATAATGGGCCTCTCGGAGACAATGTCTTCAGAGCTCCCTCTTCTACTCTCTGAAGCTCGAGACCCCACGGTATGCTCCACAACCGTGGGGCATTTTAGTTTAACGGCTGTCCCCTCCTCCTCCTTTCTCGGTTGGGACAGTCTTTGGAGATATGCCCCCTACCTCCGCAGGTCCAGCACTCCGGTCCTCGTTCTGCCGATAGGTCGGGTACATGTCGTGCTGGGGCCGGATAGGAACGTCTTTCTCGTTCTGGTCTCCGTCCGCGTTGAGCAGTACGGTCCGTCGGCAAGGGGGCAGTAGGAGTCTTCCTAATAGAATTCAGCTCACCCCGAATGTCTCGAATTTCCTGACGTATTTCCCGTACCCAATCAGGCTCTTGGTTGGTGAATCCAGGAGCAATTGCCTCATGACTTCTAACTGTGGCTTTGAGAACAGGAACTTCTCTCTTCAGGACTCTAGCTTCAGCCACTAACTCCAGGAAGCCCATATCAGGGCTCAGTCGCAGCCGCTCCTTCAGGATCTGCCTCAGGGAAGGGTCTTTCAAGCCAGCAATCAGTTGGTCACGCAACACCTCATCCAATGGTCCCAGTCCTCGGTTCCCATCTCGAGTTTTCTTAGTGATATGGGCCATCACTTCCTCTAATGCATTAACATACTGATTTACGGTCTCATTTTCCCCTTGGACCCGCTGAAACAACCGTAAGCGCAAGTGTCCCAAATCTGTAGTGTCACCGTGCATGTCCTCTAGAATTTTTATCACTTTATCCACGGTGTCACGGTCCCCAGGTGGGCGGTACATCACAGTCTGTCGGGCCTCTCCATCAAGGGTTAGGAGGGCCAACTCCGCCTGGGCTAGAGGGTCAAGGGGATACATACGTAGCATACTTCTCAGTCTTTCTGCCCAGTCCCAAAGTGACATGCCATCCCCTGTAAACTTGGGAAGATGGCTGAGCATAGCCCCCAGGGATATATGGCTCCGGCCGGACCCAGCCATAGACTGATCCGCCATCTCTGCGTCTGAATGTTGCATCCTGCCGACTACGCCAAATGTAATGCAGGTGCCGGAATGCAACGCACAGAGACACAAGGCGAGAACAGTCAGAAATGTTTGTAAACAGTTTTATACAACAGGTATACTGAAACAAGGGATTAGCAACAAGGGTAATGAACAGTGGTTTGAAATATCAGAAAAATACGAAATTTCTCAAAATAAGGCGCAGTCTCTTATAATAAGGCGCAGTCTCTTAAAGTAAGGCGCAGTCTCTTAAAGTAAGGTGATGCCCTCAAGCATGAGAAGCACCACACAAGTTCTTTAACCGTGAATTTGGCCCTAGCGGGGGTCACCGGTTATTCCCGCTAGGCCGTGAGTCTCTTTCCGGATGAATTCAATTAAATCACGTTGTGCTACTTTAGCCCCAACCGTCCCCCTCCCAACCTGAGTACTTAAACCCAATTGTCCCCGGTACCGTGGGTGAGCAGTGGAAGTGACGGCCCTGCTCACGTATGCAGCTCCTCTCTGCTTGGCTGTTGGGGGCAGTCTCTCGAGCCTTGGATAGGGGGGTCCAGGCCTCGTCTGTCGGCGGCCGACGTCGGGTTCCGCGAACTCACTCAGCACAGCGATCAGGTTCCTAGTATCCTCAGCAGGCACAGCACTCGAGTCACAACTGTGAGGGATCCGGAGCTCTTTTACCAGTGCCCGGCTGGAGCACCTCTCAGGCCTCTGGATTTGGCCTGTCACACGGGGTTTCTCAGGACGCAGGGAGCACGTCTGCTCCTCTCTGCTGCTTGGCGCCAAAGACCCCTCAGGTTTGGCGCGCTGGCCTCTTATCTCTCTGAACTCCTTCCTGGAAGTCACCTGATCAGGTCCAGCCTCTGAATCTCCCCTGCCTGCAACTTCCTTTGTGTATTTTGGTTCCGCTTGACTGTCTCTGGCCAGTAGATGGCAGTCTCGCTCCATCCTTGAAACGTCATGTTGAAGTTCTGTTACAAGCTTTTTAGCTCGTTCTACACCCACATACTGATAGTTAGCAACTATCCGGGAGGGAGTGGGGACCAAATCTTATTGTTGCGCACGCCGGAGGTCACTGGACCGGAAGTAACAGTAACTCCCCGGCGCCTGCGCACTAGAGCACAGCAGTAAAATAGGGCAGGGAGAAAAAAAAAACGCAACTTAAGTTATAGGCGCATTGCGCATGTGCGGGATGTACAGATCTAGAAGGGGAGGGCAGGAATATTTAAATTAAGTAGGTAGGCGGGGCTTTTCTTGGCGTTCCCCCGGAAACCAAGCCTAGGAAAACAGATTTTATAAAAAGATATATCAAAGCAAGCAGACATCTAATATGGGCTATACAGGAATGTATAGATTTATATTTCTATCACCTGTATGCCCATATTAGAGGTCTGAAAAGTCCCAGGGGGTGACAGATTCCCTTTAAACAAATACAGTATGAGCGTCTCAGTGCCTCACCTAATAGGAGAATAAGGGTCTCAAGATTCACATTTGCCAATTTACATCAGTTGTGAGTCCCACCAATTCGCAGCAGAGGATTCTCCATTGACTTAATTGGAAAGGTGTCCAAGCTTGCACTCGGCCTTCTCAATTGTAGCATGGGGAGTAAAGAAAAGCCAAGTGCTGCTTGCACTAAATATCAGGCTACATTCCCACAGAACTCATATTCAGTGGATCTCCGGCACTGGAAGTCCCGCAGTTTTACCTGCAGTGGTATATACCAATGGGTATATAATTGCGAAAAAGGTGCATGCTAGCCATACATTTCACCCTTTGGAAACTCACACCTAAATCCGCTTCATAAACTGACATGCTACAGATCTCAAACCCACAGCTCCTGTCAGTTTATTCTGCGGATATACACTGTGTTCCAAATTATTATGCAAATAATATTTTCTCAGATTTTCCCAAATTACCTATATGAATTGCATTCATTGTAATTTTCCAGTCAAATAACTATTAGAGTACAATTGAAAGTTTTTGTACAAACTGCCTATGATAACAGTATATTTTTTAAAAAATAAAACACTCAAACTGCACTCAAAATGCATGTTCCAAATTATTATGCACAGCAGAGTTTTCAACCTTTTCATTTTAATAAAGAACAAAAAAATGGTCATTTTTGAAGTTATAAGCATTAGCAGGTTATTACTAACTGAAATCAAACAGTTTTCAACTCAAAACTTTATTCTAGGTGATGTTACATTTGCACATAGGACCCCTTGTTCGAAAGGAGCTTCTGAACTCTCTCGTCCATTGAATTTGTCAGGTTTTGGATGGTTTCTGCTTCAATTGTTTTGCATGAGGACAGAATACCCTCCCAGAGCTGTTGCTTAGATGTGAACTGCCTCCCGCCATCATAGACACTCCTTTTGATGATGCTCCAGAGGTTCTCAATGGGGTTGAGGTCAGGGGAGCATGGGGGCCACACCATAAGTTTGTCCCCTTTTATGCCCACAGCAGCCAGAGATGCAGATGTGTTATGTGCAGCATGAGACGGTGCATTATCATGCATGAAAATGATCTTGCTGCGGAATGCACGGTTCTTCTTCTTGAACCATGGCAGGAAGTGCTGTTTGAGAAACTCAACATACATTATGGAGTTCATCTTTACACCTTCAGGGATCCTAAAGGGGCCGACAATCTCTCTCCCCATGATTCCAGCCCAAAACATTACTCCACCTCCTTCTTGTTGGCGCCGTAGCCGTGTTTGCATGGGGTGTCCATCAACCAGCCATCCTCCACTCCATCCATCTGGACCATCAAGCGTTGCATGGCACTCATCGGTGAACAAAACAGTTTTGAAGTCAGTCTTCATGTATTGTTTGGCCCACTGGAGCCGTTTCTGCTTGTGTGCAGTGGATAGAGGAGGTCGACAGGATGGCTTACGCACAGCTGCAAACCTCTGAAGGACCCTGCATCTTGTTGTTTGGGGGACGTTGGAGGCACCAGCAGCTTCAAAAACTTGTCTGCTGCTATGACAAGGCTTTTTTGCCGCTGCTCTTTTAACCTGATGTAATTGCCTGTAGGAAAGAGTCCTCAATTTTCCCTTATCAGCACGCACACGTGTGTACTGTGAATCAGCTACATAATTCTTGATTGTGCGATGGTCACGATGAAGTGTCTTGGCAATGTTGATTGTAGTCATGCCTTGACCGAAACGCTCCACAATTTGTTGCTTCTCAGCAGCCGACACATACATTTTCTTTCCCATTTTGGCAGATAATGTAGGCTGCTTAATAATGTGGGACAGCCTTCTTAAGTAGTTTTGCCTTTCATTGGACACACCTGCCAAACTATCTAGCACAGGTGTCTGCAGTTGCTTACAGTGATATAAAGAGCCCTGACACACATCACCATCAATGAGTTTGACTGACAAACAAACAAATTCTTCCCTTATCACTCCTAAACACTTTTTGCATAATAATTTGGAACACAGTGTACAGTGCTGCTCACCATTATTGGCACCCCTTTGTTTTTTTCATAGACTGTACAATATCTACAGAAATAAATGGAAATGTACCAAAGTTATACCCTCAGGATTTTTTAATTAGTGGTCCAAACTAATATAACAATAAAACATTGTTTTTCAACTTCCAGGTTGTAATTTCAAAGAAAAAACAGAGTAAACAGCATGTGCAGCAATAAAGACACCCCTAATTAATACTTGCTTGCACATCCTTTGGCATTGCTGACAGCCTCCAAACGTTTCTTGTAGCCATCTATAAGCTTCTTGCACTTCTCAGCTGGAACTTTATCCCACTCTTCCTTTGCAGTTTGTTCAAGCTCTTGAGTGTTAGCAGGGTTCTTTTTCCCAATGGCAGATTTCACTTCACCCCAAAGATTTTCAATGGGATTGAGGTCAGGACTCATTGCTGGCCATTTTAAAACAGTCCATTTTTTCCTTTTCAACCGTTCCTGTGTACTTTTGGTTGTGTGCTTTGGGTCATTGTCTTGCTGGAGAACTCATGATCTTCGACTCAAACCAAATTTTTTTACACTGGGTAGGACATTTCGCTCTAAAATCTCTTGATAATTCTCTGATTTCATGATTCCTGTTGTAGTAACGGCGTCTCTGCCCCCTGACAGGCAGAGACGCCGTCCCTCTTACTGCTGCGCTCCCCGCCCGGCATCCTCTGGCGCTCCTGCTTCTGCTGCTGCCGGCGCGCGCAACTTCTCAGGCACTGTGCTTAGGGCGCGCGCGCTCCCTCCCTCTTAAAGGGGCCGCGCGCCATCCTAAGGAGTCCCCGGTCAATGGCTGGAGGACCTCTCATATAAAAGGCACCTCCTCCAAAATGGAGGTGCCTGTGCAAGGTTGTAGCTTTGTGTGTTAAACTCTGCTTCAGCCCTCAGGTCCCGCTGCCAGCCTGACTACCAGTCCAGCCCGCCAGCCTGACTACAGGTCCAGTCCGCCAGCCTGACTACAGGTCCAGTCCGCCAGCTTGTCTACCCTCAAGCCCGACAGTCTGTCTACAATCCAGTCCGCCAGTCTGTCTATGGGCCTTGCCCACCTGCTTACCTGGAAGCACCTGCCTGCTACCTGCCGTGCCTGCCAGCCTGCTTACCTGGAAGCACCTGCCTGTTACCTGCCGTGCCTTGCCCGCCTGCTTACCTGGAAGCACCTGCCTGTTACCTGCCGTGCCTTGCCCGCCTGCTTACCTGGAAGCACCTGCCTGTTACCTGCCGTGCCTTGCCCGCCTGCTTACCTGGAAGCACCTGCCTTTTACCTGCCGTGCCTGCCAGCCCGCTTACCTGGAAGCACCTGCCTGTTACCTGCCGTGCCTACCAGCCAGCCTACCTGGAGGCTCCTGCTTGTCACCTGCCGTGTCTGCCAGTCCGTCTACCTGGATCACCCGTCAGCCTGCCTGCCGTGCTCATCTGCTGTACCGGTCAGTCCCTGCCTTCTGACCCGTGGGAGTCACCTGCTCTCATACAAGGTTGGTCCCAGAGTAGCACCTGGTCCCTCTGCTCGGTCCTTCCCTGGTCACAGAGTCGATTGAGCCACCGTACGACCTTGGTCGGTCCGAGTTGATACCTAGTTACGCCCCTCTGGTCCCTCCTTGCACCGCAGCACAGAGGTTCCACCACCCGGATCCGTAACACCTGTGATACGGTCAAGGCCTCCAGTACCAGATGCAGCAAATTAACCCCACAGCATTATGGATCCTCCACCATGTTTAACAATTGGTAAGGTGTTCTTTTCCTTATAAGCTTCACTGCGCCGTCTGTAAACAAACTGTTGCTTTGCATTGCCAAAAAGCTCTATTTTTGTTTCATCTGTCCAAGGAACATTTTCCCAGAAGGATTGTGTTTTGTCACGGTACTCTTTGGCAAAGATCTGTTGTTCCTTTTTATGTCTTTTCTTCAGCAATGGTTTCTTCCTTGGCCTTCACCCATAAAGTTCTGCTTGGTTTAGTATGCGGTGTATGGTACTTGTTGAAACCATGACCCCAGACTGTTCTCAGTTGGCCTTCAGGTCTTTGGATGTTTGACGTGGTGTTTTTCTACCATTTGCACCAACCTTCGAAGACATCTCTTGTCAAGTTTCCTCTTCCCCCAGGGAGGTTCTTGACGGTTCCATGCTTGGCGAATTTCTTAATAAGATTGCGCACTGTTGAAACTGGGATACCAAGGTCTTTAGAGATGGACTTATACACTTTGGAAGTTTTGTGTTTGCTAATAATAGCAGTTCTGATGTCCTCAGACAGCTCCTGTGTGATCACCATTGTCACAAAGGAACAGGGCCTACGATGTGGCTTTTTAAAACACTGAAGTCATCATTCATTGGCTAATTCATGTCACATGGGCACCGACAATTAATCACAGGTGAATCTCTTGTGATTTATCACAGGCGAGTCAAAATGTGTTTTCATACTAAATTTATGTAAAGGGTGACTATACCAGTGACACTGCAAGCTTTAGGTTTTTCTATTTTTCCCTCCCATAGTTTTTTTGTTTTAAATTATTGTTTATCATTTGCTATTTTTTATTTAACATGAGTACTCTATATAAAAAACTGTTTTACTTGATTAATTTTTTTCAAGAGATATTCCACATTATGTATTTAAACTCCATGGGTGCCAATAATGATGAGCAGGACTGTATTTTGCAGCATGTGCAAGAGATTTCTTAAGGAATCTCATGCACTTTGCTAGCACAGTAAAATGTAGCAGGCTGGAAAATCTGCTGTGTTTTAGCACTGTGGGAACTTAGCCTAATGGGGAAAAGTGCTGAATTGATTGATGGGACCTGCACTTATCTGGCACTATATAGTATATCCCAATTAATATATAAAAATATAAAGGCAATCAGCATGTTCTATCTTCTATATATTGACTGATAAACAGCTTACCCACTGTGGTATCTATCTATGTATGCATCTATCTATCTATACATATAAAGTGCTTTGAAAAAGTATTTATACCATGGGAACATTTCTACATTTTTCACATTACACTCACAAACTTAAATGTATTTTATTGGGATTTTATGTGATATACCAACACAAAGTAGCAAGTATTTGTGAAGTGTAAAGGAAATGAGACATGGTTTTCAAAATATTGAAAAAATTAGTCTGATACCCCTAAATAAAATCCTGAGTGGCCAACTGCCTCCAGAATGTAACGCTTGTGGGTGTGGACACAGGGCACCACTGGCTGGACTTACCCAGGAGAGGCGTGACTAAGTGGCTACCTGGTCTTCACTAGCGCCTCTCATGGTGAGGATAGGCTTAGGCCACAGGATAGCCACCAGATGCCACTCCAGGGCAGTGTCCGGACCTGCAGCAGCTGACCCATGGATCAGAGCAGGTATGCGAGGTGCAGAGGGGCGAGACAGAAGCGAAGTCAGACAGTCCGGTGTCAGGGCAGGCAGCACGGGTTCAGGATATGCAGCCGAGGTCAGAAGCAGAGAGAACAGACAGGGCGAGAAGACAAGCCGGGTCGGTAATGGGAGGGATAAACAACAAAACACCTTGGCTGGGAAGTAGATGCTAACAACAAACTGGAACCGAGGCTCAGGCAAGGTGTGGAGGGTGGTGCTGCCTGATATAGCACTGGCTGGTTGGTGATTGGCTGGGGAATCCAAATCCTGCAGGACACAGCAGGGTTACATTCCGGCAGGATCTGACCGTGCCCCCCTATAGCCATGTGGAGACATCAGGGATATACAACAGAGTTGGAAGTGCTGTATGGACTCAGCAAGGCGGCCAGACATGAGGATAAGCAGAGCAGCGAATGCAGTGAGCAGCACAGTGACGGGAACACATGCGAGCTACCGTCGTGACACAGAAGTCACCTAATTAGTAACTTGAGTCCACCTGTGGGTAATTTATTATCAGTATAACTACAGTTGTTCTGAGAAGGTCTCAGAGGTTTGTTTGAGAACATTAGGCATCAAACAGCATTATGAAAATCAAAGACAGGTCAGGAATAAAGTTGTGGAGAAGAAGGGTTAGGTTTTAAAAAAAATAGCCAAAGTTCTGACCATCTCTTGGAGCACTGTTCAATCCTTCAACCAAAAATGGAGGGAGAATAACACAACTACAAATCTATCACGGCATGGCCGTCCACGTAAATTGACATCCTAAACAAGGAGAGCACTCATTAGAGAAGCAGCCAAGAGGCCCATGGTCACTCCGGAGGAGCTGCAGAGATCTACAGTTCAAGGGGGAGAATTTCGCCACATGACAACTATAAGTTGTATACTCCACAAATCTGGCCTTTATGGAAGAGTAACAAGAAGAAAGACACTTTTGAAAACAAGCAATAAGAAGTCCCATTTGCAGTTTTCAAAAAGCCATGTAAGAGTCACAGATTGCACGTGGAAGAAGATGCTCTGGTCAGATGAGACAAAAGTAGCACTTTTTGTGCTAAATGCTATGGCAAAAACCTAACACTGCACATATCCCTGGAAACACCATCCCCATCATCAAACATGGTAGCGGCAATATCATGCTGTGGGGATGATTTTCTTCTGAAGAAGCAGGGAAGCTGGTCAGAGATGATGGGAAGATAGATGTAACTAAATACAGAGCAATCCTGGAGGAAAACCTGTTAGAGGCTGCAAAAGACTTGAGACATCTTCCAGCAGGACAACGACCCTAAACATACTGCCAGAACTACAATGGAATGGTTTAGATCAAAGCATATTCATGTGTTTGAATGGCCCAGTCAAAGTCCAGACCTTAATCCCATTGAGAATATGTGGCAAGCCCTGAAAATCGTAGTTCACAGACGCTCTCCATCCAATCTCACTGAGCTAAAGCTAGTTTGGAAAGAAAAATGGGCAATCAGCTTCTAGATGTGCAAAACTGGCAGAGACAGAATCCAAAAGACTTGCAGCAGCAATTGCAGCCTACAAAGTATTGACTGAGGGAGGCTGAATACAAATGTACGTCACAATTTTCATATTTATATTATTAAAATATTATTTAGATAGCCATGTGTCATTTCCTTTACAGTTCACAAATACTTGCTACTTTGTGTTGGTATGTTGGTATATCACATAAAATCCAAATAAAATATATTTAAGTTTGTGGGTGTAACATGAACAAATGTGGAAAAGGTCACAGGGTATGAATACTTTTTCAAGGCACTGTGTATGTATGTATGTATGTATATATATATATACACAGTACAGACCAAAAGTTTGGACACACCTTCTTATTTAAAGATTTTTCAGTATTTTCATGACTATGAAAATTGTACATTCACACTGAAGGCATCAAAACTATGAATTAACACATGTGGAATTATATACTTAACAAAAAAGTGTGAAACAACTGAAAATATGTCTTATATTCTAGGTTCTTCAAAGTAGCCACTTTTTCCTTTGATGACTGCTTTGCACACTCTTGGCATTCTCTTGATGAGCTTCAAGAGGTAGTCACCGGAAATGGTCTTCCAACAATCTTGAAGGAGTTCCCAGAGATGCTTAGCACTTGTTGGCCCTTTTGCCTTCATTCTGCGGTCCAGCTCACCCCAAACCATCTCGATTGGGTTCAGGTCTGGTGACTGTGGAGGCCAGGTCATCTGGAGTAGCACCCCATCACTCTCCTTCTTGGTCAAATAGCCCTTTCACAGCCTGGAGGTGTGTTTGGGGTCATTGTCTTGTTGAAAAATAAATGATGGTCCAACTAAACGCAAACCGGATGGAATAGCTTGCCGCTGCAAGATGCTGTGGTAGCCATGCTGGTTCAGTATGCCTTCAATTTTGAATAAATCCCCAACAGTGTCACCAGCAAAGCCTCCCCACACCATCACACCTCCTCCTCCATGCTTCACGGTGGGAACCAGGCATGTAGAGTCCATCCGTTCACCTTTTCTGCGTCGCACAAAGACACGGTGGTTGGAATCAAAGATCTCAAATTTGGACTCATCAGACCAAAGCACAGATTTCCACTGGTCTAATGTCCATTCCTTTGTGTTCTTTAGCCCAAACAAGTCTCTTCTGCTTGTTCCCTGTCCTTAGCAGTGGTTTCCTAGCAGCTATTTTACCATGAAGGCCTGCTGCACAAAGTCTCCTCTTAACAGTTGTTGTAGAGATGTGTCTGCTGCTAGAACTCTGTGCGGCATTGACCTGGTCTCTAATCTGAGCTGCTGTTAACCTGCGATTTCTGAAGCTGGTGACTCGGATAAACGTATCCTCAGAAGCAGAGGTGACTCTTGGTCTTCCTTTCCTGGGGCGGTCCTCATGTGAGCCAGTTTCTTTGTAGCGCTTGATGGTTTTTGCAACTGCACTTGGGGACACTTTCAAACTTTGCCCAATTTTTCGGACTGACTGACCTTCATTTCTTAAAGTAATGATGGCCACTCGTTTTTCTTTACTTAGCTGCTTTTTTCTTGCCATAATACAAATTCTAATAGTCTATTCAGTAGGATTATCAGCTGTGTATCCACCTGACTTCTGCACAACACAACTGATGGTCCCAACCCCATTTATAAGGCAAGAAATCCCACTTCTTAAACCTGACAGGGCACACCTGTGAAGTGAAAACCATTTCCAATGACTACCTCTTGAAGCTCATCAAGAGAATGCCAAGAGTGTGCAAAGCAGTCATCAAAGCAAAAGGTGGCTACTTTGAAGAACTTTGAATATAAGACATATTTTCAGTTGTTTCACACTTTTTTGTTAAGTATATAATTCCACATGTGTTAATTCATAGTTTTGATGCCTTCAGTGTGAATGTACAATTTTCAAAGTCCTCAAAATACAGAAAAATCTTTAAATGAGAAGGTGTATCCAAACTTTTGCTCAGTACTGTATATAGTGTGAAAAGGGGTTTGCCCCCTTCCTGATTTCTTATCCTTTTGCATGTTTGTCACATTTAAATGTTTCAGATCACAGATTAAATTTAAATATTAGACAATGATAACACAAGTGAACACAAAATGCAGTTTTAAATGAATGTCTTTACTATTAAGGGAAAAAGAAATCCAAACCTACAGGGCCCTGTGTGAAAAAGTGATCCCCCCCCCCCCTTAAAACAGAAATTAACTGTGGATTATCACATCTTTGGGAAGCAGAGTTCAATTTCCCTAGCCACACACAGGCCTGATTACTGCCACAACTGTACTCAATCAAAAAAATAACTTAAATAGGACCTGCCTGACCAAGTGAAGTAGACCAAAAGATCTTCAAAAGCTAAACATCATGCTGCGATCCAAAGAAGTTCAAGAACAAATAAGAAACAAAGTAATTGAAATCTATCAGTCTGAAAAAGGTTATAAAGCCATTTCCAAAGCTGTGGGACTCCAGAGAACCACAGTGAGAGCCATTATCCACAAATGGAGAAAACATGGAACAGTGGTGAATCTTTGCAGAAGTGGCCGGCCGGCCAAAATTACCCTAAAAGTGCAGCGACGACTCATCCAAGAGGTCACAAAAGACCCCACAACAACATCCAAAGACCTGCAGGCCTCACTTTCCTCAGTTAAGGTCAGTGTTCATAACTCCACCATAAGAAAGAGACTTGGCAAAAATGGTATGCATGGCAGAGTTCCAAGACAAAAACCACGGCTGAGCAAAAAGAACATAAAGGCTTGTCCCAGTTTTGCCAGAAAACATTGATGATTGCAGAGACTTTTGGGAGAATACTCTGTGGACTGACGACACAAAAGTTGAACTTTTGGAAAGTATATGCCCCATTACATGGAGCGTTGAAGAACACAGCATTTCAGAAAAGGAACATCACACGAACAGTAAAATATGGTGGTGGTAGTGTGATGGTCTTGGGCTGTTTGGTTGCTACAGGACCTGGAAGACTTGCTGTGGTAAATGGAACCATGAATTCTCCTGTCTACCAAAAAATCCTGAAGGTGAATGTCGGGCCATCTGTTTGTGACCTCAAGCTGAAGAGCACTTGGTTATGCAGCAGGACAATGATCCAAAACACACCAGAAAGTTCACCTCTGAATAGCTTAAGAAAAACAAAATTAAGACTTTGGAGTGGCCTAGTCAAAGTCCTGACTTTAATCCGATTGAGATGCTGTGGCATGACCTTAAAAAGACGGTTCATGCTCGAAAACCCTCCAATGTGGCTGAATTACAATTTTGCAAAGATGAGTGGGCCAAAATTCCTCTAGAGTGTTGTAAAAGACTCATTGCCAGTTATCGCTAACGCTTGAAGGGCCACCCTTAGCAGTTGTTACTGCTAAGGGTGGCCCAACCAGTTATTAGATTTTGCAGGAAATCACTTTTTCACACAGGACCCTATAGGATTGGAATTCTTTTCTTTTAATAATAAAGATCTCCATTGAAAAATTGCATTTTGTGTTTATTTGTGTTGTCTTTGTCTAATATTTAAATTTGTTTTGTGATCTGAAACATTTACAGTTAGGTCCATATATATTTGGACAGAGACAACATTTTTCTAATTTTGCTTCTAGACATTACCACAATGAATTTTAAACAAAACAATTCAGATGCAGTTGAAGTTCAGACTTTCAGCTTTCATTTGAAGGTATCCACATTAAAATTGGATGAAGGGTTTAGGAGTTTCAGCTCCTTAACATGTGCCACCCTGTTTTTAAAGGGACTAAAAGTAATTGGACAGATTAAATAATTGTAAATAAAATGTTCATTTCTAGTACTTGGTTGAAAACCCTTTGTTGGCAATGACTGCCTGAAGTCTTGAACTCATGGACATCACCAGACGCTGTGTTTCCTCCTTTTTGATGCTCTGTCAGGCCTTCACTGCGGTGGTTTTCAGTTGCTGTTTGTTTGTGGGCCTTTCTGTCTGAAGTTTAGTCTTTAACAAGTGAAATCCATGCTCAATTGGGTTGAGATCAGGTGACTGACTTGGCTATTCAAGAATATTCCACTTCTTTACTTTAATAAACTCCTGGGTTGCTTTGGCTTTATGTTTTGGGTCATTGTCCATCTATAGTATGAAACAACGACCAATCAGTTTGGCTGCATTTGGCTGGATCTGAGCACACAGTATGGCTCTGAATACATCAGAATTAATTTGGCTGCTTCTTTCCTGTGTCACATCATCAATAAACACTAGTGACCCAGTGCCACTGGCAGCCCTGCATGCCCAAGCCATCACTCTGCCTCCGCTGTGTTTTACAGATGATGTGGTATGCTTTGGATCATGAGCTGTACCACGCCTTCACCATACTTTTCTCTTTCCATCAATCTGGTAGAGGTTGATCTTGGTTTCATCTGTCCAAAGAATGTTCTTCCAGAACTGTGCTGGCTTTTTTAGATGTTTTTTAGCAAAGTCCAGTCTAGCCTTTTTATTCTTGATGCTTATGAGTGGCTTGCACCGTGCAGTGAACCCTCTGTATTTACTTTCATGCGGTCTTCTCTTTATGGTAGATTTGGATATTGATACGCCTACCTCCTGGAGAGTGTTGTTCACTTGGTTGGCTGTTGTGAAGGGGTTTCTCTTCACCATGGAGATTATTCTGCGATCATCCACCACTGTTGTCTTCCGTGGGCACCCAGGTCTTTTTGCATTGATGACTTCACCAGTGCTTTCTTTCTTTCTCAGGATGTACCAAACTGTAGATTTTGCCACTCCTAATATTGTAGCAATTTCTCGGATGGGTTTTTTCTGTTTTTGCAGCTTAACCCTAGAACGCATACCTGGGGCCTCGCAGGCCCGCCCTGTTAATTGTTTTCTATTTTCTGCAAGATTACTTTAGTTAGAATTTTGAAACTCTAGGTATTCCTCAGGTATATAGTTGTTTGTCATTTCCAGTTGTTCATTTATTTTTATGTTACAGGCATTTTCGATATAACAACTCTTTTTTGAAAATACCCATTTTTATGGTCATGCGTTCTAGGGTTAAGGATGGCTTGTTTCACCTGCATGGCTCCTTTGACCGCATGTTTACTTCACAGCAAAACCTTCCAAATGCAAGCACCACACCTCAAATCAACTCCAGGACTTTTATCTGCATAATTGAGAATGACATAACGAAGGGATTGCCCACCCCTGTCCATGAAATAGCCTTGGAGTCAATTGTCCAATTACTTTTGGTCCCTTTAAAAACAGGGTGGCACATGTTAAGGAGCTGAAACTCCTAAACCCTTTATCCAGTTTTAATGTGGATACCCTCAAATGAAAGCTGAAAGTCTGAACTTCAACTGCATCTGAATTGTTTTGTTTAAAATTCATTGTGGTAATGTCTAGAACCAAAATTAGAAAAATGTTGTCTGTCCAAATATATATGGACCTAACTGTAAGTGTGACATACACACAAAAGAATAAGAAATCAGGAAGGGGGCAAACACTTTTTCACACCACTGTATATATATTACATTTAAGAACTAAGTGTAGATATACAGCATCTGAAAAGGGACAGCTATTTAAAATTAATTAAAAAACTAATTTAGATGTGAAGAAACACATAACACTCCACTCACCTGCAGAGTTGCTTAGGACCTATGCTGTAACATATGCCTCCATTCAAACAGAAAGATTTCTGCCCTTTCTCTGCACAGGGTACTCCATGACCTGAAACACAAGGTGGATCCAGTGTAAACAATTCTAAAATCACATTCACCATGACGTCTGGCTTTATAACTGACCTGCTGATCTCCAAGTTACAAAATATATCAGTATTATCCCAATCACAGCGTTAGTCTGTTCTGTAGAAATGATGAAGATTCAGAAAATGAATGGTATTGTAGGAGCCCTATACCTCTTCCCATAGAAACAAGGTCTATATAATGTAAATCAACAATAAAACATGCAGTTTTTATGAATATTTTTGCCTCAATAGTTGGGGAAATATCTGTATACAGTGTAAACCCAGATCAGGATGGAGCATTTAGTTTTTGTGTTCACACCATAAAGACTGAACAAACACTGCATTCCACATTGAAGTTTGGAAAAGATAATGAATTGTTTTACAGAATGCGTGATAGTGAAGCAATGACAATAGAGGAGAATACAAACAAGAAATACAGTATTCTTCCGTTTTATAACAAGTGCGAACACACACACAAAAAACCCTTACGACTACAAACCTGTGAATAATCTTAGCAAAATAAAACATGGTAAAACTCGTAGGTCACATCAGCCTGAAATTAGAGATCCATATTCATCCAATACTTGGATTAAGAACCAGTGATGCCAAGATTTGAGAAACTTGTCAGCTTCACCTTTTAAGGAAGCTGTAAGATCCTCATTATCTCCCAGGGGCGGACCTACCGCCCGTGCAGCCCGTTCATTGAACGGGGGCCCCCGAGGGAGAGGGGGCCCCTCCAGCCTCCAGCAGGGCCGCCATCAGGGCATGACTGTCCTGACTCCAGCATGGGGCCCGGCCGGTCGGGGCCCCCTCGGAGCCCCGTTGGGGCCCCCCTCTTGTGCGTCTCCTCATGGGGCCTCCGCAGGGCCAGAGTCAGCACCCGGCGCACCCGGGCAAATGCCGGGGCCCTGAGCAGGCGGGGGGGGCCCTCAACATCGGGCACCCTGCGCGCTATGGGACCCGTGAGCGGTGTCAGCGCCCGCTCCCCCCCCGCTTGCTCAGGGCCCTGGCACCCGGCACAAGGCACAATACTTACCCCTCCCCGTGCCTCTGCAGCAGCTCCTGCATCCTCCGCGGCTGCTGCACTGTGAGGTCTCAGGTCAGAGGGCGCGGTGACGTCTTTACACCGCACTCTCTCCTGAGCAGTCACAGCGGGAAGACGCCAACGACGCTGGAGTCCGGAACAGTGGCAGCAGGTGAGACGTGAGGTGAGTATTTGATTTTTTTTTATTGTATGGAGGCCTGTGGCAGTATAAGGGAGGGGGGTGAGGTGGGGGTGTGTGACATCCTGCACGAGGCATTATATGGGGGGGTGACATCCTGCATGGGGCATTATAAGGGGGGGTGACATCCTGCATGGGGCATTATAAGGGAGGGGTGTGTGTGACATCCTGCATGGGGCATTATAAGGGAGGGGGGGTGCGTGACATCCTGCATGGGGCATTATAAGGAAGGGGGGGGTGTCATCCTGCATGGGGCATTATAAGGGTGTGTGACATCCTATATGGGGGGGGGACAGCCTGCGTGGGGCATTATGTGGGGGGGAACAGCCTGCGTGGGGCATTATGTGGGGGGAACAGCCTGTGTGGGGCATTATGTGGGGGGAACAGCCTGCGTGGGGCATTATGTGGGGGGGGAACAGCCTGCGTGGGGCATTATGTGGGGTGAACAGCCTGCGTGGGGCATTATGTGGGGGGGGGGGAACAGCCTGCGTGGGGCATTATGTGGGGGGAACAGCCTGCGTGGGGCATTATGTGTGGGGAACAGCCTGCATGGAGCGTTATATGGGGGCCAGTATTCTGCATGGAGCGTTATATGGGGCCAGTCTCCTGTATGGAGCATTTTATGGGGGCCAGTATACTGTGTGGAGCGATTCGCTGGTTTCTGAGCTATTGTGGAATTTACAATAGATATCACTCATGTAATGTAATTTGTGAAATCTTTGCATTGTACTGCATATATATATTTCTCTTCGGTATCTGTGCATCATGAATCGTGGTATGTGTTAAAGGGGCCCACTGAGACTCTTTCGCCCGGGGCTCACAAAAACCTGGAGCCGGCCCTGGGCCCCCGGCCCCATGCTGAGCGCTAAGCGCCGGGACATCTCAGCGCTGCTTTCCTCTGTGTAGCAGTGTAGCGCTGCTGCGGCAGTTCCTTTATGTTTCTCCTGACTTCCGGTCATGTGACGGCGCAGTCACATGGCCGGAAGTCAGGAGAACCTGGTGGCAGCGACGCGGACGAGCGCCAGGATTCTGCAGGGATCGCATGGGGGTAAGCATAGCAAGTTTTATTTTTTTTAAATACAAATACACTGTTTTCCAAATTATTATGCAAATAATATTTTCTCAGATTTTCCCAAATTACCTATATGAATTGCAGTCATTGTAATTTTCCAGTCAAATAACTATTAGAGTACAATTGAAAGGTTTTTGTACAAACTGCCTATGATAACAGTATATTTTTAAAAAATAAAACACTCAAACTGCACTCAAAATGCATGTTCCAAATTATTATGCACAGCAGAGTTTTCAACATTTTCATTTGAATAAAGAACAAAAAAATGGTCATTTTTGAAATTATAAGCATTAGCAGGTTATTACAAACTGAAATCAAACAGTTTTCAACTCAAAACTTTATTCTAGGTGATGTAACATTTGCACATAGGAGCCCTTGTTCGAAAGGAGCTTCTGAACTCTCTCGTCCATTGAATTTGTCAGGTTTTGGATGGTTTCTGCTTCAATTGTTTTGCTTGAGGACAGAATACCCTCCCAGAGCTGTTGCTTAGATGTGAACTTCCTCCCGCCATCATAGACACTCCTTTTGATGATGCTCCAGAGGTTCTCAATGGGGTTGAGGTCAGGGGAGCATGGGGGCCACACCATAAGTTTGTCCCCTTTTATGACCACAGCAGCCAGAGATGCAGATGTGTTATGTGCAGCATGAGACGGGGCATTTTAAAAATGACCATTTTTTTGTTCTTTATTAAAATGAAAAGGTTGAAAACTCTGCTGTGCATAATAATTTGGAACATGCATTTTGAGTGCAGTTTGAGTGTTTTATTTTTTAAAAATATACTGTTATCATAGGCAGTTTGTACAAAAACCTTTCAATTGTACTCTAATAGTTATTTGACTGGAAAATTACAATGACTGCAATTCATATAGGTAATTTGGGAAAATCTGAGAAAATATTATTTGCATAATAATTTGGAACACAGTGTAATTAACTTGGAGTGGGGGGAATCAGAGATGCACGGGGGGGGATGAGAAGCACATGGGGGGATGAGAGATGCACAGGGGGGATGAGAGATGCACGGGGGGGGATGAGATGCATGGGTGGGGATGAGAGCTGCACATGGGGGGGGTGAGAGCTGCACATGGGGGGGTGATGCGAGATGCACAGGGGAGGATGAGAGCTGCACATGGGGGGGATAAGAGATGCACATGGGGGGGATAAGAGATGCACATGGGGGGGTTATGTTTACATAACTTTGTTGCCCTATGAAGGGCAGGGGGGGGGGGGGCAAAAATTTCTTGCACAGGGGCCCACTACAGTCTGTGTCCGCCCTTGTTATCTCCTATACTATAGTAAGCCAAAGCAAGATGGAAGGAGGTGATGTTGGTTTCACATTAGTGGTATGCAGGTTCTTGACGCATTAACCAGATGAAGTACCTCAGACTCAGATCCCCCTTTACTCTTTGAACAAAATAGAAATATGAGGGCTATCCTGGCAGATTTCTCCAATTAAAAAAATGTTGTGAACATCTTGAGTAAAAATCAGGAAAAGGGAGCGGAAAATGATCTTGTAGAGGACATTCATTTTGACTATAGAGCATCTCCCAAACCAAGTAGAAGTGTTTTTTTTTCCCAAAAGTCCTTTTTTATGCGTTAAAGAAGAGAAGAATACTTTATGAGGTATAACCTGGCAAGGTCCTTAGATGAGAAGATACCCAAGTATTCAATGGAGTCAACAGGCCTGTGAAATGTAAAGGAGTTGGAAAGCTCTGAAACCACAAGATTGAGAAAGGAACTTTTGATAGTTTATTCTACAAGAAAATAATACCAGCACTACTATGTCTGATATAAAAGGCAAAATCCACAGGTCTCCGCATTAAAAATGGGTTGTGCTCTCTCTGTGTTAATCAGAGAGATACAACAAAATCCTTCAAGAGCGGTATATTCCTGGCCCTCACCACATGAATCTTCATCCAAGATTTCCATTTATTTACATAAGGTGCATACAGGATATAATATACGCGAGATGAATTTGTAATTTGACATTTGTCTCAAGCATATTATATCCTATATGCACCTTATGTAAATAAACGGAAATCTTGAATGAAGATTCATGTGGTGAGGGCTGTGAATATACCGCTCTCCATGAAGGATTTTACTCCTAAATGTGATAATGTGTATATATTATATATATATATATATATATATATATATATATATATATATATATATATATATATATATATATATATATATATATATATATATATATATATATATATATATATATATACACATAAACACGACGTAGGAGGGGTTCCAGTGATAAAATGGAGACTAGGGGCACCCTTTGTGCATACCATTCAATATGCTAAAAGAGGAAGATAGCAGCCCATAGACCCTTAGTTCCACAGCTATGGCAGAATACAGGCTCTATAAGTATTACAGGTTCTTCACTCGTGACCAGACCTGTCCATTAGTCTCTTATAATTTAGGCTATCTGGCATCATCTTGGATTGTGATCTCCACAGAACAGCCATTCCCAGATCTAGGCAAATTATTTTCTGCTGTGTTTGAACCTAATATTAACCAAGACATTTTTTTACTATAAGATTGGTTTTACATACTAGATTTTTTTGAAAAATTTAATTTTTATTTTTTTTTTAGCCAAAGCTACAAGAGGGTCCTCTAGGCAGGAGAAGTATAGGTACTTCCTTTAAATTTTCCATTCCCTTTGACTCTACTTCTGGCTTTTGCTATAAAAAAAAAAAAAAAAAAAATCATCAAAAATTACAACCCAGGCCTTATTCGCATGCATCAATATGTTCGTCAGTATTTTGCAAAATCTTTGAAAGTTGAAGATATTAAGAAAATAGTTTTGAAAAACATTAAAATGCACATTTGCACCCAAATAAAGAAATGTAACACTACAGGCTCACCAATCTCTGTACTGCTTACTACAAAGTATCAGTTTAGGCAAATGTCTGACTTGTAGATGATTTTCTAATCTGGATACAGTTGTATCAAAGTATATACCAAAGTGTATGCAAGATTACATTATACAATGATTAATCCTTATTGACATACAAGCGGAAACCCTTTCAACACTTGAGCAGTTGTGATTATCTCCTCTTCCTCTTCTAGTTATCACTTAATAGGTTATTATAATCTCTATTATTACACTCTCAGTTAGTCTTCAAACTAGATTGCACTTTATCCCATAGCACATCTCCAGGAGGATACAGTGTGACACGCTGTGATTGTATATTAATATGTAGCTCATTAAAAAACAATGGAATGATTGCTAGAAAGATTTCATAAACAATAGAGAGGTCAGATGTGATATTCTTGTAGCATTTACTGTAGATCTTGATGAGAACAGTGTAAATGATAAACCACATTGTATTGTTCATGTACTATCTATAACTAGCCAGTTATAAGTAGTCTTGTGACTTCAGCGAGTTACTGCAATTATTAAAGAAGACCTGTCACCAGGTGAAAATTGCCCAGTTTTTGCTCTGATTTTATTCTTGCTGCTCCAAAGATTCAGGGCTTTTTCAAATTTAAGTCCGCAATGCGATTCTCGTCCCTTTTGTTTTAATGCTAATTTTTATTTTAGCGTAGTTTTTACCAAGGGGACATGGTTCACAGGGAAATAATGCAGAACAGCTTAACCCCTTAAGGACGGAGCCAATTATGTACTTAATGACCAAGCCAAATTTTACAATTCTGACCACTGTCACTTTATGAGGTAATAACAATAACGCTTCAACGGATCCCCCTGACTCTGAGAATATTTTTTCGGGACATATTGTACTTCATGATAGTGGTACAATTTCTTCGATAAGACTTGCGTTTATTGAGAAAAAAATGGATATTTGACAAAAATGTTAAAAATTTTGCAATTTTCAAACTTTGAATTTTTATGCCCTAAAATCAGAGAGATATGTCACACAAAATAGTTAATAACTAACATTTCCCTCATGTCTACTTTACATCAGCACAATTTTGGAACCAACATTTTTTTTTTTTTTGTTAGGAGGTTATAAGGGTTAAAAGTTGACCAGCGATTTCTCATTTTTCCAATAAAATTTACAAAACCATTTTTTTTAAGAACCACATCACATTTGAAGTGAGTTTCAGGGGTCTACGTGACAGAATATACTCAAAAGTGACACCATTCTAAAAACTGCACCCCTCAAGGTGCTCAAAACCACATTCAAGAAGTTTATTAACCATTCACGTGCTTCACAGGAACTGAGGCAATGTGGAAGGAAAAAATAAACATTTAACTTTTTTTCACACAAATTTTACTGCAGGCCCCAAATTTTTAACTTTCTCAAGAGTAACAAGAGAAATGGGCCACAAAATTTGTTTTGCAATTTCTCCTGAGCACGCAGACGCCCCATATGTGGGGCAAAACCACTGTTTGGGCGCACGACAGGGTTCGGAAGGTAAGGATTGCCATTTCACTTTTTGAATGTAAAATTTGCTTGAATAATTAGTGGACGCCATGTCGCGTTTGGGGAGCCCCTGATGTGCCTAAACAGTAGACACCCCCGACAAGTGACACCATTTTGGAAACTAGAGCCCTCAGGGAACTTATCTAGATGTGTGGTGAGCACCTTGAACCCCCAGGTGCTTCACAGAAGTTTATAACATTGAGCCGTAAAAATAAAATTTTCACACTTTTCCCACAAAAATGTTTTCAGCCACCAATTTTGCGTTTTCATAAGGGTAACAGGAGAAATTGCACCATAAAATTTGTTGTGCAATTTCTCCTGAGTACGCCGATACCCCATATGTGGGGGAAAAACACTGTTTGGGCACACGGCAGAGCTCGGAAGGGAAGGAGCGCCATTTCACTTTTTGAATGTAAAATTTGCTTGAATAATTAGTGGACACCATGTCGCGTTTGAGGAGCCCCTGATGCGCCTAAACAGTGGAAACCCCCCACAAGTGATCCCATTTTGGAAACTACACCCCTCAAGGATTTTATCAAGGGGTATAGTGAACATCTTGAACCCAGAGGTACGACATAGAATTTGATAACATTAGGTCATTATATTGAAAAAGTTGTCATTAGTCTTGAGGGGAAGTGCTCGCTACTTGAGTTTGCATCGGGCACTCGGGAATGCACCATGTATCGCGGATGCTCAAGTGACATGCTCGAGTCCCTGCCCCCATGTTTCACAGTTGTTAGACACTAGTGATGAGCGAGTATGTTCTGTTAACCCTTTTGGCGAGCATGCTCGGGTGCTCGCCGAGTATCTTCAGAGTGCTCAGGTGTTATGTTTTAGTTACTCCGTGCGCATGATTTACGATTGTTTGACAGCTTTAATACATGTGAGGAAGGCCTAAGAAACAGGCATTCCTCACATGTATTAAAGCTGTCAAATAGTCGTAAATCATGTGCACGACATGACTCAAACATAACACCCGAGCATCCTGAGGTTATTCACAGGTGGTAACTTTTGATCTCTAGGGATGCCAGTGCTTAAACCCTCATTAATCCCCTACAATGAGGAAGTCCATGCACCCCGGGATCCTCCTCTATCACGTGACTACAGTGAGGGTTGCTACCATTTCATACAAACTCAGTGGGAGCTATGAAAACAGCTGAGCACATTTTTGACTCAGAAATAAACTAATAAAAAAAAGTGGACATTCTTATCCAATGCAAGATTTCTATAATTGAACAATGCAGCGGGAGTGGGTTCCTTAATACAGATTTGCAAATAGAGCAGATTTGCTTCCTGTCTATGCAAACAATCCATTCTGAGATGTACAGAAGATCATCACTTACAATTGAATATCTGGAGTAAAATGGGCTGCATTCTCCCAAAATACATATGTACGTAGAGGTCAAGAACCACAAATGTCATAGTTTGCCACCACTGTACTATATGGGATAATTTCCAGCATTCGTAAAGCTGTAGTTACATCACACTATAAACCTAAATTTGGATGTACTTGTCAGGAGGATTTCTGCATGGTAGACATTGTTTATGATTTAACTTTGTGTGGATTAAAGTAATGATGGCCACATATACTGGCTCAGTGGTTAGCACTGTAGCCTTACAGAGCTGGGTCCAGGTTCAAATCCCACAAAGGACAACATCTGCAAGGAGTTTGTATGTTCTCCCCATGTTTGCGTGGATTTCCTCCTGGTTCTCCGGTTTCCGCCCACACTCCAAAGACATACTGATGGGGAATCTAGCTTGTGAGCCCCAATGGGGACAGTGATGATTTCTGTAAAGCACTGTGGAATATTACGGTGCTATATAAGCGAGAAAAATAAATAAATACTGGTCCGTTGTATGCCAAAAATACACTATTTTTGCATAAAACAGGTTAATGAGGGCCCATGGGAAGGTAGCCTGTTGTGCATTGTTGGGCAGTATCTCCCTGTTCTGGTTATATTTTTGTCGCCTTTTTCACTACTTTTAGACTAGTAATAGGTTACCCACACGCTACTACTATTGTGGCTAAACAGTTTTTTTTTTGTTTGCTTTAAAATGTGGCTGAAGCTTTGACACCCATGATTTTCACCCTTGTCTAGTATTAGGTTTAAGGGTGGGCTAGGAAACATTTTGCTTGTGGTACTTGCAAACCATTCTGTATCTAGTCTGCCCAAGTAGATATGCCCTTATGGTAAATATCAGAATTAATACAACCACTCATACAGTGTAGTGGGAAAGAACCCATCAGTGATGCAATATTACATGAGAGCTAATCTTGTAACTACTCCTGGATTTAAGGTGACTGGTTCTCTTTATTGCATCCTTTGTTTCCCCCATTGCATCATTCAGGAAGTTAGGAATGACACATGATGATAACACTTGCAGCCTCACTATTAAGTGTTACTGACAGTTTTGTAGTTTAATGTATGAACCAAGAGGCTTTTGAGTTACATCATCCACTTAAATATAAACGTGACTTCGTGGGGAAAATGTGGAAGCATATTTATAAGAGACTAGCACAAAACACCACAATAGCCATATTTCATATAATTTCATATTCACAATAAGCCTTTCCACTACCAAATATCAGCCACTGTCATGTATGATGCTATAAGACCACTGCAACAAACCACTGGCTTCAGATGTCTCGGCCGCACACTGCTGGCACCAGTGATTGTTTCCCTATCCATGTGACCACCGCTGGATTCAATCAGGGGCTGGTGGGAAGCATTGGATCAGCAGCATAAGAGCAGCGCAGGATTTATTAGCTAAGTAATGGCTGCTTGTAGTCTCATGCCATGTACTACCTTTAAAGTAATTTTGGCCAATCCTGGAAAGCTCCTTTAAGTGGAGGTCAAGACATAGTACAGTGTATACCTTAAAGTCATTGGAGAATTTTTTTACTGCTTCATTAATGTCTCTTGTGGATCCGTATTTTGAAACTAAAGGTTGCATATTTACGCTTGGATCTCATTTATCCCCATAGGAACCATCAATTTTTTTCTGCACTTATTTTTAACATTACCCTGTTGGTACTCCTTTACAGCAGAACTCTGTTTAATGATGAACACAGCATCCAGGAATAAAAACATATGTAAGGCTAGCTCCATACATCCGCATTTCACAGTTTGGATAGACCTGTAGACAGTCCGGAAATCGCAGTCCATACCTAGACCATGAAGTGTAGATGTATGAAGTTGGCCTAACATTATTTTTGGAAGACATATAGCTGTTTGTGCTGCTGATGTCTGTAAAGCGCTGTGGAATTAATGGCGCTATATAAGTGAGTAAAATTAACAATAATAATTTGTATCTTCATATTACCTGTTTAAAATTCATCTGTAAAAATTTTAGGTAAGATTCAATTAAATCAAGGAAGCAACATGCAGGCATATGATCTCAGACTTTTTCACAATATCGAATTTTACATAAATTTGCAGTATGTTCCCCGGCATGCTGAAATCGGCAATGTGCTGCCTTCTCAGTCAAAACAAATGATCTTACCAAATGTAATATGCATAATATCTAAAACTACCTGTTGTCATATTATGCAGACAGATAACTTGGTCTTCGCTTAGAGACAATGATAAGTAGGAGAATCGAGTCTGAAATTATAAAAAAAAAAAAAAAGTCTAAGAATGAATGATATAAAAAAAATACTAAAATGTAATAAAAGAATGATAAAGAAAATTAATTTACAAATGCATTCTGCGTGATAACAATTACGCTACTATTAGAGATGCTACATTCAATGAAAAATATTATTGTAAAACTATGGGCAAAACACACATACACATTGTGTATGAATATTTCTTTTCTACGTAGAGCATATTCATTCTAACACACTAGTAATGTACCTAGACAGGCAGGAATACAAATCTGGTCACAGACAGGCCCACATAGTGTGTAACTATTATGCATTGCCACATGTTTCACATACACATGGACTCTATCACCGCTCACAATCATATAGGGCTGACACATAGAACTGGGCTGTGCTGGTGTTTAGTTACTTACAGAATCTTGGCATCTAGGAGAGCTAGTAGAGCTTGTTACTGGCACTGTCTGTGCCACCCCATGCAGTCCTAGTATGGAGATGAAGCTTCCTGAGCTGCACACAGCTACTCCTCCCCTGGGCTGATCTCTCCCTTTTCCTCTGGGTTTTCCACTATCACATCTATTCTTTAATTACTAGTATATTACATCTAGTAGGATTACTAATGCTCTGTATTGTGTGTTCTTTTACCTTCTCACTACTTTTATACCTTGCACTTACATTTCCCAAAAACTTATTGCATCACTGGAATGTTGCTGATTGCATAATTTTGCAAGTGATATATTTAGCAGAGACATGATTTTGCCTATGGCTGCTATAAAACCGGAGGATATAATCTTGGCAGAGTTTGTCTGCGAGAGTGCTTTCCTATAACTAAGCATCCTGTATAATTGCTAATAAACAATTCTAAAAAATACCTGACTTCAGGAGAAAGCAGGAAATAAATGTTACAGACAAGGTAAATGAACTGTATCGAATGAGCAAACGCACTGTATCAGAATACAGTAAAATAAATCAATTTGTTGTGAAATTTGTGTTTAATATTTCACCGGATCAAGTTAAGTGTAGGAGAAAAACAACATTTATCACTGACTACCACTATATACAATATATTATATTAAAATATAACCTTTAATAAATTCATTTAAAAGTAAAAGAATTTCATATACAAAAAATAATCAATATTAATATTATCTGGCCAAGTCATATCCCAGTCTGAATAATACCAAAATACAGTAGGGGCTAATGATGCCTTAATTCAGCCTATAGTAACCCTACCTTGCCGCGGAGGTTGGCACCCTAATCTCTGCGCAATTTGCGCCCCCTCTCAGACAGCTCTCTATAAATGACCCTATAAGGCCATTGGTATCAATCAAAAAGCAGGGTGTGTATAAAAACAGCCTAGAGGTTAAATACAAGTGCTTCTCACTAAATTAGAATATCATCAAAAAGTTCAATTTATTTCAGATCTTCAATACAAAAAGTGAAACTCATATATTATATAGAGTCATTACAAACAGAGTGATGTATTTCAAGTATTTATTTCTGTTAATGTTGATGATTATGGCTTACAGCCAATGAAAACACAAAAGTCATTATCTCAGTAAAATAGAATAATTAACAAAAAACGCCTGCAAAGTATGCGTTTAAAAAGGTCCCTTAGTCTGTTTCAGTAGGCTCCACAATCATGGGGGAAGACTGCTGACTTGACAGATGTGCAGAAGGCAGTCATTGACACACTCCACAAGGAGGGTAAGTCACAAAAGGTCATTGCTAAAGAATCTGGCTGTTCCCAGAGTGCTGTATCCAAGCATATTAACCCCTTAATGACCTTGGGATTTTCCATTTTTTTTCGTTTTCGTTTTTTGCTCCCCTTGTTCCCAGAGCCATAGAGTTTCTATTTTTTGGTCAATATGGCCGTGTGAGGGCTTATTTTTTGCGGGACAAGTTGTACTTTTGAACGACATTACTGGTTTACCATATCGTGTATCAGAAACCGGAAAAAAATTCCAAGTGCGGTGAAATTGCAAAAAAAGTGCAATACCACAGTTGTTTTTTTTTTTTTCGTTTTTTTTTTTTACCACATTCACTAAATGCTAAAACTGACCTGCCACTCTTATTCTCCAGGTCATTACGAGTTCGTAGATATCAAACATGTATAGGTTCTTTTTTATTTAAGTGGTGAAAAAAAAAATCCAAAGTTTTCTAAAAAAAAAAAAAATGGTGCTATTTTCCGAGACCCGTAGTGTCTCCATTTTTCGGGATCTGGGGCCGGGTGAGGGCTTATTTTTTGCGCGCCGAGCTGACGTTTTTATTGATAACATTTTGATTGCCCTTATTGCACTGTTGCGGAGACCAAAAAAAACTTAATTCTGGCGTTTCAAATTTTTTTTCTCGTTACGTCGTTTACCGATCGGATTACTTTTTTTCTATTGATAGATCAGGCAATTCTGAATGCGGCGATACCAAATATGTGTCTGTGTTTTTTTTTATTTATTTTTTTATTTTGAATGGGGCAAAAGGGGGGTGAGTTAAACTTTTACATTTTTTTTTTAAATATTTTTAAAAACAATTTATTTTTTATTTTATTTTTTTTACATTTTTTGCATGCTTCTATAGTTTCCATAGGAAACTAGAAGCAGCAACAGTCTGTTTGCCTCTGCTACATAGCTGCTGAGTAGCAGAAATGCTCACTTGCTATGAGCGTCGACCACTAGGTGGCGCTCATAGCAATCTTTACATGACAACCACAGGGGTCTGCTGCAGACCCTGGGTTGTCATGCCCACTCATCGGTGACCAGCGATCATGTGACGGGGTCACCGATGGGTGGGGCTAATGCCGAGCTTCCGGCGCGGCGATGTTAAATGCCCCTGTCAGAGATTGACAGCGGCATTTAACTGGTTAACAGCCGCGGGTGGATCGTGATTCCACCCGCTGCTGTTGCTGGCACATGTCAGCTGTATAAATCAGCTGACATGTGCCCGGTTCAGTGTGGGCTCAGTGTCAAAGAGCCCTAAATGAACCGGAGGTGATGGCATGGGGCGTACTAATAAGCCCCAGGCTTTAAAGGGGTTAATGGAAGGAAAAAGTGTGGTAGGAAAAGGTGCACAAGCAACGGGGATAACCGCAGCTGTGAAAGGATTGTTAAGAAAAGGCCATTCAAAAATTTGGGGAAGATTCAGAAGGAGTGGACTGCTGCTGGAGTCATTGCTTCAGGAGCCACAACACACAGACACGTATCCAGGACATGGGCTGCAAGTGTCGCATTCCTTGTGTCAAGCCACTCATGACCAACAGACAACGCCAGAAGCGTCTTACATGGGCCAAGGAGAAAAAGTCCTGGACTGTTGATCAGTGGTACAAGGTGTTGTTTTCAGATGAAATTTAATTTTGGATTTCATTTGGAAATCAAGGTCCCAGAGTCTGGAGGAAGAGTGGAGAGGCACACAATCCAAGATGCTTGAGGTCTAGTGTGAAGTTTCCACAATCAGTGATGGTTTGGGGAGCCATGTCACCTGCTGGTGTAGGTCCACTGTGTTTTATCAAGACCAAAGTCAGCGCAGCCGTCTACCAGGAAATTTTAGAGCACTTCATGCTTCCCTCTGCCGACAAGCTTTTTGGAGATGGAAATTTCATTCTCCAGCAGGACTTGGCACCTGTCCACACTGCCAAAAGTACCAATACCTGGTTTAAAAACAACAGTATCACTGTGCTTGATTGGCCAGCAAACTCGCCTGACCTTAACCCCATAGAGAATCTATGGGGTATTGTCAAGAGGAAGATGAGAGACACCAGACCCAACAATGCAGACGAGCTGAAGGCTGCTATCAAAGCAACCTGGGCTTCCATAACACCTCAGCAGTGCCACAGGCTGATCGTCTCCATGCCACGCCGCAATAATTGATGCAAAAGGAGCCGCGACCAAGTATTGAGTGCATTTACTGAACATACATTTCAGTAGGCCAACATTTCGGATTTTAAAAACATTTTTCAAGCTGTTGTTATGAAGTATTCTAATTTATTGAGATAATGACATTTGTGTTTTCACTGGCTGTAAGCCATAATCATCAACACTAACAGAAATAAACACTTGAAATAGATCACTCTGTAATGACTCTATATAACATATGATTTTCACTTTTTGTATTGAAGAACTGAAATAGAATATCATGAAAAAGTTAATTTCATTTAGTGAGAAGCACTTGTACACTACCGTTCAAAAGTTTGGGGTCATTTAGAAATTTAATTAGTTTTGAAAGAAAAGCACTTTTTTTTCAATGAAGCTAACATTAAATGAATCAGAAATACACTCTATACATTGTTAATGTGGTAAATGACTATTCTAGCTGCAAACATCTTGTTTTTATTGCAATATCTACATAGGTGTATAGAGGCCCATTTCCAACAACCAGCACTCCAGTGTTTTAATGGTACATTGTGTTTGCTAACTGTGTAAGAAGGCTAATGGATGTTTAGAAAACCCTAGAAAACCTTTGCACAAGTATGTTAGCCCAGCTGAAAACGGTTTGGCTGATTTGAGAAGCTATAAAATTGACCTTCCTTTGAGCTAGTTGAGAATCTGGAGCATTACATTTCTTTGTTCTATGAAACTCTCAAAATGGCCAGAAAACGAGAACTTTCATGTGAAACTCGACAGTCTATTCTTGTTCTTAGAAATCAAGGCTATTCCATGAGAGAAATTGCCAAGAAACTGAAGATTTCCTACAACAGTGTGCACTACTCCCTTTAGAGGAGAGCACAAACAGGCTCTAACCAGAGTAGAAAGAGAAGTGGGAGGCCCCACTGCACAACTGAGCAACAAAACAAGTACATTAGAGTCTCTAGTTTGAGAAATCGATGCCTCACAGCTCCTCAACTGGCTGCTTCGTTAAATACTACACGCAAAACGCCAGTGTCAACGTCTACAGTGAAGAGGTGACTCCGGGATGCTGGCCTTCAGGGCAAAGTGGCAAAGAAAAAGCCATATCTGGCTAATAAAAGAAAAAGATTAATATGGGCAAAAGAACACAGACATTGGACAGAGGAAGAGTGGACAGACAAATCAAAGTTTGAGGTGTTTGGATCACACAGACGAACATTTGTGAGATGCAGAACAACTGAAAAGATGGTGGAAGAGTGCCTGACGCCATCTGTCAAGCATGGTGGAGGTAATGCGATGGTCTGGGGTTGCTTTGGTGCTGGTAAAGTGGGAGATTTGTACAAGGTAAATGGGATTTTGAATAAGGAAGGCTATCACTCCATTTTGCAATGCCATGCCATACCCTGTGTACAGCGCTTGATTGGAGCCAGTTTCATCCTACAAACAGGACAATGACCCAAAGCACACTTCCAAATTATGCATGAACTATTTAGGAAGAAGCAGGCAGCTGGTATTCTATCTGTAATGGAGTGGCCAGCGCAGTCACCAGATCTCAACCCCAATGAGCTATTGTGGGAGCAGCTTGACCGTATGGTACGCAAAAAGTGCCCATCAAGCCAATCCAACTTGTGGGAGGGCCTTCAGGAAGCATGGGGTGAAATTTCTCAAGATTACCTCAGCAAATTAACAGCTAGAATGCCAAAGGTCTGCAATGCTGTAATTGCTGTAAAGGGAGCATTCTTTGACGAAAGCAAAGTTTGAAGGAGAAAATTATTCTTTCAAATAAAAATCATTATTTCTAACCTAGTCAATGTTTGGACTATATTTTCTATTCATTTTGCAACTCATTTGATAAATAAAAGTATGAGTTTTCATGGAAAACACAAAATTGTCTGGGTGACCCCAAACTTTTGAACGGTAGTGTATGTCCAATGAAAACCAGGCTATATAGAACAATTCATATCTGAAGGTACTGTCTAATATGTATCCAAATATTTGTGACAAAATGATGTCTGAGAAACAAACTCCAAGTACATACACTTCTCATCTCAAACATAGAGCAAATCAAAATCAAATAAGTAATATTACATTTAAATATAGGTCAGATGTGAAAGAAAGCATTCAAAAATGCCCATGAATGGAAATACGAAAGCAATAGGTATGTATATATATCGATTGGATCCAGTTGGATAAACACGTAAGTGGGCTGCGCTGCTGAAGTAAATCAATTCTTCAGAGATGATGATGATGAAAAGGCTTTTTATTAACAACGCGTTTCAACGCCGTACGGGCGTCTTTTTCAAGTAAAAAAAAACAAATGTTGACATGTTTATCCAACTGGATCCAATATCTCCTGGAGGATTTATCTTCCAGCCACGGGGGAAGCAGCAGCTGTTTTTCTTCATGCCTTCATAGGAGTTGTGCCTGTCACAACTCCATCAGGTGAAGGTAAGCAGCACTCTCTTAATCTCTCTCCATAGGGTATCACCTTATTGTGCGCTCTGTTCCCCACATTTAGATCTACATTATATATATATATCGATTGACACGTTTCCCCTAGGTAGGTTCATCAGGAGAACATACACTATTTTTGTTAGAAAAATAATACTTTACACCAAACTGATACTTGGTTTGGAGGTTCAATAGTGTCAACTAGTCAGTCAAAGGATGTTTCTGGGCTAGAGGGAGCAGTATCCATCACAAACTGCCTGATGTATTGTTGAGTAGCACATGTTTTGAGGTTACCACCATATATACACTGCTCAAAAAAATAAAGGGAACACTCAAATAACACATCCTAGATCTGAATGAATGAGATATTCTCATTGACTACTTTGTTCTGTACAAAGTTGAATGTGCTGACAACAAAATCACACAAAAATCATCAATGGAAATCAAATTTATTAACCAATGGAGGCCTGGATTTGGAGTCACCCCCAAAATTCAAGTGGAAAAACACACTACAGGCTGATCCAACTTTGATGTAATGTCCTTAAAACAAGTCAAAATGAGGCTCAGTATTGTGTGTGGCCTCCACGTGCCTGTATGACCTCCCTACAATGCCTGGGTATGCTCCTGATGAGGTTGCGGATGGTCTCCTGTGGGATCTCCTCCCAGACCTGGACTAAAGCATCCGCCAACTCCTGGACAGTCTGTGGTGCAACGTGACGTTGGTGGATGGAGCGAGACATGATGTCCCACATGTGCTCAATCGGATTCAGGTCTGGGGAACGGGCGGGCCAGTCCATAGCTTCAATGCCTTCATCTTGCAGGAACTGCTGACACACTCCACCCACATGAGGTCTGGCATTGTCCTGCATTAGGAGGAACCCAGGGCCAACCGCACCAGCATATGGTCTCACAAGGGGTCTGAGGATCTCATCTCGGTACTTAATGGCAGTCAGGCCACCTCTGGCGAGCACATTACTGACCCACTGCCAAACCGGTCATGCTGAAGGATGGAGTCGGTTTCTAACCATTTGTGCAGACACATGCACATTTGTGGCCTGCTGGAGGTAATTTTGCAGGGCTCTGGAAGTGCTCCTCCTGTTCCTCCTTGCACAAAGGCGGAGGTAGCGGTCCTGCTGCTGGGTTGTTGCCCTCCTACGGCCCCTCCACGTCTCCTGGTATACTGGCCTGTCTCCTGGTAGCGCCTCCAGCCTCTGGACACTACGCTGACAGACACAGCAAACCTTCTTGCCACAGCTCGCATTGATGTGCCATCCTGGATGAGCTGCACTACCTGAGCAACTTCTGTGGGTTGCAGAGTCCTTCTCATGCTACCACGAGTGTGAAAGCACAACCAACATTCAAAAGTGACTAAAACATCAGCCAGAAAGCATTGGTACTGAGATGTGGTCTGTGGTCCCCACCTGCAGAACCACTCCTTTATTGAGGGTGTCTTGATAATTGCCAATAATTTCCATCTATTGTCTATTTCATTTGCACAACAGCATGTGAAATTGATTGCCAATCAGTGTTGCTTCCTAAGTGGACAGTTTGATTTCACAGAAGTTTGATTTACTTGGAGTTATATTCTGTTGTTTAAGTGTTCCCTTTATTTTTTTTGAGCAGTGTATATATACAGCTCACCTCCTTGAACGTGCGCACATTGTAAGAACGTGGAATGCAATGCTCTCCACCCAACAGGAAACTCACACTCTGTATGGCGCATGCGCATATCATATTATCGATGTCACCTATCCTGCTGGGCAAACAGTCCTCTTGCGTACCTTCTGTCAATTCATATGTCGGGAGGCACATCCCTGCAAGCACCTGTGGAACGCAGCTGCATTCCATCTCGCGCTGAATTCAGGAAGTGTCATATTATCAGAGACTACGACTAGAGTAATTCCAAATAGAAGAAGGATACACTGTATTGCATGCAGAAGCCGCATGTATAAGGGCTCCGTGCGCATGATTTGCGACAGTTTGACAGCTTTAATACATGTGAGGAATGCTTGTTTCTTAGGCATTCCTCACATATATTAAAGCTGTCAAACAGTAGCAAATCATGCACACGAGTGACTCAAACATAACACCCGAGCACACTGAAGATACTCGGCGAGCATCCGAGCATGCTCGCAGAAAGGGATAACAGAGCATACTCGCTCATCACTAGTGTTGATCTATCCCTGACAGCAGACATTTTTTAAATGCCTCATTTAATACAGTCAAAGGATAACCTCTATCAATAAATGTATCCCTCAAATCACAGGACTGGTGATGGAATCTGGCGGTAGAGGAACAGTTTCTAATAATGCAGAGGTATTACCCCTTTGGGATCTCCCTTCTTAAGCTGGTGGAAAGTTGACTATCCCATCTTAATAAATTATTGATAGAAGTTGGTTTTCGGAATGTTTCAGTGGAGAGGCACCCCACAGAATCACTACTGATTTTGATATCCAATAAATTGATGGAATCATGGTCAATTTCAAGGGTTAATTTAAAGCCCAACCTATTGTCATTCAGATTATGTACAAACTCAGTAAAAGACAGAGCATTTCCAGACCAGAGTATCAGAACGTCACCTATGTATCGTTCCCAGAATAATATCTGGGGACTCCATCAAAACGCACCATCTTCAATGAAAACAATGGTGTCCTCCCACCAGCCCAGGGACAGATTGGCATACGTGAAGGCATATGGGCTACCCATTGCAGTGCCCCTGAGCTAGTGGAAGAACTGTCCACTGAAGGAGAAAAAATTATGTTTAAGGATGAACTCCAACAGATCGATCACAAATTTGTTTTGCATTCAAAGTTGTGTTCCTATTGATCTCAAATAATAATCTGTAGCTCTTAGACCTATCTCATGGGGGATATAACTATACGGGGCCTAGACATCAATGAATACCAGCTGTACTTCCTCACCTATAGTCACATCCTCCAGCTTGAGAAGGAGGTCGGATGTATCTCTAATGTAAGATGGCTATGAGATCACAAAAGGTCTTAAAATGTTATCAACGTACGTACTGCAGTTTTGAGCTATTGAATTGATACCTGCAACAATTGGATGGCCCTTAAGTGGAAACAGGCCCTTGTACACTTTAAGAAGAGAATAAAAAGTCAACAGGACTGGAAAAACTGGATACATAAAATCCCTTTGATTTTTTTAAGATAATCATTAACTCTTTATTGCCCGCAAGGAAGACTATCCGAAGCCTTTCTCTTTAAACTAGACATATTGGAAACATTTGTATGGCATTTGCCCAATCATTCCAAGTTTCTCAGTAACCAACATCGTAAATGTGTCAATACTATTGTGATTCATATTAAGGGGCATCTTCGTGCTTCTCGGTTTAAGTTCGGTAAAAGGACCCTGACCAGGTATTCTTGTGTAACACGGGTACTTTAGATGCAGCGACACAGAAACACAGAGCAGCCAATACAGGGTTAATAAACAGGGGAAGTTTATAATAACAGGGTCAATCTCCACGCAGGGAGTATCAGGGGAAAATATGGGGAAAAACAAGGGAAGTAGCAGGTAAAAGTATTTAACTGACAGTTCACAGTTTAACTAGATATACAGTGCTGGCCAAAAGTATTGGCACCCTTTGAAAAATCATGTGATGCTTCTCTAATTCGTGTAATTAACAGCACCTGTAACTTACCTGTGGCACCTAACAGGTGTTGGCAATAACTAAATCACACTTGCAGCCAGTTAACATGGATTAAAGTTGACTCAACCTCTGTCCTGTGTCCTTGTGTGTACCACATTGAGCATGGAGAAAAGAAAGAAGACCAAAGAACTGTCTGAGGACTTGAGGAACCAAATTGTGAGGAAGCATGAGCAATCTCAAGGCTACAAGTCCATCTCCAAAGACCTGAATGTTCCTGTGTCTTCCATGCGCAGTGTCATCAAGAAGTTTAAAGCCCATGGCACTGTGGCTAACCTCCCTAGATGTGGACGGAAAAGAAAAATTGACAAGAGATTTCAACGCAAGATTGTGCGGATGGTGGATAAAGAACCTCGACTAACATCCAAACTAGTTCAAGCTGCCCTGCAGTCCGAGGGTACAACAGTGTCAACCCGTACTATCCGTCGGCATCTGAATGAAAAGGGACTGTATGGTAAGATACCCAGGAAGACCCCACTTCTTACCCCGAGACATAAAAAAGCCAGGCTGGAGTTTGCCAAAATTTACCTGAGAAAGCCTAAAACGTTTTGGAAAAATGTTCTCTGGTCAGATGAGACAAAAGTAGAGCTTTTTGGGAAAAAGCATCAACATAGAGTGTACAGGAATAAAAAAGAGGCATTCAAAGAAAAGAACACGGTCCCTACAGTCAAACATGGCGGAGGTTCCCTGATGTTTTGGGGTTGCTTTGCTGCCTCTGGCACTGGACTGCTTGACCGTGTGCATGGCATTATGAAGTCTGAAAACTACCAACAAATTTTGCAGCATAATGTAGGGCCCAGTGTGAGAAAGCTGGGTCTCCCTCAGAGGTCATGGGTCTTCCAGCAGGACAATGACCCAAAACACACTTCCAAAAGCACTATAAAATGGTTTTAGAGAAAGCACTGGAGACTTCTAAGGTGGCCAGCAATGAGTCCAGACCTGAATCCCATAGAACACCTGTGGAGAGATCTCAAAATGGCAGTTTGGAGAAGGCACCTTCAAATATCAGGGACCTGGAGCAGTTTGCCAAAGAAGAATGGTCTACAATTCCAGCAGAGCATTGTAAGAAACTCATTGATGGTTACCGGAAGCGGTTGTTCGCAGTTATTTTGGCTAAAGGTTGTGCAACCAAGTATTAGGCTGAGGGTGCCAATACTTTTGTCTGGCCCTTTTTTGGAGTTTTGTGTGAAATGATCAATGATTTTTTTTTTGCTTCATTCTCTTTTGTGTTTTTCTTTGCAAGCAAATTAAATGAAGAGAATAATACCAAAGAATTTGTGATTGCAATCATTTTCAGGAAGAAACGGAGTATTATCTGACAGAATTGCAGGGGTGCCAATACTTTTGGCCAGCACTGTAGCAGAGTCGAATCAGTTGTAAACGACAGTTTTTACACTTAGCTGACTCTTTTCCTCCACAAGGCAGTTGCCAGCTGAGGCCGGTGTTGATTTCTTCATCAGGCTTCCCCTCCCAAACAATGCTCCGTCTTCTGGCGGCAGCGGGCAGTCTCCGGTTTTACCCGCTGAGCCCCTAGTCCATAACACGGCACCTCACGTGCTTGGCTCCACCGACCCTGCGTCTCTTCTCTAGTTGGCTTGACTCCTCCGGTCCACTGCACTCGGCTCTTGCTTGCAGTCCTGGAGCCAGGAGCCTGGACCCTCTCACGCTGCTCTGCTAAGCAGGACCCAGCTCCGCTTTCAAGCGCAAATGTCCTCGTCTCCTCCTCTCTCTACCCACGTCACCAGTCTCTCGGTCACCTGACCTCCCAGCTCTCACTGTGGACACGCCACCAGCTTCCCAGTCACCTGACTCCTGTGTTCCCCCTGCAACCAGAGGCATGGCCCCGGCAGTTCCTGATCCCTTGCTCTGAAAGTACTTACACCCCAGTCTTCCCCCTTACACTTGCATTCTCTTTAAGTAAGTCAGTGAGTATTTTAACACTGGGAGATCATCCTCAGTGATTGTATAACTTGATTGTATAAAAAGACATTTCACAGCAACAAGACCTCTAATATGAGGTATACAGGTAGGTATAGATTTACATTTCTATCACCTGTATGCCCATATGAGAGGTCAGATATGTGCCAGTGGGTGACAGATTCCCTTTAAAAACATGATAGTAAGGATTTCATGGTGATCTGCAAGCTACGCTTTTCAAACACGGTTTCTGTGTCCTTTTTCAAAGCTCAGCATGCACCAGCAGTTGAGCAAAGCATAGTGCGCAGGCACGAGCCGCGATTTCTGTGCGTAGGCACAAGATTTTGTTGCCAATGTGGAAGACGCGAGGTGTCCTCCACCTCAATTAAAGAAGAAGGATGGCAAGCAGCAGCCGAGGGAGGGATGGATAGGCCTGAAACCATGCCCATCGGACCGGACTGACCCGATTTCCATACAGCGCAGGAGAACTTAAAAAGGTTTTTGGGGGGTATACAGTGGGAGTCAGGGGGTTATATAAGCATTTATGGAATACAGCACAGGCGTAGAATAAAGTTATAATTTTAGTTGTTATATGACAAAACTGGTGACAGGTTTCCTTTAATGATCTTGTTATCATCTATTTTTGCATGTTGCAATCCCCCAAACCTTTCTCTCAGATGATACAGTCCCACTGTTCTCTCACTTCCTACAAAAGAGAAAAGAGGAAGAGGACAACTAGGAGCGTCCTTATAGTGATAAATCTCTTACAAAGTTGCTTGTTTCTTGTGAATGTGTATCCCTTCCTTTCTTGCTCTCCTCCTTTCCCTTCCTCTTCCTGAAAAAAGGAATAGATCCTACTATCTTTGAACTTAGACAGATCCCTGACAGGTCTGTTCGCCCGGCAGGATAGGTGACGTCGCACTGCATTCCACGTTCTTACAGTGTGTGCACGCGTGGCTGAAACTTTCTCTGCAACCTTTAATCTGTACTTTTAGACTAACCCGGAACTTCAAGGGTGGCGCATGCGCAGATTGACATCTCAGGAGATGAGATCGTCTCTTGAGATCTCAATCTGCACATGCGCCGCCTCCAGTGGCCATTTTCCCGAAGCCCACCACAGGGAAATCTAGGGAAAGGGTACTCCGCTCACCAGCGCCGACATCTTCTGAGAGCCCAGGCACCACAGCACTGCCTCACTCCTGCCGCCTCTGCCGGCCTCCTGAAGCAGAGACCCTGCCTCCTGTGACACTGCTCCACCACTGCCGCCCACTGGTAAGCTCGCTTCGAATTATGAGATCGCTCCCCATTTTCCTCCCAAATTTGGAGAAAAAAAGTGCATCTTATAATCCAAAAAATACGGTACATACCCTTATGTTTTCATATTTCTATTGATGGGCATTTTTGAACACTTTCTTTCACCTCTGACCTTTATTTAAATGCAATATTACTTATTTGATTCTGCATTTGCTCTATGTTTGAGGTGATAAGCATATGTACTAGGAGTTTGTTTCTTCGATATACTCAAATATTCGTGACAAAATGATGTCTATCAGGGATGTTGACTGCACAATTATTTATTATTATTGGATACATATTAGACGATGATCAGTACAATGATCACGCTCAAGTTTCCGTGAAATATCTAAGGTTTTCATACCTTGTCCAAGGCAGTACACTATTTGACACTTTTCGGCAGCAGAGATCCTTTTTACCCATATTTATTGAAACCTCTGGCCTATTTAATAACGTAAAAGGGTGTAACCTTCCCCTGGGACTGAAGTAGTTAGAATTACATATCCCTATAGTTAGGCACTACGGGGTTAATTTCAGTGGTGCAGTCAGTAGAGTAAGGGGGGGAACGTAGTGACAGGGATAGACATTGGGCATGTCTAGAGGTTAGATATAATTCCTTGTGGGGCTGCAGTACTTTTTATCAGCCACAAGATGCCACTGCTGGGCATAGTTGTCAGTAAGAGGCAAGGCTGTTGCTAAGCAGATGGCTTAGTGGGTGGAGCCTCTGGGTGTGCTAAAAATAGCTGCAGCCGTTATTTTTGAGTTCGGTTGAAGCCCTGTCAGGGACATGACAGGAACTCTTACGTGCAGACGTCCAGGAAAATTGGCTGCTAGGGTAGACAGGGGCTCTCTACCCTCAGACAGTGAATCCGTAGTGTGAATATCTCCTCACGCAGGAGTCCCATTAGCCGGCCGGAGAAACTCAACGGAGGTATTGAGGACCCGGGGCACTTCTAGTCTGCAGGTAGCAGAGTAAAATAGGACTCCATGATAAGCCGTGAGGGAGATAAAGGATCTGGGCAAACTGTCGCTGGTGAGGAACCATCTCTTAGGCTAAGGAATAGAATCAGAGAGATGCTTCACCTAAAGAGGGCACCAGGGCTGAAGATGATTTTAGCACCTGTATGGGAGACAAGAAACTGTTGGGCCTTATCCAATCTACCAGACTGTAAATATTGTAATTACTCCTCCCCCCCCCCCCCCCAAGTAAAAACCCAGTTATGGTTAATAACTTTGTGTCCTCTGAAATTATTACTGCCCTGGTCCCAGAAGAGAAATGTCTGGAGATAGCCGCAACTGGATGGTGTAAAGTAAGTGAAGAATGTCACATGCACAGCCACACATCAAAGGGAGGACACAAATTGTCTGTAAAGTGCCAAAGCGAGCAGGGGCCACAGCTCACCCACGACTACCTCGCTGGGGCACCTTACACGTGTATTTGAAAAACAAAAAAATTACATCTTTATGACACTTAAATCCAGTGTGCATAATAATTTGGAACACCGTGTACATGTATAGTATCCTTTCATTTTACTAGTTTTCCCATGTGCAGGATCTATCTCTAATTTGCAATTGACTTTTACTTAGTGGGTGGATACTAGCAGTTTCGATGTCAAGCACTAAACACACAGAGAGAGATTCTTGCTTTTTTTAATCCTTAGTAGCACACAGAAAGTAGCAGATGCATGGATGAAATGATGCAGGCAGTACTGAACAGTGTACCTATGAATCCAGCACTGGCATAAGCTAGTTAGAATATCCAACAATTGTTTCTCTGCCTCTCACTCTGCTTCTCCCTCCAACCCCCACACCCCTCTCCATAGACGTCAATTTGCAATGTGTAACTTCACACTGCACTGTCCTGATAGTCTGTGTTGAGTAAGTGGTTGAGGTGGAATTTTGAAGCTGTTATGAAAACAAGATGATCCCCACTGGGCGATCTGGTCCTGGTCAGACAACCAGTCAATGACCAAGGCATGTAGCCATAGCCATGGAAGTCCCAAAAGCCACAGTGCATCAGATAGTGGCAGAACTAAAAAATAGAATTAGACTTACCGGTAATTCGGTTTCTAAAACCCTCCACGACAGCACCAACAGGAGGTTGGTAAAGGTATGGATCGAGGACCAAGTAGCAGCTTTGCAGATCTGCTCGATGGAAGCGCTGGCCATTTCAGCCCATGAGGCGGACATGGCTCTGGTGGAATGAGCTTTTAGCAACACTAGAGGAGGCAAATCTTGACTTTTATAAGCCTCTGTGATTGCTTTTTTAATCCAGTTAGCTAGATAACTCTTGGAGGCTTTCTTCCCTTTGTTTGGTCCCCAGTATTGGACAAAAAGATTCTGATCCTTCCTCCAAGGCTCTGTCTGTTGTAGGTAGTAAAGGCTGATTCTTCTGACATCTAGAGAATGGAATTCTGATTCTCTGTTGTCTCTGGGATTTTGACAAAACGATGGGAGAATTATCTCCTGGGACATATGAAAATGGGATGATAACTTTGGAAGGAAAGAAGGGACTAGGTGGAAGATTATTCCGTCATCCATGATTCTCAGATAAGGTTCCCTGATGGAAAGGGCCTGGATCTCGCCAACTCTTCTTGCTGTTGTTATTGCTACTAACAGAGCTGCCTTCCAAGATAATTTGTCCATCTGAGTTTGGGTCATAGGTTTAAACGGAGGGATAGTTAGACCCTTTAGAACTATATTTAGTTCCCAGGTAGGAACCACGATAGGCCTTCTCAGGCATATTCTAGAGGTTGCTGTTATGAACCTCTTTATCCACTGGTGGTCAGCCAGGTTTTGGTCAAAGAATGAACTTAGAGCAGAAATCTGGACTTTCAAGGTGCTGGGTTTTAGCCCTTTAGATAGACTGTCCTGTAAAAAGTCCAGTATTCTGGCAATATCAGGGTGAAAGGGATCAATAGGAGTAGAACCACGTAAAGAAGGTCTTCCGTATTTTTAAATAGATGGCATTAGTAACCGGTTTCCTACAGGGTGTATTACAACATCCGAGAGCCCTTTTGCTTTCAGGATTAAGGCCTCAGAAGCCAGGGAGCCTGATGAAATATTGGACCTTGATGGAGTAGATCGTGATTCGGAGGCAGGTTAAGAGGGCCTTCTGGGTTTAGAAGGTTCACAGCCCCAAACCAACTTCTCTTCGGCCATAGAGGGGCAATCAGAATGGTCTTGACCTTGTCCACTCTGATTTTTTGCAAAGTCCTCAGCAGTAAAGGAATTGGAGGGAATGTGTAGGCCAACCTGAAGCTCCATGGGTGAGAAAATGCATCTACCTTGTATGATTCTCCCTGGGGTCTATGGAGAAATATCGATTCACCTTTGTATTCTGTCGATTTGCAAACAGGTCTATGTCTGGGAGTCCCCATTTCCTGGTTATCAGCTGAAACATCCTTGAACTGAGGCTCCATTCTCCTGGATTTATTTCGGTTCTGCTTAGGAAGTCTGCCTGAATATTGTTGGCGTCGTTTACATGAAGGGCTGATAGAGACAGGAGATGATGCTCTGCCCAGAGAAAAATTCTTGCCGAGACTTCTCGAAGACTTTTGAACTTTGTACTGCCCTGATGACGAAGATGGGCCACCGTTATCATGTTGTCTGAATAAATCATGACATGCGTTCCCTGGAGAACAGGACCTGCTGCCTTCAGGGCCTCCTCTACTGCTTTTAGTTCTTTGAAATTCAAGGATTGGCCATTCATCTCTTTGGACCAAATGCCCTGGAAGGTCTTCTAGGATATGACTGCTCCCCATCCTCTTTTGCTGGCATCCGTTGTTAGAGAAGAGATCAGGTGCTGAATCTAAGCAATCCCTTTGGTCAAATTTTCTGGGTTGAGACACCAGTTAAGAGATACCTTCACATGGTGGGGAAGAGATATTTTTGAGTTGAGCATCTCTGGAGACTTGTCCCAGCGAGAAAGGATAAAGTTCTGAAGGATTCTTGTATGAGCCTGGGCCCAGGGGACCACCTGAATGCACGCTGTCATCGACCCCAGGACCGACATGGCAAACCTTATGGATACCGTCTTTTGGCTCTTTAGTATCTGGATCCTTGATCTCATATTTAACCGTTTAGATGCTGGCAGTAAGGACCTCTGGTTTTGAGAATCCAAGTGAATTCCTAAGAAGACCTTTTGAGTTGATGGGGTAAGGTCTTACTTCACTCGATTTACGATCCAGCCCAAGGATCCCAGGATCTGTAGAACTGATTGGAGCTGGTCTCTGAAAACGGAAGAAGGAGCCGTGATGAGGAAATCGTCCAGATAAGGGACAATGCAGATATTTTCTTCCCTGATAAATGCAAGTACTTCCGCCATGATTTTTGTTAAGGTCCGGGGTGCTGAGGAGATGCCGAAGGGAAGGACCCTGAACTGAAAATGGCATACGGTCTGATTCAAAGGGACAGCAAATCTCAGATAACGCTGGTAATCTGGGTGGATGGGCACATGGTAATATGAGTCTTTTAGGTCTATGGTAGCCATGACAAAGTTTTTCCCGAACAGAGGAACCGTGGATTTTACAGACTCCATTTTGAATCTTTGACAAAGAATATATTGATTCAGCCGCTTCAGGTTAATAATAACCCGGTGGGTTCAGTTTGTTTTTTTTACCAGGAACAATCTTGAGTAATGTCCCTTTCCTTGTTCTGCTTCTGGCACGGTAGTAATAACTGCTGAAGATAGCATTTGCTGAAGCTCTGATGTTAGAACTTTCTGGAGTTTTGCTGATGGAAGAGATGTTATTTCCAGTCTCTGAGGAGGAAAATTCTATTTTTATTCCTGACCTGACCCAGTCTAGGATCTTGCGGTTTGATGTTATCTTCCCCCATTGCATGAAGAATCCTGAGATTCTGCCCCCTACTTGTCTGGCGTCATTGTCTATCAGAACGTTGGGCCTGAAAAATGTTTTTACCTCTATCCCCTTTGAGGTAGCTCTAGCGACCTGATCTACCCTTTCCTTGTATGAGGAAGCATGTGTTTGAGGGGGACGAAATGGCCACTTTTTGGGTGCTTTTGGTTCTGGAAGAGATTTATTTTTATTGGACACTTTCTCCAATAAATTGTCCAGCACTGGACCAAACACGTACTCCCCTTTGAAAGGTATGGAGCATAATTTGGATTTAGAAAGGATGTCACCACTCCACATCTTTAACCATAGAACCTTTCTTGCAGTATTGAAGAGAACCGAAGTTCTTGCTGCAATCCCGACAGATTCCGCGGAAGCGTCCGCTAGGAATCCCGCTGCCTTCTGTAAGAGGGATAGAGAGGCCAGAAGATCTTCTCTGGAAGTACCGCTCTGGATATAATCTTCAAACTGATGTAACCAGCGGAACAGGGTTCTTGTGACACAGGTGGAGGCGACGTTTGTTTTTAGGGCAGCAGCTGATGTCTCCTAAGACTTTCTTAGTAAACTGTCCATCTTACGATCAAGTGGATCCTTAACCCTAGAACGCATACCTGGGGCCTCGCAGGCCCACCCTGTTAATTGTTTCCTATTTTCTGCAAGATTACTTTAGTTAGAATTTTGAAACTCTAGGTATTCCTCAGGTATATAGTTGTTTGTCATTTTTGTTTGAGTTATTCCATGTTATTTGCACACGGGCCTAAAAGGCCCCAGGTATGTGAAAAAGTAGATTTTTATGGTCATGCGTTCTAGGGTTAAGCTGAGAGGAGTCTTCAAAGGGTAGAGTAGTCTTTTTCGCTACCCTGGCCACCTGAATGTCGACTTTAGGAATCTCTGTCCAGCATTTAGAGATGTTCTCATCTAAGGGAAAGCGATCCTTTAGGTCAGATGGGATGCTCAGTCTTCTTTCTGGAAATTCCCATTCATCCAAAATTAAATTCTGGACGTTGTCATGAATGGGGAACACCATTCTCTTCCTTGATCTTAATCCCCCAAACATCTTGTCTTGGACCATACGTGGCGTTTTTTCTTCTTCCACATCCATCCATGTCATCAGAGGAGAAGAAGAATTTTCTGCCTCAGATTCTGAGGAAATTTCTGAGGCGCACTTCCTCTTTTTTGATACTGAGGGACCCCTCGAAAAAGATTGTGAGAAGGTGGCTAAGGACGACTGGATCTCCTGGCGCACCATTCCCCTGACTTCATCCATTAGGGATGGTTGTTCCTCACGGACAATCTTCTCCGTACATGGCTGACATAGGGCCTTTTTGTGGGTGGGTGGGAGTTTCTTATTGCAAATGGCACATCTGCGACTTGCGGGTTTTTCTTTTGATTTCAGTGCAGGATCCTTGTCACCCTAAAATAATAAGGGGAAGACATAAGAACGGATCCTGCACCGAGACGGACTTACCCTTACCAGGCATACTCACTGGGCCAGGGTTTGCGCTGGGCTCTGCAGATGCAGCTTTAGGGGCAGACACATCCATCTTTAGAATCTCAGTCCTACCTTATGGTGTCTTCCATTAGGGTCCTTTTATACAGGAACCAAGATCCAGCACTGTCCTCATCCAATAGGATGAGGCCCCCTCTCCTAATGTCAGGTCCTCCAATCCTGATTATTGCGCTTTTTTTTATTTTATTTCAAATTTCCCGCCAGCATGGCGGTGCGTTCCACCCTGGAACACAACCGGAAGTGACGACACGGCTATTGAATAGACCGGCGTGCGTCACTTCCTACGCGCTCTCCGTGTGGCTGGCTATACACCAGAGGAGAGCGTTGCATGCAGGGAGAGGGGGAGACATCGCAAATGGCTGGGGAGATACGGAAGGCCCCCAGCCAATATCTTCTCACCATCCAGCATAGCATGAGCGCTGGAGGATGGTGCGGTCCCACCGGGAGGCAGGAGCAGCGGACCTGGAAGGAAGGCACTGGGCGATCGATTCACGGCTGCCTGGCTGAAAAGGTATTGATTTTTGGGGAAGCTGATTGCCGGCTACAGCCCCACCACTTAGGGACAGGAAAACCACTGAGGTTAGAGGTAAGGGGAGGGCTATTTAACTTCTTGTTTCCTGTCCCTAATTAGGATGGGGAGGCAACCTCCTGTTGGTTGGTGCTGTCGTGGAAGGGATTAGAGAAAGAAGAAATATCCTCAACGTGTGAAGCCAATCTGAAGAATTACTTTCATTGTCCGGAATTGGATGCGACCACCTGGAATTGTTGAGCCATTCAGGGTTAGCTTCAGGGGCATCTGCAAAGAAACTTTACGTTTTTTGGCCAGAGAGGAGTCCATAAAATTCTCTGTTGTTTCAGAATCGATAAACATTTGTCCCGTGAACACAAAGGAACAGTAGTTAACGGACATTAATTTATCTTTAGTGGAGAAAGAGTTAATCATATGGTGATTCCTCGCCCAGGGTCTGACGTTCTACCCGTTTGGCCTTCAGCTTGGAACAATGATCCTGTTCACCACAATACAAGCAGGCCGTCAATAATGCAATGGGATCGTTCAGATGGATGTTCAGCCATTGTGGGAGGAGATTTTAAAGACATCTAGGGATGGATGTGACACACAAGAATCAAGACTCGCACAATGGCATAGCCGACACCAAAGCATCTCCAGACAACAAAGAAAAAATGTAGACCAGAAAAAATTTGCTGGGGACATAACTCAAAGTATGCCTTGCATTGGTGTAAAATGCCCTGGCAGGCCTTAAATGTCTACTTCAAAATGAACAGGAGTGGAAAATGTGGAGAAGTTCCCCCAAACAGAATGTCCCAGGTGATAATTAGGCTGTGGAAGCTGTTGAGAATCCAATGGCGCAACTGCAGATGTCCGAGACAGTGTGTCCTCAAGGGCTGAGAGATCCTGCACAGCCTACCATTGACTAATAGAAAGTTGCATTTCGAGTCCAGGTAGATCATCCGTATCACAAGGCAACAGTGTTGTGGATGCTTCATTTTTGGAATCCATGGTCTTGGTATTCTGTTAGGCTCACCTGGTGAAATGGATCCTCTAAACCTCAGGTCATTTTTTTCTACTTTTTAATTGCTTAAATAGTCTCTTTGGGATCTGTCTGATCGCCTGTGTAGCAGAAATGCTCACTTGCTATGGCAATGACAACTGCGGGGGTCTCCTGCAGACCCCGGATTGTTATGCCAACCCATCGGCGACCCGCGGTCATGTGACACAGGCGCCGATGGGCGGGACTAGTGACGTCTTTCCGCCACAGCCATGTTAAATGCCGCTGTCAGAGATTGACAGCGAAGTTTAACATGTTAACAGCCGTGGGTGGATCACGATTCCACCCGCGGCTGTTAGGGGCACATGACAGCTGATCAGGCCAGTTGTCATGTCCTTGGAAAGGTGCAGGCTCATCGCCAGAGCCTGCGCCAAGGAGGGGGATGCGACCTTGGACGTATTCATACGTCCAAGGTCGGAAAGGGGTTAACAGAAGGGTACCAACAATTTTGTCACATCTATATTTATCCACCATGCAATACCATCAGGGAAGCGTCTGATTGGCTCCAAATTTATCTGTAGCAGGACAACATCTCCAAACATACAGTGGCCACCATTTTGCTGAATCTGCATGGAAGCGAATTACAAAAAATTGCATTTGGGCGAATGCAGATTTATGTAGAATTCAATTCTACTCATATACGAGGGTCAGTCAATAAGTAATGCCTCCTATTTTTTTTCTCCTTAACTAAGGTAGTTATGTTAAATATTTGAATTTGGCACAATTCCTCAAACCTTCTTCTCAAATCCACAGCAATTGCAACTTCCTGCACCAACAGGTGGCAGGACTGTATCCGTTTGCAAAATGGCTGACATCGATGTTCATATTAGACAACGTTCTGTGATTGAATTCTTGCATGCAGAAGGTGAAATGCCCATTCGAATTCATGAGAGACTGAAAAATGTGTACGGTGATGCAACAGTGGATGTCAGTACTGTTAGACGATGTGTTCGTCGCTGTAACACAGCTGAAGGGCCATCACCGTTGGCTGACAAAATGCGGAGTGGCAGGCCAGTAACCCCAGTGACTCCAAGCAACATTCAGCGAGTCGATGACATCATTCGTGGTGACCGCCGGGTGACTGCAGATGAATTGTGTGGCATTATCTGCCTCAGTAAAGGCAGTGTGATGAAAATTATTGGACAACTGGGATACAGAAAAGTTTGTGCACGGTGGGTCCCAAGAATGCTTTTTACCATGCTGGAATACATGCCCTTGTTAAACGGTGGACCAAGACTGTGGAAATGGATGAAGATTATATTGAAAAGTGACAAATTAATCGTTATTTTTCAACCTATGTAATTGCATTTGAATTTCTTGCCAATTAAAAGGAGAAAAAAATAGGAGGCATTACTTATTGACTGACCCTCGTATATGCGCTCATCTCTAGTGGTCACACCAAATATTGTTTTCATTGACTTTGCATTTTGTAATTAATAAAAAATAAACTGTTAACACTTATATTTTTGAAAGCATACTTATTTTGAAGCATTTTTTCCACACTGGCCTAAAACTCTTGTACAGCACAGTATACAACCCCTGGCAAAAATTATGGAATCACCGAGCTCGGAGGATGTTCATACAGTTGTTTAATGTTGTTGAAAAAAAAGCAGATCACAGACATGGCACAAAACTAAAGTCATTTCAAATGGCAACTTTAGGCCTTTAAGAAACACTAAAAGAAATCAAGATTAAAAATGTGGTACTCAGTAAGGGTAATTTTTTTCAGACCAAGCAGAGGGAAAAAATTATGGAATCACTCAATTCTGAGGAAAAAAAATAATGGAATCATGAAAAACAAACACACAAAAAAACACTCCAATACATCACTAGTATTTTGTTGCACCAACTCTGGCTTTAATAACAGCTTGCAGTCTCTGAGGCATGGACTTAATGAGTGACAAACAGTACTCTTCATAAATCTGGCTCCAACTTTCTCTGATTGCTGTTTCCAGATCAGCTTTGCAGGTTGGAACCTTGTCATGGACCATTTTCTTCAACTTCCACCAAAGATTTTCAATTGGATTGAGATCCGGACTATTTGCAGGCCATGACATTGACCTTATGTGTCTTCTTTCAAGGAATGTTTTCATAGTTTTTGCTCTATGGCAGGATGCATCATCACCTTGCCCAATGCAGATTCGCGATTCATCACTGAATATGACTTTCATCCAGTCATCCACAGTCCACGATTGCTTTTTCTAAGCCCATTGTAACCTTGTTATTTTCTGTTTAGGTGTTAATGACGGCTTATGTTTAGCTTTTCTGTATGTAAATCCCATTTCCTTTAGGCGGTTTCTTACAGTTCGGTCACAGACATTGACTCCAGTTTCCTCCCATTCGTTCCTCATTTGTTTTGTTGTGCATTTCCGGTTTTGGAGACATATTGCTTTAAGTTTCTGGTCTTGACGCTGTGATGTCTTCCTTGGTCTGCCAGTATGTTTGCCTTTTACAACCTTCCCATGTTGTTTGTATTTGGTTCAGATTTTAGACACAGCGGACTGTGAACAACCAACATCTTTTGCAACATTGCGTGATGATTTACCTTCTTTTAAGAGTTTGATAATCCTCTCCTTTGTTTCAATTGACATCTCTAGTGTTAGAGCCATGATTCATGTCCGTCCACTTGGTGCAACAGCTCTCCAAGGTGTGATCACTCCTTTTTACATGCAGACTAACGAGCAGATCTAATTTGATGCAGGTGTTAGTTTTGGAAATGAAAATTTACAGGGTGATTCCATAATTTTTTCCTCAGAATTGAGTGATTCCATAATTTTTTCCCTCTGCTTGGTCTGAAAAAAATTACCCTTACTGAGTACCACTATTAGAACCCTCCTGTTTTTTCCATCTTGTGGTTTGCGGTCATGTGACTTTTTGCCTTTATATTTCAGCTCCGTCCTTCTGGCTGTGCTGGACTTCAGTGTTCTACTGTCTCTCTAGCCTGGTGCTTCTGTGCCTTTCTCTGTCAAGTTCGCTTGGTCCTCTGGGACCTCTAGTACTTTTTGTCAGTTTGTCTTTTTGTGTTCTGCAACAACTTCTGTTTAGGAGGTGTCCCTTTTTTGTCCCAGTCCTTAGTTCTTTTAGGGACCGCTCCCCTTAATTCTATAGGTCTTCGTTCAGACTAGCCGAGGACTAAGGCGGGTCTGTTCACTAGGAACAGGCAGCCCGCTACATCGTAGGGATTCAGCTTAGTCTTACTGTAGGGACAGCTTTCCCCCATCTTTCCTTCGTACATGTTGCAGATCATAACAGCCACATTTTTAATCTTGATTTCTTTTAGTGTTTCTTAAAGCCCTAAAGTTGCCATTTGAAATGACTTTAGTTTTGTGCCATGTCTGTGATCTGCTTTTTTTCAACAACATTAAACAACTGAATGAACATTCTCCGAGCCCGGTGATTCCATTATTTTTGCCAGGGGTTGTATGCTCCTCAACCGTAAAATTGCAACACCAAAAAAAGGAAAGTCATGGAATTATGGAAATTACAGGATCGATGAACATGCTAAGGATATGCGAAATGTTAAAAAATGGAAACAACATTTTTAAAACATCACGATTTATTCGGTATTGAATATGAGTGACACGTGCGGAAATACATGCACTTAGACAGCTTGGCTGATATAAATGAGGTTATTATTAGTTGTCTGAAGAATGTTCTCCCATGCTGAATGCACTTGGGGACACAAATCAATATCTGCTGCTTGCTGCTCCTTTGGCAATTGCCAACCAATGACATTGCATATGTGTTCAATAGGAAACACGTCCTGAGATGCTGCAAGCCATGGTAGCACATTTAGGACACACTCCTCATAGTGGCACAAGCAATATGCGGCCTGGTGTTGTTCTGTTGAAAAATGGCTACATTACAGTACATTTTTGTCAAGAATCTAAGGTGTTAATCAATTTATTCAGAATGGTTTTTGATCACCGTATCACATTTGCAGAGTTCCTAATGTACCAGTACAGTGGAAACCCTCTATAAGTGACCCCATTTTGGAAACGACCAAGGGTGTAGTGAGCATTTTGACTGCATGAAATTAATGTGCAATATTGAGTAAAAATGTAAGTTTTTCTTTAGATATGCCATTATAGTGCCCAACATATTGTGCCCAATTTATGACATTTTGAAAGGACAGCTTTCTACGTAATTATGCTGTTTTCCAGTTTTAGAAACATGCTACATGTGGCCATGATCGTATATACACTGTTTACAATCTTTACATTTATTTTCATGAGGTGCTGACTCTGTGACGTACTAACTTTATTCTGTGGTTCGGTACAATTACAGTCTTACCAAATTTACATAGTTTTCTTTTTTACTATATTTGCAAAATATGAACAAACTGACCATTGTGACTTTCTTCAAAATAGCACACGCGGTTCATGAATTTTGTGTGAAGTCAAAAATGGTCCTATTTCCTGTCTTTAGCTTTTTTTTGCTAATTTAAAGCACAAAAAGTTGTATGCTTTGCAAACTGGCGCACCAATTACCCAAATGTAACTACTGTATTAAAAAATCCAAAAGGGAATAGCAGTACATTTTGTGCCAATTTTTGACTATTAAAAATTGCAATTGATGAATTAGGTAAAAACATCTGAATTCTCAATCTCATCCCACAATGGCCAACATAAGAAAAAACAGACGGATATATACTGTAGAAAATAGATTTTAAAAAAGGTGCAAACTACAAGAAGAATTGGAAGCAAGTGGAAACTAGGCGAAAAATTCTAAAAACTGTACAAAAAAAATAGGTGCAAGTTCAAGGGAAAAAAAGGTCCAGCTTCCAGATCCAATCGTGATTTTATTGTTAATCCATTAAAAAGATATACACATTGCAAAAATAAAATAAATGAAGGGGGAGACCTCAGTGAAACCTACGCGTTTCGAACGCCAAACATTCTTAATCCTTGTGAACCTGTTTTACCTTGAACTTGCATCTACAAATGCTGGGCATTGGCATGTCCTCTTTTTTCCTCACTATTCCGAACAGAAAAAAATAAAGGCAAATGCAATAATGAATAGGAGCCTATGACTCTGGTTCTTTCATGACTTACTAATTCTCTACCACATGGAGATGGATCTTTCGGCTATGCTCAGTTTCTCACTCTGTTAACTCTACAATATGACAGTACAATGTACCATGGATGAAGTCCACCTATACCCAGAACTTTCCGATGCAGGTGATGGCAACCTTTTAACATGCTTCACACACGTTTTCTTCAGTGCTGCTGTTAATATGTTGAATGCTTGTGGATAAAAAAATAAAATAAAACAATGCTCACATGTATTTGAAATAATTAGTACGGGCTTCTTCAGACCAGCTTATTATAAGTAGATGTGCAGAAACCATACAAACACATTATAGCCAGCGTGCCAATGCACATGGCCCATTTTCTACATGGACCAACAGTCTGTGTGGAAAAAATTGCAGCATGCCATATTTTTTATTTTTACAGAAGAGGTTAGTGCATGTAAATATGTAGCTACTGCACTCGGCCGCTATGCAGAAGAGCACACGGAGCCATGCCACGGCCACAATTTGAGCATGTGACTGGCCTGACTTTTAATAAGCCTGTCTGAACCCAGCCTGAACCAGTCAAGTATACAAAGATCAAACAATGCTGGTGGAAATGTGCACATATAAAATGGTGAAATAAATATTCAGAAAATCACTCAAGCGTCTAATTGACCTTTTGTGTTTTCGCTCCAGGGATCACTCTCAATTTTCTTACCATTCAACATGTAGTCATGTGTTAATTTTTCATCCATTACAACCTGGTTTTATCCAACGCTACCACTACAAAGTGCATAAGACAAATGAGTTCAAGGAGACAAATAGATGTGACTCAGCACTTCTAACAGTCGCTCTGGGATGCCTTTCCCATCACGAGCCCCTCTAGCTGAATATGTTTAATAATATCCTCGTGATTACTGTTATGATCTGCAACATGAACTAAGGAAAGATAGGGGAAAGCTGTCCCTACAGTAAGACTAAGCTGAATCCCTACGATGTAGCGGGCTGCCTGTTCCTAGCGAACAGGCCCGCCTTAGTCCTCAGCTAGTCTGAACATAGACCTATAGGATAACGGGAGGAGTCCCTAAAAGAACTAAGGACTGGGACAAAAATGGGACATCTCCTAAACAGAAAAGTAGTTGCAGAACAAAAAAGACAAACTGACAAAAAAGTACTAGAGGTCCCAGAAGGACCAAGCGAACTGACAGAGAAAGGCACAGAAGCACCAGGCTAGAGAAACAGTCAAACACTGAAGTCCAGCACAGCCAGAAGGGCGGAGCTGGAATATAAAGGCAGATAGTCACGTGACCGCAAACCACAAGACAGGAGGGTTCTAACAGTACCCCCTCTTTTATGAGGATCCTCCGGATCCTCCAGGCCCAGGCCTATCCGGAAACCTCCTGTGGAAAGCTTAAACAAGCCTAGGAGCAGAGACATCATCCGCCCTTACCCAGGAGTTGTCTTCGGGACCGAAACCCTTCCAGGAGACAAGATACTGTAATCTCCCTCTATGCCATCTAGAATTCAAGATACGAGAAATTTCATATTCGCCGTCTTCCACCACAGGAGGAACTGTGACAGTGGAATCCCTATCAGATACATCAGCCTTTTTCAACAAGGAAACATGAAACACAGGATTAATCTTCCAGGAAGTAGGGACATCCAACCTAACAGCAGACGGGTTAACAACCTGAAGCACTTTAAATGGACCCACAAACTTAGGACCCAGGTTTTTTTAGAGGGAATCCTCAACCGCAGGTTCTTCGAGAACAACCAAACCATGTCACCCACAGTAAACAAAACTTCCTTACGTTTCCTGTCAAAATACTTCTGGGACGCCTCTTGAAGGTTGCAACGTATATTAGTCCAAACTCTCTCCAAATCACCGGAAAAATTCTCCTCCTCCGGCACCGTCGACCCCAATTGGGAGAACTAACCAAAAGACGGATGTCTCCCAGTACAACAAAAAAAAGGAGAACACCCAGCAGAGGAGGATGTAGGATTGTTAAGAGCAAATTCTGCGAGAGGCAGAAACTCAGACCACACCTCTTGATTTTGCGTTGTTTTGTGTCGGACAAACTGTTCAACATCCTGGTTCTTTCTTTCAATTTGTCCATTAGACTCAGGATGATAACCAGACGAAAATGACAAATGGACTCCCAACCGGTCACAAAAAGCACGCCAAAAGCGAGCCACAAACTGAGGTCCTCTATCAAAAACAATATCCGTGGGAATGCCATGGAGCTTGACAATCTCCTTAACAAACGCCTTAGCGAGTGTCTTGGCGCAGGGCAACTTAATGAATGGAACCAAATGACACATCTTACTAAAAAGGTCCACGACCACCCAGATGACAGTAAAACCCTCGGACACAGGAAGATCAGTAATAAAATCCATTGTGAGATGCGTCCAAGGCACACTAGGAACCTCCAGAGGGCAAAGCAACCCCGCAGCAGGAGTATGTGAAGCCTTTGACCTAGCACACACAGTACATTGACGCACCCACTTGATGACTTCTTTCTGCCATCCAGTCTACCAAAAACTGCGACTGATAACTCTTAGTCTCCGAAATTCCTGGATGACCTGCCAACCGAGACTCATAACACTCCACAAACAAATCTCTCCTAAAGGCTCTAGGCACGAACAACCTCCCATGGGGAGTGTTAGATGGAGCATCATCTTGAGCTTTCAGAATCCCATTCTCCAACACGGAGTCCAATGCCGCCACCACAACTCCTTTCTGTAAAATGCTCTCCTCCTCCTCGGCACCGACCATAGGAGAGAAGCTGCGAGATAAAGCATCAGCTTTAACATTCTTAGTACCAGGGATATAGGTAACAGAAAATTTAAACCGAGAAAAAAAAAAGTGCCCACCTAGCTTGACGGGCATTCAAGCGCTTGGCAGCATCCAGATAGGTCAAATTCTTATGATCTGTGAAAACCTGAATAGGAAATCTAGCGCCTTCCAAAAAAATGTTCATACGCGAGTTTAATAGCCAGCAACTCCCGATTTCCAACATCATAATTTAGTTCAGTTTCCGAATTTTTTTTTCAAAAATAAGGCACAAGGATGTACTCCACCCTTGTTCTCCTGAGACAAAACTACGCCGACCCCTACAGATGAAGCATCGACCTCGACCAAAAAAGGCTTGGTCTCATCAGGCTGCATAAGGATAGGGGCAGAACTGAACCTCTCTTTGAGATACTCAAACGCTTCAATGGCCTCAGTAGTCCACTGGGCCGTATTCGCACCTTTCCTGGTGAGATCGGTTAGAGGTTTAACAATTACAGAAAAATTCTTAATGAATTTCCTGTAATAATTGGCAAAACCCAAAAATTTCTGTATAGATTTCAAACCAATAGGCCTAGGCCATTCCTGCACAGCCTGAAACCTTCACAGGGTCCATCTCAAAACCCTCACTGGAGACAATGTAGCCCAAAAAAACTAATTTTCTGCACAGCGAACTCACATTTCTCCAGCTTAGCAAAGAGTGAATTATCACTCAATAACTGCAAAACTTCACGTACACTCTGCCAATTGGACTCTAGATCTGGTGAATAAATCAAAATGTCATCCAAATACACAACCACATTCTTACCAATCAAAGGTCTCAGGATGTCATTAATAAGGTTCTGAAAAAATGCAATTGCATTGGTAAGACCAAAAGGCATCACCAGATTCTCAAAATGACCTACCGGAGTGTTAAAAGCAGTTTTCCCATTCATCACCCTCCTTCACTCGTAACAAATTGTATGTGTAGCGCCGGCGTCCCTGCCCTCTGCTAGGCAGGGACGCTGTTCCCCTCACCTCTCTGCTCCGTGCGCGGCGTCCTCCTCCCGCTCTGCTGGCAGCGCGCGCTCCTTCCCGGCCACTGTGCTTAGGGCGCGCGCGCGCGCTCTCCCTCCCTCTTAAAGGGGCCGCGCGCGCCGTCCTAAGGAGTCCCCGGCCAATGGCCGGAGGACTTCACCATATATAAGGCACCTCCTCCAAAATGGAGGTGCCCGAGCAATGTTGTTGCACTGTTCACTACTCTGCTTCAGCCCTCAGGTCCCGTTGCCAGTTACCTGCCAGATACCTGCCAGATTCCTGCCAGCTTGCTGTCTTATTCCTGCCTGATATTCTGCTACCTGCCTGCTTGCCTGAGGTCCGACGGTCTGCCTTCCAACTCTTGTCAGTCTGTCTATGGACCAGCTTGCCCGCTCACCTGGGAGCGCACATCTGCTACCTGCCTGCTAGCCTACCTGGAGGCTCTGCCGTCACGTGCTGTGACCACCTGCCTGTCCAGTGACTCCTGCCCGCTCACCTGGGAGCGCTCATCTGCTGCCTGTCTGCTAGCCTACCTGGAGGCTCTGCTGTCACGTGCTGTGACCACCCGCCTGTCCAGAGACTTCTGCCCGCTCACCTGGGAGCGCTCATCTGCCGCCTGTCTGTTGGTCTTCCTGGAGGCTCCGCCGTCACATGCTGTGACCACCCGTTTATCCAGAGACTCTCGCCTGCTCACCTGGGAGCTCACGTCTACCATCAGCCGCCACAGGTCGTACCAACCCTTTACCCAGAGACTGCCCCGGTCACTTGCCGTGACCATCTGCCCGTTCATCCAGAGACTGCCCCGGTCACTTGCCGTGACCTCCTGCCCGTTCTTCTAGAGACTGTCCCGGTCACCTGCTGTGACTGCCTGCCTGGTCGCCACCCGCTCCCTTACAAGGACCGCCCCCTTGTATAGTAGCTCAGAGGTTCTGCCTCCCAGACCCGTTACAGTTTGCTCGGGCCATGGAACCCGGTGGCACCCAAGCTCCCTCGCTCTCGGACCTGTGTCATGAACTGTCCCGTCAGAGGTCCCAACAGGAGTCCATCCTGGGTCAACTGCGGAATGTCAATTCTCGCCTGGACACCGACTGCTCCACCAGCAACCTCCGCCAGTGCCATGACTCGCAATCCGGCAGCTCCGCTGCCCACTAATACCATGGTATCCTACCCCGGACCCCGGCTTTCTGCACCTCCTCGCTTCGGAGGCGACTCCGCCCAGGCTCGGGGCTTCTAAATCAGTGCACCCTGCACTTTGAACTATTGTCCCACCAGTTTAACTCCGACCGGGCCAAAATTGCCTTCATCATGTCCCATCTCACCGGGGAGGCCCTGGCCTGGCTAAATCCTCTATGGGAGAGAGGAGACCCCCTGGTGTCCGACTTGCCTGCCTTTCTCACGGCTTTCCGGAAAGTCTTCGACGAACCCGGACGGAAGACCTCATCCGCATCATCTCTGCTACGCCTCCGTCAGGGAAGTCTCAACGTGGGCCAATATGCCATATGGTTCCGTACCCTTGCCTCGGAGCTGGCCTGGGAGAACGACGCTCTGGTATCCGTCTTCTGGGAGGGTCTGTCCGGCCGTATTAAAGATGAACTTGCCAGTCGGGACATTCCTACCACTCTCGATGACCTAATAACTCTTGCCACCCGGATTGACCTACGGTTCCAGGAGCGTGCCAAAGACGTCACCCGTGAGAGAAGGTTTCCACGTCTAGCTCCTACTTTTCAGAAACCCGTCACTCCCTCCGTCTCTCCCCAGGTACACTCTCCTGTGCCTATGCAGGTCGACCAGACCAAGATGGTCAAAACCCGTCAGGACTTACGCCGTGCCGAGGGGAGCTGCTTCTACTGTGGCAGTAAGGAGCACCGGATCCGTGCCTGCCCGGAGAGGTCGGGAAACGCCTGTGTCTAGGTTCGCTCAGAGAGGTCGACCTAGACAAGAATAAATCCTCTCCATCTCTGCTGCTGTCAGTCTCAATCGTCTGCGGGGAGAACCGTTATTTCGAACTAGCCCAACTTGACTCTGGAGCAGCCGGGAATCTTATTTTACAGTCCCTGGTAGAGAAATACCGCATCCCCACCAAACCTCTGGCTGTACCCTTGTCTGTTGCTGCCGTGGATGGGGGTCTCTTACCACGCCCCATCCAACTCATCACCGAATCCATTACTCTGCAGGTGGGAATGCTGCATTCTGAGAGTATCTCCTTTCATGTTCCGCCTGGACTCTCTCACGCCCTCTTGCTAGGTCTACCTTGGCTCCAGAGACATGCACCCGTGCTTGACTGGCAGACCGGAGAGGTCCTTCGCTGGGGACAGGACTGCCATAAGACCTGTCTGGTTCCCGTCCATCCCGTCCGTCCTTCTCCTACCCCAGCTAATCTACCTGGACTTCCGATTCCTTATTGGTCTTATGCTGATGTCTTTAATAAAAAGGAGGCAGAGACACTACCCCCTCATAGACCATACGACTGCCCTATCGACCTGTTACCCGGTACTACTCCTCCCCGTGGGCGTATTTATCCATTATCCGCTGCTGAGACCCGGTCGATGTCCGAATATATTGAGGAGAATCTGGCCAGGGGATTCATCCGGAAATCTACCTCCCCGGCGGGAGCAGGCTTCTTTTTCGTCAAAAAGAAGGACGGCTCTCTCCGTCCCTGTATAGACTATAGAGGCCTTAACCAGATCACGGTGAAGAATAAGTACCCCCTTCCGCTCATTCCGGAGTTATTTGATCGTCTGAGGGGGGCTAGAATCTTCACCAAACTGGACCTCCGTGGGGCGTACAACCTGGTTCGTATCCGTCAGGGGGATGAATGGAAGACGGCATTCAACACCCGGGACGGCCACTATGAATATCTGGTAATGCCCTTTGGTCTCTGTAACGCTCCTGCCGTCTTTCAAGAGTTGGTCAATGACATCTTCCGGGACCTTCTCTACTCCTGCGTAGTGGTGTACCTGGACGACATCTTGGTCTTCTCTCCGGATCTCCAGACTCACCGGAGGGACGTTCGTCAGGTCCTGCTCAGGCTCAGGCAGAATCACCTCTTCGCTAAATATGAGAAGTGCCTCTTTGAGCAGACCTCGCTTCCGTTTTTGGGCTACATTATTTCTCAGACCGGCCTACGAATGGATCCAGAGAAACTGTCTGCCATCGAGAAATGGCCTCGACCGGAGGGGTTGAAGGCCATTCAGCGGTTCCTGGGCTTCGCCAACTACTACCGCCTCTTCATACCACACTTCTCTTCCCGGACTGCCCCAATTTCCGCGCTCACCCGTAAGAGTACTAATCCCAAAGAGTGGCCGCCCGAAGCAGAGGAGGCCTTTCTTTCCTTAAAACAGGCCTTCTCTTCCGCCCCGGTGCTGCATCGCCCGGACGGCAACAAGCAGTTCTTCCTGGAAGTTGACGCCTCCTCCTCTGGAGCCGGAGCGGTACTTACTCAAAAATCATCTTCCGGGAGGATGGTAACTTGTGGCTTCTTCTCTAAACTCTTCTCCTCCTCAGAGCGCAATTATTCCATAGGAGACCGAGAGTTATTGGCCATCAAACTGGCCTTGGAGGAGTGGCGTTACCTGCTCGAGGGGGCTCTTCACCCGGTAATAATTTACACTGACCACAAGAACTTGGCTTACCTCCAGCATGCCCAGAGACTTAACCCGCGCCAAGCCCGGTGGTCCTTGTTTTTTGCTCGCTTTGATTTTGTTCTTCATTTTCGCCCGGCTGACAAAAACGTCAAGGCGGACGCCTTGTCTCGATCCTTTCTGGTGTCTGATCTCGAGGAAGATCCGAAACACATCATCGATCCCGCCAGAGTAATGCAGGTGGCTCCCGTGAGTCTAAATCGTCTCCCTCCCGGAAAGACGTTCGTATCAGTACCTGATCGGGAGAAGATCCTTCACTGGGGTCACTCGTCTAAACTGGCTGGCCACGCCGGTCAGAAAAAGACCCTCCAGCTTATTACCCGGCACTACTGGTGGCCTACCCTGCACAAGGACGTAATAGACTTTGTTTCTGCCTGTGTGTCCTGCGCCCGCAACAAGGTTCCGAGACATCTGCCAGCCGGTCGCCTCCTTCCGCTTTCTGTACCTGCTGCCCCCTGGCAGCATATAGCAATGGACTTTATAACTGACCTCCCAGTCTCTGCCGGTTGTACGGTCATTTGGGTGGTCGCTGACCGCTTCTCCAAGATGGCTCATTTCGTTCCCCTGCCAGGCCTCCCGTCTGCACCCGAGCTAGCTAAAGACTTTATTCGTCACATCTTTCGTCTTCATGGCCTGCCCCTCCACATCGTGTCGGATCGTGGGGTACAGTTCACCTCACGCTTCTGGAGAGCCACTTGTAAACTGCTAGACGTCACCCTGGACTTCTCTTCCGCTTACCACCCACAGTCCAATGGTCAAGTGGCGCGGATCAATCAGAACCTGACCAGTTACCTCCGGCACTTCGTTAATGCTCATCATTCAGACTGGGTGGATCTCCTACCATGGGCCGAGTTCTCTTATAACAATCACGAGAGCGAATCCTCCTCCAAATCCCCGTTTTTTGTAGTCTTCGGTCAGCATCCTCGGATTCCTTTTCCTGTCTCCACCTCTGTGGACAACCCGGCTGCGGAATCTCTCGTTAGCAAATTTTCCTCCATTTGGGAGAGTACCCGATCCGCACTCCTTCAGTCGTCCGAACGGATGAAAAGACACGCTGACAAAAAACGCCTGGATCCTCCACAATTTCGTCCTGGAGATAAAGTCTGGCTCTCATCTAAATATGTCCGACTCAAGATACCTTCTTACAAGTTAGGGCCTCGGTTCATCGGTCCTCTGGAGGTCATCAGTCAGATCAACCCGGTGGCCTATAAATTGAAACTCCCGGCCAACTTACGGATCCCTAACTCCTTCCATGTATCTCTCCTCAAACCTGTGGTACTTAACTCTTTTTCCAAGTCTACAGGTACGCCTCCTGCTCCGGTTTCTGCTGAGGACGAGTTTGAGGTAGAGAACATTCTTGCCACCAAAAGGGTAAGAAGAAAGACCTTTTTTCTAGTAGATTGGAAGGGGTTTGGTCCTGAGGAGAGAACGTGGGAGCCCCGGGAGAACATCCATGCCCCTCTCATCCTTGCTAAATTTCTGTCTGGCCTAAAAAAGGGGGGAGCCTAAAGGGGGGGGTACTGTAGCGCCGGCGTCCCTGCCCTCTGCTAGGCAGGGACGCTGTTCCCCTCACCTCTCTGCTCCGTGCCCGGCGTCCTCCTCCCGCTCTGCTGGCAGCGCGCGCTCCTTCCCGGCCACTGTGCTTAGGGCGCGCGCGCGCGCTCTCCCTCCCTCTTAAAGGGGCCGCGCGCGCCGTCCTAAGGAGTCCCCGGCCAATGGCCGGAGGACTTCACCATATATAAGGCACCTCCTCCAAAATGGAGGTGCCCGAGCAATGTTGTTGCACTGTTCACTACTCTGCTTCAGCCCTCAGGTCCCGTTGCCAGTTACCTGCCAGATACCTGCCAGATTCCTGCCAGCTTGCTGTCTTATTCCTGCCTGATATTCTGCTACCTGCCTGCTTGCCTGAGGTCCGACGGTCTGCCTTCCAACTCTTGTCAGTCTGTCTATGGACCAGCTTGCCCGCTCACCTGGGAGCGCACATCAACTACCTGCCTGCTTGCCTGAGGTCCGACGGTCTGCCTTCCAACTCTTGTCAGTCTGTCTATGGACCAGCTTGCCCGCTCACCTGGGAGCGCACATCTGCTACCTGCCTGCTAGCCTACCTGGAGGCTCTGCCGTCACGTGCTGTGACCACCTGCCTGTCCAGTGACTCCTGCCCGCTCACCTGGGAGCGCTCATCTGCTGCCTGTCTGCTAGCCTACCTGGAGGCTCTGCTGTCACGTGCTGTGACCACCCGCCTGTCCAGAGACTTCTGCCCGCTCACCTGGGAGCGCTCATCTGCCGCCTGTCTGTTGGTCTTCCTGGAGGCTCCGCCGTCACATGCTGTGACCACCCGTTTATCCAGAGACTCTCGCCTGCTCACCTGGGAGCTCACGTCTACCATCAGCCGCCACAGGTCGTACCAACCCTTTACCCAGAGACTGCCCCGGTCACTTGCCGTGACCATCTGCCCGTTCATCCAGAGACTGCCCCGGTCACTTGCCGTGACCTCCTGCCCGTTCTTCTAGAGACTGTCCTGGTCACCTGCTGTGACTGCCTGCCTGGTCGCCACCCGCTCCCTTACAAGGACCGCCCCCTTGTATAGTAGCTCAGAGGTTCTGCCTCCCAGACCCGTTACAGTATGCCCCCCGGAGATCAATTTTAGAGAACCACTTGGCCCCCACTAACTGGTTAAACAAGTCAGGAATTAACGGCGATGGGTAGGAATTGCGTGCGGTAATCTTATTCATTTCACGAAAATCCAGACATGGACATAAACCCCCGTCCTTTTTCTTAACAAAGAAAAATCCAACTGCCACAGGCGACTTAGAAGGTCTAATGTGACCAGCAGCCAGGTTAGTCAGTATGTACTCCTCCAAGGCCTTTCTTTCAGGGATAGTCAGATTAAACAAGCGACTCTTGGGAAGAGTAGCTCCCGGAACAAACTCAATGGCGCAATTATAATCCCTATGAGGAGGTAAAACTTGTGACTCCTCCTCCGAAAAAAAACTCCAAAAATCTCGAATAGGTACAGGTAATTCCCCTTTGTCCACAGCCGCAATGCGACCATTACAACATTTATCATGGCACTTCGGACTCCAAGACTTAATCACATTAGTAGACAAGTCCGGTAAAGGATTGTGCATTTTTAACCAAGGCAATCGTAGAACAACCGGAGAGGGTAAATTATCTAAAACAACCAAGTCCAAAATTTCTTGGTGAACTCCATTGATAGTGAGGGAAAATGCAGCGACCTTATGAGTAATACATTTCAAGGGAGTGTTATCAATTGCAATCACAGAAATAGGTGATGACAAAGGTTTGGATTTCAATTTAAGGTTTTCCAAAAACCCTTTATCAATCACATTAAGTATTGAACCACAATCCACAAATACCTGAAATTCAATCAAATCTCCCTGCAAATTAGTACCCCCAGAAAGAAATACTCCTGCAGAGCGTAAACAAGCTATAAGGGCGTAACTGACCATTTTTTTTTTCTTTACTTAAATGAAGCTCACAATACTTAATCAAATGGTCAGATTTACCCCAATAAAGACACAATCCCTCGGCGAACCTCCGGTCTCTTTCCTGAGAGGGGAGCGACTTTGCCCCAACCTTCATCGGTTCTCCGCCGTCAGAGCAGATTTTCTGGGGGACTAGGAACTGACATTACAAGAGTCTTTACCCCATTCAGCCTGAACATCAGCCCCCCGTCCACACGAACAGCTAATTGCATAGCATCCTGCAAAGTCTCAGGTGCAGGGAATGCAATTAGCAGATCCTTAACCCTTTCACTCAGACCAGCAAGAAATAAACATTTCAGCGCAGGATCATTCCATTTAACTTCTGATGCCCATCTCCTGAAGTGTGTGCAATAATTTTCAACATCACCTGACCCCTGATTCAAACGCCTGAGTTCTGCCTCAGCAGATGAGATTCGATCAGGATCATCATATAATAGCCCCATAGCTGAAAAAAATTCTTCAACCTTAAACACGGATCATTAGGTTGGAGAGAAAAGGCCCACCCCTGTGGTTCATGGCGCAAAAGTGGCATAATAAAACCAATGTGCTGTGATTCATTCCCACAGGACCATGGTCTCAAACGAAAATATAACAAACAAGCACTTTTAAAGGAAAAAAATTCTTGCTGTTTACCATAAAAAACATCAGGCAGTCCTACCTTGGGTTCGACAAAATGCGCTCCAGAACAGCTACTCACGTGTTGCTGAAGCTCGGCCACCTCCAGAGACAATCCCTGCAGGCGTTGAGCCAAATCCTGGACGGAAACCATCCTGATCCCCGAATTTCTTTCCTTTTAGTTTTTTGGGCTGGACTTACTGTTATGATCTGCAACATGAACTAAGGAAAGATAGGGGAAAGCTGTCCCTACAGTAAGACTAAGCTGAATTCCTACGATGTAGCGGGCTGCCTATTCCTAGCGAACAGACCCGCCTTAGTCCTCGGCTAGTCTGAACGAACACCTATAGCCTAACGGGAGGGGTCCCTAAAAGAACTAAGGACTGGGACAAAAATAGGACACCTCCTAAACAGAAAAGTAGTTGCAGAACACAAAAAGACAAACTGACAAAAAAGTACTAGAGGTCCCAGAAGGACCAAGTGAACTGACAGAGAAAGGCACAGAAGCACCTGGCTAGAGAAACAGTCAAACACTGAAGTCCAGCACAGCCAGAAGGGCGGAGCTGGAATATAAAGGCAGATGGTCACGTGTCCGCAAAACACAAGATGGAAAAAACAAATAGGAGGGTTCTAACAATTACAAGGAGAAGAGTCAGCCGCTGGCACCATTTATTGGGAGAATTACTATAATTAGCAATGGTCATGCTAAAGTACAAGATGTTATTCAAAAGAGCATGTATAATGCACAACCTAACATTTTCAGAATAATGCAAAATAGTTTAGGTTTCTCCATAAAGTTCCACAAATGATACTCCAATAAATTGTAACCAGCTAATCACACAAAAACCGGACATTTTTAATAGGATTTACTCACATTAATATATAGCATCCAACTGCATATATGGCTGATCACTACGAATGGCCCACATTTATTAATAATTCAAATTGCACCCATGAAATTGAAGAGGGTCTATGCCCAGACTTCCTCCTAATTTATTAAAAGCATGTGTCCCTTAATAAATCTGATGCATTTAGAAGTGACAGACTGCAGTGGGTTAATGTGCGGGGGCCTAAAAGAGTTCACAGCATTTCTGTTAGAAATCTCAGAGATAATGATATAGAAAATGTAGTTATGTGTAATTCAGACAGTTCTGTTGGAGAGATGAAGAACTAAGGGCAAACCCTGGGGGTCCTGTGCTGGAATCAGAGGTCCTGTAACTTAAATGATTGAAGTGACAAAATGATAAGCGCTATGATGAAAAGGAGTGTTGGACAGAGAAAGGGTTGCAGTTACCCAGAAGCAGGGTCGGACTGGAGTGTCTGGGGCCCACAGTGGGAACTGACTCTAGGGGCCCACCTACAGCAATATGCAAATACCTGTTATCCGCTATCCCTGTTATAGTGGAGCGTCTCCTGGCGCCTCCTGCACATCTACTGTGCACACTATAACTGGGATGCACAATTACGGTAGTTTGCATGAAAGAGCTTCTTCGTTTAAAACAAGTTATCACCGATCCATGGGCTCCACAGTATAGGTGATCACTTATTGATCGTTTGGGTCCGAACATTGGAAAACTCACATATCGGAAGAATGGAGAAGTTTTATCCCTTACAGGACACTTATCCCCATTTTAAAATGCAGCGGCAGGTGGGACGTCTGACCACAGCTCCATTCATTCTCTTGGGGGCTTCCAAAAAAAGCAGCGCTCACAGCCACTGAAGGAATGAATGGATCAGTGGTCGAGTCGCACATGCTGCTCCAGTCTAATGGGGAGAAAAGCTCCACATTCTGCCGATCGGTGCAGGTCAGACCCCCACCAATCAATAACTTATCACTTATCCTGTGGAGAGGTGATTACTTGTTTTCACCGGAGAACCCCTGTAAGTGCATCTCTGACGCTCTGGTCCAAGTATTTAATCTCTAAGGCCACATCCCCATTATCAGTATTTGGTCAGTATTTTTTCTCAGGAGTGGGTGCCAAAACCAGGTGCAGAACAATCAGAGAAAAGGTATAATAGAAACAGGTCACCAATTCTGCATTTATCACCCACTCCTGGTTTTGGCTCCCACTCCTGAGAAAAAATACTGACCAAATAGTGATAGTGGGACCGTGGCCTTATGGCAAAAAATATTTTCCTAGTTAATATCGGCAAGAACAAATGACCGCTATACACAACATAATCCACTATACCAACACCAATAATACCTCATACAAAAGGGACAAATATCGCCACACCATGACCAGACCACATATTACCACCACATAGTGACTAAATAATACAATACTGATCAGGAATACAAACCACAATACTAACAAAACTGTCACTATACACATGAGCTCTGTATATAGTGTACAGGTAATACAGTGATCACCAGTGACATTATAAACAGGAGATCTGTATATAGTGTCAGTGTACAGGTAATACAGTGATCACCGGTGACATTATACACAGGAGCTCTGTATATAGTGTACAGGTAATACAGGGATCACCAGTGAATTATACACAGGAGCTCTGTATATAGTGTCAGTATACAGGTAATACAGTGATCACCGGTGACATTATAAACAGGAGCTCTGTATATAGTGTACAGGTAATACAGGGATCACCAGTGATATTATACACAGGAGCTCTGTATATAGTGTACATGTTATGTTCTGCTACCAGAGCTAAGGAAAGAGAGGAGATCTGTCCCTATGATAGAACTCAGCTTAATCCCTACGATGTAACAGGGGACCTGATCCTGCGATCAGACCTGCTAAAGTCCTAAGCTAGTCTGTACGGAGACCTATAGATGTGGGGAAGGAATCCCTACAAGTACTAAGGACTGGGAGGAAAATGGGACACCTCCTAACAGAAATAGTAGCAGACAGACGAACAAACAAAATATATAGAACATAGAGGTCCGTAGACCAAGCAAACTAACAGAGTTAGATACAGAGCACAGGCTAGCTAGAAAGTAGTTATACAATGAAGTCCAGCAAAGCCAGAAGGGCGGAGCAGGATTAAATAGGCCAACAAGGTCATGTGACCAGCAAAGGAAAAAACCTAAGAGCAAGGTTCTAACAGTACCCCCCCTTCTAAGAGGATCCTCCGGATCCCCTAGGACCAGGCTTATCAGGAAATCTCCTGTGAAACGCTCTGATAAATCTGGACGCGGAAACATCATCCGACCTCACCCAAGAGTTATCCTCGGGTCCGAAACCTTTCCAGGCCACAAGATACTGCAAACTACCTCTATACCGTCTAGAGTTAAGGATGCGAGAAATTTCATATTCCCCGTCCTCCACCACCGGAGGAACAGAGACAGAGGCGTCACAATCCGATACAACCGCTTTTTTCAACAGAGAGACATGAAATACCGGATTAATTCTCCAGGAGGTGGGAACCTCCAACCTAACAGCAGATTGGTTGACAACCTGAAGCACCTTAAAGGGCCCTACAAACTTGGGACCCAATTTCTTAGAAGGAATCCTCAACCGCAGATTCCTAGAGGACAACCAAACCATGTCACCAACAGCGAACAAAACCTCCTGTCGTTTCCTATCAAAGTAGTCTTTAGATTTTCTGTTGGCCTCCTGAAGATTACCACGCACATCCGTCCAAACTCTCTCCAAATCACCGGAAAAATTCTCCTCCTCAGGCACGGCAGATCCCAACTTGGAGAACGACCCAAACGACGGATGTCTCCCAGAACAACAAAAAAAAAGGCGAACAACCAGCAGAAGAAGATGTATGGTTGTTAAGAGCAAATTCAGCAAGTGGCAGAAACTCAGACCACCCCTCTTGATTGTCTGCCGCAAAACAACGCAAGAACTGCTCAACATCCTGGTTTTTCCTTTCTGTCTGGCCATTAGATTCAGGATGATATCCGGACGAGAACGACAAATGAACTCCCAACCTGTCACAAAAGGCACGCCAAAAACGAGCCACGAACTGAGGACCCCTATCAGAAACAATGTCAGTAGGAACGCCATGAAGTCTGACAATTTCCTTGACAAAGGCCTTAGCGAGAGTTTTAGCGCAGGGCAGTTTGACGAAGGGAACCAAGTGACACATCTTGCTAAAACGGTCCACGACCACCCAGATGACAGTAAAACCCTCAGAGGGGGGAAGGTCAGTTATAAAGTCCATAGCCAAATGTGTCCAAGGAGCACTGGGAATCTCCAAAGGACAAAGCAACCCCGCAGCAGGAGTATGTGAGGACTTAGATCTAGCACATATAGTACATTGACGCACCCACTTAATGACTTCCTTCTGCCATCCAGGCCACCAAAAACTGCGACCCACCAGTCTCTTGGTCTCAGAGATTCCGGGATGACCTGCCAACCGAGATTCGTGACACTCAAACAAATCTCTCCTAAAGGTCCCAGGCACAAACAACCTCCCATGAGGAGTGTTAGATGGGGCATTCTCCTGTGCTTTAAGAATCTCATCTTCCAAAACGGAGTCCAAAGCAGCTATCACAACACCTTCTTGTAAAATGTTCTCCTCTTTCTCAGCACCGACTATGGGAGAAAAACTGCGAGACAAGGCATCCGCCTTAACATTCTTAGTACCAGGGATGTAAGTAACGGAGAAATTAAACCGCGAGAAAAACAGTGCCCACCTAGCCTGACGGGCATTCAGGCGCTTGGCAGCATCAAGATATATCAGATTTTTATGATCCGTAAGAACCTGAACGGGAAATTCCGCACCTTCCAAGAAGTGGCGCCAGTGTTCAAATGCGAGTTTAATAGCCAATAATTCCCGATTACCAATATCGTAATTCAGTTCAGTCTCCGAAATTTTTTTTGAAAAAAAGGCACAGGGATGTAATCCATCCCCGTTATCCTGAGACAATACTGCGCCAACCCCCACAGAGGAAGCATCAACCTCAACCAAAAACGGCTTAGTCACATCAGGCTGCATAAGGATGGGAGCAGAGGTGAACCTCTCCTTGAGATACACAAAAGCTTCAATGGCCTCAGAAGACCACTGAACCGCATCAGCACTAGAGATGAGCGTTGTTCTACTCGAACTGTTCGCCAATCTCAAATTCGAGCTGTTTTGGGCGGTGTTCGAGCCGTTCGGCGAACACGAACAATTTGAGAAAAATTCGGCTGTTCGAGGTTATGTTCGATAACTGTTCGTGCACCAAAATCATAACTGGATTTTTTCTCAGTAATGATGAAAATTAATGTTAATACGCAGTTTGAGTGTACAGCGGGGTGGGGGGAGGGGCAGGGGATGGATCTCTGCAGGAACAATGAAGATCTCCATTTTTTTTTCTCTTTCCCGCATTTACAGTGGGGAGGTGCAATCTGTCAGCCTATCAGCAGCGCACACACGGAGCGAAGTGCTTTTTTTCACACAAGCAAGGGCATGTGTCATTGGCAGTGTATGTCACATGTCCTTGCCCTATAAGACCAAGCCATTTTCCCCGTCGCCACCATTTTCTCACTGCTGCAGCTGCGTGTTAGACGGCACCGCTGTTGCTGTGTGCGCTATACCTTGTTAATTTCAAGCCAATTTTCGCACAAATATACAGATAGCTTGGGAGTAGGGAATAGTTGTGATTGCAGTCCTTTTAAGGACTAGGTTACAGCATTTCCTACGACTTTTATCAGGGAGGTCTGTGCTCTTAAATAGATCGGTTGTGGGAGTAAAGACTAATTGTAATTGCAGTCCTTTTCAGGACTAGGTTACATGAGTTCCTATCAGTTTTTGCCAGGCAGGTCTGTGCCAGTGCTGTGCAAGTTTTTTTCACAGCATTTGGCTGAATCTAGCAAAGCTAATCCTTTTTGGCCTATTGCAGAGTGTGTTAGTCAGTGGAGTAGCCTATCTGTGTTGCAAGATATACCACCTGTGTATAGAATACCAATTTTTTTACTGCACCTAGTGAAGTAAAATCTTTTGGGCATAGCATCATTCTATTAGTCCATCTATACTGACCTCCATCAGGTTGCAAATTAAAAATAATTTTTATCTGCATCTACAGTACCTCTGAAAAAATATTTGGGCTTCTAGCTGTGTGCGGGACTTGTTGTATTAGTCCATCTATACTGACCTCCATCAGGTTGCAAACTGAATATATTTTTTTCTGCATCTACCTCTGAAAAAATATTTGGCCTTCTAGTAGTGTGTCGAACTTTCTCTATTAGTCCATCTATACTGACCTCCATCAGGTTGCAAATTAAAACTAATTTTTATCTGCATCTACAGTACCTCTGAAAAAATATTTGGGCTTCTAGCTGTGTGTGGGACTTGTTCTATTAGTCCATCTATACTGACCTCCATCAGGTTGCAAACTAAATATATTTTTTTCTGCATCTACCTCTGAAAAAATATTGGGCTTCTAGCTGTGTGTGGGTCTTGTTCTATTAATCCATCTATACTGACCTCCATCAGGTTGCAAACTGAATATATTTTTTTCTGCATCTACCTCTGAAAAAATATTTGGCCTTCTAGTAGTGTGTCGGACTTTCTCTATTAGTCCATCTATACTGACCTCCATCAGGTTGCAAATTAAAACTAATTTTTATCTGCATCTACAGTACCTCTGAAAAAATATTTGGGCTTCTAGCAGTGTGTGGGACTTGTTCTATTAGTCCATCTATACTGACCTCCATCAGGTTGCAAACTGAATATAGTTTTTTCTGCATCTACCTCTGAAAAAATATTGGGCTTCTAGCTGTGTGTGGGTCTTGTTCTATTAATCCATCTATACTGACCTCCATCAGGTTGCAAACTGAATATATTTTTTTCTGCATCTACCTCTGAAAAAATATTTGGCCTTCTAGTAGTGTGTCGGACTTTCTCTATTAGTCCATCTATACTGACCTCCATCAGGTTGCAAATTCAAAATAATTTTTTTCTGCATCTAACCCAGCCAATAGTTTTGGCCTAATACCACAGTTTGGCCACTCAGCTCTGCTCGGTTACCATCCATTGTTTTTTTGTGCAAACAACTCCAGAGTTGTGAATTAGTTAACCACCAAAATGAGTGGAAAAAGGCCTGCTGCTGGTGGAAAGGGGAATAGGCGTGTTGGGAAGGGGAAAAAAGGTTGTGTCCGTGGGGTAGGTGTTAAAGCAACAGTAACATCTGCAGAAGAAAGACCATCTTCCAGCCAAACTAAAATGTCTACTTCTTTTAGCGGACAATGTGATAAGATCCCTTTCTTACGGCCACGCCAATCGCTACAAATTCCAGATGAGGCACAAAAACAGCAGGTGCTTCAACGGATATCAAGTGCTCCTTTAAGTGGGCTCTCCTCCACATCAACTTCAACATCACAAATACTCCAGTCCTCAAAGGTGTCACCCAAATCGCACTTGCTTCCTCACAGCTCCCAAATCTCCAGCTGCCCATCTGAGTATGAGGTAGAACAGATGGTTGAGTCTGCAGAGCTGTTTACTCATACTATAGCCTGGGAATCAGAGGTCGACTCCAGCGCTTCTGTGAATCCAGACGAGGAAATGATCTGCACTGATGCCCAGAATCTTTAGGAGTCGGATCCAGGACCACACGCAGAAGGTTCTGACCATAATGTAGACCCTCATTCCCAAACTGTAACTCCTGTTGGTGGAGACAATGAGGAAGACGATGATAAGACTCAAATACCTGATTGGAGCGACAACTTTAGTTTTTGTCAGGGCAGGAACAGGTTGGCTCTGAGGACGACGGGTGTGAGAACGCACAGGGTGATGATGATGAGGTCGGAGATCCCACTTACTGTCAACCCACAGTCAGCCAAGAGATGAGGTCAGCAGAGGAGGTGGAGGAAGATGCTAGTGACGACGAGGTCAGGTTGCGCCTTCCTGGACAGAGACGTAGTACTGGAAGCACGTCAACAACTGCATCCTCAAACACAACTCTGCCTCTCACCACAAGTCGTGGTGGCTCTTCAGGTCGCATGGGTGCTAAGCCTTGCATAGCCTGGGCATTTTTTCAGATCGATAAAGATGACCCAACTCGTGTTATCTGTAACATTTGTCAGCAAAAGCTAAGTAGAGGCCAAAAAATACATAGTTTGAGTACTTCATGCATGAACCGGCACATGGACATGAAGCATAAGTTGCAGTGGGAAGCTCAGTGTGCTACAATGCGGCCTAGCCGGCCGGGCCAACCACCGTCTGCCATATCTTGTGCATCCGCGGCCTCTTCATCCTCTGTGACTGGGGGGACAGCAATCACACCTGTTTTGGGGCACAGACCTGCCACCTCTTTACCCGCAACAGCCAGCGTGATTGGCAGGTCATCATTTTCTTTGGAGGTGGTAACACCAGCTGGTGTTGAGCGCTGTCCAAAATCCATAGCACCACCTTTGGATGAAGGCAACCTAACATGTCCGCCTGCATCTTCCTCACAGACCGGCAGTTTGCCGGGGACACCCTTATCAACCCCGTCTAAGCACAATAGCCAGCCCTCGGTCCCTCAGATGTGGACAAGTAAAAGACCATTTCCTCCTAGCCATGAGAAAGCTAAGAGGTTGAATTTCACCATCTGCAAGCTCTTGGCTACAGAAATGCTGCCTTTCCGCCTGGTGGACACAGAGGATTTTCGAGACCTTATGTCCGTCGCAGTGCCCCAGTACCAGATGCCCAGTCGGCACTACTTCTCAAAGAAAGGTGTGCCTGCGCTCCACCAGCATGTCGCACACAACATCACCGCTTCTTTGAGAAACTCTGTGTGTGACAGGGTGCATTTCACCACAGACACTTGGACGAGTAGGCATGGACAGGGGCGTTACATGTCGCTGACTGGGCACTGGGTAACTATGGTGACAGCAGGACAAGGGGTTGCTGTCCAAGTCTTGCCGTCCCCACGAGTTGTGCGTCAATCCTCTTTATGTCAAAGTTCCTCCACTGATTCTGCCTCCTCAACCTCCTCTCGGTCTTCCACCTGCACCCAAAGCCTGTCTGGTCATGCCACAAGCTTTCTATCTGCGCAGAAGGGATCCTGCACACCTCCTTACTATGCTGGCAGTAGGGCTCAACGTCATCAGGCGGTTTTTACATTGAAATGTCTGGGAAATGTGAGTCACACAGCTGAGGAGTTGTGGTCAGCTCTGGAGAACCAATTTCATGAATGGTTGTCTCCACTGGACCTGAAACCAGGGAAGGCCGTGTGCGACAATGCTGCAAACCTGGGTGCGGCCCTTCGCCGGGGCAATGTCACACACGTGCCTTGTATGGCTCACGTGTTGAACCTGGTTGTCCAGCAATTTTTAGCCCACTATCCCAGACTAGATGACCTTCTGCAGAGGGCTTCGGTCGCTGTGTGCTCACTTCCGCCGTTCGCATCCCGCAGCTCAGCGACTTACATCTCTACAGAAGTCGTTGGGCCTGCCACTTCACCGGCTAAAATGCGATGTGCCTACCCGGTGGAATTCAACTCTGCACATGTTGCAGCGACTGTGGCAGCACCGACAAGCCCTGGTGCAATACGTTCTGACGTATAGCCTGGGCCAACGAGATTCAGAGGTGGGGCAAATCACGCTGGAGGAGTGGTCTCAGATCAGGGACCTATGCACCCTTCTGCACAGTTTTGAAATGGCGACGAAGATGTTTAGTGCTGACGATGCCATTATCAGCATGACTATTCCGGTGATTTACATGCTGGAGCACATGTTAAACAGAATTCGGAGTCAGGTGGTGGCACAAGAGGAGGTGGAGGAAGTAGAGGAGGAGGAGTTGTATGCGGAAGGGCTAACATCTGCAAGGTCCAGACGGTCGGCAGCACCAAGGCGGCAGGCATGTGAGGGTGGGGGAGATGGTTTTACCAGGGCGCATGGTAGCAGCCAAACTAGTGAGGAAGGTGCAGGAGCCCAGGAAGAAGTGGAGGACGAACTGATGGAAGACTCATCAGATGAGGGAGACCTTGATCACATTTCTGTTGTGCGAGGTTGGGGGGAGAGGACAGAGGAAGGAAGCATGATTGTTACCTCGCCACCAACACAACAGGGACTTGGTGCTCCTGGATGCGCAACACACATGAGTGCCTTCTTGCTGCACTACCTGCAACATGACCCTCGAATTGTGAGAATTAGAAATAATCCTGACTACTGGGTTGCCACACTGTTAGATCCCCGGTACAAAAGTAAATTTGCAGAAATTATTCCTGCCATAGAAAGGGATGCACGCATGCAGGAGTATCAGCAGAGACTGTTGCAGAATCTTACATGTGCTTTTCCACAAAATACCAGTGGTGCACGTAGTGAATCTCACAGTTACAACTTGCCAACCGTGGGACCGTCAAGTGTTCAGCACTCAAACCGTAACAGAACCACAGTATCTGCTGGTAACATCAATTTTGCGGAATCATTTCACCACTTTTTTAGCCCATCCTTTGCAAGGCCACAGGAGACAAGAAGTCTGACACATAGTCAACGCCTAGAGACGATGGTACAGGAGTATCTCCAAGTAAACATTGAAGCCACGACTGTGTCACTGGACCCTTGCTCTTTTTGGGCTTCCAATCTGGATAAATGGCCGGAGCTAGCCACTTACGCCTTGGAGATCTTGTCATGCCCCGCAGCCAGCGTTCTGTCTGAACGTGTGTTCAGCGCTGCTGGTGGTGTGCTGACAGATAAGCGCACGCGGCTCTCCACTGATAATGTAGACAGACTCACGTTCATAAAGATGAACAAATCATGGATCCGAATCGACTTTTCTACCCCTGTGTCATCCTGGGGAGAGTAAAAGCTTGATGATTGGTTAAAATCACCCTACCAAACGTTTTAAGCTTTCAAATTACTAATCATGTTTATCTGTATCTTGACTGGAAAATAATTTGGGCTTTGTAGCAGTGTGCAGCACTGATCCTATTAGGCCATCTATAATAAGCTCCACCAGATTTAAAATTAAAAATAATTTTTAGCTGCATCTAGCCCGGAAAATAATTTTGGGGCTCCGAGATGCGCAAGACACATAAGTGCCTTCTTGCTGCACTACCTGCAGCATGACCCTCATATTGTCAGAATTCGAAGTAATCATGACTACTGGGTTGCCACACTCTTAGATCCCCCAAACTTTTCGATCAACCTTTTCATTTTAATAAAGACCAAAAAAATGGTCATTTTTGAAATTATAAGCATTAGCAGGTTGTTAGAAACTGAAATCAAACAGTTTTCAACTCAAAACTTTATTCTAGGTGATGTTACATTTTCACATAGGACCCCTTGTTCGAAAGGAGCTTCTGAACTCTCTCGTCCATTGAATTTGTCAGGTTTTGGATGGTTTCTGCTTCAATTGTTTTGCATGAGGACAGAATACCCTCCCAGAGCTGTTGCTTAGATGTGAACTGCCTCCCGCCATCATAGACACTCCTTTTAATGATGCTCCAAAGGTTCTGAATGGGGTAGAGGTCAGGGGAGCATGGGGGTCACACCATAAGTTTGTCCCCTTTTATGCCCATATCAGCCAGAGATGCAGATGTTTTATGTGCAGCATGAGATGGTGCATTATCATGCAGAAAAATGATCTTGCTGTGAAATACACGGTTCTTCTTCTTGAACCATGGCAGGAAGTGCTGTTTGAGAAAATCCACATACATTATGGAGTTCATCTTTAGCGCCTTCAGGGATCCTAAAGGGGCCGACAATCTCTCTCCCCATGATTCCAGCCCAAAACATTACTCCACCTCCTCCTTGTTGGCGCTGTAGCCGTGTTTGCGTGGGGTGTCCATCAACCAGCCATCCTCCACTCCATCCATCTGGACCATCGAGCGCTGCACGGCACTCATCCGTGAACAAAACAGTTTTGAAATCAGTCTTCATGTAATGTTTGGCCCACTGGAGCCGTTTCTGCTTGTGTGAAGTGGATAGAGGAGGTCGACAGGATGGCGTATGCACAGCTGCAAACCTCTGAAGGACCCTGCATCTTGTTGTTCGGGGGACGTTGGAGGCACAAGCAGCTTCAAAAACTTGTCTGCTGCTATGACAAGGCTTTTTTGCCGCTGCTCTTTCAACCTGACGTAATTGCCTGTAGGAAAGAGTCCTCAATTTGCCCTTATCAGCACGCACACGTGTGTACTGTGAATCAGCTACATACTTCTTGATTGCCAAGACACTTCATCCTGATCATCGCACAATGTTGATTCTAGTCATGCCTTGACCTAAACACTCCACAATTTGTTGCTTCTCAGCAGCCGACACATCCTTTTTCTTTCCCATTTTGGCAGAAAATGTAGGCTGCTTAATAATGTGAGAGAGCCTTCTTAAGTAGTCTTGCCTTTCATTGGACACACCTGCCAAACTAATTAGCACAGGTGTCTGCAATTGCTTACAGTGATATAAAGAGCCCTGACACACATCACCATCAATGAGTTTAACTGACAAACAAACAAATTCTTCCCTTATCACTCCTAAACACTTTTTGCATAATAATTTGGAACGCGGTGTACATGTGCTTTTCCACAAAACACCAGCGGTTCACGTAGTGAATCTTACAGTTCTAACTTGCCAACCGTGGTCTGTATGGAATTGTTCAATAAAGGGCCCAAAATTAAGATAACATAGATGGGAGAGGTCTCTATGAATAGGAATTCCTAAGTATTTGATACCCTGTGAGGGCCAGGCAAAGGGAAAGTTGGACTGGATGGAATCCTATATGGATTTGGGGAGGGAGACATCGAGGACCTCAGACTTCGCTGCATTGATTTTAAAATTTTACCATGTAACAAAGTGATCTATTTCAGCCATAACAGCATGGATGGATATATGTGATTGAGTGATATATACTAGGACATCATCAGCAAATAGAGAGCACTTGTACTCGGTGCCTCCCACCTCAATCCACCTAATATTGGGGTTATGGCGAATTGATGAGAGCAGGTGCTCCGTCACTAGGATGTATAAGAGAGGGGACAGAGGACATCCCTGCCTTGTCCCATTGGTGATTGTGAAAGGTGATGAAAATGTTCTGACGCACCCCCTGGGCCTTGGGACACCCGGAGCCGGACCCTTTTTGGTGGATGCTGGTGGTTGTAGTCTTCGTGGCGGCGACCCGGTTCCGTGGCTCAGGGCGGTCAAACCAGTGGCGGAACTATTTATGTGGTTTTGATGTTTAAATGTCCGACTACGCCACCCGTGGATTGCGGTCAGAGTGAACCGCCGCTACAGGGCAGACCGCTGAGGCTGGTGTTGTGGGTGCAGCAGAGCGTAGCATAACTCCCCACGGGAGGAGTATAGCCTCAGGGCAGTGTATGCGGAGGATGGGGGTGATGGTGCAGGGCAGCAGCAGTAACGACACGGAGTCAGTGATGCAGTCCAGGGCCTTTACTCACAGTTCTTATTATCCAGACCACGTCTGCAGGTAACGGCTGCCCACGTCGTACTGTGCTCACCAGGTGAGGGGCTCAGACAACTCCCAGATAATTTTGGAGCACTTCACAGGACCCCCTTTGTGTGTCCTTTGTCTGGCCTTTCTTACCAACACTTCTGTCCGGCTGCCTCGGGCCTCCTCTTGGTAAACTTGGCGCCAGTTTCCCTGACCCTATGTGGTGCCTTCCTAGCGGGTGTAGCGAGGGGCTGCGCCACATAAAATGTCAGAGCCTCCGGTTTCTAGCTGAGGGTCGTTTCCTGCCTCCACTAGTTCGGGGACCGGTCTCCCCCTTTGGCCTGACCCCTCCACGCAGGTGGATTCGGGCGTGCGGTGGCGACTCGCCCGTCCGCACCCCTGGGATCCCTTCATTCCTCGTTCCTGGAGCCTTCTCCGCTCCTCTTCCATCCTTCTCCCTCTTCCAGGCCTGGGCCTCTGTTACTAGGCCCGCCTCCGGAGCAGAGCTCATGCAGAGCCCCTGCTCCCTGCCACTTCTGCTCAGACTTCTCTGCACTGAACTAAGATGGTGCCCACCTTTTATACTCCCTTCTCAATGCACCCAGGAACTGCTTCCTCCCTGCTCCTGCACTACAGGGTTCCCCTTCCTCAGTGTTCCCTCCCCCCACTGTCGTGCCCATCTCAGGGGCATATTGGTCACCCTGCCCCACGGCAATGTGGTGTAATGCATGCAGGTGTCGGGTCCTGATCCACACTCCATCCTTACCTGAGAGTGAGATATCACACCTCTGGGTGAGGTGCAATACGTCTGTAGCAACCGAGCCCTCAGGGTGCTACAGTTCCATTTATCTTCAGCCTAGGTGACGTATTGCGATACAGGGCCGTGATTTTGGCTATAAAAGGGTCCCCTAGACCCCTACCCCAAGCTTTTTAAGAGAATCATATATGGCGTGCCAGGAGACTCTATGGAATGCTTTCTCAGCATCCAACGAGAGTATCTAATTACAAATTTTTAACTGCATCTAGCCCAGGAAATACTTTGTGCCTAGTAGCAGTGTCTGCTAGTCAGCGGATTATCCCGGCTGTTAAGCAAGCTACACCACCTGTAGTTTAGACACTTAATTTTTTCAAAGGAAATGCTTCGGGACCATGGGATACTCAGTGAAGAGCATCAGGAGGCACCCCAAGGCATAGGGGCTGGGACTGGCAGTAGGATGCCTTGCGGTGGACAGCCGAGCTCGATCCTTATAAAAGCTTTTTAACTGCAGCAGCTTTAGTGGACGCTACTGGAGCTGGAATTACGCGGCTGCTGGCATGAGACTTGCCCTCCAATAGATCCTTGTAAATGGATTTAAAGTGTATTCATTCAAATTAGAGAGACAATTTAAATTAAAAAGCTTAGAGTTGCCTCCACCACAGGGGGGCTCGCTCGACCCACCAGCGGACAGGCACCAGTATTGGGAGAGGGGGGCTGGCCATCAGGGTTCACCGCGGCTCTGGCACAAACCCGGCGACACGGAGGTGGCACGGGCAGGAGCGGACTGGCCGTGTCGGCTTCTCACTTTTTGGATTTTAGAAGGGCATGACATGCCTATATCTGTGTCTCCCCCTCCTTTTACTCCTCCACCTCTTTTATTTTCGCATGACTATATGTACTTGTCACTTTTCCATGTGTTAGTTGTGTCTTCTGAGCAGTTTGTCAGCTTTTGGACACCTTTGAAGGTGTTTTCTATGTGTTTCTATGTGTTTTTGTTTGCCTGCCATTGGTTTTAACGGTGTTCGAAGGTGTTCGACGAACAGTTCGACGAACAGTTCGGCGAACACACGGGTGTTCGATGAACCGAACCGAACTCGAACACTACGGGGGTGGCTCAACACTAATCAGCACCTTTCCTGGTGAGATCGGTCAGAGGTTTGACAATACTAGAAAAATTTTTTATGAATTTTCTGTAATAATTGGCGAAACCTAAAAACCTCTGTATCGATTTCAAACCAATAGGCCTAGGCCATTCCTGTACAGCTTGAACTTTAATCGGGTCCATCTCAAAACCTTCGCTGGAGATAATGTAACCCAAAAAACTAATTCTCTGTACAGCGATCTCACATTTCTCCAGCTTAGCAAAAAGCGAATTGTCCATTAATAACTGTAATACCTCACGTACGCTCCGCCAATGAGACTCCATATCCGGCGAATAAATCAAAATGTCATCCAAATACACAACCACATTTTTGCCGATCAAAGGTTTAAGGATGTCATTAATAAGATTCTGAAAAAATGCAGGAGCATTAGTAAGACCAAAAGTCATAACCAGATTCTCAAAATGACCCACAGGAGTGTTAAAAGCAGTCTTCCATTCGTCACCCTCCTTCATGCGCAACAGATTGTATGCCCCCTTAAGGTCAATTTTAGAGAACCACTTGGCCCCCATTAACTGGTTAAACAGATCAGGAATCAATGGCAGTGGGTAAGGATTGCGTACAGTAATTTTGTTAATCTCACGAAAATCCAGACAAGGACGTAAACCGCCGTCCTTTTTTTTTACAAAAAAAAATCCAACCTCCACAGGAGACTTAGAGGGCCTAATGTGACCGGCGGCCAAACTTGTCTGTATGTATTCCTCCAAAGCCTTCCTCTCAGGAATAGTAAGGTTAAATAAACGACTTTTAGGAAGAGTCGCTCCAGGGACAAATTCAATAGAACAATCATAGTCTCTATGGGGAGGCAAAACCTGCGATTCCTTCTCAGAAAAAACTCTCCAAAAATCCTGAATAGGAACAGGCAATTCTCCCCTATCCAAAGCTGCAATACGCCCGTTACAACACTTGTCATAACATTTATGGCTCCAGGATTTAATTTCACTGGTAGACCAATCCAGTACAGGATTGTGAAATTTTAACCAGGGCAATCCCAATATTACTGGAGAAGGCAAGTTATTCAAAACTACCAAATCCAATTTCTCATGGTGAACACCATTAATAGTGAGAGGAAATTCACAGACCTTGAGAGTAATATTCTTCAAAGGGGAACCATCCACAGAAACCACAGCAATGGGGGATGATAAAGGTTCGGGTTTTAAATTGAGTCTTTCCAAGAATCCCCCATCAATTACATTTAGAGTAGACCCACAATCAACAAACACCCGAAATTCCATTAATTTTTCCTGAGCAATCGTGGAAGCAGCTAAAAATACACCCTTGGAATTTAAACAGGCAATACGGGCATGACTGACCATTTTTTTTTCTTTCTTCATACGAAGCTCACAGCCTTTAATCAAATGACCAGATTTTCCGCAATAGAAACACAAGCCTTCAGAAAATCTACGGTCTTTTTCTTGAGAGCGAGGTGCCACCGATCCAATCTCCATCGGTTCACCACTGTTAGTACACACATTCTCATAACCAGAAACTGACATAGCAGAGGATTTGCTCTCATTAACCCTTGCACGCAGTCTCCTATCCACCCGTATAGCTAATTGCATAGCCTGTTGCAAATCTTCAGGTGTAGGATAAGCAATTAGCAGGTCTTTAACCCTTTCATTGAGCCCAGCAAGAAATAGACTTTTCAGAGCAGAATCGTTCCACCCTGTTTGAGTAGACCAACGACGGAAATGAGTACAATATTTTTCCACATTACCTGATCCCTGTCTCAAACGTCTTAACTCAGTCTCAGCTGATGAGACACGGTCAGGATCATCATATAATAGTCCCAAAGCAGAAAAAAAACTATCCACTGATCTGAAGCATGTATCACTAGGTTGCAAAGAAAAGGCCCACTCCTGAGGCTCTTTGCGCAAAAGTGACATTATGAACCCTATGCGCTGGGATTCATCCCCAGAGGACTTGGGTCTCAAACGAAAATACAATAAGCAAGCATTTTTAAATGAAAAAAATTCTCGGTGTTCACCAAAAAATAAATCCGGCAAACATACCTTAGGCTCCAAGAAATGTGCTCCAGGACAGTTACTCACGTGCTGACGGAGCTCGGCCACCTCCAGAGAGAGTCCCTGCAGGTGTTTAGCCAAATCCTGAACCGACACCATGATGGAACAGAAAACTCTTTCCTTAGAGAATTTACGGGCTGGACTTACTGTTATGTTCTGCTGCCAGAGCTAAGGAAAGAGAGGAGATCTGTCCCTATGATAGAACTCAGCTTAATCCCTACGATGTAACAGGGGACCTGATCCTGCGATCAGACCTGCTAAAGTCCTAAGCTAGTCTGTACGGAGACCTATAGATGTGGGGAAGGAATCCCTACAAGTACTAAGGACTGGGAGGAAAATGGGACACCTCCTAACAGAAATGGTAGCAGACAGACGAACAAACAAAATATATAGAACATAGAGGTCCGTAGACCAAGCAAACTAACAGAGTTAGATACAGAGCACAGGCTAGCTAGAAAGTAGTTATACAATGAAGTCCAGCAAAGCCAGAAGGGCGGAGCAGGATTAAAAAGGCCAACAAGGTCATGTGACCAGCAAAGGAAAAAACCTAAGAGCAAGGTTCTAACAGTACAGGTAATACAGTGATCACCAGTGACATTATAAACAGGAGCTCTGTATATAGAGTCAGTGTACAGGTAATACAGTGATCACCGGTGACATTAGACACAGGAGCTCTGTATATAGTGTATAGGTAATACACTGGTCACCAGTGACATACACAGGAGCTCTGTATATACTATATAGTGTAAGTGTACATGTAATACACTGACTCACCAGTGATGTCTCTAGGTGAAGTTCTTCATCTTCACTTTTCTTCATCTGGCACAGTCTGCCATCACTTCTTCCAGCCAGGATTCAGCTCTTCAGAAAATAGTACAGTTATCAATAACTGATCTCTTTTAGAGCACATTCCCACTTTTCCCCGGGATTCTACGCTACACCAGTTGAAGAAATAAAGCGACGTACTGCCGCCCTGCACAGTAACAGGAGCCCCCTTTTGTCCCATCCCATGGAAAACCGTTTCCTAAAAAGTAAATTATATTACAGAAGTAATAATGTCCCTAATTGGACTCTAAAGTAATAATGTTTCCCACTCGCCACCATAAACTAATAAAGATCCTCAATCTGGCCCCCAAACAGTAATAAAGTCCCTTGTCCAGCCTGGCCCCCCATCTATCCATCCTGGCCCCCCCCATATATCCATCCTGGCCTCCTTGTGTCCAGCCTGCCCCCTCCCATATATCCATCCTGGCCTCCATGTGTCCAACCTGCCCACCCCCATATATCCATCCTAGCGCCCACCCATATATCCATCCTGCCCCACCCCATATATCCATCCTAGCCCCCATGTGTCCAACCTGCCCACCCCCATATATCCATCCTAGCCCCCCATATATCCATCCTGCCCCACCCCATATATCTAGTCCCCCATGTGTCCAGCCTGTCCCCCTCACCCCCATGTATCCATCCAGATCCCTATTTGTCCAGCTTGCCCCCCCTTCACCCCCATGTGTCCATCCAGGTCCCCATGTGTCCAGTCTGCCCCTCTCACCCCCTTGTGTCCATCCAGGTTCCCATGTGTCCAGCCTGCCCCCTCTCATCCCCATCCAGGTTCCCATGTGTCCAGGCTTCCCCCCTCACCCCCATGTGTCCATCCAAGTTCCCATGTGTCCAGCCTGCCCCCCCTCACCCCCATGTGTCCATCCAGGTCCCCATGTGTCCAGCCTACCCCCCTCACCCCCATGTGTCCATCCAGGTCCCCATGTGTCCAGCCTGCCCCCCCTCACCCCCATGTATCCATCCAGGTCCCCATGTGTCCAGCCCGCCCCCCCCTCACCCCCATGTGTCCATCCAGGTCCCCATGTGTCCAGCCTGCTCCCCCTCACCCCCATGTGTCCATCCAGGTCCCCATGTGTCCAGCCTGCTCCCCCTCACCCCCATGTGTCCAGCCTGCCCCCTCTCACCCCCCTTGTGTCCATCCAGGTCCCCATGTGTCCAGCCTGCCCCCCCTCACCCCCATGTGTCCATCCAGGTTCCCATGTGTCCAGCCTGCCCCCCCTCACTCCCGTGTGTCCATCCAGGTCCCCATGTGTCCAGCCTGCCCCCCTCACTCTCATGTGTCCATTCAGGTCCCCATGTGTCCAGCCTGCCCCCCTCACCCCATGTGTCCATCCATGTCTCCAGCCTACCCCCCTCACCCCCATGTGTCCATCCAGGTCCCCATGTGTCCAGCCTGCCCCCCCTCAACCCCATGTGTCCATCCAGGTCCCCATGTGTCCAGTTTGCCCCCCTCACCCCCATGTGTCCATGTCCATCCAGGTCCCCATGTGTCCAACCTGCCCCTCTCACCCCTATGTGTCCATCCTGCCCCCCCCTCACCCCCATGTGTCCAGCCTGACCCCCCCATATATGCATGATGGCCAATGCTGGGAATACTCACCCAGAAAAACGTGGATATTGCACTTGACTTGAAGCAGGGAGAGCCGTAGCCAGGCCTGCAGCCTTGTTTCCAGGGTGACGGTGAGAGAGCAGAGTGCAGGTCACCACATACTCTGCCCAGGAGCCGGCGTTAAAAGGCCAAGAGAGCAGGAGAGAAGAGGGCGGTGCACGGTGCTGGTGCGGTGTTACATACCCGGACGGACGCCGGTGTTACAAGGCCAATTCCAAGGGAGCAGGAGCCGGGACTGGAGAGCAGAGCGTGGCGTCGGCGTATCAGAAGCCAGCCGGGGAGCAGGTAGCGCGACGTCAGCGTGTCACCTGACATCACACCACTGCCAGCCACCAGCGGGAAAGCAGAGCGCGGTGCGTGTCACCGCCCACCAAGAACACTTCCTCCTGTCATGTGAGTATGTGCGTCACCCGCTGTCACCACTGAATAGTATGAGGGCTGCACGTGACGCTACATTTCCTTTGGCTGCGCTTTTAAAGGGCCCCGCTACCAATTCTCTCACTCTCTCATCGGGGCCCACCGGGAATTTTCACGCTATCCCGCCAGGCCAGTCTGACCCTGCCCAGAAGGGATGAGCACCGGAGAGAAACTATGGGGCTGATTCATTAAGACTGGAGTTACACACACCATTCTTAATGAACAGGCTTGCTGGAGTACAGCGGGCTTGCTGGAGTTGCCTCTTAGGGCTTGTGAACACGTCCGATTTTCTCGTACCAGTGCTATCCGTTTTAACAGATAGCACTTGTACCTTTGATATTCTATGGGTCTGTGCACATGTCTGATTTTGATCCGAGCGTAGGATTAAAATTGGCAGACCAAGTGCAGTTTGATTTTCATGGACGGACAGAATGCAGAAGGTGGAGAAACTTTTTTTTTCTCTCCAAGTCCGAGAAAAATTGTTGTAACGCTGATCAGAATGAGCGGACCATTTTTCTCAGATGTGGAAAAATCGGTAGTGTGAACCTACCCATAAGTTCATAATAGACCATTAGAAGACATTTTAAGCTTATGTGCACATCACATCAGGAAAACGGCATTGCTTTTCCTAAAGCGTCTTCTTTGAAGTGGCAAAGAAGCTGTTTTTTTTTTGTTTGTTTTTTTTATTCCATGTATAAGATAGTGATTGATTCCAGGTGGGAGCCATCTGAAAATGGTCAGGTCACTTATTTTAGCAGCTTCACGGCTTTCAAATCCTGAAGTGTTTAAAAGCTGAAAAGGCCTGAATACATGCAATGCAAGTCGTCTTGACATTGCAGTGCATATGCTCTTTTTTACGGCTTTTTTAGCACGTTTTAAGGCATGCTCCAGAATCTGCTAGAGAAACCCTTAAGGGGTTTTCCCAAAATAGCAAGTTATAAATTGCTGATCAATGCAGTCGAACTACTGGGACCCTCCATGATCTGAAGATCCGTCTTGAATACATGTACTCGGCTTCCAGTCCATTCATTGTCTTTGGACTTGCAGAGAAAGCAGAGCTATTTCCGACAGTCCCACTAGCAATGATTGGAGTGAAGGCCGAGCATGTGCACTGCTGCTCCATTCAAGATATGGCTTTGCAGACTCCCACGCGTAGGCTTACCGAGTCCTGTTATCGGGATGGCTGGGGGTCCTAGTTGTCAGACCTACTGCAATTAGTAAGAGGATAACTTGCGATTTTTGGAAAACCCACTCACATTACCTGGTAATCATCTCTGCTTGTTCACCCTCTCCCACATCTGCACAATTTCTCTGCAGCTGCAGATTTTTAGAGACATCGCTATGGTGTTACATGCAGACAACCCAGATGTTTTAACACTCTGAGTTGTCCACAAGTGATTGAAGGGGGTCTGTCACTGACTTCATAGTGTAAACTGCAGTGCTCTTAGAACTAATGAGGCTGGTATACTTACCTTAAGTGGAACATGTCAGGTCCCCCAAGCCTCAGAAACTGCCCCCAATACGATTTAGAGCATTATTCGAGCTTGATAATAATGCTCCTGATATCTGAGATAATACTTGTTGAAAATAATAGTCTTCTCCGTCCAACAAGTCAAGAGGATGTCAACCACGCCCAGGGTAGTGATTTCAACTTCTAAACCTGAAGGTCTATGGGTGAAGAGTTACCCCCTGTCGGGCCCATTATCGTATGTAAAGGCCGGCGTTAAAAGTTTATTTTTAGTGATAACAACTATGATCTCCAGTATATTTTACTAGCAAGATTATACAACCTTTCTGACATGTATTTTTGGAGTAATAATAAGGTCTAAAATCTATTTATTAATGTATGTAGCTTGTATTATGAACTATGGCAATATATTAGTTTTAAAAAGTATATTTTAATAGTGTTTCTTTTAGTGTTCATGTGCAATATGAGTATATTTACAAGAAGCTAATCTGTCCCATTTATCTGAATGGACCTTGCAGAAATCCATGCACATGTAGCAAACAAAAAAATGAAATGTTTAAAGGAGTATTTTTTTTAGTTGCAGAAACTTCTGCAATGAGTTTGCTGTTTGGGAATACACCCTACAGGATAGCTGCAGATTTTACTTGCTTTCAGCAGGTAAAATCTGAAGTGGGACACAACAATAACAGGTCTCTTTCACATGCTGGGAATCTGCTTTAGAAACCTATGGAACATTCAGTTACTCCATAAGCTCGGCAACTGCTCCATTCTAAGGGGGAATTTCGTTGTCAGGACAGTGGGGTCCCAGCCGTTGGATCCCATTTAGCGAGTTAACCCTTTTACTTTGGCTAGGTGGTCACATGCCTAGTTGGGAAAACTCTTATTAGGCATTGTTGGCATTGTGTTTTTTGATACCTGTAGTTTATAAAATTTTAGGTCTATTTTGCACAATCTACTGATTTTTTTTAAACAATATCACTTTTTCCTGTGTTTTTTAAAGGGATATTATTATTTATTATTATAGCGCCATTTATTCCATGGCGCTTTACATGTGAAAAAGGCGGTATACATAGAGAAAACACTTACATAATCTTAACAAAACAAGTCAGCGACTGGTACAGGAGGAGAGAGGACCCTGCCCGTGAGGGCTCACAATCTACAAGGGATAGAGGTGGTCATGCAGCAATGTGATGGAGCGGTGGTTACTGCAGGTTGTAGGCTTGTCGGAAGAGGTGGGTCTTCAGGTTTCTTTTGAAGGCTTCCAAGGTAGGCGAGAGTCTGATGTGTTGGGGTAGAGAATTCCAGAGTAGGGGGGAAGCGCGGGAGAAATCTTGTATGCGATTGTGGGAGGAGGAGATAAGAGGGGAGTAGAGAAGGAGATCTTGTGAGGATCGGAGGTTGCGAGCAGGTAGGTACCAGGAGACTAGATCACAGATGTATGGAGGAGACAGGTTGTGGATGGCTTTGTATGCCAAGGTTAGGGTTTTGAACTCGAGTCTCTGGGCAATGGGGAGCCAGTGAAGGGATTGACAGAGGGGAGAGGCCAGGGAATAGCGGGGGGGGGACGACAACAGGTGGATTAGTCGAGCAGCAGAGTTTAGGATAGATTGGAGGGGCGCAAGAGTGTTGGAAGGGTGGCCACAGAGCAGGAGGTTGCAGTAGTCAAGGCGGGAGATGATGAGGGCATGCACTAGTGTTTTTTCAGAGACTTTGCTGAGGAATGCGCGGATCCGGGAGATATTTTTGAGTTGGAGTCGGCAGGAAGTGGAAAGGGCTTGCATATGTGGTTTGAAGGAGAGATCAGAGTCCAGGGTTACCCCAAGTCAGCGAGCTTGTGGGACTGGGGGGGAGTGACCAGCCATTGACGTTGATGGATAGGTCAGATGGGGGATATGAATGAGATGGTGGAAAGATGATGAATTCAGTTTTATCCATGTTAGAAATCTGGCAGAGAAGGATGAGATGGCGGACAGACATTGTGGGATTTTGGTTAGTGAGGAAGAGATATCGGGTCCAGAGAGGTAGATCTGTGTGTCATCAGCATAGAGGTGATACTGAAAGCCGTGAGTCTCTATGAGCTGTCCCAGGCCAAAGGTGTAGATGGAGAAGAGCAGGGGTCCTAGAACTGAACCTTGGGGGACACCAACAGATAGGGGGTGAGATGAGGAGGTGGTGTGTGAGTGGGAGACGCTGAATGTCCTGTCATTTAGGTATGAGGAGATCCAAGATAGGGCCAAGAGATGAGAGAATCTGTAGTAAGAGGGAATGGTCGACTGTGTCGAATGCACATGACGGGTCCAGGAGGAGGAGGATGAAGTAGTGTCGCTTGGATTTGGCGGTTAGTAGGTCGTTGGTGACTTTGGTCAGGGCAGTTTCAGTCCAGTGATGCGGTCGGAATCCAGATTGTAAGCAGTCGAAGAGGTAACATGAGGAGAGATGGGAGAACAGTTCAAGGTGGACATGTTGTTCTAGTAGTTTTGAGGCATAGGGGAGAAGTGATATGGGGCGGTAGCTAATCAGAGAGGATGGGTCAAGGGAGGGCTTTTTGAGGATGGGTGTGATTGAGGCATGTTTGAAACATGAGGGGAAGACAACGTTAGTGACAGGTTGAAGAGGTGGGTTAGGGTTGGGATGAAGACTGTGGTAAGGTTAGGGATGAGGTGGTATGGGATTGGGTCAAGTTCGCAGGTGGTGAGGTGTGATTTGGAGAGTAAAGAGGTGACTTGACCTTCTGTAATGGTGGAGAAATGGAGTTTGGAGGAGGAAGGTTGAGTAGATATGAGGAGGGGTTGTGGGGACTTTAGGCAAAAGCTTTGTCTGATGGTGTCAATCTTCTGCTTGAAGAATGAGGCAAAGTCTTCGGCTGAGATGAGAGAAGAGGCGCTGGGGGACGGAGGAGAGAATTGAAAGTGTTGAATAGCTGCTTAGGGTTGTGAGACAGGGAGGATATGAGAGATGAGAAGTAAGTTTGTTTTGCTGCAGTGAGTGTGGACTTGAAAATACTGAGGGATTGTTTGAATGCGATGAAGTGTTCGATGGAGTGAGACCTTTTCCATCTCCGCTCAGCAACCCTGGAGGCCCGTCGCAGTTCTTTAGTAAGGTTGGTGTGCCAGGGTTGCCTGTTGATTGTGCGAGCTTTGGTATGTGTGAGAGGGGCGATCGAGTCAAGAGCTGCAGCTATTGTAGTGTTATATAAAGCAGCAGCAACATATGCATCGTGTACGTGTAAAGAATTTATGTCTGTAAGAGGGAGGAGGGATTCAGAGAGTGAGTGTAGGTCAAGGTGTTTGAGGTTTCTGCGAGGGTGTGTAAGTTTGTGGAATGGGGATTGTGGACCTGGAGAGGGTAGAGAATGATTAGGTTGTGGTCAGAGAGAGGCAGAGGAGAGTTAGAGAGGTTAGATAGGAAACAGAGGGGGGTGAAGATGAGGTCCAGCGTGTGGCCATCTTTATGAGTAGCGGCAGAAGACCATTGAACAAGGCTGAAGGAGGAAGTGAGGGATAGGAGCTTAGAGACAGATAAGTGGGAAGTGTCAATGGGGATGTTGAAGTCACCCATTATGATAGTGGGGATGTTAGTGGAAAGGAAGTGAAGCAGCCAGGTGGTGAAGTGGTCTAAGAAAGTGGTGGCTCACCCTGGGGGTCGGTAGATGACAGCCAGTATTCTCAAGTTTTGAAGTTATCCCGCATTCCAGAGGATGAAGTATAACTTCTTGATTGCTTGGACCCTCGCTGGCCCCAAAGCCTGAACAGCCCAGTGTGAATGGAGCAGATGTTTATGGGAGCGCCAAAGACCAGCTGGGCGAGCGCTCGTCTATATCCGGAAATCCCATTAAGGATGAATGGAGCGGCAGCTCTGGATCAACCTCCGCTCCATTCACACCTTGGTTCTTGGGATCGGTGGGAGCAACAGTCGGACCCCCAGCGATCGGGAAGTTATCCCCTATCTAGTGTTGAGCGAGTATGTTCTGTTAACCCTTTCGCCGAGTATGCTCGGGCCGAGCTCCGAGTATTTATAGCTGCTCGGTGATATGTTTGAATCGCTCCCGTGTGCATGATTTGCGACTGTTTGACAGTTTTAATATATGTGAGGAATGTCTATTTCTTACACATTCCTCCCATGTAATAAAGCTGCCAAACAGTTGCAAATCATGCACACGGGAGCGATTCAAACATATCACCAAGCAGCTGTAACTACTCGGTGCTCGGCCCGAGCGTACTCGGACAGAACATACTCGCTCAACACTACCCCTATATCCCATGGATGAGTGACACCTTCCAAACCTGAATCCCACTTAACTCTAGTGAGAAGCCTATAGAGGAGGCAGGGTCTCTATGGCGTCCTTCCCACACTTTCCTTTGCCTGTATAACATCTGCATACAGTAGTTCAGCCATAACACACTGACTCCCAGCAGAACATGGCCACTAGTCGTTACTGCTCAGCTGACACTTGTACAGACCAACTGTCACAGACACGTCGCCCTCAGCAGAGCACAACACAAGGAAAGATAAGACGGCTCTTCTCGCTCTCACTTTCTCGCCCAGAGCTCAGGAGACACACTGACAGCACGCAGTGCAGATAATCCCCCCTAATCCTCTGTACAACAGCCCACATCCAACATGGCCGCCTCAGCTCATCTGACAAGAACTACAGCTCCGTCACCTGAGGTGAACCGACGGTGTTGACGTCAGCGCAGTATGCGTGCGGCACGTGATCGTAGCGCGCCCTCCCATTGGCCTTAACACTTAGTCAGGTGGTGGCGGCGGCTTAGCGGAGGCTGCGGCGGAGTCGTGGTTTCCAAGGAGACGTTTGGAGAGAATGTGGAGGAGGAGCCGGTCCGGTCTATGAGTGGAATGACCTGTCCATGGCACGTGTGTGGGGCATTAGTGGGGGCAGAGCTCGGGGCGCTGGGCTGGAGTGAGGGGGCACACGTGCACTTGTGTGCAGAACGTGGCCTGTGGGAGGCATGGGATTCGAGAGAGTAGGAGGGCTGCGGGGTAGCGGTACCCTCCATAATGGCGGCTGCGGATGCTGGAGAGGGCTGACTGCTCGACTAGTGTCTCTATAGCCACCTTTACCTGTCACTCACTGCATGAGACACAGCTGTGGTCAGTGAGCTGCTCACAGACCCCCGATGCTGGCATCACACTGCAGACCAGGGTGAAACAGTCATATACTCATTCATTTCAGGGGCTTCAATGTTTTTTTATGTAGCTAGAGTTTCATCCAATTGCAGTTCATTAGGGGGGGTTTCCGGTAATAGCTTGGTGGGGGTCCCCACAGCCAATCATCTGTTAGGCAAGGCCAGCTGATTGGTGACTGTGGACCCTCAACCTCCTGATATCAGTGGGCCCATGTTAACGTGGAAAGACCCTTGAAGTTCAGTGGACAATTTGTCAGTCTGTATCGGCTGTAGACTCTAGGAGACCATTAGTCTAGTAATAAGACCCCAATAAAAGCCAGTACTGGTATCCCACCTCTAAGGCTGCATTCCATATCGGTTTGGGTGTTACCATCCCAGACAAATCGACCAACCCCCCCCCCCCCCCCAGCTGCTTCTGGTTTTTATTTTTCACTGAATCAGGTATGTCTGATCTTTTCTTTATCCATTGACTTTTTGCAATGGATCAGTGAAACACTAACAGATCTCTGAAGCACAAAGTCTGTCCTGAGTGTGTCATCTGTTTACATAGACTTTGATGGCGGAGTCTGATCCACAGAAAAGATGGGAATAGGACCTGCTCTGAGATTCACACACTGGACACGTATTTAACTGGACACACGAACACGTATTTAAAACTGATGTGTGAATGACTCCGTGCAAATGGGTCAGTGTTCTGTCTGAGAAAAGACAGGACTAGGACACGTGGCATAAATGTGTGAATGAAGCCTTAGTCTGTGTACACAAAATATTTCTTCAACTCCTCAATTTTAATGCCTGATGAATAAATTGGGATGTTCCTTTGACAAACGTTTGGCCATCTAGACTAGAGTACAACTGTATGCCCACAGTGAGTCTGTGTAGCGTATGCGTGAAGATGGTAGATGCTCCTTTGGTCAGATTTGCAATGTGAGGGGCTCCATGTGTCACTTAGTACATGGGGTGGAGAAAGCTTTCAGCTTGTACAAGTGTACTTTTATTGATGATATAGACTTGGTAATTGTAATACCTTGCATATCATTAGGAAAGTTCACCCTGACTTGGACAGGCAAATATACCCCCAGTGATACATGACAGTATGATGTCTTTGGAAATGTTAGAGTATTGTGATCAGTTTATTATAATGGCTGAATAGCTCTTGCACAATTCTTGTGCCAATGTTCTTATTTGTGTGTTAAAGGAGCCTATTGATTTAATTACGTTATATACTGGTAGTTAACTAGAGATGTTGTTGTATTTACAGTCACATAAATATGTGAAGTATCTATATAACGGAGTACCATTGTTTATTATCTTACTTCTGTCATACTACTGTTTATACTCTCCCCGTGCCCTGGCGTCGCCGTCTGTACTCTCCCTGTGCCCTGGCGTCGCCGTCTGTACTCTCCCCGTGCCCTAAATTATTTTTATATATTGGACATATTATTTATTTATTTTTTAATGGGGTGGGGCTACAATCAGGAATTTAGATCGGCAATATATATATATATTTTTTTTCATTTATTTCATTCATTGTGCTCCCCATGGAGTCTTACAATACTTTTGGTGGTCATTTTCACATTAATATGTTCTTTTTTTATTGTTGATTTTCCTTACAACTGGGGTTGGTAAATTGGCCCTAGTTAAAGGGAATATTCACTCTGCCTGCATAGCAGAACTGACTGGGTCCCCTAGGACTCAGCAGCTGTTGTTCCTTCCCTACACCCAGGAATCACATGATCATTGAATTCAGATTATAAAGCACTGTCAATGCTTCCTAATCTGTATATACAAGTACTGGTGTAGCAGAGAAGGTGGGGAGTCTGGCCACTGCTTACACTGCATTGATGTTTTAGAAAGTCAATGCAGTGTAAAGTGTGGAGTACCCAGACGTTTATAGTCCATGGATAGTCCAGAAGTGGGTACAAAAGCACTCCTATTAAACTTTTTTTCTGCTCTAAGCCTATGTAAATGTAATGTAGCGGAAGTATGTTAATGTACTCACCGATCACAGTCTTCCACACTTTGCAGCTCCACTCCGGTCTTCTTCTCACTCACATTATACTTTGTTAAACCTAACTGGGCATTACCTGCGATTCTTCTCTGGGGGCATGTATTTTGTCCCATGCATGATTATAGGCAGGCAGCAACAAACTGGGAAAAAAAGAACACGTCCCTACAATAGCTTAGAACAGGTTTTCTCCTATGTGAGACGTAATGACACAGCCTTGTTCTCAATGGCTTCACTGCAGAGTTGTGTGTGATTACAAAGATCTGGAAGTAGAGCAGAGATGAGGGTGATTATAAACACCTGTAGGGGCAGTACAGCTGAGCTGAGCTTTGTCTCATTACAAAAACTTTTAGCAGCTTTCCTCTCACAGTGTTTTTAGCTCTGGTTGAGTTGAGATGAAAGCTGAAATGTTAGTAATCACACTCATTTCTGTTATTTTCCTGGCACTGTATAATCAAACACAGCTCTGCAGTGAGGAGAGTCATTACATATCTCACACAGTAGAAAGCCTCCTGCTTATAATTGGTCAATGTCCTACAGGGGAAGAACACGCCCCCAGAGACCAATCTCTGGTGACGCCCAACTGGACTTCTATATTATAATTTAAACTTTACAAGCTAATATCTCTACAACGGAGAGGACAAATGAAAAAATAAAAACTACATTTTATTCAGCTCTGCAGTCACTATTCCATGATGTGGTCAGTTTAACATGCTCAAATTGGTGAATGATCCTCTATCTAAAGGGAATCTGTCAGCAGGATTTCAACCCCAAACTATATGTACATGTAGCTCTTTCAAAGATAAGTCCAGCAATACCTTGACATGACCAGTCTGTTCCTCTGTTACTGATAAATCAGTGTTTGCATTGATATGCAAATGAGGCCAGAGCTCTATGGTAGATCTGAAGCATTAGTCCCTCCAGTTTCTACCTGCTTTGTTCCATGTAATTAATGGGTCTCTCCTAGTCTTGTACATTAGGAGAGACCTGTCTATCAATTAGAGCAGTGCAAGAGGCCGGCTGGCGATGGCCCCAGACTAGTCTTGTCTCTGCCTATGGTCCCTGGCTGGATCTTAAATTTCCAGAGTGTTTTTGAGAAAAACATACCTATCTGCAGATGTACAGTCAGCTCTAACTTATTCTGCCTGTGTTTTGGCCGACTATAATCGACTGACAGGTTCCCTTGAATGTTATGTGCCAAACGCTCAAAGTGCACACTCTCATGGTGGGATTCCCTTTTGAGCTGCTTGGAGTGCAGATTAGTTATCTGAGCCATAGGGATATTTGTATATAGGTCTATGCTCTGCTGCAGATGATTCTTACCTAACTTTATGGTGTCACCTCTAACCTGAAGATTATTATAATGATACTAGATGGTGGCCCGATTCTAATGCATCGGGTATTCTAGAATATGTATGCGGCCGACCTTGCGCAATTAGCAAAACGGTGTTTAAATTTGGCGGCAATATCGGTGATTGGTCACGGGTGGCGGCCGCGACCAATCAGCGAACTGTGTTAGTGAGGACCGGAGAGCTTGTTTAAATTTGGCGATAAAATCGACCAATCAGCAAAGCGTTGTTTAAATTTGGCGGCAATCTCGCTGATTGGTCTCTGGCGGCCGCTACCAATCAGCAGAGTGGCGTTTAAATTTGCAGCCTATATCGCTGATAGGTCGTGGCCGGCCACCGCGACCAATCAGCAGAGCGGCGTTTAAATTTGCCGGCGATATCGCTGATTGGTCGCAGTGGCCGGCCGCGACCAATCAGCAGAGCGTTGTTTAAATTTGGCGCCAATCTCGCAGATTGGACGCGTCTGGCGTCCACGACCAATCAGCAGAGCGTTGTTTAAATTTGGCGCCAAGCTCGCTGATTGGTCGCGGCTGGCGTCCGCGACCAATTAGCACAGCAGTGTTTAAATGTGGCGTCAAAATTGGTGATTGGTCGCGGCCGCTATTTAAATGTGGCGCTCAAATCGGTGATTGGTCGCGGGCAGCGGCCGCGACCAATCAGCAGAGCGGTGTTTAACTTTAGCGCCAAGATCACTGATTGGTCGCGTGCGGAGAGTGCGACAAATCAGCGAATCGTATTGGTGAGGACCGGGGAGCGGAATCGTATTAGTGAGGAACGGGGAGCGCTGCTGCCTGTGCGGCTACTTCCGCTGCGAGAACCCGGGACATGAGCGGGCTCTCGCAGCAGAAGTATCCCGACCCGCAGCGCCGCTCCCCGGTCCTCCCTTGACACCCTAGCCGCTGATGTCCCCACAGTATCTGCATGGTGTTACAAAGGTCCGGACATTTGTGTTAAAAATCGCTGATTGGTCGCAGGCGCTGCCCGCGACCAATCACCGATTTGGGCGCCAAATTTAAATATCGGCCGCGACCAATCACTGATCTTGGCTCCACAATTAAACATCGCTGTGCTGATTGGTCGCCGACGCTGGGCGCGACCAATCACCGATTTTGGCGCCACATTTAAATAGCGTCCACGACCAATCAGTACAGCGGTGTTTAAATGTGGAGCCAAGATCGGTGATTGGTCGCGGCCGATATTTAAATTTGGCACCCAAATCAGTGATTGGTCGCGGGCAGCGCCAGCGACCAATCAGCGATTTTTAACACAAATGTCCGGACCTTTGTAACACCATGCGGATACTGTGGGGACATCAGCGGCTAGGGTGTGAAGGGAGGACTGGGGAGCGGCGCTGCGGGTCGGGATACTTCTGCTGCGAGCGCCCGCTCATGTCCCGGGTTCTCGCAGCGGAATTATCCGCACAGGCAGCGCCGCTGACATCCATGCGCCTAGGGTGTGAAGGGAGGACCGGCGAGCGGCACTGACATCCAATTGGTCGCGGCCGCTATTTAAATGTGCCGCACAAATCGGTGATTGGTCGCCGTCTTGGCCCGCGACCAATCACTGATCTTGCCGCCAAAGTTAAACACTACTGTGCTGATTGGTCGCGGACGCTGCCCGCGACCAATCACCGATTTGGGCGCCAAATTTAAATATCGGCCGCGACCAATCGCCAATCTTGGCTCCACATTTAAACACCGCTGTGCTGATTGTTCGTGGCCGATATTTAAATGTGGCGCCCAAATCGGTGATTGGTCGCGGGCAGCGTCCGCGACCAATCAGCACAGCGGTGTTTAACTTTTGCGCTAAGATCAGTGATTGGTCGGGTCCGAAGACCACGACCAATCATCGAATCGTCTTGGTGAGCACCGGGGAGCGGCGCTGCCTGTGCGGGTACTTCCGCTGCGAGAACCCGGGACATGAGCGGGCGCTCGCAGCAGAAGTATCGCGACCCACAGCGCCGCTCCCCGGTCCTCCCTTCCGCATGGAGGTCAGCGGCGCCGGCGGTCCTTCCGCTGCTACCGGCCGGGAGATGAGCGCCTCGCGCCGCTCATCTCCCGGCTGCATCTCCGTCCCGCAGATGAGCCGCTAACGGCCGCCATCTTTTTTCAGAAATCCCGCGGCGCTGATTGGCCGCTGCCGGACCAATGAGCGACGCGGGATTTCCTGGACAGACAGACAGACAGACAGACAGACGGACGGACGGGATAAGACAATTATATAGTAGATATTCCCTAGTTGTAGTCTAAATGGCTGCCATTGAATCTCCCTGACTCCTGCTAAGCTATTGCAGTGGTATGAGGGTGGGCAATATATCAGGGCATTACTAGACAGATTTGTATGGGTGTTGGAAAGTCCAACAGTGCTGGAGATGTTCAGATTGCGCTGTTTTGTGAAGGGAGATTGTATATTATTACTTCTTACTGACTTGCATTAGATAATTATTATGTATGAAGTTCCTGGATATATTATACTTTTTATTTTCTAGATGGATTCAAGAGACACATTTTCTCTCATGTCTGGATTAAGTAACATCTGAAATATGAATGTGGTGTTTTTTCACAATTTATCATGGCTAACCCACAGTAAGTACTTCTTCAGATGACTTCTAGGCATGTGTCTTTGGTTGGGCAGAATTTCTCCCAGATTTAACTGTGAGGTAGCGAGCCCATTACTAGTACGAGAAGACGCTTTTCTGAAAAGTTTTTCTACTTTTTCACTTCTGGAATTTTAATCTTGAGAACACAACGAAAAGTTATGGGTGGTAGCAAGTAGTTAATTGTTGCTCTTCTTCCTATTAAGGACCACATAGGTAGCATTTTCAGCCTCCAAATATTTTTCAGTGGTAGTTAGGACAACCTTCCACCCCCTCCCCCCTATTTTTCTTGTCTGTCACAGTAGATGACCCCCATGTAATCACATCTGTGTTCCTCCTTTTGATGTCCCCTCTGCTGAAAGGGAGGTATGTACTGTGGCCTGCAATAGTAGCTTCTTGCATCTGTCTCTGCTAACAGACACAAGAGGCGCCCACATCACTGTCATATTAAAGATAAGTTCCAACCAAGACCAAGTCCTGTGCTGTAACAATAAAATAAAAAAAATGCTTATCTAGAAATCCACATTCCATTGGCATTGATTGATGCCCATTATACTTTCCTTGCTGCTGGGGAATAGAAATGATCATAACAGTGTATATCAGTCTGCTTGAACTGGGCCATATGGGAACAAGTGAATCCCCTGGTGGGCCTCTACACAGGAGTAGACCCCTATGTCCTATGTATTGCCATAACATATTAGCCTGCTTTATTGATAATGAATTAATCTGTTATTATTTTTTCATAAACCGGATTCTTTTTAAGTCCTGGTGGCATTTGTACTATTATTCAATCATTAAATAACTCCAATTATAGGGACACAAGAGAATAAAGGGACTTTGTTCTAAGAAACACTTTGGACTTAACATTACTCCTTACTCCACTCACATCCAGGCTGATGGTTTCCCAATTCTTATATATCTAAATTGATTGTGCCAAACTGATATAATAATAATAATTATAACATTCTACAGCAATTTAAAATTAAGTAATATGAAACATTTGGGAAATGCCCACATACATATCCCCATTGCTGTTGAATAGAGACTTTTAAATTCCACCCTTGAAATACCCAGGGTGGAAGACCTACTTTTAGGTGAGGTTTATGTAAAATCTACCCTTTTTGGGTCAGGAAAGACCTGATTTTGTCAAGATTGTCTCTGAAATTTCTCGATAGTCCTGGTGAAGTCTGGACTTTTTGGCAACTTTGTCTGCATTGGAGCCCAAAAGTATTTAAGTGTATTTTATCCATATTAATGCACACTGGTTACCCACGTTAAAGGGGTTGGGCACTTTGCCTTTATTGTGGTGGAGACATGATATTGTGGCACGGCTGGGCCATCAATTAGTAGGTGTACAGCAGATTTGTGATAACAGTACAAACTGTTTCCTGATCGATAGCAGCTATTAGTTGGATGCTGCTGTGCAGTTGATTACAGTCAGACTTGGCACCGCAGCAGCAGAGTTGCCATCTTGACGAGCTAGTTTATGTGCTTGCTTTTACAAAGAATAGTAGATTTATGAATATTTATATATGATATTAAACAGATCAAGAGAGAAGATGATTTGAGTATAATAACTGGTATATTTGGAAAGCTGTTTTTCCTGGGTAAAGTAGCTAAAATGTTGGAAGTGTGGGGATTTGCTTCAGTACTTTTCTATTGTTTATAGGTCGAGCTGGCTGAAGCCATGTTGTGGCAAGAGGGCTACAGTGTGGCACGTATTTCTGCTCAGTGCCGGAGTGAATAGCTTCCTGGTAGCCTGCGTGATCATAGTGGTAATTCTAATGACTATGGAGCTGCTGATAGACACAAAGCTACTTCAATGTGAGTCATTATAAATTTAGATTATTTGTGTTGCTCGTATTAGATTTACTAGTATGACATTGTATGTTATCACTGTAAAATCTCTAGAATGCCGCCATCAATCCAGGCCTCAGTGTCATGTACTTTATAATTGGTTCAACAGATGTAAAGGGAATTAAACACAAAAAAGAGAGCCATAAGTGTTTCAAACACCCCAAATAAGATATGGTTAAGCACAGTGTGTTGACGAAAAAGATTTCATAAGTTTATTGAATATATTTAGAAAAAATACATTGCATAAATTCCATATAATATAAGATATAACATGGGCAGACAGGGCAAAAAGAGAGTAGATAGAGACACAGTTGTAGTCAGATCTTAAACCAACACTATAACACATAAGGTCATATGGCATATACTATACAATTCGTTATTAACAACAAAATGTGTGTTGATAGAGTCACAGCAGAATTGTCATATAGTAAAGCATTTATTAGGCCAACTAAGAAATCAGTCGCAGGTAATGCACAACATCACAAATGTATACATATCCCATGGATTAAGCCTAATATAACATACTTAGTGAAAGGGATGGAGGCAACCAACAGAAGCCCCAGGGGCTTCTCCTGACTCTGTTGCCTTCATCCCTTTCACCAAGTATGTTATATTAGGCTTAATAAACGTATCTTTTTAGTCAACACACTGTGCTTAACCATATCTTATTTGGGGTGGTTGAAACACTTATGGTTCTCTTTTTTTGTGTTTAATTGATATTTAGTGGTATACCCCTTATTACTTACGAGGTCCTGTTCTCCACTGTCATTTTTTTTGTACTAGATTTAAAGGGAATGTGTCACCAGGTTTTGGCACCTCTATCTGAGAGCAGCATGATGTGGGGGCTGAGACCTTGATACCAGCGATTTGTCACTTACTGAGCAGCATGTTGTATTTTTGATAAAATCAGTGTTTTTTTTCAAATTCAAGGTTTATTGATTTATCAGAAAAGAAACAGCAAGTAATTGACCTATGTGGTTGAGAGGTAAACAGAAATAAACCACCACTTCAGTGTACGAGGGAGTACCCAAAATAACGAGAATTACTTATTTGAATTTTTTAATCAAAATAGCATATTGAAAACATTAATCCCCATTAAAATATTGCCCATTAGATGATATGCACATGTCCCAATGGTTTTTCCACTGTTAGAAACATTTTTCATATTCTCCTGAACTAATGCTGTTAGATGACTCCAGCTATTATTTCTTAACTCCTTCTATGCTCTGAAAACGTTCTCCCTTTAGGTTTTTCTTCATTTTTGAGAATAAGAAGTCGTCGCAGGGGGCAAGGTCAGGTGAGTGGGGGGGGTGAGGAACCATTGTTGTCATCGGTGTGTCAGATGCGACAGACAGTCGCTCTGGATCTGTCTGCAGAAGGTCACTGCTATTGGCATTGCAGACGTCTTCTTAAATGCTTCTCACTTTTGGACCCAGCGGCAACCTCCCTCCTGCTCTTGACTGACACACCCTGGTCTGGGTGTTTATAAACTTTCAGTCTGCTGCAGGGAGTCGTCGGTGATATTCATATTTTTCCTTGTGAAGACTTGGAGCGTTTGCAGTCGTCTAGCTTCCTCTCTGGTGCCCTTGGAGGACGTTTGATGTTATCTCTCTGATGTCTGCTCAAGCTAAGTTCTCCCCTTTAGTTTGTCTCCCTTGTTGTCTTTAGTTTAGTGGGGACTGACCAGTGCTCACCCCCCCTCCCTATCAAGGGCCTAGCTCTAGGGATATACAGGGCTTAGGTTTCCTGCTCCAGCGATTGGTGTGGAATCAATATATGGACGGTAGAGTAGGCAGGGTATTGTTAGATCAGCCTAGGGGCCTCCACTCCCCCTTTCCCTAGTGTCTGGACTTCCTTCCCCTCATCCCTTCGTGTTGTACTTAGTCATTCCCACACTGTGCGTGACAGTTGTCATGCCGTTTTTCGTCAGAAACTGGTTGATTTTCAACGCTGTGTGGGCAAGCCCAATGTCGCCATAATTCAGGTATTTTTTTTTCTCACTGCCTCATGCTTTTGCTTCAGCACTTACAGATAGTAATGTTGGTTCAGTGTGGTGCCCTGAGGAACAAATGCAACGTGAATGAGTCCTTTGATGTCGAGAAAACAAACCAACATGGACTTCAAATTTTATTTCACTTGCTGTGATTTTTTTTTGGTAGGGGCAATGAAGCTGTCTTCCACTGGCTGGACTGCTGCTTTATTTCAGGATCATAAGCGTAACACCAAAATTCATCCCTTGTGATGACTTTTGAGAACAAATCGGGGTCAGTTTGTGTCTGTTCTTTCAATTCCTGACACCCTCTAAGATGGCTCTCCCTCTGGTCATCGGAAAGCAGTCGTGGAACAAACTTTGCTGCAATGTGTCTCATGTTCAAACGTTCAGTTAGTATTCTTTGGTATGAACTCCAGGAAATTCCAGTAACAGTGGGGAAAATAAGTATTTGATACACTGCCGATTTTTGCAAGTTTCCCCACCTACAAAGAATAGAGAGGTCTGTAATTTTTATAGTAGATACACTTCACCTGTGAGAGACAGAATCTTAAAAAAAAAAAAAAAAAAAAAAAAATCCAGAAAATCACATTGTATGATTTTTTACATAATTAATTAGCATTTTACTGCATGAAATAAGTATTTGATACAATAGAAAACCAGAACTTAATATTTGGTGTTGAAACCTTTGTTTGCAATTACAGAGGTCAGACGTTTCTTGTAGTTCTTGACCAAGTTTGCACACACTGCAACAGGGATTTTGGCCCACTCCTCCATACAGATCTTCTCCAGATCTTTCAGGTTTCGGGTCTGTCACTGGGAAACATTGAGTTTCAGCTCCCTCCAAAGATTTTCTATTGGGTTCAGGTCTAGGCCACTTCAGGACCTTGAAATGCTTCTTACGGAGCCACTCCTTAGTCCTTCGCCCTGGCTGTGTGTTTCGGGTCATTGTCATTCTGGAAGACCCAGCCACGGTCCATCTTCAGTTCTCTTACAGAGGGAAGGACGTTGTTGGCCAAAATCTCGCAATACATGACCCCATCCATCCTCCCTTCAATACAGTGCAGTCTTCCTGTCCCCATTGCAGAAAAGCACCCCCAAAGTATGATGTTTCCCCCACCATGCTTTACGGTTGGGACTGTGTTCTTGGGGTTGTAATCATCCTTCTTCTTCCTTCAAACACTTCCTCCAAAAGTTCTATTTCCAGGACGTCCCTTCTGACAGCACCACCAGGAGGTCATCCTTCTTATCCTTGATAGGGACAGGAAACACAGAGGAGCTTAAATAGCCCCACCCCACCACCACCCTCCAGTGTTTTTCCTGTCCCTATCAGGGACAAGACGCAAGAATTGTCTTGCCTTCCTTCTGACAAAATTATACCAATCAGAAAGAACTTTCTTTCCACTCCCTGGATGTTAAAAGAACGATTCTACAATACCTGAAGATCACGGAAGACTGGAGAATTGATTCAAACCTTTTTATCCAATTCGGTGGAAGAAACAAAGGAAGGAAAGCATCAAAATCTACTCTCGCTAGGTGGATAAAGTCACCGATCATTAAAGCAGGACAACCTCCCCCGGAAAACATGAGAGCTCACTCAACAAGAGCAATGTCTGCTTCATGGGCAGAGAGAGCAGGGGCCTCTGTGGATCAGATCTGCAGAGCAGCGACCTGGTCAAGATTAAGTACTTTTTGTACACATTACAAATTGGACGTTCTGTCAAATCAACAGACGGCCTTTGGGAGGAAAGTCTTCCAAGCAGTAATCCCGCCCTAAAGGAGTTATTTGATATTTCTCCTGGTGGTGCTGTCAGGAGGAATGTCCTGGAAAGTAGGAATTAGTCATACCGGTAATGGTATTTCCAGGAGTCCATCATGACCGCACCATTACAGTCCCCCCCCCTTGGATTTCCTGTCTGTTACGTGAAATAAACGTGTATAGAAGGAAATTCAATAAACACTTTTGTTACATCCATCCTGGTGTGGTACTTGAAAAATCACTGGAGGGTGGTGGTAGGGAGGAGCTATTTACCTTTTCTGTGTTTCCTGATCCTATCAAGGATAAGAAGGACGACCTTCTGGTGGTGCTGTCATTGATGGACTCGTGGAAATACCGTTACCGGTAGGACTAATTCCTACTTTTGGTCTCCTCTGACCACATGACCTTCTCCCATACCTCCTCTGAACCATCCAGATAGTCATTGTCGAACTTCAAACGGGCCTGGACATGTGTTGGCGTGAGCAGAGGGACCTTGCATGCCCTGCAGGATTTTAATCTATGACGGCATAGTGTGTTACTTTCGGTAATGTTTGAGACTGTGGTCCCAGCTCTCTTCAGGTCATTGATCAGGTCCTCTCATGTAGTTCTGGGCTGATTCCTGACCTTTCTCAGAATCCTCCTTACCCCACAAGGCGAGATCTTGCATGGAGCCCCAGACCGAGGAAGATTGACAGTCATCTTGTATTTCTTCCATTTTCTAATAATTATGCCAACAGTTGTTGCCTTCTTACCACTCTGTTTGCCTATTGTCCTGTAGCCCACCCTAGCCTTCTGCAGGTCTAAAATTTTGTCCCTGGTGTCCTTAGAGAGCTCTTTGGTCTTGGCCATGATGGAGAGGTTGGAGTGTCATTGATTGTGTGGACAGGTGTCTTTTATACAGGTAACGAGTTCAAACATGTGCAATTAATACAGGTAATAAGTGCAGAGTAGGAGGGCTGCTTAAAGAAAAACTAACCGTTTTGTGAGAGCCAGAATTCTTGCTGGTTGTAGATGATCAAATAAATACTTATTTCATGCAACAAAATTAATTATGTAAAAATTATACAATGTGTTTTTCTTTTTAGATTTTGTCTCTCAAAGTTGGCGTGTACCTACGATAAAAATTACAGACCTCTCCATTCTTTGTAGGTGGGAAAACTTGCAAAATCGGCTGTGCATCAGAAATGTATTTTCGCCACTGTATTTTCTCCAATTCGTCAGTTGTTTTGTGACGATCAAACATGATGACATCGCTCACTTTTTGAACATTTTCGGGGGTTCATCTTTAAGTGACATTCAGCCCCTTCTGAATCGGGCAAACCTCTCGTAAATTCTTGCCGGACTTAGAGCTTCTTTCCCATAAATTTCCCGAAGCATTGAAACTGTTTCTGCTGCTGTTTTCTTTAACAGGAAACAGAATTTGATGTTGGCTCGTTGTTCCTTAAAGTTTGTCATTGCAAAATCGCTGAGAGTGTTGGGAGGGGCTTAAGAAAACAATCACTCTGTCCGCTGCAATGGTTTCTCATGAAACTAGAGGGAGAGTGTCTAGTAAGCATACCTAGTGGGAAAGGGCAGCACTGCCAAACCACTTGCCTACAGAAAATAATTCTTGTTTTTTTTGGGGTGACCCCTCTTATATGAAATTACAGGAAATAAAATGATGGGTGCTATGTAAAGGTAGCTAATTAATACAATCTATAAATAGGTAGGTAATGGGGGGACTAGAAAGGAGTAAGAAAGTAAGGAAGAGCCAAGGGGGACCATAAGTCAATGCCTAATAAGACCAAGATTATGATGAGGAAACGAAGGATATCGATTGGCCAATGGAATATCGACAATATATTGATCTATTAAGATACAAAATACAAATCTGTGTTTTTTTTCTGCTGCAGTTCTCTGAATACTGAGCTCTGTATAACCTCGTCCACACCACTGATTGGCAGCTTTCTGTGTGCACTGTGCATAGGCTGAAAGCTGGCAATCTGGTGGAGGCAGAGTTATACATAGTTCATGGACTCAGGATCTCTGTCTCTACATCATGCAGCTCTCAGATTAGATGATAAAAACTGGTGACAGATTTCCTTTATAAGCAATTTTTATATGGGTGATGTAGACAAGCCCTCTGGCTTCATCATTGTATAAAATAAAATGCTTCTCTTTAGTAACTTGTTTGAGTAACCGGTAAATATAGAGGGGTTGTTTATTATTTTTTGTGGAAACTGTGCCACTTTCAGCTACAGGCTATAGGTGGTATTGCTGATCATCCCCTTTTAATAAAAGCCATAATTGAAATAATCTGAGAGAAAATGCTACAACGTTGCATAATACTTTGGAATATGAGTCTCATTTGCTGCTATAAAATCCTGAACTGCACATGTGTGAACAGACTTACTCAGACTGGTGATTATCAATTATTTTATTTTTTTTTGCCTAATTTTTCTTAGTTTCTAATGCATCACAGTGTTCAGGGATCATTCACTGGATTAGTCTGTCCATTCTCTCCTTGTTCTTTGTAGAGGTAAGCTTTATTTTACGTGCTTTCTTCCAATATTTAGCACAAGTGGTCTAACCTCTCTAAAGTCCGCATTGTTTTGTCCCCCCTGCTGTTACATACTTATATTTTCTCATCTGTGTTCTCTTTAATCGGTCAAGTGCAAATTGGAAAACATACAAGTAGTGTACTAGAAACTCCCAGTAACTCAGTCATGTATTTCCTACAGATGAAATTTCTGTTTTCTTTTTATTAGACCGTACTCCGGATCATTGTTCTGGGTATCTGGGATTATATTGAAAACAAAGTTGAGGTGAGTTTTCTCTTCCGCTTTTTTTGTGTTTTCAACAAAGTGACAGGCATCATTCTGCTACAAGAAATGGTTCCCTGAGTAAGTCCACAGCCATGTACAGACCTTTTCTGTTGGCCATATTCTAATCTTTCGGTCCCAAATTATATAGAACCAATAAAGCAGGATTTTTCTTTCTTACTGTTTCAATAATATTTGTGTCTTCAACAGGTATTGGATGGAGCTGTCATTATTCTCTCACTTGCTCCCATGGTGGCATCTACAGTAGCCAATGGACCCAGTAGTCCATGGGATGCCATCAGTCTCTTTATTTCTTTGAGGATATGGAGGGTGAAGAGAATTATTGATGGTAAGTGACATTTTATGCTTTGTAATTTTGAAACTATTTAGTCTAAAATACTTTTACCACTCATTCATTCTTCCCTTATTTTCTATCAAATTATTTCCAACAAGCCAATGGAATGGTGGCGCTAATAGGTATGCCCAATATCTGCTGCATGAGAGGACAACTACCACAGTTGTCTGACGTTTTCAAGATAAGAAATATATATATATATAACAACTTGCGCTAGTGTATAGGGTATGTGGCAAGAAATAAAAATGAAGATGTTAAAATTGTCCAATTTTATTAAATACGTAGGTTACAAGAAGTTAAAAATCATTATTTTAAAAGGTGGCTAGTGGGCTAAAAGCAATGGGAGGAGGGAAGATAGTCAGGATGGGAGCCCTAGAAGTTTTTCCTGGTTGAGAGGCAGTTATGAGCTTCCTGGAGGGTCTTTTGATGACCAGGTTGGAGGTTCCCCCTTATATGGAGAAAAGGTAGGGAATTGTTTAGTGGCAAGTTTTAGAGGTTACCTTCTTATATTATTGAGATATCTAGGTGTAGGAGGGTTTTGGGGAAGGGGTCCGGTCAGGTTTGGGTTATCCACGTTCCAGTTAGACTGCAAGGGAATGAGAGACGATTTTCCTTCAGTCACGGGAGGTCTTAGTTGCCTAGGGGAGGGGGGAGAAAAATGGGTTTTTGTACCTGTATTGGTCGATTGTAGTTAGAAGGTTTGGATGCAGACATGGGGGGCGGCTTCCACTTGTGGAGTTAAGGCGATCACCTATATTTAGTGACAAAGGGAGTGGGAAAAAAGATTAATAGGAAATGGTGGTATTTTATAACGAGTACTGCTACAGAGCAGTAGTGGAATATACCTTTACAGGTCGAGTCACTTATTTGTTGCTGACTGGTGCTGTTTAGGAGGAGACCCGCATTTAGTGGTTGCAAAGTGCTAAACACTGGTGGGTGTATTCGTGGACCCAGGAGTAGTTAAAGCAAATGGGTTCCTTGCTGGAGTGGAGCGGGGTAGAATTCCTGCAGCACTAGTAGCGGGTGTCTTGTCTTGGTTTTATAGAAGTAGGGGCAGTCCCCTGACTGCTGTTGTTTTAAATCCTTGCGTGGGTCAGAGAAAACAAATCACAGCTTAATCACAGCGTGCATAGAACAGTCCAGGGAGCTGCACGTATTGTAGCAAGTTGGCACAATGACTTACGGTTCAGTCGCACTCTTCTTGTCAGTTGTGGACATCCAATGTCAGTGGACCTGTGTGGCTGCCGGTCCGTGTGGCAGAAGAAGCTTCCTCCGCTGTATGAATGAGCGCTGGTGGCATGGTGCTGAGAGGGAAGGGGCAGGGTCCCGGCCGCTCTCACCAATCTGTGTGTCGGCACTTGGCGGTGCAGTAGAGGACCTGCGCGCTATTCTAAAGGCTATTCTGATCCCCCTAGGCCACCGTACCGGTACTCACCCACGTGACGTGACGTCACGCAGGTCCTCAAGTGGCCAGTGTGCACAAGCGCGCAGGTCCTCTACTGCACCACCGAGTGCCGACACACAAGCCAACAAGCATTTACTTATTTTACAGCTGTCTTTTTATTTCTTCATGCTCATTTGCTAATGTGCTTCTATTCCTCTTTTCCTGGTGTTCACACTGTGTTAGGTTCACTGTTTGCAGCATCCCTCTTTTGTCCAGTTGTGGCTGGTATAAGATCTTTAACCCCTTAAGCCCCGAGGGTGGTTTGCACGTTAATGACCAGGCCAATTTTTACAATTCTGACCACTGTCACTTTGAGGTAATTACTCTGGAACGCTTCAACGGATCCCCCTGATTCTGAGACTGTTTTTTCGTGACATATTGTACTTCATGATTATGGTAAAATTTCTTCGATATCACTTGCGTTTATTTGTGAAAAAAACGGAAATTTGGCGGAAATTTTGAAAATTTTGCAATTTTCAAAATTTTAATTTTTATGCCCTTAAATCAGAGAGATATGTCACAAAAAAGAGTTAATAAATAACATTTCCCACATGTCTACTTTACATCAGCACAATTTTGGAACCAAAATTTTTTTTTGTTAGGGAGCTATAAGGGTTAAAAGTTGACCAGCGATTTCTCATTTTTCCAACAAAATTTACAAAACCATTTTTTTAGGGACCACATCACATTTGAAGTCAGTTTGAGAGGTCTTTATGACAGAAAATACCCAAAAGTGACACCATTCTAAAAACTGCACCCCTCAAGGTGCTCAAAACCACATTCAAGAACTTTATTAACCCTTCAGGTGCTTCACAGGAATTTTTTGAATGTGGAAGAATAAAATGAACATTTAACTTTTTTCACAAAAATGTTACTTTAGACCCAATTTTTTTATTTTCACAGGGGTAACAAGAAAAAATAGACCCCAAAATTTGTTGTGCAATTTCCCCTGGGCACGCAGATACCCAATATGTGGGGAAAAAACACTGTTTGGGCGCACGGCAGGGCTCGGAAGGGAAGGAGCGCCATTTGACTTTTTGATTGTAAAATTTGCTTGAATAATTAGCGGACACCATGTTGTGTTTGGAGAGCCCCTGATGTGCCCAAACATTGGAGCTCCCCCACAAGTGACCCCATTTTGGAAACTAGACCCCCAAAGGCACCTATCTAGATGCATAGTGAGCACTTGGAATGAAAATGAAAAAGTGAAAAAAAAACCCTTTTTCATTTTTATGAATCAATTTGTGAAGCACCTGGGGGTTCCAAGTGCTCACTATGCATCTAGATAGGTGCCTTGGGGGTCTAGTTTCCAAAATGGGGTCACTTGTGGGGGAGCTCCAATGTTTGGGCACGCAGTAGCTCTCCAAACGTAACATGGCGTCCGCTAACAATTTGAGCCGATTTTCCATTCAATTTGTTAGCGGACACCATGTCGCGTTTGGAGAGCCCGTGATGTGTCTAAACAGTGGAGCTCCCCCACAAGTGACCCCATTTTGGAAACTATACCCCTCAAGGATTTTATTAAGGTGTATAGTGAACATTTTGAACCCAGAGGTACGACACAGAATTTGTTTACATTAGGTCATCATATTGAATAAGTTGTCATTAGTCTTGAGCGCAAGTGCTCGCTACTTGAGTTTGCATCGGGTACTCAGGTATGCACCATGTACAGCGTGTGCTCGAGTGACATGCTCGAGTCCCTGCTCCGCATGTTTCACGGTTATTAGACACCCAAAAAGAAACATGCGGGGATCGCTCGTGCATGGCAGGCAATCCCAGTAAAGTTTTTTTGCCCGTGAAGCATATGGGGCAGAGACTCGAGCATGTCACTCAAATACCCACGATACTCAATGCATACCAGAGCACCCGATGCAAACTCAAGTAGCGAGCACTTGCTCTCAACACTAGTCGCCATATCGTCTTCTTTTTTTCTTAATTTTGAAAAAAATCCCAACCCCAGCCCTAACCCTAGCACAACCCTAACCCTAGCACAACCCTAACCCTAGCACAACCCTAACCCCAAACCCAGCCCTAACCCTAGCCCAATCCTAACCCAAGAGTTTCTTTTTGACGCCGTTCCTCGTGCGGTATAAGTGATTAGACGACTTTATTCTTCGGGTCGGTGTGATTACAGCAATGCCAGAATCATATGGGGTTTTTATGACTGACAGCTGTCACACACTAAAAGACGCATTTTTTGTAAAATCTAGTTTTTGCATCGCCATATTTTGAGAGCTATAATTTTTCCAGATTTTGGCAGATAGTCATGTGACGGCTCGTTTTTTGCGGGATGAGTTGACGTTGTTATTGGTGCCATTTTCAGGCACGTGACATTTTTTGATCGCTTTCTATTCCGATTTTTGGGAGGCAGAATAAACAAAAACCAACAATTCAGGAATTGTTTTTTTTTTTTTTTTTTATTCTGTTCCGCGTGTGGTAAAATTGATAAGGCAGCTTTATTCTTCGGGTCAGTATGTTTACAGAGGTACCACATTTATATCGTTTTTCTATGTTTTGCACTTTTACATAATAAAAGCAATTTTATAGAAAAAAATATTTTTTAGCATAGCTTTATTCTGAGCTATAACTTTTTTATTTTTCGGCTGATGGAGCTGTATGTTGGCTTGTTTTTTGCGGGACGAGATGACGTTTTCAGCGGTACCATTTTTATTTATATTTGTCTTTTTGATCGCGTGTTATTCCATTTTTTGTTTGGCGGTATGGTGATAAAGGATTGTTTTTTGCTTCTTTTTTTTTTTTTTAACCGTGTTCACTGAAGGGGTTAACTAGTGGGACAGTTTTATAGGTCAGGTTGTTCCGGACGCGGCGATACCAAATATGTGTACTTTTTATTGTTTTTTTTTTTATATAATAATATTTATTGATGGGTACATTATATTTTTATTTTTGGTGGATTATTTTTTTTATTTATTTTTTTGATATTTTTGCAATTTTTTTTTTTTTTCACTTTCTGAAAGTTTATATACTTTATTACTTTGTCCCACTCTGGGACTTTCACTTTTTTTTCTCTGATCGCCTGCATGGCACAGGAATGCAGCACCATCCCTGTGTCATGCAGGCTGTCAGCGCTGTACAGGGAGAAGATTGTTTGGAGATGCACTGCGCATGTTCAAACAATCTTCCTGCTGTCTGGTGACCCGGATGTTGTCATGACGACATCGGGTCGTCATGGCAACACCCGGGAAGCCTTTGCAGACAGCGCTGGAAGCCGGAAGAGGAGGTGAGTATCTGCGATCACCTCCCCTTGACCCCGCAATGCTGCGATCGACTTCGATCGCAGCATCGCGGGGGTTAATGTGCTGGGAGCGGTGCAGGACCGCTCCCTGCACATAGTATCGGTTGTCAGCTGTGACAATCAGCTGACACCCGGCGGCGATCGCGCCCGCACAGCCTGTGTGCGCGCGCGATCGCCATGGCGTACTAATACGGGTGTGGCTCTTAAGTCCCAGGGCACAGACGCGTATTAGTACGTCAGATGTTGTTAAGGGGTTAAAGCACCATTCCAGCATGTTTTTTTTATTGCACCGCTGGAGTGGTGCATTAAATGTGATTCCCCTACCCCCTGTCTCATACTCTCCTACCGCCGTCTTCATCCTTTTCTAGCATCGCCCCTGTCGGTCTCCTGCGAAAAATGACCTGCCGGCTGCTCCAGTGTTTCATGGAGTGGCTCGGAGGTCACTTTTCAATACATCTCTATGTGGGCCTCGTTCTGGCTCTCCTAGACTTGCATTGAGCTCTTGTAACGTAACTTGTGACTTCTTGCCAGTCAGAAGTTACAGGCACAAGATGGCGCCATGGGACTGGAGCGGTGTTGGTAAAAGTTGAAGCCACCGGAAGGTGAATCTAAAAAGAAGGGCAGGGGGCTTACATTTAAAGCGCCACTCCAGCATTGAATAAAAACAGTGCTGGAGTGGTGCTTCAACTTAACATATTTCATCGTGGCTAGATGATCTTCTACAGCCCATGGTCAAAAAAAGCCACAGCTACATAAATGATACCAAGGAGATTCTTCTAATATCACAAGATCTATATTGTGAGAAAGAGGAGTCATGGATGACTTGTGATGTCATTTCTTTATACACCTCATTGCCACATAGCTTATCCTTGTTGAAGGCTCTATAATTTCATTGTCAGCAAACACAGCAATTATCCTAAGGATTTATGGTCTTGTATACTGTTTGTTACATGTTGTTATTTTCAGAAAAATATCTTCTTCATTTTGACAACTGATTTCTTTTGTAAATGGAAGGGTGCCCATTGGGGTTGAAATTCTCGAGTTCAGTGATCAACATCTATATGGCTTGTTGGTAGACGAGTTCTCTCTATATATGCTACCATCAACCCGTACTTGGATAATATCAAGTGCTACGTTCTTTATATAGACGACCTTGGCAAGGGGATTAGGAATAAACTTTACATTTTGTCCAGCATTTGAATGATAATTAAAGTTAAGGTTTACAGTATGACGAAACGCGAGATATCTTGAGGGTGTTTAGGGACTTCTATAGTGACCTATATAACTCTAAATTAAGTAACACGGGAGATGATATAGACCAATTTTTGAGGGGACCCCAGATATCTAAGCTGAGTGAGGAGGCTAGGGATAGCTTGAAAGGCCCCCTGACGGCGGAGGAGATGGAGGAAGCTCTGGCTTCAATGGCAAATAATAAAGCCCCAGGAGCGGATGGCCTACCAACAGAATTCTATAAACATCTTAGAGATGTACTATTGCCAAAATTGAAAAATGTGTTTTTGGCGGCCCTGGAGGTGGGAGAATTACCGGAGTCAATGCGGGAGGCTACGGTGGTGGTTTTGCCCAAGGCGGATAAGGACCGGACACAGCCAGATTCGTATAGACCCATATCCCTACTACCGGCTGATATTAAAATCTTAGCTAAAGTATTGTCTAACCGACTAAGCCGTGTAGTTTCTAGTGTTATACACTCAGATCAGTCAGGTTTTATGCCAGATAGATCAACGGCCATTAACTTGAGGTGACTATTCTTTAACATGCAGTTGGCCGCTGACAATGCTGGGCATAGAGTTGTGGTCTCATTGGACACACGGAAAGCCTTTGATAGTGTGGAGTGGAGCTATCTCTGGCGTGTTCTCCAATTGATGGGATTTGGTCCGGTTTTCATGGCTTAGGTAAAGCTATTGTATACACGCCCGGTAGCCAAAGTAAGAGTAAATGGGGAACGGTCAAATAAATTTGATATGACAAGAGGAACCAGACAGGGCTGCCCCCTTTCCCCGCTGTTATTTGCCCTGGCCATAGAGCCGCTGGCTTCTGTAATGAGACAGTCAGACGTGGTAAAGGGATTTCGATATGGAATGGTTGAGGAGAAGATAGCGTTGTACGCAGATGATATTTTATTATTCTTACAGGACCCTCAGACGTCATTACATGGTGCAATAGCTATCATCAATAGATTTTGCTTGTTATCTGGGCTACAAATTAATTGGGATAAATCTCATATTATGGAAATAGATACCCTGGATGGCGTAGATGTTGAACAGGTGGAGCGTACACAACTCAAATTAGTACGAGAATTTAAGTATCTTGGCATTATAATAACATTACCAGTAAAGGAGTACCTTCAGTTGAATGTATACCTGATACTTGGGAAATTAAAAGATAAAGCATCTACATGCAGCAAAATGCGCCTCTCGGTGGTGGGACGCACCAATCTTCTTAAAATGGTGCTAATGCCCAAATTGTTGTACGTTTTACATAACTCCCCTGTGTGGATTCCTCAGCCGGTGTTCCAGCGCATTAATGCAATATTTAGGGATCTGGTCTGGGGTGGAGGACAACCTAGGATTAAGCTGGAGTCTCTCCAGAGGCCGAAAGAGGAGGGGGGTCTCGCCCTACCAAACCCGTAGATATATTTTTTGGCAGCACAGTCCCAGCATATTAGAGGGTGGGCGCAGAGGGCAACGAAGGGGACTATCCAGGCGGTTTTGGAATTTCATCTTAAAAAAAGTCCATTGGTAGTGGGCCTAGAGTCGGGACTTTTTGGGAACATGGGCAGGTCATACCCAACCTGTGGCCTAGTCCATAAACTGTGGACGAGGGTGAAGAAGATTAGAGGTATAGTGGGAATGTCTATGTATACTCCTATTTGGGATAATGAAAACTTAGGTGAATTTTATAAAATAGGAGAGCTGAGAGGATGGATGGCAAGGGGTATACAGTACATTTACCAACTGATGGATAATCAAAACATCAAAATCCTAGAGATGCTGAAAGAGGAATTTCACTTATTAGACGGACACAGCTATCAGTATACACAGGTTAAGCATGCGTTTATTAAGCAAAGGAAAATGAGGAACCTATCTGTTCAAAAGGATATCGTTATTGACTATATTTGTATGGGGGATGTACAGCAGGCGTCATATCTGAGGTGTATGCTGATCTGCTTCACACCTTTCTATTGAACTATCCTGTTTTGGCGAAGGAAAAGTGGGAAGCAGATGTTGGTACCATTGAAGATGACAAATGGGAGTCCATATTGGAATATATCCCCAAGTTGTCTCTAAATGAACCTACCAGAATGTCCCAACTACTTCTTGTACATAGAGCATATACTGTAGATCGCCCGATTTTTTTGTTCAGAATAGGGGTATGGGAGAATTCGGATTGCCCGAGATGTGGGTCTGAAGTTGCTGGTATACTACATGTTATGTGGAGTTGCCCAAAGCTTGCAAACTATTGGTCTGAAGTAGCTGCCCTAATTGAAGGACGTTATCATTGTATAATTCCTAGGGATCCAGTGGTTTGCTTGCTGGGATATGTGGAGGAACTTATGGGGAACGATATCGCAAAACTGGCAATTGCCAGACTCTTATATGCAGCTAGAAATGTAATAGCTAGGTATTGGGTGCGAACGGAGCCTCCCTCTAGACAAGAGTACATAAGGCAGGTGGATTATGTGGTACGGATGGAGGAGAAAATCTATTTAAAAAGGAAAACCGCCAAACTCAGTGACAACCTATGGGCATCATGGAAGGTGTGATTAATGCTTATGGAGGGAAGAATCCGGTGATTACACTATAAAATGCATTGCAATGGTTATAAGATGTTTTTTGTGATATTGAGCCATATTTTATATAACAATAAATGTTTACTGTTGTCCTTAAAAGGGGAGGGGGGTTGAGGGAGGGATTCTTTTTGATAATAAGAAAATGGAAAATTATTGCACTGAAGTTGTATTTCATTATTTTTTTTTAAATAATTTTAACATATAACATAAGTATGTAAATGTACATTCCAATGCATTATTCTTAGCTTAAGTATTCATCATTTCAGTTTTGATTATCACCTTACTAATTGTATGGTCTAAGTACAAAGTAAACATTGAAGAAAAAAAAAAACCCTCCCCATTGCCCTCCCTCTTCCCCAACATGCAGGAAACACTTGTATATTTTTTGTGTGCACCTCTCCTTTTCTTTTCGTCTTCTTCTTAATCCCTTAAACATTATTGAATATTTAGTCTGTATCCATATTTTATACTACGTCTTAACCTGTATCCCTTCCACCTTTTCCATCAACATTCAGATCATAGAATCATAGAATGGTAGAGTTGGAAGGGACCTCCTGGGTCATCTGGTCCAACCCCCTGCTCAAAGCAGGATTCACTAAATCATCTCAGACAGATGTCTGTCCAGCCTCTGTTTGAAGACGTCCATTGAAGGGGAACTCACCACCTCTCGTGGCAGCCTGTTCCACTCATTAATCACCCTAACTGTCAAAAAGTTTTTTCTAATATCTAATCTGTGTCTCCTCCCATTTAGTTTCATCCCATTGCTTCTAGTCTTTCCTTGTGCAAAAGAGAATAAAGATGATCCTTCTACAATGTGACAGCCCTTGACATATTTGTAGACAGCTATTAAGTCTCCTCTCAGTCTTCTTTTTTGCAAGCTAAACATTCCCAAATCCTGCAACCGTTCCTCATAGGACATGGTTTGCAGACCAGTCACCATTCTGGTCGCTCTTCTCTGAACTTGCTCCAGTTTGTCTATGTCTTTTTTAAAATGTGGTGCCCAAAACTGTACACAGTATTCCAGATGAGGTCTGACCAAAGAGGAGTAAAGACCAATAATGACTTCACGTGATCTAGACTGTATGCTTCTGTTAATACATCCCAGAATTGTATTTGCCTTTTTTGCTGCTGCATCACACTGTTGACTCATGTTCAGTCTATGATCTATTAGTATACCTAAGTCTTTTTCACATGTACTGTTGCTTAGCTCTATTCCTCCCATTCTGTATATGCTTTTTTCATTTTTATTGCCCAGATGTAGTACTTTGCATTTTTCCCTGTTAAAAACCATTCTGTTGGTTGCTGCCCACTGCTCCAGTTTATTTAGGTCTTTTTGAATCCTCTCTCTCTCTTCTCTAGTATTAGCTATCCCTCCTAGCTTTGTGTCATCAGCAAATTTAATCAGTTTACCCTCAATTCCTTCATCTAAATCATTGATAAAGATGTTGAACAATACAGGTCCCAGGACGGAGCCCTGTGGTACCCCACTTGAGACATTCATCCAGCTGGATGTGAAGCCATTTACAATCACCCTTTGAGTCCGATCACTAAGCCAGTTATGAATCCACCTAACAGTTGCCTGGTCCATTGCATACTTGGTCGTTTTTTCAATAAGGATGGTGTGAGATACTTTGTCAAATGCTTTGCTGAAGTCAAGATATACTATATCTACAGCATTTCCCTGATCCACCCAGTCAGTGATTCTGTCATAGAAGGAAATTAAGTTAGTCTGACATGACTTGTTAGTTATAAACCCATGCTGACTCTGGTTAATCACTTCATTCTTATCCAGGTACTTACATACATGTTGTTTAATAATTTGTTCAAAGATCTTTCCTGGTATAGAAGTCAGACTCACCGGCCTATAGTTCCCTGGGTCCACCTTCTTCCCCTTTTTGAAGATAGGAACAACATTTGCTCTTCTCCAGTCTTCTGGGACTTCTCCTGTTCTCCAAGAATTTTCAAAGATTATGGAGAGTGGTTCTAAAATTTCTACTACGATCTACTTCTTCTACGATCAACTATTTTCAACTTCCCCAATGTTGTACCCAAGTCTTCCAGTATGTACCAACTGGTCTGTTCAAAGGGTTTCATAATTTCCTGAAGTTCTTTGTTTGTGTAATGTCTAAGTAAGAAGCTTTTCCATTTTATTATGAGCGATTTTATACTCTTTTCCTTGTTACGCTCGGCTTCCAACCATTCTAAGTGAAACAAAGTTTTCATTTGTCCCATTATAACTTTCCGATTTGGAATGGAATCGCTCAACCAATCCTTTAATAGGCTTCTTTTAGCTATCATACAAATTAGTGGAACATTGGAGTTAATGTGTTCTTTCCTTTTTGTTGTGGGGCTTCTTCTCCTTTCCAGTAATGGAAGAGGAACGGTAATGGGTGCAATGATATGTTCCCAATACCTATATTTTCCATCATATGTTTTATATCTTCCCAGAATTCCTGTACTTTAGGGCATCCCCAGAGTCCATGTAACATCAGATTTTCCGAGTTTGCATTTTGGACAATGTATCAGACGATCCCTCATTGTTCTAGATACTGGTATGTTGAAGGCCAGTACAGCTCTGTGCAAAATCCTAAATTGTGTGTCTCTCCAAACCTCACTTAAGATGTTTTTCCGTACTGCCTGCCAACCCGCCAGCATTTTTTCCCCGATTTCCTCACCCTCTATTTGTTTGGCCCAGGATCTGAATGTTTTCTCTAGGTCTATTTTTCCAAGGATGCCTTTCAGATTTCTGTATATTGCGGATATATAGCATGTACCTGTTCGGTCAAATAATAGATTATCCATTGCATTCCTTCTCGTCTCTTCACTCACATTTATCAAATGCGTCATAATTGTCCCTTTTATTTGTCCGAATTGTAGGAATTGTTGTTCACTTAGCTTGAATTTTAATATTATCTCTTCCCTACTCAGCCACCTATTTTCTTCTTCATGTAGTAGATTAGCTATTTTATGGATCCCCCTCACCCTCCATTCCTGAAATAGTTTGTTCTCTGCTATTTGTTGGAACACAGGATTTCCCCATATGGGTAAATCTCTCGATATTCTCCATGATAATTTAAGTTTTCTCCTAAGTTCCTTCCATGTAGCTATTGTATCCCGATAAACTATTGAGTTTTTTATTTTTTTAGGCATTAGGCTTTGTGGCGTGTGTAATAAGGCGACTAAGTTCCACGGGTACGCATACGATTTTTCCAGGACCGTATCAGAGAACCCACTAGTGTCTTTAACCCCTTAAGCCCCGCGGGTGGTTTGCACGTTAATGACTGGGCCAATTTTTACAATTCTGACCACTGTCACTTTATGAGGTAATTACTCTGGAACGCTTCAGCGGATCCCCCTGATTCTGAGATTGTTTTTTCGTGACATATTGTACTTCATGATTGTGGAAAAATTTCTTCGATATCACTTGCGTTTATTTGTGCAAAAAATGGAAATTTGGCGAAAATTTTGAAAATTTTGCAATTTTCAAAATTTGAATTTTTAAGCCCTGAAATCAGAGCGATATGTCACACAAAAGAGTTAATAAATAACATTTCCCACATGTCTACTTTACATCAGCACAATTTTGGAACCAAAATTTTTTTTTGTTAGGGAGCTATAAGGGTTAAAATTTGACCAGCGATTTCTCATTTTTCCAACAAAATTTACAAAACCATTTTTTTAGGGACCACATCACATTTGAAGTCACTTGGAGAGGTCTTTATGACAGAAAATACCCAAAAGTGACACCATTCTAAAAACTGCACCCCTCAAGGTGCTCAAAACCACATTCAAGAACTTTATTAACCCTTCAGGTGCTTCACAGGAATTTTTTGAATGTGGAAGAAAAAAATGAACATTTAACTTTTTTCACAAAAATGTTACTTTAGACCCAATTTTTTTTATTTTCACAGGGGTAACAAGAAAAAATGGACCCCAAAATTTGTTGTGCAATTTCCCCTGGGCACGCAGATACCCAATATTTGGGGAAAAAACACTGTTTGGGCGCACGGCAGGGCTCGGAAGGGAAGGAGCGCCATTTGACTTTTTGATTGTAAAATTTGCTTGAATAATTAGCGGACGCCATGTTGTGTTTGGAGAGCCCCTGTGTGCCCAAACTTTGGAGCTCCCCCACAAGTGACCCCATTTTGGAAACTAGACCCCCCAAGGCACCTTTCTAGATGCATAGTGAGCACTTGGAACCCCCAGGTGCTTCACAAATTGATTCGTAAAAATGAAAAAGTGAAAAAAAAAACACTTTTTCATTTTTATGAATCAATTTGTGAAGCACCTGGGGTTCCAAGTGCTCACTATGCATCTAGATAGGTGCCTTGGGGGGTCTAGTTTCCAAACTGGGGTCACTTGTGGGGGAGCTCCAATGTTTGGGCACACAGGGGCTCTCCAAACGCAACATGGCGTCCGCTAACAATTTGAGCCGATTTTCCATTCAATTTGTTAGCGGACACCATGTCGCGTTTGGAGAGCCCGTGATGTGCCTAAACAGTGGAGCTCCCCCACAAGTGTCCCCATTTTGGAAACTATACCCCTCAAGGATTTTATTAAGGTGTATAGTGAACATTTTGAACCCAGAGGTACGGCACAGAATTTGTTTACATTAGGTCATCATATTGAATAAGTTGTCATTATTCTTGAGCGCAAGTGCTCGCTACTTGAGTTTGCATCGGGTACTCAGGTATGCACCATGTACAGCGTGTGCTCGAGTGACATGCTCGAGTCCCTGCTCCGCATGTTTCACGGTTATTAGACACCCAAAAAAAAACATGCGGGGATCGCTCGTGCATGGCAGGCAATCCCCGTAAAGTTTTTTGGCCGCGAAGCATATGGGGCAGAGACTCGAGCATGTCACTCAAATACCCACGATACTCAATGCATACCAGAGCACCCGATGCAAACTCAAGTAGCGAGCACTTGCTCTCAACACTAGTCGCCATATCGTCATCTTTTTTTCTTACTTTTGAAAAAAATCCCAACCCCAGCCCTAACCCTAGCACAACCCTAACCCTAGCACAACCCTAACCCTAGCACAACCCTAACCCTAGCACAACCCTAGCCCCAGCACAACCCTAGCCCCAGCACAACCCTAGCCCCAGCACAACCCTAGCCCCAGCACAACCCTAGCCCCAGCACAACCCTAGCCCCAGCACAACCCTAGCCCCAGCACAACCCTAGCCCCAGCACAACCCTAGCCCCAGCACAACCCTAGCCCCAGCACAACCCTAGCCCCAGCACAACCCTAGCCCCAGCACAACCCTAGCCCCAGCTCAGCCCTAGCCCCAAACCCAGCCCTAACCCTAGCCCAATCCTAACCCAAGAGTTTATTTTTGACGCTGTTGCTTGTGCGGTATAAGTGATTAGACGACTTTATTCTTCGGGTCGGTGTGATTACAGCAATGCCAGAATCATATGGGGTTTTTATGACTGACAGCTGTCACACACTAAAAGACGCATTTTTTGTAAAATCTAGTTTTTGCATCGCCATATTTTGAGAGCTATAATTTTTCCAGATTTTGGCAGACAGTCATGTGACGGCTCGTTTTTTGCGGGATGACTTGACGTTGTTATTGGTGCCATTTTCAGGCACGTGACATTTTTTGATCGCTTTCTATTCCAATTTTTGGGAGGCAGAATAAACAAAAACCAACAATTCAGGAATTGTTTTTTTTTTTTTTTTTTTTTTTTTTTTAATTCTGTTCCGCGTGTGGTAAAATTGATGAGGTATCTTTATTCTTCGGGTCAGTACGTTTACAGCGGTACCACATTTGTATCATTTTTCTATGTTTTGGCGCTTATACACAATAAAAGCTATTTTATAGAAAAAATATTTTTTAGCATCGCTTTATTCTGAGAGCTATAACTTTTTTATTTTTCGGCTGATGGAGCTGTATGGCGGCTTGTTTTTTGCGGGACGAGATGACGTTTTCAGCGGTACCATTTTTATTTATATGTGTCTTTTTGATCGCGTGTTATTCCACTTTTTGTTTGGCGGTATGGTGATAAAGCATTGTTTTTTGCTTCTTTTTTTTTTTTTACCGTGTTCACTGAAGGGGTTAACTAGTGGGACAGTTTTATAAGTCAGGTTGTCAGGTTGTTCCGGACGCGGCGATACCAAATATGTGTACTTTTATTGTTTTTTTTTTTATTTTTTTTATAATAATATTTATTGATGGGTACATTATATTTTTATTTTTGGTGGATTATTTTTTTAATTTTTTTTTTATATTTTTGCTAATTTTTTTTTTTATTTTTTTTTCCACTTTCACACAGTTTATACACTTTATTACTTTGTCCCACTCTGGGACTTTCACTTTTTTTTCTCTGATCGCCTGCATGGCACAGGAATGCAGCACCATCCCTATGCCATGCAAGCTGTCAGAAATGCACAGTGTGAAGATTGCTTGGAGATGCACTGCGCATGTCCAAGCAATCTTCCTGCTGTCTGGTGACCCGGATGTTGTCATGACGACATCGGGTCGTCATGGCAACACCCGGGAAGCCTTTGCAGACTGCGCTGGAAGCCGGAAGAGGAGGTGAGTATCGGCGATCACCTCCCCTTGCCCCCGCATTGATCGCAGCATCGCGGGGGTTAATGTGCCGGGAGCGGTGCAGGACCGCTCCCTGCACATAGTTCTGGGTGTCAGCTGTGACAATCAGCTGACACCCGGCGGCGATCGCGCCCGCACAGCCTGTGTGCGCGCGCGATCGCCATGACGTACTAATACGGGTCTGGCTCTTAAGTTCCAGGGCACAGACGCGTATTAGTACGGCAAATGTTGTTAAGGGGTTAAACCAATCTACTATGTGACGGGAAATACACGCTAAATTATATCCTCTTATGTCTGGCAAGTTTACCCCTCCCTCTTCCCTGGAAGCCATCAGTGTATTCAGTTTTATACGGGGTTTTCGACCTCTCCATATAAATTTCCTAATAGCCGAGTATACTTTCTGCACATCTACATGTTTTAGGAGAACAGGAATGGTCTGCAGTGGATACATTAGTTTTGGAAAACTCATCATTTTTAAAAGGTGAATCCTGCCCAATAGACTCAAAGGCAAATTTTGCCACCTTTCTAATTCCTGTTGAATTTTGGAGATGACTGGAGGAAAGTTTAAGTTATATATTGACTCTGGTTTTCTCCCCAGCTTGATACCCAGATATGTTATATGTGTTTTGGATATTGGAATACTGCACGTTTCCTTTTCCACCATACTACTTCTGTCTCTATTTGTTAAGTGGAGAATTTCGCATTTGCTTTTATTTAGAGTGAATCCCGAATACATACCAAAATTTTACATAAGATCCAGGACCCCTGGCAGATCTCTTGCCACCTCAGCCATGTAAAGTATGATATCGTCTGCGAAATACGAGGCCTTAAGCTCTATAGAACTGCATTTAGCATATTTAACTGTGGCTCTGAGACACAAGGTATGTTAATTTTTTTTAGAAAGTCCTCACCTCTACTTGTGCCCTTGGCCTCTTCTAAATATAAGTTAGCATAATACTCCCGCAGGGTTGAGTTTATTTCCCTAGGGTTATCCACCATTAAACCCTCTCTAGTCTTAAGCTTTAAGATATTACTCTTTCCCTTCTTGCCCTTTGCCAAGTTTGCTAATAGCTTTACTGCATATTTCATTATTTTATCTTTAAATGAATAAAAAATTTATCTGATTTAAAAAAAGGTTTACAGTACGACATGAAAACCATGTATCTTTCCTTGATAAATCTCTACATCCAAAAGATGGTCTAATTAGAAAGCAGTTCTATAGAAAACCAGTTAGTGGGAACACCATTCACTATGCTGAAATTTGCCATCCAAAACTTACTAGGAATTTACCAATTGGTAAATTTATTTGAGCCAAATGTGTTTGTGCTGAAAACTCTACATGTGGAAGCAAATATAAAGTTATTTGCAATAGACTTGGATAATTCTGAACAGTTCAAATCCACAGCAGATTACAGTACCAGGGAAGGTGATGAGATTTTACAGAATTTTTTTCAGGTGTGGAAATTGACACGCAGTGTAACACATGCAGATTAGGCGACATCTGCTCTGGAATTTTTTCTGGTAAGTGTCAAACTTGTGAAAAGAGGTTTTTCAATCCCGCAAAGCAAATTAAAGCAAAAATGCTTTTTTATGACTTTATTAAAATAGTAGCATGAGCATAAAATATATATCTGACACATTTCGAGTCTAGCTGACTCTTAAACGTAGATTTAGCACCAGTTGGAGCTATGTCTATGGTTAAGAGTCAGCTAGACTCGAAACGCATTGGATATATTTTTTATGCCCATGCTGCTATTTTAATGAAGTAATAATAAAGTATTTTTGTCTTTTAATTTGCTTTCCTAGATTTGAAAACCTATTTTCACAACTTTGAACAAAGCTGCTTGATGCCTCACAAGCTTAATTCGTGCATAGTAGAGTGGATTGCCCAGGAAACCAGGCTGAGCAGCATACATATATTGGATGGGGTGAGCTGTATCTACAAACTATTTCATAATATAAAGAGAGTTGCCAGTGGCATATTTAGCACAGGAGGTGAGACTCAACACTGAATGGTTGCCGTGGGTCACCCAATAGAACCAACTCCAACAAACACATATCAAAGATAGGAGGAAACTGAGTTAAATGGTTTGAAATCCATAATGTTTATTCAATAAAATTTAAAAAGAGGTTTATAGGAAGACAAGCAAAGAGAAGTCCACCACAGTAATCATCACCACACACGATACATAACATCAATTGTAAATAGCATGTGCTAACAGAAAAATATGGTAAGTGGCCACCCCGATGAGACCCCTGCGCAAAATATTGCAAATTGCCCAATGGCCAATAATGGCAAATAATCTAAGCAAGTGCCTAAGCAAATATGTAAAATGACAGCGGTAAACCAGCAGGGTTAAATCTTACCAGTGTGGGATGTAGAACTTTGGTGGAGAGGAGAGAAAGATGGACAATATCCCAATGCGCGTTTCGCGTGTTTCAATTAACGCTTCCTCTAGGGCAAGATGTCTATAACATCCAGCAAGACCCACTTAACCACTTCGCACCAGAGCCTGTTTTTGCCTTCGTGACCGGGCCAATTTTTTCAATTCTGACCACTGTCACTTTATGAAGTAATTACTCTGGAACGCTTCAACGGATCCCCCCCGATTCTGAGACTGTTTTTTCGTGACATATTGTACTTCATGATAGTGGTAAAATTTCTTTGATATCACTTGCGTTTATTTGTGAAAAAATCGGAAATTTGGCAAAAATGTTGAAAATTTTGCAATTTTCAAACTTTGAATTTTCATGCCCTTAAATCAGAGAGATATGTCACACAAAATAGTTAACAAATAACATTTCCCACATGTCTACTTTACATCAGCACAATTTTGGAACCAAAATTTTTTTTTGTTAGGGAGCTATAAGGGTTAAAAGTTGACCAGCGATTTCTCATTTTTCCAACAAAATTTACAAAAACATTTTTTTAGGGACCATATCATATTTGAAGTCACTTTGAGGGGTCTTTATGACAGAAAATACCCCAAAGTGACACCATTCTAAAAACTGCACCCCTCAAGGTGCTCAAAACCACATTCAAGAACTTTATTAACCCTTCAGGTGCTTCACAGGAATTTTTGGAATGTGGAAGAAAAAAATTACCATTTAACTTTTTTCACAAACATGTTATTTTAGACCCAATTTTTTTATTTTCACAGGGGTAACAGGAAAAAATGGACCCCAAAATTTTTTGTGCAATTTCTCTTGAGCGTGCTGATACCCCATATGTGAGGGAAAACCACTGTTTGGGCGCACAGCAGGGCTCGGAAGGGAAGGAGCGCCATTAGACTTTTTGAATGTAAAATTTGTCTGAATAATTAGCAGACGCCATGTTGCGTTTGGAGAGCCCCTGATGTTCCTAAACAGTGGAAACCCCCCACAAGTGACACCATTTTGGAAACTAGACCCCTTAGGGAACATATCTAGATGTGTGGTGAGCACCTTGAACCCCAAGGTGCTTCACAGAAGTTTATAATATTGAGCTGTAAAAATAAAATTTTCACATTTTTCCCACAAAAACGTTTTTCATCCCTTAATTTTGCATTATCATAAAGGGTAATAGGATAAATTGCACCATGAAATTTGTTGTGCAGTTTCTCCTGAACACGCCGATACCCCATATGTGGAGGCAAACCACTGTTTGGGCGCACGGCAGGGTTTGGAAGGGAAGGAGCGCCATTTGACTTTTTGAATGTAAAATTTGTTTGAATAATTAGCGGACGCCATGTTGCATTTGGGGAGCCCCTGATGTGCCTAAACAGTGGAAACCCCCCACAAGTGACACCATTTTGGAAACTAGACCCCTTAGGGAACTTATCTAGATGTGTGGTGAGCACCTTGAACCCCAAGGTGCTTCACAGAAGTTTATAATATTGAGCCATAAAAATAAAATTTTCACATTTTTCCCACAAAAAATGTTTTTCATTCCCTAATTTTGCATTATCATAAGGGTAACAGGATAAATTGCACCATGAAATTTGTTGTACAATTTCTCCTGAGTACGCTGATACCCCATATGTGGGGGAAAACCACTGCTTTGGTGTACGGCAGGGTTCGGAAGAGAAAGGAGCGCTATGTTGGCTGGGATAGGCAGCAGACACCATGTCACATTTGAAGAGTCGCTGACATGCCGAAACAGCAGAAACCCCCACAAGTGAGCCCATTTTGTAAACTACACCTTTCAAGGAATTCATCTAGGGAAGTAGTGAGTATTTTTTAATTTTTAAATTTATACCATTGGGCAGTGAAAAAAGCATAATTATATTTTTACCACAAAAAAATGTTTTACCCTCAGATTTTACATTTTCACACAGGGCAATGGGTAAAAATGGTGCCGAAATGTGTCACACAATTTCTTCTAAAAGTGGCAATACCCCATATGTGGCTGTATCGTACCACTCAGCCATAAAGCGAGATCTGGGGGGGACGGAGCGCTATTTGACAATTGGAAAACAAATTATTGTAGAATAGGCATTTGGATTTGGGAGCACAAAATTTTCTGAATTTCTTTTGGGGGGCAAGGGCCATTTCGCTTTTCCAGAGCCTTTCTGCTACCAGTAACTTGGAAGTCCCTTATATTTTTAACAGATGACGGACCTGAGTGGGGACTAGCTTTTTTTGAGGACTGAGTTGAAGCTTTTATTGGGAACATTTTACGTAACATTTATCCGGCGCTCTAAGCTGAGCACTTACATCGGGGTTTCCCTCTAAATTTCCAAGTGATGTAATTCAGATGAAACCCCTGCGGGATCAATTCACTGTAATGAGGCAGCAGAGTTACTCTGGACTCCGTCTGGCCTCTGTTTAGTGGTGTCCTTTTTTTCAGAAGTGCACAAAACTGTGGCCAACCGCACTTTTATGCACACCTAAAACAAATGACGCCGTGGGATCACAGGCCAGACGGCATCCACAGTGGCCTATATCTGCCTCATTACAGGGAATCTTCCGTCATGGGTTCCGGCTGAATCACATATTTCAGAGATTTACACGGAAACTCTGGCGTAAGTGCTCAGCGCAGAGCGCAGGATAAATGTGTGCCGAGCCATACTGCGATCTTTGGGAGACATAATAAACAAATCAGTAGCAGGTGAAGAATTGGTTTTATTTATTTTTTTACGCCGTTCCTAGTGTGATATATAACTGATTAGATTACTTTATTCTTCGGGTCGGTGCGATTACAGAGATACCAGATTTATATAGGGTTTTTAGGACTGACAGCTGTCACACACTAAGAGACGCTTTTTTTTGCAAAATCTAGTTTTTGCATCGCCATATTTTGAGAGCTATAATTTTTCCATATTTCGGCCGACAGAGTCATGTGACGGCTTGTTTTTTGCGGGACGAGTTGACATTTTTATTGGTACCATTTTTGGGTACGGGACATATTTTGATCGCTTTCTATTCCGTTTTTTTGGGAGGTAAAATTAACAAAAAACAACAATTCAGGAATTGTTTTTTGAGGGTTTTTTTTTATGCCGTTCTGTGTGTGGTAAAAGTGATCAGGCAGCGTTATTCTTCAGGTCAGTACGTTTACAGCGATACTACACTTACTGTATATTTTTTTTATGTTTTGGCGCTTTTACACAAAACAATTTTATAGAAAAAATATTTTTTTTGCATTGCTTTATTCTGAGCGCTATAACTTTTTTATTTTTCGGCTGATGGAGCTGTATGGCGGCTTTTTTTTTGCGGAACAAGATGACGTTTTCAGCGGTACCATTTTTATTTCCATGTTGCTTTTTGATCGCATTTTTTTCCACTTTTTGTTTGGCGATATGAGAAAAAGCATAGTTTTTTGCTCCGTTTTTTATTTATTTTTATTACGGTGTGCACAGAAGGAGTTAATTAGTGTGACAGTTTTATAGCTCGGGTTGTTTCAGACGTGGCAATACCAAATATGTGTACTTTTTTTATTTTTGCCTAAATATACGGATTTATTGATTTAATATTTTATTTATTTATTTTAATTTATTTTGTATTTTTTTTTTTAACAGTTTCAAAACATTTTTTTTTACTTTTTTTTACATTTTTACTTAGTCCCTGTATGGGACATTAATTTTTATTTTTCTGATCCCTGATCTCATGTAATGTAATGTAATAGACATATATTATATTACATGAGATCTTCACTGACTGTTTCACAGTCAGTCTCCTGCCAGGCTTCAGCTGCAGGCTGCAGGCTGAGCCAGGCAGGACACCATATATGGCAGAGCTGGAGGCGGTCATGTGACCTCCAGCTGCCATAGCAACCCAAGGTCCTGGAGGGTATCAGGGGTCGTCGGAGAGGTAAGTGGACGACCCCCTCTCCTCCTGCTGTCTTCTGTATGCCGCGATCACTATAGATCGCGGCATATAGAAGACAGCAAAGGGTTAACATCACTGGGACCTGATCCAATCAGGTCCCGATGATGTTCCCTGTCAGAGCTATCGCTCTGCACCGCTCCTGCAGCGCTTGCAGGACCCTGGGGGTCCTGAGCGCTGCGGGACCACCCACCGTTTTTAAACGTCCGCGCTGCACAGAGCCCAGGCAGCGCGGACATTTATCTACAGTGGGCGGTCGGGAAGCCGTTAAATATCACCAGTATCTGGTCACGTGTCCGACTGACCGGAAATCCGTCACGCGGCCATTGACACGGGACTCCACGCATGTGTACCACATCCCCAGAATAGATCCACAGCGTGAGTATGAATATATGTGCTTGATATAAAAATAACAGTGAGGCACTAAATTAATACACTCTAATAGTTCTTAACAGAGTCAAAAAAGGACAAAGTAACAAAATCCAGAGGGTACTTAACAACATCCAACTGATTATTTGGATCCAATCTGAAAATTCATGCGGGATTTCTCAAAAAGAGGGGGGTGGGGGGTGGGTTTCAGCTGGCACATCACAGAATTCCAATAGGAAGAAATGAAGACATAGCAAAAGTATAATACTTGAAAACATGAAAAACACAACAAAAATATATTATAAAAATAAAAGAAGACTAAAAAAGTCCATCATGCTCGTCAGAAAGGGATAGGTAAAATCTGGACAGAGAGATAATAGGAAATTCTCTATTCATAAAAAGCAAGAGAAGCCTAGTACCTCATGAAGGCCATTTGGGACCATAGTGTTTAGTCGTACGATCCATTGTGTTTCTCTTTGCACTTGAGTTTTTTTTTTTTTTTTAGTTCCCTCGCCCCCTCCCTCTGAAACCCCGTATGCACAATATTGATACTCCGTATTGTTAGGGACCGAGGGTCTCAATTGTGTACGTCTCAGAAATGCCGTGGAATGGTCTTATGTTCAGAGGGGTCGGTCACTGTCCTAGCCTCGCCGATGTCCCTCACGTGCTCACATACATGGACCCCGAGCTCCCTAGATGTTAGACCATTGTATATCAGTGTAGAACTGCAGGTGGCATAATAGATCACATTTGAGGTGCTACATGAAATGTATTGTCTGATTTGAAATTCCTTAAGGCCATCAGTAAATTTAAAAGTAGAGCACCGGAGGTCATTGGCACAGGCAAGACAGTGACTGCACGTGAAACATCGTAGGGCCCCTTGAGCCAAAGGGGTGCGGCTTCTCAGGAATGTGAATGACCTCCTGGTGAGAAGTCATTAGATTTTTAGATCTCCTGGGCATCATGGATGGAAAATCACCCAGGAAAGTTCCCAGGGAGGGCTCAGTCCTCAGTACATCCTAGTGTTTAGTCAGGATGTTTCTGATGCCTGTCCACTCCTGGTTAAAGATGGAGATGAACCTAATCCTCTCCTCGCTCCGGTCCAAAGAGTTTCTGGAATATAAAAGATTAATACGGGGAGTTGCACTATCCCTGTTATAGCCACGCCTGACACATCTCCGGCTATAGCCTCTTTGTTCAAATCTGAACTTCAAATCCCGAGCTTGTCTCTCGAACTTGTCATCAGATGAACAAATCCGCCTCACTTTGTCCAACCAGAACGGCCCAAATGGTGGCTGGACTGTGATTTGAACTAGCGTGAATCAATGCAGTAACGGAGGTTGGCTTCCTGTAAACATCCATCTGAATGTACGAATGATCATCTGTTTCTAGAGTGATGTTCAGGAAATCGACCTTTCTTATGTCATATACATAAGTAAGTAAATCCAGCACGGTAGAAGGTATAATAAAATATAACTTTTAATGTAATTATATTAAAATGGCCGCATGTCTCAAGTAAAAAGACAATGGACAAGAAAAACTAACAAACGACACACAAAAACTTCAGTCACCAACCCAGGAGGGGAAGGGTAAACATGCCCAAAATTGCGACCCCCTAGCAAAATGGCAGTGACATATAAATAAGTGAGAAAGGAACAATCTCACCATTAGTTGGAGTATGGCCTTTTTCAAGGTAACAGAAGATCCCCCTAGGGTGCCAACCTCCACTGTCAGGTAGGTTGTCAGAATAGCTTAACTAGGGGATATTAGGGCACTCCCCCCTTATTCTGCTTCCTCCTCATTCTCCATCTCGGTGGTCCATCTGTGTATCTGCCTGTCTACAATACATTTTGTCTGTCCCTTCATGACCCTTGGCCACTTGGCCCGCCTCAACTACCACGTTAATAAACTTTGTCCTCCCCTGGGTGTGTTATACCCTGGGTTGTAGGACTCTATTTGCTAAAATTATTTGGGTGATTGTTATTATGTTTTTTTGTACTATTGCTGATTGTACCCTTGTAATTTTATAAATTTCTGAGATACTCATTGTGTATTTATGATGCTTCCTTGTCCTTCTTCATAATCAACATTTGAGACTCATTGTTTTGAATAAGCATTATGGCTTACATTGAAGATTGTTATAATATTATCCAGATGGACATGAATTTATATCCCTACTGTATGCTCCCCTTCCCTGTCCACCCTTTTATATTTGTGGATGTTATGGCAATGGGGCCTCATTTATGTATTCATATATCAGTTGGGTGTCCCTGATGGAGCGCAGGCTGTTTGATGAGCACGTCCCCTTGTTAATATGACGGCGACACTCCTGCGCAGGATTTGCCGGTGCGTTCCAGCTTGGAGCGCAGTGTTCCGGAGGTCGCGTGCTTGTCCCGCCCCTTCCAGTTCCCCTGTGACGCGAGCGTCCGTCTATGCTTTCCAGCTTGGAGCGCATCACACACTAATGCCTGCGCCCTTTGTCTGGATACGAGGGCACCGTGATGCGTCACATGGCGCACCGGAAGTGACGTCTGATGCTTGTAATTGGCGCCAGAAGTGAGCATATTTAAAAACGCCACCAATGGATTTGTGTATGCAGCACATGTAATTCCCTGTTATACTTTTTGGGAATCCTTTCCTGTTGTGCCAATACGGTGGTCCCTTCTCCCCCACCTATCCCCTGATGAGTAACTAACGAAACGCGTAGGGAATGGGAAACCTTATGGGACATGCGCAATAGATCCCCGGCTCATCATCTATACATGAGATATTTCTTTATGGGTATTGTGTGGGTGATTTCCCCCCACCCCCCTGTTTGCTTTATATTGCCTCTCTGGATGAAATACCAGCTAGTGGGGATCTTCTGTTACCTTGAGTAAGGCCATAACTAATGGTGAGATTGTTCCTTTCTCAATTATTTATATGTCACTGCCATTTTACTAGGTGGTCGCAATTTTGGGCATGTTTACCCTTCCCCTCCTGGGTTGGTGACTGAAGTTTTTGTGTTTCGTTTGTTGGTTTTTCTTGTCCATTGTCTTTTTACTTGAGCCATGCGGCCATTTTAATATAATTACATTAAAAGTTATATTTTATTATACCTTCTACCATGCTGGATTTACATTCATATGGTTGGTAGTTCTATTTTTATATTTTGATATACATAAGTAAGCCTGATGTTATATAGATTCACATTCAGTTGTTCGATGAATTCCCCCGAGTTGCTGCACCATACCCCTCCACAAAAACCAAAATATCATCTATATATCTCTAGCCAGCACAGCACATGGTTGGCAGCCGGCGTGCCCCCATCGCCAAAAATGCGTCTCTCCCACTCACCCAGGAATAGATTGGCGTACAAGGGCACGCAAGCCGACCCCATGGCCGTGCCGTGCTTCTGTAGATAAAAAAAGATCTTTAAAAACAAAAAAGTTGTGGGTGAGGACACCGCTCAGCAACTCTAGGATGAGCTCTCACATAGGGCCGCCCAGGTTGGAGGCCCCCAAGAAGAGGCGGACTGCATCCAAGCCGTCCGTATGGCTGATGCATATGTACAAAGTTTAAACATCGGCTGTGACCAACAGGATGCCCTCTTCCACAAGGATGCCGTCAATCCTAGTAAGGGTGTCCGTTGCGTCTTTAACCCCTCCATGACGTGTGGTATATACACATATATATAATTTATATACATATACCTCCACCTCAGGGTGTGGCTGAGCAAGTTTTAAATGTTCAGTCCTGTTTTTTTTTCTTCTTTGTGTTGTGTTTGGAGAGGCAAGCTCTCCAGACTGGACAGCCATAGCTCAGGACCTGTGTGGGCGAACCTCACACACATATGGACTGTGCTATTGTGTATCTTTTGTTTTGCCAGTAAGGCTGTGTTTATTCCACCAGAAACGGTGGGCAGAGGTTCTGGCACCACATTTGTTAGCGGAACCCCAAAAGGCATATTACAACTTGGCACTGCAGGATGCCAAGGAATACGCAAAGCTAAAGACAGAGATCTTGGCACGCCTGGGAGTGAATATGGCTGTGAGAGCCCAACAAGTCCACCATTGAACGTATGCCAGAGACAAACCCCGTCGCTCGCAGATGTTTGACCTACTGCATCTCGTTCAGAAGTGGTTGCAGCCAGAGTCCTCCACTCTAGCCCAGATGAGCGAGTGGTGATTGATAGACTTGTGCACTCCCTTCCCAAGCCAGTACAGACTTGGGTTGCCCAGGGCGATCCCCAGAACGCAGATGACTTCATCGGCTGGTAAAGAGGTACCAGGTGGTTGAGAAATCTATCGGGAAACCAGAAATAGTCACTTCTCCATACTGGGATACCGAAAAGGGGGCAGGATTACCACGGACGGGGTCTAGAGCCACCACTGGAGGGCGTCCCACTTCCACTGAAGGTGCCACAAGGACAGTTGCTAAAGATCTAGTCTGTTGGCGGTGTCGCAACACTGGACACTTAGCCGCAAGTTGCCATATGTCCCTCAAGCTCATGGACTGCAGCCTAGGCAGACGGGTCTCCTATTATGCTTATCCCGCCTGCAGTGTGGACTGTCGACCAGACGAGGGGCCGCAGGCATGTGCCGTGTCCGTTAATGGGGTGATGGTGCTTGGACTGTTGGATTCAGGGAGTCTAGTCAGTGCCAACCTTCCCCACCAGCTGATCTCTGCCAAGACTGTGGGCGTTCGCTGCATACATGGGGACGCCAAGGACTACCCTGTGACCACAGTGACAGTGGGAGCAGACTGTGGTGCCCAATCCCACGAGGTCGGGGTGGTTAAGGACCTGATATATCCCGTCATATTGGGGCGCGATTTCCCATTGTTCTGGGACTTGTGGGGGAAAGGAACCGGACTGAGTTGCGTGGACAAATTCCAGGTCCCTAAGGAAATACCCCCGTCGACATCTGAAGGGGATGAGTTCCCATTGTGTGTTCTTGCAGGCGATGAGGACAAGATTGTGCCCGAGGAGGCCAACCTCCCTGAGTTAGAGGTGACAGGAGAAAATTTTGAGTCTGCTCAAGTTTGGAACTTGACCTTGAAGGGGGCATATGACAATGTTACTGTCTGTAATGGGGTTGCTCAAGAGTCGGGGTCAGACACTAGGTACCCACACTTAGCAGTTCATGGGGAGTTATTCTGTCGGGTAACCAAACCAACGGGTGATGAAATACTAGAGCAGCTATTAGTTCCAAGGCCATACCGACAGAGAGTATTAGATATGGCGCATTCACATGTTCTGGGAGGACATCTGGGGGTCGAGAAAACTCAGGAGAGGATATTGAGGAGGTTTTACTGGCCAGGGTGTTACTGGGAGATCCTGAACTATTGTAGATCCTGCCCCACCTGCCAGATAACCGCGCCCTCCTCCCACTTCCGTAGTCCTTAAATCCCCCTACCTGTGATAGAAATCTCCTTTGAGAGGATTGCCATGGACCTAGTGGGGCCCTTAATCAAATCGGCCCGGGGCCACCAATACATCCTGGTGGTCATGGACTATGCGACCCAGTACCCGGAAGCGGTACCACTGAGGAAATCGTTGAGTAGGAGCTTCGTCTAGGAACTTGTCCATATATTTGCCAGGACTGGACTGCCGAAGGAGATCCTAACGGACCAAGGAACCCCGTTCATGAGCAAGGTAATGAAGGAACTGTGTAAAGTCCTTCAGATTACCCAGCAGCGAACCTCCGTTTACCATCCACAGACGGTGGAGCGCTTTAATAAAACCTTAAAAGCAATGCTCAAAAGGTCGTAGAGAAAGACTGTCGTGACTGGGGACTACCTGCTACCATTCCTGCTCTTCTCGGTAAGAGAGGTCCCACAAGCTTCTACAGGTTTCTCTCCGTTTGAGCTATTTTACGGACGTCATTCGCGAGGGCTCCTGGATATTGCCAAGGAAACCTTGGAAGCCGAGGTTATGCCCCACCAGAGCATCATAGAACATGTCGCCCAGATGCAGGCGAGGATGGCAAAAGTGATGCCTATCATGAAGGCTCATCTCCTCCAAGCACAAGAGGCCCAGGCAAGGGTCTATAACCGGTCAGCGAGGCTGAGACAGTTCCAGCCTGGGGATCGTGTACTGGTGCTTTTTCCCACTGTCGAAAGCAAGTTCCTGGCCAAGTGGCAAAGCCCATATGAGGTGGTGGAGAAACTCTGCGAAGTGAACTACAAAGTTCACCAGCCTGGCCGAAGAAAGCAGCACTAAGTGTACCATGTGAACTTTCTCAAGCCGTGGCGAGATCGGGAAACGCTGGGGGCTTCTTGTTTTAGGAGCCAGTCCGAAAGCCAAAGTCGTATATATTATACACCCACGTATATACAGTGGGTACGGAAAGTATTCAGACCCCTTTAAATTTTTCACTCTTTTCGGTGATAATTCTAAGCGGTATGCGTGGAGAAAACCAGGCACTGCTCATCCAGTCCCAACAGTGAAACATGGTGGTGGCAGCATCATGCTATGGGGGTGTTTATCAGCTGCAGGGATAGGACGGCTGTTTGCAATTGAAGGAAACATGAATGCGGCCAAGTACAGAGCTATCCTGGCTAAAAACCTCTTCAAGATTGCTCTGGACCTCAGACTTGGTAAAAGGTTCACCTTCCCACAAGTCAATGACCCTAAACACACAGCTAAAATAACAAAGGAGTGGCTTCAGAACAACTCTGTGACCATTCTTGACTGGCCCATCCAGATCCCTGACTTAAACCCAATTGAGCATCTCTGGAGAGATCTGAAAATGGCTGTCCACAAACGTTCACCATCCAACCTGACGGAACTGGAGAGGATCTGCAAGGAAGAATGGCAGAGGATCCCCAAATCCAGGTGTGAAAAACTTGTTGCATCATTCCCAAGAAGATTCATGGCTGTACTAGCTCAAAAAGGGCTTCTACTCAATACTGAGCAAAAGGTCTGAATACTTATGATCATGTGATATTTGCAAAAATTTCTACATTTTTTTTCAGAGATAGATAGATAGATATATACAGTACAGACCAAAAGTTTGGACACACCTCATTTAAAGATTATTCTGTATTTTCATGACTATGAAAATTGTACGTTCACACTGAAGGCATCAAAACTATGAATTAACACATGTGGAATTATATACTTAACAAAAAAGTGTGAAACAACTGAAAATATGTCTTATATTCTAGGTTCTTCAAAGTAGCCACCTTTTGCTTTGATGACTGCTTTGCACACTCTTGGCATTCTCTTGATGAGCTTCAAGAGGTAGTCACCGGAAATGGTTTTCACTTCACAGGTGTGCCCTGTCAGGTTTAATAAGTGGGATTTCTTGCCTTATAAATGGGGTTGGGACCATCAGTTGTGTTGTGCAGAAGTCAGGTGGATACACAGCTGATAGCCCTACTGAATAGACTGTTAGAATTTGTATTATGGCAAGAAAAAAGCAGCTAAGTAAAGAAAAACAAGTGGCCATCATTACTTTAAGAAATGAAGGCCAGTCAGTCTGAAAAATTGGGCAAACTTTGAAAGTGTCCCCAAGTTCAGTTGCAAAAACCATCAAGCCCTACAAAGAAACTGGCTCACATGAGGACCGCCCCAGGAAAGGAAGACCAAGAGTCACCTCTGCTTCTGAGGATAAGTTTATCCGAGTCACCAGCCTCAGAAATCACAGAACAGCAGCTCAGATTAGAGACCAGGTCAATGCCACACAGAGTTCTAGCAGCAGACACATCTCTACAACAACTGTTAAGAGGAGACTTTGTGCAGCAGGCCTTCATGGTAAAATAACTGCTAGGAAACCACTGCTAAGGACAGGCAACAAGCAGAAAAGACTTGTTTGGGCTAAAGAACACAAGGAATGGAAATTAGACCAGTGGAAATCTGTACTTTGGTCTGATGAGTCCAAATTTGAGATCTTTGGTTCCAACCACCATGTCTTTGTGCGACGCAGAAAAGGTGAACGGATGGACTCTACATGCCTGGTTCCCACCGTGAAGCATGGAGGAGGAAGGTGTGATGGTGTGGGGGTGCTTTGCTGGTGACACTGTTGGGGATTTATTCAAAATTGAAGGCATACTGAACCAGCATGGCTACCACAGCATCTTGCAGCGGCATGCTATTCCATCCGGTTTGCGTTTAGTTGGACCATCATTTATTTTTCAACAGGACAATGACCCCAAACACACCTCCAGGCTGTGTAAGGGCTATTTGACCAAGAAGGAGAGTGATGGGGTGCTGCGCCAGATGACCTGGCCTCCACAGTCACCAGACCTGAACCCAATCGAGATGGTTTGGGGTGAGCTGGACCGCAGAGTGAAGGCAAAAGGGCCAACAAGTGCTAAGCATCTCTGGGAACTCATTCAAGATTGTTGGAAGACCATTTCCGGTGACTACCTCTTCAAGCTCATCAAGAGAATGCCAAGAGCAGTCATCAAAGCAAAAGGTGGCTCCTTTGAAGAACCTAGAATATAAGACATATTTTCAGTTGTTTCACACTTTTTTGTTAAGTATATAATTCCACATGTGTTAATTCATAGTTTTGATGCCTTCAGTGTGAATGTACAATTTTCATAGTCATGAAAATACAGAAATTTCTTTAAATGAGAAAGTGTGTCCAAACTTTTGGTCTGTACTGTGTGTGTATATACATACATACATAATGGTGGCCCGATTCTAACGCATTGGGTATTCTAGAATATGTATGCGGCCGACCGGGCGCGACTAATCAGCGAAGCAGTGTTTAAATGGGTTGTGCACTACTTTAAATTAACCCCCCCGGGGTCCCTAATTTGGCACCAATCAGCGAACCGTGTTAGTGAGGACCGGGGAGCGGCGCTGCCTGTGCGGGTACTTCCGCTGCGAGCAGCCGGGAGATGACCGGCTAGCGACGGTCATCTCCCGGCTGTATCGCCGCTGACCTCCATGCGGCTACCGTCAGGAGATCAGCGGCTAGGGCCGCTGATCTCCCGACGGCAAGTGTGAAGGGAGGACCGAGGAGCGGCGCCGTCTAGGCCGCTGGTCGGGGTACTCCCGGCTGCATTGCTGATGACCTTCGTGTGGCAGATGAGCCGCTAACGGCCGCCATCTTGTTCTGAAATCCCGCGTCGCTGATTAGCCGCGGCCCGACCAATCAGCGACTCGGGATTTCTTGGACGGACAGACAGACGGGATAAGCCGATTATATAGTAGATATATACACTGCTCAAAAAAATAAAGGGAACACTCAAATAACACATCCTAGATCTGAATGAAATATTCTCTTGAATACTTTGTTCTGTACAGAGTTGAATGTGCTGACAACAAAATCACACAAAAATCATCAATGGAAATCAAATTTATTAACCAATGGAGGCCTGGATTTGGAGTCACCCCCAAAATTAAAGTGGAAAAACACACTACAGGCTGATCCAACTTTGATGTAATGTCCTTAAAACAAGTCAAAATGAGGCTCAGTATTGTGTGTGGCCTCCACGTGACTGTATGACCTGTATGTCGCCTGGGCATGCTCCTGATGAGGTTGTGGATGGTCTCCTGTGGGATCTCCTCCCAGACCTGGACTAAAGCGTCCGCCAACTCCTGGACAGTCTGTGATGCAACGTGATGTTGGTGGATGGAGCAAGACATGATGTCCCAGATGTGCTCAATCGGATTCAGGTCTGGGGAATGGGCGGGCAAGTCCATAGCTTCAATGCCTTCATCTTGCAGGAACTGCTGACACACTCCAGCCACAGGAGGTCTGGCATTGTCCTGCATTAGGAGGAACCCAGGGCCAACCGCACCAGCATATGGTCTCACAAGGGGTCTGAGGATCTCATCTCGGCACCTAATGGCAGTCAGTCTACCTCTGGCGAGCACATGGAGGGCTGTGCGGCCCTCCAAAGAAATGCCACCCCACACCATTACTGACCCACTGCCAAACCGGTCATGCTGAAGGATGTTGCAGGCAGCAGATCACTCTCCTCGGCGTCTCCAGACTCTGCCACATCTGTCACATGTGTTCAGTGTAAACCTGCTTTCATCTGTGAAGAGCACAGGGTGCCAGTGGCGACTTTGCCAATCCTGGTGTTCTGTGGCAAATGCCAAGCGTCCTGCACGGTGTTGGGCTGTGAGCACAACCCCCATCTGTGGACGTCGGGCCCTCATACCACCCTCATGGAGTCGGTTTCTAACCGTTTGTGCAGACGCATGCATATTTGTGGCCTGCTGGAGGTCCTTTTGCAGGGCTCTGGCAGTGCTCCTCATGTTCCTCTTTGCACAAAGGCGGAGGTAGCTGTCCTGCTGCTGGGTTGTTGCCCTCCTACTGCCCCCTCCACGTCTCCTGGTGTACTGGTCTGTCTCCTGGTAGCGCCTCCAGCCTCTGGACACTACGCTGACAGACTTCAGCAAATCTTCTTGCTACAGCTCGCATTGATGTGCCATCCTGGATGAGCTGCACTACCTGAGCAACTTCTGTGGGTTGTAGAGTCCTTCTCATGCTACCACGAGTGTGAAAGCACAACCAACATTCAAAAATGACCAAAACATCAGCCAGTAAGCATTGGTACTGAGATGTGGTCTGTGGTCCCCACCTGCAGAACCACTCCTTTATTGAGTGTGTCTTGATAATTGCCAATAATTTCCATCTATTGTCTATTCCATTTGCACAACAGCATGTGAAATTGATTGACAATCAGAGCCTCAACCTTGTGTCCTGTCCCTGTGTCATCTTTTGCAGGTCTGGGGCCCCTCTTTACCTGGGTGAGTCTGGTGCAATATGACTTTTGGGATTATTGGGATCATAGAATCCACATGGGAGTGATTTCCAACTACCTTTATTACATGTCCTTCTCCCTGTTTTAGTATTAGCACATAGCTCTGACCCCTGGGGTGAACCATTTGTTTTGACCTATTTATATGCAATATGAGGGACGATATGTCTGCTTGTCCAAGTTATATGTTAACACTACTAAAGTGATGTACTGTCTTTTAATGAACTATTTATGTAATAAAGTTTTTCCATGCCATTCTACTCAGTTGTTCTTATATATATAAATAGTACGACACACGTCATAACCCCCTGTTTAGTGCGGGCTCTGGTGCTGAGCCCACGCCTTTCCGGGCACGTGTCAGTTGATCTATACAGCTGACATGTGCCCGCAACTGCCGCGGGTGGAATCGCGATCCACTCATGGCTGTTAACCAGTTAAATGCTGCTGTCAATCTCTGACAGCGGCATGTAAATCGTTCTTCCGGGAAGCGCGTCATTGGCGACCCCATCACATGATCGCGGGTCGCCGATGAGTTGGCATGACAACCCGGGGTCTGCAGGAGACCGCTGTGGTTGTCATTGCCAGATTGCTATGAGCACCGCCCAACGGTCGGCGTTCATAGCAAGTGAACAAATCTGCTACACACAGGTGATCTGATCATCTCCTGTGTGTAGTACAAGAGATCAAACAAGTGCTGCTTCTATTGAGGCTAGCAAAAAGTAAAAAAAAAAAGTTTTTAAAGATATAAAAAAAATGAAAGTTTAAATCACCCCCCCCATTCGTCTCATTCAAAATAAAACCATAAAAAAAAACACATACACATATTCGGTATTTCCGCGTTCAGAATCGCCCGATCTATCAATATAAAAAAATAATTAATCCAATTGGTAAACGGCGTAACGAGAAAAAAATTCAAAACACCAGAATTACGTTTTTTTGGTCGCCTCAACAATGCAATAAAATGCAATAACGGGCGATCAAAACATCGGAACTACCCCAAAATGGTATTTAATTAAAACGTCAGGTTGGCGCGCAAAAAAAATAAGCCCTCACCCGGCCCCAGATCCCGAAAATTGGAGGCGCTACGGGTCACGGAAAACTGACCTTTTTTTTTTTTTTTTTTTTTTTTTTAGCAAATTTTGAATTTATTTATTTTTACCACTTAAATAAAAAGGAACCTATACATGTTTGGTATCGACGAACTTGTAATGACCTGCACAATAATAATGGCATGTCAGTTTTAGCATTCAGTGAACGTGGTAAAATTAAAAAAAAAACATTTGTTGAATTGCACTTTTTTTGCAATTTCACTGCATTTGGAATTTTTTTCCTGTTTTCCAGTACACGATATGGTAAAACCAGTGATGTCGCTCAAAAGTACAACTTGTCCCGCAAAAACTAAGCCCTCACACGGCCATATTAACCGAAGAATATAAAAGTTATGGCTCTGAGAAGTAGGGGTGCAAAAAGCGAAAAAGCAAAAACGGAAAATGGTCCCATCATGAAGGGGTTAACATAAGATGGTAAAGTTTCTACTCCTTTTTTAGGTAGAAACCAATAAATTTACAGATGGGTTCACATAACCCATCAATACCGGAGTCATTCAGACATCTGGAAGGATTGACGGCATCCTTGTTGACCTTGGGTAGGAGGTAGAAGGTTGGGCTTTAACCCTGCTGGTGTACTCCTGTCGCTTTTCATATTTGCTTAGGCACTTGCTTAGATTTTTGGCCATTGCGCAATTTGCAATACTTCCTCATGGGGCCCATGGTGGTGGCCACTTTACAATATTATTCTGTTATGTATCGTGTGGTGCTGATTACTGTGGTGGACTTCTCTTTGCTTGTCTTGCTATAAACCTCTTTTTACATTTTGTTGAATAAACGTCATGGATTTCAAACCATTTAACTCAGTTTCCTCTTATATTTAAAGCTATTTTATATGTCGAACTATTCTTACAAGTTGTGTAACTCCTTGCAGCTTATGTCCTACCTGTAAAAGTGGAGATGGAGATTGTGATACAACAGTATGAAAAAGCCAAGCTAATCCAGGAAGAGCAGTTGGAACGACTCACACAGATGTGCCAAGAACAAGCGGTCAGTTGTGTTTTATTTTTTATGTTGTGTTTTTTTTCTCCTCTTTCATACAATCTTTAACACATACAAGCGCACTGTTACAGTAATATACGTGTGCTGCGTTACAATTGTTACATTTGTGTTAAAAGGGAAACACACTGTCATTAGGTAAGAAGTGAAAGTTTCTAGTGATCACACCACTAAATTAAAAATCCTTGATCCAGCTTGTTTTTTCATTTTCCTTTTGTTTTAGCACTTAATCTGTACTCAAATCAGTGGAAACAAGGATTTCATTTTGGTTTGCTAGCACTAGGTGGCGACACTTTCCTGGTTACAAATATGCAGTGAAGGCATTCATCGATTCTCCAAGTCTACTTATAGTATATGATCTGCAAGGGTCCATTCACGCTACATTTACAGTGTACGTCTGTGAAAACTCCCAGTTTATGCGTCAAACTTGTTCATAGAACCCCAATCGCCTTTTTTTGGACTAATATGTATGTCAATATCGATGCTGTGGAGTCTGAATCGGAGCTAGTTTTGGATGGAGTCTGAGTTAGTGCTAATATACCGATTCCAGTTTAAAATAAAAAAATACCCAATTTTAAAACATTCTAATTATCAACTTTCATAGAAAAGTATAAAAAATATAAATGCATTTTTTTACGTTCTATCAATCTAAGCCCCACAGTGACAGTAAAGCATATATACCACTTAGAATCCTTTTGTTATTTTTTTTATTTTATTTAAACCATCAGACAATATGAGTGACTTGCTACCGAAGGACAATGTGTAGTCAGGTTTGAGTTTTATGTTTGGAAATCCTTGTTGCGTACGCCATCAAAATACTCGGCAAATGCAGTGTTAATGCACTTTTACAACTATAGGGCCCCCACATGAAACTTAAATAAAAACCTGAGGTCACATTTCCAAAAACTAAAGCTAATCCTGCATTTGTCTTTATTTTCCATGATATTCATAATCTACAATTTCTCATACCGATATGTGTTCTCATCTCTTTCTTAGTTTGAAATTCGGCAGCTAAGAGCTCACCTTGCACAGCAAGACCTGGATCTGGTGGTCGAGAGGGAACGAGCCTTAAAACTCCCACATGAGCTACAGAACAAAAGCGGCCGGTTCAAGGTGATGGGAGGAAGAGATTCTGATGAGGAAGCAACCGAAAATATCACCGAGCTGTCACATGGTGAGTGCACAGTACAGCCATTCCTAGTAGTAGACACATTTATTACATTAATAGAACTGGTTGGCCGCCGTGGACCTGTGCATGTGGTTTGTGAGCAGAGAGGACCAAGTAGGGTCGATGTAGGAACAGCGGAGAATTAATAAGGTAAAGTTTTTAGTTTTTGTTGTTTTCCTGATTTTACATTCTTGTGCCATATACCTGTTGTTGAAGCCTGAAAAACCCTTCAGTAGTTTATTCAGTCTGTCACCCATTTGTTTGCACAGTTTTGTTTATTACAAGACATAATGTATGATACATGGGGGGTCTGCTGAATTTGCACATTAACTTTTAAAGATTTACTCCAGATTTTATTATTTTTCTTGCTAACTTAATATCTGTACAGTATTTTTACATTTTAGCACCAATTTTATTTGCAATATTACTTACCATTTTCATCGGCAGCTAAAACTTGCTTACCAGCTGAATTTTTGAAGAGAGAGGTTTTGGAAATGTCAAATTTAATTTTTCCTTTTTTTTTTTTTTCTTCTTCAAGTTTTTGTTTGTTTCTTGCACACCTTCTTTCATCGTCCTTTTTTTTTCGCATTTTTCTATTTATTTTTTTATCTGGCCATTTTTTGCGGGACAAGTTGTACAGTACTTTTGAATGACCCCGTTCATTTTACCATATAGTGTACTGGAAAAGGGGAAAAAAAATCCCAGTGCATTGAAATTGTAAAAACTGTGTAATACCACAATTATTTTTTGGGTATTTTTTATTACCATGTTCACTATATGGTAAAACTGACCTGGCAATATGATTACCCAGGTCAGTATGAGTATGCAGATACCAAACATACATAGTTTTTTTTATTATTTAGGTGGTGAAAAAATATTTGGAAATTTGTAAAATAAAAAACTAATCTTGCCTTTGTCGCCATTTTCCGAGACCCGTCACGTTTTCATTTTTCGAGATATGGGGCTGTGCGAGGGCCTATTTTTTGTGCCCTGCGCAGATGTTTTCAATGATACAATTTTTGGGTGGATACGTTTTGATCGCCTCTTATTGCAATGCTGCTGTGGCCAAAAAAACGTAATTTCGTTTTTGTTTTTTTTCCGTTATGTCGTCTACCGAATAGATTAATTTATTTTAGATTTTCCTACATGAGACATTTCTGAATGCAGCAATACCAAACGTGTATTTTATTATTTTTTTTTAATTATCTTATTTTTAATGGGGCAAAAGAAGGGTGATTTGAACATTTTTTTTTTTTTAATGCATTTAATAGTTCCTTTAGGAGATTTGAAGCTGCGATTGTCCAATCGCTTGTGCTATATGTAGCAGTGGATCAGCCCTGCTATGCATAGACAAAATCACAGGAGGCTCGTAATGATAGGCATGGGGATCATCAGCTGACCCCTAGCTGTCATGACATCCCAATGGCGCCCAGCTGTCACGTCATGGGCGCGCCGATGGGTGGGAGGAACGACTTGTTCCCTGCTGGCGTATGTTAAATGCTGCTGTCAGAGATTGACAGTGGCATTTAACTGGTTAACAGCCACCCACAGCTGTTAGAGGCACTTGATATCCGATTAAATCAGCCATCAAGTGCGGAGAGAGATGTGGCCTCGGCGTGCAAGCCCACATCAAAGGCAGGGTCACTACTTTTGATGTACATGTACGTCAAGGGTAGTGAAGGGGTTAAACACTTGGTGTCTTTGAAGATCTGAAGCTGTTAAAGGATGCTCAAAAGACTGAACATATGAAGAGCAAGTGGTTTTTACAAAGAAATACATATGATGATATGATTACTTTTGCAGGGTTTTTTGGTAAGGCTACATTCCCCTGATGAGATGATGCAGAGTTTTTATTATTTTTTTCAACTGTAAATTTTTATTGAAATTTTAAGAACATACACAGTCATGTATCAAGTTATAGCAAGGATATTATGTGGTGACATAGAGGTGGAGAAGGAGGGGAGAATACCAATTAAATGTTTTGGGTGAAAGATTTGGAAGCCTCTAGTCTTATTGATGGTGAGGTGAAGGGTGTGCGGTTAGTGTATACTGACCAAGATGACCAGATTTTCTATCATTTGTGTACTTTATTTGTAAATATAGCTGATAACTTTTTGATAATCAGATACCAAGAAGTTTACTCCAAATCCCCCTTTCAGACAATGGCGGTATAGTGTGGCTTTATTTGGGTCGTTTAAAGATAATGAGATGGTGCAGTAACTGGGAGAACTTGAAATAGGTAGAGTAGTTTGGGAAGTAATGTCATTTTGAGCATATGTATGCGGCCAGATGATGCTGAGTTTTTGTAACGTATCAGCACCTATTAGCTAAATTGGGTAATTTGTGTTTTTAATTGCGTCTTTTTTTACATGCATTTTTATTGTGTGTTTGCTGCCATGGTATGTTTTGGCATGTTCGTTTCTAGTGCCTTTCCACTGTGGAAATGCACGAAAAACCTTATGTAATCCGCACGTGACCTTATCAGAGTTTTGTCAAAGCCAAATACCAGAAACGAGCATGAAAAGCAAAGCAATTTAATTTAAAACTTTTAAAGGGGTATTCCCATCTCCAAGATCCTATCCCAATATTTAATAGGTGTAATAATATTAGCAAATACCTCCAATTAGAAATGTAGTGTAGTTCTTCTCATTCTCTATGTCGCTTACCCCATGTGCAGGTTATTGCAGTAGCTTAGGTATCCATGGTATCGCCAACTACCAGCTACCTAACTGTCACTGTTAGCACAACAGTAGTCGCACTAATAATAATAATAATAATATTATTACACCTACTACATATTGGGATAGGATCTTGGGAGATGATGAATACCCCTTTAAGTTTTAAATGAAACTGCTTTTTTTTCATACTTTCTGGTATTTGGCTTTGACAAAACTGCGTTTTTCGTGCACACAGTGGAAACGCACTAAAAACGCATATGCATTTTTTATGTGTGGATTTTCCGCATTTGATGCAAACTTAAAGGTAAAATCCACACATAAAACTCAGCGAACCCGCTAGAGAAATTGACATTGTGGATGTCAAACACGCACCGCAGGTCAGTTTACGCAGCTTAACAAAACCACAGTAGACATGAGATTTCTAGAAATCCATTCGCTTTGCTGGAACTGTAAGCAGCGAAAGTACTCTGTCAAAAACTGTTGTAGTGTAAATTATGCACATTTTCAGGACGGTGTTCACACCAGGACATTATGAATGCCTTCCTGCATCATAGACAACAGGGGCTTATATGGGGTCACCGTGGAATCATGTTTTGCTTTTTTTTTGTGCTCTTTAATATGCCTGTTTTGCAACTTTTGAACATCTTGACTATCCCTGCCCTCTTTTGAGCCATTCTCTAGAAAAAAGGGGGTCCCTGACCCACTGGACATTTTTGGGAGAAATGTTACCAGTGTAATTCATTGTAATATCCCTCTAATCATAATGAAATGTGAGATTTTTAGAAATAGACTGTATGCCATCAGTATTTCTGTGTACAAGACTATGTTCCCACTATGAGAATTTGATGAATTTTTGATGATGCAGATTTTTTGCACTTATTAGGTTACTTGCGTTTGAGTGCACTTTTTCCGTCTTTTTTGGTAAGTCACGTTTTAAATAAAGCTTCTTTTTGTTTTGGATACTTCCTGGTATTTTGCTTTGACAAAACTTCTCTGTTACAGCTATGTGCTTTTTACATGTGTGGGGATTTTCCGCATCTAGTGCAATTCTATGGGTAAAAGCCGCACGTTAAATTCCGCTTGTTCGCAAAAGAAATTGGCATGATTCGGATTTGAAATACACACCGCATGTCAGTTTACGCAGAGTTAAAAAAGAAAAAGCACAGTGGGCACAAGATTTCTATATCCACTTTGCTGGAACTGTCTTGAGCTTCCTTGATCCCGCCGCTCTTTTCTGTTCTGTGTTGCTCCCTTGCAGAGATATTCACTTTTGTTTCTTCCAGAGTACACTATATGAAATCTCTGCTTTGCAGTGCAACTGGACATTTCTTCAAAGATTTTTTATTTTGGAGGCGTGCTCTTTCACCCCTCTCCCAGATGCTGCCAATCCTAGCTCAGCAGACTGAGAAACTGCTAGACCAGCTGTGATTGACAGTGTATGGCAGGGTGGGTGGTGAAGCGTATGCTATGCACCATGCAATCCCTTCCCTAGTAGTATTGTGGTGGCACCATGTGTGTCTGGTTCATATGCCCCTGCGACTAAGTTTCAAGCATATAAAAAAAATCGTCTGAGTATCAGAGACTCAGATGATTGCATTTAAGAATTGCAATATATCCATAAAAATCGACTGTTTTTTTTGTTTTTCTTATGCATACCCATAGACTTGAATAGCCGAGTTTCATGCGACACAAAGAAAATACTAGTGAATGCTACAATTTTATTTTTTTTTAACTTGTCCGTTTTTTTCACAGACAGCAATTGGACTGGACCGAAAATTTTGTGAACTTTGCCTATTACAGTGCTCATAGAAGTAGTATGACTGCAGGATCAGGCTGCAGATAGGGTTTGTTTGTAGTCTGTAACCATAACATTAATTTTTCTACATCGCACTCTGTGGGGTGCCTTCAATAAACTGATTGTCCTGGAACATAAAATATTATTTGGATCTTTTGCAACTTCTATATTTACTTCAAGGGGTTTTCCCCCACAAACAAAGCATATTTTAATTATTAGATCTTGGAATAATAATAAGTTTCACAATTGGATGTGTTAAAAAAATGTTCCTGTGCTGAGATAATCTTATAAATGTGCCCTGCTGTGTACTGTGTAATGGCTGTGTCTGACCATACAGGAACATGGTCTGATCATACCACAGCTCCTGGGCAGAGGAGGAAGAAAAAGAGTATACAGACAGGACAGCAGGGGATCACAGCTGATTCTTTTTGTGAGGTAAAACATTTCACTGCCTGTTTGTAACCAATGTTTTACCTCACAGAATCCGCTGTGATCCCCTGCTGTAATGTTTGTATACTCTTTTGTGTCCTCCCCTGCCCAGGAGATGTGGTATGATCAGACCATGTCCCTGTACGGTTAGACACAACCATTACACAGTACACAGCAGGGGCACATTTATAACATCTCAGCACAAGAAAAAATTTTTTTAACACATTTGAGAGATCTAACCTCTTAATATGGGCATAATGGTTATAGACTGCGGAGGAGAGTGATACCTGTATGCCTCATATCAGAAGCCTGGTTGTTGAGAAATCATCTTTTACCGCTTTATGTAAATGAGTTCTTCCAGACTATGTGATGGACGCTGCTTGGAAGTTGGATCCCGCGCCTGCGCATTCCAACTGCCATCGCTCCTCTTCAGTTTTCCGCCCTTCTATGGGCGCGGGATTTCCCAGGGACAGAGTGACAATGTGGGAGGAAAAAGGATAATGAAGAGAGGAGGCAAAGTTCTCTTCCGGGCAGCGTCCGCCCCATAGCCTGGAAGAGTCCCTAAGATGTCCCCAAAATTGACCCCATTTTGGAAATTATACCCCTTGATGAATTCATCTACCAGTGTAGTGAGTGTCTTCACACCACATGTGTTTTCCAGAAATAAGTTTGATGGCTGTTGTAGAGTGAAAATTGCATATAAGTTATTTTAGTGTGTAATACATTGTACTCAGCTTGTGCTTCTGGAGATATGCACGCCTTAAATTGTTAAAGAGACCCTGTTAACATGATCACCTCCCTAAGCTGTTTTTATGGTCATATTCGTCTCTTAAAGATAAACTCATCAATACCATTACGGATGCAATCTGTTGCTCGCTGACTGAAAAATTGCTGGTTTGATATCCAAATTGAGGTTTAAAGGGGGTGGTCAAAAAAAAAAAAAAAGACCAGCAATTATGTCCATAAAATGGCTTCTGATGGAGGAGCATCCTGCAATTGGAACTCTGCATTTCTGTTGGAGGAGTCTGATGGTCACATTCTCCAGTGAGGAAAGCTGAAATAATCATAGAAAGGGGCCAACAACCCCTTTTAAGTGCTCTAGGGCTGAGAACAGCACCTCTAAAGCCTCCGCCTCCCCAGCTCTATTTCCTAACCAGCTTCACCTTCCTCTGCTTGACTAACCGCTCTAGCTTGAGCCCACAGACCATGAGCGGTCAGTCCTGCATAGGATGGCCATTCAATAGAGGCAGAAGCTTTGATGGCACCCAGACCACTTAAGCCACATTTGCATATTTATTAAGCCAGTGTTTTTTTCTCTTTCCCCATGACGGCACCACGGAGAGAGGGGATCCGCCCTTCAAGGACAGGAAACCTACAGATAAAAAGGGCGGCACCTCTCTCCTGCATCAGTTGGTTTCCTGTCCTTGACGGGGACCTACAGATGAGAAGAAAGAAAGTGAAAGAAACGAAGATAAAAGAAAAGATTGACTTACCAGGCCCGGCCAGACCGGTTCAGGCAGCGGGGGTTCCCTGCCTCGGCTGATGCGGTGTCCTGTAGCGCAACCGCTGGGGTCAGTGGGCCTCTAGGGTGGCAGGGAGACGCGACGCAGGGATTGGACCGCCGCGGTCTCCAGTGGCGTCGAGGTCCAGGTTGGTAAGTATGGCTGGGCTTCCGGGGCTCAGGTTGGGGAGTAGGCCTGAGCTCTGGGGCCCAGGTCCAATGCTTGCCTGGGCTTCCGGGGGAGCGCGCAGGAGGCGCTCCCCTCTGACGCGGCTGGGGCACGCTCCGGAAGTGACACGTGCCGCAGGTCCCTCTGGGAGCGGCGTTTGAACGCGCGCGCAGGAAACCGAGGGACGGCGCGCTCATGGCTCAGAGGTGGCAGGCCAAAGGGGGGGGGCGGACCCCTATAGAGATTAAATTGCCAGGGAAGCACAGGGGAAGTGCTTCCTGGCAGGCTCTGGCACTCTTCAGGATGAGCGAGCAGGAGCTACAGGAGGTGCAGCCCCTGCACCCCCACTCACCATCACCATCACCTCAGAGACGCGGGAAGCGTACAAAAGGACCCTCCAGTGACCCTTCACGCCAACACAGCCAAGGTGACTGGGGGAGCGGACGGTCTGGCAGGTCTTCACAACGTGGCACGGACTCCAGCATGGCGTCAACCTCGAAGAAAGACCCAGCTACTGGGACAGGTTCCTGTTCAAATCCGGTATTCCCTCTTACAACGGGTCGGTAAGTGATCTTCGTGAAAGCTCACTTGTAACCCGGGACCCCCCTCTCTTTTCTTCTCAGGGAAGGAAGAGTACGGGCAAGTCCAAGCACAGGGCCTACGCACTTTGCGCAGAGGATCTGCCCACTACGTGGCAAAAAAGACTGTGCAACTCATGCATCGAACAGACAATCTGTGAGGAGACCCCTAAGTTTGCTTCAGAACTCAGATCCCTGATTAAGTCTCAGGTTGAGGATACCTTTAAGCCCCTGCAGAAGGGGGGGGGGAGAAACAAGGGAAAACCAGACACCTATCCCTGGTGTCAGAATCTAGTAGTTCAGACGAGGAGGGGGTAGTCTCCGATTCATCCTGCTCATCGTCTTCGTCATCTTCGGGGGATGGGGGTCGTAGCTGTTTCCCTATAGATGGAACTGATAGCTTGATTAAAGCAGTTTGGTCCACTATGGGGTTCGTAGATCCTCACCCTAAAAAATCAGTCCAGGATATAATGTTTAGTTGCTTGGAGCAGAAGAAAAGGAGAGTCTTCCCTCTTAATGATAAAGTACACTCTCTGATTAAGAGGGAATGGAAAAAAACGGAAAGGAAAGGATTGTTATCGCCCAAAAGGAAATACCCCTTCGAGGACCCAGTATGCTCCTTCTGGGGGAAGGCGCCTAAAATAGATGTAGCGATAGCCAAGGCTTCTAAAAAATTTTCCCTGCCATTCGAGGACATGGGGGTGCTGAAAGACCCAATGGACAAAAAAGCCGACTCCTTTCTGAAAGGAGCTTGGGAGGCGGCAGGAGGGGGGCTAAAACCCGCAGTGGCAGCCACATGCACAGCCAGATCTTTAATGATCTGGCTGGATCAGCTAGAAATGCAATTAAAAAGTAAAACATCAAGGGATAACATAATAGGCTCCATCCCAATAATGAAGGGCTCAGCAGCTTTTCTAGCTGACGCCTCAGCCGACTCCGTCAGACTGGCAGCCAGGGCTGGGAGTTTTTCTAACGCAGCTAGACGGGCCCTCTGGCTCAAATGCTGGCCGGGTGACCCCCAAACAAAGTCTAGGCTGTGCTCCATCCCTTGTGAGGGGGAGTTCCTATTCGGATCTACCCTGGACGATATCCTGGACAAAGCCGGGGATAATAAAAAACGCTTTCCGGTGCTCTCCGGTACTTCATTTAGGAAATCCTTTCGGAGCAGGAAATTAATGCAGAGAAAACCCCCCCAAAGACCAGGACAGGTGGGAGGACAGAAGACAAAAAAAGGCCAAGGGGTTTATGTTTAATAGGCCCCCCAGTGACAATAGGAAACCCGCCCAATGAAAGGCAGCCCCAGGTGGGGGGGGAGACTTCTCCACTTCCTCCCGGCCTGGGAAAAAATATCAGACAGTCGTTGGATTTTAGGCCTGATAAAATCAGGACTAAGATTCCAGTTCCTCTCCGTTCCCCGTCCAAATTTCGTTATAACCCCCGTGAGGTCTTCAGGGGCATAACAACTAGCTCTAGAACAGGAGGTTCTAGGTTTAGTAGGCAAAGCAGTCCTTCAGGAAGTCCCAGCTCAGGAGGAAGGCGAAGGATTCTACTCCCCTCTGTTCCTCAGAAATAAAATGGACGTAACATTCAGGACTATTGTGAACCTAAAAAAAATTTAACAGATTTCTAAAGGTACAATCGTTCAAGATGGAACCAATAAAAACATCAGTGAAATTGTTGTTCCCGGGCTGTTTTATGGCCGTCCTGGATCTGAAGGACGCCTATTATCATGTCCCCATACACACAGACTACCGAAAATTCCTGAGAGTTGCGATACCGCTGAAGGGCATAATCAAACACTACCAATATGCGGCTCTCCCCTTCGGGTTAGCGATAGCCCCAAGGGTCTTCACAAAGATAGTGGCAGAGGTTATGGCCCATCTGAGGGAGCAGAACATCCTAATAATCCCGTACCTGGACGATCTGCTTATAATAGGCAACTCGTTCGACCATTGCAAGGACCATCTAGCAAGAGTCATGGGTTCCTTGACAAATTTAGGCTGGCTTCTGAATCTAAAAAAATCCAGGTTGGAGCCAGATCAAGTGCAGGAGTACTTGGGCATCCTATTAGATTCAAGGATTCAGGAATGCCGTCTCCCGGCAGGGAAAATCCAGAGCATGATGGCCCGAGTATCCCACGTAAAGGACCATCCCTACATGACACTGCGGGGTGCAATGTCCCGCCTAGGTTCCATGACTGCCTGCATCCCAGGCGTCCGCTGGGCTCAGTTGCACACCAGGGTCTTACAATGGGAAATCTTGGGGGCAGAAAGGTCAATAAGAGGGCACTTAGAAGGTCTGCTGACTTTATCATCAAAAACCTTGCTTTCCCTGACATAGTGGACAGAGGGGGACAATTTAGCCAGGGGCGTTCCATGGACAATATCAGTGTCACAGGTCCTAACGACAGATGCAAGCCCCAAGGGGTGGGGGGCTCATCTAAACGACCAGGTAGCTCAGGGAGTCTGGTCAAAGGATTTGGAAGCGGTATCTTCCAACATGAGGGAACTCCTGGCTGTAAAATATGCCCTCTTAGAATTCTTAAACACTCTACGGAGGCATCATGTAAGAGTTTTTTCGGACAACAAGGTAGTGGTGGCATACTTAAATCACCAGGGGGGGGACCCAGTCCCATTTTCTTCTACAAGTGTCAAGTTCTATCCTCCAGGTAGCAGAGAACAATCTAGAGTCCCTATCGGCACTCCACATAAAAGGGACTGAGAATATCACGGCAGACTTACTGAGCAGGACCCAGCTGAAACAGGGCGAGTGGGAGCTGAATCAACTAGTGTTTAACCAAATCACGAGGGCTTGGGAAAACCCCTCCATAGACCTATTCGCCAACTGGCGGAACAAAAAAGTGGACATGTTCTGTTCAATTGACCCCAAGGGGAACCCAGCAGCACTAGATGCCTTCTCAATCCCATGGAACCACCAGCTAGCGTATGCCTTTCCTCCGATTGCTCTCATTCCGGCGGTTCTGAGGAAAATCAGGGAAGACGAGGCAAACATAATTCTGATCGCCCCCTTCTGGCCGAAGAGGCCTTGGTTTTCCTGGCTGAGGATAATGTCCACCACCGACCCCTGGGTCCTTCTGGATCTCCTGTCTCAGGGACCGATCCTTCACCCTCAGGTAGCAAACCTGCACCTGACATCCTGGATTTTGAGAGGGCGCTCTTAAGGGATAGAGGGTTTTCCCCTAATTTAATCTCTACCCTACTGCAGAGTAGGAAACCCGTAACCACCAGACTCTACGGTAAAACCTGGAAAAAATTCCTCTCATTCACGGGTTCGAAAGTATTAGGGGAGGCCCCCATTACTGCCATCTTGGAGTTCCTTCAAAAAGAGTTGGAGCGGGGGTTGGCCACAAGCACTCTAAAGGTTCCGGTGGCGGCACTGGGAGCCCTATATAACTGCGACCTGGCCAGGGATAGGTGGATCTCCAGATTCATCAGGGCATCTCATAGGTCCAGGCCCATCCCCTCCCGGAATGCTCCTCCTTGGGACTTAAATTTAGTTCTCTCAGCCCTGACCAAACGTCCCTTTGAGCCTCTACCGGATGCATCTCTTAGAATCCTATCTCTCAAGACGTCCCTTCTAGTAGCCCTCACATCGGCACGTGGTGTTAGCGACATACATGCCTTATCAGCGGGGCCCCCATTTATGCAAATTCTAGAGGACAGGGTGACACTTAGGACTGACCCAGCATACCTTCCTAAGGTGGGATCACTTTTCCACAGGTCGCAGGAGGTCACCCTCCCTTCCTTTTGCTCAAACCCAAAAAACAAGGGGGAAGAAACCCTTCACACCTTAGATGTCAGGAGGTGCATCATCCAGTACTTAGAGGCCACATGGGAGTGTAGGAAGGATAGGGCTCTTTTTGTGTGCTTCCAGGGATCTCTGAAGGGACGGAAGGCCTCCAAGAGCACACTGGCAAGGTGGATAAGGGACGCCATCTCCCTGGCTTACTCCTCAAGCGGGGAGTCCGCACCAAAAGATTTAAAGGCTCACTCGACTAGGGCAGTAGCAGCCTCCTGGGCGGAGAAAGCTGGGTCTTCAATCGAGCAGATATGTAGAGCTGCAACCTGGTCTTCCCCTTCTACATTCTTTAAGCACTATCGGCTGGATCTAACCTCTTCCTCGGACCTTACCTTTGGCAGAAGGGTTCTGGAAGCGGTGGTCCCTCCCTAATCAGCACTTCTCTGCAAATCTCTCCGTGGTGCCTTCATGGGGAAAGAGAAAGACGTAGTTACTTACCGGTAACGGGATTTCTCGGAACCCATGACGGCACCCGTACATTCCCTCCCTTCACACATGGGTGTGCACATTTATTTATTACCTATGCTTAGTCACAGGGTGTGTCTGGCAAGCTCCTTTTAAGATGTTAAAATTTGTGTTACTAACCTGGCGGTCCTCTCTGTGCTCTGTAAACAACTGATGCGGGAGAGAGGTGCCGCCCTTTTTATCTGTAGGTTTCCTGTCCTTGAAGGGCGGATCCCCTCTCTCCTTGGTGCCGTCATGGGTTCCGAGAAATCCCGTTACCGGTAAGTAACTACGTCTTTTTTTCAGTCAGGGAGCAACAGATTTGCATAGGTAAACGTTTGGATGATATTCTCTTTCATAGAGCAACCAACACAGTCATATAAACCGTGTGTGGGGGGAGGGTGAATCCTTCTGACAGATTCCCTTTAAATGAATTCTTCCTGCTACATCATGCCATGCATGTGATCACATAACTGTTGTTTTGGCACACTATAGGGCTCAGAAGGGAGAAAAGGAAAGGTTGGGGGGATGCATTCCGCTTTGGTAGTTCATATTTTGGGGGAGCAATGTCTCTTTTCAGAGCTTTTGAGCTACCAGTAATGTGGAAATCTCCTATTCTTCCATTGACAGGGCTTATTTGTGGGATGAGTTGAAGATTTTATTGGTACCATTTTGGGGTAAATAATATTTTGTATCACATTTATGCTCTGTTCTGTGCTGAATACTTACACTGGGGTTTCTGCCTAATGGTTCAGACAAAACCATTCACTATGAGGAGGCATAGGAGTCACTTTGGACTGCGTCTGTCCTCTGTTCTGGGGGTGTCTATCTCTTTTTATGGGTGTGCAAAATGTGGTCAGTTGTGCATTTGTGTACCTTTTAAAAAGATGTGACACAATTGGAACAGAGGCCAAATGAGTCCAGACTGACTCTATCTGCCGTATTACCGTGAATGGTTCTGTCTGAATCCGGTTTTTCAGGGACTAAGGCTGTGTGCACACGTCTTCTTTTAGATACCAGCATAACTTCAAGAAACTTGAGGAAAATGCCATTGTTTTTTCCTGAAGCATCTTTTTTGATGTTTTAGCAACGTTTTTTGTTTAATTTTAATATATAAAATGGTGGCGACTTTCAGTGGGAAGCCACCTGAAGAATGGACCAGTCACTTCTTTTACCACTTTGACTGTTAAACAGCCAGGATTGGTGCTGACTTTTACATGTCTGAACATACTGACATATCCATTTGTGGGAACAGCATCCCGAATAAGACTATTGCAACTTATGTAGGGAAGGGACTAAAAATCAATCTTCTCTATACAATTTACAGCTTAATTGGTCATTTTCACTCAGAACCAGTAATCACTGGGTGTTATTTTTAGCAGAATGCACTGTGAATGCTAAACAACTGCATGATGAGATTTTGATTTGATTTTAATTATGAACATAATGATGATAATCATTTTATGGACTGTCTTCCCTACATTTGTTTCCTATTTTTTGTTCCCGTGTGCAATCAACATGCAAACTTGTTCAGTTGCTTTAGAGTGGATTTGTCAGCAGATTTCGCAATTCAAACTGCAGACATTAATAGATTCCTTGGACCTTGAGCTGATGGCACTGCTGAAAATCTTTTGATTTTGAAGGGAAGTAAGTGTGATGTGTCGTTCTCCTACTGCACTGTTTGTTTCCTTGGTGTGTATGGTCCTCAATGTTGCCCATTTCTTGGTGCTTCTTAGAAAACGTTTGAAAAGCCCATTTTAGAAACCCCAGTTTGCTTTGAAATCTTTGCTTGGGAGACACCTTGCTGATGCAGTATAGCTACCTTGTGTATTGTTGCTGTGCTCAGCTTTGCCATGGTGTATGACCTGTGACAGAGTTTGCCTGCTCCTCACCCAGTTTTAAGTCTCCCAATAAGTAATGTGATAGACAGGCCGCTGTATCTTATATTCAAGCACTCTTTATGGACAGGGACTGTCCCACTAGACTGGCGCCAATCAAATGTGCTACCAATATTCAAAAAGGGGTCTAAAAGTGACCCTGGGAACTATAGACCAGTCAGCTTAACATCTGTTGTGGGTAAATTGTTTGAAGGATTTCTTAGAGATGCTATTGTAGAATATCTTAATGATAATAACTGTCTAACTCAATATCAACATGGATTCATGAGGGATCGCTCCTGCCAAACAAACCTGATCGCCTTCTACGAGGAGGTGAGCTCACAGCTGGACCGGGGAGAGTCAGTGGATGTTGTATACCTTGACTTCTCCAAAGCGTTTGATACTGTGCCACACAAAAGGTTGGTATATAAAATGAGAATGCTTGGTCTGGGGGATAATGTGTGCAAGTGGGTAAATAGCTGGCTGAGTGATAGAAAGCAGAGGGTGGTTATCAATGGAGTAAGCTCAGGGTGTGTCAGGGTTACTAGCGGGGTGCCTCAAGGGTCTGTCTTGGGCCCTATATTATTTAATATATTTATTAATGATCTAGTGGAAGGGTTGCATAGTAAAATAGCAATATTTGCAGATGATACTAAACTTTGTAAAGTAGTTAATACAGATGAGGATAGGGCACAGCTACAGGAGGATTTAGATAAATTGGGGAGTTGGGCCAAAAAATGGCAAATGGGGTTCAATGCCGATAAATGTAAGGTCATGCACATGGGAAAGAAAAACAGCAGTCACCCATACATATTAAATGGGAAACCGTTGGGGAAATCTGACATGGAGAAGGACCTGGGTGTCTTGGTTAATACCAAATTAAATTGGAGTGCCCAGTGTCAGACAGCAGCTGCGAAGGCAAATAGAGTCATGGCATGCATCAGAAGAGGAATAGGGGCATATGATGAGAACATTGTTCTTCCTCTGTATAAAGCGCTGGTAAGGCCGCACTTAGAATATTGTGCACAGTTCTGGGCTCCGGTGCTCAGGAAAGACATATTGGAGCTAGAGACGGTACAAAGGAGGGCGACTAAGGTAATAAAGGGAATGGAGGGACTAGAATACCCAGAGAGGTTGTCAAAATTAGGCCTATTTACATTGGAAAAGAGAAGGCTTAGGGGAGACCTCATAAACATGTATAAATACATCAGGGGGCAGTACAGAGATCTCTCCCATGACCTGTTTATACCAAGGATGGTGACAAAGACGAGGGGGCACACTATGCGTCTGGAGGAAAGGAGGTTCCTGCACCAGCATAGAAGGGGATTCTTTACGGTCAGAGCCGTGAGACTCTGGAACTCTCTGGGAGAGGAAGTGGTGATGTCCAACTCACTTAATGAGTTCAAGAGAGGCCTGGACGCCTTTCTTGAGAACAATAAAATTACATCTTATGCTTAGTTAATTAATCCAGGGATTTAATCTGACTGCCAGATTGGTGTCGGGAAGTGAATTTTTCCTCAATGATGTAAATTGGCCTATACCTCATGGTTTTTTGTTGCCTTCCCCTGGATCAACGCTGCGGAATAGCTGCAGTGCACAAGAAATAGGCTGAACTGGATGGACGCTTGTCTTTTTTCGGCCTTATAAACTATGTAACTATGTAATACAGGTATTTCTGTTTCAGTTAATGACTGCATCTCAACCTACATCTAAAAATGATGATCATTATCACTATATAAACAAAAGGACAGTCACACCAAATATTGATTTTGATTTAGCTTTCTCTTTTGTTAATTCACTTAACATTTTTCCTTTTATCAATTAACAAAATGCCAACACTTTTATTTTTTAAAGCATTCTTATTTTGCGTAATTCTTCCACACCTGCCTAAAACTTGCACAATACTGCAGATATATATGAGATCAATTTAGTTGCATGTTTACTGTCTGTGTTACTGGTGATGAAAGGGTAAAGGTTTCATGGCATTATGTGGTCATGTGGCGGCAAATGTGAATAATAGATGAAAACAATGGAAAGATTGAGCATCAGATAGCTGTGCATGAATGATGTAGTCTAACAGCCCACAGCTACACTGATGCTCAGTCTAAACTCTTACATTAGCTCACGGCCCTCCCTTGACTGCAGGCAATTCAGCCTCAACGCGGCCAAAAAAGCTTTTAAATATCAGCCCAGAATGGGAAAGCAGAGTCTTTCCGTCTCATTGTCAGCTCTGATTGTCTTCAGGATGCAGAGAAGTTGGAGGTGGTGGTTTTGGGTCATTTAAAGTAGAGAAAATGTTGAACAGAAAACATCTGTTTATTTCACCTGTAAACCGCAGAGTGCTGTAGGAGCCATGCATGTTCCCAAAGGACGGTGGGCTATATGGCTCTCTGGGAAACGGGAACATTCCTGAAACTCTGCCGCTTTTTACAGTTGATAAACCACAAGACAAGTGGGTAACGCTCTGTTACCAGTACCCAAATCTCAAGCATCGAAGCACTTAAAGTCGACAAACCACAGGCATCGCTGATGATGCTTATTTACCAGCACAGAGCTCCTGATGCTTAGTAATGTAGGTGAGAGGGTCAGATTAAAGCGGAATGGAGGCTGTCACTTAATAAAAGACAAATCAAGTATGTCAGATAATAAGTAGGGTGGTCAGTTTACCGCTATGTTAGTAGTGCTCACTATTTCAATATAATTACTGATTTTGTACCATTTAGGTAATCTTTAGAAACTTGGCACTCAGATGTGATAAACAAAGATGCAATTTTATTTGATTTGGCCTTTTTCTTACTTCGGTCCAGCTTTGCACCAAACTCCTTACTTTTCCATTTCCTTGATTTCTATATTGGAAATATTGCCACAGATGACAATTGATGTATTCCTCGTTACATTAACTGCTGATCATTTTAGACTAACCATTTTCTTGTTTTGTATTTGTTTAATTTGTTTTTATTTTTGATTAATTGACATTTTGACTTGTTTGTTATATTGTGATGTACATCCAATTATTTATATGTTTATATACCTTTTCCAGGAGACTGATGAAGGTCAGTTGTTCCTTTACTTTTCTGGATATCATAACAAATAAAATTGCATCCTTGTTTATCACATTTGAGTGCCAAGTTTCTATACACAGGTGCTTCTCACAAAATTAGAATATGATCAAAAATGTAATTTATTTCAGTTCTTCAATACAAAAAGTGAAACTCATATATAGAGTCATTACAAACAGAGTGATCTATTTCAAGTGTTTATTTCTGTTAATGTTGATGATTATGGCTTACAGCCAATGAAAACACAAAACTCATTATCTCAGTAAATTAGAATACTTTATAACAACAGCTTGAAAAATGTTTTTAAAATCTGAAATGTTGGCCTACTGAAATGTATGATAGTAAATGCACTCAATACTTGGTCGGGGCTCCTTTTGCATCAATTACTGCATCAATGCGGCGTGGCATGGAGGCGATCATCCTGTGGCACTGCTGAGGTGTTATGGAAGCCCAGGTTGCTTTGATAGTAGCCTTCAGCTCGTCTGCATTGTTGGGTCTGGTGTCTCTCATCTTCCTCTTGAAAATACCCCATAGATTCTCTATGGGGTTAAGGTCAGGCGAGTTTGCTGGCCAATCAAGCACAGTGATACTGTTGTTTTTAAACCAGGTTACTTTTGACAGTGTGGACAGGTGTCAAGTCCTGCTGGAGAATGAAATTTCCATCTCCAAAAAGTTTGTCGGCAGAGGGAAGCATAAAGTGCTCTAAAATTTCCTGGTAGATGGCTGCGCTGACTTTGGTCTTGGTAAAACACAGTGGACCTACACCAGCAGATGACATGGCTCTCCAACCATCACTGATTGTGGAAACTTCACACTAGACCTCAAGCAGCTTGGATTGTGGCCTCTCCACTCTTCCTCCAAACTCTGGGACCTTGATTTCCAAATGAAATGCAAAATTGACTTTCATCTGTAAACACCTTGGACCACTGAGCAACAGTCCAGGACTTTTTCTCCTTGGCCCAGGTAAGACGCTTCTGGCGTTGTCTATTGGTCATGAGTGCCTTGACACAAGGAATGCGACACTTGTAGCCCATGTCCTGGAAACGTCTGTGTGGTGGCTCTTGAAGCAATGACTCCAGCAGCAGTCCACTCCTTGTGAATCTCCCCCAAATTTTTGAATGGCCTTTTCTTAACAATCCTCTCAAGGCTTCGGTTATCCCGGTTGCTTGTGCACCTTTTTCTACCACACTTTTTCCTTCCACTCAACTGTCCATTAATATGCTTGGATGCAGCACTCTGTGAACAGCCAGCTTCTTTAGCAATGACCTTTTGTGGCTTACCCTCCTTGTGGAGTGGGTCAATGACTGCCTTCTGGACATCTGTCAAGTCAGCAGTCTTCACCCTGATTGTGGAGCCTACTGAAACATACTAAGGGACCTTTTTAAACGCTTACGAAGCCTTGCAGGTGTTTTTTCGTTAATTATTCTAATTTACTGAGATAATGACTTTTGTGTTTTCATTGGCTGTAAGATAGGATCCTACTTGTGCACCAACTCACCGGAAGTGCCGTGTCTACCTTTCTATTTGTAGCATTTAGGGTGCAATCAGATGGCCGTATAAATCGGACTGAGATCGGACCGCAGCGCACGGATTGGCTGGCGACTCTCCTGACCCGGATATAACAGCTTCATATATTTCTATGCAGCTGTCACGCTTGGGTCGGGAGAGACACTGCCAGTCCGAGCATTGTGGTCCGATTTATATGGCCGTCTGACTGCACCCTTAGGCTGTGTCTCTGCTCCAGTTCCACACCCTTGGAAATCTCCTCTTGACATGATGTGATATGATCAGTTGATATACAGAAATATCAATTTATCCTACCCTGAACTATATCTCCTTCCCACCCCCACCTTAATGATGTCTTGTACAAACTACAAAGGGGCCAAACTTTGCATGCTTGCTGCTAAAAAAAAAAAAAATATCCCAGCAGTTGACCTTATCAATCTTTTATTGTGTAGATGGTGCAACAAGGTATATGTACATTATGGCAGCATCTGAACAGAATTGAAGTCAATTCATAGAGAAATTGCCATAGATGATAAGTCTTCAGCCCCTACCCCAGAGCTCTGGGAGTGATCCTGCCACAATATATAACCAACAAACCAACAAAAATAGTGTGCACTAACGGGGTGACAAAGGGCAATTTTTATCAGACTAGCAAAGTCGCTAACCATCATGCTGAAAAGGATTGAGCGCTTCCAGATTTCTTCAACAGATATGTCAAGGTTTTGCTGTTTACAAGCTCTTACTATGGTCTGTTTTAGCAGCAAGAAATGGCAAATTTCCTTGCACTTGGTCAAAAGTGGTCAGTTTTTGTGCTCTTTAGCAAGGGGGCATTGTTCACGGGGTCATAATGCAGAGCAGCCTAAAGACATGTCCACAGAGAATCTTGTGAGCCCCCTTACCTCCATCCAAGATCTGAGCTTTACTACATACAGAATATTGTTATTCATCAGCCATGCAATAATACAGTGAGGATAATTTTGCTAATACAAGCTTAATCTGTAAGAGGAGGTCCTAGCTGGAAGCAAAGGGTTAATTTGGTAAGAAGGGACATAGCTGCTTGTAAAGGGTTAATCTACAAAAGAAGGTATGGAAGAACCGACTTTAGTATCCTTTTTGTAACAGGCAAGAGCTATTATCAGTAATTGGGCAAGATTTTTTATTTGTTCTCCTAATTATAAATATTTCAGTTTTATTTTTGTTTCCCTTTACTTCATTAGGTCTGCCAGCAGGTTATAGATTTATGTTTTTGAATGTCACAAATAAAAACATTAACAACATTTTAAAAAAAAAAGTATATTTAAAGGTGTTTTTTTCACTGCTGTGATATTGATCACCAAGCTTTGGGGTAGGTCCTGACTATCAAATCAGTGGAGGGCCAACATCCACTTATGGAAGAGAATAGAAACTGCTCTGTAGTAGTGGGCACCACACGGTTGACTAGGCTATGCTGTTAGGCTCCCCAGTTGTTTACATCCTGCTGCCATCAAAGCTAAGAACAGTTGATCAGTGGGGGGTGCCGGGTGTCAGAACCCCCCTGTTATGATATTGATAACCTTTCCAAGGATTGGTCATCAGTGTTATTGTAGTGAAACACACCTTTAATACTAAAAACCTGATTTAAATGATTAAATAGTACATCATTTTTTGATTAAACATTTCCCATTATTTTACTTTGCAGAAGTGATTATGAAGGACGACATGAACAATTATATCACACAGTATTATAATGAAGCCAGTAGTGGTAAGTTTGCATTGTGTCATATAAGGCTTTTAGTACATCTAAAGTTAGATAATATTGCTAGTCACATATTGCACATACTGTTATTATTAGTTAAATCCCAGTTGGATTCTAAACATAAAAATCCCTATGGTTTGTACAACAGTGCTGTAAGCACTCTGTGTGCCATCCTGAAAATGCCCCCCCGATGAAGGAGCCTCTGTGCTCTGAAAGCTTGCAATATCATTTTTCTAGAATATTTTTGGCCATAAAAGTATTTATATCGATTTTTCTGGCTAACACGGTACAACAATATAATTTTTATTGTACATTATCAGTGGATATTGAAAAATAACCGCTAACCTTAAAAGGGTTGTCCACCAAACCAGACCAGACAACCCTTTCTAAAATGCTTAATTGCCCCAGATAAAATAAAAAATCCCAGACTGGTATCCTTCCAATGATGTCACACTGTGTCTGCCAGTGGTCACGTGATGTTGTCATGTGAGCGCTGCAGCCTATCCAGTACTGCTGACTTATGTCACATGACCACTGGGAGACATGGTGCCAAAATTGCTGGAAGGGGGGTGCTGTTCCGTGGGGATATGTGTTTTTAATTTTTTTTATTTTTTTTTTATTTGTGTCACTTTATCATCTAAAAGAGTATTGTCCAGTGGTGGACAACCCTTTTAAGACATTTTGATTCTCTAGTCTCTGCTTTCAGTTTATTGCTTAATCTGAGCTAAAAAGCAAAGTCATTTAAGCCACAATGGTTGCAACGACACGCTATATTCAGATGAATTTATTTTTGGTCAGTGTGCTATCTGTGTGGTGTTTATATACTTGTCACCAATTCTAAGCATAAAAAGCTACACTATAATAAAACTGGTCCTTAACCCCTTCACCTCTCCAGCCTGTTTACACCTTCCCGACCAGGCCAGATTTTACAATTCTGACATGTGACTCTTTGAGGTAATCACTCTGGAACGCTTCAACGTATCCCAGTGATTCTGAGACACATTGTACTTTATGTTAGTGGTAAATTTAAATAGATTATTTTTTTCTTTATTTGTGAAAATATCAGAATTTTGGCTAACATTTCAAACTTTTAATGGTTATGCCTTTAAACCAGATACATCTATAATGAACAAGTGATGATAATACAACTGTTGTGTAACTCTCAAAATGGAAAAACCTAATAATGGATACACAACAACATTATGGCATAATTTGAAAACATTTATTAAGATAAATAGAGCTAAAAACCAGGGAAACAAGGGGACCAACCCCCACAGGTGGAAAGGAATACTGGGATTGTGGGCTACAGCAGATTACAGACAGTGGCCACCTGGATGCACATAATTACAGGTAAAAGCAAAATGCATATGTGGGAAGTACAAAAGGAGGACCACTGAAAGATAAATAGGATGGTGTCAAACTCAAAAAATAAATAGACATTACTGCATAAAAATCAATTACTGTATGTCATAAACAATTGAAGTCAGTATCACAAGTCCAATAAATCTACAAACGGGTACATGCAGAAAAATAAAGTGACAGTACACATCAGGGACTCCTGAGCCATTGATGCTTAATGATCAGTCCCTATATATCATGGTCATGGGAAATAATGTATGAAATATACAATAGACCTACAGGTAAGTATAAAAAGGGGAGTAAAGTGACAGTGCACATCAGAGAATATCCTACCATGAGGAAACAAGTGTATGTGTTTAGTATATACCCATAGGGCCAAATACAGTAAATGGATGTTAAAGTACAAATGCTAGAAGTAAGCGAATAAGACATACCAACATGTGCTGGAGCCTAGCACACACACGCTGCCATCTCCCAACGCGCGTTTCGCATTTTTCACTTTCAATCGTCAAAGTCCAGATGGCGAAATGCCCCAAGTTTTTAATTTTCAATAGACTATTAGGAGGGAGTGGACCACATAATTTGATATGCAATTTCTCCGAAGGTTACCTGAAAAGGAGTTTCCGACCACATGTTGGCACAGTGCAAAGCTAAGAAGGGAAGTAGTGCCATATTGAAATGCAGAATTTGTTGGAATGGTTTGCAGGCTTCAGGTCACCTTGGCAGAGCACCTGAGGTGCCAAAACAGCAGAACCCTCTATAAGTGACCCCATTTTACAAACTGCACCCCTCAGAGAATACATCTAGTGATGCAGTAAGGTTTTTGACATAACAGGTGTGTCACAGAATTTTTTACCCTTTTGTATTGAAGACCTAATAATTGCATTTTTATCACTAAAATACCAGATTTTTTTTATTTTCAAGGGGAAATGGGTAAAAAAAAGTCCACATAATTTGTTACACAATTTCTCCTGAATGTAGCAATACCTGTACAGTACTGTTTGGTCACATGGCAGGGCTCGGGAGGGAAAAAGCGCTATTTGACTTTTGCAGCGTAGATTTTTTTTTTTTAGAATAGTTTGCAGACTACATTTGCTGAGCCCCTGATGTGCCTAAACAGTGGAAACTCCCCTCAAGTGACCCCTTATTGGAATTTACAATCCCTTGCGAATTCATCTATGGGTATAGTGGCGATTTTTACACTGGACGTTTTCCAGAAACAAACACACGGGATGTTGCAGAGTGAAAATTGCAAATATACCATTGTAGTGCCTAGTACATTGTAGTGCTCAATACATTGTGCCCAGCTTGTGATACTGGAGTCACACACCCGTAAATTAAGTGGGCTCTCCTCACTACTTTAATGTCAAATATGTGTATGCTAACTGCAGTTTAGGCACACTGTGGGGCTCAGAAGGGGGGGGGACGGCATTTGGATTTAGGAGCTCAGATATTGCTAGATTTTAATTTTGTTGGAGCCATGTTGCTTTTCCAGAGCCTTTGTGCTACCAGTAACATGGACATCCCCTATATTTCTGTTAACAGGTGACAGGCCCGAGTGGGGACTTGTTTTTTTGTGAGTTGAGTTCAAGCTTTTATTGGTAGCATTTTGTGGTAGAGAAAATTTGGGATTAATTCACATTTATCCTGTGCTCTACTCTGAGCACTTACATCAGGGTTTCCATCTAAATATCTAAAACACGTAATTCCGATGAAAAGCATGTGATTCTGATGAAACCCCCGACGGATCCATTCACTAATGACGAGTTATTCCAGACTTCGTTTGGCCCCTTTTTACCAGTGTTTGGCTTTTCAGAGGTGCGGCCGACCGCACTTTTATGCACATCTAAAAAGGTGGACACCACAGAGTTCACGGTGCCTCCATCTGCCTCATTATAGGGAATCTTCCACCGGGGTTTCCGTCTGAATCACGTATTTCAGAGATTTCAGGAAACTCCAGTGTAAGCGCTCAGCGCAGAGCGCAAGGTAAATGTGAGCCGAGCCTTACTGCGATTTTTAGGTAGGCAGAATAAACAAATCAACAGCAAGTGAAGAATTGGTTTTATTTATTTTTTACGCCATTCCTCATGCAGTATAAGTGATTAGACTACTTTATTCTTCGGGTCGGTGCGATTACAGCGATACCAGATTTATATAGTTTTTTTTTATGTTTGGCTGCTGTCACACACTGAGAAATGCTTATTTTTTTACAAAAAAAAGTTTTTGAATTGCCATACTTGTGAACTATAATTTTTCTATATTTCTGCCGACAAGAGTCATGTGAGGGCTTGTTTTTTGCAGGATGACAATGTTTTTATTGGTACAATTTTTGGGCACATCACATTTTTTGATCACTTTCTGTCCCCATTTGTGGGAGGCAGATTGAACAAAAATCAGTAATTCAGGAATTGTTTTTTTTTTATGCTCTTCCGCGTGTGGTAAAATTAATAAGGCAGCTTTATTTTTCGGGTCACTACGATTACAGCGATGCCACATTTATAGTTTTTTTTTTTTATGTTTTGCACAATAAAAACTATTTTATAGAAAAAAAGAATTGTTTTTGCATCACTGTATTCTGAGAGTTATAACTTTGTTTCCGCTGATGGAGCTGTATGGCTGTTTGTTTTTTGCGGGACAAGATGACGTTTTCAGCTATGCAATTTTTATTTACATTCGTCTTTTTGATCGTGTTTTATTCTACTTTTTGTTCGGCATCTAGTCCACAGTATTGGCCATTTTATTCACATTGAAAGTTCTCAGGGACATTACAAAATCCACAAAGATTGAATCCACATCCAGGGCAGGAGCTGATGATGATGATACTGCTGACGTCTTATTTTATGTTCTCTGTTTCCTGCAGAAAGTGGTGTTCCTGGGACATGTATAATCACTACAGCAGCTATAGATGTCCATCATCACCCCAACATATCATCTGACCTGTACTCTGCAGAGGTCCCACTCAATCTAGAACAGGCCAGCAGCTCCAGCAGTCTTACCTCAGTGAGTGTATCCAGATCTCCAGAGAGCTCAGAAACACTGGCACAGAGTATTAGTAGCCAGGTATTCTGCTCCTCCACAGACTGCAGCACCAGAGAGGAATCCACAGAATACTATCCTCTGGCTCAGAACAGCAGAAACCGAGTTAATAAAACCGTGGTACAGGAACTATTGTCTTCCCTTTCTGACGACTCGTCTTTCATTCAGAAAGGGCTGGAAACAGCCAACTTACACCTCCGCAATCCTGTAGGTTTACACACCGAAAGCCCTAGACATGGGCGAAATATCTACAACAGGGTGAATCGGGAGGGCTTTGCAGTGTTCCATGACAGGTCAGTGATTCCACTCAATCTCCCTCTTCTCGAGAGTAAACCTATAGATACAGAGTTAAAATGAAGCAGAGCCTTAGATTTATACCTGCTCAGTGAAATGCACAGCATTAGATTCCTTCAAGCCAACAGTCATCTCTGACGCTATTCAGGCTATTAAAATTACGAGCATCAATCAGAGCTAAACATGACATTTACTACAGCGATCATCCAGTCCAATGCGATTCCAGTCACTGTGATACCGTTTTGAAGCCAAACGGGATTCATGTTCAGAAGAAGCCTAGATTCATTATTCTCAGGAGATAGAAGAAATCCCTAAATACAAATTTGCTGCTGGACCTCACACTAGAGTTTACAAGACTGATTCATTACTGCATGTATTTGTGTACAATGGACTTTGGAAGAACAGGACACACTACACAGAAATATCTGGTGAGCAGGTATGGCTGCATAGCTGAAATACTTCCTTTACTCATCACTACAGATTTTGTACAAATGCTGCAATATTTTCTAATACACAATGACGTTTTGGCAGTTTTAGAAATGCAAGTAATAAAGTGACCTGTACAAGTACATACGTAGTCTAGTCTTTTTTTTTCATCATTATCCATTTCTATTTGAATATTCTCGGTTTACGCCATTACAATGTTATTTGGCTTTCAGCTTGTGTTGGCAGTTTTATGTAAATGCTAAAAAAGAAAGGGTTTCTTCATTTCAAATCTAAAACCAATAAATGTATATTACTACACTCTGTGCTCGTATGATACCAGTACAGTCCCAACTACATATTCTAACTAAATCAAAAACGCCTTAAAATGGCTTGGAAATACCCACCAAATCTTGACAACTAAGGGCTTGTGCACACGACACGACAGATATGCACAGTTCCATAGAATATCATAGGTATGAGTGATGTGTCCAATTTTTTTCTTGGACAGAGTGGTCTTCAGGAAAAATTTTGAAACATATCTATGGGTCCATGAAAAAAAAAATTGGGCTGCTATCGGATGACATCTTATGAGGATAATTGGACTGTTTTTCTCGGATGTGCAGAAATTGGTTGTGTGAACCTACTCTAAAAATGACAAACGTGTGAACGTATGCTGCTACTCTATAAAGTAATAGACAATATACAACTAACTTTACTTGGCTAACCTTATTGTCAGCATTGCAGTGGTGTTTACAGTCTGATTCCTGAGTCTTCTGAGGACTGTTTGTTTTCCAAAGTTACCTCGTTTTGAAGAGCTGAATGTCCCAGGAGAGTGATCCGGCCAGTAGCGTATCTCTAGTGGTCAAAGTAGAAACTATTAGCGCTGCAGGATGATGTCCTATGCTGCTATATAAGCTCCAGAGTACCATCGTGAGACTCTATGCGTTTCAGGAAATAACACGTTCCTTCTTCTGGGATGAAAATAATCTGTTTGGCAAGTCTATAAATAGCTCTTCCAATGCAGCCAACTAGTTCTGTTACTTTGGACCGCCAATCAATACTACATCTGTATTATCTTTCATTGCTCCCCCGTACTCTTTCATCCCCTCTCCCTCAGATTAGTGGTCGTATACCATCCCTCAGGCTCACCCACCCAGTTCCTTGACAATTTTTCTGCCTGGTTGCCGCATTTCATGTCCTCAGAATTACCAACCCTTATCCTGGGAGACTTCAACATCCCCATAAACAGACCCACCTCCCCATCTGCATCCCAGCTTCTATCTCTAACCACTTCTCTTGGCTTTCAACCTCCGAGACACACAAAGACGGTAACACCCTTGATCTGGTCTTTGTCCAGCTCTTTTCAATCTCCTACCTAGATAACTCGCTTCTTCCCCTCTCTGACCACAACATTCTCTCCTTCGTGCTCATAAATCCTCGCCCACCCCAGCTCACTCCTACCTATTACACATTCAGAAATCTATAAGCCATTAACCCTCATACACTTACAGATTCCCTACACTCATCACTGTCCAGTCCCCAATCTCCTCTTTTTCCTGTCCTGATCTATCTGTATATCACTATAACGACACTCTCAGAAGCACCCTGGACCAAGTAGCGCACCTCACCCTCAGAACCTCCAAACACAGAGTAAAACAGCCCTGGCTCACACTGCAAACTAGATTTCTCCAGAGATGCTCTAGGAGTGCAGAACGCCTATGGAGGAAAACTCGCACACCAGAAAACTTTATCCATTTATGTTAAGAACCTGTAACTCTGCCCTTCACCTCACTAAATAGACCTACTTCACCACCCTCATCTCCTCACTATCCAACAACCCAAATAAACTCTTCAACACCTTTCACTCCCTCCTCAGTCCTAAAGCGCAGGGCCTCATGATGGACATTTGTGCTGATGATCTGGCCTCCTGCTTTACAGAGAAAATAGAAAATATCCATCAGGAAATCAGCCGTGACTCCCATCTCTCCTCACATCTCCTCTGGCTCACTCTCCACATTTGACCCAGTCACAGAAGTCATCTCCAGGCTCTTCTCTTCTTCTCGTCCTACTACATGCACTACTGACCCCATTCCTTCACACCTACTCCAGCCTCTCGCTCTCCATTCGTCACTACTCACTTAACTAAAATCTTCAATCTCTCCCTCTCTTCTGGTATCTTCCCCCTCCTCCTTCAAACACTCTATTATAAAAAAAAAAAAACCTCTCTTGACTCATCCTGCACAAATAATTACAGACCAGTATCCAATCTCCCCCTCATCTCTAAACACTTGGAGCGCCTGGTCTACTCCCACCTTACCCGTTACCTCTCCACTCACTCTCTCCTAGAGCCATCACAGTCTGGCTTCATTCTACAGAAACTGCACTCAAAGTGACCAATGACCTGACAGCAAAACATAATGGTGACTACTCTCTGCTCATTCTTCTTGACCGCTCTGCAGCTTTCGACACTGTTGAACACCATCTCCTACTCTTTATGCGGCATTCAAATCGGCATAAAGGACACTGCACCTGAAGAACATCTCTAGAATCTGCCCCTTTCTCACCATGGAAACAACAAAAACCCTCACTGTTGCCATGATCCACTCCCACCTTGTCTACTGTAATTCTCTATTAATTTGCCTCCCCCTCACTCGACCTTCCCCCTCCCCAGTCCATCCTTAATGCAGCAGCCAGGTTCCTCTATCTGGCTAATCGTTACTTGGACGCTTCCGCTCTGTGCCAGTCATTGCACTGGCTGCCCTAACATTATAGGATCCAATTTTGGTTGCTTGTTCTCGCCCACAAAGCTCTCCACAGTGCAGCACCCCCCTACATCTCCTCCCTCATTTCTGTTGATCGGCCTAGCGGTTCTCTAAGCTCCACAAGCGATTTTCGATTAACATCCGCAATAATCCTTACCTCCCACTCCCGACTCCAAGAGTTGCACCTATTCCTTGGAATGCTCTATCCCAAGAAATTAGGACGAACCACAACTTACACAGTTTTAGGTGCTCCCTAAAAACATATCTGTTTAGGGCAGCCTATCACGTTTCCTAATCGAAGTTCTTTTTTTATATATAGCCCTTTCACTATTTTCCTTAATATAATTCTCCATCAAACTCTACCGCACCGAAGACCTCTACAAATATTGAGGGGCTCAAAAGTAATTGGACAAATTAACTGGGCAGCACGGTGGCTCAGTGGTTAGCACTGCAGCCTTGCAGCGCTGGAGTCCTGGGTTCAAATCCCACCAAGGACAACATTTGCAAGGAGTTTGTAAGTTCTCCCCGTGTTTGCATGGGTTTCCTCCTGGTTCTCCGGTTTCCTCCCACCTTCCAAAGACATACTGATAGGAAATGTAGATTGTGAGCCCCAATGGGGACAGTGCCGGTAATGTCTGTAAATTGTCTGAGTTGTAAAGCGCTGCAGAATATGTTGGTGCTATATAAATAGATTATTAGTATTACCATAAATACATTGTTAATTTTTAATACCTTGTAGGGAGTCAATCAATGACTGCCTGAAGTCTGGAAGCCATGGACGTCACCATACACTGTCACATGCTGCTTTGCCAGGCCTTTACTGCAGTTGACTTCATTTGTTGCTTGTTTGTGGGTTTTCCTGCCTTAAGTTTTGTCTTAGGCATGTGAAATGCATGTTCGATGGGATTGAGGTCTGGTGATTGATTCTGCTATGGCTGAATATTCCAATTCTTTGCCTTAAAAAAAAAAAAATCTCCTGGGTTGCTTTCTCATTATGTTTTAGGTCATTGCCCATCTGTACTGTGAAGCACCGTCCAATTAACCTTGCTGCATTTGGTTGAATCTGAGCAGAAAATATCGACCTGTCCACTTCAGAATTCATCCGGCTGCTTCTATCTTCAGTCACATCATCAAAAACTCATTTGACCCAGTGCCCCATGCCATCACACTGCCTCCGACTTGTTTTACAGAGGCTGTGGTATGCTTTGGCTCATGAGCCGTTCCAAGCCTCCAACCTTTCTTCCCATCATTCTGGTAAATACTGCTTTTAGTTTAATCTTTCCAAAGAATGCTTTTCTAGAACTAGGCTGGCTTCTTCAGATTTTTTTTTGTCAAAGTCTAATCTGGCCTTTCCATTTTTAATGCTGATTAATGGTTTGCACTTTGTGGTGAACCCTCTGTATCTACTCTCAAAGTCTTCTCTTTATCGTAAAGTTAGATGATGCCTAAACACCTACTTCCAGAAGAGTGTTCTTTACTTGGGTGGATGTTGTGAAGGAATTTTTCTTCACCATAGAAAGGATTCTGCGATCACCCAGCACTGTTGTCTTCCGTAGACGTCCAGGCCTTTTGGCATTCCCAAACTCACCAGTGTGCTTTTTTTATCAGAATGTACCAAGCTGTTGATTTGGCCACTCATAACATTTCTGCTATTTCTCTGATGGATTTCTTCTTTTTTTCATCTAATGATGGTCATTTTCTTTCCTATTAAGATATCCTTTGACCATATGTAGTGTGCATACAGCAACAGCTTCCAATTGCAAATGCCACACCTGGAATCAGCTCTAGACCGTCTAACTGTTCATTAATGATGGATTAATGAGGGAATAGCCCATGGAGCCCATTGAAGAACTTTTGAGATAATTGTCCAATTACTTTTGGTCCTTTTTAAAGAAGACCACATATTAAAGAACTGTAATTTCTAAACCCATACTCCAATTAGGATGTGAATACGCTCAAATTAAAGAAGATAGTTTGCAATTTAATCCCATATTGATTACCAAAACATATTAAATAGTTATATAAAGCAGCTAAAATGCCAAAACTTGTGTCATTGGCTAAATATTTTTGGACCTGTCAGTTCGGGCTGAACCTGATTTGCCATTGTAGTTCCCCCATGTCTGCAAGAAACCCCCTCCCCACTCATACTAAAATTAGTTGTGGGTTGAATTAAAAGAAGAGAAGCAAAAAAGCAAAATGTATAAAACTTAACCTTTTACTCAAAAAGTATTAAAATTACAAAAAACACCTATATTAAAAATAGGTCACCCATATCAATACAAATGACTTCGAAAAACACACATGAACAGATATAATCCACCTCCCTGTGTGGGGAAGAAACTGACAGTGGTCAGTCCAGGATAGGATGGTCAATAGTCTGAATGACCAGGCCCATTTAACCAATAATACAGTTATAAATAGAACTAATAATCATAAGTGGGGAAAAAAAACACCAGAACAATCGCACCCATTTTATGATGCAGTTGGAGTAGTCCTAAACTGGTCCATGTTCACATGGCTCCTGTTGCCAGACTTGAAGAGTCCTGGTGTTATCCCCAAGTTTTCAGTATATGAGTATATTCAGTATATGAGTATTTGGAGAGTTTCTTAAAAAAAAAACAACAACTGTGTGAACACATGCTAACAAACTGAATTTTTGCAGCAGAAACTCACCAAATTCTCCTTGTAATCTCTGATCTCTTAGTTTTGAGAATTTTTAAATTTTAACATAGCGATGAAACACATTATGGCTTGCTACATGTGTGCAAGTTCAGAACCACAGTCAGCACATGTATGCGGTGCCAGAACCACCATTAGTACATAAATGTAGAGCCAGAACCACTGTCTGTACTAAGTTTGGTACTGTATACATGTACTGTGATCAATTGTACTGTCAGGTCAGCCCCATATAGAATTGTATTGCTTGAGCATACAACTCTCATCAGGTTAACAATAGTAAGGAGATGCTGGGAGGAGTTGTTGTTATCGGCCTGTGGACCATACAGGAACCACAGCACTGATGAGACGTACACTGTATCACTAATATGTATATCCAGGTACCTTATAGGTGACATCCTTGTTGATTCAAGCTTTCCATTCCTTTTGTCTCCATGTAGTAGACGCCATGATGACATTTCATGTACATACTTCCCTCTTCTCAGTCTTCAGCAGCACTTCCCGACACTTAATTTTAAGGACACCATATCATTATACTGCTCCATAAATATAAACATCTCCCATGCTGTGCCCCTGAATAAATAATTGCCCCTCACTGTGCTCCTTGCACAAAATATCCCCCTCACACTGCCCCTCTCCATAATATCCCACCATACTACCCCTCCCCCAAACTGCACCTTTCCATAATATCTCCACCCCACCATACACTATAATGCCCCCTTTCACAATCTCCCCCCAATTGCCCCACAATGTCCGCCATAGCTCCATTATATGTATATTTACATTTGAATTTAGGAAGGAAGTAGCAGCATCTCCTGGTCAGCTTCGCGAGCCGTATGTTGTGCAGGCCTGCTCTAAACTGAATAGAGCAGCAGCATTGATCAGATGGTTTAGGTCACAGAGTTTTACCTAAAATTGACAATTGCTTAGCTGATCGGGTCTAGGTAAGTACATGGTTTCAGCCGCTGCATTCTTATTTACTGGAAAGGGGAAAGTTGGTTCAAACCAAGTTTAAGTAAGCACTTGCGTTCAAAACGCATCTGGTATCTTCATTATTTTTCCCCATGTCCGCCCTACTATCCCTCTAACAGAGGTTTTTATATTTTGTATCTCTTTATGATTAAGGTTAAAAAGTCTTTATTTCTAAGTCCCTTTGCATTGTGGATCACAAGCTGGATCAGCTTTTCCCTTTCCTGTGTCTACTCAGAGGGGTGAGCTGGTTTTCCTCCCTATCTATTCCTATTTACTGACAGCAAGCGAATATCTTGAAAATGCTGAGTAATGATTTATATAGTGATTAAGCATCATAATACATAGATATGATTCACATAGAACGCATGTCGCTGTAGTTTAGCAATATCAACCCTATACAAATGTTTTATTGACCTAAACCGGCTACCCAGTTCATGCATTTCATTTGCACATATCGTTTTAGGATGCATATTTATCTTGGAAAACACATATGAATGTTAGCCTGAATCCTTTTCTGATTTCCCTATGGAATTAAATACAGTTTATTATACGTAGTATTAAAAAAATGGAAGCATTTTATTGTTTTACAAGAGTCTCAATGTCAATTTTATTTTTGTACTTGATTTTGGATAGGGTCCTGCGTGTCCTTCTATCCATTCTCTTTTTCTCTGTTCCTCTCAATAAAATATGATTAAACATAATACAGTGGTGTGAAAGTGTTTGCCCCCTTCCTGATTTCTTACTCTTTTGCATGTTTGTCACACTTAACTGTTTCAGATCACAAAACAAATTTAAATATTAGACAAAGATAACATAAAATACAGTTTTTAAATGAATGTCTTTATTATTAAGGGAAAAAGAAACCAAAACTACAGGGCCCTGTGTCAAAAAGTGATTACCCCATAAACCTAATAACTGGTTGAACTGCCCTTTACAGCAACAACTGCAGTTGTTTGCGATAACAGGCAATGAGTCTTTTACAATGCTCTGGAGGAATTTGGACCCACTCATCTTTGCAAAATTGTTGTAATTCAGCCACATTGGAGGGTTTCCGAGCATGAACCACATTTTTAAGGTCATGGCATAGCATCTCAATCGGATTAAGGTTAGGACTTTGACTAGGCCACTCAAGTCTTAATTTTTAGTGTTGAGCGAACATGCTCGACACTGCTCGGTACTCGCCCGAGCATCACGCTACTCGGGATGTTCGGCGAGCACCGAGCATTTCCGGGTTACTCGGGCGGGAGCTCGGGTCTCCGCCCTGCATGTTTGGCGCTCTTTACAGAGCCAATGAACATGCAGGGATTGCCAGCCAGTCACTGTAATGCTGCAGCCATGTTGTTTGTGGGCATTACAGTGATTGGCTGGCCGCACAGCGTCACCTCGAGTATTTAAAACCGGGCACCGCCATCTTGGACACAGACGGCTGGGATCAGGCAGTGTAGGGACAGCGCTGCTGTTTTAGGGAGAGATATATACTGTAAAATAGTTAGCGTAGGGTCTGTAAAGGCTGCCAGATCAAACAAACAGTCCTGCTCAGGACTAATATCCATCCCAGATACCAGGCAGGCAGGCTGTATAGGAGACGCAGTGGTTATACCAGCAAACGCTGCATTACAGTCCTGTGTGCTCCTGTTGCTGAAATTGCTGGACTTAGCACCAGGTGTCGGGGGCCAGGAAAAATCCTTTTTTTTTTTCATCTAAAAAAAAACAAATACCCCTCTTATTAATACAAATATATTTTTTTAAAAAGAGTCTGGTGTAGGCCAGAGAAACAGAAGTGTGGTTTTGCAGTTCCACGGTTCAAACCTGTATTATCCACTTTTGGGCCATTTTTACCTAAAAAAAACAAAAAACAAAAAAACAGTTTGACTGTGTTGCTCACTGTTCAGCCGCAAATATATCTATTTACAATTGTCTGGTATACATCAGTAAACAGTAACTGTGGTTTTGCCATTCCACGGTAAAAAATCTCTATTATTCAGCTTTTGGTATTTTTTCCGTAAAGAAAAACAGTAATAGTTTCTCCCTGATTGTTCAGATTGTTTAAAAGAGTCAGGTGTAGGCCAGAGAAACAGAACTGTGGTTTTCCTCTTCCACAGTTCTAATCTACTTTTTATTACCCTTTTTCCATTGATAGTGCGAGTGTAAGCTATTTTACTCCCTTTAGGCTGCGTGCCCACGTTGCGTATTGCAATCGTATATGCTGCGGAATTTCCGCAGCGTAAACGCTTGTAAAACGCATGTATATCCGCACCCCATGGTCCCCAATGGCATTCCGCAATGTCAATGCCCATGCTGCGGTCAAAAATCCGCAGCATGTCCATTAATTTTGCGGAAGCGCAGCGGAATCAATGTGCGGATGGTACCCAAGTCTGGAGGAGAGGAGACTCTCATCCAGACCTGGGTACCAAAGAACCTGTAAAAAAAAGAAAAAGTAAAGTTTATACTTATCTTCTGATGTTTTCCCGCCGTCGCGCTGTTGTGTGAAGGACCTGCCACGTCATTGAGTCATGTGACCCATCACATGACTCAATGACGTCACCGCAGGTCCTGCACACAACAGCGTGAGCCGCTCAAGACTCCGGACGGGGCAGGGAATGCATCGGAAGGTGAGTATAAACTTTATTTTTTACCATTCTGATTCTTTTTTTTTTTTTTTAACTATTACTTGGTCACACTATATAAATCCATGCCGGTTGCATGGATTTATATAGTGTGAACAAGTTGTCAAGCACTTTTCCAAGTGATGCTAAAATCACTTGGAGAAGTGCTTGATAACCCGCATGCGGAAATGCATGCAAAGACGCCTCACAAACGCTTCTACCTGGCGGGAAAACCGCATGTAAAATCCGCATGCGATTTTCCCGCCAGGGAGAAGCGTAAAAAATATGCTTCAGTTCCGCAACGTGGGCACATAGCCTTTACAATGGGCAAGGCGCGTGGCAAGGGACGTGGAACTGGACGTTCTGGTGATGGTGCGTGCAGAGGATGGGGACGTGGCCAAGGTGAAAATGTGCCACAACCAACAGCCACATCTTCTCGCTTCCACTTCTTGACCGAATTACTAGGGAAGCACAGAACAACACCAGTATTGCGAACTGATCAGTAAGAACAGGTTATTAATTGGATAGCAGATAATACTCCAGTTACCTGGGCACCACCACCTCCAGTCTGTCTTCCACATGGTCAAATCTTATTTAGCCGTGCGTCTCGACCACATACTCCTCCTCACCCTGATGCTCCTTCCTCCCACCAGGCCGAGTGGCGTTAGACAGCAACTGATCCCACACTTGGACACTCTGAAGAGCTGTTCACTGGTCCATTTCCAGATTTGTGCCCCTCGCCTGCTCCGCTTGAAGTGGTGGAAGAGGAAATCCCATGTAGCGATGCCCAAATATTTGAACAGCCACGGCCACAGGAAGTCGACGCTAGCAATTTGTCACAAGAGGTGGACGATGACGAGACACAATTGCCAGGAAGTGAGGAGGAGGATCGTGGTGCGCAAGTGGAAGAGGAGGAGGAGGAGGTGGTGGATGATCTAGTAACTGACCCAACGTAGCAGGAGGACATTCAGAGCGAGGCCAGCAGCACACAGAGTGAGGGAGGCAGAGTACCCCAACAGGCAGGAAGAAGCAGTGTGGTGGCCGCACACAGAAGGCAGGCAACAGTTCCCCATAACACCAACACAAGGGACGTTGCCAGTACAACCTGTAGGTCTTCCAGAGTCTGGAATTTTTTTAAAGACTCTGCTGAAAACCCCAAAAAGGCCATTTGTACCACCTGCCATGCCAGCATCAGCAGGGGTGACGAAACTACCAGCCTGACCACCACCAGCATGATCAGGCACATGGCAGCAAAGCACCCGACTTTGTGGGGTGAACCCCAGGGTCCACGACCAGTGTCAGAAGGTGTCACCACTGCTTCTTCCGCTGTTGTGCGTGCAATAGAACCCCCTGTTGTGTGTGCAAGGCAATCCCCTGTCCATACTGCATGCAAAGATGCCCCCTCCTCTCAGTCTTCACTTGTTATGGCAGTTTCTCAAGAAACAGCATCCACGTCCATGTCCCACCGCAGCGTTCAATTGTCCATATCCCAGACCTTTGAACGAAAGCGGAAATTCACAGCCAACGCCCCACAGGCCACAGTCCTAAATTCGCACATTTCACGACTGCTTGCGTTGGAAATGCTGCCTTTTAGGCTGGTGGAGACGGAATCCTTCCTCAACCTTATGGCGGTGGCCGTCCCTCGGTACTCGGTCCCCAGCCGACGCTATTTTGCCCGGTGTGCCATCTCCGCACTACACAAGCACGTGTCCCAAAACATCGGCCGTGCCCTCAACAACGCAGTTACTGGGAGAGTCCACCTGACAACGGACACGTGGAAAAGTGCTTGTGGCCAGGGACGGTACATCTCCCTGACGGCACACTGGGTAAACATAGTGGAAGCCGCGACCCATTCGGACCTTGGGACGGAACACATCCTCCCCACACTGAGGATTGCGGGCCCTATGTCAGTCAGAGTTGCCCCCACAGTGTACAGCTCCTGCGCATCATCCTCCTCCTCCTCATGTTCAGCCTCCATCTCAGATATCACCACATCAGTTACAAGCTGGAAGCACTGCAGTACTGCCTCCGCCAAGCGGCAACAGGCTGTGCTGAAACTCATAAGCTTAGGTGAGAAACCTCACACTGCTTGTGAGTTGTGGACAGCTGTGAAAGAGCAGGCAGATCTGTGGCTGAGACTGCTGAACCTACATCCAGGCATGGTCGTGTGTGACAATGGCCGTAACCTGGTGACGGCGCTGAGGCGAGGCGAGATCACACGCGCACCATGCCTGGCTCATGTGCTTAACCTCGTGGGTCAGCGGTTTCTTAAATCGTACCCCGAGTTGCCAGATCTGCTCGTCAAAGTACGCTGCCTGTCAGCTCATTTTCGCAAGCCAGCTACAGCTTCCGCCGCCCTTGCTGTGTTGCAGCAGCGTTTGCAGCTTCCGTCACACCGACTGGTGTGTGATGTCCCCACACGTTGGAACTCTACCCTCCACATGCTGCAAATGATTTGTGAGCAGAAGAGAGCAGTTGTGGAGTACAAGCTGCAACAAGGCCGTCGATATTCAGGTCAGACTCCACACATAAGACCTCAGGAGTGGACCTGGATGTCTGACATATGTACCATCTTGACAAACTTTGAGGAGTCCACCAAGATGGTGAGTGGCGATGACGCCATCATTAGCATCAGCATTCCACTTGTCTGTCTTTTGCAACGCTCTCTGCAGAGAATAAAAGAGGAGGCATTGCAGCCAGAGTATGATGAGATGGATCAAGAAGCCGTAGCGGTCGATTACTCACAGCCCAGCCTCATCTCATCCCAACGTGCATTGTGGGACAATGAGGGAGAGGAGGAGGAGGAAAAACAGGAGCTTGTATCATGCGCTGTAGACGGTAGTACCTGTACAACTGTCATACCGTTGGTTCAGCGTGGGTGGCCTGAGGACAGGGGGGGGGGGGGGAGAGGAGGAGAGCATGGTCAGTCATCATCTTGGTGAGGACACGGAAGTCTTGCCCGTTACCAGTCTGGCACGCATGGCTGACTTTATGTTACGCTGCCTTAACCATGACCCTCGCGTTGTCAAAATGTTGGGTGACAGTCATTACTGGTTGGTGACACTTTTAGACCCCCGCTACAAGGAGAACTTTCACTCTCTTATTCCTGAGGTGGAGAGGTCTACAAAAATGGGGCAGTACCAGAAGGCCCTTGCTGCAGAACTGTTAAAAAAATTCCCATCTGAACACGCTAGCGGCAGAGGTCACAGTTCGTTGCCCAACCAAGGCGTACATGCGAGAGAGACGCAACTCCAATCCAGCAAAGGCAGGGGAACACTGTCAACGTTCTGGGACAGTTTTCTTAGACCCTCCCTTCGGAAAGACCCTGAGGCATGGGGTACTCTCACAAGGAGTGGAAAGTTTCAAAAGATGGTGAGGGAGTACCTTGCCGACTGTACCAGCATCCTCTGTGATTCCTCTGTGCCTTTTAATTATTGGGTATCCAAGCTGGACACGTGGAATGAACTCGCTCTGTATGCCTTGGAGGTCCTGGCCTGCCCTGCCGCTAGCGTGTTATCGGAGCGTGTTTTTAGTGCCGCTGGGGGAATTATAACTGATAAGCATACTCGCCTGTCAACTGACAATGCTGACAAGCTGACCCTTATCAAAATGGACAAGGGCTGGATTGGCCTAGACTTCTCATCACGACCAAATGACAGCAGAGTAACAAAGTCAAATCCACTGTGTTATTTCGGGAGGTGTATTCACATGCGCCGCTTCACAGCCACACATGGGTATACGCTTCCTCATTTCGGCTGTTATATGTTCTTCTCCTTATCCTCAGCCTCCACCACCACTATACCACCAGGGTTACTGTGGTCCGTGTTGCCATTATTGAAAGTTCCTCCATCCTTATTTTTGTCAGCTTCTGCTTGGAAGGCATAAGCAAAGACTGTGGGAGACCCACTCCCCAATAATGGGAATATTATTTTTAAGATCCTGTACTGTATGGCTCTTGTAAGGGGCATTAAAGCCGTCTTGTTAAGCTACTGCGACCTCCAAGTCTCTTCCAAGGGGCATTAAAACAGTCTTGTTAAGCTACTGGGACCTCCACGTCTCTTCCAAGGGGCATTAAAAGCGTCTTGTTAAACCACTCTGAACTCCACAGCTCTTCCAAGGGGCATTGAAATGTTGTTTTTATTAACTCTAACCTCCACGACTCTTCGAACGGGCATTGCATTTCCTCCTAATTTTTGGCAGCTTTTGCTTGGAAGGCATAAGCAAAGACTATGGGAGACCCACTCCCCAAAAATGGGAATAATGTTTGTAATATGCTGTACTGCATGGCTCTTGTAAGGGGCATTAAAACCATCTTGTTAAGCTACTGTGACCTCCACGTCTCTTCCGAGGGGCATTAAAACCGTCTTGTTAAGCTACTGTGACCTCCACCACTTTTCCAAGGGGCATTAAAACCGTCTTGTTAAGCTACTGTGACCTCCACCACTTTTCCAAGGGGCATTAAAACAGTCTTGTTAAGCTACTGCGACCTCCACGACTCTTCCAACGGGCATTGCATTTCCTCCTAATTTTAGTCAGCTTTTGCTTTTCAATGCATAGGCAAACACTAAGGGAGACCCACTCCCCAATAATGGGTAGAAGGTTTTTAGTACGCTGTAATCCACGTCTGTTTCAAGGGGCATTGCAGTTCCTCATATTTTTGGAAAGCCTTCCATTCACTGCTTAGGCCAACAGTGCACAGGAGACCCAGTTGCTATAAATGGAAAAAACGGTTTAGTTAAGGCCCTCTGACCTCCATGTAACTTCCAAGGGGCATTGGAGTGCCTCTAAATTTTTGGTAGGCATTGCACTCACTGTATGCCCTATAACTGTGTAGCCAAACCGCTCCTTTTGGTACAGAAACATATCCTACAAGACATGTGGTTGACTGGCCTGATATTGATGTGAATGGTCCCTGTTCCTCCTGCTCTTTCTCCTTTGCCACCACCTCATCCATCATTTATCACCTGAAGCTTTGTTTTAACGGGAGTCATAGAACTGGGATAGTAGCAGGAAAACATCCAGCAATCCTCGGAGGAGGAAGGATATGCGCCAAAACGCTGACCACCTCAGGCCTAGCCGCTACTACATACATGCGCTTGCATTCCAAGAAAACAAAGCAGATGCTAACTTCTATCATCATCATCATGCTCCTCACCTTGGCACTCTCAACTCCCCTGATGGAGAAGCCAGGGCCCACCGGAGGAGTCTGGTTCTCTGGTGGGCTCGTCCATTGCTGCCCTAAAGCAGGCCTGGCTAAGAAAAGTGTGTGGGAAGGTGACAGGAGAAATAGGGGCGGCTGGGGACCGTGTGTGGACACCCGGCCGCGGGGCGGCTGGGGACCGAGTATGGACACCCGGCCGCCCCCTGGTGGCTGGAGACCGAGTGTGGACACCCGGCCGCCGGGCGGCTGGGGACTGAGTATGGATACCAGGCCGCCGAAGCAGCCATGAGGTAGTGGCCAGCTTCGGCCTCCTCCAAACTAAAAGGCCCCATTTCAAGTGCAAGCTAGCAGTATGGCATTGCAGCCTGGGGTGGGTGGGTGGCAGGCTGCACACTTACGCTTGCATTAAAAGAAAACAAAGCCGATGCTAACTTCTATCATTATCATCATGCTCCTCACCTTGGCACTCTCAACTCCCCTGATGGAGAAGCCAGGGTCCACCGGAGGAGTCTTGTTCTCTGGTGGGCTCGTCCTATGCTTCCCTAAAGCAGGCCAGGCTAAGAAAAGTGTGTGGGAAGGTGACAGGAGAAATAGGGGCGGCTGGGGACCGTTTATGGACACCCAGCCGCCGGGGTACTGAGTATGGATACCTCGCTGCCAAAGCAGCCATGAGGTAGTGGCCAGCTTCGGCTTCCTCCAAACTAAAAGGCCTCCTTTCAAGTGAAAGCTAGCAGTATGGTATTGCAGCATGCGGGTGGGTGGGTGGTTGGCTGCATATTTGCGCTTGCATTGCAAGGAATGGGGGAGGTACAATTGAACACTGCCCTGGGACAAGGACTTGCACGGGGATAGTTGCAAGTCTGCATCTTCTGATGCGGCAAGGATCACTTCTGATGGGCACACTTTTAGGCAGTGACCTGGGAGTCAGAGATGCTTCCAGGGGTCTTCCCCATGCTGTTCCCATGTCTTTTCAGCACTGTATGCATCTGTCACACGGCACATGGCCAGATAAGGTTGTAAAATGTTAAAATGACAGTTCCCGCTGAATGCATTTGTCACGGTTGAAAGCAATACAAAAGTGCAAAAACGCATGAAAAATGCTACTTGTGAACATAGCCCAAGGTGTGGAGGAGTATTTTTGTTTTTGGTTATTTATTTTACCTTATACACAAGTCTTTACCCTGGAAAGGAAATTCCTTAACATATTTCACAGGAAAGCAGTTTCAGTTTCGTTTTTGAACGTTTTATTGTGAGCCCGTAAAAGTGGCTTAATACCTCTGACCACGTTGTTAACAGCAATGACCTGGGGGTCAGAAATGCTTCCAGGGGCGATCCCCATGCTGCCCCTATGTCTTTTGAGCACTGTCCCTATCGTTTTGGGCACTTTTTAGGCTTTCTACAGACTGCCGGGGGTGCCGCCGCAAAAATGCTCGGGTCTCCCATAGACTAACATTGTGCTTGTTGCTCGGGTCGAGCACCCGAGTATCACGGTGAGCTCGGCCTGAGCTTCGAGCACCCGAGCATTTTAGTGCTCGCTCAACACTATTAATTTTGGTTTTTCTTAAGCCAGTCAGAGGTGGACTTGTGGGTGTGTTTTGGATCATTGTCCTGCTGCATAACCCAAATGCTCTTCAGCTTGAGGTTACGAACAGATGGCCGGACATTCTCTTTTAGGATTTTTTGGTAGACAGCGGAATTCATTGTTCCATTTACCACAGCAAGTCTTCCAGGTCTGGAAGAAGTAAAACAGCCCCAGACCATCACACTACCACCACCATGTTTTACTGTTGGTATGATGTTCCTTTTCTGAAATGCTGTTACTTCTGCGCCAGATGTAACGGGACATACATTTTCCGAAAAGTTAAACTTTTGTCTCGTCAGTCCGTAGAAATAGCTTTATAACGTTTTCCAGACTGATTAAGATCTCAATTACTTTGTTTCTCATTTGTTCCTGAATTTCTTTGGATCGCAGCAGGAGGTCTAGCTTTTGAGGATCTTTTGGTCTACTTCACTTTGTCAGGCAGGTCCTATTTGTGATTTTTTGATTGAAAACAGGTGTGGCAGTAATCAGGCCTGTATGTGGCTAGGGAAATTGAACTCAGCTTCCCAAAGATGTGATAAATCACACTTTATGTTTTAAGGGGGGCTGGGTCACTTTTTCACCCAGGGCCCTGTAACATAGTAACATAGTTTAACTGTAGGTTAGGATTTCTTTTTCCCTTAATAAAGACCTTCATTTAAAAACTGCATTTTGTGTTTATTTGTGTTATCTTTATCTAATATTTAAGTTTGTTTTGTGGTCTGAAACATTTAAGTGTGACAAACATGCAAAAGGATAAGAAATCAGGAAGGGGGAAAACACTTTCATACCACTGTACATATTTTCTTATATCTCTGTATTGTGCTCGTTCGCTATTATTCTTACTCGAAGTTTAAGAATAAATTGATAACTGGACATTAGTAGTTGGGCATATGTCCACACAGTAACATTGTCAGCGCCGATTGGATTATGAAGGTAGGAACACCCCCCCTCCCAGCTGATAACACTCACTTGTTAATATATTTCTAGGAGAAATGAGGGTAAAGGGCTGAGAATTTTACCTTCAGATTTGCACAAAATCCACAGCAAGATACAGTAGGCATGTGGCTAGGCTTTCAACAAATCTGATCCACATGCAAAAGAACCATTCAGCACAGAAATAATATCCTAAGTCATATTGCACGACTCGTTAAAGGATTGATTGTGACTTGTAGGATTGCTGCTTCCAATAGGTGGCGCTATAGAGTACAAGACCTCTTTTTCTCTGAAGAGGCAATTTGCACAGAAATACACCAGTGACGTACATTTTAAAATCTGCCAATTTTACCCTTTTAAGCTCTAGGAAACAAGGTTTGCAAATGATTTTATGAAGAATATCATTTACTAAAACTGATCTCTCCTGCTGTCCCGTTTCAGTACGAACGTAACCCCTAGCATTAGTAAATAACTTTTTAAAGGGAATCTGTAGGCAGATTTTTGCTATGTAATCTGAGAGCAGCATGATGTAGGGGCTGAGCCTGCTTACACCAATTTGTTACTTACTAGGCTGTGCGTTGCGGTTTCAATGAAAATCAGTATTTTATCAGCAGGAGATTATCACTACGGGACTAGGTGTCTCATGCCTCCTATTCAACTGCTCCATTCACCCCCACCACTGATTGTCAGCTTTTGTGTACACTGTACATTGATAGAAACCTGCTAATCAATGGTGTGGGTGGTGTTACACAAGGCTCAGCATTCTGAGCACTGCTAGATCTGCAGCTGAGAAAATAGTGATTGTATAAAAATTACAGCATGCACAGCAGCAAGTGACACAATGCTGCTTTCTTTTCAGTGATGATGTCTGTGGACACGCCTAACCATGTCACTAAATTAGTACACCGGTTTGTAATTATCAGTGAAATTTAAGGATGCACCGACACACTGTTCCAGAAGCTGTGACAAAGAACGCTAGATCGTTCAAAACGCATAGCAATGTTCACCTACCCCCCCCCACCATACCCTTTCCTCATGGATGTAATTTTTAACACGGATTAATTAAACACATGTTTTAACTTGGAGCTGGATACCACATTTTCTTTGACAATGCTGGAAGCATGGTCTCAGCCCCTCCAGCATGCTGCTTTCAGATTACATAGCAAAGAAACAGTGACAGATTCCCTTTAAGGGGACTGCTACTTTAAGTTTGGAATGATGAATGGCAGCATTTTTTGCACCCAAAATTGGAAGAATTGATTAACAGACTAAGGAAAAAAAACAATCATCATGCAACATTTTTTGGAAGAAGTTATTGAATGGAATTCGTAAAAATTTAATAATCTTGGACATATGGCTTTGTAGGAAAGCCAGGTAGGCTAGGGTTAAATCCTAGCACTACAGGTCCTGATTAGATGCACCTAGATAGCTATGACTAGATCCAAGCCATGTGCACACTGGTTAGTCCACTGGAGGAAGCTGAGCAGACTGGGTTGTGTTGGAGCTGGAGAGAGACAAGCCAGAGTCTCTATGAGAAGAAACTGCACAGGCCATGTGCACCAAACTGTAAGTATCAGTGGTTGCTATGGACAGTAGTCTCAGTTCGGTCACACAAAACCGCTGACTCAGCCATGTCTGAGTAGCATGGGTCTGTGTTGTTTAGTTAGTGCCTGGACAAGGCTATGGATTTTTTATTTATAGTTTTGTTTCGGTATTGTAGAACCAGTGGCAATAAATACTATTCCATGTGTGATATAAAAAAAATCCTGTAGTTTCGTGTTCCAAACGGCTACCCGAGAGAGTGAACCCTTACAGCTCATACAAATGTGAGCGACTTCTTGTGGCTGGACTGTAATATTTGTGAGGTTACACTCACCACCTTGTAGACATTCCATATGGCCTCACACTGAATGAAAGGTTTACGGCTAGAGGATTACAGAATTTTAAATACATATCGAGAGCTCAAGCTTGGAAAGGGTAATTCTTGCACTAAACAGCCAGTTCAAGGTTCAAATATATCATTACTTTGCAGTTCCTAAAAATACAAAATTTAGGTTATCCAAAGGCGAACTTGTGTGTTGGGTATAGTTTTGGGAGCAATATAAAAGCAATCTGTGACTCTCAAATAGGCTTCCTATAACAAAGTCATTTATTAGGATTTTTATTATCAAGTTCCTGACTATACTAGAGGTAATCATTAATTAATAGAATGATGGTCCATGGCTATGATCCTCTACACAACGATAAAAAAAAAAAAAACACTCATCATAACACATTACTCACAGCTTAAATTTTAGCATCGGTTTAATAAAGTTGTGATACTTATAAATGTAATCGCTGCCAATAAAAAAAAAGTATAAGAATTTTATACAGTGTTTCTGTGATGTCATGTGCGTATTAACAGAGAATCAAGTACAAATTTCCTAGGCGCAGCAGCTATTCCATTGGATGGACAGACTATTTTTTCTTCAGCAATTCAGTCATTTCTGGGACTGCCTGCAAAAAAAACCCAAACATAAAACACACACAGTTGATGACAATATATAACCCCAGTACACAAGTCATCTGGTCTTATCAAAAATCTGAGTGTGACCCTCTATTTGGAGGAGGGCAAAGATCAAATCAGGCTGGATTTTATTTGTCTGGTTGAAAGTCAGCAGCTTTCAGAAGGTAAGATCACTTTTTAATTTTGCTAAATTTAATTTTTTGGTAAATATTGTAACAAAAAAAAAAAAAAGTTTGTTCTGGAAGCCCAAAATAAAAAGCTAGGTCCACCACATCTACAAAATTTGTCATTTAAGACAAAAATACTGGTTTTAAATAGGTATTCTGGCTCTGTTCGCTTCCACATCAGAAGGTGTGAGAGGACGGTGACAACACGTTTACAGATGTCTGCCCGGTTGTGTGCGTTGAGCTACTTTTGTGCACCTGTCATTCTAAGGTGCATGATACCTGCTGATTGCCCAGTAGATATCTCGTGAAGTCACCAGTCCGGCTCATCTCCCACTATGGAAGTAAGTGGAGCAAGACTAACACTTTAATGGGTAAAGGACCAAATTAGGGCAGTACTTTAAGCCAATGCAGAGCTTAATTATACAGAAAAGCATTGCACATACTTGGATAGCGGTCAACTGGTTGCACGGTCTAACCTTTACTTTAGCCACATGTGTAAATATGAGTAGTGTAGAAGGGTGGTCCTCAATGAAAAGAAATCTTCAATTATTTACAATATCTGTTTCCATCGGGTGGAATTAATTTGCTCCTACAAAATTTATTGAGGAAATAGTCTACATGTTGTACACTAAGTGACTGTGGCTTGGATCCTGCCAGCAGGCGACAGTTCAGGAGCCGCATTAAGTACTGGCACTGCCACCTGCTGTTCCCTGTGGAGCACAGAAAAGCATACAAGGCAGGCAACAGCGTAACCTGGAAGCAATGTCAAGAACAAGTCAGATATAGATGATATTAATACAACCAGGATGTCTATATAATAAGTTATGTACTCAGGTACATATAAAACTATATAATATTTTACTTAGGACCTTTACACATGTGAGACATCACTATACGTGGTACAGTGAAACAAACTGAACCAATCTGTAAGACTGGTCCCAATTCATCACTTGGAGGGTTTAAGTTACTTTTCTATCTCTGTCCTGTGGAATTAAAAGTTTTTTGAACAATTTTTTTTCACAATGGTACTCATGGTTCTTTAATTATGCACAAAAAAAATGTTCTTTATTTTTGTCTTTAACCTTATTTGTGACTCTTTATGGCAAAAAGTTGTATGATCCTTTGAAATGTCACAAAATTTGGGAAAAAGTTCAGACGTACATAAATTATTCTAGGAGGGGCAAATGGAGTACATTTGCACACAAAGAAAATGTGCAACTTTTTAAAACAAAAAAAAAAATCCGGAACACATAAAAACAAACTTTAAAAAAGGCAAAAATTAAATGAAAAAAGCGAAGCGAAAAAAAGGTGTAAATGCCATAATGAATCAGGGTCTATGTTCCCATGAAGGAATTTATGTGCAAAAAAAATGCAGTAAGATATGTTGGGGATCAGCATGCAGGTTAGTCCCATTCAGTGGGTAATCTGCTTTGAAAAATGACCTACCACTTAATTTTTTTCTTTAAACACAGATTTAAAATATGTCACTGGTTGGAACAAGAAGGGACATTTGCAATTTAAAGCTATTGGAGGCAAACTCCACATGGATTTTGGGGTAGAACACAAACTAAAATCATCATAGTGTCATACCCTAGGTAAACCAATAAAACACCCTGTATGTACAAAAAGATAGTTTACCTTAAATAAATCAGCTACCAAGCCATAATCTGACACCTGGAATATTGGAGCCTCTGGATCTTTGTTTATGGCAACAATGGTCTGAAAGCACAAAAACAAATGAGAGATTCCAATTAAGAAAAAAAAGTGACAATGTAAAGCTAGGTCTGGGTTTCAGAGGTGAAAACCACATCTATTTTAAAGAAAAGAGGTCCCTGAAACCCTGTCAATGGAAAGGTACCAGAGCATGTATGTGCTCTCCATCAAGTTCTATGGAACGTCTGAAGACCGTCCAGCACAAATACCTCCAGATAAGCGCCAAGCTGAGTGGCTGGTTTAGTGCAAGGAAGTGCTCTAGGCATAGGCATTTACGCTTCCGAGCACTTCAGCTGAGGCATGAGATCACTCCTCGCGCCATCCCCAGTAATACTTATTGGATAGTGGCTAAACGTGCTTTTGGCTGGCTAAGCCATCGATCATGTCCGATGATAGGGAAGGAGTGGACAAGCGCAGCATAGGATTAGTTTAGGGAGGAGGGCAGTGTCTGCATGATATCACAAGAAAGGTTCTAAGTATTTGTGCTTGCTGCTCACAATTCCTATCAGTTTCATTATCACTGGTGAGGCAAACCATCTCGGGGAGGAAAGATTCTAGGTTTTAACCACATTTGCCACTGGAGGCAGCAATACAATACTCATACGGGAAGGACGGACCTCAGCCTTCCTTAGTGAGAGCAAACAAACTGAACCAGCGGATGCAGGCATTGAGGTATATTAAATAAACATTGGATATTGGTCCTTTTGCTAATATTTAAGGAGATTAGCAAGAGGTTCTTATTCCTTCCAGACTGGCAGAAGATGGAGCTGAGGCTGGAGGTGGAAGGAAAGTGTAGGTATAGCTTTCCAGTTTCATTTGTCCTCTTAGGGTGCTAGGCTAGTGGTCACCACATGGTGATGACACCACAGGTGCTTCTGCCCTTCCAAATTCAAAAACTGCACAGGTGATGCTGGAGAGACATCATCAGTACCGTGTACCAAGAAGAAGTTACCTGCGGCAATTGTCTGATCCTTCTTAGACTGATGCAGTGTGAACTGTACGTACGCTTTCTCAAGGCCTTGAAAAAGCTCACGTGCACCGAATACGGCATAGGTCTGAGGCTGTGCCGTTCTTTAGCATGATTTTTATTCTCGGCACGTTTTGGAGGTATACTTTTTCCTGCCGATTACAGTGTTTGGCAGTGACTCAATAAGGCAATGCCCTTGTCAGAGTGGATACACTGCCTGCTCCCTTTCAAGCTTATAGAATATTCTCACAGGCTCAGACTAGGTTTTTGTTTCTCATCTCCAGTACAGTTTCTGCTATTCCAAAGCAGCTGACAGAGAATGACTGGCCCAACAGGAACCTATCCGCATGGGAAAATTACCAGTCCAGACCTGCAGAACATTACACATTCCGCAAAGGAAAACCATTTTTTGGTGTTCTCCCACGGTAGGAGTCTACTGGTAAAGTCCTTAAAGTTATATCACCAAGTCTTCTATAGAAAAGCACTCAGCAGCTTATTACAACTATAAAATTGCAGCTAAGTGCATCAGTTAATGGATCATATGAACATGGTTATAGTGCAGCAAAATGAACACCTATAAAATGGCGCTATTTTTGTTTTTCTGACCTCTACAATAAAAGCTCATGAGAAAATACTAGGAGATGAAAATGTTTGCCCTGCGTACATGTATTTAAAGAAAAGTGAGGCTTCACTTTAAAGATGTTGCCCACTACTCAGAAAACCACTTCTTTAAATATTTTTATTTTACAGTAGGAGAAAGAAGTAACAGATATTCTCCTCCCGCACTAGAAACGTTCCAACGCTGTTGGCACCGAGTCTCCCAGGGCTCACGTGGCACTGTTACGCCATGTGGGGCTGCAGCCAATCAGAAGTCACTAATATGATGCGTTCCTTACACTTTCTTTGGATGAAGCTTTGACATTAGAAGGAAGTGTGAAAACTACAGCCCATTAGAGGCTGCTGACTTATGATAAAGAGCACTGCAGCCAGTGTCACTCAAGTTCTGGGAGACCTGGATATCACTGACATCACTGGAATGGCGCTGGTGCAGGAGAGTATCTGCTATTTTTATTTTACACTCTGGAATATATTTTTTTTAAGGTTTTCTGAGTAGTGGACGATCCCTTTAAGTAGATACTGCAGCCAATCCACATTTTAGAATAATCCAGTAAAATACTGGTGATGACAGTATGAAGTAAATATATATTAGATGATTATTTGTGTTACCTCAAATTAAAAATGTGATCTAAGTAATGGTAAAATGTCACTACATCTTGTGATGCATTTACCTTACTGTCCTTCATTCCAGCCAAGTGCTGGATAGCTCCAGAGATCCCAACAGCAATGTACAGTTCCTGCAAGTACAAAGAACCCATGATATCATCACAACTAATACAATCAGCCATCATTAACCACTTACAAGTCTTTCATACATAAAGGTGAAAATCCTTTGGAATACCAATATGTATTACTTGTCAGTGGCATATAGAACTGTAGAATAAATCCTATAAAGAGAAGGAAATGCCACAAATTTCAAAAAATAAATCCAAATACCTCAAACTCTGAATACAAACCACAAAAGAAAGGTATAAAAGGAACTACAATATCAAGTATAATTCATATATTTTATTACATTCAAATAAAGACAAATAAAAACAGATTTAACAATGTATAAAGACATTAATAAAATACAGCTCAGGAGGGGGGAGGGGGATGCTCACAATAAATATTACACATGGATCTCCTATACAAATGATGAATATATTTTGTGCCAGCCAAATTTAGATTGTCAATAATTAAATATACATGATCACCTCTAATAGCAGCAAAAAGTAATAATAAATATACGTATTATAGGGAACACCAAAGGATACCAAGAAAATCAATACATATAAATTAACATAAAGTGCTTGTGCAATAAATATATATGGCAATTGATTACCAGGTGTATAAATACCATAGAAAAAAAGAGGGATAATATAATTAAACGCTGCTAGAATAATGGAACCTTCAAAAAGAGGTTTTGGCTGAAAGGAATCAAATCATGTCTGAATCCCAAAGCAGGGGATTACACAGATAATATAGCAAACAGAGGAGACCATGATGATGAAGGCAAGATTGGAGACATACCCCGGCCCCCTTACACCACTCCCCCCTCCTGAGCTGTATTTTATTTATGTTTTATACATTTTTAATTGTTTGCCTTGTCGTCTGTTTTTTATTTGTCTTTATTTGAATGTAATAAAATATATGAATTATACTTGATAGTATTGTAGTCATATAGAACTGTATCTGATCCACTGATGATACAAGTTGGTAAAGCAGACAATAAAATAAGCGTAGAGGGCGCTACAACCACTTTTAGAACGGATTCATAAAGATTTTTAGTGGCCATTTTCTAAAGTCATTAAGCTTTTCTTTTTTGCCACCTATTAAACTGTAACTCCAACTTTAAAATGTCTTTGGTTTCAATAAACTTAGGCTCATCTGAGGGCCAGTGCAATGCCCAGCAATACTGCAAAATACACTTACTGAAAAGAAAGTTTCCAATATGCCTCCACAAAAAAAAAAATCACTCTAAAAGTATCAGCCCTTAGGCATCTACCTTCTGTGTCTTGCCCTCCACTGCTTTTTGTTAAATGTAATTAGTCTCTTGTATCAAGAAAGCCGAGATGGATTACATCAAATGGGGGCAAGTCTTTGTTTATTTGCTCCTGCTCTTTTTTCAATCAAACTGCATACAGGCTTAATACAGAGATATGTTGGGAAGGCCAATGCATACTGGGGAGTGAAGGTAAAAGAGCTCCAGCTCCTATAGTGCTGGAAGAATGCTGATAAGAATGAAGTGCTCATTCAAAAAGATTGGAAAGTAAGTTATAAAGCATCAGAATCCGGATAGCTCCAGGATATATTAGACTGGTATTTGCACCAAAAGCAGTGTTAACTGCACCTTTTCAGGGACCGGACTGCAAAATCATCATTTACTCTGCTTTTGGAAGAAGCGACAGGTACGCTTAAAATAAACTGTTTTTAGGGTATACAGAGTCACACAACAATCTTACCAAGACGATAAGCTGCCCCCTAGTGGTGGAGGCAGGATGTCAGAATTAACAAGCTATGCACACTTCTGCAATGTTTTTAATGGCAAATAAGTCTATGCTAAAAAGAAAAATCAAAAGCAACTTTGTGGAAAGCTTTAAGAAGATTTGTAGTTTGTATCCACCCCACTTTTGTCTGCCTCGTTCTCTCCCATTTACTATTTAAAGAATCCCTCCCATCACAGTTTTTATCATCTTAATATATTGCAGTCATCATATTATACAGCACTGTGTGCTTACAATTGCTCATTTTTCCCTTCTACCCAGATAATTCTTCTGTTTTCCATTAGGTCTATGATATCAATATCGTGATTAAAAACTGACTAGCTGAACCCTTCTAAACTTTCTGTAGAAACAGGAGGTCAATTTTGTCTGCACAAGTCTTGAGCCACTGCAAAAGTCTCTGACAAAGGGAGGAGGAGTTGAAGAGGAGAATGATAAATGCAGGGACAAGAGACTTCCTGTTTCTACATAGAGCAGAGAAAAGAGAAGAATTATCTGGGTAGAAAGGTAAAATGAGCAATTGTAAGTACACAGTGCTGTATAATATGATGACTGCAATATATCAAGAGGATTGAAACTTTCATGGGAGTGCTTCTTTAAATAACCATGTCAACCATTTATTAATATATATTGAACCAGGATGTTTTTTTTTGTCTAAATTATATTGAGTGGCTAATTTGAAATTGTGAAAAATATTTATTTTTTTACACTGGAAATAAAATAAAAAGGAAATCCACATACAGAATGCTCATCTGTCACATAAGATCTTACAATCATTTTCCTGAGTTAACCAGGTAGAATAAAGCACGAAGCCACAATAAAAAGTTATATAAAATGGAGCAAGCCATAGGCACGGACCACTTCAGAGCATAAAAGTTTAAGTAGGTGAGAGGAGGAGGACGGATATCGGGTGGGAGTAATTTCTACTTTCTTATTAAGCCTCTTAAAAAGCTCTGGGCTGACAGCCTCTTTCATCCTGAATTATCCAGCTCAGCCTTTAACTGCAGGAGAACAACGTTCGCAAATTGATTCGCAGGTCCTTTGGGGCCGCTGGAAAAAAACATTAAATTGCTGTAAAATATTCATATGTCAGTGCATTTGGCTGAAAGCAGTTGATGTTCTGTTCCCTAGGGGTTAAACATAAAAGCAATTTGGCCAGCATGTTCTGGATCCCCCTTTAATCCGTCTCATTAACTCTTGTACTGACAGAACAATTTGAGTTCTCTTTCATTTAAAGAAAGCCAAGCCATGAATTCACCAAAGGCCTCAGAGTGTGGGGCAATGGTAATGGTTGGGACATACAATGCTTATCTCCCTCTATTGCTACAGACTTTATTAGAGAATAATGCTGCTCGGGGTAAATATTTGACTACGTTATACATGATCTGTCACGGTTTTATTCGTCCAATCAATCTTACAAGTTATTCTATATGCAGTATTCAGTTTAGAGGTTCATTCAAGACAGTTTACTCAGAAGTCAAGAAGCCGATGTCTGAATTATTTAAAGGACTTTCACCCATCATGTTCACTGTCGCACAACAGGTAAGTGTGACGCCACAAGATGCCAGGCCTGTCAGCATGTGAAGGACGCTGTTAAGTGATGTATTCCAGGAGGAATATTGACATTTATTTAAGGGAATCTGTCACCAGATTTTTGCCACCTAATGTCAGAGCAGATGAAAAGACAGACACTGATTGCAGCGATGCATCACTTACTAGTCTGTTTGCTATAGTTTTTATAAAATCAGTTTTAAATAAGGCGATCACTAGAGGTGTGATTTTATCAAAACTGGAGAGAGCAGCCTGGTAAGAGATACATTGCTGGAATCAGGGTCTCTGCCCTTACATCATGCTGCTCTCAGATTAGGTAACAAAAACTTATGCACAAAGTACACAGAAAGCTGTCACTGAGTGGTGTGGACGGGGTAATACAGAGCTCCTCATCCAGTAGATCTGTAGTAGATAAAATTAAGATTTTTGGTACTCACCGTAAAATCTGTTTCTCAGTAGTCTTCATTGGGGGACACGGAACAATGGGATAGTGTGCTGCCACCTGGAGGCTGACACTATTATTACATTCTGAATGAAAATTGGCTCCTCCCCAGCAGACTATACTTCACCTGCTACCCTCATGCTCCTTCAGTTTATTGAGAAAGCAGAAGAAGCAAAAAAAACCATTATAGCATTTGGAAAAATAATTCCATTACACCCAGAGATGGGAAAACCAACATAAATGCACGCCCAACCAGGCAACTAAGGTTGGGTGCTGTGTCTCCTAATGAAGACTACCAAGAAACAGATTTTACGGTCAGTACCAAAAATTAAAAATTGCTTCATTGGGGGACACAGAACAATAGGACGTCCTAAAGCGGTCCCTGGGGTGGGGCTATAAATAATATACTGTTACCATCAAATTCTCCACTCTTGCTAAGGCCAAAGAATGAGCAACTGTCGCCTGCAAAATCTTCCTGCTGAAACTTGCATTTGAAAAATCAAATGTGTGGACCCTGTATAACTTGGAGAAGGTATGTACCAATAACCAAGTAGCTGCTTCACATAGCTGCAGGACCAATGACTGGTGGCGAACCACCCAGGAGGCCCCCCACCACCCATGTATAGTGCGCCTTAACCCTAAAAGGAGGCGCCCTGGCCTTCACCTTATAGGCCTGAATGATCGCTGTTCTGACGAGCAATAGTTGCCTTAAGTCTGGTATGACAAACAAGGAATTAAACCGTATAAATGGGGCGGTGGCTGATAACACTGCACAGTCCTGACAACATCTAATTTGTGCAAAGCTTTCTCCATCGGATGAGAAGGTGCAGTGCAAAAGGAAGGCAAGACAATGTCCTTGTTAAGGTGGAAAGCCAAAACCACCTTGGGAAGGAAGGACAAAACAGCTCTCAGCACTACCTTATCTTTATGCAAGATAAGAGAAGGAGCTCGACAAGAACCACAAGTTCAGATACTCTCCTAACAGAGGTGATGGCTATAAGGAAAGCTACCTTATAAGCAAGATGAAGAGAAGAAATTTCCCTGAGAGGCTGAAAAGGTGCAGTGATCGATGCACAGCTAGAAGGACTTCCGTTCCCCGATCATGGTTTGGATGGCTGATTCTGACAAACCCACTGCCCTCAGAATCATGGCTTCAACAGCCATGCTGTTAAACTGAATGACCGTAAATTTTGGTGGGAGAACGGACTCAGAGACAGAAGATCTGGATTGTAAGGAAGAGTCCAATGGACTTCTGCCAAAACGCTGATCATGTCCACTTACCAGGCCTTTCGAGGTCCAGTCTGGTGCGATGAGGATAACTGGAATCCCCTCTACCTTTAGTTTTCTTGAGAAGCTCGGGCAGAAGAGGTAGAGGAGGAAAAAGGTAAGGAAGGGAGAACTGGGACCAGGGAATTGCCAATGCGTCAGCTCCGACTGCCTGAGGATCTCAAGATTTTGCGACGAATCTTGGTCCCTTGCAGTTGCATCTGGATGCCAACAAATCTACATCTAGGTGTGACCCACAGATGACAAATCTGCTCAAAGAAGTCTACCACCCAGTTGTCTACTCCGGGTATATGAACCGCCGAGATCAGAGGAACCTTGTCCCCTGCCCATTTCAGTATCTCCGCCACATCTGACATGGCGGATAGACTCTGCGTCCCTCCTCGACGGTTGACATAGGCTACTGATGTGGCATTGTCGGACTGGATCCTGATGGGCAATCCTAAAACCAGATGTAGAAGAGCCAGACAGATGGCTCTGAGCACCAATACATTGATCGAAAGGGGTCTCTCTCCTGACTGTTCCACGATCCCTGAACCCACAAGTGGTGGAAGATCGCCCCCTCATCCGACAAGGCTGGCATCCGTGGTCAGAAACTGCCACTGGTTGGGGTGGAAGGAGCGACCCTGGATTATTAGGGCCGACATCAACCACCATCTGAGAGACTTGCAAAAGTGAAGTGAAAGGAGGACTGAGCAGTCTAGAGATTGTATTGACCTGTCCCAACAGGCCAACTGTGTGTCCTGTAGAAGCCTTGAATGAAATTGTGCAAATGGGACTGCCTCGAAGGTTGCTACCACCTTTCCCAAGACTCATGCAAAACCGGAGAAAATGTCTCCCTGGCTGCTTCAGAATTTCTACAGAAGATTGCACCGCTAGCCTCTTCTCTGGAACGAAGATTGACGTTTGAACTGTGTTGAATAGTATCCCTAGAAACCAAAGCCACTGTGATGAATTAACGCGGACTTTGCCCTGTTGACAATTCATTTGAATTGTTCCAGGGAATCTAGAACAATCTGCAAACTCTCCAGATTAGGTAAAAGGAAGGTGCCTTGACCAGAATATTGTGCATGTAAGGAATTACCACCATCTCCCTCATCCGGAGTAAAGCTATAACGGGCCAGAACCTTAGTAAACACCCTGGGCACGGTTGCTAGCCCAAAGGTAAGGGCCCTGAACGGAAAGTGATCTTGGTTTCTTGACTGCAAAGTGTGGGGGGGGGGGGAAATCGCTGATGAGCCAGAAAGATAGATACATGAAGATTACACATTCAGGATGCCTATCGAGGACAGAAACTCCCCGGACTCCATGCCATGACTGACCGGAGTGACTCCATCCTGAAGTGACGCAGCCACACCCATTTGTTCAGCTGTCTTAGATGCAGAATGGGTCATACCGAACTATCCTTTTTGGGGATGACGAATAGGTTTGAATAGAACCCTCTGAAGAGTTTTGGAGGAGGAAGCTTCATGTTTACTCCTACTTGAAGCAGGGATGCTATAGCTTGATCTAAACCGGCTCTTATACTGGGAGAACTGGGGGGTGAAACGAGATCTGAAAAAAACGATCTCGCGGAAGAGCGGACAACTCTATTCTGTAGCCAAAATAGACCACCATAAATCGCTGACGGCACCCAGCCATGCCTCACTGAAGACGAGGGGGCGGTCACCCACCCGGGAAAAATCTCCGAGTGCGGGCCGCCCGTCAGATGGTAACTCCTCTACCGACTCTGGAACCAGAGGGGCTACCACCTGAAAAGAGGGAACGCCCGGCGGGAGTAGGTTTAAAGGATTATCTCCTTGACATCCGGGTCTGACCTGACGGCTGGAAACTGACGAAAGAGCAGAACTGCAAAGCCCACTGTCTTCGAAATGGATGGCTGGGCCTGGCTTGGGGAAGCAGGGTGATTCTGCCACCCTTGGCATCAGCAATGATCTTGTCCAATTTAGTATAAAACAGTTGCGACCCCTGGAAGGGTAAACCTGTAAGAGACTTCTTCGAAGCCAAATCTGCTCGCCATATCTTGAACTATAACATAAGACGTCTGGCCACACAATTGCTTGTGCCTGGGCAGAGCATTCAGCCGCATCTAATGAACACCAATATCTGCCTGCGCGATCTGATCCGTAATATCCGCTAGCTCCGCCTTCTGGGAACCAGCCAGAACACTGCATCATAAATGTTTTTCCCAAGCAGTAACTGCCTTGGATACCAAAGTAGCAGCGAAAGCAGGGCTGAGGACAAAGCTCACTGCTTCAAAGGTGGATATAGCCACAGACTCTATACCTCTGTGTGTGGGGTCTCTAAGTGCCGCTACCACAAGAGGTAAGGTAGCCGTTCTTGATAGGCGAGATACGGGAGTGTCTACCACAGAAAGGATCAGGATGCCACCAACTCCCCAGGAAACAGGTATAACACCTCCATAGGGCTGTGTTCCTGAAAACGTTCCCATTCATTCTGTTGGACTTCCTCCCCCCTCCACCCCCAAATTCCTCTTAGTTAGAAAAACACCTAGCCACGAGCTTGCCTCTCCTAAAGAAACCTGGAGGGCGGAGGGGTTCTTTGAAGTCACCCCTAGAGACGAGTTGACGCCAGACTTTCCACCATCTCACTCAACTTCCCCATCTGATATGGGTCTAATATAGATTGATCTGGAACTGAAGTCCGAGAGTTGGGGAAAGAGTACTTCCTGAGAGGGGGAGAAAGATCTGGAGGATGAAGTAAAGTGAGGCCACTTGGATCTCGGCTGATATCGGCCATACTGGTGACTCACTCACAGCGGCGACTGGAGCTCCTGGGGCGGCACTCACCGTTGGCACATGCTCCAAAACAGCAACCAGCGTCCTGGACACTATGGTTAGTTCGGCTACTGACTGGGCTAGATCAGGAGCCCAAGCAGACGGGGCTATACTCTCTTCTGACATTACAGAGGTTTCCTAAGCAGGGAGGGAGGTGGATGAGCACAGGTGGTACAGTAGGCCACCGATTTCCCTGTGGAAAAAGTATTATTACAGGCTAAGCATGCATAATAAGTGACTAGTGCAGGCTGCAACGATGGGCGCGCAAGGTCTTCTCTGGACTCAGACATCATAAGAGCCAGAGAGAGGGGAAAAACCGCCAGTGAGCTTTAAGAAAAGTTTCTGAGGAGAACCAATTCAGCCACCAGATGTCAACAGCGTACCCTGTCCTCGGTCTGAGAAGAGCACCCCAGTGTCTCTGGTGTCCATTGCGCTCCAATGAGTGAGGATCCCACACAGGCATCACATTTAAAATTCTGCCGAGCGATATAGTGCTGCTGGAAAATTAAGGGGTGGGGCTAAAGGGTCAGACGCCAGGAAGCCAAAGGATTAACTACAGCGCTGCCAGCCGCACAGGACCGCCACACCAGGGCAGAGACAGCGTCGCGCGCAATGGCCACCATTAGGTCCATCCCACCTGACCCAGGTAATCACGCGACCCCAGCATAGAGAGAGTAGGGAGCGATCCCCGAAGGCCAGCAGAGAGGATCGAAACGGCACGCCACACTGTAGCAGCGAATTGCCTATCGCACCAGACCAGAGCCTCTCCTCCAAACCACAGAGCCCCAATCCTAGATGTCTCTACCCTAAGAGACAGGAAGCTGGGGAGGGGAAAAAAGTGAGGAAGGGGGTACGGAGAGGTGGTGGTGGAGGGGGACACTGTCTCAACAGGGCTATACTCACCTATCCTGAAGACTCGAAATCCAATCTTCTGCTGCATGCAACATGAGCGCTATGTGGGGTGGGCAGGAGCTGGCTAGCTTACTGACTGCCGCCCCAGTACCTGACCACCGACAGTGTCAAGGTACTCTGGTCTGGCCATTCTGACGCGAGAGAGGTTAACGCCTAACCTTACGACTAATTTCATGAAAAAAAGATGCGCACACAGTACTGAAGAGGTACTGGCTAAAGGAGGTACGATCCAACCAATCACTTATAGATAATAGCCGCACTCAAATTCTTGGTTGCAAAGAGTGATAATTTTATTATAATACAACACCACACCGTAGAAAAAAGGTGCTTAGTAGAGATACATGACGTTTCGACCTGGATAGGCCTTTTTCAAAAACATCGCTAAAAAAGAGAGAATTAAGATACATTAATAGGGTGTCATAGAAATTAAAGAAAAGTTTTATATTTACAAATACACATAGCTACACCATTTGCAAGTAAATAATCATTTGAGAGTACACAGCCAGACGCAAGTAGTAGTAGTAGTAAAAGGGGTACCAGGGGATAGGGAAAAGGGTAGGGGATCCCTATATATCCCTAGATTAAATATGTCACAATAGTAAAAATATGGGCACTCAATATCCAAACATACTAACCTATATACTGCATTCAAAGGGGATAAAGCTTAATGGATAAATGGAAATACTGGCTTGGAAAAGGCCTGGAGAAATAAGAAATCAAAAATAAGAGATCGCTGTTGAAGCACCAGTGGGATCTATAGGAGCCTCAATAATGCAGGGGATGAGAGGTATGGTGTTGGAGTACCAATAGGAACTATAGGAGGATCACTAGTATAAGAGATGGGAAAGACAAGTAGACTATACCTTGTTGGTGGTGTGGTAGTGTAAACTTGCGTTCCTGCTGCTTCTCTGGTGTGTGGGAGGCATTGGTGGCAGTGGATCTTAAATATAGGTGCTGCGGAATGCTTCCGGTGGAAGTGTTAATGAAATGGAGGCTTGGAACGCAGGGAAGACTGAGCGGACCTACAGTAAAATGTAGGGGCTAAAGGGCGGAGCAGGTCTAAAATGGAGTGGCTGTAGGGTGGACACCTTAATTCAGGCCATAGAGCGCACAGAGAAGAAAGGGGCACATGCGCAACTTAGCAGCAGTGAATAACTATTATAATAGGGCATAGGGAGAGAAGGACAATACCTTCTAACACCAAAGGAATCATACTCCAGACACAAAGTGGGGAGAGTAATCTATAGAATGGATAATGTTTACTATATGAATAAAAAGGAAAAATAAGACTAAAAATAAAAAAAGAAAATGGAAAAAATAAAGGAAAAAAATAGAGGGAAAAAGTAGGGAAAAAATAAGGCAAAGAAAAAATAAAGAACAAGTACGGACAAAATAGGGAAGAATCTTAATTCTCTCTTTTAGTGATGTTTTTGAAAAAGGCCTATCCAGGTCGAAACGTCATGTATCGCTACTAAGCACCTTTTTTCTACGGTGTGGTGTTGTATTATAATAAAATTATCACTCTTTGCAACCAAGAATTTGAATGCGGCCATTATCTATAAGTAAACTTGTGACAGGTCTGAGACATACCTTGCCTTCAACTGACACTACACAAAACTGAGGAAGCCTGAGGCTAGTAGGCGAGGTATAGTCTGCTGTGGAGGAGCCAATTTTCATTTAGAATGTAATAAAAGTGTCAGCCTCCAGGTGGCAGCAGACTACCCCATGGTTTTCTGTGTCCCTCCAATGAACCAGCCGAGAAACACTGATTTTATTAAAAATATAAACTTGTGGCCCAGTAAGTGATACATCGCTGGAATCAGGGTCTCTGCTCTACATCATGCTGCTGTCAGATTAGGTAACAAAAACTTGGTGACATATTCCCCTTTACCAAGAAAATTAATTTGGGGAGGCACACATTACTCCCTCCAGTGTACAGAAAATCATACAATTCCAAATTCGCTAAACACACAGCATTTTAAGGAATGATGTTCTCTAAAGGAAACCTGGTACTAAAAGGTCTTAAAATAAGAGCAACCGTGTCCTGTCCTTAAAACATATTAGGGAGTTCAATGAGATTAAGTAAATTACCCCTACAAATGCCAAAACTGGCAGAAAAAGTAAAACGTGGCTCTATGGAGTCACAACAGATATAGGAGGATACTCCCACAGCACCTACCAGTATTCTACTTTTGTTTATACAGCGCCATCATATTCTTCAAGGCTTTACAGACATCGTCATCACTGTCCTATTGAGGCTCACAATATGGATTCCCTATCAGTATGTCTCTGGAGTGTGTTAGGAAACCAGAGAACCCGGAGGAAACCCAGACAAACAAGGAGAACACACAAACGCCTTAAACCAGGACCCCAGTGCTGCAAAAGCAACAGTTAACCACTGAGTTACGATACTGCCCACATGCAGTACAGAACAGGAGCCTGTGCTATACACCCTAAAGATCTATAGAACCTGTATTCACAGATAGCATTATACAAGCTGCTGACTCAAGGAGATTAACAGTGATGAGAGCTCGGGCTTGCCACTGCTCCAGACTCAATCAAGCATTGGGGTGCTCGGGTACGGTCGTTACTCGATCAACTATCATCATGCTCGAGTCCCCGCCCTGCATGTTTAGTGGCTGTTAAACAGCTAATAAATGTGCAGGGATCGCCTACCATACACGGTAATGAAGTAATCATGTGGGCTACTGGCATTACTATGATTGGCCGGCCGCATCATCGGGTCTTAAATAAGATCCTCTGGCACGATGCTTGGCACACTCTCCTCTGGAAGCAGTTCAGGGAGAGTTGATCTAGGAGGGAGAACTTAGATTAGAGCAGGCATATAGGCAGTGTTTAATTGCTATTGCAGTAGGCAGGGTTTATTGCCTTACAGTCCTTCTATAGGTATACTGCTGCTGTAACCTAAAAACAAAAGTCCTTTTCAGGGATACATATTTTCTTTTCCCTATTAATACCAGAAAGTTTGCAGGTATATATTATATACCTAATTTAAAATGCGCAAGGTGTGCAGTAACGGACGGGAAAGTGAACATGCTGCTGATGGTGCACGCAGAGGCAAAGACCGTGGGCCTGGTGAAACGGTGTCTGCTGCAGGAGCACAACAAACACGCTCATCCATGAGACCCAGCTTTCTGTCCCACTTTGCAGGGGGCCACAGAATTTTAATCCATGACGACGTAGTGTCTTACTAAAGGTCATTTTTGAGACTGTGGTCCCAGCTCTCTTCAGGTCATGGACCAGGTCCTCAAGTGTAGTTCTGGGATATTTCCTGACCTTTCTCAGACTCATCCTTACCCCACGAGGTGAGATCTTGCATGGAGAAGCAGACCAATGAAGATTGACAGTCATCTTGTGTTTCTTCCATTCTCTAATAATTGTGCCAACAATTGTTGCCTTATCACCAAGCTGCTTGCCTATTGTCCTGTTGCCCATCCCAGGTCTACAATTTTGTCCCTAGGGTCCTTAGACAGCTCTTTGGTATTGGACATGGTGGAGAGGTTGGAGTGTGATTGCGTGTATGAACAGGTGCCTTTTATACAGGTAATGAGTTCAAACATGTGCAATTAATACAAGTAATGAGTATAGAGTCGGAGGGCTTCTTAAAGAAAAACCAACAGGTCTGTGAGAGCCAGAATTCTTGCTGGTTGGTAGGTGATCAAATATTTATTTCATGCAATAAAATGCAATTTAATTATTTAAAAAATCATACATTGTGATTTTCTGGTTTTTATTTTTAGATCCTGTCTCTTATAGTGGAAGTGTACCTACAATATAAATTACAGACCTCTCCATTCCTTGCAGGTGGGAAAACTTGCAAAGAAGGCAGATCCATCCATCTGCCCTTGCAATTAGTGCACTGGCTTTACCAGTCTAGGAGTTCCCCCCCTCAAAAATGGGGAAAAATTTTTTTCGGAGGCCCTCATCTATGTGTCTTCCAGGGTGTACTACAGTCCTTCCTTCTAACTCTTGGCAGCTCTTGCACTTTGTGCATAGTCTTTATGAGTCTAGGAGTCCCACTACCTGACAATTTTAAACAGAATGTATGAGGCCCTCCTTTATGTCTAATACAAGGTGTATTGGAGTCCCTCTCCCTTCTATTTTTTGGCAGTTCTTGCATTGTTCACATAGGCTTTGTGAGTTTCAGAGTCCCTCTTCATAAATTAAACAGGAAGCGTCTGACCATGTCACACACCACATGCTCAGATAAGGTAGTAAAATGTTAAAATTACATTTACCGGTGATCACTGGTGGGTGTCATTTTATTTCCCCCATCTACTGTAGTTATGGGCGACAGAGATGGCCCGGCTATTAAGGGGTGGAGGAGGGTTTTTTTCTTTCTCTTTTTAATTTTTCCTTATATACAAGTCAGTATACAGGAAAGAAGGCCTCCTAACATTTTTTGCCTGTAAAACCATTTTTATCTTCAGTTTTGTATGTTTTATTGTCAATCCGTAAAAGTGGAGTAATACTCTGACAACATTGTTCCCAGCAGTGACCTGGGAGTCAGAGATGCATCCAGGCGTCTTCCCCATGCTGTTCCCATGTCATTTCAGCAATTTTCCTGCAGCCCTCCTGTTAGGGTCTTCAGGAAAAATTCTAGAGTTTCCCATTGACTTGCATTATACTCTGTATACGTGTCGAGCCTGTCCGAGCTGCTCGATTCAAGTACTGAGCACTCAAGCATTTTAGTACTCGCTCATCACTAGAGATTAAGTCAAATAATGGTACTTATCTGACAAATGACATGTATCACCATTGCGATTGACAGTTACTGCTCCAAGCATACAACTTCATTCAATCCTGACCACAATAAGGAGGAACGATGGGATCAGGACAATTGTTAAAAAGTGATTAATGACTTTTATAGGGAAGTAGAACATATGTATGGTATACTTACAGGTGCAACAATTTTCCCAGTCTGTCCAACTTGCATGTCATTGGGCACAAAGCCAGCATCTACAGCCGCACGAGAGGCGCCCACTGTACAATACAAAAAAGTTATTACTTGTAAAGCTATCATGTATACATAGATACATATAATTAGACGTCTTTCAGGGGTGTTACTGACTTGGCTATTAACACACTGGATTTTAAAATACTGGTATATGTGCACAGATTCAATATACTCAGAAGAAGCATTACTAAAACAGGTATTGGGACATGGCCACCATTGTTCTCTGTGTGACATTGCTTTATTATTATTTATGGAGTTTCTTGGTGTTCCTGAACCTCTTTTCCACAGGATGACATATTTTCCTTCTGGACAGGTGAATCTTCGTACAAATTGTCGTAGATTTACGACACAGTGGTGGCGCTTACTCAGGTGCTGAGCCCATGCCATCAGCACGGGGTGTCAACTGTGCAATGACCAAGTTTGAAGCTGGAATCCTATCAGCAATTGTGGGGTGCAAATGAGTTGTTTTGGCAACTGGTAAACGAACAAATACGTATGGGTCTTCTGTATGTAACAGGAGAGAGGAGGATAAGGGCTGATATTCATGGTGGAGTCCCTTAGCCCCTCTTAAGTCTCCCCTGATGAAACTAATTGGGAGGAAACGCGTTGGGAGCATTGTACCTCCATATTATTCCTGGGGGTAAAACATAGAAGGATGATATTACACCAGGACGAACTAAGCCATGGTACACTGTAGGACTGGGTGAGACTGTTTCATTATGCTTTCTACAGCTATAGCCCTATGAATGTCGCAGTGAGGCTTTGACAAATTTCCCCTACGTAGTTACTAGTACCTTTCTGGACTAAGCACTGGTATAGATGCTTGTTGGATTATTTGTCTTTTTGAATAGAGTGCTCAGTTTGAAGGATTTATGAGAAACATGGGCATGTGGGATTTCAATATGCACTGATTTTTTCCTGGTATCTCCTATGTATGCATTAATGGTGTACAGGTATATGAAATGTATGTTATACACCTTTGGAGATTATCCACAGGAATCATATGTGCTCGGGCGTTGAGTGAAAGCACTACACAGTATATGCCCCATTGAGCATAAATTACGTTATCCCTTGATGAATTTGAACTCTAAATGCCAATAAGGGTTAATATCAAAAATTGTACACACTTTTGTTTTACACAACTGAGGTTTATTATTGTACCCTATATATCTGTAATTTGGCATTTCAGTATATGTGGTATACATGTATGCACGGCTATTTAGCTGTTGATGGTTAATTCAGAAGACCCAAAGTCTGTAGACGGCTTTTGGTTTTGCCTATTTTTGAGATTAAAGAATATTGATTTTAATGTATATCTATTAAATGCTATATTTTATTACTACTTTGCTATTCCAATATTGACTAATTATAGTGGTTATCCCCGATAGCTCTTTACTAAACGAACAAATAGCCACCAGGTCTGTCATGTATGAAAGGGTCTAAATGGGATAACACATTGTATAAGTAGTTTAGTGAATTATGGATGTGCTCAAAACATTGCATGTTCAATTACCCCTGTGTGTCTCAAATACTGTATAAAAAAAAATATAAAAAAGAAAGTGTTTTGCTTTCCATCTAAAAAGCACTAAAATCGCCATTTTATCAATAAAATAAAACATGCTATATTGTGTGAATTTTTTTAAACCTGCATAAAAACTTACAAAAATCTCCACATCCCTAACCATTATAACACTGGACCTAGTCACAGGACAATAAAACCTTCACACTCCTTAACTATTAACTGCTAAAATATTTATAGCCAGAACGGTTTATCTCTTCCATAATAACTCTGCTTTTCATCACCTGTCTTATCTATTGCATTATTTTTGTGTCTTATTGTGTATAAATATGAAGAGACTTGCGTAGTCTCGAAAGCTTGCAATTTGTTACCATCTTTTCAGTTAGCCATTAAAAGGTATCAACCACTGAGGACTCTCAAATCTAAATATTTTCTATCTAATGGCTAACACGGTACAAGAATATATATTTTCCCTATATCCACATCCCTAACACCTGAATCTTTGATGTTGGAACAAAAAACAATGGCAGATTTCTCTATCGCTTCATTGGGGGACAGAAAAAAAATTATTCTCCCCAGCAGGCTACACCCACCAACTGCGCTCAGACCCACCACTACCTGTTTGTTGTGTTTTATTAAGGATTTCCCTTTTACTTTCAGATAAAGCTTGTGACTACGGGCAACCGGATGTAATTGCTCACCCCGATTTCCCACCTAGAGACCGTGCAAACAGTGTGGTCTGATCCATATTGTACCCTCTCATGTCTACTAGGCAGGACCCTATCACCCTAACACATCAAGAGTGTGGAGCATCCGCACAGAGGGGATTTCCTTTGTTCAGTAGACATTCAGGATGCTTACCTTCACTTTCCTATCTTTCCAGGTAAGCAGAGATTCCTTCGGTTCGCGGTTCAGGACTTTCATTACCAGTTTACGGTCCTTTCTTTTGGTCTAACCACTGATCCCAGGGTCTTTACAAAGTTATTGGCCACAGTCATTGCTATACTCCACACCAGAAAGATTATATCTTCACCATACTTTTGACACCTTGTCCCTTTCTAGGCTGGATCATCAACAGATCGACATAGTCTCTGATCCCAGCCCAACGCTTAGTATTCCTAGGTAAAGATTTTGACACCTTTCGCACAAGGGTGTTTCTTCCCAAGAAAAAAGTCTCAGTCCATTCTTCTCAAGATTCAGTCTCTCAGAGAGCCATCCCTTTGCTCTCTTCAGCTCTCTTCCTCACCCGTCCTCTTCAGCTAACCCTTCTCTTACATTGGGACAGATTGATCGCTTCCCTGGATCGGCTTATTGTTCTCCCCCATGGGGTAAGACCATCCCTGACTTGGTGGAGTTCCTCTCCCCTTATCCGTCATGGGAGATCTTTTCTGCCTACCTGGTGGAAAGTCATGACAACAAATGCCAGCCTCCTGGGTTGTGGAGCGGTCTTCCGGGTTCTCACAGCCAAGGGCCACTGGATGGACCAAGAATCCTCCCTTCCCATCAACCTTCTGGAGATCAGTGCCATTTACCTGGCCCTCCTTCATGAGACAACGCCACGGCCGTGACATACATCAACCACCAGGGCAGAATACGGAGCTGACCAGTCATGTCGTAGGTGTCCCGCATTCTGGTTTGGGCTGAACAGATTGTCTTGGCTCTGTCTGCAGTACACATTCCTGGGGTGGACAATTGGGTGGCCGATTTTCTCAGCCACGAGGGTATGTCCACGGGTGAAATCAAGTCAGAGGGCATTCCAGTCATACTCCTTGGTCCAGACTGGCCCAGAACAGCCTGGTAAGTGGAGATAATCAATCTTCTCGCAGAATTCCCCTAGACGCTCCCAGATCAACCAGACCTTCTTTCCTATGGTCCTCTCCTTCCACCAGAATTCACAGTCACTCAGTTTAACGGCATGGCTTTAGAAGCCGCAGCCTGAAAAGCTGCAGGGTACTCCGACCAGGTTATTCAGACCATGATCAAAGCGAGAAAACTAACTTTCTCCTTGGAAAGCTTTTTTTCGATGGTGTGAGACCAATTAAGTCGCGCCACTGTCCTTCTTTCCTCCCTCCTTCCTGGCTTTCCTGCAGTCAAGCCTGAATTCTGTTTAGTCTCTCAGCTCCCTAAAGCATCAGGTCTCAACATTTGCTATCCATTGCCAGAGGAGCTTGGCCTCTCACTCCCAAATCAATACTTTCCTGCAGGGGGTAGCTCACTCCATCCCTCCCCATCGGCCTCTCTTAGAACCGTGGGATCTCAATTTGGTCTCTCCCTACTTTCCTGGAAGGTTTTATTTTATGTAGCGATCATCTACATCAGACGTGTCTCCCAACTTGCAGCTCTTTCCTTGTGTTCCACAAGGAAAAGGTGGTCCTATGTCCAGTTCCATCTACTCTTCCTAAGGTGGTTTCTACTCTTCATCTTAATGAGGACATCGTCCTTCCTGACTTTCTCCCACTCCTTCCTTGGAGCAATCCCTACATAAACTGGATCTCATCAGAGCTCCACATCTCTACATTACAAGGACAGCATCTTTCAAACATTTGGATTCTCTTTTCACTAGCAGTGAAGGTCCTCTTAGAGGTCTCCCTGCTTCAAAGGCTACCTATTGCCCAGTGGATTCGTTCTATCATCTCGGGACGGTATCGAAAGAAGAGAAGAAGACCACCCCCACAAAGGGTCACTGCTCACGCCACATGTGCAGTGGCGGCTTCCTGGACAGTTCGCCATCAGGCCTCTGCATTGCAGCTCTGCAAGGCCGCCACCTGGTCTTCAGTCCAATCCTTCCCAAGGTTCTACAGAGTTCACACCTATGCCTCAGCCTGAGCAGGAATGTTTTGCATGCAGCAGTGGACTGGTCTTAGATCTGTGAGTAGCTGTTTTTTTTCCACCCTAGGGACTGCTTTAGGACATCCCATGGTTTCCTGTGTCCCTCAATGAAGTGATAAAGAAAACAAGATTTTGGGTACTCATCGTACAATCTTTTTCTCTGAACCTTCATTAGGGGACACAGCACCTGCCCTTAGTTGTTGCTATTGGTTAAAATGTTGTGTTATCTCTATTTCTCCTTCCTACTGCTTTCTCACCAACTGATTAGCTTGATTCCAGGGTGTAACCTGCTGGGGAGCAGTTAATTTTTTTCTGCCTAGTGTCAGCAGCATAAACCTGTGGTTTCCTGTGTCCCTCAACGAAGGCTCAGAGAAAAACATTTTACGGTGAGTACCCAAAATCTTTCTTTTTTATTGTTGTCCTGCCTTTACTGCAAAAATGTAAAAAATTTGCAATTTGGAAACTTTGAATTTTTATGCCCTTAAAACAGATGGTCATACCACTCAAAATAATTAATACATAACTACATAAATTTACCACGTTTACTTTAAATCAGAATCATTCTTGAAAACACTTTTTTTATTTGTTGAAATGCTAAAAGAGTTAAAAGTTTGGCAACAATTTTTTTTTTCACTAAATTTACAAAACCTGTATTTTTAGAGACCACTTCAATTTTGAAGTGACTTTGAGGGGTCTATATACCTGAAAACCCTAAAACAAGAACCAAATTTTAAAGATTGCAGCCCTTAAAAGTATTTATAACCGCATTCAAAAAGTTTGATAACCCTTCAGGTACTTCACAATATTTAATGCAAACTAGAAAGAAAAATTAAAAAATGTATTTATTTTATTACTAAAATGTTGCTTTAGCCTCAAATTTTAATTTTCACAAGTTAGTGTACGTGCACATGTTCAGGATTTGCAGCAGAAAAATCTGCTGCAAATATTGATGTGTTGGCAGAAAAAAAGCAGCCTAAAATAGGTAAGTAAGCATTTTTGACACATTTTTCCAATTCATTAGTATGGGTGAAATATGCAACAAAAACTGAAAGAATTGACATGCTGGAGATTTAAATCTGCAAGGAAAAAATAAGTCACGTGTGCATGAGACATCAGGAATCTCATTCACTTTGCAGGTACTACGAAATCCTTCAGGTTTTGTGACAATCTGGAGCAAAGGGACCTCACAATTTGTTGTGCAATTTCTCCTGAGCATACTGATACCCATATGTGGTCGGAAAATACTGTTTGGGCACATGGCAGCGCTTGGAAAGGAAGCAGCGATATTTGAATTTTGGAGTGCAATTTTTGCTAGAATAGATTGCAGACACCTTGTCACATTGGGAGAGCCTCAGATGCCAAAACAGCGTAATGCCCAGACAACCACAAGTGCCCCATCTTGGAAACTACACCCCTTAAGGTCTTCATCCAGAAGTGTAATGAGCATTTTAAAACCCAGAGAATTTTTATAGATTGGGATAAATGTAATGTTTTCATTTTCACAGCCCACTAAAATATTGTATTAGCCCCGAGTCTTTAATTTTCAAAAGGGCTAATTTGAGAAAATGAAACAGATAATTTGCTACGCAATTTCTCCTTTGTATGTAGATTCCCCATATGTAGTCGAAAACTATGTTTCTGCCACAGTGTAAAGCTGGCTGCCAACAAACGCATGAGAAATCATGCAATTTTCATCCAGAAAATTGAGAAGAGGTTTAACTGTCATCAAATTTTCATTTAGGTGCCATTCGTGTCCATTTTTTTAAATCCGTGTGACGTATGTATGCAATCTAGTTTCATACAACTACATTAAAAAATAAATAGTTTCCTAGGTTTAAAAAAAATGTATTGCTAAAAAAAAAAAAAAAAAAAACATGCCACAAGGATGTTCTATGAGGGATCAGATTTTTTTTTTTAAATGCACCCATAGACTTGAACAGGCGAGTCTCATCCGATATATGCAAGAAAGTAGTGAATGCTGCAATTTTTATTCTCACGGACGGTCGGAGCGTGGAAAAAAAATCTTTCGTCTGAACATACATATTGAACAACATGGGTCAGAGCGATTTATACGCTCATCTGCATCAGCTCTAAAGCTCAGAAGTGGAGAAAAAAAACACACTGGAGTGCAAATGTAGCTGGAATGGTTTGCGGGTACCATGTCACATTGGCAGCGCCCCTAAGGTGCCAGAACAGCAGAACCCCCATAAGTGACCCTGTTTTATAAACTACACCTCTCAGTAAATTCATGTAGAGTTTCAGTGAGTATATTGACACAACAGGTATTTCACAGAATTTATACCATTGGGCATCCCACTTGTATTTTGTGGGTTGAGTTAAAGCTTTTATTTATGGGATTACATTTTGGATCACCTTTAAGGCTCAGTTCACATTTATCCTGCGCTCTACGCTGAGCACTTACATCAGAGTTTCCATTTAAATCTCTGAAATACGTGATTCAGACGGAAGCCCGATGGTTTCATTCACTTTAATGAGGGAGGCAGAGTTATTCTGGACTCAGTCTGGCGTCTGTTCAGTGATGTCCTTTTCAGCAGTGCACACAACTGTGCTCGACAGCACTTATGCATAAAAAGACGGACACTGACAGATCATAGACTAGACAGAGTCCAAAGTGACTCCCTTCATTATAGTAAATCTTCCGTTAGGGGTTTTGTTTGAATCACATACTTCAAAGATTTACACATAAACCCTGATGTAAATTCTCAGTGGGTACAGGATAAATGTGAACTGAGGCTTATTGCAATCTCTAAAAAGCAGAATTAACAAATCAGCAGCATTTCAAGAATTGCTCATTTATTTTTTACACTGTTCCTTGTGTGGTATATACTTCGGGTCAGCACGATTACAGTGATACCAGATTTATATAGGTTTTTTATGAAGCCAGTTCAATAAGAGAGGATGGGAGATCATTTACATTTTTTACAATTCTTTTTTAACTTTTATTTATCTGATCAGTGGTCTAATGCATGGCAATACAAATGTATTGCAATGCATTTTACCTGTCAGTTTGACACTGGCAGAACACTCATGGCAGGGCCAAACAGGCCAATGAATCAAGCAGACACGGAGGTCATGATTTGACTTTCGAGTGCCGTGACAAACATCGGCTCCCCGCGATTACATTTTTCGATAAAAAAAAAAAAATACTATGCTGGGGAAACTGACATATTAGTGCACAGTTTAGAAGGTATTCCCCACGATTAAAACAAAATAAAATCATTTTAATAAATATTTAGAGGTCCAAGATTAACTGCATTTTACCCAACTGGAGATGTATGCTTTACACTTCACATTCAAAAACCGCTTTGTGCAATTTTCCTAAAATGCCAAAAATGTGCAATTTCAGTTCCTCAGACCTGGACAATAAAGTGGTCAGATTAATCACTCTTATATTAGCTTTATAAAAATAAATAAAACCCAACTTACCAGCAGCATGCAGCTGATCAGCCAGATCATACAGCAATTTAAAGTTCTCTCCATTCTTCAGCCCCCGACCTAAGAGTGAGCATAAAAAGCACACAAAGGGTTTTCTCAATTATAATTAGGTAAAGTGCTTCTAAAAACATTTAACTTTGCAATTTACATCTTATTAAAAATCCTCTCCATTCGTTGTATAGGTTGCCAGACACCTCTGCAGTAAAGACCCAATAATGATTTACTCAACATATTATAAGGCCCTATACTGCACTTGCAGTATATCTGGTGGGTTTGGTCCTGAACACCGACACACAGATGAAATCCCTAAGGCTAAGTGTACACGTTGAGTATTTGCAGCAGATTTTTCTGCAGCAAGAAACAGTGCTGGCAGGAAAAAAAATACTGTGTATAACACATGCATATTTTACTTGCATTCCCCCCCCCATTCATTTGGTCTGAATGGGTGAAAAACATTGCAAAAAACACTAAAAGAATTCATGTGCTGCAGATTTGAAAGATGCTTTGATGGTTCAAATCTGCAAGGAAAAAATGAGCAACATGTGCATGAGATTTCAGAAATCTCATTCACTTTCCTGCTACTGTAAAATGCTGCGTGTTTCATTTCTACAATAAAAATGCAGCGTGTGAACAAGATCTATTAGCAAATAGCTATAGCTCAGTCAGACATTAAACAGAATAAACAAAAAGGTGATTGAGTGAGTTCATCTTACAATGTTTTGGTTTCCAATCAGCCTTTTTTAAGCACAGCAATACCCCTAACATTGTATGATATAGTAATAATACTTCACTCTCTTTTGGTTGTGTGCAGTAACCACTTTCTAATTTTGCTATACTTTGCCACATGGCAAAATCAAAATCTATTAAATTGAGGTTTCCAGGCAACAAATATTCCACCAACTAAACAAGTTTGCAAATATGTCTCACCATCTTCTGTAAACTTACCTCCAGAAACCACAACCTTGGCACTGGTCAGCTCCGGACGATCGCTTTTTGTCAAGCTCTGCTGTAACCACTCAGATTTTCCAATTGGTGCAGGGGGAGTTACTAGAACATTAAAAACAATTTTCAGGTATTTTTTCTAGTCTGCAAGTGGTAGGATTTATTCCCAGTCCAATAATCTACAAGTACTTTTAATGCTGAAATTCTCATAACATGGTGTCCTGTACTGAACACATCGATCGGGAGAACAGCGGTCCTAAAGTCTCTGGTGGTCATGAAGTGTTAGCATGTGTAACAGAGCAGTCTCTGCTAACTTTGGAGACATAGACAGTTAATGAACCAGTGACTGCTGATGCTCACTGACACTTCATTACTACAGAGGACTTCTGCCCCCATTCTCCAGATCAGTGAGAATCCGTTCTGTGGATAGGTGGTAATTGTTTTCTATGCGGTGTCCCCCGTAAATATGGATGAATGGAGCCAGATGGGTAGAGGACTATTGTAAACAGGAAGGAAAGGATCCAGCTTTCAATCGGACAATCATGCTTTAATTCAATAGTTAGAAAACATAACACATTGTAAATAAAAGATGACTGGGGGTATGGGGAAAGGAAAAGAAAAGGACCCAAGATCATCAAACAAGTTTCGAATGCACACTTCGTTCTTAAACTTGGTTTACAATGAAACTATCTTTGGAGGAACTATAAATGCAGAAATGGAGAATTAATTAGGCGAAACGTGAGTGGAAACAGAAAATGCTCTGATTGACAAGGACAAAAACAAATCCAGACAACATGAAATAATCCACAAAAAACATGTGTGAATAAAGAAACAAAATGAATAAAAATTAAACATATATGGAGAAATAAAAAAATGAAAGGGTAAAAAAGAAAAATATATTACGGAATTAAAAATGAAACAGTCTCTCTTCTGAGATTTTACCATGAGGGGGCTGGGGTATTCAAAGAAAAAAATCCAATAAGCTTCTCTAGTATGAAGAGTTTTTTCACGATCACCACCATGGGCGTTTTTGGGGACAGACTCAATTACATAAATTCTAAGATTAGAAATATCCCTGCTATGATGTGTAACAAAGTGTGTTGGGGCACTTTACATGTTGTGATTTGATGTGTGAACAATGTCATAAATATGTTCTTGGATCCTAGATTTCATTTTTCTGATGGTTGAACCGATATATATTTAAATTGCAATGACTGCATTCAAGGAAATAGACAACATGGTCTGAATTACAAATTTAAAAAAACCTTGACTGTGAATGTTGCACTACCATCCTGGTTTTAAGACATGTGTCTTGTGATTGTGCAAACAGGTTTTACAGGGATATTGCCCACAATTGAAAAACACTGACCGAGGTCCTCTAACTTACCAGGAAATTGGTTATCTGTGACCTACACAAACTGGGAGACAAAACGTTACCTAAAGTACAGGCCTTACGCGAAACAATTCCAATACCTATATTCAAAATAGGATCCATAACTTTATCATCCATTATGATATGTAAATTACGGTTAAAATATTAGAAATGGAAGTGAAAATTGTACGTAAGAATTAAGGTCAGTTTATTAGAGTTATTCTTATTTGTATCATTGTTTTTTTTTTTAGGTATATGGGTCGTACTAATTAAATACATTCTTGATTTTGAATTATACAATATTTATGGCCCAATTTAAAGACCAGGAAGGGTAATGTCTATGTTTTTATCTTTGTTTAATGACCTTTGATTACTCCTCAGAAAAATTAGAATTGCTGCAATGTCTTTTGGCTCTGGTGAATTCAACAACCAAAATAGACTAAAAAGTATGTCGTGGATGAAAACTTTGGGCAGGTAATACAGGTGCATCTCACTAAATTAGAATATCATCCAAAAGTTAATTTATTTCAGTTCTTCATTACAAAAAGTGAAACGCATATTATATAGTCATTACAAACAGAGTGATCTATTTCAAGTGTTTATTCCTGTTAATGTTGATGATTATGGCTTACAGCCAATGAAAACGCAAAAATCATTATCTCAGTAAATTACAATAATCAACAAAACAACTGCAAAGGCTTCCTACGCGTTTAAAAGGGTCCCTTAGTCTGTTTCAGTAGGCAGATGTCCAGAAGGCAGTTATTGACACACTCCACAAGGTCCCCCGAGTTCCAATTTTCATTTGGAAATCAAGGTCCCAGAGTCTGGAGGAAGAGTGGAGAGGCACACAATCCAAGCTGCTTGAGGTCTAGTGTGAAGTTTAAAGCAATTAGTGACTGTTTGGGGAGCCATGTCATCTGCTGGTGTAGGTCCACTGTGTTTTATCAAGACCAAAGTCAGCGCAGCCGTCTACCAGGAAATTTTAGAGCACTTCATGCTTCCCTCTGCCGACAAGCTTTTTGGAGATGGAAATTTCATTCTCCAGCAGGACTTGGCACCTGTCCACACTGCCAAAAGTACCAATATCTGGTTTAAAAACAACAGTATCACTGTGCTTGATTGGCCAGCAAACTCGCCTGACCTTAACCCCATAGAGTATTGTCAAGAGGAAGATGAGAGACACCAGACTCAACAATGCAGACGAGTTGAAGGCTGCTATCAAAGCCACCTGGGCTTCCATAACATCTCAGCAGTGCCACAGGCTGATCGCCTCCATGCCATGCTGCATTGATGCAGTAATTGATGCAAAAGGAGCCGCGACCAAGTATTGAGTGCATTTACTGAACATACATTTCAGTAGGCCAACATTTCGGATTTTAAAAACATTTTTCAAGCTGTTGTTATAAAGTATTCTAATTTACTGAGATAATGACTTTTGGGTTTTCATTGACTGTAAGCCATAATCATCAACATTAACAGAAATAAACACTTGAAATAGATCACTCTGTTTGTAATGAGTCTATATAATATATGAGTTTCACTTTTTGTATTAAAGGACAGAAATAAATTAACTTTTTGATGATATTCTAATTTAGTGAGATGCACCTGTATAGTATTACCCGAAGTGGTAATTGCTGGAAATGGGAAGGCCACGATGGCCCCTAAGTTCTAGCTCCAAAAATGTAATGTCAGTATTGTCGGATTTGGTTTTGTCATTGCCTATCAGAGCATTTGCTGTTTCCACTCACGTTTTGCCCAATTAATTTTCACTGTGTGCATTTATAATTCCACCCAAGATAGTTCAGTTGTAAACCAAGTTTAAGAAACCAGTGTGCGTTCGAAACGCGTTTGGTGATCTTGGGCCATTTTTTCTTTCCCCATAGCCCAAGTCATCTTTTACTTTTTATTTACAATATGTCACGTTTTTCAACTATTGAATTAAAGCATAATTTTACCTTGTATGATCGGAAGCTGGATACTTTCCTTCCAAATTGCATTGTCTAACGTTGAGCTTGTAAGCTTACAATCCATGAGGAAAAAGTATGATCATAGCCTTTAACCAGAAAGTCTCACAAGCAGTATATTCTACTCAGCTTTCTGCTTTTTGTCTTGTGAGATGTAAGAGTTATGCAGACCTTTGACAAGGAAAAAAAAATATTTTTACTAGTGATAACCTGGAGCTCAAAGTTTGCACTGCCAAATATATAGGCTTTATAAGAATACAGTGATGGCAGACCTGGGGACATTAGGCTATGGAAACTAATCAGAATCACACAAGTAGATTTTGGAGGCCCCAATGGGATGAGAGAGGGCCTTCTACCTCTGTTGAAATGTTCCAATGACATTTTTATTGACCTCAGCATCTAAGAGGTTAAAAAGTTGGGGTATGAGCTGGCACTTGGTGCTAATGGCACAAGTTGTGGAAAGTTATATGTACAGTGCAGGATGGGAAGGGGTTAGTATGTTGTTATTAACCTTTACATTTTAAAAGGATATTCCTCAGATGGTAAGGGAATTCACTTTATTTCTCATGGCTCAAGACAGCCCAACTCTATTCACTAAAATAAAGAAAGGCTAGGACATTAGAAGATGGCAATAGCCCTCTAACTTAAGTGTTCAAGAATGTATATGACCTACAGAATTAGGCACAGAACTACTTACCATTATCTAGACTTGCACTGCCCCCTGAGGTTGGAGCCACTTCAAAAGACGTTCCTCTGACGGTGAGCATCTTCACGGCTTCTTCACACTTCACGGTGCACAAGGCATTTCCTACAAAATGTGACCATTAACATCTTACTACATAAAGAGCTTCAGGTTGAGGCGAGTCTGAGAAAAACATCAGCTGACGTTGGAGCGATGACTCTGTTGTTGTAGATGATGACGATGAAAGGGAACAATTTTCCTATTGAATTTTTAAATAGCTTAACCCCATCAGGCATGCCGAGTCATAGCCTTAGACTTAAAGGGAATCTGTCACCCCTTTGGAGTTATCAGACCTCTACTATGGGCATACAGGGTATAGAAAAGTAAATCTATACATAACTGTATGGCCCATAGTAGAGGTCTGATTGCAGAGAAAAGCGCTTTAATCAATTTTATTTCGTACAGGCTTAGTGTCTGGGGGACGCCAAGCAATCCCCGCCTATGTGCGTATTATTCACCCAAATCCCCGCCTATATGCTTAATTATCATATCCCCCCTCCCCTGCACGCCACAGGGCCCTGTGACGAGCCCTGTGACGTGCAGTGTGCTCCCTGACTTCCGGGCCATGTGCAAAGCGCCACTCACAGAGAGTATGCCCATAGTAGAGCTCTGATATCTCCCAGGGGGTGACAGATTCCCTTTAAGGTGGGCAGCATTATTATGTTGCTGATAAATTTGAATACAAAACGAAGACTTTGCAATGGTACACGATTAGTTGTAACATCATTGAATAGAAATGTTCTTGAGGCAGAGATTTTAAACAGGATCAGTTGAAGATGATAAGGCATACAGAGAGATTTCCACACGATTTGCCCTGGGCAATTCACTTTTTGAAATGGCAAACATCTCTGTAATCTTCTAAATTTTATTTTTGTTTTCCGTAATGCCATTTACTAATTTATTAATTATGACAACTTTGTTGTTTATCGTGTAAAAATGCTGAAAGTGATTAGACCTTGGTAATTTGAGTAAGTTTTTATTATGTAGAGCACACTTTTCTAGCTTCCGAAACGTATTTGTTTCGGAACTTGGGCTGCTAGTGTTTACATATTACTGTATTTTATTTAGGACCACCAAACAGGTAAAGAAAGGGGTCTTAAACCTTACCTACAGAATATAATCACACTATATACAGTGAAGGAAATAAATTATTTGATCTCTTGATGTTTTTGTAAGTTTGCCCACTGACAAAGATATGAACAGTCTATAATTTTAAGGGTAGGTTAATTTTAACATTGAGAGACAGAATATCCAAAAAAAAAAAAAAAAAAAAAAAAAACAAGAAAATCACATTGTATAAATTAGATAAATTTATTTGCATTTTGCAGTGAGAAATAAGTATTTGATCCCCTACAAACCATTAAGAGTTCTGGCTCCTAATCAACTCGTTACCTGCATTAAAGACAGCTGTCTTACATAGTCACCTATATAAAAGACTCTGGTCCACAGACTCAGTCAGACTCTAACCTCTACAACATGGGCAAGACCAAAAGGGCTTTCTAAGGATGTCAGGGACAAGATCATAGACCTGCACAAAGCTGGAATGGGCTACAAAACCATAAGTAAGATGCTGGGTGAGAAGGAGACAACTGTTCCATGCACCGTAAAATCCTGAGTGACAACCTCCTTCCCTCCGCCAGGACATTAAAAATGGGTCGTGACTGGGTCTTTCAGCAAGACAATGACCCAAAACATACAGCCAGGACAACAAAGGAGTGGCTCAAAAAGAAGCACAGTAAGGTCTTGGAGTGGCCTAGCCAGTCTCCAAGACCTTATTCCCATAGAAAACTTATGGAGGGAGTTGAAGCTCCAAGTTGCCAAGTGACAGCCTCAAAATCTTAATGATTTAGAGATGATCTACAAAGAGGAGTGGACCAAAATTCCTCCTGACATGTGCGCAACCCTCATCATCAACTACAAAAAACGTCTGACTTCTGTGCTTGGCAACAAGGGTTTTGCCACCAAGTATTAAGTGTTGTTTGCCAGAGGTATCAAATTATTTCTCACTGCAAAATGTAAATAAATTTATCTAATTTATACAATGTGATTTTTTTTTGGATATTCTCTCTCTCAATGTTAAAATTAACCTACCCTTAAAATCATAGACTATTCATGTCTTTGTAAGAGGGCAAACTTACAAAACAGCAAGGGATCAAATAATTATGTCTTTCACCGTATATGAGACGTATACATTCCCTATCAAGTGTAACAATACTATAGACACACATTGCTTACTATCCATTTAGCATCCATCTAATGAAGATCAATGGATGAGGGAAGAGAGGGTTACTGCATGGAGTATCGCTTCTATCCACCCGGCATCCATTAATGTCACAGCTGGAAAAAATTGATAAAAGCCATGTACCCTGAGCCACAGCTGGCAGAGGAGGAAGTTGCCAATGCACAAACAGCTGGTGGCGGATGCGGAGGTTAGAGCCCCGGATTACTAAAAGGACTGGTGGCATCTTCACCAAACACAGAAGAGACTGCATTGCACACCATCCATGTTCATAGCAAGCTGCACAACTACATCTGCTCATCCCCAGAGAAGAGCCATTTGGAAAGCTGTCGGGGAATAATCTTCAGGATTCAAAGTATTTTGGTCTGTCATGAAACAGTAAAGCTATTTGCCATGCTTCTTCCTGTCTTTGGACCATATGGGATAATATACTATAATATATATGTATTATATATTTATTAAAATTAATTTACTTTGTATAAAATAAGTAAACTTTATTAGTACATATACATAAAAATAATATATATATTTATGTGTGTGTGTGTGTGTGTGTGTGTGTGTGTGTGTGTGTGTGTGTGTGTGTGTATGTATGTATGTATGTATGTATGTATGTATGTATGTATGTATGTATGTATGTATATATATATATATGTGCTAATAAACTTAGGGAAAACACCTTTACTTATTTTTTCCAAAGTAAAATAATAAATATACATATATTTATTACACACATCATACCTTTATTCTAGCGAATAGTTAGGGAGGACACCTTTACTAATTTTATAGGGAGATTACAGAGCACAGATTCCGCTTCTCGCCCACTGTGGAGTGGTACAATTGCCATTTGTGTGACAGCTGCACCAAGCAGCGCAGAGCTTTCCACCAGGGACAGTGTTATGTCCTCCCTCGGAGATTTCTCATCCCAAGGACACGGATTGTATGTTGTTGTGACGAGCTCTCAGAACAGCAGGATGTATTAATATTTAACAGGACATGTGGGGGAGAGGGCACTTGATATTACTTGGTGATGGGGATGTACAGATGGGGCGAATTCGATAACCATAGATTTTTCCAAGCATGAAATGACTGGTCATATTTAAGCAGGAGTATATGATCGGCTAGTCACTGATCACATGTAATAATGGACACTACTACCTTATATTACACTAAATATGATGTGCATTACAGGCACATGCACACTGTTTTATATCAGGTAATTACACTAGTAGCAGTTTTCTCATGTCATAACATGATAGCATATAACCATTACCCCATTGTTCAGCCTGCAGCACTGCATCCCTCTAAATTTCATCTGTAAGCCATCAGGTTGTGCAGAGAACTAAAGTCAGCCCCTTCACTTGAATGGCTATGTGCTAAAGTTACCTGCACAGTTATAGGTGGCTTAGGAAAAAGAAAAACAGTAATGGTAATGTTATGCTACACCAGCTCTATGTCACCTTCATTCTCACGAATGCTGAGGATCTCAGACACCAACCATCACATATACCCCCAACCATATGTGACGGCAAATCCTGGCCGTAATCACTGTCCGAGCTGAGAAACACCTTTATGTTCACTCAGCAAAGAGCTGGGCTCCTATAGAACACAATCACAATAGTATGCTACACAACGTGACAACGTAGGATTAAACTTCTTAGGCTATGATCTATGAAGACTGGTGATGGGCTCATCAGACTTGATAAAGGGTGCGCTGGAAGAAAATGTGCCAAATTCAGTAAGACACCTGCTCCTCTTAATGAATTTTAGCGCATGTTTCAGCTGCTGCACACCAGAGTAAGGGCGCTTTCACACTACATCCAGGCATCCATTCTGTGGTCCCGTCTGGGTTTATGTGTGAAACTCCCCGCAAAACGGGATTTGGGTATATGCGCCGACGGGGAGATAGACTATAATGATGCAGACAGAGTGAATGTGCACTCTGCCATGCACCATTTTCGAGCGCGTACGCCTACTGGACGCGGACACCCAGAAGTAGTAGACTGCAGCTGAGTGTCCACCTCCAGTAGTTGTATACGCCCGAAAATGATGCACAACAGAGCATGTGCTTGCTCACTCGGCACTATTCTATTCTATGGCCCCGTCAGCACATAAGTCCGAATCCAGTTTTGCTGTGTGAAGAGGAGGTTCCGATGCAAATCCCTGTTGGGGCCCATGAACGTGAAGATAAGCACCCTAAGAAATGTGCTACATTGCCCCCTCCCTACTTAGCCTTAAAGGTGAATATAAATCACTAAAATCTTTGTAGCCAATCAGAAATGACTGGGGCGACTTCACTATCTCTCGCCATGTCAGACATGGTTCACAGGATTCTATTAATTATTAACTTGTAAGAGTGCACCATGATCATTGCAGATATAGGGAAATCCGTCAAACCTTGCGAACAGTACAACAACGATCCTTTTCACTGCAGCTAATTTTCACTTTTCTATGGAATAATAGAATTTCACATTTGGCGTTGGTGATGACAGTTTCTGAATTAATATTACTGGCCAACAACACCACAAGCTGGAGAAGACAATACCCTGGTGTAACACTACATTATGCATGTACCATTCCCTAATCACCATAATTATTTGATTTTGAAGTTCCTCTAATTCCCATATACTCATATGTCAGTGTGGGGGCAGCAGGGCTACTGCAGGTATTAGGCTTTTCTGAAGAGGTGGGTTTTCAAATGCTATTCGGAAGGAAGTTGTTGGAAGTCAGACCAGTTGGGGTACTGAGGTTCAAAGTACGGGAGAAGCTCAGAAGAAGTCTTGGAGACAGTTCAGTGAGGAGGAGAGAAGAGTTGCAAAGAAGGAGGATTGAAGATTACTTGTGGCGAGGTAGTAGGAGATAGGTTATACACAGCTTTGCAAGTCATTGTTGTCATTTCAAAAAGTATTTGGTGGGCAAAGAGTGGTCAGTAGATGTACTGACAGGAGAGCGAGAATAATACGGGAGGAAATGGATTAACTGTGAGGCAGATTTGGGAATGGATTGGAGGGGTGTAAGAGTGTTACATGGGAGGCCCTCAAGAAGGACGTTGCAGTAATCTAAGAGGGAGATAATGAGGGCATGCATTTGCTGAATAGTTTAGGATAATCACTCTGAATATATAAAGTAGCTTTATGGTAAAGCCAGAACGGGAGTATTAGATTTCTGGATGAAAGGCCATCGATAAAGAAATTATAACATGGCAATACAATTATTTTTAACAAATTAGTAAAAATTGAGTTTTTTATAGAAAAATTGCCAAAACCATTCAAAAAAACTTTTCACCCATGTAGCCAACAATGCATCAGAAACACTAATGTAAAGTAATGTGGTTATAGAATAATTTAACCCACACTCATCATAAGGTTAACGTTATTTTGTAGTAAAGAATTAAAATCTTTATGTCACGGATAACACCGGGGAGATCACACAGATCCCACCGCTGCCACCAGTTTGTCAGGGAGACGCACCTCCACTGCCTCCAATCGTCAGGACAATTAATCAAATGACTGATGAGTGATGGACTCACAGTGAGCGTATGGTATATACATCTCCAATTCCACCGCATGGAATACAAATATATTATACACACACACACACACACACACACACACACACACACACCGTATTTTGCGGACTATAAGACGCACCCCAAATTTTGGGGAGGAAAATAGGAAAAAACATTTTTAAATAAAATGGTGGTGCATCTTGTAGTCCACTTTTACGGTGACTTAGAGGTGCAGGGGAGCAGGGTGCCAGCAGGCAGGGTCGCTCTATAAGACTCAACCCCCCCCCCCCACACACACACACACACACACACAAATTTGGGACGGGGGAAAGTGCATTTTATAGTAGGATAAATACTGTATATGTATATACGTACTGTATTTTTCGGATTATAAAACTAACTTTTTTCTCCCAATTTTGGGGGGAAAATGGGGGTTGCTACATTCGGATTATAAAATGCAACCCCCATTTTCTCCCCGAAATTGGGAGAAAAAAGTTAGTTTTATACATTTTGTGAAAGCCCGGAGCCTCCACACTTACATGGTTTCAATGCAGCAGTCTACGGGAAAGTGGCCGCATGTGCAGATTTAGATCTCGGCACATAAATCTAGTCTCTCGAGACAGCTGCATTGAAACCATGTACGTGCAAGGGCTCCGGGGTTTCACAAAATGTTAGCGGAGCCCCCGCACCGCCGAACACCCCTTTCTATCAGCCTGAGATGGTACTCGCAGAATCACCCTGCAGGGTCGCACATCTTGTAACCCCGCTTCACCACGCTGATAAGCTGAGTCGGACTGCAAGACGGACCCTTATTTGACGCATTACATTTTTTTCCCTATTTTCGTCCTGAACCATACAGGGCGATTGGACACCAGTTACAGGTAGTGTATGGCTTCACGGCTGTGGTTTACAGACCAAGAGGAACAGAGCTATTACATTTTATATATTTAGTCTGGAAAGGTAGGCAGTGTTTATAAAAATGAACAAATATGTTACAAAATGGTAACAACAATACGGTATATACAATTACAGGAAATAAAAAGGGATAACAAAAGAAAAGTACTAAACCTGATGTTGCAGGAATGGCTCTTATCTTTATGGAGGGAAGCACTCCGATTGGTAAAATGGAACACTATCACAGCGAACTATATCTTCCAGAAATTAACAATCACAGACCCCCAAACTCAGATTTTTATTAGCTGAAGGTTATGTCCTCATACCTCCCCTTGGTGAGTTCATATGGTGGCAGGTTGTAGGATGTGCTACGTCTGTTACAATTTTAGGAGATCCATTCGCTCCTAGGGGTACCAGGCGGTAGATATTGTCATGTTTACTATAGCAATTTTACCTTTCTATAGAGATGAAACATTGCATGGATAGCATCGTCCATCCGATCAATATTAAGTTCGGAGGGGCTAGTATGGGCTTATGGTGATGTGAGTGACTGCGCTATGTTCGTCCCTTCACCACGATGCCGATAATATATCTCCTATAAATACGGGATCGATGTAAACCCCAACATTCCTCACTGACCACTGGCTCCAAAAGGTCTGCAATCAATGCTTTGAATAGAGGAAGCTCTTGCCTTGGAAGTTTACTTCTCCACCTCTGAATAACCGAATCCTAGTCTTCGTGACTGGTTTTCAGAGCAGATCTCTGCTGTAATTAATTGCTCAATGCAGGAGGTCCCTACTTTAATGGAGATTAAAGGGGCAGCTCTCACTTCCTGAGTTATAATTAATCCTATATGTTCAATGTGAGGTCCTACTTCAAGGGAGGTTGAAGTGTCAGCTCTTTCTCACTTACCTAGTTATAATTAAGCCATATGTTCAATGTGAGGGTGTTATGTCCCTTTTTGGAGATATATTTATGGATTTTTAATTTTTCTCTTCGACACTTTATAAAAGCAAATATTCAACAGTTTACATAGAGAATGAATCTACATAAATGAAGTAATTTTGCATATACACTGCTCAAAAAATTCAGAGAACATTTGCACATCACAGTATAATCCCAAGTCAATCAATCTGGCCAGTTAGGAAGCATAAAATTGATTGTCAATCAATTTAGCCTGCTTTGGTGCAAATAAAAAATGACAAAAGGAACGTAATGGAGAGGCAAGGGTAAGCGGCCCCCAAAAAGGGACCAGGATCCTTCCTGACCAGTTCTTCTCTAGTTTTGCGTTTTGCTAGATTCCCGTCACTACTGGTAGTATTAAGTGGGACCTGCAGCCCATTCAGGTTGCACAGGTAGTCCAGGTTCTCCAGGATGTCATATCCATACATATTGTCAAAGGTCTGCTGTGCCTTAACAAACAAAATCAGGAACTTGGAACAGATCCCAGGACATGGACTGTTACACAAGGAGAGGCTGACAAAACAACAGAAGAGCATCACCCCATCAGCAGGACTGGTATCTGTACATTTGTGAGAGGAGAAACAGGAAGCAAGTGGTCAAAGTACCTCAAAATGACTTTCAGCAGACTACTGCTGTGCATTTTTTTTACCAAACCTTCAGAAAGACCCCATGAGGGCCTAATATTCTGTAATAGGACCTTTCCTCACAGCCAAGCCCCATGTAGCTTAATTGGCCTTCTAAAGAGGACACCAGAATTGGCCAGGCTACCTTTGGTGTTCTCTTCACTGATCCCATGTGACAGATGTCTAGAGATGTAGGTGTAGCCACTTGCGAAAAAAGATGGCGTATTCGCTGGGGTTTTTGTTTTTTTTGTGGCTTTTCCCAATTCAGGGCTGTGGAGTCGGTGTCCATTTCGGTGTAGTCGGAGTCTGAATAAAATGGACCAACTCAGACTCCTAAAATATATAATAAATTGAGTACCGTACTACAATGCAGGATGTGCTGTAAATGTTTTCATAAGAATTTGGGAAAGTTAAGAAATATCTGTAAGGTGGCTAACGGACGCATAGTAGACGGGAGGTATGTATCACAGAGATGGCTGTCCTCTGTAATGTAACCCGGAGTGTTGCTCTAGTGCACGTAAGCACTAAGAGGACTGTTTGTTACACCTGGGACCTGGTTACAGGTAGCCATGAGAGATTGGCGGGTCTGGTTACCCACATACCTCACCTCTTGGTGTGGTTAACCTATAAAATGGAGGTCGGTGTTTGGCACATGACAGCCGAAAAATATATATAAAATTATATATAAACCTGCGCTAGTCTCAAAGTTTGTAACGTATAAGAATAAAAGAGGAGATGCTGGCCGTATAAAATACGAATTTATTTAGAACAATAATAATCGGATAAAAAATATTTTGATAAGAGCAAAAGATAAATAGAGTTATAGGCAAATCCTGATGATCCTAAGTAAAGTGCGTAGGGCTTCTTAGTTCTGTAGTGGTTGGTTCCACATGGAAGTCTGGTATATTCCTAATTCATCATTTAACCAGAGACCCTAAAAAAGCTAATCCAACTATCCACAGCTCCAAGGGAACTCCAACACTAAACTGGACCAAAAACTATCCTTCTACCATCAATTCAGGTAAATACACTCGCCATGAATTCGATAAATAAGAACCTAAATCCTAAACATCTACTTTGATTTTTAGAACAGAATCGTCCCTCAAACTGATCCTCTACTGACCTATCATATCCCTCCAACCCCAATTTTCAGGTAAAAATCTTCTTATAATTTCACCCCCAATTAGGCCACCCACTAGAATACTTTTATTATCTTTTTTTTCCTCTCATTGGATATTATCTCCATGTGGAACCAACCACTACAGAACTAAGAAGCACTACGCACTTTACTTAGAGTTATAGGTAAATCCTGATGATCCTATTTATCCTTTGCTCTTATCAAAATATTTTTTATCCGATTATTATTGTTCTAAATAAATTCGTATTTTATACAGCCAACATCTCCTCTTTTATTCATATATACGTTACAAACTTTGAGACTAGCGTAGGTTTATATATAATTTTATTTATTTTTTTTTTTTCGGCTGTTATTTACCCACTAGACAACTGTGGTAGTTGTCTCCTTTGCAGCAGATCAAAGTTCTACCTATTAGCGCCACCACTCCCCTTTACTCCTGGTGTTTGGCACATGGTCTGTGTTTGGAGGGAGAAGGCCTCCTGTGTGATGTTGTATCCAGACTGAGCCAGAGAGCTGAATGCTATCCAGCCTGTGTTTCCACAGGACTGGCTAACCAGAGACTTTGCCTTAAGGACTCTTTACTTTGTTTTGCCTGAACAAAAGGTTGTTTGTTTACCTTTTGCTTTCTGCCAGGTTTAGGAAGCAATAAACCGACATGGACATTTAAAGGAACATGCTTCCTGTTTGCCTCCCGACGCACCCAAATGAGTAGAAACCCAACATGTCCTATAAGATGTCAGTTCCTGATCTAAGGATCTAGGCTTTTAGTGGAGATGAATCTGAGCTGCACTTTATGTACAGGTGCATCTCACAAAATTAGAATATCATCAAAAAGTTAATTTATTTCAGTTCTTCAATCCAAAAAGTGAAACACTCTCTCTCTCTATCTATCTATCTATCTATAGTCATTACAAACAGAGTGATCTATTTCAAGTGTTTATTTTTGTTAATGTTGATGATTATGGATTACAGACAATGAAAACACAAAAGTCATTATCTCAGTAAATTAAAATAATTAACAGGAAACACCTGCAAAGGCTTCCTACGCGTTTAAAAAGGTCCCTTAGTCTGTTTCAGTAAGCTCCACAATCATGTGGAAGACTGCTGACTTGACAGATGTTCAGAAGGCAGTCGTTGACACTCCACAAGGTCCCAGAGTTTCAATTTTCATTTGGAAATCAAGGTCCCAGAGTCTGGAGGAAGAGTGGAGAGGCACACAATCCAAGCTGCTTGAGGTCTAGTGTGAAGTTTCCACAATCAATGATGGTTTGGGGAGCCATGTCATCTGCTGGTGTAGGTCCACTGTGTTTTATCAAGACCAAAGTCAGCGCAGCTATCTACCAGGAAATTTTTAGAGCACTTCATGCTTCCCTCTGCCGACAAGCTTTTTGGAGATGGAAATTTCATTCTTCAGCAGGATTTGGCACTAGTGATGAGCGAGCATGCTCGCCCGAGCATCTCACTGCTCGAGATGCTTGGCGCTCGCCGAGTATTTCCGGGGTTGCTCAGCGGGAGCTCGGGTCTCCTCCCTGCAGGTTTGGAGCTCTTTACAGAGCCAATGAAGATGCAGGGATTGCCTGCCACTCACAATAATGCCGCAGCCATGTTGGTTGTGGCATTACAGTGATTGGCTGGCTGGCCACACAGCGTCATCAGGTCTATATCAGACCTGGCACCGCCATGCTCGTCACAGTCACTCCAGTGTAGGGAGAGGAGCTGCAGAGCTAGGGAGAGATTTGTTTGCTTCTAGTTAGTGTAGGTGTAACAAACTATATTAGAGACACATATCCATCTCAACAAACAGTCCTTCTGAAGACTAATCCATCTACAGAGATATCAGGCAGGCAGGGTATATAGCAGACTGCAGTGTACATAGCACAAGAGGCTCCATTCAAGTTTTGTCTGCTGCTGCTGTTAGATATTTCTAGAAAATGCCAAGGTCTCAGGGGCCAGGAATAATTGTTTTTTGGATCTTAATCCTCATTATTTGCTTAAAAAGCAATCCAGAGAACACCGTTGTTCGGCGCCATTTGCTGGTTGGTACTGCAGAATACAGCCAGGTCCTTTCCATATTACAGTGCTAAAATACAGCTATTTAAAACTGTGGTTTGTCCGTCACACGGATCACATATAATTGCACTGAAAATACTGCTATTTCTGCCATACATTAAAAATTTGTGTCAGTGAAGCAATTGACACCAGTTTGCTGTTCAAAATGGTTACCTACAAGCCAGGTATTTAAGACTGTGGTTTGTCTGTCACATGGATCACATATATGTTCGCTCCAAATTCAGTCATTTGTAGTGAGTGTGGAAGATATTGTCCTCCATTTAAAATGGGCAAGGGACGGGGAACTGGATGTGATGGTGATGGTGCATGCAGAGGCCCAGGCCGTGGGCAAGCTGAAATGGTGCCACAACAAACACCCACATCTTCTCGCTCGACCTTCCTGTCCCAATTAATAGGGGACTGCAGAACACCACTATTGAACAAAGAGCAGTGTGAAAAGGTTATTGGTTGGATAGCAGATAATGCTTCCAGTTACTTAGCCACCACCACCTTATCTTCCACACGGTCAAGTCTCAGTAGCTGCGAGTCTGGACCGCATATTCCTCACCCTGATCCTCCTTCCTCCCACCATGTCGAGTGCCCGGAGACAACTAATCCCACACTTGGATACTCTGAAGAGCTGTTCACTTTTCCCATTTATAGATTCTGGCCTCTTGCCCGGTCCACTTGAAGCGGGGCAAGAGGAGATCGCATGTAGCGATGCCCAAATATTTGAGCAGCCATGGTCACACGAAGGCGACAGTGGGAAAGTGTCACAAGAGGTGGACTATGATGAGACACAATTGCCACAAAGTCAGGAGGAGGACCAGAGTGCGGAAGTGGAAGACGAGGTGGTGGATGATATAGTAACTAACCCAACCTGGCAGGAGGACATGCAGAGCTAGGACAGCAGCAACCAGGGGGAAGGAGGCAGAGCACCCCAACAGGCAGGAAGAAGCAGTGTGGTGGCCGCAGAAAGAAGGCAGGCAACCGTTCCCCATAAACACCAACACGAAGGAAGTTGCCAGTACAACTGTTTGGTCTTCCCGAGTCTTGTTGTTTTTTAAAGTCTCTGCCGATAACCACAAAAAGGCAATTCGCACCACCTGCCAGGCCAGCATCAGCAGGGGTGGCAAAACGACCAGCCTGGCCACCACCAGCATGATCAGGCACATGGCAGCAAAGCACCCGACTTTGTGGGCCGAACCCCAGGGTCCAGGAACAGTGTCTGCGGGTGGCACCACTGCTTCTTCCGCTGTTATACATGCAAGCCAATCCCTTGTCCATGGTTCATGCGAAGATGCCTCCTGCCCTGCACCTGTCATTGCACACTCTCAAGTAGCAGCATCAGGAAGCATGTCCTTGTCCCAGCGCAGCGTTCAGTTGTCCATACCCCAGTCCTTGGAACACAAGTGCAAATACGTAGCCAACGCCCCACAGGCCACACTACTAAATTCCCACATTTTGCAAATGCTTGCGCTAGAAATGTTGCCTTTTAGGCTCGTGGAGACGGAAGCATTCCGCAACCTGATGGCGGCGGCCGTTCCTTGGTACTCGGTCCCAGACGCCACCATTTCTCCCGGTGTGCCGTACCCGCATTACACAAGAACGTTTACCAAAACATTAGCAGTGCCCTAAACAACGCAGTTACGGGGAAAGTCCACCTAACCACGGACACGTGGACAAGTGCTTGTGGGCAGGGACGGTACATCTCGCTGACGGCACACTGGGTTAACATAGTGGAAGCCGGGACCCAGTCGGACCTTGGGAAGGAACACGTCCTCCCGAAGCCAAGGATCGCAGGCCCTAGGTCAATCAGGGTTTCCCCCACAGTCTACAGCTCCTGCACTTCATCCTCCTCAGCCTCCTCCTCCTCTTCAGCCTCCATCTCCGAAATGACCACATTAGTCACAAGCTGGAAGCACTGCAGCACTGCCTCGGCAAAGCGGCAACAGGCTGTGCTGAAGCTAATATGCTTAGGTGACAAACCGCATAATGCTGAAGAGTTGTGGACAGAAAGAGCAGGCAGGTCTGTGGCTCACACTCACACCGCTGAACCTACAGCCAGGCATGGTCGTGTGTGACAATGGCCAGAACCTGGTGGCGGCTCTGAGGCGAGGCGAGCTCACACACGTACCATGCCTGGCCCATGTGCTTAACCTCGTGGTTCAGAGATTTCTCAAATCCTACCCGGAGGTGCCCCATCTGCTTGTCAAAGTATGTCATCTGTGTGCCCATTTTAGATAGTCAGCTACATCTTCCGCCGCCCTTGCTGTGCTTCAGCAGCATTTGCAGCTTCCGGCTCACAGACTGGTGTGTGATGTCCCCACGCGTTGGAACTCTACACTGCAGATATTGGGAAGGATTTGTGAGCAGAAGAGGGCGGTTGTTGAGTACCAGCATCAACAAGGCTGTCGGTATTCAGTTCAGACTCCACACATAAGACCTGAGACATGGATGTCAGACATAAGTACCATCCTCCAAAACTTTGAGGACTCCACCACTTCTCTATCTTCTGAAACGCTCTCTGCTCACGATCAAAGAGGATGCATTGCAGGCGGAGCACGATGAGATGGAGCAAGGAACCATACAGGGTGATTACACACAGCCCAGCCTCATCTCATGCCAATGGATATTGGGTGACAATGAGAAAGAGGAGGACGAGGAGGACAAAGAGGAAGAACAGGAGCTAGTTTAATGCGCTATAGACGGTACTACCTGCACAACTGTCATACCGTCTGTTCAGTGTGGATGGCCTGAGAGGAGGAGAGCAGTCTTACCTGTTAGCAGTCTGGCACGCATGGCTGAGTTTAGTTACGCTGCCTTTCCCATGACCCTCGAGTTCTCAAAATTTTGGGTGACAGTCATTACTGGTTGGTGACACTTCTAGACCCATGCTACAAGGAGAACTTTATAGCTCTTATTCCTGAGGTGGACAGGTCTACAAAAATGGGGCAGTACCAGAAGGCCCTTGTTGCAGAACTATTAAAAAAATTCCCATCTGAAAATGCTGGCGGCAGAGGTCATAGTTCGTTGGACAACCAAGGACTACAGGGGAGAGAGACACACAACTCCAATCCAGCAGAGGCAGGGGAACACTGTCAAAGTTGTGGGAGAATTTTCTCAGATCCTCCTATCGCACAAGCCCCGAGGCGCGGGGTACTCTCACAAGGAGTGCAAAGTTTGGGAAGATGCTGAGAGAGTACCTTGCCGACTGTACCAACGTCCTCCGTGATTCCTCTGTGCCTTATAATTATTGGGTATCCAAGGTGGATACATAGAATGAACTGGCTCTCTACGCCTTTGAGGTCCTAGGCTGCCCTGCCGCTAGCGTTTTATCAGAGCGGGTTTTTAGTGCCATTGGTGGAATTATAACTGATAAGCGCATCCGCCTGTCAACTGAAAATGCTGACAGGCTGACTTTTATAAAAATGAACAAGGGCTGGATTGGGCCAGACTTCTCAACACCACCGAATGATAGCAGCGTAACAAACTCAAATCCAGTGTCTTTTTTTGGGAGGTGTATTCCCATGCACCTTTTCACACCCACACATGGGTATACGCTCCCTGATTTTGGCTATTTGCTCTTGTCCTCCTTCTCCTCATCCTCCACCACCATATCACCAGGGTGACCGTGGTCCGTGATGCAAGACCCACAACTTTTTTAAAGGGTGTTTATGATGCCCGTAAAAAATAATTTTTATACAGTATGTTCATGTATACCCCCCAGGGGTAAATGTTTGTCAGTCCATACACTTAGTGCACGGCCATTACAAGTATAGGAGACCAGCTCCTTTCTAATGGGAACATTTTTTATCAGGCCCTCTAAGTCTCTTCAAAGGGGTATTGGAGTGCCTCCCAATTTTTGGCAGCCCTTGCATTCACAGCATAGGTCAACACTATGGGAGACCCACTTCCTAATAATGGGAACATTTTCTTCATGAGGCCCTGTACGTCTCTTCCATGGGGCATTGGAGTGCCTCCCAATTTTTGGCAGCCCTTGCATTCACTGAATAGGCCAACACTATGGGAGACCCTCTTCTTTCTAATGGGAATTTGTCGTTACTGTGGCCCTGCTCTGTGTGTCTTTAAATTCTTAGTGGGGTTTTTCCCAAATTTTGGCAGCCCTTACAGTCACAGCATGGGCATTACCACTATAGGAGACCCGCTCCTTTATAATGGGAACATTTTTTTTACTGAGACCCTCCTCTACGTCTCTTCAAAGGGGTATTGGGTTGCGTCCGAATTTTTGGCAGCCCGTGCAGTCACTGCATACACAATAACAGTATAGGAGACCCACTTGTTAATAATGGGAACAACAAAGCATAGCCGGCTGATGGCTCTCTAACAATAGCAAGGGCCGATTGCTGACCTTTTAAGAATAGTAAGGGCCGCCTGATGGCCCTATAAAAATAGGCTTTGTGACTTTCAGAGTCCCTCCATCATAAATGAAACAGGATGTGTCTGATTATGTGTCACACATCACATTGCCAGATAAGGTTGTAAAATGTTAAAATGACATTTCCCAGTGAATGCATTGGTCTTAAAAAATAACGTAAAAAAAAACAGTAGGATCTTTCTTTAGTATAAAAAACAGAGTCGCCAATGTAACCTCAATGTAATCACATTGTTCAGCTCCTGCACCTCCTCCTCCATCTCCGAAATGATCACATCAGTCACAAACTAAAAGCACTGCAGCACGGCCTTGGCCAAGCGGCAACAGGCTGTGCTGAAGCTAATATGCTTAATGCTTAGGTGACAAACCGCCCAGCGCTGCAGAGTTGTTGAAAGCTGTAAAACAGCAGCCTGATCTGTGGCTCTCACCTCTTAACATACAGCCAGGCATGGTCGTGTGTGACAATGGGAGGAACCTGGTGACTGAAAAATGACAGCGGGAGTAGATACGGTTTCCCTCTATGCCAGTCCTTTCACCGAGCTAAAGAATATGGCTGTGGTGAAATACAACTCCCACTGAGAAGCTGTTTCAGATTGAAAAACATTGGGCCCACCAGAGGATTTGATTCTGAGGGCTCACCTTTCCCCCCCACTCAAGAGCCCCATAGCAGCTGCAAAGTTAGCACTATCATGAACTCTCCTGATGTAGAAGCCAGCGCACACCAGAGGATTCTCTGGTGGGACCGTCCAACCCTACCGAGAAACAGTCCTGGCTAAGAAAAGGGTGTGGGAAGGTTCCCGGACACTCTATGGCTGCTTTTTTACTGAGGTGGAAACCCACGCAAACACGGGGAGAACATACAAAGTCCTTGCAGATGTTGTCCTTGCTGGGATTTGAACCCAGGATCCCAGCGCTGCAAGACTTCAGTGCTAACCACTGATCCAATGTGCTGTCGTTCACCCTCTAATATCTAACAGGCAGGAGAAACTTGCACCTACTGCCACTCTATCTTCAGCTCCTTTGTGAGAAACTAATGTATTTGGTCAGCCACTCAGTCTACCAAATAAAATTCATGAGAAGGAAATTGGGGATGGCTTCGCTACTGGTACTGGGAGCAGGGCTAATACCATGGCGTCGTACCATAGTTTACTGGAAATATTCCAGGCTGGTAGGAGGCAAGCAGATTCCCACAGAAAAGTACCAGCAGTAATGTTCAGGGTCCTGTGCTTGTAGAAGGCGGAGACAATACCGGGAGAAATAGTGGCGGCTGGAGACCAAGTATGGACACGAGGCATGAGGTTGTGAAAAGGTTTTACCTCCACGAGCCTAAAAGGCCACATTTCAAGTGAAAGCCGCTTTAGAGGACTTCCTGGGAGAAATGACAGCTGGAGTAGATATGGTTTCCCAAGTCCTTTCACCAAGCTAAAGAATATGGCTGTGGTAAAATACAACTCAGCAAAAAAAGCTGTGGAATAGCTCCGTACCGTCCCTGGCCACATTCACTTGACCACGTGTTTGTGGGTAGGCGGTCCTTCCCAGTAAGTTCACTGGGGAGGGCACGGGTAATGTGTGACCAGTGCTTGTGGAAGGCGGAGACGACACTGGGAGAAATAGTGGAGGCTGGGGACCGAGTATAGACACCCGGCCGCCGCCGGCATGAGGTTGCGAAAAAGCTTCCATCTCCGCAAGCCTAAAAATGCCACATTTCAAGTGCAAACAGCTGCCCAGAAATCTGGCAGTTTAGTATTGCGACCTGTCGGTGGGTGGGTGGCTGGCTGAATACTTGCGCTTGCATTCCAAGTAACAAAAAACTAAGCAGGTGGTGGCCTCTATCATCATCATGGTCTCACCTCGGCACTATGAACTCTCCTGAAGGAGAAGTCAGTGCCCACAGGAGGAGTCTCCGGTTCTCTGGTGGGCCCGTCCAATCCTGCCGAGAAGCAGCTCTGGCTAAGAAAAGTGTGGGGTAGGTTCCCGGACACTCTATGGCTGCTTTTTTAATGTGGATTGGACGTGCTTATGCATGTTATTTCTCAAACCGCATTTCAGATCAGGCCATTGTCCAACTCTATTCATGAATTTAAATGCGCAAAGAAAGATGTTATTGTGTCAAAGCACCACCGACAAGTGCAAGCTGATGTTGGACGGGCTGCCATTGCTTCTCCAATAAGCTGCATTAGAGGACTTCCTGGGAGAAATGACACCCGGAGTAGATACGGTTTCCCTCTATGCCAGTCCTTTCACCGAACTAAAGAAAATGGCTGGGGTGAAATACAACTCTCAACCAAAAAATCTGTGTACTGGCTGCGTACCGTCCCTGGCCACATTCACTTGACCACGTGTTTGTGGGTAGGCAGTCCTTCCCAGTAAGTTCATCACGGAGGGCACGGGTAATGTCGTGGGACCCGTGTTTGTGGAAGGCAGAGACGACACCGGGACAAAATAGTGGAGGCTGGGGACCGAGTATGGATACCCGGTTGCCGCCGCCATAAGATTGTGGACACCTTCGGCCTCCACGAGCCTAAAAGGCCACATTTCAAGTACAAGCAGCTGTCAAAAATTTGGCAGTCTAGTATTGCAGCCTGTGGGTGGGTGGGTGGCTGGCTGCATACTTGCGCTTGCATTCCAAGGAATAGGGTACGGACAAGTATGTGGACGGTGATTGTTGCAAGTCTGCAACGACAGGTGCATGGCGGGAGGCATCTTTGCATGCGCCAAGGATCACTTATCATGGGCACACTTTTAGGCAGTGACTTGGGAGTCAGATGCTTCCAGGGGTCTTCCCCATGCTGTTCCCATGTCTTTTTAGCACTGTATGCATGTGTCTGATGATGTGTCACACACCACATGGCCAGATAACATTGTAAAATGTTAAAATGACATTTCCCAGTGAATGCATTTGTCATGGTTGAAAGCAATGCAAAAACGCATCAAAAACTCTACGTGTGAACATAGCCCAAGGTGTGGAGGAGTATTTTTGGCTTTGCTTATTTATTTTGCCTTATATACAAGTCATTACCCTGGAAAGGATGTTTCTTAACATATTTCCAAGGAAAATCCATTTTGGATTCATTTTTGTATGTTTTATTGTGAGTCTGTAAAAGTGGTGTAATACCTCTGACAACGTTGTTGACAGCAGTGACCTGGGAGTCAGAAATGCTTCCAGGGGTCTTCCCCATGCTGTTCCCATGTCATTTGAGCACTGTTCCCATCGATTTGGGCAATTTTTAGGCCCTATGCAGACCGCCGGGGGGGGGGAGCCGCCTGAAAAATGCTCGAGTTTCCCATAGACTTAGATTGGGCTCGTTGCTCGGGTCGAGCACCCAAGTATTCCAATTTGTTCGACCCGAGCAACGAGTACTCAAGCATTTTAGTGCTCGCTCATCACTACTTGGCACCTGTCCACACTGCCAAAAGTACCAATACCTGGTTTAAAAACAATAGTATCACTGTGCTTGATTAGCCATTAAACTCGCCTGACCTTAACACCATAGAGAATCTATGGGGTATTGTCAAGAGGAAGATGAGAAACACCAGACCCAACAATGCAGACGAGCTGAAGGCTGCTATCAAAGCAACCTGGGCTTCCATAACACCTCAGCAGTGCCACAGGCTGATCGCCTCCATGCCACGCCGCATTGATGCATTAATTGATGCAAATGGAGCCCCGACCAAGTATTGAGTGCATTTACTGAACATATATTTTAGTAGGCCAACATTTCAGATTTTAAAAACATTTTTCAAGCTGTTTTTATAAAAGTATTCTAATTTACTGAGATAATGACTTTTGGGTTTTCATTGACTGTAAGCCATAATCATCAACATTAACAGAAATAAACACTTGAAATAGATCAATCTGTTTGTAATGACTCTATATAATATACGAGTTTCACTTTTTGTATTCAAGAACTGAAATAAATTAACTTTTTCATGATATTCTAATTTTGTGAGATGCACCTGTACATGCTCAGTAGTGAGGCAGTGCTGTGGTGTCGGAGTCAGGGAAATTAAGGAGTCGGAAGTTTGGCTTTTTGACTCCACAGCCCTGCTTTTCCTATACTCTCAGCTATAAAAAGAGTAAACTGCTTCCAAACGAAGCAACCCAAAAAATAAAAATGTTACTACTTTTAACCGCTTGACACTTTCAAAACCCCAAAGCAGTTAAATGTAGTAACAAAAGACAAAATCTGCTCACAGCAATCTCGTTTTTCCATTTCAGTGCATTATGTACATTTGTCTGTGGCATGTATGCAGCGCTTTTTTAGGCAGAGACTTCCTTGTGCACATAACATAAGTGGTACCTGTTGTACAATTTATGCAATATAATGCGCTTGCTAAATATAAAATTAAGTAACTTTCTAAACAGCATTTAAACATTTCCTACCATTGCTACCCTACATAGTGTGCTGCAGTGCTGTGATCTAGCAGCACACAACTCCTGCATGTGTTACTTTGTCTCAAAAATAATGCATAAATAAAACTGTATGTAGAATCACTACCTTAAAATGGGTGACCCAAGACTAAAAGGGTTCATTTTTGTCCGATACAGCAGCACTCTAGCTCACATGCTAAGGACTCACGAAGACAAACATGTTATACCAACATGCATTGTCCGTCTGCACCATGGAAGCACAGAGACCACACATACCCATTATAGAAAGAGTACATGGACAATTTTCCACATGGACCAATGGTCTGTATGAGAAGAGAAAAAAAAAAATCACAGTATGCACTATTCTAATCAGATTTAGGGAACAGACTAGCACATGTAAATAGTGACTAGCCTGAGTTTTAGTGCAGTAATCTGAACTTTTGGGCCTGAGAAAAAAAATACCTCCACCAATGCATAGTTAGCTTTGGGGGGGGGGGTGAGAACATGAAAACTTCTGCCTATTCAGAGGGCTAATCCCAGGGAGGGAGGAATGCATCACAAGTTTAGTGAGGGAGTTGGTGGAGAGATGTCAAGGGGCGAGGATCTTGGCTGAGGTCCTGGTGCCCATGGATGGATGGCCTATGGAGTTTTGGAGGCTGGCTGGGCTGGTTCTCCCTGCTATGGTTGAGGTATCTGTTGTCTGGATTTGAGGAACTTTCTTAAGGACTGTTGCTGCTGGATACACAGGCTTCGGTCGTGTTATCTGTGGACTGTGACTTCAGACTATACTGGCGGGAGATACGAAATCTGTGCGCCAACCAAAAGTTGGGAGACAGTGAGTATTGTCCGGTACAGGAGCAGTGGGACTACCGGCCTCGGGGAGGGGATCTTGTGGACTGGGGGCAATGTATTTTAGCCATCTACCCAGAGTTGTTGTAAAACCATGGATGTAAGGAATAAAAAATAGTGCCATCGTTAACTTGCCTAGGTGATTATTACAACCTACAACCTCAAATCTTCACAGATATTACACTTAAGATTTATTCAAGTGAAATCGGCAAAACCAAGCAGACTATGAAGACCAACAGCGGCACCACCATTCCTGGAAAAAAGTAGTAAACCCTATTTTCAAACTCTGATCAGTTCCATTAAGAAGATGATCACATTTTCACATACACTGATTGACCGTCATTTAGCTCACATCACACTTTTTCCTCACTATTTTACCTCTTCTCCATGAATGTAAATGGACTAACAAAAAAAAAAAAAAATAACTCATATCACAATGACCTAAGTGAAAACACTGACAAAACTGCTAAACACAGATGCAATCTGGCATCTTTTGAAAGAATCAGTCATGATAACAGTTTTGCTTTCGCTGTAATGCAAAAAACGTGTAGACTTGGCCGAAAACACACACACAAATAAATAATAATAGAAAAGATATATAGATTCCTTACCGGCATATATGGTCCTTACAAATGTGTCAGGTGACTTAATGTCAATTACATCAGACACTGGGGCTACGTCAAGCTTTGCTGCTACTCTGGGCAGGAGACTCTGCAAGGCAACCAAAGTAAAAGACATTCCATTCACATAATCCATTAGAAATAAGTTTTTCTTGAACTAGTGCACCATAGAATATAAATGTCAACTTTTCTAATAGTCTTACTTAACCCCTTTACCCCCGAGGGAGGCTCGCACGTTAATGACCAGGCCAATTTTTTACAATTCTGACCACTGTCACTTTATGAGGTAATAACTCTGAAACACTTCAATGGATCCCAGTGATTCTGAGATAGTTTTTTCTTGACATATTGTACTTCATGATAGTGGTAAAATTTCTTCTATATGACTTGCGTTTATTTGTGAAAAAACAGAGATTTGGCAAAAATGTTGAAAATTTCACAATTTTCAAACTTTGATTTAAGGGCATGAAAATTCAGAGATATATGTCACACAAAATAGTTAATAAATAACATTTCGCACACGTCTACTTTACATCAGAACAATTTTGGAACCAAAATTTTTTTTGGGTAGGAAGTTATAAGGGTTAAAGGGGTTGTCCACCACTTTAGATTACCCCCCCCCCAATGTATCCCCCCAGGGCCCCTAAGACTTTTTGTAAATACCTTCCGTTGAAGATAATGCCTGTGAGTGGCGCTATCACTGGCCGCTCACAGGCATCACGTGACCCCCAGCTGCAGCCGGCTCTGACATACGTTGATGTCACGACAAGTGCTGGCAGCAGCCGGGGGTCTCTGTCTTCTGCGTTACAGGTGGATGCCAGGCTGTGGGCGGGGTTACCCCCGGCGTCACACCCGCCATCCACCGCGCGCTCTGCCTCTCCCCATTTATTGGGAAAGCAAGCGGTGGATGCTGGGTGTGATGCGTGGGTAACCCCGCCCACAACCCAGCAGCCACCGCTAGGACCCCAGCACTGAGTCATGCCTCACTTGTCGTGACGTCAGCGCAGGATCACGTGATGCCTGTGAGCGGCCACCGATAGAACCGCTCACAGGCAGAACCTGCAACATGAGGTATGAGGTATTTACAAAAAGTATTAGGGGCCCCGGGGGGGGGGGGGGGGGGGGGTGTTAATACATTGGGGGAACAATATAAAGTAGTGCACAACTTCTTTAAAAGTTGACCAGCGATTTCTAATTTTTCCAACAAAATTTAAAAAAACATTTTTTTTAGGGAAACATCACATTTGAAGTGACTTTGAGGGGTCTATATGACAGAAAATACCCAAAAGTGACACCATTCTAAAAAGTGCAGGAAGAAAAAAATTAACATTTAACTTTTTCCACAAAATTGTTAGTTTGGACCCCAATTTTTTTTTATTTTCGCAAGGGTAACAGAAAAAAAATGGACTCCAAAATTTGTTGTGCAATTTGTCCTGAGCACGCCAATACCCCATATGTGGGGGCAAACCACTGTTTGGGCGCACTGCAGGGCTCGGGAGGGAAGGCACGCCATTTGACTTTTTGAATGTAAAATTTGCTTGAATAGTTAGCGGACGCTATGTTGTGTTTGGAGAGCCCCTCATGTGCCTAAACAATGGAAACACCCCCCACTAGTGACACCATTTTGGAAACTAGACCCCTCAGGGAACTTACCTAGATCTGTGGTGAGCACCTTGAACCCCCAGGTGCTCCACAGAAGTTTATAACATGGAGCCATGAAAATCAAAAAAAAAAAAAAAACTTTTTCCACAACAATGATGTTTTAGCCCCAATTTTTTTATTTTCACAACGGTAAGAGGAGAAAGTGGAACCCAAAAACTGTTGTGCAATTTTTCCTGAGTACACTGATACCCCATATGTGGAGAAAATACACTGTTTGGGTGCACGGCAGGGCTCAGAAGGGAAGGAGCACTGTGTGACTTTTTGAACGCAAAATTGGCTGGTATTGAGAGCGAACGTCATGTTGCGTTTGGAGAGCCCCTGATGCGCTTAAATAGTGGAAACCCCCCCACAAGTGACCCTATTTTGGAAACTAGACCCCTCAAGGATTTTATCTAGGGGTATAGTGAACATTTTGAACCCAAAGGTACGACACAGAAATTGATAACATTAGGTCATCATATTGAATAAGTTATCATTAGTCTTGGGCGTAAGTGCTCGCTACTTGAGTTTGCATCGGGTACTCAGGTATGCACCATGAATCACGGATGCTGGAGTCCCCGTCCTGCAGGTTTCACGGTTGTTAGACACCCAAAAAAACATGCGTGGATCGCTCGTGCATGGCAGGCAATCCCAGCGAGGTTTTTTTGGCCGCGAAGCATATGGGGCAGAGACTCTAGCATGTCACTCGAGCACCCGCGATACATGGTGCATACCAGAGCACCCAATGCAAACTCAAGTAGCGAGCACCTGAGCTCAACACTAGTCACCTTATCCAGGGCTGTGGATTCGGTAAGCCAAACCTTCGACTCCAACTCCTCAATTTCCATGACACCCACTCTCTCATACATGGCTCATGTTTAAGTGATAAATTTATAGTAGCACAGATTAATCTCAGCTAAAAGTTTAGATTCTTAAATCAGGAATAGGACATTTCATACCTTTCTCAAATTCTTATGAAAAAAATATTCCCCACAAACTGCATTGAACTACTGTACCCAATTTATTATATATTTTAGGAGTTGGAGTCGGTCCATTTTATACCGACTCCACCAAAATGGACACCAACTCCAACTCCACAGCCCTGGTCATATCGTCATTATTTTTTTCTTTACTTTTGAAAAAAAATCACAACCCTAGCACAACCCTACCCTTAGCACCAACTCTAACCCTCTAACCCTAGCACCACCCTAACCCTAGCGTTTATTTTTTAAGCTCTTTCTCGTGCGGTATAAGTGGTTAGATGACTTTATTCTTCGGGTCGGTGCGATTACTGCGATGCCAGATTCATATCGGGTTTTTATGATTGACAGCTGTCACACACTAAAATACCCTTTTTTTTTTTTTGCAAGGACTAGTTTTTGCATCGCCATATTTTGAGAGCTATAATTTTTCCATATTTTGGCCGACAGAGTCATGTGATGGTTTGTTTTTTGTGGGATGAGTTGACGTTTTCATTGGTACCATTTTCAGGCATGTGACATTTTTTGATCGCTTTCTATTCAGATTTTTTGGAGACAGAATAAACAAAAACCAACAATTCAGGAATTGTTTTTTGGGGGGTTTTTTTATGCCGTTCCGCGTGTGGTAAAATTGATAAGGCAGCTTTATTGTTCGGGTCAGTACGTTTACAGTGGTATCACATTTATATCATTTTTTATGTTTTGGCGCTTTTACACAATAAAAACTATTTTATAGAAAAAAATATTTTTTGGCATCGCTTTATTCTGAGAGCTATAACTTATTTTTCAGATGATGGAGCTGTATAGCGGCTTGTTTTTTGCGGTACCATTTTTATTTACATTAGTCTTTTTGATCTCGTTTTATTCCATTTTTTGTTTGGCGGTATGATGATAAAGCATTGTTTTTTGCTTCGTTTTTTTAATTTTTTTTTTTTTTACCGTGTTCACTAAAGGGGTTAACTAGCGGGACAATTTTAAAAGGTCAGGTCATTCTGGATGCGGCAATATCAAATATGTGTGCTTTTACTGTTTTGTTTAGAATATTATTTATTCATGGGTACAATATATTTTTATTTTTTGGGGATTATATTTTTCTTTTTTTTTTTTTTACCTTCTGACACTTTATTAACTTTTACACTTTGTCCCACTATGGGACTTTCACTTTTTGCATTCTGATCACCTGTATAGCATAGGGATGCATCAGCATCTCTATGCTATACAGCCTGTCAGCGCTGCACAGGCAGAAGTTACTTTGATCGTGCACTGCGCATGATCAAAGTAGCTTCCTGCTGTCTGGTGTCCCGGCTGTCGTCATGACGACATCAGGTCACCATGACAACCACAGCGCAGGACGCCGGAGAGGAGGTAAGTAACGGCGCTTACCTCCCCTTGCTCCCGGAATGCTGCGATCGACTTCGATCGCAGCATTTCGGGGGTTAATGTGCTGAGAGCGGTGCGGGACCGCTCCTAGCACCGAGTGCCAGCTGTGACAATCAGCTGACACCCGGCGGCGATCGCCCAGCACAGCATGTGTGCGGGTGCATTCACCAGGTTGTATTATTACATATCTGGCCCAAAAGGCACAGATACGTATTAGTACGCCTCATATCAGAAAGGGGTTAAAATGTCTATAGCTCCTTTACAAGCTGCAGTCAGAACCTGCATTTACAGTCACTGCTGCCCGTACTTTTTTTTTTTTCTGAGTCATAGATGCATTGGTACGATTCAGAAATAATGCTGCCTTTAAGATCGATGTGTATTAAAATACATATATATGTGCAATTTGAGCATACTTCCTGTCAGTTTTTAATAATTTTATTTATGGATTTTCTATTTTATGGAAATAATGATTCATTATTTTGCCCGCCGGATCATCATGATGAAAATATAAGACATTGTGCAACAACTGACAGCCACCATTGAAGAAAATGTAAGTCGAGAGCAGAAGGTGACTATCGTTACATATAAAGACAAATTAACCTGGGCTATGCATCTTTGTATTACACACAAGATAACGGGCTACTCACTTTTCCAAAGGCGGAGGCTCCTGCACAGATGTGAGTGAAACTGAACTGCTTCTGGGCTTCCAAAATCAAGGGAGTCAGCTCCTCTGATAAGAAAAGAGAAGAAAAATATGTTGCACACATCAGTTTTGAATGAATATTCAGTTTCAAGTCTTACAATACAGATCATTGCAGGTTACAGGAAAATACAGACATCTCAAATATCTTAACCGAAGGCAAGAACTGTCTGGCATCATGACATATAAACACAAAAACTTCAGACCTGGCAGAAAACCCTTGTAAGCTTCATGCTGAGCAACAAACAACTTGGAAACTCCTTGCACTTTGGCCAATTGCTCCGCTACCTGCAAGTGTAACCAGAAAACAATTACAAGGAAATAAAGCTACTGTATATAAGACCAATATTAGATAATAAAGCAGCAAGCACATATTGCATATAAATATGACAAGTCTGCATGTGACAGAAGGGAAACTTCCAATTTTTTTGCATTTAGTTTTGTAAATAATGCATTATTCAACAGCGTAAAGTGTGAGTGTAACTTTTCTAATTTTTGATATGTAGTAACCCCTGTTAAAAGGGTTGTCCGGGACATGTATAAATCTGTGAGGGACGCTAGTGTGTAATGTACTATTAGGTTTTTGCTGTTTCTGCACTCTCTGCGCTCATCATATGACTGCTTATATATGATCTGCATGCTTATGATAATGTGACGACCGCATTTTCTTCTGTTTCTCCCAAAAGTCTCAGTTGAAAGAAAAAGAAGTTTAACACGTTGGCACACGATGGCACGTATGTAAACCACACTTACGCGGTCATGTTACGAGCAGAGAGAGTGCAGAAACAACAAAATCCTAACAGTGAGTACATAACACACTTAAAATATGGTGTGTTTAATACCATCACAAATTTTATACATGTCCCAGACAAACCACTTAAAGGGAATCGGTCACAGGTTTTTGCTAGGTAATCTGAAACTAGCATGATGTAGGGGCTGAGACCATGATTCCCCCAATGCGTCACTTACTGGGCTACTTGCTGTCATTTTGATACAATCCCTGTTTTCTCTACTGAAGATCTAGCAGTTCTCTGAATACTGAGCTCTATATTACCTCACCCACAACACTGATTGGCAGCTTGACAATCAGTGGCGTGGGTGAGGTAATATAGAGCTCATTATGTACACTGTGCATAGGCAGAAAGATGCTAAACAGTGGTGGGGGCAGGGTTAAACAGAGTATTTGACTAAGACGCACGAGGCAGCTAGTCCTATAATGGTAATCTCCTATGATAAAAACGCTGATTTTACACAGCGCCTATTAAATGACACAGTCCTGGAATCAGGCTCTCAGCCCCTAAACCATGCTGCTCCGAGATCACATAGCAGAAAGCAGCTGCCAGATTTAATTTAAGTACTGTTGATAAAAGGATGTTTAGATCCAGAAGCCCCTACCAACTGCTCAAAATCAAGGGTTATAAGCACTCATTTAAGCTTGGTAAATAAAGAGCAATGTATGAGCTCAATAAAAAATGGTCTACACAGCTCCCTGTAGTAGCTGAAGCATAAGCTGAATGTTTCTGATCCTCTGGTGATGGACATTTATTATCACACAACTTAAAGTTACCGTAATTTTAGGACAGAAACTGCTCTGCTGTCAGGGAAGTTGGCTTTGTCAACAACAGATGCAGAACTTTTAAAGAGTTTGCATATTTTTCAGTTTGCTCCATCCCCTTTTCTCGCTCATTTGTAAACATTATACATAAAAGATGAGTGTAAATGAAGGGGTAGATCAGCGCTCCTCCATTCTGCACCAGGGAATGAGCAGCAGCAATGACATCAAGTTCCCACATACCTGCCAGGACATGTACACAATCTGCAGGTATCAAACATGCATCCTATTCATAATGCATATTTCCTTTCTGAAGCGGTTAAAGGGGTTGTCCACTACTAGGACAACACCTTCTTGATCTAAATGTTTGGCACCTGCTATGGTCATCTTCTGAGGTTGTGATCGCTCCAGTGTTTGCTGGGTGATCCAAAAGTCACAACTCAATGTAAGTCTATGAGAGCAAGAGTGAGGGTCTCAGACTTCCATTGAGAGCTTGTGACCGGGAAGTTGCGGCCACAAGATGGCACCATGGGACCAAAGCGGCGCTGGGAAGAGCTGAAGACGGCTTACAAACTTACATTAGTAGCACAACTCTAGCACTAAAATGGCCGATAAGTCTCCTTATGCCGTCTTGGCGCTATCCACCAAGGAGAATCCTATTTCTACATGATGACTACCGATCATGCAGACGGACATTACACGTGTACTGTATGACCTATGGCTCTGCAGTCAGTACAGACATTCCCACCTGGATGAGAACACCTCAGTGCCGGCAGATCTTACCTTGGAGCAGTCCGTCCCGGCCACCAGGCAGCTCACATCCCCTCCCAGCTTCTTGGCTGCAGTGATTGCACTGAGAGTGACAGCTGCCACGTGCTGTGTGTCATGTTCAGCAATAACCAGAGTGCTCAGCAACCTGCGCAGGGAGGACTGGAAAAGAGGAGCCATTAGTGAAGTCATGCACTGTACACCATACGCTATACTTAGCACAGGCATGGTCATGTCTCCGCAGCCGGTAACTCACCCCCCGCTGTGTGCACGGATTCAGCGCTCTATACATGTCGGACACAGAGGTGACCGGGACAGTGACGTCTAAAGCTTAGGACGTACACTACGAAGGCGCACGGCAATGACGTCACGTCGGGCTGACAGTACTCGGGATGCGATCACGTGATTGGACGCCGCTACTGGTTGTGTAATGATTGATACGCAGCTGATGGATAGGAGGCGGGGCTAATGGGTCATGTGATCAGTAGTTGTAACCTTACGCGTGAGATCTGAAGCCGCGCGCCTTTCTCTGTGCGCAGACCTACTGCCTTATGTGCGCAGACCTACTGCCTTATGTGCGCAGACCTACTGCCTTATGTGCGCAGACCTACTGCCTTATGTGCGCAGACCTACTGCCTTATGTGCGCAGTCACTCATTGCAGCACACAAATACTTGACTTCGTAGAAAAATACTCCATATTTGTTGCCAGAAGACAAAAAAACGATTCCTCCTATAAGTCTGGGCTTATTTGGGAACATTATACATATACTCCATTCTCCTGCCATGTGTGTAACTGATAAACAAAAAGCGGCCTTCATTTTAAGAAAAAGATTTGATAGACACCTAGGCAATGCATAGTGTCTATCAATTATGTGCCTACTCAATACTCAATAATACATATATACCCGGAGAAACAGAGTCTTAGATGGCATAAAACAAATATCTTTATTAAATATTATTAAAATGTAATCCACAGAGGTGGTGTCACAATATAAGTTATAGAAAACAGCACATGGTGAAATACAATCTAAATGTGGGTGATGAGGACCCAGCTGACTAGTACACAGTGTAAACCCTGGTAAACTATATAGCACCTACGGTAAAGCTACCACACAATACTATCCGTACCTGTGTGCAGATAGGGTGAAATCATATTCACTGCAAGGTTCTGCTCACCGATCAGTTACACAGGGGGACGTCAGGAGGGAAAAGCAGGTAGACTAGAGGAAAACAGCAAGATCAGGTCACCATCTGGCCAAGAAGAAACCTCGACGCGCGTTTCGCCACTATAGATGTGGGCTTTCTCAAGAGGCATGATGTCAGATGAGAACGGGCCCTTTTTGAATGCCTCCCCTCAAGATCACGTGATCGCAATGTCGGTCACGTGACCGGAAGCTCATGGGTGACTGATGTTCTATGGCGCATGCGCCGGGGGCTGAGGCCTGTCAGTGCGGGCAGCGGCCGTCACCTCGCAGCGCACTCCCGGAAACACGAAACCGTGAACCGGAAGTGCGCGGCCAGGGTGAAGACAGCCGTGTCCGGACCAAGGGCCACGCACCCGATGCGCATGCGCACCGCATCATAAGTCACAGAGTAGCGCAGTAGCAAGAAATGCTAAGCTTAGGAAGGAAGACACATAAAAGAGGGGGAGAAAAGGAGAAGCAGGGAAGTGAGGTATTTTGTATAGCCGCATAGTATATTTATATTGAACATTAGTGTGTAGCAACAAAGAAATAACATAATAAATATGTATAAAACAGTTATAAGGTGCACGTGATCTGTTCCAAGTGTTCAATAATGGAAGTTCCCACAAGGAAAAGGATCTAGTCCCACTTCCAAGCTGAAAAAAAGGGAAGGAATAATGAGGAAACAAAGAAAGAAGTAATTAGAATAGTAATAAAAAATACATGAATAAAAACATAAAACTTCAGGCCAGGGTCAGATATATAAAGCTGGAGAGCTTATTTTGAACAGACAAGACACACATCATAAGAAGGAGGCGAAACTAAGTACCTCATTTAGGCCCCGGGGAACCATAGTACCCAGGTATGCGATCCATTTTGTTTCCTTTTGGGCAAGAATTTTGCCCCAATTGCCACCACGGGAACCCAGATGTAAAATGTCTATCCCACGTACCTTCAAGGATTTAGGATCACAATTATGTTTGTTTTGGAAGTGACGTGGGAGAGTTCTAAGTTCCCGTGGGTCAGCCACCGTCCTGGCTGCAGAAATGTCGCGCACATGCTCCCGTATCCTCACTCTGAGCTCCCTGGTGGTCAGGCCAATGTAAATCAAATTACAGGCACAGGTCGCATAATAGACCACATGAGTTGATCCGCAAGAAATATAATTGCGGATATGGTATTCACGGGAGCCATCAGAGGAGGTAAAAGAGACAGAGCGCACGGCATTAGTGCATGCCAGACAGTGGCCGCATGGAAAGAAACCCGTCCTGGGCCCCCGGGATCCAAATGGGTTAGTAAGTGGGGGGACGTAGTGACTCTGTGTCAAAATGTCTCCCAAGTTGTTGGCTTTCCTGGGGGTCATAAGCGGATAATTACCCACAGCTTCTCGTAGGGAGGGTTCCGCATTGAGAATATCCCAATGTTTGGAGAGGATCCGCCGCATCCCCTCCCACTCATGATTGAAGGTGGAGATGTAGCGGATCCTCCCCAAATCCTTCTTCCCATTGGCAGGGGTTGGGTATAGTAGGTGGTGGCTAGATGTTCCCCTTGCCCTCCTATATCCACGGCCGATGCACCTGTTACTGTATCCTCGGTTTTGGAAGCGTTTAGTAAGATCTGCTGCCTGTGTCTCAAATTGAGAGTCAGACGAGCAGATCCGTCTCATCCTCAGGATTTGTCCGACCGGGACGGCACTAATAGTTAAGGAGTGATGGGCAGATGAGGCATGAATGAGGGAATTAGTCGCTGTAATTTTGCGAAATACATCTGTCTGGATGTAGCCACTCTCATCAATCGCCAAGTTGATGTCCAAAAATGGCATTTTATTTGGGTGATAGATGTATGTGAGTTTGATCCCCCATTCATTCTGATTCAATCTGCCCATAAACTTCTGAAGTTCCTCCACAGAGCGACCTGTGCCTGTAATTTGATTTACATTGGCCTGACCACCAGGGAGCTCAGAGTGAGGATACGGGAGCATGTGCGCGACATTTCTGCAGCCAGGACGGTGGCTGACCCACGGGAACTTAGAACTCTCCCACGTCACTTCCAAAACAAACATAATTGTGATCCTAAATCCTTGAAGGTACGTGGGATAGACATTTTACATCTGGGTTCCCGTGGTGGCAATTGGGGCAAAATTCTTGCCCAAAAGGAAACAAAATGGATCGCATACCTGGGTACTATGGTTCCCCGGGGCCTAAATGAGGTACTTAGTTTCGCCTCCTTCTTATGATGTGTGTCTTGTCTGTTCAAAATAAGCTCTCCGGCTTTATATATCTGACCCTGGCCTGAAGTTTTATGTTTTTATTCATGTATTTTTTATTACTATTCTAATTACTTCTTTCTTTGTTTCCTCATTATTCCTTCCCTTTTTTTCAGCTTGGAAGTGGGACTAGATCCTTTTCCTTGTGGGAACTTCCATTATTGAACACTTGGAACAGATCACGTGCACCTTATAACTGTTTTATACATATTTATTATGTTATTTCTTTGTTGCTACACACTAATGTTCAATATAAATATACTATGCGGCTATACAAAATACCTCACTTCCCTGCTTCTCCTTTTCTCCCCCTCTTTTATGCGTCTTCCTTCCTAAGCTTAGCATTTCTTCCTACTGCGCTACTCTGTGACTTATGATGCGGTGCGCATGCGCATCGGGTGCGTGGCCCTTGGTCCGGACACGGCTGTCTTCACCCTGGCCGCGCACTTCCGGTTCACGGTTTCGTGTTTCCGGGAGTGCGCTGCGAGGTGACGGCCGCTGCCCGCACTGACAGGCCTCAGCCCCCGGCGCATGCGCCATAGAACATCAGTCACCCATGAGCTTCCGGTCACGTGACCGACATTGCGATCACGTGATATTGAGGGGAGGCATTCAAAAAGGGCCCGTTCTCATCTGACATCATGCCTCTTGAGAAAGCTAATTATCCGCTTATGACCCCCAGGAAAGCCAACAACTTGGGAGACATTTTGACACAGAGTCACTACGTCCCCCCACCTACTAACCCATTTGGATCCCGGGGGCCCAGGACGGGTTTCTTTCCATGCGGCCACTGTCTGGCATGCACTAATGCCGTGCGCTCTGTCTCTTTTACCTCCTCTGATGGCTCCCGTGAATACCATATCCGCAATTATATTTCTTGCGGATCAACTCATGTGGTCTATTATGCGACCTGTGCCTGTAATTTGATTTACATTGGCCTGACCACCAGGGAGCTCAGAGTGAGGATACGGGAGCATGTGCGCGACATTTCTGCAGCCAGGACGGTGGCTGACCCACGGGAACTTAGAACTCTCCCACGTCACTTCCAAAACAAACATAATTGTGATCCTAAATCCTTGAAGGTACGTGGGATAGACATTTTACATCTGGGTTCCCGTGGTGGCAATTGGGGCAAAATTCTTGCCCAAAAGGAAACAAAATGGATCGCATACCTGGGTACTATGGTTCCCCGGGGCCTAAATGAGGTACTTAGTTTCGCCTCCTTCTTATGATGTGTGTCTTGTCTGTTCAAAATAAGCTCTCCGGCTTTATATATCTGACCCTGGCCTGAAGTTTTATGTTTTTATTCATGTATTTTTTATTACTATTCTAATTACTTCTTTCTTTGTTTCCTCATTATTCCTTCCCTTTTTTTCAGCTTGGAAGTGGGACTAGATCCTTTTCCTTGTGGGAACTTCCATTATTGAACACTTGGAACAGATCACGTGCACCTTATAACTGTTTTATACATATTTATTATGTTATTTATTTGTTGCTACACATTAATGTTCAATATAAATATACTATGCGGCTATACAAAATACCTCACTTCCCTGCTTCTCCTTTTCTCCCCCTCTTATATGCGTCTTCCTTCCTAAGCTTAGCATTTCTTGCTACTGCGCTACTCTGTGACTTATGATGCGGTGCGCATGCGCATCGGGTGCGTGGCCCTTCGTCCGGACACGGTTGTCTTCACCCTGGCCGCGCACTTCCGGTTCACGGTTTCGTGTTTCCGGGAGTGCGCTGCGAGGTGACGTCCGTTGCCCGCACTGACAGGCCTCAGCCCCCGGCACATGCGCCATAGAACATCAGTCACCCATGAGCTTCCGGTCACGTGACCGACATTGCGATCACGTGATCTTGAGGGGAGGCATTCAAAAAGGGCCCTTTCTCATCTGACATCATGCCTCTTGAGAAAGCCCACATCTATAGTGGCGAAACGCGCGTCGAGGTTTCTTCTTGGCCAGATGGCGACCTGATCTTGCTGTTTTCCTCTAGTCTACCTGCTTTTCCCTCCTGACGTCCCCCTGTGTAACTGATCGGTGAGCAGAACCTTGCAGTGAATATGATTTCACCCTATCTGCACACAGGTGCGGATAGTATTGTGTGGTAGCTTTACCGTAGGTGCTATATAGTTTACCAGGGTTTACACTGTGTACTAGTCAGCTGGGTCCTCATCACCCACATTTAGATTGTATTTCACCATGTGCTGTTTTCTATAACTTATATTGTGACACCACCTCTGTGGATTACATTTTAATAATATTTAATAAAGATATTTGTTTTATGCCATCTAAGACTCTGTTTCTCCGGGTATACATGTGTGTAACTGCCCTGAGCTTATAGACTAGTATTATAGTAATTGTTTTATCCAGACTTCAGGTGTCGCTCGTCCTTTGTCTTCCAGCTATAAGACTAAGGCTATGTGCCCACGTTGCGGAAATGAAGCAGAAAATTTCTGCTTCATTTCCGCATGTCCTCTCCCAGAAAAACGCATGCGGAATTTCACAAGCGTTTTTCGCGCGTTTTCTACATGCGGAATTGCCTTGCATTTTTTATTGCATTGAAAAGGCAATTCCGCATGCGGAAACACAAAATTAATTGACATGCTGCGGATTTTTGTGCGCATCAAAAACGCTGCGGAAAAATCCGCAGCATGGGCATTGAACCTGCAGATTAGTATTGGGGACCATGGGGTGCGGATTACCAAGCGTTTTACAAGCGTTTCCGCTGCAGAAATTCTGCATCAAATACGCTTGTAAAACACTACGTGGGCACATAAACTAAGGGTATGTGCACACGGTGCGGATTTGCTGCGGTTTTGACGCTGCAGAATTTCTGCACCATTTCTGCACCTAATATGCAAATTAGGTTGCTTGGGTTTTTTACATGCGGTTTTGCGGCATGCATTTTTCATGTTTTCATGTTGAAATTAGAAAATAGTTTTTTTCAAAAAAACTTTATTGATCATCATGTAGCGTTTTTGTGTGTGTTTACGCTGCGGAAACGCTATTGAAACACACATGCAGTGTTTACGCATGCGGATTTTCCTCACCTAATGCAAGTGACGCGCCCCCTGGCCGTGGGGTACCCGGTGCCGGGCTGGTAGATGCTGGGGGTTGTAGTCACAGTGGCAGTGACCCGGTCCGTGACCCAGGGCGGTCAATCCAAGGGGATTTTATTAAAGAGTCCGACTACGCCACCTGTGGAATGCGGCTAAAGGGGGCCGCCGCTGCAGAACTGTCCTCTGAAGCTGGTGGTATTGCAGCAAGGGTATTATTACTCCCCATAGGAAGAGTTAGTTTCAGGGCAGTGTGTGGATGTTGGTGGTTGTGCTGGGCGTTGTAGTGCAGTGAGAGATGGCGCAGCAAGGAACAAGAGACAAGATAGTGCAGTCCCAGGGTCTTTACTCACAGTTGTTGCAGTCCAGATTACAGATCTCAATGTAACTGCCCACGTCGTTCTGTGCTTACTCAGTGAGGGCCTCAGTCCACCCCCAGATAGCTCCGGAGTACTTATCAGGACCCCTTCTGTGTCCTTTCTCTGGCCTCTTCTCTGCACCTCACACCTAGTGACTCCAATCCAGTACCCGCGGGCCTTGGCGGGCAACGTATGTTCCGTCCCCTGGGTCCTATATGGCTACCTTCTCGGTGAGACTGGCGTGAACTTGTGGCTACAGGACTTGAAATACTGCAGCCTCCGGTTTCTAGTTAAGACGTACAGTCTTTTGCTAGTTGAGGGACCCGATTCCCTTCTGATGGCCTGACCCCTCCACCTCCCGGCAGATTCGGGCGTACGGGTGGCCTCCAGCTCTGCCCGTACCCCTGGGATCCCTTCTTCATGGAGCCTTCCTGCTCCCTCTCCTATCTTCTCTCCTTCTCTCAGACTTGGGCCTCACCGTCCAGGCCCGCCTCTGGAGCTGAGCTCTACAGAGCCTCTGCTCCTGGCACTTCTCCTCCTCTGACTAGTCTGTCTTTCTAAGATGGTTCCCTCTTTTATACAGCTTCTGAAGTGCTCCCCTGATCTACGTCCTACACCCGCACCCACTACATGGTTCCCCTTTACTGTGGTTCCCCCCACTCCAGCCAGGGATCAGGGACTGTGCTCTCCCGTAGGAGCAATCTCGCCCTGCCCTCTGAAATGTGGTGTAGTGAATGCAGATGTTAGGGTCCTGAGCTGTACTCCTTCCTTACCTGAGGGTGAGATACCACACCTCTGGGTGAGATGCAGTACCTCTGTGGCGACTGAACCCTCAGGGGCGCCACACAAGTCTATGGGAAAATCCGCATGTGTTTCCACAAGAGAAATTGACATGCTGTGTTCTGAAAAAACGTGCTTCATGTCAGTTTCCGCGGGTGATCCGCAGGTGCACAAAAACGCCCAGTGGGCATGGGATTTCTAGAAATCCCATCCACTATGCTGTAACATCTGGACGCTGCGGTTTTGATGCTGCATAAAAACGAAGCTTCAAAACCGCACCAAATCCGAACCGTGTGCACATACAGTGGGTACGGAAACTATTCAGACCCCTTTAAATTTTTCACTCTTTGTTTCATTGCAGCCATTTGGTAAATTCTAAAAAGTTTATTTTTTTTCTCATTAAAGAAGTTAAAACCTGGGAGTCTGAACTGAAAAGTAAATTGATGTGCATGCAAAATGTAAATGCATGTTCACATAAGGCCATTACACAGAAAAAAAACAAAGACAAAAGCTAAATACACTAATACCTAAAAGTAAATGGATAAATCGCACAGTGCATAAAAATAATGATAAATAATAAAGGGTATTTAGTTAAGATAAATTTTGATCAAAATAATGTAAAAGCCATCCCGCGACGTCACGGCAACCCTTATGGGACAGTCCTAACTCTAATATTAAAATGGACGCCCTTTGTCTGAGCTGAAAGGTTCATTGTGCCTCTCAGAGCCATGCTTCTACTAAGGGTTCAGTCTCTCTGCGCATATCCATATGTATGTCACTTGACAAATGGTAAGGTTTTAATATTAGAGTTAAAACTATCCCATAAGGGTTGCCGTGACGTGGTGGGATGGCTTTTACATTATTTTGATCAAAATTTATGTTAACTAAATACCCTTTATTCATAGGCGGATTATAATGAGGGCAATCTGGGCTACCGCCTGGGGCTCCGGGGAGTCCATGGCCAGATTGCCCTCATTATAATATGTGTGACGCCGCGGCACATAGCGGCAGTCAGAGGCAGGGGGCCCTCGGACCGCTCCCCAGCAGCGGCGCACTACCGCTGCTTCTTCTTTGGCTGGGCCCGCACTGCACCTGTTAACTTCCCTGTGTGCTGGCCTGGCCGCATCACAGCTAGGAGACACGGCCCTGTGCGCGTCCGTGTCTGCTAGTGTGACGTCACGCAGTGCGCGCCCTGCACTGCTACTTACCACCGGAGAGGAGTTGGACGACGGGAGGCGGGGGATGGTGAGTGAGTGAGTGTGTGTGTGTGCAGATATCATTGTGTGATGTCTGTTTATATGTATTTTTGTGTTTATGCGTGTATGTATGTATATGTCTGTTTATGTTTGTGTGTGCGTGACTGCGTGCGGCCTCCCGCTGTCTCTGGGGGGGCGCTATGCAGCCTCCTGCTGTCTCTGGGGGGGCGCCGTGTGGCCTCCCGCTGAGTATAGATGGCGCCATGCGGCCCCCTGCTGTGTATAGATGGCACCGTGCGGCCCCCTGCTGTGTATTGATGGTGCCGTGCGGCCTCCTGCTGTGTATAGATGGCGCCGTGCGGCCCCCTGCTGTGTTTAGATGGCTACATGCGGCCTCCTGCTGTGTATAGATGGCACCATGTGGCCTCCTGCTGTGTATAGATGGCACCGTGTGGCCCCCTGCTGTGTATTGAAGGTGCCGTGCGGCCTCCTGCTGTGTATAGATGGTGCCGTGCGGCCCCCTGCTGTGTATACATGGATACGTGCGGCCTCCTGCTGTGTATAGATGGCACCATGCGGCCTCCTGCTGTGTATAGATGGCACAGTGCGGCCCCCTGCTGTGTATAGATGGCTACGTGCGGCCTCTCCCTGTGTATAGATGGCATCGAGTGGCCTCCCGCTGTGTATAGATGGCGCCGTGTGGCCCCTTGCTGTGTATAGATGGCTATGTGCGGCCTCCTGCTGTGTATAGATGGCTACGTGCGGCCTCCTGCTGTGTATAGATGGCTATGTGCGGCCTCCCGCTGCATATAGATGGCACCATGCTGCCTACTGCTGTGTATAGATGGCGCCGTGCAGCTTCTTGCTGTGTATAGATGGCTACGTGCTTCCTCCTGCTGTGTATAAATGGCTACGTGCGCCTCCGGCTGTGTATAGATGGCATCGTGCGGCCTCCCGCTGTGTATAGATGGCTACGTGTGGCCCCCTGCTGTGTATAGATGGCGCCGTAAAGCCTCCCGCTGTGTATAGATGGCTATGTGCGGCCTCCCGCTGTGTATAGATAGCACCGTGCGGCCTCCTGCTGTGTATAGATGGCTACATGCGGCCTCCCGCTGTGTATAGATGGCTACGTGCGGCCTGCCGCTGTGTATAGATGGCACCGTGCGGCCTCCAGCTGTGTATAGATGGCTATGTGCGGCCCCCTGCTGTGTATAGATGGCTACGTGCGGCCTCCCACTGTGTATAGATGGTGCCATGCGGCCCCCTGCTGTATAGATGGCACCGTGCAGCCCCTGCTGTGTATAGATGGCACCGTGCTTCCTCCCACTGTGTATAGATGGTATCGTGCGGCCTCCTGCTGTGTATAGATGGCTACTTGCGGCCCCCTGCTGTGTATAGATGGCGCCATGCGGCCTTCTGCTGTGTATAGATGGCTCCGTGCGGCCTCCCGCTGTGTATAGATGGTGCCATGCGGCCCCCTGCTGTATAGATGGCTACGTGCAGCCCCTGCTGTGTATAGATGGCACCGTGCTTCCTCCCACTGTGTATAGATGGCACCGTGCGGCCTCCTGCTGTGTATAGATGGCTACTTGCGGCCCCCTGCTGTGTATAGATGGTGCCATGCGGCCCCCTGCTGTATAGATGGCTACGTGCAGCCCCTGCTGTGTATAGATGGCACCGTGCTTCCTCCCACTGTGTATAGATGGCACCGTGCGGCCTCCTGCTGTGTATAGATGGCTACTTGCGGCCCCCTGCTGTGTATAGATGGCGCCGTGCGGCCTTCTGCTGTGTAGAGATGGCTAAATGCGGCCTCCTGCTGTGTATAGATGGCATCGTGCGGCCTCCTGCTGTGTATAGATGGTGCCGTGCGGCCCCCTGCTGTGTATACATGGATACGTGCGGCCTCCTGCTGTGTATAGATGGCACCATGCGGCCTCCTGCTGTGTATAGATGGCACAGTGCGGCCCCCTGCTGTGTATAGATGGCTACGTGCGGCCTCTCCCTGTGTATAGATGGCATCGAGTGGCCTCCCGCTGTGTATAGATGGCGCCGTGTGGCCCCTTGCTGTGTATAGATGGCTATGTGCGGCCTCCTGCTGTGTATAGATGGCTACGTGCGGCCTCCTGCTGTGTATAGATGGCTATGTGCGGCCTCCCGCTGCATATAGATGGCACCATGCTGCCTACTGCTGTGTATAGATGGCGCCGTGCAGCTTCTTGCTGTGTATAGATGGCTACGTGCTTCCTCCTGCTGTGTATAAATGGCTACGTGCGCCTCCGGCTGTGTATAGATGGCATCGTGCGGCCTCCCGCTGTGTATAGATGGCTACGTGTGGCCCCCTGCTGTGTATAGATGGCGCCGTAAAGCCTCCCGCTGTGTATAGATGGCTATGTGCGGCCTCCCGCTGTGTATAGATAGCACCGTGCGGCCTCCTGCTGTGTATAGATGGCTACATGCGGCCTCCCGCTGTGTATAGATGGCTACGTGCGGCCTGCCGCTGTGTATAGATGGCACCGTGCGGCCTCCAGCTGTGTATAGATGGCTATGTGCGGCCCCCTGCTGTGTATAGATGGCTACGTGCGGCCTCCCACTGTGTATAGATGGTGCCATGCGGCCCCCTGCTGTATAGATGGCACCGTGCAGCCCCTGCTGTGTATAGATGGCACCGTGCTTCCTCCCACTGTGTATAGATGGCATCGTGCGGCCTCCTGCTGTGTATAGATGGCTACTTGCGGCCCCCTGCTGTGTATAGATGGCGCCATGCGGCCTTCTGCTGTGTATAGATGGCTCCGTGCGGCCTCCCGCTGTGTATAGATGGTGCCATGCGGCCCCCTGCTGTATAGATGGCTACGTGCAGCCCCTGCTGTGTATAGATGGCACCGTGCTTCCTCCCACTGTGTATAGATGGCACCGTGCGGCCTCCTGCTGTGTATAGATGGCTACTTGCGGCCCCCTGCTGTGTATAGATGGCGCCGTGCGGCCTTCTGCTGTGTAGAGATGGCTAAATGCGGCCTCCTGCTGTGTATAGATGGCATCGTGCGGCCTCCCGCTGTGTATAGATGGCGCCGTGTGGCCTCCTGCTGTGTATAGATGGCTACGTGCAACCTCCTGCTGTGTATATATGGCTACGTGCGGCCTCCCGCTGTGTATAGATAGCACTGTGCAGCCTTCCGCTATGTATAGATGGCTACGTGCGGCCCCCTGCTGTGTATAGATGGCTACGTGCGGCCTCCTGCTGTGTATAGATGGCTATGTGCGGCCTCCCGCTGCATATAGATGGCACCATGCTGCCTACTGCTGTGTATAGATGGCGCCGTGCAGCTTCTTGCTGTGTATAGATGGCTACGTGCTTCCTCCTGCTGTGTATAAATGGCTACGTGCGCCTCCGGCTGTGTATAGATGGCATCGTGCGGCCTCCCGCTGTGTATAGATGGCTACGTGTGGCCCCCTGCTGTGTATAGATGGCGCCGTAAAGCCTCCCGCTGTGTATAGATGGCTATGTGCGGCCTCCCGCTGTGTATAGATAGCACCGTGCGGCCTCCTGCTGTGTATAGATGGCTACATGCGGCCTCCCGCTGTGTATAGATGGCTACGTGCGGCCTGCCGCTGTGTATAGATGGCACCGTGCGGCCTCCAGCTGTGTATAGATGGCTATGTGCGGCCCCCTGCTGTGTATAGATGGCTACGTGCGGCCTCCCACTGTGTATAGATGGTGCCATGCGGCCCCCTGCTGTATAGATGGCACCGTGCAGCCCCTGCTGTGTATAGATGGCACCGTGCTTCCTCCCACTGTGTATAGATGGCATCGTGCGGCCTCCTGCTGTGTATAGATGGCTACTTGCGGCCCCCTGCTGTGTATAGATGGCGCCATGCGGCCTTCTGCTGTGTATAGATGGCTCCGTGCGGCCTCCCGCTGTGTATAGATGGTGCCATGCGGCCCCCTGCTGTATAGATGGCTACGTGCAGCCCCTGCTGTGTATAGATGGCACCGTGCTTCCTCCCACTGTGTATAGATGGCACCGTGCGGCCTCCTGCTGTGTATAGATGGCTACTTGCGGCCCCCTGCTGTGTATAGATGGCGCCGTGCGGCCTTCTGCTGTGTAGAGATGGCTAAATGCGGCCTCCTGCTGTGTATAGATGGCATCGTGCGGCCTCCCGCTGTGTATAGATGGCGCCGTGTGGCCTCCTGCTGTGTATAGATGGCTACGTGCAACCTCCTGCTGTGTATATATGGCTACGTGCGGCCTCCCGCTGTGTATAGATAGCACTGTGCAGCCTTCCGCTATGTATAGATGGCTACGTGCGGCCCCCTGCTGTGTATAGATGGCTACGTGCGGCCTCCCGCTGTGTATAGATGGCTACGTGCGGCCTCCTGCTGTGTATAGATGGCTATGTGCGGCCTCCCGCTGCATATAGATGGCACCATGCTGCCTCCTGCTGTGTATAGATGGCGCCGTGCAGCTTCTTGCTGTGTATAGATGGCTACGTGCTTCCTCCTGCTGTGTATAAATGGCTACGTGCGCCTCCCGCTGTGTATAGATGGCATCGTGCGGCCTCCCGCTGTGTATAGATGGCTACGTGCGGCCCCCTGCTGTGTATGGATGGCGCCGTGAAGCCTCCCGCTGTGTATAGATGGCTATGTGCGGCCTCCCGCTGTGTATAGATGGCACCGTGCGGCCTCCTGCTGTGTATTGATGGCTACTTGCGGCCTCCCACTGTGTATAGATGGCTACGTGCGGCCTGCCGCTGTGTATAGATGGCACCGTGCGGCCTCCAGCTGTGTATAGATGGTGCCATGCGGCCCCCTGCTGTATAGATGGCACCGTGCAGCCCCTGCTGTGTATAGATGGCACCGTGCTTCCTCCCACTGTGTATAGATGGCACCGTGCGGCCTCCTGCTGTGTATAGATGGCTACTTGCGGCCCCCTGCTGTGTATAGATGGCGCCGTGCGGCCTTCTGCTGTGTATAGATGGCTCCGTGCGGCCTCCCGCTGTGTATAGATGGTGCCATGCGGCACCCTGCTGTATAGATGGCACCGTAAAGCCCCTGCTGTGTATAGATGGCACCGTGCTTCCTCCCACTGTGTATAGATGGCACCGTGCGGCCTCCTGCTGTGTATAGATGGCTACTTGCGGCCCCCTGCTGTGTATAGATGGCGCCGTGCGGCCTTCTGCTGTGTAGAGATGGCTAAATGCGGCCTCCTGCTGTGTATAGATGGCATCGTGCGGCCTCCCGCTGTGTATAGATGGTGCCGTGTGGCCTCCTGCTGTGTATAGATGGTTACGTGCAACCTCCTGCTGTGTATATATGGCTACGTGCGGCCTCCCGCTGTGTATAGATGGCACTGTGCGGCCTTCCGCTATGTATAGATGGCTACGTGCGGCCCCCTGCTGTGTATAGATGGCTACGTGCGGCCGCCCGCTGTGTATAGATGGCTATGTGCGGCCTCCCGCTGTGTATAGATGGCTATGTGGGGCCTCCCGCTGTGTATAGATGGCTACATACGGTCTCCCGCTGTGTATAGATGGCACCGTGTGGCCTTCTGCTTTGTATAGATGGCACCGTGCGGCCTCCCTCTGTGTATAGATGGCTACGTGCGGCCTCCCGCTGTTAATAGATGGCTACGTGTGGCCTCTCGCTGTGTATAGATGGCTACATGCGGCCTCTCCCTGTGTATAGATGGCATCGTGTGGCCTCTCGCTGTGTATAGATGGCTACGTGTGGCCTCCTGCTGTGTATAGATGGCTACATGCGGCCCCCTGCTGTGTATAGATGGCTACGTGCGGCCTCCGGCTGTGTATAGATGGCTACGTGCGGCCTCCCGCTGTGTATAGATGGCTACGTGGGGCCTCCTGCTGTGTATAGATGGCTACATATGGTCTCCCACTGTGTATAGATGGCACCGTGTGGCCTTCTGCTGTGTATAGATGGCACCGCGCGGCCTCCCTCTGTGTATAGATGGCTCTTTGCGGCCTCCCGCTGTGTATAGATGGCTACGTGCGGCCTCCTGCTGTGTATAGATGGCTATGTGCGGCCTCCCGCTGCATATAGATGGCACCATGCTGCCTTCTGCTGTGTATAGATGGCGCCGTGCAGCCTCTTGCTGTGTATAGATGGCTACGTGCTTCCTCCTGCTGTGTATAGATGGCTCCGTGCGGCCTCCCGCTGTGTATAGATGGCTCCGTGCGGCCTCCCGCTGTGTATAGATGGCTACGTGCGGCCTCTCGCTGTGTATAGATGGCTACTTGCGGCCTCCCGCTGTGTATAGATGGCGACGTGCGGCCTACCGCTGTGTATAGATGGCTATGTGCGGCCTCCCACTGTGTATAGATGGCTATGTGTGACCTACCGCTGTGTATAGATGGCTACGTGCGGCCTCCCGCTGTGTATAGATGGCACCGTGCGGCCTCCCGCTGTGTATAGATGGCTACGTGCGGCCTCCCGCTGTGTAGAGATGGCTACGTGCGGCCTCCCGCTGTGTATAGATGGCTACGTGCGGCCTCCCGTTGTGTATAGATGGCACCGTGCTGCCTCCCGCTGTGTATAGATGGCTACGTGTGGCCCCCTGCTGTGTATAGATGGCTACGTGCGGCCCCCTGCTGTGTATAGATGGCTACATGCGGCCTCCCGCTGTGTATAGATGGCTCCTTGCGGCCTCCCGCTGTGTATTGATGGCTACGTGGGGCCTCCCGCTGTGTATTGATGGCTACATGCGGTCTCCCGCTGTGTATAGATGGCACCGTTCAGCCTCTCGCTATGTATAGATGGCACCGTGCAGCCTCCCGCTGTGTATAGATGGCTATGTGTGGCCTCCCGCTGTGTATAGATGGCTATGTGCGGCCTCCCACTGTGTATAAATGGCACCGTGCGGCCTCCCGCTGTGTATAGATGGCTACGTGCGGCCACCCGCTGTGTATAGATGGCTACATGCGGCCACCCGCTGTGTATAGATGGCTCCGTGCGGCCTCCCGCTGTGTATAGATGGCTACGTGCGGCCTCTCGCTGTGTACAGATGGCTACGTGCTGCCTCCCGCTGTATATAGATGGCTGCGTGCGGCCTCCCACTGTGTATAGATGGCTATGTGCGGCCTCCCGCTGTGTATAGATGGCTATGTGCGACCTCCCGCTGTGTATAGATGGCACCGTGCGGCCTCCCGATGTGTATAGATGGCACCTTGCGGCCTCCCGCTGTGTATAGATGGCACCGTGCGGCCTCCCGCTGTGTATAGATGGCTACGTGCGGCCTCCCACTGTGTGTAGATGGCTCCGTGCGGCCTCCCGCTGTGTATAGATGGCTACGTGCGGCCTCCCGCTGTGTATAGATGGCTACGTGCGGCCTCTCGCTGTGTATAAATGGCTACGTGCCGCCTCCCGCTGTGTATAGATGGCTACGTGCAGCCTCCCGCTGTGTATAGATGGCTACGTGCGGCCTCCCGCTGTGTATAGATGGTACCGTGCGGCCTCCCGCTGTGTATAGATGGCTATGTGTGGCCTCCCGCTGTGTATAGATGGCTACGTGTGGCCTCCCACTGTGTATAAATGGCTACGTGCGGCTTCCCGCTGTGTATAGATGGCTACGTGCTGCCTCCCGCTGTGTATAGATGGCACCGTGCTGCCTCCCGCTGTGTATAGATGGCTATGTGTGGCCCCCTGCTGTGTATAGATGGCTACGTGCGGCCTCCCGCTGTGTATAGATGGCACCGTGCGGCCTTCCGCTGTGTATAGATGGCTACGTGCAGCCACCCGCTGTGTATAGATGGCTCCGTGCGGCCTCCCGCTGTGTATAGATGGCTACGTGCGGCCTCTCGCTGTGTATAGATGGCTACGTGCGGCCTCCCGCTGTGTATAGATGGCTACGTGCAGCCTCCCGCTGTGTATAGATGGCTATGTGCGGCCTCCCGCTGTGTATAGATGTCTATGTGCAACCTCCCGCTGTGTATAGATGGCTCTTTGCGGCCTCCCGCTGTGTATAGATGGCACCGTGCGGCCTCCTGCTGTGTATAGATGGCTACGTGTGGCCTCCCGCTGTGTATAGATGGCTACGTGCGGCCTCCCGCTGTGTATAGATGGCTACGTGCGGCCTCACACTGTGTATAGATGGCACCGTGCTGCCTCCCGCTGTGTATAGATGGCTACGTGAGGCCCCCTGCTGTGTATAGATGGCTACGTGCGGCCTCCCGCTGTGTATAGATGGCTCCGTGCGGCCTCCCGCTGTGTATAGAATCCATGAAGGATGACTATGTTTGTCAGGCAAAGCAGAGGCCAGAACTCAGTCACAAAATCGCATTGCTGTCCCGCTGCGGTTGTTTGGGACCCCCTGACGGTCTTTGTCCAGCGAAGGTTGGAGAATCCCAAGACATTAGGCCTGTAGGAGAGGCTGCCCTTGGCGTTCGTGTTTCCTCTCCACAGATGACCATGACTGTCTCCGTGGCAATTGAAGACTTTGGATTAACTGGAAGTTTCGGGCTTAAAGCCTTGAAGAGTCGGTGTCTGATTCCCGTCCGACAACTCCAGAAGCCGGTTTGGGCATTGTCAGCAGAAGGACGAGCCCTACTCAGAAACAGTCAAAATATGTCTGTACAAATTAAGCTCCAGATTGGAGCATTACACATGAAGAAGTTCATATTCCATGTGCTGTCTGGTTTACCCACAAGTCGTCCAGAGCCGAGAGATCTAGTGCCCTCTCAGGTCTGGAGATCCTGTATGGTGTTTCCTGGGGGACTGCTGAGGTGCAAGAGGTGTCCAGTCCCCATATCTTCAGGACAGTCAGCAGTTTCTTCTTCTTCTTCACCAGATCTGCTAGTCGCTGACTCGCTGTGCACTGAAGTCTCCGAAGGAAAGGAAGCGGAGGCATTGTTCCCACACAGTCTGGACGATTGTACCAATGATCTGGCTTTAGGCACCGCGCTGCCTCGCAGACATGTCATCTCAGAAACCAGACTGAAGTTGGTCCTTAATCAAGGATCCTCCATCTCTAACAAATCTTGCAATAAGTCCATCAAGGCGGTGGCTACCTTCAAGTCTCTACACCCCTCCAACCAGGCGGAGGACCTCCAGTTGCCTCCTGAATCCTCCGGGGTGCTATCTGATAACAAATGGAAAGAGACTTTTCTGCACCCTGTACCTGGTACTTCGCCCACTTCATTCAGTAAGCTTGGCAAAGTGTCAGTCAAGGCGGTGGTTACTCCCGAGTCTCTGCACCCCTCCAAACAGGCGGAGGACTTCCAGTTGTCTCCTGAATCCCCCGGGGTGCTACTTGATAACAAATGGAGAGAGACTTTTCTGCACCCTGTACCTGGTACTTCGCCCACTTTATCCAATAAGCTTGACAAAGTGTATGTCAAAGCGGTGGTTCACCCCGAGTCTCTGCATCCCTCCAACCTGGTGGAGGACCTCCAGTTGTCCCGTGAATCCTTTGGGGTACTTCCCGATGATAACAAATGGAAAGAGACTTTTCTGCACAATGTACCTGGTACTTCGCCCACTTCATCCAGTAAGCTTGGCAAAGTGCACGTCAAGGGGGTGGTTTCCCCCGAGTCTTTGCACCCCTCCAACCCGGTGGAGAATTTCCAGTTGTCCCGTGAATCCTTTGGGGTGCTACCCGCTATTAATAAGTGGAGAGAGACTTTCCTGTGTCCTGTTCCCATTACCTCGCCCACTTCATCTGTTGCTGAGGATGGCCCAATGGAAGGAAACATACTAGTTACCAAGATGATAAGACCAGCTTTGTTCCCTCTAGTGGACAGAGGAGGAAATCTTCTTGAGGAGAAGGATCGGCCTCCAAATTCTTTGCAGAAAATCCTTGCTGGCTGGAGGAAGAGGGGACGTAAAGGGGGGGGGGGTACTGTAACATTCCTGGCGGCGTGCTTGCATGGTGCACCACCTCCCACCATGCAAGACCGCGATCTTACCTGTCAGTCCATGCTGCACTCTTTGTTTCAGTTCCTGCTGTGTCCATGCCTATTGTCTGATTGCTTAGGGCGTCGGCGCGGCTTTCTGCTTGTTTCTTATAGCTACTGTGTGCACAGTCCTAATGCATCTCCAGCCTATTGCTGTGAGTCACTGGATACTTAAACCCCCTCCACACAGTAGGAGGTGCCTGAGCAACACTTTCACTCAGTTTGTCTTTTCAAACTGAGGTGCCAGGTCCTGTCCTAACTCTAGTCTGTCCGCCACCCTGGGGGCCGAGTACCCAGGGCCGCTACCTGTATCTCTGACTTCTAGTCTGTTTCCGCCACCCTAGGGTCTGAGTTCCCAGGCTCGTTCCTGTATCTTGTTCCCGGTTCAGTTCCTGTCTGAACAGTGTCCTAGCTCATTACTTGTTTCTCTCTATGTCCGTACCTTCCCTTTGCCTGCAGTGTCTGAACCTGCACCAAACTCCAACTCGTTGTCTCTGTACTTCTGTTTGTGAGTTTTGTGTCCACTCGCTACTTCATTGTAAGTACCTTGTGTGTATCTGGTTCCGCTTGTCCCCTTTCATCTTCCTGTATTTTCCAGTCTGTTGCATGTGAACAGTGCCCTGTCCTGTCTGCCTTCATCTTCTGCTCTGTTCTGCTCTGCTTGTTCACCGCTCCAACGGTTCTGCTCTGCTCCGCTTGTTTGCCGCACCTGCGGTTCTGTTCTGCTCTGCTTGTTCACCGCTCCGGCGGTTCTGCTCTGTTCCGCTTGTTTACCGCACCTGCGGTTCTATTCTGTTCTGCTTGTTCACCGCTCTGAAGGTTCCGCTCTGCTTTGCTTGTTTACCGCACCTGCGGTTCTGCTCCGCTCTGCTTGTTCTCCGCACCTGCGGGTTTTGCTCTGCTTTGCTTGTCTGCCGCATCTGCGGGTTTTGCTCTGCTGTGCTTGTTCACCGCATCTGCGGGTTTTGCTCTGCTTTGCTTGTTCACCGCATCTGCGGGTTTTGCTCTGCTTTGCTTGTCTACCGCATCTGCGGGTTTTGCTCTGCTTTGCCTGTCTACCGCATTTGCGGGGTTTGCTCTGCTTTGCTTGTTCACCGCATCTGCGGTTTTGCTCTGCTTTGCTTGTTCACCGCATCTGCGGGTTTTGCTCTGCTTTGCTTGTCTACCGCATCTGCGGGTTTTGCTCAGCTTTGCTTGTTCACCGCATCTGCGGTTTTGCTCTGCTTTGCTAGTTCACCACATCTGCGGGTTTTGCTCCGCTCTACTTGTCTACCGCACCTGCAGCTCCATTCCTGTATCCCAGTCTGTACTGGTCCCTATCCTGCCTGCATTTCGACCTGCCAGTACCCGCCTCTCTGCATGTCATCTGTGCCTGCCTGTGCCAACCTGTCTGCAAGCCAGCCGTGCTTGCCAGTGCCCACCTGTCTGCATACCAGCTGTGCCTGTCAATATCCACCTGTCTGCATACTTTCCGTGTTTGCCAGTACCCACCTATCTACATGCCTGTCTAGCCTGCCTGTTCCTGCATTCCCCGGTGTGGGTCAACAGCTGTGACCGGGGTCTGACCTGGAGTAGCACCTGGTCCCTCTGCTCGGTTCCTCCCTGGTTCACGGAGTCGACTGAGCCGCCGTGCGACCTTGGTCGGATTGGGTTGAAACTTAGTTACGCCCCTCCAGGCACTCCTCGGTTCATGGTACAGTGGGATCACTAATCACGCTCACGCCAGTCAGTCCGGGCACGACCTAACACCAAAAAGTTCTATCTTCATCTCATCAGACCAGAGAATCTTATTTCTCATAGTCTGGGAGTACTTCATGTGTTTTTGAGCAAACTCTATGCGGGCTTTCATATGTCTTGCACTGAGGAGAGGCTTCCGTCGGGCCACTCTGCCATAAAGGCCTGACTGGTGGAGGGCTGCAGTGATAGTTGACTTTGTGGAACTTTCTCCCATCTCCCTACTGCATCTCTGGAGCTCAGCCACAGTTATCTTGGGGTTCTTCTTTACCTCTCTCACCAAGGCTCTTCTCCCACGATTGGTCAGTTTGGCTGGATGGCCAGGTCTAGGAAGACATCTGGTGGTCCCAAGCTTCTTCCATTTAAGAATTATGGAGGCCACTGTGCTTATGATTATGGAGGCCACCTTGAGTAATGCAGAAAACGGCACGTCAAAAATGTATTTTGAAAAACACAAGTAACCTAATTTAAATAATAGGTGCAGAAATTCTGCAGCATCAATATCCCGCCCACCCTTCTGCTGGTGTCACTGATTGGGTGCAGTAAGACTGCTGTGTTACTTGCCCGAGGATCACATTGAAATCCTCGGACTGATCGGCGGCTCTCCTGACCTGAGCGTGACAGCTGCATAGAAATACATGCTGTTACACTTATGTCAGGAGAGCAAACAACCAGTCTGAGGATTGTGATCCTCGGGCAACACAACAGGGTAACATACAACAATAAAAGTTACATTTCCTAAAAGGGATGCCCAAGCCCTATATCAGGGTACTATTACCTCCAACTGGCTATCATTTAGCGCCCCCCAGGGCCAGCCACCACTTTCTTCAACCACTTCACCACCTGGCTGCTTCACTTCCTTTCCACTGACATCCCCACTATCATCATGGGTGACTTCAACATCCCCATTGACACATCCCACTCATCTGTCTCTAAGCTCCTATCCCTCACTTCCTCCTTTGGCCTTGCTCAATGGTCTGCTGCAGCCACACACTAGACCTCATCTTCACCCGCCTCTGTTCTCTATCTAACCTCTCTAACTCTCCTCTCCCTCTTTCTGACCACAACCTACTTACATTCGCTGCCCTCTCCTCTCCAGGTCCACAAAACCCACTTCACAAACTTGCACACCCTCACAGAAATCTCAAACACCTTGACCTACACTCACTCTCTGAATCCCTGCTCCCTCCTACAGATATAAAATTCTTACACGACTCAAATGTTGCTGCTGCTTTATATAGCACCACAACAGCTGAAGCTCTCGATTCGGTCGCCCCCCTCACACATACCAAAGCTCGCACATTCAGTAGGTAACCTTGGCACACCAACCTGACTAAAAGACTACGAAGGGCCTCCAGGGTTGGTGAGCAGAGATGGAAAAGGTCCCACTCCAATGAGCAGTTCATTGCATTCAAACAATCCCTCACTATATTCAAGTCCACACTCAACAGCAGCAAAATAAACCTACTTCTCATCTCTCATATCCTCCCTGTCTCACAACCCCAAACAGCTATTCAACACTTTCAATTCTCTCCTTTGTCCCCCAGCGCCTCCTCCCTCTCCTCTCATCTCAGCCGAAGAATTTGCCTCATTCTTCAAGCAAAAGATTGATACCATCTGACAAAGCTTTTGTCTAAATTCCCTGCAGCCCCTTCTCATATCTACTCAACCTTCCTCCTCCAAAACCAACTTCTCCACCATTACAGAAGATCAAGTTTCCTCTTTACTCTCAAAATCACACCTCACTTGACCCAATATCATCCCACCTCATCCCTAACCTTACCACAGTCTTCATCCCAACCCTAACCCACCTCTTCAACCTGTCACTAACAACCAGTGTCTTCCCCTCATGTTTCAAACATGCCTCAATCACACCCATCCTCAAAAAGCCCTCCCTTGACCCATCTTCTCTGACTAGCTATCACCCCATATCACTTCTCCCCTATGCCTCAAAAGTACTGGAACAACAAGTCCGCCTTGAACTGTCTTCTCACCTCTCCTCATGCTCCCTCTTCGACCTCTTACAATCTGGCTTCCAACCGCATCACTCCACTGAAACTGCACTGACTAAAGTCACCAACGACCTACTAACTGCCAAATCCTAGCGACACTACTCTGTCCTCCTCCTCCTGGACCTGTCATCTGCCTTTGACACAGTGGACCATTCCCTCTTACTACAGACTCTCTCATCTCTTGGAATCACGGACTTGACCCTGTCTTGGATCTCTTCATACCTAACAAACCGGACATTCAGCGTGTCCCACTCACAAACCACCTCCTCATCTCGCCCCCTATCTGTTGGGGTCCCCCAAGGCTCAGTTCTAGGGCCCCTGCTCTTCTCAATCTACACCTTTGGCCTGGGACAGCTCATAGAGTCTCACGGCTTTCAGAATCACCTCTATGCTGATGACACACAGATGTACCTTTCTGGACCCGATATCAGCTTCTTACTAACCAGAATCCCACAATGTCTGTCCGCTATTTCATCCTACTTCTCTGCTAGATTTCTAAAACTTAACATAGATAAAACTGAATTCATCATCTTTCCACCACCTCACTCATCCCCCCCATCTGACCTATCCATCACAGTTAATGGTTGCCCACTCTCCCCAGTCCCACAAGCTCACTGCCTCGGGGTAACTCTGGACTCTGATCTCTTCTTCAAACCACATATCCAAACCCTTTCCACTTTCTGCTGACTCCAACTCAAAAATATCTCCCGGATTCACACATTCCTCAGCAAAGACTCTGCAGAAACACTAGTTCATGCCCTCATCATCTCCCGCCTCGACTACTGCAACCTCCTGCTCTGTGGCCTCCCTTCGAACACTCTCACACCTCTCCAATCTATCCTAAACTCTGCTGCCAAACTAATCCACCTGTCCCCCCTCTATGCCTCGGCCTCTCCCCTCTGTCAACTCCTTCACTGGCTCCCCATTGCCCAGAGACTCAAGTTCAAGACCCTAACCCTGGCATCCACTACCTGTCTCCTCCATACATCTGTGACTTAGTCTCCCAGTACTTACCTACACGCAACCTCCAATTTTCACAATATCTCCTCCTATCTACTTCCCCCTTATCTCCTCTTCCTACAATCACATACAAGATTTCTCCCATGCATCCCCCCTACTCTGGAACTCTCTACCTCAACATATGAGACTCGCCTACCGTGGAAACCTTCAAAAGGAACCTGAAGACCTACCTCTTCCGACAAGCCTACAACCTGCAGTAACCAACGCTCCACCACACCGCTGCATGACCAGCTCTACCCTCTACTACTGTGTCCTCACCCATCCCTTGTAGACTGTGGCCCTCGCGGGCAGCGTCCTCTCTCCTCCTGTACCAGTCGCTGACTCGTTTTGTTCAGGATTATTGTAAGTGTTTTTGCTATGTATACCCCTTTTTCACATGTAAAGCACCATGGAATAAATAGCGCTATAATAATAGATAATAATAATAATAATATTAGTAGGGTAGGCAAAAATGACCTGACAGATTTCCTTCAAATGTCCTTCTTCAGAAAACCAGTTAACATTTTATAAACTACAATGTTTTATTTTAAACCCTTTATTACCGGACATTTTTTGTTTTTGTACTTTGACCTCCTCCTCTTTTTTGTCTGTCAACGTAGCCATATGAGGGATTGATTTTTGCAGGATGAGTTGTACATTTGAATGACTTCATTCATTTTACAGTATGATGTATTGCAAAACAGAAAAAAAAACTCCAAATGCTGTGAAATGGTGAAATGAATGCAATTTGGGTTTTGTTTTTTTATGGTGTTTATTTTATGGTAAAAATTACTTGTTATCATGATTTTCCAGTTCAGTATGAGTTCGTCAATACCAAATTTGTATAGTTTTTTATTATTATTAAAGTGGTAAAAAAATATTTATCTTAACCCATAACATTTTTATTTTTCTACTCATGGATAGTCAAGGAGGTATGTCCCCACTGGTGTCTCCCAGTCCTGCTCGGCTTCATTGAGAGGTCTCTCTCTATATACACATGAAGGTCTCTCTCTATATACACATGAAGAGTGACCTGTTGATCATGCTGTTAGCTTCTGCGTTCCAGAGTGAAATATATGTATTACCAATAACAGAGCCTGTCTCTGATTCACACTGTTCATAGTTCCCTTTAAAATAACCAAAAAATAAATAAGCACCATAAGCTGCAAACGAATTAGCTCTCACAGTTCTCGTTGTGCCCATAGAATACTGCCCACGTAATTAAAGGCACAGCTAATATGCTGCAGTGCAGTGCCCACACCCAGCATTCACAAGGGATTGTTCATACCATGCGAGTGGCCATTAATCTAATATATATAATTGTCTTATCTCGTCTGTCTGTCTGTCAGTCTGTCCACGTCGCTGATTGGTCCGGCCGCGGCCAATCAGCGACGCGGGATTTCAGAACAAGATGGCGGCCGTTAGCGGCTCACCCTCACAAGCTCACCCTCACACCCACACACGCACACCCTCACCCGCACACGCTCACCCTCACATGCTCACACGCACACCTCCACACGCACACGCTCACCCTCACACGCACACCCTCACCCGCTCACCCTCACACGGTCACACGCTCACCCTCACACGCTCACCCTTACACCCTCATGCTCATCCTCACACGCTCACCCTCAACCGCTCACCCACTCACACTCACACCCTCACACTCACACGCTCATCCTCACATGCTCATCCTCACACGCTCATCCTCACACGCTCATCCTCACACGCTCATCCTCACACGCTCATCCTCACACGCTCACCCTCACATGCTCATTCTCACACGCTCACCCTCACACGCTCACCCTCACATGCACACCTCCACACGCTCACCCTCACACGCACACCCTCACCCGCTCACCCTCAAACGCTCACCCTCACACCCTCACACGCTGACCCTCACATGCTCACCCTCACACGCTCACCCTCACACGCTCACACCCTCACCCTCACACGCTCACCCTCACACGCTCACCCTCAGACACTCACACGCTCACCCTCACATGCTCACCCTCACACGCTCACCCTCACACGCTCACCCTCACACGCTCCTACGCTCACTCTCACATGCTCATCCTCACACGCACACCCTCACCCCCTCACCCTCACACGCTCACCCTCACACGTTGACTCTCAGACGCTCACCCTCACACGCTCACCCTCACCCTCAGACGCTCACCCTCAGACGCTCAACCTCAGACCCTCACACGCTCACTCTCACACGCTCACCCTCACATGCTCCCACCCTCACACGCTCACCCTCACACGCTCCTACGCTCACCCTCACATGCTTACCCTCACACGCACACACTCACCCCCTCACCCTCACCCCCTTACCCTCACACGCTCACCCTTACACGCACACCCTCACCCCCTCACCCTCACCCTCACACGCTCACCCTCACACGTTCATCCTCACATGCTAATCCTCACATGCTCACCCTCACCCTCACACGCTCACACCCTCACCCTCACACGCACACCCTCACACGCACACCCTCACACGCACACCCGCTCACCCTCACACAGTCACATTCACACCCTCACACGCACACCCTCACATTCACACCCTCACACGCACACCCTCACACGCACACCTTCACACGCACACCCTCACGCACACCCTCACGCACACCCTCACGCACACCCTCACATTCACACACTCACACGCACACCTTCACATCCTCACACGCACATCCTCACACGCACACCCTCACACGCACACCCTCACACGCTCACATCCTCACACGCTCACATCCTCACACGCTCACATCCTCACACGCTCACCCTCACACGCTCACCCTCACACGCTCACTCTCACATGCTCACCCTCACACGCACACCCTCAACCTCACATGCTAACCCTCACACGCTCACCCTCACCCACTTACCCTCACACGCTCTCCCGCTCACCCTCACCCTCCCACCATCTCACCCTCACACGCTCACCCTCACACGCACACCCTCACATGCTCACCCTCACGCACACCCTCACATTCACACACTCACACGCACACCTTCACATCCTCACACGCACATCCTCACACGTACACCCTCACACGCACATCCTCACACGCACACCCTCACACGCACACCCTCACACGCTCACATCCTCACACGCTCACATCCTCACACGCTCACATCCTCACACGCTCTCATCCTCACACGCTCACATCCTCACACGCTCACATCCTCACACGCTCACATCCTCACACACTCACCCTCACACGCTCACCCTCACACGCTCAGACGCTCACCCTCAGACGCTCACCCTCAGACGCTCACTCTCACATGCTCACCCTCACATGCTCACCCTCACACGCACACCCTCAACCTCACATGCTAACCCTCACACGCTCACTCTCACCCACTTACCCTCACACGCTCACCCTCACACGCTCACCCGCTCACCCTCACCCGCTCACCCTCCCACCATCTCACCCTCACACGCTCACTCTCACACGTTGACCCTCACACGCTCACCCTCACCCTCAGACGCTCACCCTCAGACGCTCAACCTCAGACCCTCACACGCACACCCTCAACCTCACATGCTAACCCTCACACGCTCACCCTCACCCACTTACCCTCACACGCTCACCCTCACACGCTCACCCGCTCACCCTCACCCGCTCACCCTCCCACCATCTCACCCTCACACGCTCACTCTCACACGCTCACCCTCACCCGCTCAGCCCTACCCGCTCCCGCTCACCCTCCCACCCTCACACGCTCACCCTCCCACCCTCACACGCTCACCCTCACACGCTCACCCTTACCCGCTCATCCTCACACGCTCACCCTCACACGCTCACCCTCACGCTCAACCGCTCACCCTCACACGCTCACCCTCACACGCTCACCCTCACACGCACACCCTCACACGCACACCCTCACACGCACACCCTCACACGCTCACCCTCATACGCTCACCCTCACACGCTCACCTTCACATGCTCACCCTCTCACCCTCACACGCTCACCCTCACACGCTCACCCTTACCCGCTCATCCTCACACGCTCACCCTCACACGCTCACCCTCACGCTCAACCGCTCACCCTCACACGCTCACCCTCACACGCTCACCCTCACACGCACACCCTCACACGCACACCCTCACACGCACACCCTCACACGCTCACCCTCATACGCTCACCCTCACACGCTCACCTTCACATGCTCACCCTCTCACGCTCACCCTCTCACGCTCACCCTCTCACGCTCACCCTCTCACGCTCACCAGCTCACCCTCACCCGCTTACACACACACCCTCAGATGCTCACACCCTCACACGCTCACCCTCACCCCCTCACACACACCCTCAGACGCTCTCACCCTCACACGCTCACTCTCACACGCTCACCCGCTCACCCTCGCATGCTCATCCTCACACGCTCACCCTCACACGCTGACCCTCACACGCTCACACCCTCACACGCTCACGCTCACCCTCACACGCTCACCCTCACACGCTCACCCTCAGACGCTCACACGCTCACCCTCACACGCTCACCCTCAGACGCTCCTACGCTCACTCTCACATGCTCATCCTCACACGCACACCCTCACACGCTCACCCTCACACGTTGACCCTCACACGCTCACCCTCAGACGCTCACCCTCAGACGCTCAACCTCAGACCCTCACACGCTCACCCTCACACGCTCACCCTCACACGCTCACCCTCACACGCTCTCCCTCACATGCTCCCACCCTCACACGCTCACCCTCACACGCTCCTACGCTCACCCTCACATGCTTACCCTCACACGCACACACTCACCCCCTCACCCCCTTACCCTCACACGCTCACCCTCACACGCTCACCCTCACACGCACACCCTCACCCTCCCACCCTCACACGCTCACCCTCACACGCTCACCCTCACACGCTCACCCTTACCCGCTCATCCTCACACGCTCACCCTCACACGCTCACGCTCAACCACTCACCCTCACACGCTCACCCTCACACGCTCACCCTCACACGCACACCCTCACACGCACACCCTCACACGCACACCCTCACACGCTCACCCTTATACGCTCACCCTCACACGCTCACCTTCACATGCTCACCCTCTCACGCTCACCCTCTCACGCTCACCCTCTCACGCTCACCCTCTCACGCTCACCCTCACCCCCTCACACACACCCTCAGACGCTCTCACCCTCACACGCTCACTCTCACACGCTCACCCGCTCACCCTCACATGCTCATCCTCACACGCTCACCCTCACACGCTGACCCTCACACGCTCACACCCTCACACGCTCACACCCTCACACGCTCACACCCTCACACGCTCACCCTCACACGCTCACCCTCACACGCTCACCCTCACACGCTCACCCTCAGACGCTCACACGCTCACCCTCACACGCTCACCCTCAGACGCTCCTACGCTCACTCTCACATGCTCATCCTCACACGCTCACCCTCACACGTTGACCCTCACACGCTCAACCTCAGACCCTCACACGCTCACCCTCACACGCTCACCCTCACACGCTCACCCTCACATGCTCCCACCCTCACACGCTCACCCTCACACGCTCCTACGCTCACCCTCACATGCTTACCCTCACACGCACACACTCACCCCCTCACCCCCTTACCCTCACACGCTCACCCTCACACGCTCACCCTCACACGCACACCCTCACCCGCTCACCCTCACACGTTCACCCTCACACGCTCACCCTCACACGCTCACCCTCACATGCTGACCCTCACATGCTGACCCTCACACGCTCACACCCTCACCCTCACACGCTCACCCTCACACGCACACCCTCACACGCACACCCTCACACGCACACCCTCACACGCTCACCCTCACACGCTCACCCTCACCCGCTCAGTCCTACTCGCTCACCCTCACCCGCTCACCCTCACACGTTCACCCTCACACGTTCACCCTCACACGTTCACCCTCACATGCTAATCCTCACATGCTCACCCTCACATGCTCACCCTCACACGCTCACACCCTCACCCTCACACGCTCACCCTCACACGCTCACCCTCACACGCACACACGCTCACCCTCACACGCTCACCCTCACACGCTCACCCTCACACGCTCACCCTCTCACACTCACATTCACACCTTCACACGCACACCCTCACATTCACACCCTCACACGCACACCCTCACATGCTCACCCTCACGCACACCCTCACATTCACACACTCACACGCACACCTTCACATCCTCACACGCACATCCTCACACGCACACCCTCACACGCACACCCTCACACGCACACCCTCACACGCACACCCTCACACGCACACCCTCACACGCTCACATCCTCACACGCTCACCCTCACACGCTCACCCTCACACGCTCACCCTCACACGCTCAGACGCTCACCCTCACATGCTCACCCTCACACGCACACCCTCAACCTCACATGCTAACCCTCACACGCTCACCCTCACCCACTTACCCTCACACGCTCACCCTCACACGCTCACCCTCACCCGCTCACCCTCCCACCATCTCACCCTCACACGCTCACCCTCACCCGCTCAGCCCTACCCGCTCACCCTCACCCGCTCACCCTCCCACCCTCACACGCTCACCCTCACCCGCTCACCCTTACCCGCTCATCCTCACACGCTCACCCTCACACGCTCACCCTCACTCTCACCCTCACACGCTCACCCTCACCCGCTCAGCCCTACCCGCTCACCCTCACCGGCTCACCCTCCCACCCTCACACGCTCACCCTTACACGCTCACCCGCTCACCCTCACCCGCTCATCCTCACACGCTCACCCTCACACGCTCACCCTCACACCATCTCACCCTCACCCGCTCACCCTCACACGCTCACCCTCACACGCTCACCCTCACACGCTCACCCTCACACGCACACCCTCACACGCACACCCTCACACGCACACCCTCATACGCTCACCCGCTCACGCTCACCCTCTCACGCTCACCCTCTCACGCTCACCCTCTCACGCTCACCCTCTCACGCTCACCCTCTCACCCTCGCCAGCTCACCCTCACCCGCTTACACACACACCCTCAGATGCTCACACCCTCACACGCTCACCCTCACACGCTCACCCTCACCCCCTCACACACACCCTCAGACGCTCTCACACGCTCACTCTCATATGCTCACCCTCACCCGCTTACCCTCACCCGCTCACACGCACACCCACAGACGCTCACACTCTCACCCTCACCCGCTCACACGCACACCCTCAGACGCTCACACCGTCACCCTCACACGCTCATCCTCACATGCTCACCCTCACGCACTCAACCTCACACGCTCACGACCACACGCTCACCCTCACACACTCACCCTCATCCTCACACGCTCACCCTCACACACTCACCCTCACACGCTCACCCTCACACGCTCACCCTCACCCGCTCACCCTCACCCGCTCACCCTCACACGCTCACACGGTCATGACCACACGCTCACCCTCACACGCTCACCCTCACACTCTCATCCTCACATGCTCCCACGCTCACCCTCACATGCACACCCGCTCACCCTCACACGCTCACCCTCACACGCTCACCCTCACACGCTCACCCTCACACGCTCACCCTCTCACACCCTCACATTCACACCCTCACATTCACACCCTCACACGCACACCTTCACACGCACACCCTCACATTCACACCCTCACACGCACACCCTCACACGCTCACCCTCACGCACACCCTCACGCACACCCTCACATTCACACACTCACACGCACACCTTCACATCCTCACACGCACATCCTCACACGCACACCCTCACACGCACACCCTCACACGCACACCCTCACACGCACACCCTCACACGCACACCCTCACACGCTCACCCTCACACGCACACCCTCACACGCACACCCTCACACGCACACCCTCAACCTCACATGCTAACCCTCACACGCTCACCCTCACCCACTTACCCTCACACGCTCACCCGCTCACCCTCACCCGCTCACCCTCCCACCATCACACGCTCACCCTCACACGCTCACCCCTACCCGCTCACCCTCACCCGCTCACCCTCACCCGCTCACCCTTACCCGCTCATCCTCACACGCTCACCCTCACTCTCACCCGATCACCCTCACCCGCTCACCCTCACATACACACACACCCTCAGATGCTCACACCCTCACACGCTCACCCTCACACGCTCACCCTCACCCCCTCACACACACCCTCAGACGCTCTCACCCTCACACGCTCACTCTCATATGCTCACCCTCACCCGCTTACCCTCACCCGCTCACACGCACACCCACAGACGCTCACACTCTCACCCTCACCCGCTCACACGCTCACCCTCAGACGCTCACCCTCAGACGCTCACCCTCACATGCTCACCCTCACACGCACACCCTCAACCTCACATGCTAACCCTCACACGCTCACCCTCACACGCTCACCCTCACCCACTTACCCTCACACGCTCTCCCGCTCACCCTCACCCGCTCACCCTCCCACCATCTCACCCTCACACGCTCACCCTCACACGCTCACCCTCACACGCTCACCCTCACACGCTCACCCTCAACCTCACATGCTAACCCTCACACGCTCACCCTCACCCACTTACCCTCACACGCTCACCCGCTCACCCTCACCCGCTCACCCTCCCACCATCACACGCTCACCCTCACATGCTCACCCTCACACGCTCACCCCTACCCGCTCACCCTCACCCGCTCACCCTCCCACCCTCACACGCTCACCCTCACCCGCTCACCCTTACCCTCTCATCCTCACACGCTCACCCTCACACGCTCACCCTCACTCTCACCCGATCACCCTCACCCGCTCACCCTCACATACACACACACCCTCAGATGCTCACACCCTCACACGCTCACCCTCACACGCTCACCCTCACCCCCTCACACACACCCTCAGACGCTCTCACACGCTCACTCTCATATGCTCACCCTCACCCGCTTACCCTCACCCGCTCACACGCACACCCACAGACGCTCTCACCCTCACCCGCTCACACGCTGACCCTCAGACGCTCACCCTCAGACGCTCACCCTCACATGCTCACCCTCACATGCACACCCTCAACCTCACATGCTAACCCTCACACGCTCACCCTCACACGCTCACCCTCACCCACTTACCCTCACACGCTCTCCCGCTCACCCTCACCCGCTCACCCTCCCACCATCTCACCCTCACACGCTCACCCTCACACGCTCACCCTCACACGCTCACCCTCAACCTCACATGCTAACCCTCACACGCTCACCCTCACCCACTTACCCTCACACGCTAACCCGCTCACCCTCACCCGCTCACCCTCCCACCATCACACGCTCACCCTCACACGCTCACCCTCACCCTCACACGCTCACCCCTACCCGCTCACCCTCACCCGCTCACCCGCTCACCCTCACCCGCTCACCCTTACCCGCTCATCCTCACACGCTCACCCTCACACGCTCACCCTCACTCTCACCCGATCACCCTCACCCGCTCACCCTCACATACACACACACCCTCAGATGCTCACACCCTCACACGCTCACCCTCACACGCTCACCCTCACCCCCTCACACACACCCTCAGACGCTCACTCTCATATGCTCACCCTCACCCGCTTACCCTCACCCGCTCACACGCACACCCACAGACGCTCACACTCTCACCCTCACCCGCTCACACGCACACCCTCAGACGCTCACACCGTCACCCTCACACGCTCATCCTCACATGCTCACCCTCACGCACTCAACCTCACACGCTCACGACCACACGCTCACCCTCACACACTCACCCTCATCCTCACACGCTCACCCTCACACACTCACCCTCACATGCTCACCCTCACACGCTCACCCTCACATGCTCACGACCACACGCTCACCCTCACCCTCACTCGCTCACATTCTCATCCTCACATGCTCCCACGCTCACCCTCACACGCTCCCACGCTCACCCTCACACGCTCCTATGCTCACCCTCACACGCTCACCCTCACACGCACACACTCACCCCCTCACCCCCTTACCCTCACACGCTCACCCTCACATGCTCACCCCTACACGCACACCACACGCTCACCCTCACACGCTCAGCCTCACACGTTCACCCTCACACGTTCACCCTCACACGTTCACCCTCACACGTTCACCCTCACACATTCATCCTCACATGCTAATCCTCACACACTCACCCTCACACGCTCACCCTCACACGTTCACCCTCACACGTTCACCCTCACATGCTAATCCTCACACCCTCACCCTCACACCCGCTCACCCTCACACCCGCTCACCGTCACACGCTCACCCTCACACGCTCACATTCACACGCTCACATTCACACGCTCACATTCACACGCTCACATTCACACCCTCACACGCACACCCTCACACGCACACCCTCACACGCACACCTTCACACGCACACCCTCACATTCACACCCTCACATTCACACCCTCACACGCACACCCTCACACGCACACCCTCACACGCTCACCCTCACACGCTTACCCTCACGCACACCCTCACGCACACCCTCACACGCTCACCCTCTCACGCTCACCCTCTCACGCTCACCCTCTCACGCTCACCCGCTCACGCTCACCCGCTCACACTCTCCCGCTCACACTCTCCCGCTCACCCTCACCAGCTCACCCTCACCAGCTCACCCTCACCCGCTTACACACACACCCTCAGACGCTCACACCCTCACACGCTCACCCTCACACGCTCACCCTCACCCCCTCACACACACACCCTCAGAAGCTCTCACCCTCACACGCTCACTCTCATATGTTCACCCTCACCCGCTTACCCTCACCCGCTCACACGCACACCCACAGACGCTCACACTCTCACCCTCACACCCTCACCCGCTCACACGCACACCCTCAGACGCTCACACCGTCACCCTCACACGCTCATCCTCACATGCTCACCCTCACGCACTCACCCTCACACGCTCACCCTCACACGCTCACCCTCACACACTCACCCTCACACGCTCACCATCTCACCTCACATGCTCACCCTCACATGCTCACCCTCACATGCTCACCCTCACATGCTCACCCTCACATGCTCACCCTCACATGCTCACCCTCACACGCTCACCCTCTCACCCTCACACGGTCACGACCACACGCTCACCCTCACCCGCTCATCCTCACATGCTCCCACGCTCACCCTCACACGCTCCCACGCTCACCCTCACACACTCACCCTCATCCTCACGCGCTCACCCTCACACCCTCACACGCTCACCCTCACATGCTCACCCTCACAATCTCACCTCACATGCTCACACGCTCACCCTCACACCCTCACACGGTCACGACCACATGCTCACCCTCACCCGCTCACCCTCACACGCACACCCTCACACGCTCACCCTCACACGCTCACCCTCACATGCTCACCCTCACACCTGCACACGCTCACCCTCACACCCTCACATGGTCACCCTCACACGCACACCGTCACTTGCTCACCCTCACACGCTCACCCTGTGCTAGCCGGTCATCTCCCTCACACGCTCCCCCTGTGCTAGCCAGTCATCTCCCGGCTGCTCGCAGCAGAAGTACCCCGACTGGCGGCCTCGCTCCCCGGTCCTCCAAAATTCAGGGGCCCCGGGGGGATACATTGGGGGGTTAATTTAAAGTAGTGCACAACCCATTTAAATACTGCTTCACTGATTAGTCGCGCCCGGTCGGCCGCATACATATTCTAGAATACCCAATGCGTTAGAATCGGGCCACCATCTAGTTATTTATAACATGCCAGTGCCATAAAGTAGTTACTGTAGATACACCCATGCCCACTTTCAGTCTAGTACAACAATCTACCTCTCCATTGTCGTGTACAGGTGTCTATACTACTGACAAGAACTTACATTTGGCAGCATCAATTTGCCGGCACCTGTTTGGTATTGTGTCTGTCAATTTTCTGATTGATCTCTCTGATCTAAGACTAAAGTGCGTTGTTTTGTGAACTTGGGACTGTCCTGGTGAATCCTGAGTGCTTCTTTGTTATGGGGTCAGTGTTAGTAACTGCAGAAACGACACCCATTATTATATGTGATTCCCAAACCACACTTTGTTTAGCAATAGGTATGTGCACCAATAAAAGCCTCTGGTGGGCAGAAAGATGACATTTACAGTTAGGTCCATATATATTTGGACAGAAACAACATTTTTCTAATTTTGGTTCTAGACATTACCACAATGAATTTTAAACAAAACAATTCAGATGCAGTTGAAGTTCAGACTTTCAGCTTTCATTTGAGGGTATCAACATTAAAATTGGATTAAGGGTTTAGGAGTTTCAGCTCCTTAACATGTGCCACCCTGTTTTTAAAGGGACCAAAAGTAATTGGATGATTGACTCCAAGGCTATTTCATGGACAGGTGTGGGCAATCCCTTCGTTATGTCATTCTCAATTAAGCAGATAAAAGGCCTGGAGTTGATTTGAGGTGTAGTGCTTGCATTTGGAATGTTTTGCTGTGAAGTAAACATGCGGTCAAAGGAGCTCTCCATGCAGGTGAAACAAGCCATCCTTAAGCTGCAAAAACAGAAAAAACCCATCCGAGAAATTGCTACAATATTAGGAGTGGCAAAATCTACAGTTTGGTACATCCTTAGAAAGAAAGAAAGCACTGGTGAACTCATCAATGCAAAAAGACCTGGGCGCCCACGGAAGACAACAGTGGTGGATGATCGCAGAATAATCTCCATGGTGAAGAGAAACACCTTCACAACAGCCAACCAAGTGAACAACATTCTCCAGGAGGTAGGCGTATCAATATCCAAATCTACCATAAAGAAAAGACTGCATGAAAGTAAATACAGAGGGTTCACTGCACGGTGCAAGCCACTTATAAGCATCAAGAATAAAAAGGCTAGACTGGACTTTGCTAAAAAAAACACCTAAAAAAGCCAGCACAGTTCTGGAAGAACATTCTTTGAACAGATGAAACCAAGATCAACCTCTACCAGAATGATGGAAAGAGAAAAATATGGCGAAGGCGTGGTACTGCTCATGATCCAAAGCATACCACATCATCTGTAAAACACGGCGGAGGCAGTGTGATGGCTTGGGCATGCATGGCTGCCAGTGGCACTGGGTCAGTAGTGTTTATTGATGATGTGACACAGGACAGAAGCAGCCGAATGAATTCTGATGTATTCAGAGCCATACTGTGTGCTCAGATCCAGCCAAATGCAGCCAAACTGATTGGTCGTCGTTTCATACTACAGATGGACAATGACCCAAAACATAAAGCCAAAGCAACCCAGGAGTTTATTAAAGCAAAGAAGTGGAATATTCTTGAATGGCCAAGTCAGTCACCTGATCTCAACCCAATTGAGCATGCATTTCACTTGTTAAAGACTAAACTTCAGACAGAAACTCCCACAAACCGCAACTGAAAACCACTGCAGTGAAGGCCTGGCAGAGCATCAAAAAGGAGGAAACACAGCGTCTGGTGATGTCCATGAGTTCAAGACTTCAGGCAGTCATTGTCAACAAAGGGTTTTCAACCAAGTACTAGAAATGAACATTTTATTTGCAATTATTTAATCTGTCCACTTACTTTTGGTCCCTTTAAAAACAGGGTGGCACATGTTAAGGAGCTGAAACTCCTAAACCCTTCATCCAATTTTAATGTGGATACCCTCAAATGAAAGTTGAAAGTCTGAACTTCAACTGCATCTGAATTGTTTTGTTTAAAATTCATTGTGGTAATGTCTAGAACCAAAATTAGAAAAATGTTGTCTCTGTCCAAATATATATGGACCTAACTGTATTTCTAGATAAATTAGTATACCTGATTCCTAACGGAAAACCCGGAGCATTAAGAAATGCCACTTTTCTGTATGTTCAATAATGGTGGTTCCGATCAAAGGAACGGATATGGGACACTGCTCACCAAGCATGATAATTTACATGCAGCAAATATAGTCTTTTCATCCACTAGAGGATTTACTATTACAATAATGTGACATACACTGAGGGAAGTAAGAATTTGATCCCTTGCTGTTTTTGTATGTTTGCCCACTGACAAACACATCAACAATCTATAATTTTAAGGGTAGGTTCATTTTAACATTGACAGATAGAATATCCCAAAAAATCAAGAAAATCACATTACATAAATTAGATAATTTTTTTTGCATTTTGCAGTGAGAAATAAGTATTTGATTCTCTACAAACCATTATGAGTTCTGGCTCCTACAGACCAGTTAGACGCTGCTAATCAACCTGCATTAAAGACAACTGTCTTACATAGTCACCTGTATAAAATACTCCTGTCCACAGACTCAATTAATCAGTCAGACTCTAACCTCTACAACATGGGCAAGACCAAAGATCTTTCTAAGGATGTCAGGGACAAGATCATAGACCTGCACAAAGCTGGAATGGGCTACAAAACCATAAGTAAGACGCTGGGTGAGAAGGAGACAACTGTTGGTGCAATAGTAAGAAAATGGAAGAAATACAAAATGACTGTCAATTGACATCGATCTGGGGCACCATACAAAATCTCACCTCGTGGGGTATCCTTGATCATGAGGAAGGTGAGAGGTCAACCTAAAACTACACGGGGGAAACTTGTTAATGATCTCCAGGCAGCTGGGCCGACAGTCACCAAGAAAACCACTGGTAACACATTACACCTTAAAGGTTTAAAATGCTACAGTGCCCGCAAGGTCCCCCTGCTCAAGAATGCACATGTGCAGGCCCATCTGAAGATTTCCAATGAACACCTGGATGATTCTGTGAGTTATTTGGAGAAGGTGCTGTGGTCAGATGAGACAAAAATTGAGCTCTTTGGCATTGACTCAACTCGTCGGGTTTGGAGGAAGAAGAAGGATGAGTACAACCCTAAGACCATCATCCCAACCGTGAAGCATGGTGGGGAAAACATTATACTTTGGGGGTGCTTTTCTGCAAAGGGGACATGACGACTGCACCGTACTGAAGGGAAGATGGATGGGGTCATGTATTGAGAGATTTTGGCCAACAACCTCCTTCCCTCAGTAAGAGTATTGAAGATGGGTTGTGGCTGGGTCTTTCAGCAAGACAATGACCCAAAATATACAGACAAGGCAACAAAGGAGTGTCTCAAAGAGAAGCACAGTACGGTTATGGAGTGGCCTAGCCAGTCTCCAGACCTTAATCCAATAGAAAACTTATGGAGGGAGTTGAAGCTCCGAGTTGCCAAGCGACAGCCTCAAAATCTTAATGATTTAGAGATGATCTGCAAAGAGGAGTGGACCAAAATTCCTCCCGACATGTGCGCAACCCTCATAATCAGCTACAAAAAACGTCTGACTGCTGTTCTTGCCAACAAGGGTTTTGCCACCAAGTAATTAAGTGTTCTTTTCCAGAGGAATCAAATACTTATTTCTCACTGCAAAATGCAAAAAAAAATTATCTAATTTATACAATGTGATTTTCTTGAATTTGTTTGGGATATTTTATCTCTCAATGTTAAAATGAACCTACCCTTAAAATTATAGACTGTTCATGTCTTTGTCAGTGGGCAAACTTACAAAACAGCAAGGGATCAAATACTTATTTCCTCCACTGTATAGTATAACATTTTTAAGCAGGACAATGCTCCATCGCATGCATCGAAGTCTCCACTGCTCGACTGCCAGAAAAGGTCTTAAACATGAAAGAATAATGACATGGCTCCCTCCTCACCTGACCTAGACCCTATTGAGAACTTGTGGGTCCTTCTTAAGTGGGAGTTTTACAGCGAAGGAAAAGAGTCACCTCTGTTATCATTGTCTGGGAGGCCGTAGTTGGAGCTGCCCAAAAAGTTGATCATTAACAGATTATGAAATTGACAGACTCCACGGAAGGAAGTCTCATGACTGTTATTGAAAAGAAGTGGGGCTATAGTGGTCTCTGATATTTTTTTGAAGTGTCAGAAAAGTATTTTTGTACATTTTGAGTTGTTTGGTTACTATTCTCACCCTAACAGATGGAAATAAACAATTGAGATGGGAAAATTTACGTTTTTCATTTAGTTGCCCAATAATTCTGCACACACAGATATTCTCCTAAGAAAGGCAAAACATCAATTTTACTTTCTTAAATATTCAGGTTTATTAACTTTTTGGATTGACCAACGTGGCTGGAGTTGTTCAAAAGAAAAATATGAGTAATCAAACATACAAATTGCCTACTAATTATACACACAGTTTATACATGTACAGTGCCTACAAGTAGTATTCAACCCCCTGCAGATTTAGCTGGTTTGATAAGATGCAAATAAGTTAGAGCCTTCAAACTGCATTCGAGAGTAGGTTTTATGAACAGAAGCATAAATCTTACAAATCAAAAAGTTATGTTGCTCAGTTGAATTTTATTAAATTTTAAACATAAAAGTGTGGGTCAATTATTATTCAACCCCTATGTTTAATATTTTGTGGAATAACCCTTGTTTGCAATTACAGCTAATAATCGTCTTTTATAAGACCTGATCAGGCCGGCACAGGTCTGTGGAGTTATCTTGGCCCACTCCTCCATGCAGATCTTCTCCAAGTTATCTAGGTTCTTTGGGTGTCTCATGTGGACTTTATTCTTGAGCTCCTTCCACAAGTTTTCAATTGGGTTAAGGTCAGAAGACAGACTAGGCCACTCCAGCACCTTGACTTTTTCCCTCTTGAACCAGGCCTTGGTTTTCTTGGCTGTGTGCTTTGGGTCGTTGTCTTGTTGGAAGATGAAATTACGACCCATCTTAAGATCCTTGATGGAGGAGTGGAGGTTCTTGGCCAAAATCTCCAGGTAGGCCGTGCTATCCATCTTCCCATGGATGCGGACCAGATGGCCAGGCCCCTTGGCTGAGAAACAGCCCCACAGCATGATGCTGCCACCACCATGCTTGACTGTAGGGATGGTATTCTTGGGGTCGTATGCAGTGCCATCCAGTCTCCAAACGTCACGTGTGTGGTTGGCACCAAAGATCTCGATCTTGGTCTCATCAGACCATAGAACCTTGAACCAGTCTGTCTCAGAGTCCTCCAAGTGATCATGAGCAAACTGTAGATGAGCCTTGACATGACGCTTTGAAAGTAAAGGTACCATACAGGCTCGTCTGGAACGGAGACCATTGCGGTGGAGTACGTTACTTATGGTATTGACTGAAACCAATGTCCCCACTGCCATGAGATCTTCCCGGAGCTCCTTCCTTGTTGTCCTTGGGTTAGCCTTGACTCTTCGGACAAGCCTGGCCTCGGCACGGGAGGACACTTTCAAAGGCTGTCCAGGCCGTGGAAGGCTAACAGTAGTTCCATAAGCCTTCCACTTACGGATGATGCTCCCAACAGTGGAGACAGGTAGGCCCAACTCCTTGGAAAGGGTTTTGTACCCCTTGCCTGCCTTGTGACCCTCCACGATCTTGTCTCTGATGGCCTTGGAATGTGTTAGAACCTTGCTGTTAGGTTTTTTTTCCTTTGCTGGTCACATGACCTTGTTGGCCTATTTAATCCTGCTCCGCCCTTCTGGCTTTGCTGGACTTCATTGTATATCTACTTTCTAGCTAGCCTGTGCTCTGTATCTAGCTCTGTTAGTTTGCTTGGTCTACGGACCTCTATGTTCTATCTATTTTGTTTGTTCGTCTGTCTGCTACTATTTCTGTTAGGAGGTGTCCCATATTCCTCCCAGTCCTTAGTACTTGTAGGGATTCCCTCCCCACATCTATAGGTCTCCGTACAGACTAGATTAGGACTTTAGCAGGTCTGATCGCAGGATCAGGTTCCCTGTTACATCGTAGGGATTCAGCTGAGTCCTATAGTAGGGACAGATCTCCTCTCTTTCCTTAGCTTTGGTAGAAGAACATAACAGTAAGTCCAGCCTGCAAATTCTCTAAGGAAAGATTTTTTTTTTTTTTTTTTTGTTCCATCATGGTGTCGGTTCAGGATTTGGCTAAACACCTGCAGGGACTCTCTCTGGAAGTGGCCGAGCTCCGTCAGCATGTGAGTAACTGTCCTGGAGCATATTTCTTGGAGCCTAAGGTATGTTTGCCGGATTTATTTTTTGGTGAACATCGAGAATTTTTTTCATTTAAAAATGCTTGCTTATTGTATTTTCGTTTGAGACCCAAGTCCTCTGGGGATGAATCCCAGCGCGTAGGGTTCATAATGTCACTTTTGCGCAAAGAGCCTCAGGAGTGGGCCTTTTCTTTGCAACCTAGTGATACATGCTTCAGATCAGTGGATAGTTTTTTTTCTGCTTTAGGATTATTATATGATGATCCTGACCGTGTGGCATCAGCTGAGACTGAGTTGAGACGTTTAAAACAAGGATCAGGTAATGTGGAAAAATATTGTACTCATTTTCGTCGTTGGTCCACTCAAACAGGGTGGAACGATTCTGCTCTGAAAAGTCTATTTCTTGCTGGGCTCAGTGAAAGGGTTAAAGACCTGCTAATTGCTTATCCTACACCTGAGGATTTGCAACAGGCTATGCAATTAGCTATACGGGTGGATAGAAGACTGCGTGCTAGGGTTAATGAGAGCAAATCCTCTGCTATGTCAGTTTCTGGTTATGATAATGTGTGTACTAACAGTGGTGAACCGATGGAGATTGGATCGGTGGCACCTCGCTCTCAAGAAAAAGACCGTCGTTTTTCGGAAGGCTTGTGTTTCTATTGCGGAAAATCTGGTCATTTGATTAAAGGCTGTGAGCTTCGTATGAAGAAAGAAAAAAAAATGGTCAGTCACGCCCGTATTGCCTGTTTAAATTCCAAGGGTATATTTTTAGCTGCTTCCACGATTGCTCAGGAAAAATTAATGGAATTTCGGGTGTTTGTTGATTGCGGGTCTACACTGAATGTAATTGATGGGGGATTCGTGGAAAAACTCAATTTAAAACCTGAACCTTTATCATCCCCCATTGCTGTGGTTTCTGTGGATGGCTCCCCTTTGAAGAATATTACTCTCAAGGTCAGTGAATTTCCTCTCACTATTAATGGTGTTCACCATGAGAAATTGGATTTGGTAGTGTTGAATAACTTGCCTTCTCCAGTAATATTGGGTTTGCCCTGGTTAAAATTTCACAATCCTGTACTGGATTGGTCTACCAGTGAAATTAAATCCTGGAGCCATAAATGTTATGACAAGTGTTGTAACGGGCGTATTGCAGCTTTGGATAGGGGAGAATTGCCTGTTCCTATTCAGGATTTTTGGAGAGTTTTTTCTGAGAAAGAATCGCAGGTTTTGCCTCCCCATAGAGACTATGATTGTTCTATTGAATTTGTCCCTGGAGCGACTTTTCCTAAAAGTCGTTTATTTAACCTTACTATTCCTGAGAGGAAGGCTTTGGAGGAATACATACAGACAAGTTTGGCCGCCGGTCACATTAGGCCCTCTAAGTCTCCTGTGGCGGTTGGATTTTTTTTTGTAAAAAAAAAGGACGGCGGTTTACGTCCTTGTCTGGATTTTCGTGAGATTAACAAAATTATGGTACGCAATCCTTACCCACTGCCATTGATTCCTGATCTGTTTAACCAGTTATTGGGGGCCAAGTGGTTCTCTAAAATTGACCTTAAGGGGGCATACAATCTGTTGCGCATGAAGGAGGGTGATGAATGGAAGACTGCTTTTAACACTCCTGTGGGTCATTTTGAGAATCTGGTTATGCCTTTTGGTCTTACTAATGCTCCTGCATTTTTTCAGAATCTGATTAATGACATCCTTAGACCTTTGATCGGTAAAAATGTGGTTGTGTATTTGGATGACATTTTGATTTATTCGCCAGATCTGGAGTCTCATTGGCGGAGCGTGCGTGAGGTATTACAGTTATTAATGGACAATTCGCTTTTTGCTAAGCTGGAGAAATGTGAGTTCGCTGTACAGAGAATTAGTTTTTTGGGCTACATTATCTCCAGCAAAGGTTTTGAGATGGATCCGGTTAAGGTTCAGGCTGTGCAGGAATGGCCTAGGCCTATTGGTTTGAAATCGATACAGAGGTTTTTGGGTTTCGCCAATTACTATAGAAAATTCATAAAAAATTTTTCTAGTATTGTCAAACCTCTGACTGATCTCACCAGAAAAGGTGCTGATGCGGTTCAGTGGTCTTCTGAGGCCATTGAAGCTTTTGTGTATCTCAAGGAGAGGTTCACCTCTGCTCCCATCCTTATGCAGCCTGATGTTACTAGGCCGTTTTTGGTTGAGGTTGATGCTTCCTCTGTGGGGGTTGGCGCAGTATTGTCTCAGGATAACGGGGATGGATTACATCCCTGTGCCTTTTTTTCAAAAAAATTTTCGGAGACTGAATTGAATTACGATATTGGTAATCGGGAATTATTGGCTATTAAACTCGCATTTGAACACTGGCGCCACTTCTTGGAAGGTGCGGAATTTCCCGTTCAGGTTCTTACGGATCATAAAAATCTGATATATCTTGATGCTGCCAAGCGCCTGAATGCCCGTCAGGCTAGGTGGGCACTGTTTTTCTCGCGGTTTAATTTCTCCGTTACTTACATCCCTGGTACTAAGAATGTTAAGGCGGATGCCTTGTCTCGCAGTTTTTCTCCCATAGTCGGTGCTGAGAAAGAGGAAAACATTTTACAAGAAGGTGTTGTGATAGCTGCTTTAGACTCCGTTTTGGAAGATGAGATTCTTAAAGCTCAGGAGAATGCCCCATCTAACACTCCTCATGGGAGGTTGTTTGTGCCTGGGACCTTTAGGAGAGATTTGTTTGTTGAGTGTCACGAATCTCGGTTGGCAGGTCATCCCGGAATCTCTGAGACCAAGAGACTGGTGGGTCGCAGTTTTTGGTGGCCTGGATGGCAGAAGGAAGTCATTAAGTGGGTGCACCAATGTACTATATGTGCTAGATCTAAGTCCTCACATACTCCTGCTGCGGGGTTACTTTGTCCTTTGGAGGTCCCCAGTGCTCCTTGGACACATTTGGCTATGGACTTTATAACTGACCTTCCCCCCTCTGAGGGTTTTACTGTCATCTGGGTGGTCGTGGACCGTTTTAGCAAGATGTGTCACTTGGTTCCCTTCGTCAAACTGCCCTGCGCTAAAACTCTCGCTAAGGCCTTTGTCAAGGAAATTGTCAGACTTCATGGCGTTCCTACTGACATTGTTTCTGATAGGGGTCCTCAGTTCGTGGCTCGTTTTTGGCGTGCCTTTTGTGACAGGTTGGGAATTCATTTGTCGTTTTCGTCCGGATATCATCCTGAATCTAATGGCCAGACAGAAAGGAAAAACCAGGATGTTGAGCAGTTCTTGCGTTGTTTTGTGGCAGACAATCAAGAGGGGTGGTCTGAGTTTCTGCCACTTGCCGAATTTGCTCTGAACAATCATACATCTTCTTCTGCTGGTTGTTCGCCTTTTTTTTGTTGTTCTGGGAGACATCCGTCGTTTGGGTCGTTCTCCAAGTTGGGATCTGCCGTGCCTGAGGAGGAGAATTTTTCCGGTGATTTGGAAAGAGTTTGGACGGATGTGCGTGGTAATCTTCAGGAGGCCAACAGAAAATCTAAAGACTACTTTGATAGGAAACGACAGGAGGTTTTGTTCGCTGTTGGTGACATGGTTTGGTTGTCCTCTAGGAATCTGCGGTTGAGGATTCCTTCTAAGAAATTGGGTCCCAAGTTTGTAGGGCCCTTTAAGGTGCTTCAGGTTGTCAACCAATCTGCTGTTAGGTTGGAGGTTCCTACCTCCTGGAGAATTAATCCGGTCTTTCATGTCTCTCTGTTAAAAAAAGCTGTTGTGTCGGATGGTGACGCCTCTGCCTCTGTTTCTCCGGTGGTGGAGGACGGGGAATATGAAATTTCTCGCATCCTTGACTCTAGACGGTATAGAGGTAGTTTGCAGTATCTTGTGGCCTGGAAAGGTTTCGGACCCGAGGATAACTCTTGGGTGAGGTCAGATGATGTTTCCGCGTCCAGACTTATCAGAGCGTTTCACAGGAGATTTCCTGATAAGCCTGGTCCTAGGGGATCCGGAGGATCCTCTTAGAAGGGGGGGTACTGTTAGAACCTTGCTGTTAGGTTTTTTTTCCTTTGCTGGTCACATGACCTTGTTGGCCTATTTAATCCTGCTCCGCCCTTCTGGCTTTGCTGGACTTCATTGTATATCTACTTTCTAGCTAGCCTGTGCTCTGTATCTAGCTCTGTTAGTTTGCTTGGTCTACGGACCTCTATGTTCTATCTATTTTGTTTGTTCGTCTGTCTGCTACTATTTCTGTTAGGAGGTGTCCCATATTCCTCCCAGTCCTTAGTACTTGTAGGGATTCCCTCCCCACATCTATAGGTCTCCGTACAGACTAGATTAGGACTTTAGCAGGTCTGATCGCAGGATCAGGTTCCCTGTTACATCGTAGGGATTCAGCTGAGTCCAATAGTAGGGACAGATCTCCTCTCTTTCCTTAGCTTTGGTAGCAGAACATAACAGAATGCTCCTTTGTCTTTCCCATGTTGACCATGTCTGAGTGCTGTTCACAAGTTTGGGGAGGGTCTTAAATAGTCAGAAAAGGCTGGCAAAAGAGATCTTTAATCCACACATGTGAAGCTCATTATTCTTGGTGCCTGAACTACTTCTTAATACTTTAGGGGGACCAAACAGAATTCTTGTGGTTTGAGGGGTTGAATAATAAATGACACTCTGAATTAACTTTTAACGTTTTTAAAAAAAAAATAAAAAATTTGCTGCAGTGCATTTCCCACTTCCAGGCTGATCTACAGTACAAATGTCACAATGCCAAGTTAATTCCGCATGTGTCAGCCAGCTAAATCTGCAGGGGGTTGAATACTACTTGTAGGCACTGTATCTTATGGCTGTAGGAGATGATGTTGCATTGTTAAGAAATTTAACAGTTTACAAAAGAAAAAAATATGAAGGAAAAAATGGTAGAACTACTCCTCAATAAACTACTATTCAACTGTTAGATACCTGGACAGGATTAGTCCCCATTCAGAAATCCAATATTGTTTTCTTGTTTTTTGCATATGGGGGAGAAAAAAAAAGACATTTTTCATCATTTGCCGAATCAAATGTAAAAACCATTGTAGAACCACTTTTAGCAGCAATAACTAGAAGTAATCATTTTCTGCATGGCTTCATCTGTCTCTCGCATCATTCTGGAAGAATTTTGGCCCATTCTTCTTTACTATGTTGCTTAAAGGGAACCTGTCACCTCTAGAAACATTATTTACATGCAAATATAGCGGTAATCCATAGGTCAATAGCGTTTAAACCCTATGAAGCCGGTTTATCGAAGCAGTGGCTACATTGAGAAATTAAGTTTTATTCTCCCTGTAGCCACTCGCTTTCGGTCATTAGGAAGAATAAAACTTGATTTTCTCCCTGTAGCTATGGCTCCACTAAGCCTGCTATATAGGATTTAAACTCTTTTTACCTGCAGATAACCCCTATATCTCTAAGTAAATAGTATTCCTTGAGGTGGCAGGTTTCCTTTGAAAGGAATCCGTCAGTAGGACCAACCCCAGGGCTGCCACCAGGAATTTCAGGGCTCCATACTGTCAAAATTTTCAGGCCCTCTTAACAGTCTGCACAGGCTCCACCCCAGCTCCGCCTCCACCCTTTGAACCTTCCACAGTCCCCTCACCCACTATTGGAAAAACTCCACTTCTGCACCACATCCTCACCAATCACACATTATCAGTTGAATACCATATCACATACATAGCCGTCAGCTTTTGTTTTGACCAAAAGATTTTTTAAGCCTGCCAACCACGACAAGGTAGACTCTTTTGGCAGGGCCCTACTCTACTCTAACCTATTTAACATATCTCTTTTTAGCTACATTTTAATTTATTTTTCTTTAAGGGAATGTGTCACGTAAATTTTTTAAACTAATTGAAACCAGATTGTGATAATTTTTTTAGAATCTGTATTTTTGATTGCAGATTATTGTATTCTGTTTTCTGTACATGTATGGAAGCTGCTCTCTTTCCTGCTTTGAGATATGGACATTGGACATATGCATGTATATATATCACAAGACATTAAGTGCCTTTTAATCATCTCAAAAACACATTGGTTAACAATAACCAGAGAGTGGTGAATGCCCTTAACATAAAAGCTTCGTAACACATTCCCACTATATATTTTGGTAACTAAATCTATTTTTCATGAGAGTCATTTAGTTAAATCCTTTGGTCAATTACATAAAGTGCAAAATTATCATCTAACTACAGTGTTGTTATGCACCTGGTGTGCGGTGGCCCTAAACTGTTGCCCCTGGGGCCCGGTGAGCAGAAGCAAAGAGGGGATGGGCCTGGGCTGCCAGCGTTTCCGGACCCCCACTCTTTGGTTGTGCTCACCGGGCCCCATACACTAGTAAGGGCAGTAATGCCTTTATGGCAGCACTGTTCCTACCTATCGTGAAATGACACTTGTTGACAGCTAGTCTGCATAGATCATGGGATGACAGACATCCATTGCTGGCTATCTTATAGTTGCCATTTCATGTAAGCATTCACTCAATCTTTATGAAAGCATACATACTGATATATTCATTATTGTCTATCTAACAGGATGATGACAGCTGTCCAGATGTGCGCTAACTAAGTTCCTGCCTATCGTGAAATGACCTCTGTTGACAGCCCATAGTTCATGAAGTATGCCGCTAGTCTGCATAGATCATGGGATGACGACAACTGTCCAGACCTGCATCCCACCACAAGAACCACTCTGGAGAATGAAATCATCCTCAGTTCTCAAACTGTTGGGGTGCAGCTGTGGGACCCTATTTTCAAAGATGATGTCCTCCACCCAAGTCTCAAAAGGCTGAAAGGGTCTTCAGGAGAAGTGGGTAGTCGAGCTAGTCTAGGCCATCAGACGGTCACCTCTGTAGCTGTACTGTCATCCTTCCTATGGTACCAGTCAGGGGCGGAGAGGGACGGACGTGTTATTGGTGCAACTTGTGCGACTGCACATGGGCCAAGAAGTAAGGGGGTCCATTCCACCTCCAAAGCAGATGGAATTGTGCATTATGATGGGCTATTGGACTGCAAAGGGCTCATATATTGTTCTTGCACAGGTTCCCTCTTCTGTCTGTGTCCGCCATTGTCTCCAATGTAACTGCAAGGGCTCATATATGTAGCATCGGCGTCTCTGCCCCCTGCCAGGCAGAGACGCTGTCCCTCTCACCGCCGCGCTCCCCGCCCGGAGCCCTCCAGTGCTCCTCTTCCTGCTTCTGCCGGCGCACGCAGCTTCCCGGGCACTGTGCTTAGGGCGCGCTTGCGCTCCCTCTCTCTTAAAGGGGCCGCGCGCGCCGCCCTAAGGAGTCCCTGGTCAATTGCCGGAGGTTCTCCCATATATAAAGCACCTCCTCCAATGTGGAGGTGCCTGAGCAATAGTTGATGCACAGTGTACTTACCTCTGCTTCAGCCCTCAGGTCCCGCTGCTAGCCTGACTACTAGTCCTGCCCGCCAGCCTGACTATCAGTCCAGTCCGCCAGCCTGACTACTCTCCAGCCCAACAGTCTGTCTTCCATTCAGTCCGCCAGTCTGTCTATGGGATTTGCCCGCCTGCTTACCTGGAAGCACCTGCCTGTTACCTGTCAGCCTACCTGGAGGCTCCTGCCCGTCACTTGCCGTGACCACCTGTCTGCCTACTGGAAGCACCTGCCTGTTACCTGTCAGCCTACCTGGAGGCTCCTGCCCGTCACTTGCCGTGACCACCTGTCTGCCTACCTGGAGGCTCCTGCCCGTCACTTGCCGTGACCACCTGACAGCCTACCTAGAGGCTCCCGCCTGTCACTTGCCGTGACCACCTGACAGCCTACCTAGAGGCTCCTGCCTGTCACTTGCCGTGACCACCTGACAGCCTACCTAGAGGCTCCTGCCTGTCACTTGCCGTGACCACCTGTCAGCCTACCTGGAGGCTCCTGCCCGTCACTTGTCGTGACCACCTGACAGCCTACCTAGAGGCTCCCGCCTGTCGCCTGCTGTCTCTGCCAGTTCATCTACCCAGATCTCTCGTCAGCCTGCCTGCTGTGCCCATCTGCAGTGCTCCTGCCTGTCACTTGCCGTGACCACCTGACAGCCTACCTAGAGGCTCCTGCCTGTCACTTGCCGTGACCACTTGACAGCCTACCTAGAGGCTCCTGCCTGTCACTTGCCGTGACCACCTGTCAGCCTACCTGGAGGCTCCTTCCCGTCACTTGCCGTGACCACCTGACAGCCTACCTAGAGGCTCCCGCCTGTCGCCTGCTGTCTCTGCCAGTTCATCTACCCGGATCTCTCATCAGCCTGCCTGCTGTGCCCATCTGCAGTATCGGTCAGTCACAGCCATCTGACCCGTGGGAGTCACCTGCTCTCTTACAAGGTCGTCCCCAGAGTAGCACCTGGTTCCTCTGCTCGGTCCCTCCCTGGTCACGGAGTCTTTAGCCGCCGTACGACCTGGGTCGGTCCGAGTTGATACTTAGTTACGCCCCTCTGGGTCCCTCCTTGCACCGCAGCACAGAGGTTCCACCACCTGGATCCGTAACAATATATTGTTCTTGCACAGGGTCCCTCTTCTGTCTGTGTCCGCCAGTGTCTCCAATGTAAAATTAATTTCCTGCAATGAGAAACACATCACATTAATAATTTTCAGGCAATCAAGAACAATACAATCAATCCTATCACTACCACTATGGGCTTTAGCAAAGTTGAGAGTATAAAAACCTACAAAAGACAAAAATATATCTCATACTCTACCATCATTATATATAAATGTAAAGCAAAGTTGCATAATAAATATAGGGTACTTAGTGAACTATTTTTGATCAAAAAAAGTATACAAGCTGTCCCACCAGCGGCAAGGTGACCCTAAATTGGGACGGTACCTATACTGTCTATATTAAAAACCTTACTGTATATCAAAGTTGAAATAATGCATATAAAAGGGTAGACAAATAGGACCGGGTCCCAACTCCAGACCACCCAGGCCCGTGGTAAGCTACATATATACTAATCAGCTCAACAAAGGGGATGCCACACCCTTAAATTGCACAGAATGCAAACAAGACAAAAAACCAAGCAATGTGAACTGAGGTCTAAGATGGTAGACATGCAAGAAATAGGAGCATGTTCACACTAGCAAAAAGAAGCAAAACCTACAAAAGACAAAAATATATCTCATACCCTACCATCATTATATATAAATGTAAAGCAAAGTTGCATAATAAATATAGGGTACTTAGTGAACTATTTTTGATCAAAAAAAGTATACAAGCCGTCCCACCAGCGGCAAGGTGACCCTAAATTGGGACGGTACCTATACTGTCTATATTAAAAACCTTACTGTATATCAAAGTTGAAATAATGCATATAAAAGGGTAGACAAATAGGACCGGGTCCCAACTCCAGACCACCCAGGCCCGTGGTAAGCTACATATATACTAATCAGCTCAACAAAGGGGATGCCACACCCTTAAATTGCACAGAATGCAAACAAGACAAAAAACCAAGCAATGTGAACTGAGGTCTAAGATGGTAGACATGCAAGAAATAGGAGCATGTTCACACTAGCAAAAAGAAGCAAAACCTACAAAAGACAAAAATATATCTCATACCCTACCATCATTATATATAAATGTAAAGCAAAGTTGCATAATAAATATAGGGTACTTAGTGAACTATTTTTGATCAAAAAAAGTATACAAGCCGTCCCACCAGCGGCAAGGTGACCCTAAATTGGGACGGTACCTATACGGTCTATATTAAAAACCTTACTGTATATCAAAGTTGAAATAATGCATATAAAAGGGTAGACAAATAGGACCGGGTCCCAACTCCAGACCACCCAGGCCCGTGGTAAGCTACATATATACTAATCAGCTCAACAAAGGGGATGCCACACCCTTAAATTGCACAGAATGCAAACAAGACAAAAAACCAAGCAATGTGAACTGAGGTCTAAGATGGTAGACATGCAAGAAATAGGAGCATGTTCACACTAGCAAAAAGAAGCAAAACCTACAAAAGACAAAAATATATCTCATACCCTACCATCATTATATATAAATGTAAAGCAAAGTTGCATAATAAATATAGGGTACTTAGTGAACTATTTTTGATCAAAAAAAGTATACAAGCCGTCCCACCAGCGGCAAGGTGACCCTAAATTGGGACGGTACCTATACTGTCTATATTAAAAACCTTACTGTATATCAAAGTTGAAATAATGCATATAAAAGGGTAGACAAATAGGACCGGGTCCCAACTCCAGACCACCCAGGCCCGTGGTAAGCTACATATATACTAATCAGCTCAACAAAGGGGATGCCACACCCTTAAATTGCACAGAATGCAAACAAGACAAAAAACCAAGCAATGTGAACTGAGGTCTAAGATGGTAGACATGCAAGAAATAGGAGCATGTTCACACTAGCAAAAAGAAGCAAAACCTACAAAAGACAAAGTTGAGAGTATATTGTTTAACCAAACTCCGATAGACCCCATCCAGGAAAAGGGATTCCATTTCTCCTTGGATATAATTCTAGCTTTTTGTTGCAGCTCCTTTATCTTATCCATGTTTCTGTCAATTGAATCATGTGCCTCTTCAATCTATGAGCAGCATTCCTCATATATAACAGCACAAGTTCCACATTCAATTGCTAACAGGTAGTCAAGAGCCATTCTGTTCTGAAGAGCTACCTTCCACATTCGGTGACATCACAAGTTAATGGGGGCGAAACCAAGAACCAAAACATTCGGTGACATCACAAGTAGAAGTTAATGGGGGCAAAACCAAGAACCAAAACATTCGGTGACATCACAAGTAGTAGCTTATGGGGGTAAAACCAAGAACCAAAACATTCGGTGACATCACAAGTAGTAGCTTATGGGGGCGAAACCAACAACCAAAACATTTTATGAAATGACAAATAAGAGCTAATGTGGACGGAGCCAACAACCATAACATTCCGTGACATCATATGAAGCATGAAAACCAGAGCAAATAGGTATAGGAGGTCCTAAACAAGTAAACAAAAGCAAGAAAAAAAAACCTTAAAAATATACTTTATTATAATACTCGTTAAAATTTGGAAAATTTAGCAACATGTATAAACATGCAAAAACCTGAAGATATATCAAAAGGGTATTCAATTCTAGAGTCCCTAATAGGACCCTGTGTTCTCCCCTACCAATCGCGGAGGTTGACACCCTAAACTATAAGCGATATGGCACCCCCCGCTCACTGTAGACTGACCCTATTGGTCCCTATATGAACCCTATTCTTCAATATCCCTACTACACCAGGTATACACATATATCCGTAGGCTAATACAATAAAAGATGCCCAACAAAGATATCAAACAGGGTGAGGGCGTATTAAACATATTTTCTCTCTAAAGCCCCTAATACGATCCCATTTTCACCCCTACCTAACGAGGAGCATGGCACCCCCTTGTGGACTGACCCTATGACTGACCCTATTAGTCCCTATATAACCCTATTCTTAAATTGAGCACCAACCAAATATCAAAAACATCTTAAACATTGAAATACCCCAGTAATGCTGTAATACCAAATATACACATATGTATGTGCAGACTATAAAACCATGAACAACATCCAAAGATACTCCAGATACAATAATCCTAATGCATGCCCAATTTTTGAGTAAAAAACCTAGAGAATTAGACTCAATCCCTCTAATAAACAATGGTCATAACAGCTCATCATAGGAATACAATATCCCCAAAATATCACTTGATGTGCAATGACATTCATAGAAAATATCCAATTATTTGAATACTGCATAAGAACCAAGTCCCAACGCGTTTTCCCCCTTCTCCATTTTAGGGGTTCCTCAAGGGATAGTGGTAAGATGTAATGGTGCCTGCAGTGTGCACCATGACCTGCAGTAAAGGACCCAATAGAACGGTGGGGATATTGTATCCTATGAAGAGCTGTTATGACCTTTGTTTATTAGAGGGATTGAGTCATTCCATGTCGTTACAAGTATTGGCTGTTACAGCTGGCTTCCATTGAAGTGCATTGCCCAATATACTAGATATGAAACAATATGAATCCTACCAATGTGGGGGAATATTAATATCGGAATAGTTTCACTATATATGGAGCTAATATGTATATACATTTGTTTTGAGCAAGGATTTCCCAATATTGGTTGGATTTATACTTTTGATGTGGACTGTATATTACTATATGTCTCAATAACACCCAACATTACATAATTATTTTCAGGTTCCATGTGTTCCCTTTACAGGATATAACTTTAATCACCCAGATTTGGATAATTCTAAAGCAATACATGGCCCAAAAATCAAGAAGTCATGTTCCAGTTATGGCTGAGGGGATTTTCTCAATTATAACTATTCTATGGATCTGATGCACAAGAAAGTCAGAAACCAATAAAATGTGATGGATAATCTATAAATCATTGTCATTTCTGTATTCGGAGATAAATCCTGTCACATCCTATATATCCCTTTACTATTAGAAGAAATGCTTGTTTTGGACCTGCTTGTATTATATAGAATAAAGACTCCTTAATGAATAAAAAATAAATGAGAAATAGATGATAGAAGAGAATGAAGGACACAACAAGGGGTGACATAGAGCAGACTTACCTCTCTCCACGAACTACAACCCTCAAATGGAATGTTGGCTCTGCAGCTCCTATAATGTGTGTGATGTCATAATGATGTCATAATGCAAGGGGGTGGAGCCAGAAACCGCAACATTCCAACACATCATCAGCAGGAGCAGCAGCTGTTATTTAAAGGGACCAGACCAGACCATAAACCAATTCATTACCATATAGATGAAATGGACTCTAATTATCCACATTGTCCTCTGAAACATTTTAAAATATGCCACAATGTCATTATTGCCATACAATGTAATTCCGGAGTAGTTTCTACTAATTTTAATAGTGATAAATCCACAATAATAACCCATATATTATTATTATTATTTTTTATTATTATTATTATTATAGCGCCATTCATTCCATGGCGCTTTACACGTGAATATCCCAGTAATACAGAAGATTAGATTATATGGATGGTTGAATGGGGAGGTGAATATACTACTGTAGGATAAATGGCCTGTAAATAGGAGAGGACACTATAAACCATGTTACTATATACCAGGGATGGGCAATTCATTTTCCCGAGGGGCTACATCATTGTGGGGGGCTGAACCAATAGGCTAAAACTAATCTGCTCAATATTAATATTAACATATGAATTCCAATTATTTTTTTTATATTAATAATAATTGTATCACTTAATATTGAGCATTATATTGTACTGTCATCTATTATATAGGTACTTCAGGACTGCCACCAGGAATTAGTCCCGCTCTGGACAGTAACAGGACCCCCATCCTCACTGAAACCAGTATCATCAAAAATAAAATACATAACAGCAGTAATAATATCCCTTATATAGCCCCTACAATAAAAATGTCCCACATCCTGGCCCCATGTCTCCATCCTGCCCCCAATGTCTCCATAATTAGCCCCTATAGTAATAATGTCTCACATCCTGGCCCCATGTCTCCATCCTGCCCCCATGTCTCCCTTTGTCTCCATTCTGCCCCCATTGTCTCCATCCTGCGCCCAATGTCTCCATTCTGCCCAATGTCTCCATCCTGCCCCATGTCTCCATCCTGCCTCCAATGTCTCCATTCTGCCCCATGTCTCCATTCTGCCCCCATGTCTTCATCCTGCCCCCATGTCTTCATCCTGCCCCCATGTCTTCATCCTGCCCCCATGTCTCCATCTTGTCCCCATGTCTCCATTTTGTCCCCATGTCTCCATCCTGCCCCCAATGTCTCCATCCTGCCCCCATTGTCTCCATCCTGCCCCCATTTGTCTCCATTCTGCCCCCATGTCTCTCCATCCTGCCCCCATGTTTCTCCATCCTGCCCACATGTGTCTCCGGTGTGCCCCCATGTCTCTCCGTTGTGCCCTCATGTCTCTCCGTTACAAAAACTGTTAAAAAAAACAGTTTCCCCTTACCTTGGCATGATCCAGCGGCGCCCAGCTCACCCATCATCCAAGGCACAGTTGCCGGCGTGAAGGGGGAGGCACAGGGCCTGTAACAAGACACTGTGAGCCTGAACAGAGTTCTCTTCGCCCTGTATCCTCTCTTCTATAAAGGACTGAGAGTGGGGTGTATTGTGTGATGGAGGATTTTCTTTACTCACTGTTACATTGTCCATGGGACCGGAATCAACTTCAAATAAAACAGGAGATCGTAGATCCGGATTAACAAACTCACTTTTACTGTGCAATTCTTCTACACACGGCTGCAGCTTACAGATTAAGACATGGTCTTTTGTTAATGAAGGACCCTTGATTATGTGCCTTTCCAGTGTTCGTCCTCGTCCTGTCCTGAGACCCACCATCTTCCCCTTCTTCTGCGACCCAGCTGAGATTCTCCTCATGAGGGATACAGAGGCCTGCTTCTCAGTACCTCTTGTGGGCTTTAAGCCCAGGACTGTGCTGGCGTCCAGATCGAGCATCAAACATATCCTCATTCTGTTCAGAAAACTTGTGCTGATAAAACACTTTCTCCACCACTGTATCTGCTTGCTGGAACCTGTCTCCCTGTCTGTTCAGTCTTCCTTCTGCACTCCACTCTCTCGTATAGGACCTGCACTGGTCCTGTTCTATAAGGGTCGTGGACCCAGAACTAGGGTGTCCGTGTCATGGACTCACACCCTGATTAACTGCCTAAAACCCGGATGTACTTTTTTATATAAAACTGTTCTAACCCCTCCCAACTGATGAGCTAATCACTGAGTTAACTGTCTAGTGTCTAAGTAATGTAATGCAAATTATATCCCTACCTATTGTATGGTTCCCCTAGTGGACAGACCTACCGCATTCCCAGGGATGGCCTTAGGCAGAGCCTGTCGGAGAACCCGCATACCATAACGTCCATAGGGATTAAACACAGCAAACTTTATCACACTAAAATAACATATAACATAACACATTTAACCCACTTGTTGCCACGGCGTCTTCATCAGCCTGCCACCCTCCTTCACAAGAACAATATAAGGGCCCTAGAGATAAATCACACAACTTATAACGTACACAGCACACACATTCAACATATTGTTTTAACTCTGTCAACCTACTTGTTGTCATGGTGTCTTCATCAGCCCGCCACCCTCCTTCAGGTGCATGATAGTGACGTCAAACGCCGACGACATGCGTGCTGACGTCAGCTGCAGGCCTGTGATTGGCTGGCCTATGTTAACTATTGACGTGCGAGAAGCTTCGCGCACGACAATAGATTTCAAGCGAACACGCGTCCGAGGCCGCACGGTCAGTAACTGAAATGGCAGTTAACCCGCTGGTGCCCGATGAGCAGAAGAATGGGGGCCTGACTGGGCCCCTCTGCCTACCGGGCCCCATACGACAGTAAGGGCAGTAATGCCCTAATGGCGGTCCTGACCAACCCTCCTTAGCCGTCTATATGGCCACGCAGGTCATAGAAAATTCAATAAAATGATACCTATATATATATGCGATCCAATGAGATTCCAGAGAAATCCACATTTTTATTAATATGTAAATGAGCTTTTAAGATCTATAGGCCGGACACTGATCTTCCTGACAATCTGCCTCCAGAGCCTGTTTTAAATTAAAGGAGGCATTACCCATATGAGACATGTAGATCAGGAGATCAGACTGTCAGTCATTACATGTCTCACACTGGTAACTTCCACTTTAATTTAAAATTAGCTCTGTAGGAGGATTTTCAGGGAGATCTGTGTCCGGCCCATAGATTCTAACAGCTCATTTACATATTAAGAAAAATATAGATTGCCATGACCTGCATGCCCATATAGACAGTTTAGGAGAGTTGATCCTACTGACAGATTCCCTTTAAGTTCATTGAGGTTTGTGGGCATTCCTTTATGCACAGCTATCTTAGGGTAATACCACGTTTCCATTAGGTTGAGGTCTGAACTTTGACTGTGCTATTGCAAAACCCTGATTCCTTTCTTTTTCAAACATTCTGATGTACAGTAGGTTTGCTGCTGTGCTTGGAATCGTCCTGTTGCATGGCCCAGTTTCGGACAAGCTTTAGGTTTTGGATAGATGGCTCACATTTTACTTTAGAATACTTTGGTACACACAGGTGTGTGGTTAGCTCAATGATTGCAAGGTTCACAGGTCCTGTGGCTACAAAATAAAGCACAAATCACTGTGTTTGACAATTAATATGAGGAGTCTGTGCTGGTATTCTGTGTTTAGTTTTTGACAAAAATGACACAGAGCATTATGGATAAACATCTTCACATTAGTCTCATTTGAGCAAACAACATTGTTCCAAAAGTTTTAGCTGTGCTGCTATTTTCTTTTTATAAAGAGGCTTTCTCTTGGAAACCTTTAAAAACAAGTCATAGTTCAGACTTTTTCAAATTGTACTGTCGTGAACTTGAACATTTAACATTCTGAGGCCTTTAGAGTCTGATCTATAGCTCTTGGGTTTTTTGAAAGCTCTCTGAGCATTTCATAGTATGACCTAAGGATATTTTTGTTGATGGTTAACTGTCTTGAATGATTTACACTTCTTATATGTCTTCCCAAATAGATGGGCAGCAACAATTGCTTCCCTAAGATTGATTGTCATGGTGGTAACTCACATGCCTCCTTAGCGCCGCCCTACTAACCGTAGTCACCGTGGAGCTTCTCCTCGCGTCAGGCCTGTTTGCTGAGTTTTACCTCTTGCAGCACTCCTCAACACTGCTGCATTTGAGTGTGCTTTCCATTTGGTTTTAGGGGAGCGTGGCTTGTCTCAGTAGGAATTTAACCCTGTTGTTTCCTGCAAAGATTAGGTTCCCCTAGGTTCCAGGGTAAGCCCGGCATGTGGCACAGTGGGCAGAGCTGCCACTAGGAATTTCGGGGCCCCATACTGTCAAAATTTCCGGGGCCCCTTGAGACTCCACCCAGGCTCTACCCCAGCTCCGCCTTCACCCCTTGAAACTTCCACAGTCCCACTTCAGGACTCAAAAAAAATCTCCACTTCTGCATCACATCCTTACCAATCACACATTAACAGTTCTCATCGAACACCAAATCACATACACTGCTCAAAAAAATAAAGGGAACACTTAAACAACAGAATATAACTCCAAGTAAATCAAACTTCTGTGAAATAAAAATGTCCACATAGGAAGCAACACTGATTAACAATCAATTTCACATGCAGTTGTGCAAATGGAATAGACAATAGATGGAAATTATTTGCAATTATCAAGACGCACTCATTAAAGGAGTGGTTCTGCAGGTGGGGACCACAACTCAGTACCAATGCTTTCTGGCTGATGTTTTGGTCACTTTTGAATATTGGTTGTGCTTTCACACTCGTGGTAGCATGAGACGGACTCTACAACCCACAGAAGTTGCTCAGGTAGTGCAGCTCATGCAGCATGGCATATCAATGCGAGCTGTGGCAAGAAGGTTTTCTGTGTCTGTCAGCGTAGTGTCCAGAGGCTGGAGGCGCTACCAGGAGACAGGCCAGTACACCAGGAGACGTGGAGGGGGCCGTAGGAGGGCAACAACCCAGCAGCAGGACCGCTACCTCCGCCTTTGTGCAAGGACGAACTGGAGGAGCACTGCAAAATTACCTCCAGCAGGCCACAAATGTGCATGTGTCTGCACAAAAGCTTAGAAACTGACTCCATGAGGGTGGTATGAGGGCCCGACGTCCACAGATGGGGGTTGTGCTCACAGCCCAACACCGTGCAGGATGCTTGGCATTTGCCACAGAACACCAGGATTGGCAAAGTCGCCACTGGCACCCTGTGCTCTTCACAGATGAAAGCAGGTTTACACTGAGCACATGTGACAGACGTGACAGAGTCTGGAGTCGCCACGGAGAGCGATCTGCTGCCTGCAACATCCTTCAGCATGACCGGTTTGGCAGTGGGTCAGTAATGGTGTTGGGTGGCATTTCTTTGGAGGGCCGCACAGCCCTCCATGTGCTCGCCAGAGGTAACCTGACTGCCATTAGGTACTGAGATGAGATCCTCAGACCCCTTGTGAGACCATATGCTGGTGCAGTTGGCCCTGGGTTCCTCTTAATGCAGGACAATGCCAGATCTCATGTGGCTGGAGTGTGTCAGCAGTTCCTGCAAGATGAAGGCATTGAAGCTATGGACTGGCCAGCCCGTTCCCCAGACCTGAATCCGATTGAGCACATCTGGGACATCATGTCTTGCTCCATCCACCAACATCACGTTGCACCACAGACTGTCCAGGAGTTGACGGATGCTTTAGTCAAGGTCTGGGAGGAGATCCTACAGGAGACCATCCGCAACCTCATCAGGAGCATGCCCAGGCGTTGTAGGGAGGTCTTACAGGCACGTGGAGGCCACACACAATACTGAGCCTCATTTTGACTTGTTTTAAGGACATTACATCAAAGTTGGGTCAGCCTGTAGTGTGTTTTTCCACTTTAATTTTGGGGGTGACTCCAAATCCAGGCCTCCATTGGTTAATAAATTTGATTTCAATTGATGATTTTTGTGTGATTTTTGTTGTCAGCACATTCAACTTTGTACAGAACAAAGTATTCAATGAGAATATTTCATTCATTCAGATCTAGGATGTGTTATTTGAGTGTTCTCTTTATTTTTTTGAGCAGTGCATATAGTCAGCAGCTTTTATTTGGGCCAAAAGATTTTTTAAGCCGCCACCAGGACAAAGTAGATTCTTCTCACCGGGCCTTACTCTACTCTAACCTATTAAATATTTCTTAAAAAATCTAATACTCTTTTTTTTTAGGTATATTTTATTTATTTTTCTTTAAGGGAATGTGTCACATACATTTTTTAAACCAATTGTAACCAGATTGTGATAATGTTTTTTTATAATCTGTACTTCTGATTGCAGATTCCATCAATCATTCCCTCCCCTGCCCAACCAAAATTTATTTATAAGCTACTGGAGAATCCTGAGCACTGCCGCCTGATGTTGTAATTTGGCATTTGGTTTTGGAGCATCGCTCAGGATCATCCAGTAGCTTGTAAATTTTGGTTGGGGTTGGAAGGGGGGAGGGGAGGGAATGATTGCATCATACAATCACGTACTGAAATGGTGGACAAATTAATACATGGACTTAAGTTAGCTATTCACATAGCCAGTGGCACCGCCGCGACCGCCGCCCAGTCAAGAAGAATCTAATGGTCGCCTCAGCATGCCCACCGCCGCCACCTGCCCACCCCCACTGCCTCAACCTGCCCACCACCGCAGCGTGTGATCACCGAATTAATAAATGTAAACAGGGTATATTATTGCATATATATTCACTGATTATACATTACTAAAACTATCTTTATTGGTATTAATTAAAAACCTATAAATTCTAGAATATAAATACACCTCAAAACATGATAACTCAAAGTGATAATATAAAAAAATTATCAAGTAGCCAAGAGTAAAGGGGGAAGGGGGGGTACCCCATTTAGCAACTACTCGTCCCTACCTGTCTGCAGAGGTTGGCACCCTTTTGAAGCAAAATTGGCGCCCCCACTCCGCAGCCACTCAGCAGCATCCCTTCACCAGCCTCCCCTCCCTCACCAGCCTCCCCTTCCTCACCAGCGTCTCCTCCTTCACCAGCGTCCCCTCCCTCACCAGCGTCCCCTCAGCAGCCTCCCCTCCCTCATCAGCGTCCCCTCAGCAGCCTCCCCTCCCTCATCAGCATCCCTTCCCTCATCAGCATCCCCTCCCTCATCACCGCCCCCTCAGCAGCCTCCCCTCCTTCATCAGCGTCTCCTCCCTCATCAGTGTCCCCCCAGCAGCCTCCCCTCCCTCATCAGCGTCCCCACAGCAGCCTCCCCTCCCTCATCAGCATCCCCTCAGCAGTCTCCCCTACCACATTAGCGTCCCCTCAGCAGCCTCACCTCCCTCATCAGCGTCGCCTCTCCAGCCTCCGCTCCCTCATCAGCAGCCTCTCCTCCCTTATCAGCGTCCCCTCAGCAGCCTCACCTCCCTCATCAGCATCCCCTCAGCAGCCTCCCCTCCCTCATCAGAGTCCCCTCAGCAGCCTCCCCTCTCTCATCATCAGGGTCCCCTCAGCAGCCTCCCCTCAGCAGCCTCCCCTCCCACATCAGAGTCCCCTCACCAGCCTCCCCTCCCTCATCAGCGTCCCCACAGCAGCCTCCCATCCCTCATCATCGTCCCCTCATCAGCACAGCGCAACACACACACAATTCCCTACCTGACCGCCCGACGCCGTCCCCGCAACACATGCTGCTGCTCTGCTCCAGATTGAAGATGAGCGTGCAGCGTGTCACATGACCGGCATCAGGACCAGGTACAACGCTCATTTCCATCCGCCGGGTGCATCATGCACCGAATTGTTGTCCCTAAGAGGCCCGGTAAGCAGAAACAAAGAGAGGGGGGCCCCGGGCCATGGGCTTGAGGCTCAGGCTGGCCGGGCCCCCCCTTTTTGCTTCTGGTCACCAGGCCCCATAAAGCAGTAAGGGCAGTAATGCCCTGATGGCGGCCCTGACAGTAGGTCCACACCCACCAGCGATACATTGATGATGTCTTTCCTCCTTGACATTGTTTTAACACACGACTGAATGCTCTAGATTAGCAAGCTGCCAAATTATCTGCATTTATAGATGTGGTCACACTTACCGATGAACAATTAATCAAGAGCATTTGATTAGCAGCACCTGGATGATACTTACCCTCTTCAATCCTATGTAATTAGTAGGGGTGTACTTCATTTTTCAAACACTGTTTTTCCATTTTGGAGTTTTTTTGTTAGAATATTACACCATGTAATTAGTTATGTGTTTTTGATCATCTGAGGTTGCATTTACCTAATTTTAAGACCTTCTAAGGACCTGATTTTTTTATTATGTCATGATGAATAAAACCACTGATTTCAACAAAGGATGTACAGATTCTCATGACTTCAAATAGAATAAGTCCCAAAATATCTGTGATGTTGGCGCAGGTAAATAATATATTTCTTTTTATGCCTATATAATGCCTTAATACCTCTCTGATCTCCAGAGTAAGCATTAGTAAATTAGGGTCATGAAATACAATATGATACTTTTCAGCAAATATATGGATTCCAAGATTCATGGGTTTTATATTATAACATGTGGTGGGGGGCCAATATATTATCATGTAATTCTGTTATGGGATCATGGAGTGCAGATGGGGTCGAGGATTAAAACCATTATGAAATTAAAGCAGATGGGAACTCCTATTGTCAGCAGTAAGAAGAGATTCCAAACCATCTGTATGCACAACACCAGTGCTTGGCATGCATAATTGCATTGTGTATGTTACCATTTAATGTATTACTTATATCAGGATGACCTGATGTACATAAGGAATGTGGTTTACAAAACTCTTTAAAAATTGTTGAAAATAGAAATGTTACATGTCTATTTCCTATGCTGCCTTTATTTTATAACACATTCATACTTCTTATATTTCACTGGTAAGGCTAGAATTTTACATCAAATTTTGTGGCAATGTTTCAAACCAGGGTGAAAGCCGCGTACTGTTGACATCTGTATCATAAATGGAAATTTGTAGCAATAGTCAATCTCCGCTGTGGATATTCCCAGTAATGTGTGGATGAGAATCCTTAAAATGTTGCACTGCTACTCTAATGCACAATGGGTTTTGTGTCTGTAAAATCCAGGCTTAAAAAAACCTGCTTATGTGTGCATGTGCACGTAGCCTAAACGGTTCCTTCATATGCAAATAATATTTCATTTTTGGCCAATTTTTTCTGCAATGTTTTAAATATTCTTTTTTATTTGACCACTGTTCACTTTAATCGGAGCCTTACTGTTCTGACCCTCTACACCACGCATGTCAAACTCTGGCCCACGGGCCAAATCTGGACAGCAGGGTGATTATATTTGGCCCACAAAGCTGGCACTGCCCCACATCCCCTACCCAGCATTGCACTTTCAACTGTGTCGGCATTCTGTATGGAAGACAATGTGAAGCCCATAATATTATATGGAGGACTATGTGGGGCTATTATTCTGTATAGATGACTATGTGGGGCTCATTATTCTGTATGGAGGACTATGTGGGGCTCATTATTCTGTATGGAGGACTATGCGGAGCCCATTACACTGTATGGAGCACTATGTGGGGCTTATTATTATGTATGTAGGGCTATGTGGGGCCCATTATACTGTATGGAGGACTATGTGGGGCTCATTATTCTGTATGGAGGACTATGTGGGGCCATTATTCTGTATAGAGGACTATATGGGGCTCATTATTCTGTATAGAGGACTATATGGGGCTCATTATTCTGTATGGAGGACTATGTGGGGCCCATTATACTGTACGGAGGACTATGTGGGGCTTATTATTATGTATGGAGGACTATGTGGGGCCCATTATACTGGATGGAGGACTATGTGGGGCCATTATTCTGTATGGAGGACTATCTGGGGCCATTATTCTGTATGGAGGACTATGTGGGGCCCATTATACTGTACAGAGGACTATGTGGGGCCCATTATTCTGTATGGAGAACTATGTGGGGCCCATTTTTCTGTATGGAGGACTATGTGGGGCCCATTTTACGGTATATAGGACTATGCGGAGCCCATTATACTGTGTGGAGGGCTGTATAGAAATCCCAGTTGGGGCATCATACTGTGTTGGGGTCACCATACTTTGCTTTAGAGGCTCTTTTTCTGGCATCATACTTTATGGGGGCAATGGTCAATCTTCTTTTTTTTGGAGAGGTACCCAATTAGAACTTCTGCAATGGAGAGGCCCCATGATTTTTATGCACACCCCGGCGAACGAGGAAATACCCAATGCTCAGGTCATGTGATCTGACTCCTAAGATCTATTAATTAAAATGTACTTTGATAAGGAAAAGCTTCCTCAATTGAAGACTTTTTTAAAATAAATATCAAGGTTGGCCCGTGACTTTGTTTTTAATTTTTGCCCTCTGTGTATTTGAGTCTGACATCCCTGCTCTACACAGTTGACATCTAGGTGCCACTGAAGCTGCAAACACCTGATCTGTGGGGGGTGCCAGGTGTTGAATGATCACCAATCTGATATTGATTACCTATATTAGATAGGTAATCCATAAATCAATATATAAATCATGGGAAATGGGAAAATAAATAACTTTTCCGGTGATAGCTGCCATGTTTAGACAAGCCAATGGCTGGGGATGCACATTCTTATGCTCTGCTGAATAAGAGACTAATTAAAGGGGCTTTGATCAAGTTTACAAAAGAAAATAAGCTATTAATCGGCTTCTACTTGCGGATAATTGTTTCACAGCGGCAATCAGTTTTTCTTCACTTCGTACATCCTAACAATGCTCCCAGAATTAGGGTGGATGTTTCTGAACCTCTCATTATAAGGCAGATCTCTTCTGTTTACCCTGATTAGTTCATTAATGAACAGATTGTTATCATTATTGGATCTTGACAGCTTATGTGCGGCGTCTCTTGAGATCAAGAAATGTAATTTGCTTATTGTACCATGAGTATGATTAGGTTGGGTGGATTAGTGGTTCTGTATCTTGGTGGAAAATAATATTTCTGCTTGTCATTCTGTAAATCAGCCCCTGCGGTCCGAGGGCAGAGTGCTCTTACTGTAAAGGCTTACTTACATCACAGTAGTGTCATGGGGGTGCCTCGGTGTTTTGGTGTTGGGGTTAGGTGGCAAAGCATCTGCCTGATAGTCTTTTCTATGCTCCGAGGGATTATCAAATAGCTAATTATGGACAGATTGTCATTAATGTGATTATGGATTGAATATTAAACCTTGCTCAGAATTGATCTGGACAATTTTAGTTTTCTGCTCGTGGTTAATTAGATTGAAATTGCTGTGGACAGCTTGCATAGGACTTTAGCAGATAATTGATCTCTATTTTTTCCAAATTGTACCTCAAAATTCAAACATACAAATGCAAAGAAGCACTGAATTGGTTTCAAATGAGAAATTAATAAATGTTTGTGCCATTGTTTCCATTTCAGATGCTCTGACTTGGAAGAACCAACTTGATAAATGTTCTTGTGCATTCATCAAATACTGAGCTCTATTATATGGATCAACCAGCAACTGAGAGGTTACAGAGCTTGGGGCTTGTCTGGAAGGATGCCTTTACCATGTGAATTCATTATTTCTTCCTTTTAAAAGCACAGAAAAAAAAAACATCATATAAAATATTCACATGTGGAAAACATTGTAACTGTCAGAATGACATTTATTATTGATGCATCCATTAAGGATCTTACTCTGTCCAATAAATGCACAAATGTGACAAAAGTTGAAATACAAATGCACATTATAAAGGGAGCTAATCCAAGCTCGTAAACACAGAAAATAAAAAAATATGATTAAATATTCTGTAAAATGCCTTCATATTCCTATTATGAGGGATGATTATGTTTCCATTATTCTTTTATTCCATTATTTATATAATAAAAGATACTTAATACAGAACTCATGATTTCCTCCAGACTGACCGATTGCTGTTATGGACAAACGCTGCAATAAGTTTTAGGCTGTGATTTATACCATAGCCAGTCTCTGATTTTCAAGTAGTGAATGGTGTGGTCAATACCTGGCGATCAGTCTCTGTTCACATCTGTGCTATTCCTTCTATTCATAGCAGAAGTCATAGTAGGATACCAGCTCCGGTGTGGACCTCCTTGACTTATAATAGGGTATTTCGGGATTCTGTTGAGGTTCCCATCACTATGAAGGCAGGAATATCGCTCTGCACTTTGCTATTGTTGTCAAAAGTATCAACTTTATAGAACATCTGAACGGATTGCTGAACGCAAAAGTGAACAAAGCCTTTCATGTATTAGAGCTGTCAGTTCTAGATTCTATTATATTGATCTCTTTAACATGAATTGGTACCACATATTGGTAGCACATGTCCAAAAGTAAGTGGACACATTTCTACGCATTGTTAAGAGAATTTTAGGAAATACCGCTGCCCAAATAATTACATACAGAAAATAAAACAAAAAAAAATCTAGAATCAGAAAATAAAAACATCATAAAAAATATTATGTTTTGCTGACTGGTTTTAATTATTAATAAATTATATAGGTGATATATTTCTTTTAAAGCCCCACTTCAGCATTTTTTTTTTATTTCAGCGCTGGAGTGGTGCCACTAACGTAAGGTCACAGCTTTTTCCGTTGCCACTCCGGTCCTGCACTGCCATCTTGTGACTGCAACTTCTGATTGTCTGGAAGTCAGAGGTAACGGTCACAAACTCTCAATGTAAGTCGTTCTGGCTCTCATAGACTTACATTGAGTTACTCTATTACCTCTAGCTCGCCCAGCAAACACTGGAGTGATCCAGCAGGTCACAAGCTGCTGGACACTGACTGAAGCGGCACAGATAACAGGAGAAGACGGAAGTTGGTAAATATCAGACTAAGTATTGGGAACTTATATTAGTAGCACAACTCCAGCACTGCAATAAAAAAAACGCTGGAGTGGTGCTTTTAGCGACTAAAGAGGAAAAAAATGCTTGTCCTTGGTTGTAACATACATTAAAGAGTAGAAAATCCAAATAATTAGTGTGGTATCAAAAAGAAATATCAGCATAAGATCACCAGGACATTTACTGATTGGGTTTCCTTGGCCGAGACTCACAAGGCCGCTAGAATCATTATTAAAATAGTTTTATGCTTTATAGAATTACTATTGACTAGAAGGGTCTTTACAAAAATTCTGCTGGTGGTACCCCTAATATTCAGCTATAGTCTGTAGGGAAACCTGGAAGTAAGTGTTCAATTTCCCTAAAGTGTCAACACAGGGGAAATCTAAAATATCAATTAAAATCAATGGGTTGTCTATGTAATACAGAACAGGCATGTTCGTCAGAAACGTTTTTTGTAACCATTCTCCTATTTGGCCAAGAGATTATATTTGTTCAAAATTATCTAATACTTAATTAGCCTTTAACCCCTTTACCCCCGAAGGTGGTTGCACGTTAATGACCAGGCCAATTTTTACAATTTTGACCACTGTCACTTTATGTGGTAATAACTCTGGAACGCTTCAACGGATCCTACTGATTCTGAGATTGTTTTTTTTCGTGAGATATTGTACTTCACGATAGTGCTAAAATTTCTTCAATATCACTTGCATTTATTTGTGAAAAATCAGAAATTTGGCGAAAATTTAGCAATTTTCAAAATTTGAATTTTTATGCCCTTAAATCAGAGAGATATGTCACAAAAATAGTTAATAAATAACATTTCCCACATGTTTACTTTACATCAGCACAATTTTGGACCCCAAATTTTTTTGCCTAGGAAGTTATAAGTGTTAAAAGTTGACCAGCGATTTCTAATTTTTCCAACAAAATTTACAAAACGATTTTAGGGACCACATCACATTTAAAGTCACTTTGAGGGGCCTTTATGACAGAAAATACCCAAAACTGACGCCATTAAAAAAACTACACCCCTCAAGGTGCCCAAAACTACATTCAAGAAGTGTATTAACCCTTCAGATGCTTCACAGGAATTTTTGGAATGTGGAAGAAAAAAATGAACATTTAACTCTTTCACAAAAATGTTACTTTAGACCCAAATTGTTTTTATTTTCGCAAGGATAACAGGAAAGAATGGACCTCAAAATTTGTTGTGCTATTTCTCCTGAGTAAGCCGATACCCCATATGTGGAAGAAAACTGCACTGGAAATGCTGCAATCAACTTCGATCGCAGTATTTCGGGGGTTAATGTGCCGGGAGCGGTGTGGCACCGCTCCTAGCACATAGTACCGGGTGTCAGCTGTGACAATCAGCTGACACCCGGCGGCGATCGCAACAGCACAGCCTCTGTGCAGGCGCGATCGCCAGGGCTTAATAATACATATGTGGTCCAATAGGCCCGGGGCACAGATATGTATTATTACGCCCCACGTCAGAAAAAGGTTAAAAGATTTTTCAGACCAGGGTTATCTTTGGGCAGGCACTGTAAAATGCTGAATTCTAACAGTGTGTGGTGTACTCTGTTAAGATTCTCTTTGCTTGCTACTTACAACAGTCGTCACGACTGCTCATATATGATTTGACTACTTGTGGTCATGTACTGACTCATTTCTTTTCCTGCTTCCCTTATTGTTTAATCATTCTATTCTGACTTCACTTGTAGGGGTGGTGCTGGTCTGTGTACGCCTGGTAACCCTCTTACAACACACACTGACAGTGCGCTTTGTTGCTGGCTCGTTACTTCTGATCAGAATTAGCGAGAGAGCGCACTGTCATTGTGCACATCGCACAGTGACAGGAATCTACTGATCATACGTTGGAAATGACAACCGACGCATGCTCAGTAGAGCAGGGACTATCTCAATCGCTAAAATCAAGGTCACTGATGATGCTTTGTTTCAGGGATGGGGCAGAGGCTGCAGAAGTGAATGCAGCCTCAGCCCCGTGATGACGCTTCATTTGAGTATCCCAGCATGCGCTGGGGATTTTCAAATGAAGCGTCATCAAAAAGGAAGTAGTAAAAAAAAAAAGCAGTTAGTTTAGTGAAGGAATGGTAGGGAATTTTTAATTAAAGAAAATTAGAAAATAGATTAGATTATGACATTAAATAGACAGAATGAAAATTAATTTGTGTTTCTGAGCACCCCTTTAAGACAGTGATCTCCAACCCGTGGCCCTCAAGCTTTGACAAAACTATAACTGCCAGCATGCTGAGATATAGAGTATAAAATATTAACCTAAACATGCTTAAAAACCCTGGCTGTATGCTTTATTGTATGCAACAGATCGCAATGCGTCACTAGTATGCTTCAACTACCTTATTAGAATGGGGATCCACATGCTCTTGGACATTTACCATTGTATAAAGATAACCAATATGTATTTATTTATGCATTTACTTACTTAAAGAACACTTCATTTTATTTCTGAAATGTTTATTTTGAAGTGATCTTTTACCATCAAGAATTGATGGAAAGGATGTTTTCAACAAGGTTATGAACATGCTCCTTGCACAATCCTTAATTTAGGGTGCAGTCGTTCTCAGTGTCTCAGGAGGAATCTTGTTTAAGTACAGTCTTGAAACTACTAGTCTGTAAATATTTCTCTACATGGTAATTCACATCTTTCAGACGAGACACACCCCATTCTAACCTCGCTTGTGATCTGCCAAGTTCAAAACCAACCTCTCATCCAAATGAAACAGTTTGGACCCTACATGTGTCTATTAGTAAACAAAGCTGAGGTATTGCGGTGAGGGGATACAAGCCTAAGAAAACACAGCTCAGTACTGCAGTACTAATCGTAATAAAATACTTTAAGGTCATGTTTGTTTACAGACCCAAAAGCCTCAAAACTAAAGAAGTTAAACAAAGACTCCACAAGAAAAAAAAGCAACATGGTCTGTGTAGTAAAAATGTCCCAAATTGGAATAAGATCTCCAAACACAGACAGGGATAAGCATACTGATACATCAAGTCTTCATAAAATATACATATAATTATTAGTCACCTACTTTATTTTGAGACATTGCAAAAATGCATATAATGGGCAGCACGGTGGCTCAGTGGTTAGCACTGCAGCCTTGCAGCACTGGGGTCCTGGGTTCAAATCCCACCAAGGACAACATCTGCAAGAAGTTTGTATGTTCTCCCCATGTTTGCATGGGTTTCCTCCCACACTCCGAAGACATACTGATAGGGAATGTAGATTGTGAGTCCCAATGGGGACAGTGCCCATAATGTCTGTAAATTGTCTGAATTGTAAAGTGCTGTGGAATATGTTGGTGTTATATAAATAAAAAGATTATTAAAGATTATTGTACTGCCTTGAAAACATTTTCATATCCCATGAACTTTTCCACATTTTTTCACGTTACACCCACAAACTTACCGTAAATGTTTTTTTATATTTGGATTTTATGCAATATACCAGAGCTGATAAAACTGCAGCCTGAAGGGTTGAAACAGTAGCCCACGGGCCGCACCATGCCCTCGCCCACTGTCCATCCACTGTCACCGCTAGCCACATCCTCAGGATGCAGACTGCTGGAGGAGGGGCTCCATCTTCCACCAATCAGCGTGTGATACAGCAGTCACAATGACGTCATTTCATCCTGCTTCTGTGCCCTGCAGAGAGTCAGTGCATTGGAGAGAGTAGAGCATCGGGGTAATGGGAGCGAGGTGAGTATGTGTTAAGGTTTTTTTTTTCATGTCAAAAGAAAAAATGGGGTTAAAGGGGTAGGGAAAAGTTCATGTTTTAACAATTTATACCATTGTAGATGCTGATATTCTTCTCTATGTTTTTTTTTCATGTGTATGGGATGTTTGTATGTATATAGGAGGCACAGTGGGGGCTCATGCTGTATATAGGAGGCTCATACTGTATATAGAGGCTAATTCTGTATGTAGGATGCTATGTTGGGCTCATGCTGTATATAGGGGGCTTTGTGGGGCTCATGCTGTATATAGTGGGGCTATGTGTGGGCTCGTGCTGTATATCTGTATATAGGGGGCTTTGTGGGCGCTCATGCTGTATATAGGGGGCTATGTGGGGGACCATGCTGTATATAGGAGGCTATGTGGAGCTGATGCTGTATATAGTGGACTATGTGGGGCTCATGCTGTATATGGGAGGCTATGTGGGGCTCATACACTATATAGAAGGGTATGTGGGTCTCATGCACTATATAGAAGGCTATGTGGGGCTCATGCACTATATAGAAGGCTATGTGGGGATTATGCTGTATATAGTAGGCTGTGGGGGGGTTCATGCTGTATATAGGAGGCTATGTGGGGCTCATGCTGTATATGGGAGGCTATGTGGTGCTCATGCTCTATATAGAAGGCTATGTGGGACTTATGCTGTATATAGAAGGCTATGTGAGGACTCATACTGTATATAGGGGCTATGTGGGGCTCATACTGTATACAAGGGGCTATGTTGGGGCTCATATTGTATATAGGGAGGCTATGCAGGGGTCCCATAATGTATTTAGAGAGATTATGTGAGAGCTCATACTGTATATAGGAGGCTATGTGGCGGCCCACACTGTATATAGAGGGGTTGTTTGTGGTCTCACATGGTATATAGGGGAGCTGTGTGCTGGTTCATATGGTATATTGGGGGATGTCAGCATACTTAATTCTAATCAATATAAAGTGATACAATTAATAGTAATATAAAATAATTAAAAATGTATAAATAATATGTTAATATTTAATATTGAACAGAATTAATGTCAGTCTATTAGTTCTGACCTCCATAACAATCACAGTCTCTTATGTGGCCATTTGAGAAAATGAATTGCCCACCACTGTGAAATACCAACACAGTTTTCAAATTTATATTTTTATAATAATTACAAAACCATGTATGATTTCCTTTACACTTCACAAATACTTGCTACTTTGTGTTGGTATATCACATAAAATCTCAATAAAATATATTAAGTTTGTGGGTGTAATGCGAAAAATGTGAAAAAGTTCACAGGTTATGAATACATTTTCAAGGCAATATATGTCTAAAAGTCTATGACAAAACACCCTCTAGTACCCCCCACCTTATGATGCCATTAGCACTTGCTTTTCTTTTTCTGAAAACAAGGAGTGGAGACATTCAAGGGGGTATACATTTAATGGAGCATTAAAGTGGATTTCCTCTTGACCCCTTGTCAAATGCCTTGTTAGGACATGTTTACATTATAGCTGGAATTCCTCCGGTTGGGAGATTAAAGTCCACATTTCTAAATTATCTTTCCATGGAAGCTCCCTCCACCGATGGTAAATGATGACTATGTTACATAGCCAACATCTGTCTCTAACGTTAGCAGTCAGAGGTGAGCTCCAATCACTGCTGTTAACCAATTAGATGCCACTGTTAATCTATGACAGCGGCATTTAAATGGTTGCTGTACATGCATTGACTCCAATCGGCCAGCCCCCAACACGATCAGGAGCTCCAATGGGTTATCATGTTAGCTGGGTCTCTACCATATTGTTACTCCTGTGAAGCTCAGCCTGTGGAAAACACAATTTTATGCTGCAGTACTGTGGTATGCACACCAATTTGGTATCAGTCAGTAACACTGTCATCTCTCTACATAAGAAATAAGCCCTCAAACAGCTCAGTTGCTAAAAAAAGAAAAATTTTATGGGTCTTGGAAAATGTAAGAACAAAGCAAAATGTGTTTTTTTGTACAAACTACTGAACTTTTTTAGCATTTAAATTAAAAAATATCCATTATGATATAATGTTGGTATTATCACGATCATACGGATCTGGATAATCATGTTTTCAGGTAATTATTACCATTTTTTATTTTTCGGCCTTTGACTCGATCTCGAGCCATGGTGATCTAATGGATGAACAATCTATAGGAAGACCGATCTTGTGCACCAGATACACCAGATGCACTAGATAGGATCACCAAGGTCTTATCCCTGTTATTTTGATAACATGAAGTCATCGGGTTGCTGGTGTTCCTTTTCGCCTTGTTCCTATTCTTCCAACCTTGATGTTCTTCTCCAGTGATTGCCGTCTTCATATGATGTGTCCAAAGTAGGCAAGTCGTAGCTTGGTGATCCTTGCTTTGAGTGACACGTCTGGCTTCATTTGTTCCAAAATTAATTTATTTGTTCTTCTTGCCATCCATGATATTGATAGAGTCCTTCTCCAGCACCACATTTCGAAGTCGTCAATTCTTCTTCTGTCTTGTTTCTTTATCATCCAGGTTTTCCATCCGTATGTTACCATAGAAAAGACCAAACTATGTACGAGCCGTGTTTTCATCATAAGTAAAATGTTCCTCGATTTGAAGACCTTGTCCAGTGATTTCATTGTTGATTTGCCCATATCTATTCTCCTATTGACTTCCGGTGTCATCGCTGCATCTTGAGTCTTCATCGATCCGAGTAGGTTAAAGTCCAAAGCGCTGCGTCCGATCGTGCAGGTAAATCCACATGTCTTCATTGATCACATGCTTAGCTACCGCACCCTTTACATTCTATTGGGGAAATTTCTGTTGCGGAAACGCAACAGAAATTGACATGCTGCTGCTCGTAAAACCGCACCACCGGTGAATTTCCACAGTGTCAATTAAAGCACAGTGGGCATGGGATTTCAATAAATCCCATCCAGTGTGCTTCTACTGTAGAACGCAGCATTTTGGACGCAGAGCAGTTGAGCTGCGTCCAAAAAGCTGCCATTACGGATCGTGGGCACGCAGCCTAAAAACAGATTCTGCATATAAACTGAAGAGAAATGGTGACAGGATGCAGCCTTGTCTGACGTCTCGCTCTATTTTGAATCATGCCGTGTTGCTGTGTTCCGTTCGGACTGTTGCTTCTTGGTCGATGTAAAGGTTCCTAATGAGGCTGATCAGATGGTTCAGTACACCCATATCCTTCATGGTATTCCAAAGTTTCTGGTGATCAACACAGTCGAAGGCTTTACAAATAGATTTCCTTTTTGAATCGTTTGGATTTTTCAGTTATCCATCTAATGATAGTTTTGGTTCTGCTGGTTCATTCATTCATTCTCTATGGGGCTGCCAAGTGCTGTAGTTGATTTTTAGCGGCAGACGTGTATGGAATGTATGTTGCGCCGGTTGGGCATCTGACTTACCACTTAATTTTTAAATGGGTGTTACGAAAAGTTAAAGGGGCTCACTGCCAGTTGGGCACATGGGCTACGAGCGTCAGTGCAGCAGATTGATGAGTAGAGGGACTGAAAACCGTAGGTAGACAGGTGAAGTGCAGGGAAATGCAGGCAGGCGGAGGACATCAGGAAACCGCAGGCAAGCAGGTGGAGTGCAGGAAACCACAGGCATGCGTAAGATGTCAGGAAATCACAGGCAGATGGAGGACATGAGAAAACCGCAGGCAGATGGAGTATGTCAGAAAACTGCAGACAAGCAGAGGATGTCAGGAAAATCGCAAACAAGTAGGAAGAAGCACTAGAAGCTGCTGGTCTACAGGAGTAGTACAGCCCATAGCCCGGTTTTTGTGCACTTTCAAACTGCACGTCGATTCTCAAATTCAATACCAAGGCCTGAGTGTGTGTCTTAGAAGCCCTTAAATAGGCCCAGGAAGTTCATCACATGGAAGCACGCCAGGCCACCTCCAAAGCCCAACGTGGAGCACAAAAAGTTCAACGGACTGAGGCAGATGGAACAGAGCCCAGACCAGGGACAGGTATGTAACAGTACCCCCACTTAAAGTGCCCCTCCCAAAGAATTCTATAACCCTCGGCAATAGTATTGTCGCTGCTGTACCTATGGGATCCATTGCCTTCGTATTCTGTTATGAGAAGTTCAAGGGGCTCACTGGGTGAGGTGGATCCTCTAAGCCCAATGTCCAGATGCGCACATGGGCCACAGGCGTTGGTGGAGCAGGTTGGTGAGTAGAGGTACTGTAAACCGTAGGTAGACAGGTAGAATGCAGGAAACCACAAGCAAGTGAAGGATGTCAGGAAACCTCAGGCAAGCAGGTGGAGTGCAGGAAACTGCAGGCATGCAAAGGACATCAGGAAACTGCAGGCAAGCAAGTGAAGTGCAGGAAACCACAGGCAGGCGGAGCACGTCAGAAAAACACAGGCAAGCAGGTGGAGTGCAGGAAACCACAGGCAGGCCAGGCGAAGGACGTCAGGAAATCACAGGCTATCAGGTGGAGTGCAGGAAACAGCAGGCAAGTAGCAGATAACACTCCGGAGTAATGTGAGAGTCAGCAACCAAGGAAGCCACACACAGCCGGGAAGACATCCTGAAAACCACAGGCGGACACAGAGAGGAGGTCCATCAGACCCGGACAGGTAGTCGACAGAATTCCAGAGTCACTAAAAGCCGCAGACAAGTAGGAAGAAGTTCTAGAAGCTGCTAGTCTACAGGAGACGTCATGCAGCCCTCAGACAGGATGCTGTGCACACACAAACTGCAAGTCTAGTCTCAGATTAAATTCCAAAGCCTGGGTGTGTGTCTTGGAATCCCTTAAATAGGCCCAGGCAGTTCATCACATGGAAACATGCCAGGCCAACTGCAAAGCCCGACGTGGAGCACAAGAAGTTCAATGAATCGGGGCAGATGGATCAGAGCCCAGACCAGGAACAGGTATGTAAAACAGGGGTTAATGTGACTCCTCAGGGAAAAAAATTCCCCGTTCTCCCGTTCGGTGCGGGTCTTATAAGTCAGACTGCCAGTTACCGCCAGACAATCCCTTTAAGACTATTAATATTCCTTTTCATGCCACATGCAAATATGGTTAATACAACATAGTAATAATGCATGCCATTGTGATGCACTCTTATAAACATTGCTTAGAATTATTTTCTTCTAGCAAATTCTTCTGTCAAATGAAGCATCTGTGATATCACTACAGAATTTGCTGTAAGGTGCTTATTACCCCCACAGCAAGCACTGCAGTAGAAATGTACAGTGCTCAACATAAATGAGTACACCCCAACATAATTGGCAGAAAACCTTTAGTTTCCTTTCAGAATAATAATACAAAATACTCCCACAAATGTGGGTCATCCATTGCAAACAAGATTTGTTAATTTGCACATCTAAAAAAAGTAATTTCCTAACAAATTCATTCAAGACTATGTTGCAAAAATAAGCAGACCCCAATGAAAGTCTTCGGAGCACAACTAAGGCTTAGACTACAAAATTCTCATTAACAAGAACTGATGTCCAGCAGACAGTTGACTACAAAAGGGCATTACTTAACAAAGAAAACCCCTTCCATTTCATGCTATCAGCAATGGCACCTAATGGAAGAGAATGTCACAAGACATGAAAAAGAAAAACATTTTTTTACTCAAAAAAGATGAAGGCTAAAAGAAGATTAGCAAAGCTTTACTTATCCATCAGAATACTGTAGCAAAAAATGTAACAAAAATGGAACTGCAACCATCTTTTTGTCCACGCCGATCGTAAAAGTTAACACCCAAACAAAATCGTCCTCGGATGAGAAGGGTTGAAGAAAATTTTAAAAAAATATAAAGACTACTGGCACACTATGCTCTGGAGTGATGAGACCAAGTTAAATGTTTCTGGAACTGATGTCTTCAAAACTGTATGGCATCATAAAGTTGAGGAGTACAAAGTAAAAAGCATGGTGCCTACAGTGAAACATGGTGGTGAAAGTCTCCTTTTGTGGGCTGCATGAATGGTGTCGGGGAGCTTCATTTTATTGATGATATCATGAATTTACAGATGTACTGCTCTATATTGAAAGAAAAGATGCTACCATCACTCCGTGTCCTTGGTAGACGTGCACTTTTCCAACATGACAGTGATCGAAAACAAACAGTAAAGATCACTGTTGCAATTTTTGAAGAAGAATAGGGTGAAAATGATTCAGTGGCCAAGTATGTCTCCTGATCTCAACCCAATCGAACACCTATGGAGAATTGTGAAGAGATAAGTTGAGCATCACTCTCTATCAAGCACCAAGGCTCTGAACGAAGTTGTTCTTGAAGAAAGGAAAAAGATAGATGTTGTAATATGTTTCCAATTTGTTTATTACATGCTTAGAAGACTTTTTGCTCTCCTTAAAAATCATGGAAGTCATGCAAATGAAAGTTATATTATTAACCTTACTTACATGTTATTGGTTAAAAAAATGTTCTATGAAACTTAGTCTTGTCAAAATTTTGGAAATGTTCTTGTGTTCAGTAAGACATTGTTTAAATCTTACTTTTGAAAGGGGGTGTACTCATTTATGCTGACCACTGAAGTTGCACAAGCAAATGAAAAAAAAATCTAGTATCACATTCAAATAAATGGTCATTGGTGTATATCATATCAGAGATAACAAATGCAAAAGCTTTATGTATGTGTGAGCTTCATGCGCACTTAAATACATTTGGATGCACTCAAATCTGTATTTTTATAATAATAGTCAATTTCATAAAAATGAAACTGTTAAACTGTTACAAAAACAGACACTGTGCCTTTTCATTAGTTTAAGCCACTATACGCCCACTGCACTGCCAACACCAGTGCCTTGTTATTAGACTCAGCCACCATCATTCTCCCATGTCAGTGCCAGCCACGATGCCTCTTTATTAGTGTTAGCCATGATACCCCGATTTGGGCATCATCCATAGTGCCTTCATATCTTCATCACCTTTTTTAATGTATTGTTAAAATTGGAGATATTCGTTACCACACATAGGGCTTTCAGCATGTAAGAAAAACGACCAGGTTCAGCAACTCACCAGTGTAGAAGATATATATCGAAGCAGGGCATCAAGGCGAAGAGATTGTAAGGCTTGAAACGCGTAGATCCGGTGTCCACCATGTGATTTTATATTATCTTAATTGTTTTCTTCGTTTTAACCATATCCAAATAAATGTGATGTTTTGTATATAAGTAATATATTTTTGCATTTGCTCGATTTTTCCACTATTTCTTCCATGCTTTAAGAATGTCCTAGTGTAGTTATGTAAAAAAAAAATGTTAACTGGTCCAAATTAACCCTTAAGAATCCTAATCTAAAGGCAAATTCATTTAGGCGTATTTGGGGAACAAAGTTTCCAGTTGTTTCCATTTATTATGTATCATAGTGTATCGCTGTCATGCTAAATGCTCTGATACATGTATGTAACGTGGATTAAATATGTAAATTATTTAGGGTGACTTTTAAGGGGGTTTGCACATTGTATATATACAAATTGTGACACATCTATTAGTACTGGATTACAGCCATGCGGTACCACCAGTAGAGAAAATAATGCAAAATGCAATGTTTTATTGCACCCTAGTAGCGCAACACTACAGTTACGCCCCATATGGAACTACACCACACTCTCTTTCCTAGACGAATACCTCATATGGACTGCAACTTAGTGTTGATGGGGCTTCATAAATATGGTGACTTTTTTTGTTACACTATAAATTACATTTACAAGTACAAGTACAGGTGTACGTCTGAGCAGTATTTTGCCTGTTCAGCAATTTGCACCATATTTCTTAATGTTGTACCCATCTATCCAGGTCTATAGGCGTAGCTCAGTTCTTCTTATCTGAATACAAAAGTGCCAGAAAATCTGTGTAAATCAGTTGTGAGTTATGTGACTTTAAAACCATTGTCCCTATTTCCCAACACTTACTAAATGTCAATTAGGCAAAAAAAAAAAGGTGGGGAAGCTTCATAAATATGGCATTGAACCAGGATGCCATATTTTAGTATTTTAGTGAAATGCCACCTAATGATAGCGGACAAAATTGTATTGAATGTTTTTTCTCTTTTTTTTTATTACTGACAATATTTGCTTTGAACTTATGGAAACCTGACATTTAGGGTGCCAAAAGATTAGACCAGAGATATAAAAATTGGACAACTGGATAAAAAGACAACTGACAATAAAAAAAAAATGGACACTGAATAAAAAAAACACTGTATGTATGACAGAATCATGACAATGTCTGATGGACAAATATTGGGGCAAAATGACAGCAGAGAAGAGAATTGTGGGAGGAAGGATGGTTACCCGATAGTATGTTATGCCTCTATACGGCCAGCAGATGGCTCTCCTCCTTAGGAAGCTGTAAGATAAAAAATAATCAGACATCTACTTTGCAAAAAACTAGAGTTCATGAATCAAATACAAAAAAAAATAGAGTGAATACAACCAAACCTTCAGACAGAGTTTATGCCGCATGTACTAACCCATAACTCAGATACTGACAGCCCTTACCATTCTAAAGTATAAGTGGCACAGAGATCACCGGAATAGGTACGAACACTACAAAATACAGGAAGATATGCCGGAAATGGAGGTAACTTTCCTTCACATCACGTTTAACCCCATCCAGCCACAGTCAGTTTTCATGCTTTCATTTTTGTCTTCCCCTTCTTCTAATAGTCAGATTTTTTTTTTTTTTACTTTTCCATCAAGATAGCCACATAAGGGCTTGTTTTTTCACGGGTTGAGTTGTAGTCTTGAATTCAACCATTCATTTTACTTTATAATGTTGTGAAAAGTTTGAAAAAAGTTTCAAAATGAGTCCAGTGAAATAATCACAATTTTGCCATTGCTTTGCGGCTTTCATTTTTACACAGTTCATTGTGCAGTTAAAAAGGCAACATGATTCTCCAAGTCAGTATGATTACGACAATATCAACATTTTATAGTTTTTTTTTATTTAAGTTGTGAAAAAAAAAATTAAAAATAATAATAATAATAACTTGGTTTTTGTTGCCATTTTCTGAAATAGATCTAAATAATTGTAGATTTTTATACATCTGACTTACATTACCTGCAATATCCAATGTTTATTTTTTTAAATGTCATTATTTTTAAAGGAGAAAAGAGGGATTTATGCAAATTTTTATCGGGTTCGTTTGTATTTTTTTATACGTTTAACTTTATTTTTTAGTTCCCATAAACAATTTGGACCTTTGATCGTTTGTTCTATATACTGCAATATATCATCGTGTTGCACTATGTAGGGCTGAGCTTCACAGGAGTAACAAGATGCAGACAATGAGGGCCTACAGCACACCTCCAATCATCATGGCAACTCATTAACACCCTGCAATCAGGTCACAGGGGGGCGATAGGTGCCCAAACAGATTCCCAGGCAGGATTGCGTACCTTCAATATCACTATCAGAGACAGCTGCATTTAAGGGTTTACTGGAGGATGCCGGCTGTATAAGGCTATGTTCCCACAATGAGATTTTGGTGAGTTTTTAATATTGCAGAATTTCTGCGCCTATTATTTAAATTAGGTTACTTGTGTTTTTTTATTGCGTTTTTGTGTGCACTTTTTTAACATGAGTTTTTATCGCGTTTCTGATGCTGCAGTTTTTGTCTCTTTTTGGTGTGTCATGCTTTAAACAAAAAGCTGCTTTGTTTTTGATACTTTCTGGTAATTGGCTTTGACAAAACTTTATTGACATGCTTGGGTGCAGATTACATGCGTTTTTGATGCATTTCCGCCACGGAAACGCACTAAGAATGCACGTGCATTTTTTTACACATGGAATTTCCACACCTAATGCAAGTCTATGGGGAAATTCCGCACAGAAAACTCACCGTACCCGCAAGAGAAATTGACATGCTGCAGATTTGAAACACGCACCGCAGGTCAGTTTATGCTGTGTTTAAAAAGAAGCACAGTGGGTAGGAGATTCCTATAAATCCCATTCAGGGACGTTACGACCGCGGTCGCAGAGGTCGCGACTGCCCATGCATGTGGGGGCCTGCCGATGCTAGCAGAAACTTCAACTGGATGTGCATCCTCGGACGCACATCTAGTTGAACTGTATTGGCGAGCACAGACACATCAGGTCCGTGAGCGGCAATACACGCTGCAGGCCAATCAGAGGCCAGCAGATGACTTCGGCATGCTCAAGACCAGGGGCTGAAGTCAGTTGCCAGCTTCAGAAATGGACATCGCGCGGCAGGGGAGCGGGGGGAAGGTGAGTATTTACATTTTTTTTTTAAATCAGTGAGTACACGGTGGCCATACTACTATATGGAAGACTAAGGGCTGTGCATTATACTACATGGATGACTATGGGTTGTGCATTATACTTTATGGATTGCTATGGGTTGTGTATTATACTTTATGGATGACTATGGGCTGTGCATTATATTTTATGGAGGACTATGGGCTGTGCATTATACTTTATGGAGGACTATGGAATGTGCATTATACTTTATGGATGGCTATGGGCTGTGTATTATACTTTATGGAGGACTATGGGGGTGCATTATGCTATATGAAGGATATGGGCTGTGCATTATACTAAATGGAGGACTATGGGCTGCGCATTATACTACATGGATGACTATGGGCTGTGCATTATATTATATGGAGAACTATGTAGTGCCTTATACTATATGGAGGACTATGGACTGTGCATTATACTAAATGGAGGACTATGGGCTGCGCATTATACTACATGGATGACTATGTGCTGTGCATTATACTTTATGGATGAATATGGGCTGTGCATTATACTTCATGGAGTACTATGGGCTGTGCAGTATACTTTATGGATGACTATGGGTTGTGCATTATACTTTATGGATGACTGTGGGCTGTGCATTATACTATATGAAGGATATGGGCTGTGCATTATACTATACAGTATGAAGGATATGGGCTGTGTATTATACTAATATGGAGGTACGTTGTACTATATGGAGGACTATGAGCTGTACAGTATACTATATGGAGGATATGGGCTGTGTATTATACTAATATAGAGGTGCATTATACTATGTGGAGGACTATGGACTGTGAATTATACTATATGAAGGATATGGGCTGTGTATTATACCATATGAAGGATATGGGCTATGTATTATACCTATATGGAGGTACATTATATTATATGGAGGACTAAGGGCTGTGCATTATACTATATGGAGGACTATGGACTGTGCAGTATATTATATGGAGAACTATGGGATGCATCATACTATATGGAGGACTATGGGGGGTGCATTATACTATAGGGAGTATTATTGGCTGTGCGTTATACTATATGGAGGACTATGGGGAGTGCATTATACTTCTGCTATGGGGCCCCATGACTTCTATGTACACCTCTGGTGAGTATAATGGTTTATTTTTTTCTATACATTAAAGAACAAGGGCGGAACGGGGGACATATACCAGCATGGGGGATATATATACCAGAATGGGGCCCAGGATAAGAGACATATACCAGGATGGGGGATATATATACCAGAATGGGGCCCAGGATAAGAGACATATACCAGGATGGGGGATATATATACCAGGATGGGGCCAGGCTGAGGGACATATACACCAGGATGGGGGATATATATACCAGAATGAGAGACATATATACCAGGATGAAGGGCGCATACATATATATTTATTCAAAAACTTTCACAGGGACCCATCAGACTCTAGTTATGCCACACGCCACTGGTGGGAACATAGCTTTATTGTGAAAAATGTCTATCTTTGTTGTAACACCCTCTTCAGATTTACCAAATATTGGTGATTCAGTTTTGTTTTCTTCCAATGAGGTATAGAAACACCAGAGAGAAAGTAATTCTAGAAACAAAACCCTTTTTTTTATAAGGGCGCAGCTTCAGCATCCGTTGTATGTGACATAACTTTTGGACATAATGACATAAATCTGCAAAAATTGACAGCCCTGAAAGAGTGAATACGAATTCATTGGAGTGACAAGTGCATTAGACATTAACTCATATTGGGGTTAGATTTATGAAACTGTCTAAAAGAAAAAACTGACTTTGTTGCCCATAGCTACCAATCACTGTGCAGCTTTCATTTTTAAAGCGCAGAATGCAAAATAAAAGCTGTGCTATGATTGGTTGCTATGGGCAACAAAAACAGTTTTTTTCTTTTAGATAGTTTCATAAATCTTCCATTTTGATTTTCAGTGTCACAAACATATGTACTACATGCCAAATGTATCCCCAAGCCCCCGGTAATTCTATAAAAGTAAGAAGATTGCCTTATTGGACTTATTCTGGTGGATATGCGCTGGTATAATTATTTTCTGATGTATGGAATGGCACAGTCTTCTGCACTATTATATACAGAGGCATACCTAAAAAAATGGAGCCTATAGGCAACGTATAGCGCCAGGGGCAGACACAGGCAGAAGAGGGTCTCTGTGCAATAACAGTAAAGGTCATTAGCTCATCATAATGCACAATTCCACCCTCTTTGGAGGTGGTAGTAGCCCCATTACCTCTTGGGCTCCTGTGCGGCTGGACTAATGGTATGTCGGCCCCTATATGGTGCTGTATGGTTATACAGTGACGTGCATTAGGGGAATCATATTAAAAAAAGTGCAGATAGTACCAAATAATAAGTAGGAAATTTTAAGGATAAAAATATATCTTTATTGAAGAAAATATATAAAAATTGTAATACATACAGTTTAGCCAAGGTGGTATCACATGCCAGCAAAGGAGAAAACATTATATACAATACATTGGACTTGTAGACCCTAACAATGCAGGCGTAATAATGTGATTAATACCACAGTGATTTACATAAATATCAGTTGTATAGCATCGTGTAATATACAGTGGGGACAATAAGTATTTGATACAATGCTGACTTTGCAAGTTTTCCCACCTACAAAGAATCTATAATTCTACTATAATTTTTATAAGTCTTCTATAATTTTTATTGTAGGTACCCTTCAACTGTGAGAGACAAAATATAAAAATAAAATAAAAAAAAACAGAAAATCACATTGTACGATTTTGAAATGCTTAAATTGCATTTCATTGCATGAAATAAGTATTTGATCACCTACCAACCAGCAAGAATTCTGGCTCTCACTGACCTGTTAGTTTTTCTTTAAGAAGCCCTCCGACTCTATACTCATTACTTGTATTAATTGCACCTGTTTGAACTCGTTACCTGTATAAAAGACACCTGTCCACACACTTAATCAATCACACTCCAGCCTCTCCACCATGGCCAACACCAAAGAGCTGTCTAAGGACATCAGGGACAAAATTGTAGACATGCACAAGGCTGGGATGGGTACAGGACAATAGGCAAGCAACTTGGTGAGAAGGAAACAACTGTTGGCACAAGTATTAGAAAATGGAAGAAACACAAGATGAATATCAGTCTTCCTCGCTCTGGGACTCCATGCAAGATTTCACCTCGTGGGGTAAGGATGATTCTCAGAAAGGTCAGTAATCAGCCCAGAACTACATGGAAGGACCTGGTTAATGACCTTAAGAGAGCTGGGACCACAGTTTCAAACATTACTGTTAGTAACACACTACGCAGTCATGGATTAAAATTCTGCAGGGCATGCAAGGTCCCCCTTCTCACGCCAGCACATGTCCAGGCCTGTTTAAAGTTCGCCAATGACCATCTGGATGATCCAGAGGAGGCATGGGAGAAGGTCACGTGTTCAGATGAGACCAAAATAGAACTTTTTGATATCAACTTCACTCGCCATGTTTGGAAAAAGAAGGATGAGTACAACCCCCAAGAACAAGGTCCCAATCGTGAATCATGGTGGGGGGAAAATCATACTTTGGGTGTGCATTTCTGCAAAAGGGACAGGATGACTGCACAGTTTGAAGGGAGGATGGATGGGGTCATGTATCGTGAGATTTTGGCCCACAGCCTCCTTCCCTCTGTAACAGCATTGAAGATGGGTCATGACAGGGTCTTCCAGCATGACAATGACCTGAAACACACAGCCAAAGCAACTATGGAGTGGCTCCTTAAGAAGCATTTCAAGGTCCTGGAGCGGCTTAGCCAGTCTCCAGACCTGAACCCAATAGAAAATCTTTGGAGGGAGCTGAAATTTAATGTTGCCCAGCGACAGCCCCGAAACCTGAAAGATCTGGAGTAGATTTGTATGGAGGAGTGGGTCAAAATCCCTGCTGCACTGTGTGTGCAAACTTTGGCAAGAACTACAGGAAACGTCTGATCTCTGTAATTACAAACAAAGGTTTCTGTACCAAATACTATGTTCTATTTTTCTATTGTATCAAATACTTATTTCATGCAATAAAATGCAAATTAATTATGTAAAAATCATACAATTTATTTTCTGGATTTTTTTAAGATTCTGTCTCTCACAGTTGAAGTGTACCTATGAGAAAAATTACAGACCTCTCCATTCTTTGTAGGTGGGAAAACCTGCAAAATCGGCAGGGTATCAAATACTTATTTTCCCCACTGTATATGTAATCCCAAGGGGCACATGTAGTAACCAATAGAACAATTTAAACTCCATATTGAGGCATAAACAAGTGAATACAGAGGAAGGTTATAAAAAGTAAAATTACACGTGCTGGAAAATTATGCCAGGTACCCGACGTGCGTTTTGGCGCTACAGCCTTCTTCTGGGGGAGTTGCTTTGGAGGTGATAGTGGCCCCCTTACCTCTTGGATTCCTGTGCGGATGCACCAATGGTATGTCCACCCGTGTATAATGCTGTATGGTTATACAGTGACATATATTAGATACATATGTCAGGAAAGTCTTCGGACGTGTACTGACACACAGTGTGAATAGTAGGCCGTTAGAAGGATGTGATGTGCCGTTGTGTACCTGGCATAATTCTGGCAGAGATGCTATTATTTACCGAGATGGCATCAGCAACAGATCAATGTTTTATCCTAATCACATCGCACAGCAAGAACAACCCCATTCAGATATATGGGATAGGTCTTCAGTCACAGAGAATGTATACAATAAATCTATGAATGTCTGAATACAGCCTTGTAATTATGTAGTATAATAGTAATTCTAATAGGAAAATATAAGGGAATCACAATGGAAATTTAAGTTGCGTTTACATCTAGATTTGAGGCTTCCTGTCTTCAGTGAATACACATTTTCCCATTACTGAGATAGGAGATGATAGTTTGTGTTTTAAAGTTCTATAGAGAGTGGAGGAGCTAAAGGCAGACACACATATTCTGATGCAAGTTCTCCTGGAACAATAGTTGCAGTTTTCCATAGAACTCTATGAGCACCAACTGTCATCTCCTATCTCAGTAATGGAAAAATATGTAGTCAATGAAGACAGATTTACCCGTGAACTGAGAGTGAAAGATTAGTCTAGTAAGAGAATATATTAAGAATGTTTAATCTGCCCAGGAGGAGAAAGAATTCGATTTCTCTAATAAGATATATTACAATGTTGCTTATTCTCATGTGTACAGTTGATTTATCAAAGAAGAATATAAAACAACGGATACTCTTCAACTTTCCTACTTTTGTAGTTTAAAGTACAACACTAGAAAAAAGAACGTTTGGAATGGCACAGTTGGCAGATTAGACAATTAGATTAGATTTGTAGAAGAACATTGTTTATACAGTCGGAGTTACTGAATACTATTGCTTTTCTCATCATTATCAATAGAGATAATGCAGCCAATTGCATGTAAGGTGCAGCAAATGTCATGGAGTGCATCCTGGTCAGCAGATGCCATGAGCCTCGAGAAGACACACCACTATATAAACCATATATAGTTCACCGTAACCTCAGTCCATTAACCTTTCATGAGCTCATGCCCATTGATGCTGCAGGTTATGTCTATGTAATATATATATATATATATATATATATATATATATACATGTATGTATACACATGCCTGTATAGTTCATATGTACATAGGCACATATGCAGTGCTCAGCATAAATGTGTACACCCCAACAGAATTGTCAGAAAACTTGTAGTTACCTTACAGAATCAACATTTTTGATGGGATACCACACAACAAAACATTCCAAAAGTGTGGGCCATTGATTGCAAACAAGATTTGCTATTCTGCACACCCCAAAAATAATTTTCCTAACAAATATTAATGTAAAATACTGAACATGTGAATGTGGAGCAAAGTTTAAGTTTACACCTCAAGATTCTCATTTACAAGAATTCTACCTCAGGTAAGGCTAATTATTCATTAAACAGGTGTCCAGTAATCAGTTGACTATATAACGGTGTTACTTAACAAAGAGAACCTCTTCCCATTTCATGCTGTCAGAAGTGGCACCAAATGGAAGAAAAATGTCACAAGATCTGTGTCACGGGTGTGTCAGTCGCCCTGCAGTGGGTTGCAGGAGATCTCTACGTTTGGCATTACAGACATCTTCTTAGAGGCTGTCTCTAGGACCCAGCGGCTACCTTCCTCTGGCTAATTAACACCCTGGCCTGGATGTATAAATGCCTGCTGTGTTCCAGAGGGAGGTGCCGGTGATATTCATTACTCCTTGTGAAGGCTTTAGCAAGAGCAGTACTTCTTCCTCTCTGGAGCTTGAGGATGTGTGCGCATTTGTCTGGAGTCATCTAAAGCTAAGCAATTTCCTGCTGTTTGTCCTCCCTTGCTGTCTTTAGTGTTCAGTGGGAATCAACGAGTGATTTTCTCCTCCCTTCCCTAGTCTTAGCCATACGCTAGGGAAAGAGAGGGCAAGGAACTTGTGCGGCGATTGGTGAAGAGCCAATATAGGGACTTTAGGGGAGACAGGGTGATATTCTATCAGCCAGGAGGTCTCCACTTCCCCCTTTCCCTAGAGTCTGGGCTTCCTTTCCCTCTTCTCTTTGTGTTGCACTAAGTCTTTCCCACACCTTAAGTGACAACCTGAGAAAGAAAATAATTTCTTTACATAAGAAAGATGAAGGCTACAAGAAGATCAGTAAAGCTTTACTTATCAGCCAAAATACTGCAGTAAAAGTGATACAAAAAATTAACAAAGAAGGAACTGCAACCACTTTGTCCAGGCCAACAATGGAAGTTAACACCTAAGAGCATCTTCTGATGAGAAGGGTTCAAGAAAATCGACATGAAAATTTACTACAGTTAGCTAAAGAAGTAGTAAGCCAAACAGGGGTGAGCGTTTCAGAGGTAAGAAATACAAAGAAAAATACATGGTGGCTAAAATGAAACATGGTGATCGCAGTGTCTTTATGTGGGGCTGCATGAGTGCTGCTGGTATTGAGAAACTACATTTCATTGATGGTATCATGAATTCACAGATGTACTGCTCTATATTAAAAGAGAAGATGCTACCATCACTTTGTGTCCATGGTAGCCTTGCACTTTTCCACCATATGAATCATCCAAAACACACGTCTAAGGCCACTATTGCATTTAAAGAAAAGGTGAACGGATGGACTCTACATGCCTGGTTCCCACCGTGAAGCATGGAGGAGGGGGTGTGATGGTGTGGGGGTGCTTTGCTGGTGACACTGTTGAGGATTTATTAAAAATTGAAGGCATACTGAACCAGCATGGCTACCACAGCATCTTGCAGCGACATGCTATTCCATCCGGTCTGCGTTTAGTTGGACCATCATTTATTTTTCAACAGGACAATGACCCCAAACACACCTCCAGGCTGTGTAAGGGCTATTTGACAAAGAAGGAGAGTAATGGGGTGCTACACCAGATGACCTGGCCTCCACAGTCACCAGACCTGAACCCAATCGAGATGGTTTGGGGTGAGCTGGACCGCAGAGTGAAGGCAAAAGGGTCAACAAGTTCTAAGCATCTCTGGGAACTCCTTCAAGATTGTTGAAAGACCATTTCCGGTGACTACCTATTGAAGCTCATCAAGAGAATGCCAAGAGTGTGCAAAGCAGTTATCAAAGCAAAGGGTGGCTACTTTGAAGAACCTAGAATATAAGACATATTTTCAGTTGTTTCACACCTTTTTGTTAAGTATATAATTCCACATGTGTTAATTCATAGTTTTGATGCCTTCAGTGTGAATGTACAGTTATATGAAAAAGTTTGGGCACCCCTATTAATCTTAAGCTTAATGTTTTATAAAAACTGGTGTTTTTGCAACAGCTATTTCAGTTTGATATATGTTATAACTGTTGGACGCAGTAATGTTTCTGCCTTGAAATGAGGTTTATTGTACTAACAGAAAATGTGCAATCTGCATTCAAACAAAATTTGACAGGTGCATATGTAGCACCCTGAGGACTCGGCTGCTACAGGGGTATTACACCTCAAGCCAGAGGTGTGGTATTCCACTCCCGGGTAAGGATGGAGTGTGGAACTGAGCTCAGATAGCTGCATACACTACATACATCCCATTTCCGGGGGACAGATCGACGGTACTCCCACCAATATATGTGCAGGTACGATAGTGTCTGTCCCTGGCTGGAGTGGGAGGGGGGTGGAACATCCCAGTAGTGTAGGGGCAGATAGGGGGAGCAGTCTGGGTAATGCTAGGAGCTCATTGGGTGCTGGTCACCTGAGCTCACACATAGAGGGAGTATATAAGGTGGGCACCATCTTAGGACAGGGTCTTTTGTAGAGAGAGTTCAGTCAGGCAAGAGGAGCAGAGCAGAGAAGCTCAGCCAGAAGGGCTGACAGGGAGTTGTGGTTCCGGCTGGGCCCAGCTCCAAGGCCAAGTCTGAGAGAGAGAGAGGAGTCAGAAGGACCCAGAGAGAAGAAGGAACCCCAAGACCCCAGAATACAAACGGCAGGGTGAAGGGTTGGCACCCAGGGTACCGGATCCCAAGCTGGCAGAGAGAAAAGCACACCTTAGCCAGAGACCGGAGGTCGTGGGCAGGATCTGCCACGACCCTCACTAAATCCACTAGGAAGGCATACCAAGTATAGGGTCAGGGAACCCAGAGGAGGTGTACCCACCAAGAGACCCGAGGGAGCCGGACATAAGTGGATCCCTAGTGAGAACGGCCAGAAGAGAGGGAAAGTCAGACAGGAGCTCAGGACCACGCTCCAGAATTGCTTGGGGGTTGGCCGAGTCCAGGACCTGGTGGACGCAGCACGGCTCGGGTGGTCGCTTCAGGCCAGAGTGACCATAAGAACACCCGTAAGTAAAAAAACCCCTGAACTGCACAGCCCGACTCTGAGTCTTCTTGCTGGATCATCCTGCACCTTCACAACCACCATCCTCTACATCTGACCCCCTGAGGCTATACCCCTCCCGTTGGGGGTTATACTATCACAGCTGCACACACACCACCAGCCTCAGCGGACCCTTCTGCAGCGGCGGCCTTTTGACCGCAAATCAACGGGTGGCGTAGTCGACACTAAAGAACATTTAACAACATCTGTAAAGACTGCCACACACTGAGTTTGACACCCTGGGCACGGACCGGGTCGCTGCCACTCGGAGACTACAACCCCCATCTGATCCGCCTCCGGGTAATCCCCAAACAGCACTGGCCCAGGGGGCGCGTCAACTTTGGCGTAGTCGGCAGGATTTCGTGCCCACAACCACCGGGTACTGCGTGCCTGAAGAGAAGTTCAAATTTACCTTAAGAAGAAGTCTCCCGCCGGTTCCAGAGGGTCCCCGCTATGGGACGCCATCACGGATCGTTTCCCGCCGGTTGCCCGCCATCTGCAGCTTTTTCCCGCCATCCACGGAGTTTCCCGCCACTGGGAGACGATTCCCGCCATTTCCAGAAGATTTCCCGCCTTGGAAGAGCGGACGCCATTATGGGCGTGCCAGAGGGTGGCAAGAGGTCACCTCCCATCGTGGGCCAGGTCAAGGAATGGCGCCAAAAGCGGAAACCGCCCCCACCAACAGAGACTGTGATGCTAGAGATGTCCATCAGCGTGAGAGAACTGCCCCTGGAACTGACAATCACAAAGTTGCCCCGGGACCACCTTCAATGTGGGCGGAGACAGAACAAGAGAGAGAAGATGGGTGCAGCCTGGAGGAGTCTGGAGAGAGCGCACCCGGAGACAAGAAGTCTGGAGAGGACTCCGGAGAAGCCGTACCCGGAGATGGAGGGAGAGGCAGGCAGTACCGACCCAGTGGTCAGGAGCCTGTTGCAAGCGACAACCCCAGAAGGCCTGGTGGAGATCCTGGCACAGCTCCCCCGAGACCGGGAGCATGCACAGACCGCACTGGAGGGCTTGGCTCAGAGGATGGCCCGAGTGCAGCGGGACGTCCTGGCCGCATGGGGCAGAGAGATGGCCCTGCAGGCAAGAACCCGCCAGCGAAGCACGCCACCCGAGACGAGGAGACAGACCGCCTCTGAGGATGGTGCAGGAGGAGTGAAGGCCGGAGACGGCGCCGAGAAGGGAGCTGAACAGATGGAGGCAAGTAAAGGGGACGTCACTACCCCGAGCCGAGAAACCGCGTGCCTGCCCCAGCTCCCCGTCGCAGAGCCCGAAATTCCCCCTGCCGTGCCCGTCGCTGCATCGTCACCGCTCCAGACAAGGCCTCAAGCAGAAGCCGCGGCCGCGACCCCTGTGACGTCACGCGCCTCAACCCTGAGCGCGGCAAAGCAGGAAACACCACCGGCCTGGTCGCAAGGTCTAGTACCCCCGGGCGCCGCAGTACCAACTGCGCCCTCTACCTCCACTGAGCCACCGGCCTGGTCGCTGGGCCAAGTAACCCCGGGCGCCGCCGTCTTCACGGTGCCCTTTACCTTCAGGGTGCCCCAAGCCTGGTCGCAAGGCCTAGTGAACCCGGGCGCCGCTACCACCACCGCGCCCTCAACATCTAGAGTGCCGCACCTGGGTGAAGACTTGTTTGCCCAGCACACGTGCCCGGATGGGCAGCCCTTTGTGTGGCCACCGGAGTTCCACCATCCCCGACTCCGGAAAGAAAGACCCCTAGATGAGCCCCTGATTCCGGTTCCGAAGCCCGTTAAGATCACCCCACTCTCGTTGGAGGAAGCGCAGTTTGCGTGGGACCCCACCGGAGGAGACCTCATGGGATTCACCCAAGAGACTCGGGCAGCCGCAGCTGAGCGTGCGGAGTGCTGCCGGCAGCAGTTAGAGGTCTTTGACCGGGAGCGAAGAGAGAGGCGGGTCCGAGAGCAGCGGCTGCAGGAACAGAGTGCAGAGCAGAAGAGCCGGACCAGGAGGAACCCTCGTGCAGCCCACGGTCCCCGTGCCACCGGGACTGTAATTAAATTCCAACTGCAGCACGGTTGGGGTTTCATCAGGGATCATCACACCCCCGGCGACGTCTTTGTCACCAGAAGAGACGTGGAGTCCCATCTGCCGGAGGGACACAGAGGTCGTGACCTATATGTAGGGGACGAGGTCACGTTCACCCGGCACAAGTGTGCCAAAAGACCCTACGCTCTCCATGTACACCGGCTGACGGAGGAGGAGCTACGGTGTGAAGAGGAGCAAGAGGACCCGGACGGGTCTGAAGGAGGAGCAGGAGTACGCCGTCATTAAAGTACGGTAAAGAGACTGTACATAGTTACCCGTCAGGGTATATGCCATGCTGCTAACTTAAAATATAGTCCCCGTTGGGACCAGCAAATTGAACTGTTCCAGTGTGTCCCATCTCCCCACAGGCTGAGGACTGTGAGCAGCCATCCCTTTTCCCCACTGGTCGAGGACTGAGAGCGGCCATATTCCCCTTTGTACATAGTTGCGCTTCTTAAGGCGCCCCCTACCGGTTTTATAGGAAACTGTTGTTTTTACTACAAGAGACTGTCGCACTTTACCCGGTCACAAGTTGCACCGTGGCCGGAGGAACAAAAATGTTATATGAAAAAGTTTTATGCTGATAATATATGATGTTTTATATGTTTATCTTTTATGAAAAAAAAAAAAAATGTATGTTTATGGATGTTTATTCTCTTACAGCCCGAGGACGTGCTGTGATTTACCAGGGGGGAATGTAGCACCCTGAGGACTCGGCTGCTACAGGGGTATTACACCTCAAGCCAGAGGTGTGGTATTCCACTCCCGGGTAAGGATGGAGTGTGGAACTGAGCTCAGATAGCTGCATACACTACATACATCCCATTTCCGGGGGACAGATCGACGGTACTCCCACCAATATATGTGCAGGTACGATAGTGTCTGTCCCTGGCTGGAGTGGGAGGGGGGTGGAACATCCCAGTAGTGTAGGGGCAGATAGGGGGAGCAGTCTGGGTAATGCTAGAAGCTCATTGGGTGCTGGTCACCTGAGCTCACACATAGAGGGAGTATATAAGGTGGGCACCATCTTAGGACAGGGTCTTTTGTAGAGAGAGTTCAGTCAGGCAAGAGGAGCAGAGCAGAGAAGCTCAGCCAGAAGGGCTGACAGGGAGTTGTGGTTCCGGCTGGGCCCAGCTCCAAGGCCAAGTCTGAGAGAGAGAGAGGAGTCAGAAGGACCCAGAGAGAAGAAGAAGGAATCCCAAGACCCCAGAATACAAACGGCAGGGTGAAGGGTTGGCACCCAGGGTACCGGATCCCAAGCTGGCAGAGAGAAAAGCACACCTTAGCCAGAGACCGGAGGTCGTGGGCAGGATCTGCCACGACCCTCACTAAATCCACTAGGAAGGCATACCAAGTATATGGTCAGGGAACCCAGAGGAGGTGTACCCACCAAGAGACCCGAGGGAGCCGGACATAAGTGGATCCCTAGTGAGAACGGCCAGAAGAGAGGGAAAGTCAGACAGGAGCTCAGGACCACGCTCCAGAATTGCTTGGGGGTTGGCCGAGTCCAGGACCTGGTGGACGCAGCACGGCTCGGGTGGTCGCTTCAGGCCAGAGTGACCATAAGAACACCCGTAAGTAAAAAAACCCCTGAACTGCACAGCCCGACTCTGAGTCTTCTTGCTGGATCATCCTGCACCTTCACAACCACCATCCTCTACATCTGACCCCCTGAGGCTATACCCCTCCCGTTGGGGGTTATACTATCACAGCTGCACACACACCACCAGCCTCAGCGGACCCTTCTGCAGCGGCGGCCTTTTGACCGCAAATCAACGGGTGGCGTAGTCGACACTAAAGAACATTTAACAACATCTGTAAAGACTGCCACACACTGAGTTTGACACCCTGGGCACGGACCGGGTCGCCGCCACTCGGAGACTACAACCCCCATCTGATCCGGCTCCGGGTAATCCCCAAACAGCACTGGCCCAGGGGGCGCGTCACATAAGTATGGGCACCCTTAACATTTTCTTGTTTTAAATACTCCTACCTTCTCTTTACTGACTTACTAAAGCACTTTTTTTGGTTTTGTAACCTCATTGAGCTTTGAACTTCATAGCCAGGTGTATGCAATCATGAGAAAAGCTACTTAAAGTGGCCACTTGCAAGTTGTTCTCCTGTTTGAATCTCCTCTGAAGAGTGGCATCATGGGCTCCTCAAAACAACTGTCAAATGATCTGAAAACAAAGATTATTCGACATAGTTGTTCAGGGGAAGGATACAAAAAGCTGTCTCAGAGATTTAACCTGTCAGTTTCCACTGTGAGGAACATAGTAAGGAAATGGAAGAACACAGGGACAGTTCTTGTTAAGGCCAGAAGTGGCAGGCCAAGAAAAACATCAGAAAGGCAGAGAAGAAGAATGGTGAGATCAGTCAAGGACAATCCTCAGACCACCACCAGAGAGCTGCAGCATCAACTTGCTGCAGATGGTGTCACTGTGCATCGGTCAACTATACAACGCACTTTGCACAAGGAGAAGCTGTATGGGAGAGTGATGCGAAAGAAGCCGTTTCTGCAAGCACGCCACAAACAGAGTCGGCTGAGGTATGCAAAAGCACATTTGGAGAAGCCAATTTCTTTTTGGAAGAAGGTCCTGTGGACTGATGAAACCAAGATTGAGTTGTTTGGTCATACAAAAAGGCATCATGCATGGCGGCAAAAAAACACAGCATTCCAAGAAAAACACTTGCTACCCACAGTAAAATTTGGTGGAGGTTCCATCATGCTTTGGGGCTGTGTGGCCAATGCCGGCACCGGGTATCTTGTTAAAGTTGAGGGACGCATGGATTCCACTCAGTATCAGCAGATTCTTGACAATAATGTTCAAGAATCAGTGACAAAGTTGAAGTTACGCAGGGGATGGATCTTTCAGCAAGACAATGATCCAAAACACCGCTCCAAATCTACTCAGGCATTCATGCAGAGGAACAATTACAATGTTCTGGAATGGCCATCCCAGTCCCCAGACCTGAATATCATTGAACATCTGTGGGATCATTTGAAGAGGGCTGTTCATGCTCGGCGACCATCAAACTTAACTGAACTGGAATTGTTTTGTAAAGAGGAATGGTCAAAAATACCTTCATCCAGGATCCAGGAACTCATTAAAAGCTACAGGAAGCGACTAGAGGCTGTTATTTTTGCAAAAGGAGGATCTACTAAATATTAATGTCACTTTTCTGGTGAGGTGCCCATACTTATGCACCTGTCAAATTTTGTTTGAATGCAGATTGCACATTTTCTGTTAGTACAATAAACCTCATTTCAAGGCAGAAACATTACTGTGTCCAACAGTTATTACATATATCAAACTGAAATAGCTGTTGCAAAAACACCAATTTTTAAAAAACATTAAGCTTAAGATTAATAGGGGTGCCCAAACTTTTTCATATAACTGTACAATTTTCATAGTCATGAAAATACAGAAAAATCTTTAAATGAGAAGGTGTGTCCAAACTTTTGGTCTGTACTGTATATATATGTGTGTGTGTATACATATATATATATATGCACATTCTATAAATGTCTATATATTAAATGACTACATAGACACATTTTCCTATATATGTCTCTAGAAGAGATGTCCCTAAAGGTACATTCTCCTATACATGTCTATATACTGACCTGTGTACACATCTACAATATATAAACAAGCACACAGTATATAGTATATACATTAGCTCAGCCCCCTATACCCAGTGCAGTACTTCTCCTGATCTGCCTCTCCTGGTATATCCGGAGCCGGTAATGTCTATAGCGTGTGCTCAGGGCTGCAGCTCATTATTACGTGTAAGGCCCGTCCTATACTGAACAACTGATGGACAGAGAAGAGATAGACAGTCATTATAATGAGGAATGTTCATTAAAACTCATTTTATCCACACAAATGACCCATGCTGCCAGCCAGGCTCCCGCCCACTGCCCTCCCAGCCTCTCCCTCCAGTGCCCGCCTCTGCCAGAGTCATCCCGAGCCCGGGGCAGTGCTCCGTGACGTCATGCAGCGTGCGTGGGACACTCCAGTCTCCAGTGCTGGCAGCTGGGAGCAGGATCCTGCAGCTCTGGCTCCCTGTCCTGCTGCTGCTGCTGCCTCCAGCATCCTCCTCCTCATCATCACCCTGCAGCTGTATGGTGGATCTCATCCTGCCCTACCCGCTCCTGGCTGCCATGGGGGATCAGCCCAAGAGTAAGTGCTTCTGCCCAGCACAAACTTTACTTTAGGAATTCAGAGTGGGTGAGAGAGTGGTCCACAGTCATGTCACCAGCATCAGCAGCAGGTCTGTCACTTTCTGCTATCACTCTTATCTCTGTCATCATATAGATAGATGGATACATACACAGATACACATGCATGCGGCCTCTGAGCCATATCGCTTTTCTATAAAGAGAAATGTATGTAATTTACCCATATTGTCTTTGTATACATAGAGAAGATAGATAATAGATGAATAAATAGATTAGATCAGACATTATTACAATGAACAGATTCTATCTATGTATGTAACATCTATCAAACACACTACTGATCCATCATCCATCCCCTCTATTAATCCATCTATTATGTAATGTGTTATCAATTATATATGTTTACTAATCTCTTTATTATCAGGTTATCAGGTATTCCTTAACCGATATATCTATCTATTAGGTAGATAGCTAGATATATTTGTTAATGGATAACAGGTAATTAAGGGATGATTTGACATATATTAATATGATACCACATTCCCTACAGAATAGATGTGTGTACAATGATAGCTGGTAGAGTGGTACTGTGGTAGTGTTAGGCCAGAAAGTTCTTCCCGCATTGTGTAGTTGTGATGAATGGAGGCACATTATGATGGGTGATGTGTGGGGTGACACTTGTGTATGGCTGTATATACTGTGTGTAGTAGTGATGAGTGGAGGCACATTATGATGGGTGATGTGTGGGGTGACACTTGTGTATGGCTGTATATACTGTGTGTAATAGTGATGAATGGAGGCACATTATGATGGGTGATGTGTGGGGTGACACTTGTGTATGACTGTATATACTGTGTGTAATAGTGATGAATGGAGGCACATTATGATGGGTGATGTGTGGGGTGACACTTGTGTATGGCTGTACATACTGTGTGTAGTTGTGATGAATGGAGGCACATTATGATGGGTGATGTGTGGGGTGACACTTGTGTATGGCTGTATATACTGTGTGTAGTAGTGATGAGTGGAGGCACATTATGATGGGTGATGTGTGGGGTGACACTTGTGTATGGCTGTATATACTGTGTGTAATAGTGATGAATGGAGGCACATTATGATGGGTGATGTGTGGGGTGACACTTGTGTATGACTGTATATACTGTGTGTAATAGTGATGAATGGAGGCACATTATGATGGGTGATGTGTGGGGTGACACTTGTGTATGGCTGTATATACTGTGTGTAGTAGTGATAAGTGGAGGCACATTATGATGGGTGATGTGTGAGGTGACACTTGTATATGACTGTATATACAGTGTGTAATAGTGATGAATGGAGGCACATTATGATGGGTGATGTGTGGGGTGACACTTGTGTATGACTGCATATACTGTGTGTAGTAGTGATGAGTGGAGGCACATTAAGATGGGTGATGTGTGGGGTGACACTTGTGTATGGCTGTATATACTGTGTGTAGTAGTGATGAGTGGAGGCACATTATGATGGGTGATGTGTGGGGTGACACTTGTGTATGGCTGTACATACTGTGTGTAGTAGTGATGAGTGGAGGCACATTATGATGGGTGGGGTGACACTTGTGTATGACTGTACATACTGTGTGTAGTAGTGATGAGTGGAGGCACATTATGATGGGTGATGTGTGGGGTGACACTTGTGTATGGCTGTATATACTGTGTGTAGTAGTGATGAGTGGAGGCACATTATGATGGGTGATGTGTGGGGTGACACTTGTGTATGACTGTACATACTGTGTGTAATAGTGATGAATGGAGGCACATTATGATGGGTGATGTGTGGGGTGACACTTGTGTATGGCTGTATATACTGTGTGTAGTAGTGATGAGTGGAGGCACATTATGATGGGTGATGTGTGGGGTGACACTTGTGTATGGCTGTATATACTGTGTGTAGTAGTGATGAGTGGAGGCACATTATGATGGGTGATGTGTGGGGTGACACTTGTGTATGGCTGTATATACTGTGTGTAATAGTGATGAATGGAGGTACATTATGATGGGTGATGTGTGGGGTGACACTTGTGTATGGCTGTACATACTGTGTGTAGTAGTGATGAGTGGAGGCACATTATGATGGGTGATGTGTGGGGTGACACTTGTGTATGGCTGTATATACTGTGTGTAGTAGTGGAGGCACATTAGTTCTCACTGTTGGGGTGACACATGTATGACAGTGCATACAGTGTGTGATATATGAGGTGCATGGAGTGCTGTGCACAGTGTGGCCAGATACATGAGCCCTGTACATTATATGGTGACAGTCCTGCTGCTCTCCAGTTACAGCCGGCAGATAACTGATAGCTGTCCTGTCCTCTGTGATGTCCCCGGCAGCGAAGCCAGGCCTGGCGGTGTGTGTGGGCTGTGGGAGTCACATCCTGGACCAGTACATCCTGCGGGTGTCCCCAGACCTGGAGTGGCATGCCGCCTGCCTGAAGTGCGCTGAGTGCAGCCAGTACCTGGATGAGAACTGCACCTGCTTTGTGAGGGATGGCAAGACTTACTGCAAGCGGGACTACATCAGGTGAGTGACCCTACAGCACCCACTGGCCTGAGCACCCTGCTGTAAACATGATCTCACTGTCATCCTTATTCTATGATGGGGGTTATCATCCCATTCTATGGTTATGTTGTTACAGTTCCTCATGGTGGTCTACAGGTATATTATTAGTGATGTTTTGCAATGATAAGACCCCTTGTCGGGTCCTGGGAGCTTTCTACCTATGGGGGCTGGTAGCCATGTATTCGAATGATTGTGCATGGGTGATTATGGGCTACTTAATACCAGAAAGGGTCATCATAAAGAATGGCTTCAGGGAGGGACAGGACTCAGTAACACAAAATGCCTGACTATCAGATCAGTGGTAGCTGAGAATATATGTCTAGTATATGTAATATATGTACTCTTCATATCAACATTATATGCGTGTTTTTGTGTGACAGGTCAGATAGATAGATCGATAGATGCTAGATAGGTAGTTAGATATCTAGATATGAGATAGATAGCAGATATTTGAATGGATGGATACATAGATATTAAATATACAATCTTTAGTTATGTAGATATTAAATATTACATGTTTCAATAGGCATTAAATATAAGATATTACATGTTACATATTACAAGAGACAGATTCTCTATATTAGTGTGTGATTACTGCTATATACGCTGCAGGCTGTAATATCACTGTGATTTAGCTGTTGTCTGTTCCAGTTGGCTTGCACTGTATGGATCAATCATATTTTCCTATATATTAACTGTGCAGAAAATTCTATCCCGGCGTAAAACCAGTGATTGGAATAATTTATGGTAGACTGACAAGGCTTGTTATTCTCCACTAGTGACCGTGGAGGCAGGATCTCTTGTAACTCCACACGGTGCCTGTAACACTATATACACTGAAGATAACTGTAATATATCAGCCGCCGATGCTCCCTGCACTGCAGGCACTAACATCAGGCTGGCAATGTGGGAAAAGAAAGCAGTACATCCAAATTCTCCAGTCTTGTTCTTTATGTTGCTCTCTTCTCTAATTAATGTATTTTTTACTATTCCTTTGGCCGGTATATTATGTTTTATTTTATCTTAAATAACGTATGTTAAATGTAGAAACAATTAGGAAAAATAACCTGGAAATTCTGAAAATAATGGTAAAACAAAAATATTATCATTGTATTGTATTACCAACGTTTCACTCTCATGTAGAACTCACTTGAAATTATCTGAATTTCTGAGTAAATTTCAAAATGAACATACATGCAAAATGTACTTTTGTCAATTTAAATTTTATATATATATATATATATATATATATATATATATATACCCGCACATATACATGTATGTGTCTATATGTATTTATAGCTATATATATATACATATATATATTTAAATCACTAAGCACATGTTTTAGCTGTTTTTGCACATTATACCGTACACTTCTTTAAATTTGTCTGTAGCATTTTAGTTGTTATTCGTACATAATAATTCTTTTTGCATTGGATACATGTTCGAGTTTTTAGTGTCTCGATAGTTTGATCATTTTCTGCTGCTTATCAAAAGCAAAAGCAAAAAGCATAGGTCTAGAAGCTAGTGTAATATTTATCCTCGATTCCTTTAAGAAATGGATGTCATTTGCCCAGCATAATAATAAGATAATAATTAGGAATGTGAGGGAAGAAAAAAAAATGAAATTCGAAGTGAAAATAAACGATTCTGTTTGAAACAGTTTACTGTCATCGAAACACAAAATACAACAAACTTAAAAGATATTAAATATGTTGAAAAAAAAAAATCCTGCATGGCAGTTAGTGTGCTCTCTTGTATGGCATTTAGCATTCTATGTATGGTGAAATCACAGAAATAGAAGAGCAGGATTATTAATAAAATCGTTGATTTTGACAACTTATTTGCACTTAACAGTTAACTGAACCCAACATGTAGGATAATAATTATTATTATAACCTCTGAACTCCATCACCTGTGTGCATACTCTTTGGGGCAAAAGTTAGAACCATCATACCCACGCCCACTATGTACACAGCTTCATATATATAATATATGCATATACACTAACACACACATACATATATATATGCTTTACATGCTATAAATACACACACATATATATATATACACACAAATATATACTTATATATACTTTATATATATATACACATATATATACACTTACACATATACATACACACATATATATATATATATATATATATATAAATATGCATACATACATATATATACACTCATATATACATATATATGTATGTATGTATGTATATATATATATATATATATATATATATATATATATATACATACACACACACAAACTTATATCCTGTCTGTTTATGAGAAAAGGGGTAAAGTCCACACGTTTACTATATATATATTCAAGTATATTCTGTTGGAGGGTTCATGTTTCTCAGAAATAACAGAGAAGCAGAATATACATACTATTATCATTATTGGAATATATTTCGTATGTATTTAATTTTTATTTTATTTCACGTACAATCGCTCACATGCCCTGGGTAACATAAAATGAATGTTATGGCAAAGATCCCACAACTTGCTGTGTCAGTGGTTTGTCTCTTCTGAGAATCTGTAATATTTGTAACAGGAAGATTAGAGAGAAGCTTAGGTGAGGAGATCTGAGTCTGGCACATTAATAGAAGTTATCATTTTGGCATTTTTAACGTTTACTAAATATTCGATTTATCTGACGATAGAAGTCATGGTGAGAACATATAAAATCCCCTGCAAAATAAATGTTGGGAGTAATGTGAGCCGCAAGGAATAGAGCCTGTAAGAATATCTTCTTTAGATAAGAAGTTTTGCAGGATATTCTTCGTGCGATCCTTTTCATGTTGGCTCCTGATGGACATAGGATCAGATAAATCTGCAGTCACAGCTCACATTGCAAGTACTTTGCGTTACCGTCATAGGTAGTCATGCACTGCAATAGAAACCGCACACCAAAACCTGTGCATGTTCTTTCCCTTCACATTTTATTCTAATGCCTCTAAGCTTCTCTCTATTACTGATTGATCTCAATTGGATATATTTTTCTATATATTTTTATTTTAATAAAAGATAGTGATGTAATGCATTATCCTATAGGTAAGGCTTTATTTATACTACATGTTTTTCATTTAACTGTATAGGAACTGATCTGCAGATCGATCACATTGATTTTTAGTAGATATGTAACTGATGACAGAATGCAATGTTTTTATGAGCCAGCATTCCTTTCTTTTATATGTGCTGAACAATGCTGCGCTATTTGCTATTTTTGCTTAGTTATTTTTCCTTCATTATTTTTTTTTTTGTAGAAGGGCAAATAGGATTTTATTTATTATTATTATTATTATTATTATTATTATTAAATTGGATGACAATTTATGTCATCAGTTGCATACCATTGACATAATTTTTTAATGAATGTGACATAAGCACAGAAAAGTGATCAAGCTAAAACATAGAAAAATAATAAACAAATCACAGCCAATGCAATATATATATATATATATATATATATATATATATATATATATATATATATATAAGTATTACATGTCCGCTGATGCAGAATATACTTTTATTGCATCTGTCTATAAATATATAGCATAAATCCGCCCATACAGCAGTGCTCCAGGGGCCATCACTGTGCAGCTATGCTAAAAGGCAGAACACACGTCTACAATTATAATATATACATTAATCATATAATAAATTTTCCTAGTGATAACCTGAAACACGCATTATGTTACCAATCTGAGAGCTGTGTGTATCTATAGAATTAGCACAGACATGTGATGATCCTTTTTTTTAGTCGTCAGAAGCAGATTACATAAAGGTGAAAGGTGGTCATAGACAAGAAGATAATTCTGCCAATTAAACCATGAATTAAGAGTTCCTGCAATAAAATTCATATAACTGGTAAATATATGTTCTTACCAATATATATTCTAACTAATAGAAATATATGCCAGAAGTTTTTACAATTTATCAGATGTCTAAAAAAATTCTGAGATCTTCTGGGTTACAATTGCTCCAAAATAATTTATCAAGATTATATATATATATATATATATATATATATATATATATATATATATATGTAACATTTTGGAATATATGTATAAATATACATATAATTTTGTATATATTTAATTCCCCAAATGTGGAGAATTGTGCTGATCATGGGGAATAATGCTTACACATATGAGCCACCATATTCTACAACAACCTGCAGACCTCTGCTTGCATTCTGACCTATATACAGACACATCATCACAGGTGGTTTGTTATTCTTGTCCAGGTTGTTTAGCACCCGGTGCCCCAGATGCCAGGGAACTCTGCCTCGTTCTGAGCTGGTAATGAGGGTTGGAGAGCGAGTCTATCACACCGATTGCTTCCGATGTTCGATCTGTAGTCGACGACTCCTTCCAGGAGAAGAAATCAGCCTTAGAGACCAGGAGCTATTGTGTGGGGCAGACCATAACATTGCAGGTATGAATGGCTGGATACCCAGGACACTATTTATACCTTATGGAGACGGGGGTCACATGTGACATCGGTATTGCCCCTTTTATTTGTATTTTTTGTCATCACCCTTTAAATCTTTGAAAACATGGAGCATTCTCCCATCATCGATTCATTGTCAGTTATATCATTTGTCATGTGAATTCCATTATAGAATGCTGGATCTACATAGGTTGATGGGACAACTATTTATGAACTGATTAGAGAGTATTATATATGGCAGACATTACATGGGGGGGGGGGGGGGGGGGGCAGTATGAGACAGAACACAAATCTGACCGCTCTGCAAGAGCCACTCTCCTGCTGGAGGACTGGAACTGTCTTTGTACTGCATGGCCGGACATCCATGTGAATGGTCGCCGTGTAATACCACCTCTCTCCAGCAGCGGCCGCTGTAGGGAAGCCTGCACGGCAGACAGCTTCTTGCAGGGATACAAGGATCAGGAACCGGGCGATCACTGGATTTTCAGTGTTTGTCTCTTAACCTCTTACCCCATAGTTGGTTTCTCAATAGTTTTGTATTTTGCACAAACGAAAATGTAGTAAAGGATCTAGTGTTTCATTGTGCAGATTTTTTTTATATATATTTGTATGTGTGCAAGACTTTACACCAGTGATAGATGGGAAGAATAAAACAGGCCTGGCATTCATGTTACCTTGGCCACATGTAAGCTGCTATTTAACAACTAAACTTTGGTTGATGTTTTAAGATGCATTTAATAAGTTGCCCATTTCCTCCATGACTCAATAATCAGGACTGTACAGCCCAGATGTCCCTCATCTCCTGCCCCATAATAATAATAATAATAATAATAATGAGCCAGTGTGGCTCGAGGCAGATGCCCAGCACATCATTTCATTCTGATGGAAGCAAGAATACCTAAATCCTATCACCGCTTGTTTAACTTACTTTCATCAACAAGAGCCATAACTTTTTTTTTAATTTACCATTTTTATAGCCATTTTTTTTAAGGATTAGTTGTATTTTGAAATTCCACCTTTTAATTTACCATATAATGACATAGTGTACATAAAAACCGCAAAAAAATTGCTTTATGGTCTTCACTATTTGGTAAAAATATAGTTTGTGGATTTTGCAATTACATTGATAGAAAGTTTATATATTATTATTATCATTATTATTATCTTGTTTTTATTGCCTTAAAAGATTAAAATATATATTTTTTCTTTTGACAGAGCTTTGCGATTACTTTTATTATTTTTTCGATGAGTGAGTTTTTGTTTCAATTAGTACAATTTAGTGGTATGTAGAACTTTATAAACATTTTTTGTTTGTTTTTTTGGGGGGGCATAAGGCTGGTTAACCGTATAATTGCATTTCTGGCATTCATTATTATGGCGTTTACAGTGTGGGGTAATTAACATAATAATTTTATAGTTTAGACTTTTACAGAAATAGCAATACCTATGACTTTTTTTTCTCCCTATTTAGATTTTTTTTTATTTAACAAATGAGAAAAAGGAAGATTTTAATTCTATTTTTTTAGGTTCTTTATTTATTTTACTCAATTTTAAAACGCCACTAATTCAACGGCGCTTTACAGACTTTATTGGCACTGTCCCCAATGGGGCTCACAATCTAGATTATTTATTTTTTTAAGTACCTTTGGGGGGATTTAAACCTACATTCAATTATTCCATGACAAAATGGAGTTAAATTGCCACTATCTGAGATAAGTGTGATGGTTACAAATACAGGCGAGTGTCAGCTGTATAATAGAACCAGCATCTGCTCCTGAGACCGCAATATAAACCCTCACCAGATATGTGACATACATGTAAATTGTATGGAGAAGTTAAACATATTACTGTTTTATGCATAATTTGGTGTCTTAAATTGGTCTATCGGATTTTACGTGTTAAAGGGTTTTATGAAATTAGTTAATAGTTGTTTTTTTCTTTTTTTTTTTAAAGAAATTGCTCCACTAATATGCTGAATGGTACTAAGATGCCAAGCCAGGCTCTTCCCATAAACAAAGCATTGTTTTTAATGTTTATTTTTTTTTGCTCTTGTATATCACTTTTAGTTAATGCCCACAAGAAATAAAATGAAGGGAGAGTTTTTAGACATTATTTAGCCATTTATGGGCCTGCATTTATTTATATTTATACACAGCTGACCAAGATCCTTACATAATGGGGCTAATTGTTATAAAAACTAGTGAAGATAATATCCATTTTCAAAAAAATAAATAAATGCAGTTCACTCCCGTCTACTTTTTATGCTTTTTTTTTTTTTTTACAATCCAATGTTTAGTAAAACTATATGGGTGCAGATAGTTTGTGTGATGTGAATATCCAAGAGAAATATTTCAGATATCTGCTTGATGCATTCATAATACCCATTGAAGCGATTTGAGAAGGCTGTCCACGTATGGCCACCTTTTCATTTACAGTGGCTGTGGCATCAGGTGAGAGGGGCGTTGGGGGTCTTTTGTTCTAGAGTGTATTTCAGAGGTGGGACCTACATCTATTAAACATTTATGGCATGTCTGCTGGATGTGCCATTAATGTCTAAGACACGGACATTACTACTTTAGTTCAAACATTCTTCTATTGGAGAATAATCTATAGAGGGCAATTTTGTGACTTGGAAACTTTTGTATTACTTATCTGATAGATAGTCTCTGGCAGAGTTTTGAGGCAGCTGATTGTCCAAAACACGTGTGTTTGTATATATATATACTGCAGCAGAATACAGGGAATACACTCATACCATTGGTAGGGTACTCCTCCTTGACCCTTTTGTTGTATTTCTTAGCTCCGTTGTTGCAAGATTAAATAAGTTGGCAAATCTGAAGGGTGGTGCCTGGTCTGTGCCTAAGAGGGCAAAGAATGATGTAGGGATTTTCTCTTTCAGGCATTAGACACATAAAATGTATCTGAGTTGCCTAGAATATTCCTTAACAAAGAAATGGATCACACCATGAAAAATCCAATCGTCAGTTCCACTAGTTACAGTCCAGCTTGGATCATGTTAACATCAACCCAGCAATTTTTTCTGTACCTTATTTCTGATTATATACACAAATGCCCCTATGACCACAAGGCGTCTTACCAGTAGTTTGTAAGCTTCCAGATTTTACTAATGATTAGTATGTTTAACCTATGCAGAGAAAGAAATATCGGGACAAATGATCACATCTCCGTCCGTACTCGGAGTATTATGTTCTCCCACAAGTGTACCTTACATGACACTGACGTCCCTGATGACTTCTCATTACAAATACTGTATCCATCCTATTTGGTATATTCATAAATCATAAACTAACACTGCCCAGAGGAGAGATAAGAATCACAATAGATTGTTTACCTACCTAGATTACTCCATTCACTAATTATCCATGATCTTGTTTCCTTTGGTCATTCCCTAGACAGGTCAGCTCATGAGTTTTGGGTTATACATACATGTACATGGTACCTAGCAGATGCTCATGCCATCATTGTAAATAGCCAAGCATTAATTGTATAATAGTCAAGCATATATTTGTGCACCCTACTGGATTATTTTCTTAAAACAATAATTCTATGTTCACACGTTGCATTGGCAGTAAAGAAGCTGCTTACAAAAAGCAGGATTTGCTGCTTTTTTGAGTTGGATTATATGTGTCATTTGTCTACAGTGCATGTTTAATAAAAGTTTAATTCACCAAAAAGAACAGCAAAAATGCGTGGTGGCTTTTTTTTGCAGCGTTTTTGCACTTTCTATGATGAAAAAAAATGCTGCAATTTTCCATTTCAGCCAGCAAAAAAGCAATGAATCGTGAGCATGACATTTCTAAAATCTCATAGTTGTTGGTGGTACAGCAAAATTTCACTTGCATAAAAAAAAGCAGCCAAAAATCGCTGCAAAAACGCAACATGTGAACATAGCCTAAGTTACGTATTTGGACTAGCCTTATCTTATGGGAGTACACATATATAGCCATTGTCACAAGGGTCTTTTTTAATATTAAACTGCATATTTTTTCACATTTTATGTTCTAGTAAATTAGTTGGATCCTGTGTGGGTATTGTACATGGGTATTAAATGATTAAGATAATAAGCAGGGCCATCAATATAATATACAGACTTTCCTCTGGGCACACTTATCACCATGTTCATATATCAGTATGCTATATTCCCGGTTTTTCTTTATCTTTGTGCTAGACAATGGCAGATCGTCACTTAGGTCCCATATCCACAAGCAGACCGAAAAGACCACAAGAGTACGGACAGTTCTGAATGAGAAGCAGCTACACACGCTCCGGACATGCTACGCAGCCAACCCCAGACCAGATGCCTTGATGAAGGAACAGCTTGTTGAGATGACGGGTCTCAGCCCTAGGGTGATCCGTGTCTGGTTTCAGAATAAGCGCTGTAAAGACAAGAAGAAATCCATTCTCATGAAACAAATTCAACAGCAACAGCAACTCAGTGACAAAACTGTAAGTGAAGTACTCAAATTTATTGGTAAGAATAGTGCTAGAATGAGGAGTCATGTCATCCATGAAGTGCCAGGGATATTTTAGCTTGTTAAGTGGATTTCCTTTTCCTTGAGATGCTGATAACTACTTAACCAAATAAGGTCCCTGAATAATGAAAATAAAGTTATTTTAGTTTTATTTCACACATCTGTCCAAAATGAAGGACTGTCTTCTGCTCTGTTAAATAGTGAACTGCATTACTAGACCAGTTACACACAGTTTATAATGATGATATTGATGCGGATTCCTTGGGATAGGAAATATTATACTTGTGTTATTGCTGCATCTTATCACGTCAATGCTCCTGAGTTGTCTGTTCAAGTAAATCCTTGTATTCTCTCTTTTTTAGAACTGTGCATTGCACTAACGTTGAGAAAAAAGATTCCCAGGACCCTAGTCCATGGACGCAGGAGCATTGTACTACTAACCTTCTCCTACCTGTCGATATCCCTGGTACCTCTTCTGATTAGTAATCCTGGGGCGACATTATATGTGCATTGCTTAACTACATTGTTAATCAATCAAGGATACCAGCAGATAGTAGGAGGTTTGCAAGGCTGTGGTCTGACATCTGTAGACTACTAACGTGGCGCTTACCAGAGTCCAGCAAAATTCTTTTGCCCAACTCTACATTGTAGCAATCCTCTGTTACTCCTCCTGGAAATATATCATTAAATTGAAAACTGGGTATTACCATAATCAATGTCAATCAAGTGTGTCTGTACAGTCTTAGGGCTTGTGCAGATGACCGAATTATTGGTCCGAGTGCAATCCAACAAAATATTGGATCCCACCCGGGCCAATGTTAGTCTATCGGGTAGTACACATGTCTGATTTTTTCCTCGGACAGAGTCTGTCCAAGGAAAAAATTGATGCATGCTTGAGTGTGATCCAGTATTAGATGTACTGCACTGACATCTGAGTGTAGTCCAGTTTCCGCAGACACACAATGGAGATGATGGAGACATTTTGTTCTCCATCTTCTCCTCAGTGTGCTATGGTTCTCTCATCCAGAAGAATCAGATCACATGAGAGAATCTATGGTAATCTGCATGAGCTCTTACACTAATTAAAAGTTGTCAAATCGTGCAGTGAAACACCCTACTGACAGGGAGAATGGTAAAGGACAGTTGTCAATTTATTCATACATTTCCAAATACATAAACAGAAGAACAGCACAATGTAGATTTCGGAGAAAACATTCTCAGAAATTGTTGTTTCTTTGGGAAAACAAATATTTAGTAAAACAGACAAAAATGATAGGTCTTCTTTGAAAAAAGGAAATATTTCAAGATCTGTTTGAATGGAGAAATCTGTCAGTATTATATGTGTGAGTAAAAATAGAGGGAAACTTCAAAACATAGACATTATTTGCTGCGTGCTCCAAAAAACATACTCTGGTCTTGAATGATTTTTTAAAGTGCATTATAAATTTAGCAAAATTGCCCCATGTCTCAAGACGTGGAGTTTAAACAAGTTGTAACATAATGAATCCAACAAATGTGTATAAACAGATAGTGCTGCCTCTAAGGAGATTCAATGAATCTTCAACAATTTTGTTTTTCTTAAAAAACAAACAAAAAACAAACATACAATGCCAATTTTGTATGTAAAAAAAATGTGGTGCCCCCATGCAGCAAGTTAAAATTGTCACACCAGCTACTGTCAGGGGACGGAAACTCAAGATGAGGCTAAATTTACAAGAATTTTTAAGAATATGCCACACCATATTGTAGCTTTAATACATGTGTTATGTAACAGTAGTCTACATACTATTCAAATATGTTTTCATATTTATCATAAAAGGGCTTTTAATATGATATTTCTGTTTTTTTTTCTGTTTTTAAAGTTAGACCACAATCTTGTAAAATGTTCCCTGTTAATGATGTAGTAATTTCTGCAGAGCCTTCAAGGGTTAACTGGCACACCACTCGTAGCAGGAAGTCCCATCCGCCATGACAGTGCCGTACAGGGCACTGCGGTGGAAGTACAGACCTATCAACCTCCATGGAAAGCACTCAGCGATTTTGCATTGCAGAGCGACTTGGACCAACCTGCATTTCAACAGCTGGTAAGGAAAGCCTTATAGTATAGGAAAAGATAAGTGTGTACACCGGGATAGAAGGAAGACAGGGACGTATGGGTGTAATGGGACTCCGATCATTGCCCTGCGCACTCCTGCACATTATTACTGGTCTGGGGATGCTGGCGAGCCTACCAAAATGTCTGGATATAAATCAGATCATTCAAAAGTGGAAATTTATACAAGAAGTTATTCTCTTCTTGATTGGACAATATAATACAGATTGACAGGTGCACCATACCTAGAAGGCACCAGCCTCTTAGTAACACAAATAACCATTTTAGCTGTCGTTCACTAGCATGTGATATATGTGCAGCATTGTATATACAGCACCTGGCAGATGAGTTATGCACACTGGTACAGTATGTAGTCTGTATAATCATGGGATCTGCCAGAGCTCCAAATTTATTTGTTTGAACAATATATTAAAGGGGTTGTTCACCTCTGGAGACAATTTGCAGTGCTTCAGTGTAGAGACAGCTGTCAATCAAATGCTGGGGTGTGCTTACAGCCGCTGCTCACTGTGTTCTGAGCGCTGACTGTACCCACACCGGCACACCTGTATGACTAAAAGCCAGAGGGACGAATAAAGTTAATTTTCTCCCGGGTGCCGCACTTTCAGTATACTGGCCGCACACCTTTATAATGCTATTAACCTGCAGATTAACCCCATATCTGCAGGTTAATAGCATTAACCGACCTGACAGGTTTCATTTAACACTCTAGCCTGCAATAAACTGTGCAGCACAGAGGCTAGAAGATGCAAACGGTGCAAAAAGTTTAATGAAACCCAATTACAAGATTTTTTAGCAAAAAATACATGCACCTCAGTAAAAAAAATTGTCCCCAAAAATGGACAATCCCCTTTAAACTTGATTATAGAAATGAACTAGGACATATACAGTAACCTGGACCGTGTATTTATATGCATCATGTGCCCTGATAACACCTCTTCTTAATATACCGTAGATGTCTGTCATAATATAAATAGGGCACGTAATGTCTTTAGTCAGTAATTCAGTGTAGAACCACTTTATAATAATAGTAACAGTAAATGATTGCTACAGTCCCTTTGCCTCAGTATGTAACATTTTAGCTGATATTTGGAGTAGTGGCCATGGGTCAGTCATGACAAGGCCATTATATATGACACATATAATATGGTAATTGTATGTGTCACTGTATTTTACATTTTGCATTACTGTTGGCTTTCCTGTTAATCAGTCACATAACAAAGTTATACTGATAGGAGATTTAGTAAAATATAAATCCTGCCAGGTCCTGGATTAATGTCTGTGAATAGATCAGTGATTGCAGGCTGTGTGCAGTGCTGTAAAATATGCAAAAGAAAATAAATAGGATACAGTAGGCAAAATTCATGCTGCGTATGGAAGTAGCTACTCTGTGGATTGGTTTATATCACAACTGTACAGATAATTATGGTAAAAACATTGGTGTTCCCTACAGGAAAAATTCAGGCATTGCCTTTTTTTCTAAACTGAGTTTCAATCGGCCCTTTAGGACCATTAGGGGATTATTTTTAAAGTAATTCATACAATTTACTGTTAATTTATACAATATTTTCAATATTTTTAGCAAGTTGTTACTATTATTGTTTATTTATTTTATGCTTTAATTTGTTACATTGGCTTATAAAAGGTCCTGCAATATGGTAAATGTATGTTACAGTGTATGTTACTATGTAATGTTTGTTCAGTGAAAGAGTTTGCAAGAGGCAGCGGCCACACGATTCATATAGCTTTAATATCGCTAATACCATCCAGCATCTGCTATACAGAACCCATATAGGGGTATGTGCACACAACGTCTTTTTTATAAGCGCTAAAAAAACCACTACTTAGTATCAACATAATGCACATGTTCCATTTTTTGGCATTTCTTTTATCCGCTTGAGGCTTCGAAAGTCAAGAAATCGTTAAAAGAAGTAATGTCTTCTTTCTTTGGGCTTGGAATCTATTCGCTAACTAAAGTTTAAATTACAAAAAAAGACACTGGCGTCGGAAAAACGCCAATGAAGATGCTTCGGGATAAACACCTGAAAGACGTTGTGTGCACATACCCTTACTATGCCACACCACTTTTTGTATAGTGTTGATCTAAAGCCCAATAAATTTCTGAATTGTTTTGGTTTCATACTCATTGTTGATGTTCTACCATATTCCAGGTATCGTTCTCAGAATCAGGTTCTCTTGGTAACTCTTCGGGGAGTGATGTCACCTCCTTGTCCTCTCAGCTTCCTGACACCCCCAACAGCATGGTCCCCAGCCCTGTGGAAACGTGAAATCTTCACACTGGGACTGAGCAGCATGGACCCTGCATGATACCCCTTGACACTCCAGAGAACAAACCCCAAGCACTCATACTGCAGGAACCTCCTCCTTATCTTCAGGGCTGTGCATCAGTCTGGAACCTGCACATTTCCAACTTTTTACAAGGATTTGGGAAGAAAACAGGAATTTATGGTTCTTTTTTGAACTGGTCTCACCCACAACTCATCTCAGAGGAGGATGTCTCTAATCCGATAGCAGATTTCCACTAGGGAAAGTATCCGTCTGCCTTGCAGTATTCAACTGGCTGAGACCCTGTCTTCTTACCTAAACTCATGGGACTTAGAAATATTTATACATATCAAATGTTGAGACATTTGGTGAACTTGGTAATTTATCTTGTGGATCGAGGACTTTATTATCGAACAAAAGTAAGTTATTAATATTTATTGTCAAAAACACAGTAATGAAATGTTAATAAAAAATATTCAGAAGCTCTGATGTCTCCTATTATAACATGAACTTGGTTAAAGATAGTCACTTTATATTACCTAGAATTACCTGGAATGAACACAATGCATAAAACGCACAAAACAATTCTGGTGAAATCTCGAGAAATGGAGGGTCCTAACTAATGAAGGCTCACTTGTATGCATCTACTGACAGAAGATTTCATGTGCACTATAGCCACATATAATTTGGGGACCTGTAGGACATATTTATCGAGCACCCACTGCCTTTTCCCTACAAGTTTCATTGTGTTGGGGAAATTTAGCCTTGCTTTTCAAGTTGCACTGGGTGTATCTATTAACAAAAATATTCTGCCAATTGCCAGTATGTCAGTATTAGTAAATGTGCCCCATTGATATAGTTCAGATATAGTTATGTGAAAATCGGCACAGCGCTCGGCACGACACAGCGCTCAGAAGAGGTCTATGTCCATTTTGTTTTGGCTGTTTGTAAGGGTCTTGGCTCACTTATAGTGAATCTGTCAGTAGAATCAACCCTCCTGAGCCATCTATATAAGCATGGAGTTCATTGAAAGTTGATCTGTGATCCGATGTCTTATTCCAGAGTAATCCACATTTTTCTTATATGTAAATGAGCTGTTAAGATCTATGGGCAGAACACAGATCTCCCTAAGAATCTTCCTCAGACTGGTGACACCCCTTTTATTTACAAGAAGGTTTGGAGGCAAATTCTCAGTGGGATCTAGGTCCGGCCCATAGATCTTAACAGCTCATTTACATATTAAGAAAAATTATGATTTCTTAGGAATAAGACATTGATATCAAGATATAATTTTATTCTATTCTCTATGACCTGCGTGGCCATATAGACGGCATAGGAGGGTTGATCCTACTGACAGATTCCCTTTAAACCTACAGATAACATCTTCTAGTATATGTTAGTAATATGTTAACCTTCTGATCTATTCTATATTGCACTTTTGCTGGTAATGAGTCCTTGTAGCCATGGTATGGTGAATAACTTTGAGGGAAAATGCTTATAGTGATTTCTAAGTAAGCATCTCTACCCATAAAGTGGCCATGCACATGAGATAAAAGGAGTAGAATCAGATTGATGGTTGAACACACATGCACATTTTAGTCAATGTTGGTAGTTATGGTCATTCAGACTGGCCGTACGTGTTCACGTGACACAAGCAGAAGGAAAATACGTTTTCTGGGAACATTCTAGGAATAATTTTTCATGAAAGTATCATTTGTAGACAAGCAACTGTTGGATGAAAATGTTAAACTTTGCTGACCTATTTTCAGACAATAATGGTCTGTAATCAGTCTGCAAAAATTATTGTTTATGTTAAAGGGGTTGTCCGATCTTAAACTACAAGTTTGAAGTCACTGTACATGACTGCAGACTTGTGAATCCTGACATCGCATGCACTGCGCACTGTAAGGATTCTCCAGTGCCGGCGCTAAGAACGATGGTCATGTTACCGCAAGTATGCAATATTCATACTCCCGGCCACATTCTTACTAGATCGGCGTGGCCTCGCTCAATCCAAGTGTATTGAGCAAGGCTGGAAACAGTCTAGTCGGAATGTGGCCAGGAGAATGCCTATTGCATACTTGTGGTCACATGACCATTGTTCCCTGCACTGGCACTGGAGAATCCTCACAGCACGTGGTGTGTGCGATGTGAGGAATCACAAGTCTGCAGTTCTATACAGTGACTGCAGACTTCTAGTTTAAGACTGGACAACCCCTTTAAATGTCACACATTGTACAATTAAGTTTCAAGTAGGTTGAAATTGTCTTTTTTTATCAACATTACGCTAGTGTATTTTTGGTTCATGTGTTGTCTATGTACACAAAAGACCAATGCTAGCCTGTGTTCTAGTACACAAGGCCTACTTGTCACATGAACCTCAGGTCTGTGTGAGAAAAATCATGGCATCTGCTATTCTGGTCCAGTTTACATAGCAGACTACTGTATGTTAATAGTCGTCAGCTCCTGCACCCATGTGCTATGCAGATGAGCACAGAGAGCTGTACACGGGGCCAGTCACTTCTGCAAAGTTCATCACTCGTCTGAATGTAGCCTTAGACTAGTATGAATGGGCATCTTTACAGTGACGATGAAGGATGCGGCTGTAAGGACTCCCTTCAGAATATGAAAGTGTATCCATGGCTGGTGCTTTCTATTACATGAGGCTCGTTAGGTGATATTTATACATTTCTTTTTTGTTTAGTACATTTTACTCTGAAACATTGCATTACTTCAGAGGAAACATACTTTGACAGATCGGCTGGGGACTATGTGCCATGGACGACTAGTCCAAGAGGCAGGTCCTCAGCAGCTTCTCTCCACCCCGCTCACCTCTATCGACAGGTCTCTCCCTCTGTGCATGTGTAAAGAGAGGCAAGTTATTGGGCGGGGAGACGCCACCGGGGATCTGACTTTTGGACTGGTTCGCTTTTTAAAGTATGTTTCCTCTGAATCTCTGCAAAACTTCAGAGTAAGGCCTATACAGCTGTATAGCACTGGGCTCACATGACTAAAGCTTCAGTGCATAAGGTACAGAGTAGGTCCTTTATGTTGCTTGGTTCACCTGTGCATTAGGGTATGGTATTATGCAGTTATTGTTATTATTTATTTATATAGCGCCATTGATTCCATGGCGCTGTACATAAGGGGTTACATACAAAATACAGATATCACTTACAATAAATGAACTAACAATGATAGACTGGTACAGAGGGAAGAGGGCCCTGCCCTTGTGGGTTTACATTCTACAGGAACGGTGAAGGAGACAGTAGGTTGGGGGGTTGCAGCAACTCTGGTTGGTGGTGATGCGACAGCGTAGTCATTGCAGATTGTAAGCTTTCTTGAAGAGATGGGTTTTCAGGTTCCGTCTGAAGGATCCGATAATCGGATGTGTTGAAGTGTTACAGTTCCTTATGTTCAAGGGATTGTCCAGGACTAGAAAAAATATGGTTGCTTTGTCTCAGAAACAACATCCCTGACCATGATTTGTGCATGGAATTGCAGCTCAGTTCCATTTCAATTGGGGCTGAGTTGCAATACCAGACATAATCCATGGTCAGGGGTGTCACTGTTTCTGTAAAAAAGGCTTCAATTTTTTTTTCTAACCTTTTATAGTATATGGAAATCTTTTGGGACAATTTTTTTGGAGGGTGGGTTAAAATAATTTTTGCAATTGTGTTTCATTAAAAAACTTTGTATCATTTAGACTTTTACAAGCTTTATGATTTTCTGCACATTGCTTGCTGCTAAATGAGTTAACTGAGGATCTGTCAGTCAGCTCTTTTATGTCTACATGCTTTAAAGGGAACCTGTCACCAGAAAAATGCTATTAACCTGCAGAAATGGGGTTAATCTGCAGGCTAATAGTGTTATTAACCTGCCCGGTGTGTCGGCACTTAGACGAACGCTGCGGGGAGAAAATTAACTTTATTCCACCCGGCAGTCATGGCGCTGGTGCATGTTCAGTCACCACTCTGAGTATACAGAGCGGCGGCTATAACAGCGCCCCCGTCGTCAGGGCTGGGGACGTGATTAGAGTGGTTCCTCAAAGTTTTAATATTTCTATTTGTCGTCAGTAAAAGAAAACAAAAACATTCTTCTTTACATCCAGAGACTGAAACCCTTTACAGACCTTATACTTTTCACAGCTCTGGCTATGGCTGTATTCACACAGCCGTGTGTTACCATCCGTGAGAAACGGACCAATTTTTATCCCAAGTGTCTTCTTAGTTATTTCCATTTTTTTTCCCTATTTTAAAAAACTGCAGCAGGAAGGCTGTGAACTATTTTTTACCTACTGACTCTTAACAATGGACCAGTGAAAATCTGATAAAACACGCAGGAAACGATGAAGTAAAAAATGTTTTCCATTTCTCATCCATGTTTAGCGTAACCCAATAGACTTTAATGGCCGAGTATGATTAGAATAGGACATGATCTGGGTGCAACAGACCGGACACATAGATCTAATTCTAAAACGGATGTATATGTGGATCAATAAAACGTTATGGGTCCGTGTGCTGTCTGAGAAAAAAGGAACGGAGCCTTGGGTTGTATTCACACATTTGTGTGAAATGTCCGCATGGTGACCGATATTCTTTCGTGGGCAGCACATGCACCGATAGAGTTGAACGGATGTATTCAAAGGTCTGTGAAAATCACAGAGTGAGAGCCGTAAGGCCAAATTCACATGTTCAGTATTTGGTGAGTTTTTTACCTCAGTATTTGTAAGCCAAAACCAGGAATGGAACAGTCAGAGGAAAAGTATAATAGAAACACGTCACCACTTCTGTATTTATCACCCACTCCTGGTTTTGGCTTATAAATGCTGATGTAAAATACTGACCAAATACTGAACGTGTGAACGTGGCCTAAGACTCAGAACATGTCCTGTTCTAATCCGTGTTTGTGGATCAGACTTGGCCATACTAGTCCATGGAAATTGATGAAATAGGAACGTAAATTGGAAGGCTTCAGATTTGCTTCCATGTCTCATGGATCTGTTGCTTAGAGATAAATTTTAATTAAAATAAATGTGACCTTCTGGGGGTCTTATTATTGGCTAGGAAGCGATCGCACCTCTTCAGTGAGAAAAAAAATCGATCAGTTTCTCTGGGATGGTAACACACGGATGTGTGAATACAACCTTACTATAGTTGTATCCAGGCTCCTTAGGTCATGTTCACACGTTGAGTATTTGGTCAGCATTTTACCCCAGTATTTGTAAGCCAAAACCATGAGTGGGTGATAAATACAGAAGTGGTGACGTGTTTCTATTATACTTCTCCTCTGATTGTTCTTCTGGTTTTGGCTTACAAATACTGAGGTAAAAAAAATCACCAAATATTCAACATGTGCACGTGGCCTTATACAACCTAAACAACCTGGACCTCAGGCTGAGACATTTCACTGGTACTTTGGGAGAGTTTATTAATATTGGAGGATGTATGATGGAATGTGCCAGTAAATGTGCACCAGTGGTGTAGCATGGGAAAGTTTTTTTTGCAGGTTTTTTATTGAAGATTTTTTCATGTGTTTTTTATTTATTTAAGATTATTATAAGACTATGGAAAGACACCAAATGCACCAAAGTTGAGTAAAAAGAGCACAACGCTCTCTTGGTAGTAGGTTTTATATTTCCCTATTGACATACTGCTAACAACTAATAATAAAAATATTAATGTTTATATACTGCCAGTATATTTTGCAGCACTCTATAATTCAGAGCGTGCATGTAGAAAGAATATCAGTCAGTTCAGAGTAAGGCCATGTGCACATGTTGGGTATTTGGTGAGTTTTTTTACCTCAGTATTTCTAAGCCAAAAACAGGAGTCAGAGGTAAAGTATAATAGGAACACGTCACCACTTCTGTATTTATCACCCACTCCTGGATTTGGCTTAATAATACTGAGGTAAAAAACTCACCAAATACTCAATGTGTGCACGTAGCCTAATACGTTATTCAGCCATGAGACGTAAGGGCCCTGCTCACCAGCCTAAAATTTGGCTGCAGCATGACAAACGCCATGAAACACTACAAAAAAAATGACTCTCTCTCCCCCTTCTCTCTCTCTGTCTCTCACCCCGTCTCCACTATCTCCACCTCTCTCGCTCTCTGTCTCTCACCCTGTCTCCCACTATCTCCACCTCTCTCTCTCTCTCTGTCTTTCACCCCGTCTCCACTATCTCCACCTCTCTTGCTCTCTGTCTCTCACCCCGTCTCCCACTATCTCCACCTCTCTCGCTCTCTGTCTCTCACCCCATCTCCCACTATCTCCACCTCTCTCTCTCTGTCTCTCACCCCGTCTCCACTATCTCCACCTCTCTCGCTCTCTGTCTCTCACCCCGTCTCCACTATCTCCACCTCTCTCTCTCTCTCTGTCTTTCACCCCGTCTCCCACTATCGCCACCTCTCTCTCTCTCTGTCTTTCACCCCGTCTCCCACTATCTCCACCTCTCTCGCTCTCTGTCTCTCACCCCGTCTCCCACTATCTCCACCTCTCTCTCTCTCTGTCTCTCACCCCGTCTCCCACTATCTCCACCTCTCTCGCTCTCTGTCTTTCACCCCGTCTCCCACTATCTCCACCTCTCTCGCTCTCTGTCTCTCACCCCGTCTCCCACTATCTCCACCTCTCTCTCTCTCTGTCTCTCACCCCGTCTCCACTATCTCCACCTCTCTCTCTCTCTGTCTCTCACCCCGTCTCCACTATCTCCACCTCTCTCTCTCTCTCTCTCTCTGTCTTTCACCCCGTATCTCACTATCTCCACCTCTCTCTCTCTGTCTTTCACCCCGTCTCCCACTATCTCCACCTCTCTCGCTCTCTGTCTTTCGCTCATTCCATCTCTATCTATCACGTTGGTTACGCAGCTGTAACATTTTTTTTAGGTGACAGTGAACACTTTTTATCAGGTGTGGTGGGTGTAGCGTCTTAGTCACCACTGCGTGACGCAGCAATATCTCGGTAAATTTTAGACTCAGGCTTGGGTTCACTTGCTGCTATTTGTTTGAAAATTCAGCTTGACTTAAAATATAAATGTAATAATGAACAAATACATAAGGAGAAACTATTTTTTTACCATGCTGCCCTGTGAAAATCTGTCCTTATAATAATGTTTGTATAGTACTACTCCCTACCAAAGTTAGCCCTCTTTCTTGTCCTGGATATTACCTCTTCTTCACTTATGTCTATGTTCGATCTGTGAGTTTGGTGTTTCTGTTCTTTTTCATGTGTTAAATAGTATTTTAACTTAACATCAAAAATTATCATTGAATTAAAGAGTCCGATTCGGATTTAGTTTTTTTTTAATTCCACTTATTACGCTGCACAAAGTTTTCCAAATCTCTGAGAGTCCAAATAGCCTAGTTACTTCTGCCTGCTGTATTGGTAGCCATATTGATTGTCATTCGGTTCTCCAAAGAGACGATGTAAGAGCTTAAAAAGAATCTGTCAGCTACATTTCACCCACAAAACTATTTATAAGTTCATGTAGCTCTTTCAAAGACAAGTCCAGCAATACCTTTACATCGCCAGTCTGTTCTTCTATTACTGAGAAATCAGCAATTAAATCAATATGCAAATGAGTCTGTAGATCTGAAACCTCTGTCACTCCAGCTCTTTTACCAACCAAGTACTACGTTCTCCTACTTGACTAACAGTTTCTATGCAGTGTTTCTTCTGCCAAAGGAACTGTCAGTCAAGCAGGAGGAGGTCGCATTGGGCACGGAATAGAGTTGGAGTGACAGAGGCTTCAGATCTACCGGCTCATTTGCATATAAATTCAAACACTGATTTCTCAGTAACAGAGGAACGGACTGGCCTTGTAAAGGTATTGCTGGACTTGTCTTTGAAAGAACTACATCTACATATAAATAGTTTATCAAAAGCTCCGAGGTTACAGCTTTGCCAAGCTGTAGCTAAAATGGCAAAAACATAATGTTTTACTACAAACTAGGATGGCTTGGGTGGTAAACATTATTTTTAACTCTATATATGTAATTACCCTCAATTAGCATCTTATAATGACTACACTTCCAGCTAATATTATAAATCAATGCGTTATATCGTAAATCTTTCTGTTGCTGAGCAGCGAGACAATCTATGGAGACCTTAAAATAAATGTATTCAAAATATCTGGAAAATAACCAAACTCATTCCTTTTATAGTAGTAGAAGCTTATGTGGTACTACAAGGAGTCTAATCTTACATCTGAGTTCCCAAGCAATATTATTAAGGATATAATTTACAAGATCTAGTATTTATATGAATTACGCAGGGTTAAGTGATAAGAATATTTGGAGGCCTAATAGAGGCGTAATGTGATGCACATAGCTGTGTAATTCATTCCACACTCAAATGACGTTTGAAGGGTTAAATCCTAATAGAAATTACATGTTCATTGGGTTAAATGCCACGTCCCAAGCGGCAACAGCAGATTTTTACTGAGAAAGATAATTGTGGCTTTTCTGATACCAAATCATTTTGGAAGGGTAACTTTAAATCAAATTATAGAAAACACAAACACAATACCTAGTTCATGATTTTATACAAATGTAGCAATGTAACTAAACACAATTAGACCGAGCAGAGCCCGAGCGAGCGTGTCCCAGGCACAAGTGAGCGCTATAGCCCTCATAGTATGGATACCCCAGTCTGTGTCCTCTAACATTGAGCTTGGTCCTATTACTTGTCTAGACAGCCGGCAGCTTGTTATCTCCCTCTGGCATCACCTGGAAATGATACACTGCAAGTCCCCGCTATGGCCTGCTCTGGGGTCCAGCCCATCTCCCAAAACCAGTCTGGCGTGTCCTGGTTTATTTTCCTTTCCCAAGAGTAATAACAGTGTTGTGTAAGGGGGAAGGGATCTTGGCCCCAGGTTACAAAATGCCCAGGTCAGCTGCTGAGACATTTGTAGCCCTCGGAATGAATGAGGTTTCAGGAAATAAAGACAGATACTGAATGTAGAGGAAACCTAAGACTCCTAACCCCCTGCTCACAGGCTCTTCCTCTAGAGTTCACCTTACATGTTCCAATTTTACTGAGCTTTCAGTTCAGTTAAAGTTTTCATTCTCCTTTGTACAACACATTACAATATTTATTTATGGTCTTTTCTGCACAGTGCAGAATTTACCACATTGTGGGTGCTGCTATGTTCCCTAGGGATTTTTTAAGACCATTGCCAGAAGAATATGAAAATACTAGGGGACTGTGTCTAATTTTCGATTTACTGAGCAGGATAAAAGGATATATATTATAGATTTACGGCACTCCAGTGAGGAAGATCGGGTGCTCAAGAAGGCGTCGACTCCCTTAGACTAAAAATATTGAGATACTTGGCACTCCAAAATGTAGATAAATCAGATTTTGATTTTTGGCAATCCAGAAATGAATAGTTAGATTTTGGTCCCAAAGCATGGACCGTCATCAGACAAGAATTATGTGATGCAAGGAGACAAAAAAGATAAAGGGAGCATTGGAGAGATGCGACCATGGTGGCTGGATGCAGGGCGCAGAGCAGGCAGTTTAGTTTCCTGCACCCAGTGACCACGGTCACTTTTCTTCAATGCTGCCATTATCTTTTCAGTCTCCCTGCATCACCTAGCAATCCATGTCTGATGAAGGTCCGTGCTTTGGGACCTAAACTTTACTATTCATTCCTTGATTGCCAAAAATAAAAATCTGATTAAACTACACCTTGGGAGTGCCAAGTATCTCAATATTTTTAGAATAAATGGATAACCTAGAACTACATTTATTTCAATGCCCTCTTTTATGTATAGTGAAGGAAATAATTATTTGATCCCTTGCTGTTTTTGTAAGTTTGCCCACTCACAAAGATATGAACAGTCTATAATTTTAAGGGTAGATTAATTTTAACATTGAGAGATAGAATATCCCAAAAAATCAAGAAAATCACATTGTACAAGTTAGATAAATGTGTTTGCATTTTGCAGTGAGAAATAAGTATTTGATTCCTCTGGCAAACAACACTTAATACTTGGTAGCAAAATCCTTGTTGGCAAGCACAGCAGTCAGACGTTTTTTGTAGTTGATGATGAGGGTTGCGCACATGTCAGGAGGAATTTTGGTCCACTCCTCTTTGCAGATCATCTCTAAATCATTCAGATTTTGAGGCTGTTGCTTGGCAACTCGGAGCTTCAACTCCCTCCATAAGTTTTCTATGGGATTAAGGTCTGGAGACTGGCTAGGCCACTCTATGACCTTAATGTACTTCTTTTTGAGCCACTCCTTTGTTGCCTTGGCTGTATGTTTTGGGTCATTGTCTTGCTGGAAGACCCAGCCACAACCCATTTTTAATGTCCTGGCGGAGGGAAGGAGGTTGTCACTCAGGATTTTACGGTACATGGCTCCATCCATTCTCCCATTGATGTGGTGAAGTATTTCTGTGCCCTTAGCAGAGAAACAACCCCAAAACATAATGTTTCCACCTCCATGCTTGACAGTGGGGATGATGTTCTTTGAGTCATAGGCAGCATTTCTCTTCCTCCAAACACGACAAGTTGAGTTAATGCCAAAGAGCTCAATTTTTGTCTCATCTGACCACAGCACCTTCTCCCAATAACTCACAGAATCATCCAGGTGTTCATTGGCAAACATCAGAAGGGCCTGCACACGTGCCTTCTTGAGCAGGGGGACCTTGCGGGCACTGCAGGATTTTAAACCTTTAAGGCGTAATGTGTTACCAATGGTTTTCTTGATGACTGTGGTCCCAGCTGTCTTGAGATCATTAACAAGTTCCTCCTGTGTAGTTTTAGGCTGATCTCTCACCTTCCTCATGATCAAGGATACCCCATGAGGTGAGATTTTGCATGGTGCCCCAGATCGATGTCGATTGACAGTCATTTTGTATTTCTTCCATTTTCTTACTATTGCACCAACAGTTGACTCCTTCTCACCCAGCGTCTTACTTATGGTTTTGTAGCCCATTCCAGCTTTGTGCAGGTCTATGATCTTGTCTCTGACATCCGTACAAAGCTCTTTGGTCTTGCCCATGTTGTAGAGGTTAGAGTCTGACTGATTAATTGAGTCTTTGGACAGGAGTCTTTTATACAGGTGACTATGTAAGACAGCTGTCTTTAATGCTGGTAACGAGTTGATTAGGAGCGTCTAATTGGTCTGTAGGAGGCAGAACTCATAATGGTTTGTAGGGGATCAAAAACTTATTTCTCACTGCAAAATGCAAATACATTTATCTAATTTATACAATGTGATTTTCTTGATTTTTTTTGGATATTCTATCTCTCAATATTAAAATTAACCTACCCTTAAAATTATAGACTGTTCATGTCTTTGTCAGTGGGCAAACCTACAAAAACAGCAAGGGATCAAATAATTATTTCCTTCACTGTATAAAAGGGTTAAATTGAATTTCAACTTTCAGGAAATTGGGATACAAGACACTGTAAAATACCTAAAATAAGCTGTTCAGTGATTGGTTACAGCGGTGATGCCCGCTGTCGATGTCACAGACACATAAAGAGGTGCATTATGATGAAGTATTGAAATGCAAAGGGCTCCTGATCTAACTGTCTGTAACTTTTATTTCACAAAGCAGAGATTGGGACCTCTATTCTCAGGAGCAGCGGAGGTCTCAGGAGTCGGACCCCCCCCGCAATCATACATTTATCATTTATTCTGTGAATTCTATGTTCATTCCTCCAATTGCCAACGTTCATAAATGTTTTTAACACCGCCACTATAGGTCATGGGCTGTATTTGATATTGCTATGCGGTACAACTAACACGAATATAGCTGAACTCTAACCTATAGACAAAAGTGAAGCTCTTCCTGGAAAAAGCGGAGTTTATTCTCTAGTCTTGGACAATACAAATAGGATAAATGAGAATGGAGGGTTGCAGTTTATAAAACAAAAAAAGTGTGAGCTGGGATTTACCGAGCCACACATCATTTTTAAGAAAATTTTCCGTTTGACTAAGAATAATAAAGTATTTATATCTCAGAAATAGATGCTAATAATAATTAGGTTTATTAGCACAGTTTCCAAGTTTTGATCATTGAGAGCGTTAGGCCCCTTTAACACATCTTTCATGTACATGTACAATACAATTTTTTTTTGCTGATTTTTTGCACATTAAGAGCAGACTTGTCGGATTTTGGTGTGATTTGCAGATTAAACTCACCCTTTGAAGCGAATGGCTCCACAAACAAAAATGGACAGCACTTGAATGCCATCAGTGTAGCCATGTGTTGTCCATTTTGCACTGACTCATGCTAGGAGAAGATTGGGAAATCTCCATCCGCTTTTCGGCTCATATTAGTAAACTGGATGAAAAGAATGTTAAAAAGATGCACACAGGCCAAACACTGAAGTAAATCGGATCCAGCACAGTGATGAAAATTGATGCCTGTGAGAAACAAAAACTAGAATTTTGAAAGAGGCCTTGGGAGTTAGCTCAAGTGCAGTTTTAGGTGTTTTAGCTGGAAAAACTGAGCATATGTAATCAACTATTTTGCAAGGCCGCAGCCATCCAGAAATTACTGGACAGTCAATACAACTAGAGCACTTTTTACCCCTGTCCATAAGAAATGTCATGTGTCTGTGATTTTTCTTTTGAAGCTGGAGAAACTTTTATAGATTATTATAACTGTAATTGTTATCATTTTCCAGTACACAATGAATGCAGCTAACATCTTCACATCAGAATTATGGGTTGTAGGCATGTATCACTGAAAATCTGAATGATTTATTATGGTTTTCCAAGGCATCTGCAAAAAGTGTGGGCTGTTTGTGACTTTTTGATAAGCTGTTCAGAAAGAATAAAAAAAAATCAAGTTGCAACCCTGTTATTTAGTACACGAAAAATAATGCAAATCCCACACAGTTTTTCTAATTCAAAACATTTTTTCATCTACTCAAACATACTTTAAAATAATATTTATATTTCAGAAGGCCTAAATAAGTACGGTAGGTGGCACTATCGTACAATGGTCTGAAGCCAGTGGCCAGTAACTTGAAGCTTGTGGTCCCCAATGGAAAATCTTTAACAGGTCCCCTAACTATCATTATGCTTCCAGGAATTTTTTTTTGCCTTCCCATTGACTTCTATTGTAAAGTATGGCAAGTCTTCCAAGCAGAAAATGTCTGAAGAACGCTCTGCGCTCCTCTATTACCTGCTTTAGAATGCTTGTTTTCCAATCAACCAGTATAAGCAGTCTGTCAATCCCCTATGGTCAAACAAAATGCTCCTCATCTGTCAGGTGAAGTGATTTTTAAACTTATCATTGTGCTCAGCAGAACATCACTAAGGGACACCACACTAAGCTGAGCTTCTGCTCTTTCCTTTCAGCAGTCAGTGAGGGTGTCGGAATAAAGCCCAACAAGTCAAAACTACTAACATGTCAAAAGTTTTCTAAAACTTTAGATTAACTTCAATTTCACATCATTGGATCTGGGGTTAAATTTCTGGCTCAGAAAGAAAACCTCCATAATAAAGTGGTTTTTTTTGTGCTGTCAGATTCTAGTGTGTGTGTCATTGGTGTCAGTATCATCTTCATAGTGGATGAATATATGGCTAATGTACTTGGGTCAGATAAGGTTCAAAGGTGGTGTAAAACTGAAAACATCTTACACCTACCAAGAAGCTGTACATCAGCTGAGTAGTGACATTTCAGAGCAAACTGTAACAAGTTGTTGCTTTATGGATGCTTATAGCCACACACGATGAAATTATAACATTGTTTCTATTGAATAATGATACTAATGATACAAAACATTCTGGTGGTTTACTTTATGCTATGTTCACATGTGCCCCTTTTTATAATAATGTGTGCAGGACTATTATTTCTGTTGTTTTGATGGTAAAAATATAGCATGCATAATTTCCAGGTGTTGAAAACTGCTAACAATCAGAATTCCCAATGGGAATAGGAGGATAATAGTTACAGAATATATATTGTGCTTACACCATTAACTTGACCATCTTCTCTGCTTATGACATACAGGTGCATTTCGCAAAATTAGAATATAATCAAAAAGTTAATTTATTCAGTTCTTCAATTCAAAAAGTAAAACTCATATATTATATAGAGTCATGACAAACAGAGTGATCTATTTCAAGTGTTTATTTCTGTTAATGTTGATGATTATGGCTTACAGCCAATGAAAACACAAAAGTCATTATCTCAGTAAATTAGAATACTTTATAACAACAGCTTGAAAAATGTTTTTTTTAAATCTGAAGTGTTGGCCTACTGAAATGTATGTTCAGCAAATGCACTCAATACTTGGTCGGGGCTCCTTTTGCATCAATTACTGCATCAATGCGGCGTGGCATAGAGGCGATCAGCCTGTGGCACTGCTGAGGTGTTATGGAAGCCCAGGTTGCTTTGATAGCAGCCTTCAGCTCGTCTGCATTGTTGGGTCTGGTGTCTCTCATCTTCCTCTTGACAATACCCCATAGATTCTCTATGGGGTTAAGGTCAGGCGAGTTTAATGGCCCATCAAGCACAGTGATACTGTTGTTTTTAAACCAGGTATTGGTACTTTTGGCAGTGTGGACAGGGGCCAGGTCCTGCTGGAGAATGGAATTTCCATCTCCAAAAAGCTTGTTGGCAGAGGGAAGCATGAAGTGCTCTAAAATTTCCTGGTAGACGGCTGCGCAGACTTTGGTCTTGATAAAACACAGTGGACCTACACCAGCAGATGACATGGCTCCCCAAACCATCACTGATTGTGGACACTTCACACTAGACCTCAAGCAGCTTGGATTGTGTGCCTCTCCACTCTTCCTCCAGACTCTGGGACCTTGATTTCCTCATGAAATGCAAAATTTACTTTGCATTTACTTAGTGTCAATGACTGCTTCCTGGACATCTGTCAAGTCAGCAGTCTTAACCATGATTGTGGAGCCTACTGAAACAGGCTAAGGGACCTTTTTAAACGCGTAGGAAGCCTTTGCTGATGTTTTTTGTTAATTATTCTAATTTACTGAGATAATGACTTTTGTGTTTTCATTGGCTGTAAGCCATAGTCATCAACATTTACAGAAATAAACACTTGAAATAGATCACTCTGTTTGTAATGACTCTATATAATATATGAGTTTCAGTTTTTGTATTGAAGAACTGAAATAAATTAACTTTTTGATGATATTCTAATTTTGTGAGATGCACCTGTAATTTGGACACTACTTCATGGGATCATTCATGTAAATTGGTGGAGATTTATGAAGGTAAATGTGCCAGAATTCTGATGCAAATGGAGGAAAAAAACTGTATTTTATGACCTGCATCATATTTATGTGTTTTAGACACTTTCTGCGCCTTTACTGACCTCACTGAAAAATGCAATGGATTACCAGGAATTGTCTAACATCAACACAATGTACTCCAAAAAACCCCCAAAATTGTGGTGCACATTTCTGACACAAAGTAAGTCAACTAAAAGAGTTGGAAACTTACAAAAGAGAGTCTTAAATTATACAGATTTAGTAGAAAAATATTAAAATTTGAGAGCCCTCAGTGGCTGATACATTTTAATGGCTAATTGAAAAGATCGTAACAAGTAGTAGCTTTCCAGACTCCTCTGGAGTCTGGAAAGCTGCTATTTGTTACCATATTTTGAGTTAGCCATTAAAAAGTATCAACCACTGAGGACCAAATACACTGCAAAATAATGATAACAGCATATTTGCTGCTTTTTTGCACTCATTACTTTCTGCTGGTGAAAAATGCTGCAAAAACACAGCAATATCGCTGAAAGAATTGACATGCTGAAGTTTTAAAGGGAATCTGTCACCACTTTGGAGTTATTAGACCTCTACTATGGCCATACAGGGTATAGAAAAGTAAATCTATACATACCTGTATGGCCCATAGCAGAGGTTTGATTGCAGAGAAAAGCGTTTTAATCAATTCTATTTTGTACAGGCTTGGCGTCCGGGGGACACCAAGCAATCCCCACCTATGTGCTTATTATTACCCCAAAACCCTGCCTATATGCTTAATTATCATATTCCCCCACTCCTCTGCACATCACAGGGCCCTGTGATGTGCACTGTGCTCCCTGACTTCCCGGGTATGCGCAAAGAGCCGCTCACATAGAGTGCGCTTTGCTTCATCCCGGCCCTGTGTACCTATGCTCTGCGCTGCAGGGTTCTATTGCGCAGGTGCCAGGGGGGCAACTGTCACTTCCCGGCACCTGCGCAATAGAACCCTGCGGCGCAGTGCACAGAGAAACGGGGCCGTGATGAAAGAAAGTGCGCTCTATGTGAGCGGCGCTTTGCGCATGTCCAGGAAGTCAGGGAGCACAATGCATGTCACAGGGACGTCACAGGGCCCTGCGACGTGCAGGGGAGGGGGGGGGATATGATAATTAAGCATATAGGCAGGGATTTAGGGGAATAATAAGCACATAGGCGGGGATTGCTTAGCGTCCCCCGGACGCCAAACCTGTGCAAAATAGAGTTGATTAAAATGCTTTTCTCTGCAATCAGACCTCTACTATGGGCCATACAGATAAGTATAGATTTACTTTTCTATAACTTGTATGCCCATAGTAGAGGTCTGAAATCTCCCAGTGGGGGTGACAGATTCCCTTTAAAGAATGCAGCAGTTTTCTAGTTCAGTCAGATAAAAATAACATCTCATAGCTTTTGTTGGTTCTCTAAAATGCAGCTTTTAATTTGCATAATAAAACGCAACGTGTTAACATAACCTGTGAATTAGTTAGTATTGAAAAATCTGCCCCATTGGCATAAGATAAAGACAACACATGCGGACTTTACACAAAACGTCAGCATTGGTTTGTGGATTATGAATCGCTAAGTATAATGAAAGTCAATGGGAAACTAGAGCATTTTTCCGGAAGAACCTACACGGAGGGCTGGGGGGCAGGGAAATCGCTGAAATAGATGGAAACAGCACTCAAATGGAATGGGAACAGCATGAGGTAGACGCCTGTATGCATCTCTGACTCTCAGGTCGCTGCTGGGAACAATGTTGTCAGAGTATTACGCAAATTTACGGACTGACCATAAAACATACAAAACTGAAAATAAAATGGATTTTACAGGAAAAAATGTTAGGAAGCATTCTTTCCTGTATAATGACTTTTATATAAGGCTAAATTAAAAAGACAAAAAAACCCACCTCCTCCTCCCCTTAATAACTGGGTTACCTCTCACCGTATTTCCCCATCACCTATGACTACAGTAGATGACATAATATAGGGGGAAATAAAACCACACCCACCGGTAGTTACCGGTAAATGTAATTTTAACATTTTACTACCTTATCTGGGCAAGTGGGGTGTGTGACATGGTAAGACACATCCTGTTTAATTTATGAAGGAGGGACTCTGAAACCCACAAAACCTATGCGGACAATGCAAGAACTGCCAAAAATTAGAAAGAAGAGGGACTCCGATGCACCCTGTATTAGACATAAAGGAGGTTCCCATACACATTTTGTTAAAATTGTTAAGTAGTGGGACTCCTAGCCTCAAAAAGCCTATGCACTCAGTGGAAGAAAGACATGTAGAGGAGGGCCTCAGAAAACATTTTTTTCCCATTTTTAAAGAGTGGCACTACTAGACTGGTAAAGCCTATAACTAAGAGCAAGGGCTGAAAAACATTTACACCCAGGGAGTGTGTATATATATATATATATATATATATATATATATATATATATATATATATACAGTATATATATATATATATATATATATATATATATACACACGCAGTACAGACCAAAAGTTTGGACACACCTTCTCATTTAAAGATTTTTCTGTATTTTCATGACTCATCAAGAGAATGCCAAGAGTGTGCAAAGCAGTCATCAAAGCAAAAGGTGGCTACTTTGAAGAACCTAGAATATAAGACATACTAGATGGTGGCCCGATTCTAATGCATCGGGTATTCTAGAATATGTATGCGGCCGACAGGGCGCAATCAGCAGAGCGATGTTTAAATTTGGCGCCAAAATCGCTGATTGGTCAAGGCCGGCAACCGTGACCAATCACCAAAGCGGTGTTAAAATTTGGTGGCTATATCGCAGATTAGTCAGGGCCGGCGGTCGCGACTAATCATCAGAGCGGGGTTTAAATTTGGCGCCAATAATGCTGATTGGTTGCGGCCAGCGGTCGCGACCAATCAGCAGAGCGTTATTTAAATTTGGCACCAATAATGGTGATTGGTCACGGCCGCAACCAATTAGCAGAGCGGTGTTTAAATTTGGCGCCAATAATGCTTATTATTTGCGACCGGTAACCGCGACCAATCAGCATAGCGATGTTTAAATTTGGCGCCAATATCGCTGAATGGTCGCGGCCGGCCACGGCGACAAATCAGTAAAGCGGTGTTTAAATTTGGCGCCAATAATGCTGATTAGTCGCGGCCGGCAACCGCGACCAATCAGCAGAGCGGGGTTTAAATTTTGCGACAAAATCGCTGATTGGTTGCGCACGGCGGTCGCGACCAATCAGCAGAGTGGGGTTTAAATTTGGTGCCAATACTGCTGATTGGTCGCGGCCGGCAACCGCGACCAATCAGCAGAGCGTTGTTTAAATTTGGCGCCAAAATCGCTGATAGGTCGTGACCGCCATGCGCGACCAATCAGCAGAGTGGGGTTTAAATTTGGCGCCAATAATGCTGATTAGTCGTGACCGCGACCAATCAGCAGAGCGGGGTTTAAATTTGCTGCCCATATTGCTGATTGTTCGCCAGGGAGCGGCGCTGCCTGTGCGGGTACTTCCACTGCGAGCAGCTGGGAGATGGGCGGCTGCTCGCAGCAGAAGCATCCCGACCAGCGGCGCCGCTCCTCGGTCCTCCGTTCACACTTGCCGTCGGGAGATCAGAGCGTTGTTTAAATTTGGCGCCAATCTCGCTGATTGTTCGCGGCTGGCAGCCACGACCAATCAGCAGAGCGTTGTTTACATTTGGCGCCAATCTCGCTGATGGTTCGCTGTTGGCTAGCGGACGCAACCAATCAGCAGAGCGTTGTTTAAATTTGGCACCAATCTCGCTGATTGGTCGCGGCTGGCATCCGCGATCAATCAGCAGAGCGTTGTTTAAATTTGGCGCCAATCTAGCTGATTGGTCGCGGCTGGAGTCCGCGACCAATCAGCAGAGCGTTGTTTAAATTTGGCGCCAATCTCGCTGATTGTTCGCGGCTGGCAGCCGCGACAAATCAGCAGAGCGTTGTTTACATTTGGCGCCAATCTCGCTGATTGGTCGCGGATGGCGTCGGCGACCAATCAGCAGAGCGTTGTTTAAATTTGGTGGCAATCTCGCTGAATGATCGCGGCTGGAGTCCGTGACCAATCAGCAGAGCGTTGTTTAAATTTGGTGCCAATCTCGCTGATTGGTCGCGGCTGGAGTCCGCGCCCAATCAGCACAGCAGTGTTTAAATGTTGCGCCAAAATCGCTGATTGGTCGCGGGCAGCGTCCGCGACCAATCAGCACAGCAGTGTTTAAATGTGGCACCAAGATCGGTGATTGGTCGCGGCCGCTATTTAAATGTGGCGCCCAAATCGGTGATTGGTCGCGGGCAGCGGCCGCGACCAATCAGCAGAGCGGTGTTTAACTTTAGCACCAAGATCACTGATTGGTCGCGGGCGGAGAGCGCGACCAATCAGCGAATCGTATTGGTGAGGACCGGGGAGCGGAATCGTATTGGTGAGGACCCGGGGAGCGGCGCTGCCTGTGCGGCTACTTCTGCTGCGAGCAACTGGGAGATGAGCGACTGCTCGCAGCAGAAGTATACCGACCCGCAGCGCCGCTCCCCGGTCCTCCCTTCCGCATGGATGTTAGCGGCGCTGCCTGTGCGGGTACTTCCGCTGCGAGCAGCTGGGAGATGAGCGGCCGCTCTCAGCAGAAGTATCCCGACCCGCAGCGCCGCTCCCCCCTTCCGCATGGAGGTCAGCGGCGTCGGCGGTCGAGGTCCTTCTGCTGCTACCGGCCGGGAGATGAGCGCCTCACACTGGTCATCTCCCGGCTCCATCTCCGTCCCGCAGATGAGCCCCTAACGGCCGCCATCTTTTTTCAGAAATCCCGCGGCGCTGATTGGCTGCTGCCGGAGCAATGAGCGACGCGGGATTTCCAGGACAGACAGACAGACCGACGGGATAAGACGATTATATATATAGATTTTCAGTTGTTTCACACTTTTTTGTTAAGTATATAATTCCACATGTGTTAATTCATAGTTTTGATGCCTTCAGTGTGAATGTATAATTTTCATAGTCATGAAAATACAGAAAAATCTTTAAATAAGAAGGTGTGTCCAAACTTTTGGTCAGTACTGTATATATATATATATGTATATATATATATATACATATACACAGTATGTATATATTTATTTATATATGTAAGAGAATTGTAGAGGTAGGCCTCATACACATCCTGTAAAAATTATGAAGGAGGGCATCACACACCCTGGAAAAATTAAGAGTGAGGGTCAAATAATGACCCTCTAAAAATTATGAGCGAGTGCCGCATGATGATCCTCTAAAAATTTTGAGCAAGGGCCGCATGATGACCTTGTTGGTATAGTGGAGAAGGAGGTGAAGGACAAGAAAAAGAAGAAACCAAGAACCATATACCCTTTCTTGGATGGGAAGGGGTGCATGGGAATAAAAAATTAACATTTCAATTGGCTTTATCTTTCGCTGCTGCCATCTGGTGGGGTTGAGAAGTCTGGGCCAATCCAAGTCTTGTTAATCTTGATAAGAGTCAGCCTGTCAGCATTTTCAGTGGACAGGCGGATGCGCCTGTCAGTTATTATGCCCCTGGCGGCACTAAAAACCAGCTCTGACAAAGCGCTAGCGGCAGGGCAGGCCAGCACCTCCAAGGTATAGAGGCACAGTTCATGCCATGTGTTCAGCTTGGATACCCAATAGTTGTACGGCACAGATGAATCACGGAGGACACTGGTACAGTCAGCTGGGTAATCCTTCACAATCTTCCAAAATGCTTCCCTCTCTGTCATCGGTGCCTGGGCACTGGGAGGGTCTAATGAGACTGTCCCAGACCTTTGATATTGTTTCACTGCATACACAGGGACTAGCGATGGATGCCGCATTCAGCAAGTTACCTATCTGGGCTTCTCTCAAAAACTATCCGAAACACTTGCTTCGCTGGACACTGTCCCCTTCTCTTTCTCTTCTCTACTTATGCAGTCGGTACACTGAGGAAGGTCGTTTTGAGACAGTAACATCTATTTTGTACTTGTTATATGGACTGCAATTAAAATAAAAAAAATGTTCATTTTGAGTGCCAAATTTTTTCATATATTTTATTAGTTTTTGACCCTACTAGAGCACCAACCAGGAGTTATTCCTCATCATATGCCCAAGGAAAAATGACCTCTGCCGCCAGCGTTGTCAGATGGGAATTTTTGTACTAATTGTTCGACTAGGGCCTTTTGGTATTGCACCATTTTATTAGCCCTCTCCACCGCAGGAAAGAGAGATGGAAAGTTCTCCTTGTAGCGTAGGTTGAGAAGGGTGAACAATCAGTAATCAGTGTTGGCCAAAATGCATATAACGCGTGAGTCACAGGAAAGGCAGCGAGACATAAAGTCAGCCATGTGTGCCAGATTCCCAACAGGCAAGACTTCCTTGTCCCCACCAGGAGGATGACTCTTTAGCTCCTCCTCTTCCCTCTCCTCCTCCTCTTCAGCTCATCCACACTTAACAGACGGGATGAATCTGGTGTGGGTAGTACCCTCTGTAGCGCGGGCAACCATCTCCTTTTCCTCCTCCTCCTCCTCAGCCTCTTCCTCCTCATTATCAACTAATCCACACTGAGAAGATAAGATGAGGCTGGACTGGATAGTATCACCTTGGATACTTTCTTCCTCCATCTCCATCCGCATTCAAAGTTTTGTCTTTACTTGTGAGCAGCGAGCATTTTAGTAGGCACAAAAGCGGGATGGTTATGCTGATTATAGCATTATCAGCGCTCACCATTTTGGTTGATTCGTAAAAGTTTTGTAGAACCTCACAGATGTCAGACATCCATACCCACGTCGCACACCAGCTGGTGAACTGGCACTGCATTGCCAGACCGACGGCAGCTTTAGCTGACTTGCGGAAATGGGCGCCCAAGCGGCGTACCTTCACAAGTAGCTCAGGCAAATCTGGGTAGGTTTTCAAAAACCGCTGAACCACTAAGTTGAATATGTGAGCCAGGCATGGTACGTGTGCAAGCTTGCCAAGCTTCAGACCTGCCACCAGGTTATGGCCATTGTCACACACGACCATACCTGTGTCACGGGTTTACCGAGGCAGAGAGGAGCCAGAAGACCTCAGATTAATTCCTCTCACTCCTTCACTCATTAGAAGCCTTTCACCTTCATATTAAACAATGCAGGTTTCTTTTAGCAGTGCAGGGGTTAATCTGCTGTTGAGAGCTTTTGGACACTGCACAGGGTGATGTTCTCAGCTATTCACTGTTAGCTACTCCCTGCTCCTATATATACTGGACTCTGGCTAGGAGTCATTGCCAGAGCTAGCTTATGCTGCATGGTTAGGAGTTGGTGGTTTGTTGTTGTTAAGAAGGCATTTGGTGGATTTATTTAAGACTGTTACGTGGTTTTGGGTTGTGTGTTATTCCCCTTCTTCCCCTACTTTGGTTTTTCCCCATCCTCCACTCCCCTGTGACGCTGAGTCACTTTTCACGGCCAGGCCATGAGACGGGATAGTGAAGGAGTCATAAGTCAAAGCCAGGAGGGTACGTCATAAACAGAGGAAAGAGGCAACGGCGTAGTCAGGTAACGTTCCATAGATCAGAATACCAGGAGGAAATCAGATCAGAGCAGAAGGGGTTAAACAGACGGTTGGTCAGAACAAGTTCCAAGGTCAGGCAACAGTAGATCACTAAACAGAACTCAAGGAACAGAGAACAAACCACACACTAGCTGAATGTACGTCTGGCAGAGATCTGTGGAAAACAGCTCAGTTAAGTAGCCAGGCATTCATCTGGGATAATGAACACCAGAAGATAGCCAGTGCCTCTCAGTCTCAGATTGGACAGCCGAGCTGTCAATCACCACACTGACAGCTATTGCACGCCCCTGTACGAGATTGGATGGTCGAGCTGTCAATCACAGTACTGACAGCTCCAGCATGCCCCTGTACGAGATTGGACGGCTGAGCTGTCAGTAACTGCATCCCAGACACAGTGAGGGGTGGAACCGTGACATCCCTGGTGTTATCCTCTGTTGTTTGTGTGCATACATTTGTATTATTGGTATTTTCCTTTATTCCTCTTTGCATTATCTTGTTAGTCTGGTTGGTGTATTGTGATACACTACTACTCCCCTCTACCCTGAGTGGGAGGAGGGAACAGACTGAGGGCAGATTGAGGAGCTCAGATAGTGTACGTGGCCCCGGTGTCTTCACCTTCAGAAGTAATTGGGGGAACAGGGCCAGCTAGGGCACGCCTAGCGTTAGGGACAGGGTGGAAGCCCCTGGTCCCAGGGTACCCGACCACAGAGTCGCGACAGCCTGGTTGTAGGTTCAGTGGTGAGAGCCACAGATCTGTCTGGTCTCTTATACCTTTTCACAACTCTGCGGGGGTGTGCTGTTTGTCACCTAAACAAATTAGTTTCAGCAGAACCTGTTGCCGCTCCACTGAGGCAGGGCTGCAGTGCTTGCGAATGTGCAACGACAAGTGAAGGGTGGGAGGCATCTGTGCCTGCAGTGGTGTCACCCGCAGTGGTGTTACCCGCAGCAACTGATTGTGGACCCAGGCATTCAGCCCACCTAGTCGGGCGCTTTAATACCATGTGCCTAAGCATGCTGGTTGTGGTTAGGTTGGTAGTGGTCAGTCCCCTGCTGATCTTGGTCTTCATAGTCCACTACCTCTTCTTCCACTTCCGCACTCTGGTCCTCCTGACTTGTTGACTTAACAACATCACTTGTCGGCAACTGTGTCTCATCATCATCTATCTCTTGAGACACTAATTGCCGTTCCCCACCATCGTCTTCTTCTGACCGTGGCTGTCACGCAAGGTGTGGGAAAGGCTTAGTGCAACACAAAGGGAAGAGGGAAAGGGGGGATTGGAGACCTAATATCTAATATTACCCTGTCTCCACTAACGTCCCTGTATTGGCTCTTCACCAATCGCCACACACGAACCTCGCCCTGTCTTTCCCTGGTGTTGGGCCCTGGCTAGGGAAGGGAGGAGGATGAGCGCTAGTCGATCCCCACTGACCACTAAAGACAACAAGGGGGAACAAACAAGGGAAGACAGCTTAGCTTTTAGTCGACTTCAGAGAGATGAACATCCGTCCTCATAGCTCCAGAGAGGATGAAGTAATGCACTAGCTCCAAGCCTTCACAAAGGGTAATGTGAGTATCACCGGCACCTCCCTTTAGCAGACAGCAGGTATTTATACACCCATACCAGGGTGATAATTAGCCAGAGGAAGGTAGCTCCTGGGTCATAGAAAGACAGCCTCTAAGAAGGTGTCTGCAATGCCAAACATAGAGATCTCCTGCAACCAACTGCAGGGCAACTGTCTGTCTGACTTCTGACACACCCGTGACAGTGGCTTCTAAAATATTTGGTCATGACTACACAATCTTCTCATGTCCCATCTTGAATCGTACAGTGCAAGAGGCCAGAATCAATAAATGTAAATGTAAAGATCTCCTTGGAGTGTCCAAGTGTGGGATCACTTGTCTCCTGGGACTCCCCATGAAGAGAGGAAGGAGGATCAGGGAGAGGATTATGTGGTCAAGACTCTTGTCCAGTGAGACTGGACTGTATGGAAGACAGTGTGGGGCTCGTAAACATACTGGAAGCATTATCTGCCATCCAACCTGTGCTGTACTGCCTGGAGGACTACAAGTGCAGAGATTCTTAGCGATGCTTGCTGAGCATTGCAGAGGCTGCATTTAAGTACAGAGGAGGCAGATAAGTACATACAGTAGTGTTCAAAATAATAGCAGTGTGTTCAAAACATGAGTTAAGCACAAAGTCTTTATACTAGTTTTTATTTCTATGCATTGGGAACATTGCACACTTTCTTTGTAATTCAAAACATGAAGAGAAATGTGTATAATTATTAACAACTTTACACAAAATAAAAAAAAAATTAACATTGGGCGGTTCAAAAAAATAGCAGTGTCTGCATTTGTCTTTACAAACTCACAATATGTACTCTTTTTTTAGGATTTAGCATTCCTGTGAATCATTAACCTAATATTTAGTTGTATAACTACAGTTTTTTTAGAACTGCTTCACATCTATGTTGCATAGAGTCAACCAGCTTCTAGCACCTGTCAACTGTTATTCCAGCCCACGATGCTTTGACTACATCCCACAATTTCTTGGCATTTGTTGTGTTTGCCTCAGAAAGGCATTTTTGATGTCACCCCACAAGTGTTCTATTGGATTAAAGTCCAGAGATTGGGCTGGCCACTCCATAGCCTCAATTTTGTTGTATTAGAACCAAGATTTTGCTTGTTTACTAGTGTGTTTAGGGTCATAATATTGTTGAAACACCCATTTCAAGGGTATATCCTCTTCAGCATAAGGCAACATGACCTCTTCAAGTATTTTAATATATGCAAACTGGTCCATGATCCCTGGTATGCAGTAAATAGGTCCGGCACCATAGTAAGAGAAACATGCCTACATCATGATGTTTGCACCACCATGGTTCACTATCTTCAGAGTGTACCGTGGCTTGAATGCAGAGTTTGGGGGTCGTCTGACGAACTGTCTGAGGCCCTTGGACCCAAAAAGAACAATTTTACTTTCACCAGTCCACAAAATGTTTTGACATTTCTCTTTAGCCCAGTTGATGTGTTCTTCTTGCTAAGAGATTAGCTTCACACAGGCGTCTTCTAACTGTCACAGTATGCACAGGTAACTTGAGACTGTCTTTGATCATCCGGGAGCTGATCATTGGCTAAGCCTTTGCCATTCTGGCTATTCTTCGATCCATTCGAATGGTAGTCTTCCGTTTTATTCCACGTCTCTCTGGTTTTGCTTTCCATTTTAAAGCATTGGAGATAATTTTAGCTGAACAGCCTATCATTGTCTGCACTTCTTTTTAAGTTTTACCCTCTCCAATCAACTTTTTAATCAAAGTACGCTGTTCTTCTGAACAATGTCTCGAACGACCCATATTCTTTAGGCTTTCGAGGAGAAATGCATATCCTGGCTTCACCCTTAAATAAGGGCCACCTGATTCACACCTGTTTCTTCACAGAAAAATTGACCTCACTAATTGACCTCCACACTGCTATTATTTTGAACACACCCCCTTTCAATTAATTATTCAAATACACAGACTCAAAACATGCAGATCATGAATGCGGAGTCTGTTGGTTTTCTTAGAATCTACTGCACCAACTGGTAAATTGTTTGACATGTGGTAATATAATTTATACCAAAAACAGTAATTAATCTGGTTAGTCATATTGGACTGCTATTATTTTGAACACTACTGTAGTTAAATGCAATATCATAGTTTGTGGTAACTGGTAAAATTGTTGGGGAATTATCTGTCTTTGTGTTGATGGGTTATTGCTTGTCTAAAAGAAAAAAAGGGGGTAGTTTGTGATTGGTTCATGTGACCAAGGGTGTGTTTGCAAAAGTGTTTGTTCTAGGATTTTTTAGCAGAATCACCTGTGCTGTGCTGTGTGGCTGCTACAAGTGCAGAGATTCTTAGCGAGTCTGCTGAGCATTGGAGAGGCTGCATTTATGTACAGAGGAGGCAGTTAAGTACATAGTTAAACACAATATCATAGTTTAACACAAGAGCATAGTTTGGTGTTTTCCTTACTAGCCTTCCATTAGTTTTTCTGCTTTTTACCTGTATTGTTTATCCTCATTTAGTATGTGCTCCATTGACAATGCTACCTATGTGCGTCTTGTGAGATGTATGCATGCCTTGAGCAGCTGTTTGAGGGTGAATATGTCTGTGCTCAATGTCAGCGAGTTACATGTTTGCAAGCCCAAGTACTGGATCTAAATGTGCTGCTTGCAACACTCAGGAGCATTACAAACCTGAAGAGGAGTTTAGAGCTCACTGAGCATGTGCTGGCTGGGGCCAGTGATATGGATGAGGGTGGAGGTTAGGAAGATCAGGACAGAGAAGTACCGTATTTTTCGGACCATAAGATGCATTTTTCCCCCCCAAATTTGGGAGGAAAATGGGGGGTGCATCTTATGGTCCGAACATTACCTGCGGTGGTGGTGAAGTGGGATTGCAGGGCCCTCCCTCCTTCAGGAATGCGGTGGTGGTAGTGGCGGCAACAGAGGTGAGGCAGAGCGGCTGGGGCCGGGACCTGTGCCTGGTCAGTACTGGGGCTAGGGCCGGTGTTGGGCTGTGAGCGGCGTTGGGTGGCAAAGCAGAGCGGCCTGCGCAGCTTTCCGGTGTTTGCGGCCATCTTCCTAGAGCTGTGATCTACAGTGAAATGGCCGCCCGAGACGGCACATGCACAGACCAATAGCTCCAGCGGCCATTTTCCTGTAGATCACAGCTCTAGGAAGATGGCCAAGCACACCGAAAAGCTGTGCAGGCCGCTCTGCTTCGTGCCTGATGCTGCTCACAGCCCGGCACAAGCCCGAGGCCCCAGCCTCAGCTCCAGCCCAAGGCCCTGGCCTCAGCCCCAGTCAGAGGCCCCGGCATCAGCCACAGGCCCCGGCCTCAGCCCCAGCCACAGGCCCCAGCCTCAGCCACAGGTTTCGGCATCAGCCACAGGTCCTGGCCTCAGCCACAGGCCCCAACACAGGAACTGGCCAGGCTAAGGGCCCCACAGCATCTCACCTCTTCTGCTGCAGCCGCCGGCTTCCTGAGGGACCCTACCTCCTGTGACCCTCGCTCCACCGCCCCCCAGGTAAGATACTGTACTTATTCAGACTATAAGATGGACCCCCATCTTATAAAAACATTTTTTTCTATTTTCCACCCCAAAATTTGGGGTGCGTCTTATTGTCCGGTGCGTCTTATAGTCTGAGAAATACAGTATGTAGCGGGGAAACAGTTATAAGAAGGAGTAGGGGGAAAAGTGACAAGGAGCCCAGTCCTGATCTGGAGCAACCTAGTAAATATGCCTGTTTGGCTGATATTAGGATTGCAAGCCCAGGACTGGGATCACTATAGCAGAACGTTACTCCTAGCAACCAGGAAAATGACTGCTGTAGGAAGAAGGGAAATAGGAGTGCAACAAAGGCCAGACAGATGTTGGTGGTAGGGGACTGTATGATTAGGAGGACAGACAGGGTCACCTGCCTCTGACACTGTGAATGCCGAACAGTGTGTTGTCTGCCGGGTGCTCGGGTTCGACATATTGCGGATCGGATAGACTGATTGCTGGGTGGGGCGGGAAAAACCCAGCAGTCATGGTACACATCGGTACCAATGACAAAGTTAGGGGGAGGTGGAAGGTCCTTAAAAATGATTACAGGGAACTAGGAGAGAAGCTGAAGTTCAGGACCTCCAAAATGATGTTTTCAGAAATACTACCAGTGCCACGAGGATCACTAAAAAGACAGCGGGACCTTAGGGAGATAAATAAGTGGCTTAGAAATTGATGCAGGAAGGAAGGGTTTGGGTTTATGGTAGATCTGAGCCGACTTGGCTGTTGGCTACAAGCTCTACGGTAGGGACGGGCTGCACCTCACAGGGGAGGGTGAAGCTGTGCTTGGGGAAAAAATAGTCAGACGGATGGAGGAGCTTTTAAACTAGGACCTGGGGAGAAGGAGTGTAGTTGTGCTAATAAGGGGATAGATAGAGTAGGCAGAAAGAGTGAGACAGTAGGGGTTAATGAGGATTTAGGGAGGGATAGGATGTGCAAGGAAAGTAAGGAACTGAGTAGGAGTAACAAATGTGCTAATAGTATTAAATGTCTGCTGGAAAATGCTAGAAGTCTTGCAAACAAAATGAATGAATTGGAGACTCTTATGTCTGTCATAGAATACGATGCGGTGGGCATTACGGAAACCTGGCAGGATGAAAGCCAAGACTGGGTGACAAATGTAGAGGGTTACACTGCAATTAGAAAGGACAATAGAAAAACAGGTGGAGGGGTGTGTATTTTTGTAAAAATCCATCTTAAAATTTGTGCTCACTGACGACATTGGGGGGAGCTGCGACAATGTAGAGCCAGTAATTGACAGACCGCTGTATCTCATATTCTAAGGCTATGTGCCCACGATGCAGAAATGCTCCGATTTTTTCCTGAGCATTTCTGCATCTCCCTGGCAGAAAAAACGCATGCGAATTGTACATGCGTTTTTCCTGCCAGCGACATGCGGATGTGAAGCGGGTTGACAAGCGCTTTCCAAGCGATTTTAGCATCACTTGGAAAGTGCTTGACAACTTGGTCACGCTATATAAATCCATGAAAATGGCATGGATTTATATAGTGTGACCCCAAAGAATGTCAAAAAATAAAAAAATAAATCTATACTTACCTTCTGATGGCCCCCGCAGTCTAGCTTCGCTCCATCCTGGCTTGCCGGCAGCTCGCGGTACACTATACTGAATCACCGCAATCTGCCGGCAAGGGAAGACAAGCACACCGCGGGCCATCAGAAGGTAAGTATAATATCTGTTATGCACACGCCCGGGCTAAGCGGCGTGTGCGTGTGATTGGTAGTGATTCCACTGGACCGTACCGGAGAGTGAATGCCTGGAGGGGCGTGACTAAGTATTCACCCGATCCGACCAGGGTCGCACGACGGCATACGACGCCAGTGCACCAAGGAGGAACCGAGCAGAGGGACCAGGTGCTACTCCAGGACAGACCCCGGACACGGCTGTTGACCCACACAGGGGAATACAGGAACAGGCTGGTAGGCTGGCACACAGACTGGTGGGTATAGGCAGGCACGACTGGTATGCAGGCAGGCGGGTATGCAGGCAGGGGGGTAAAGGCAAGCACAGCTAGAGTGCAGACAGGGAGGCACTAGCAGGTAGGAACACAGGCGGGATAGGACCCAGTACACACCGGGACTCAGGAACAATACAGGCAGAGGGTTACAGGCAAGCACAGCTAGAGTGCAGACAAGGCTGAGCAGGGAGGACAGGGCTCTGTTCACACGGAACAGACAGGAAGGGAAAGACAGAGCCAGATACTCACACAGTACTTGCAGAGACAACAAGCAGGAGTTAGGTACGAGTTCAGACTCTGCAGAAAAAGGAAGGGAACGGACATAGAGGCAAAACAGGTAAAGGACAGGAGAGAGTTCAGACTGGAACTGAGTGTACGGAGGAGACCGACACTGCAGAGGGATACAGGAGCGGGTCTGGGAATACGGCCCCCAGAGAGGCGGAACGAACAGGCAAGGAGCGTGTTCAGACAGGACAGACCAGACGCAGGAGCGGGTCTAGGAAATCGGCCACTAGAAGGCGGAACGAACAGGCAAGGAGCGTGTTCAGACAGGACAGACCAGACACAGGAGCGGGTCTAGGAAATCGGCCACTAGAAGGCGAGAGGAACTGGCTAGGAGCGTGTACAGACAGGACAGACAAGAGAACACAGAAAGGAGTCAGTTCAGACACGGGAGCTGATACCGCAAAGCAGGAGACATACAGGACTCAGTTCAGACACGGGAGCTGATACCGCAAAGCAGGAGACATACAGGACACAGTTCAGACACCGGAACTGATACAAAAAGCAGGAGACAAGAGACGGGACCTGGCACCTTCAGAGTGCAAGCACACACTGAAGGAAACACTATGCTCAGGCAGGGATAGAAGGGAGCTGCTGAGCTATATACCAAGTGACAGACAGCAATAGGCTGAGGACGCACAAGGGGTGTGACCCACAGCAGGTACAAAAGGCAGGAAGTGATCGGGCGCCGCCCTTAAGCAGCAGAAACAGACACAAACAGACAGCATGGAGGGAAGCCAGAGAGACATTCTGGACAGGAGATCAAGTGCGCCCTCTTGCACAGTGGGAGATGGACCACCATGCAAGGACGCCGCCAGGTATGTTACAGTACCTCCCCCCTTACGCCCCCTCTTCTTCAGGCCTGCCAGAATCTTCCGCAGGGAATTCGAGGGCCAGTCGTTCACTGGGTTGGAGGGGGACAGAGACTTAAGGGTAATCTCTGCTTCGAGGTACATCTTGTCAAGCTCACAGGAAGAAATAGACGGGTTATCAGGTACATAATGAGGAAAAGTCACTGTCTCTTTGTTATCTGGTGGTATCCTGGAGGATTCAGGAAACAACTGGAGGTCCTCCGCCGGGTCAGAAGAGTGCAGAGGCTCAGAGAAAACAACTGCTTCAGAGTACACTAGGTCGGACTCACTGGACGAAGCAAGCGAGGTATCAGATCCAGGATATAGGAAAGTCTCTGTCCATTCACCACCAGGTGGCACCCCGAAGGGTTCTGGAGACAGCTGGCGGTCCTCCGCCTGGTCAGAGGGGTGTAGAGACTCACGGGTAACCTCTGCTTCAGAGTACACTAGGTCGGACTCACTGGAGGAAGCAGGCGAGGTATCGGGTACCGAGTATAGGAAAGTCTCTGTCCATTCACCACCAGGTGGCACCCCGAAGGGTTCTGGAGACAGCTGGCGGTCCTCCGCCTGGTCAGAGGGGTGTAGAGACTCAGGAGTAACCTCTGCTTCGGAGTACACTAGGTTGGACTCACTGGACGAAGCGAGCGAGGTATCAGGTACAGAGTATAGGAAAGTCTCTGTCCATTCACCACCAGGTGGCACCCCGAAGGATTCTGAACACAACTGGAGGTCCTCCGCCTGGTCGGAGGGGTGTAGAGACTCAGGAGTAACCTCTGCTTCGGAGTACACTAGGTTGGACTCATTGGACGAAGCGAGCGAGGTATCAGGTACAGAGTATAGGAGAGTCTCTGTCCTTTCGCTACCAGGTAGCACCCCGAAGGGTTCAGGAGACAACTGGAGATCCTCCGCCTGGTCGGAGGGGTGTAGAGACTCGGAGGTAACTACCACTTTGGGGTACCCATTGTCAGGCTCACAGGACGAAGCGGACAAGGTATTGAGTACCGGGTGTAGAGAAGTCTCTCTCCATTTGTCATCGAGTGGTATCCCGGAGGGTTCAGGAGGCAACAGGGGATCCTCCGCCAGGTAGTAGAGGTGCACAGACTCTGAGGTAACCACAGCTTTGGAGCATCCTTGGACATGCACACCGGTTAAAGAGAAAGAAGCATCTGATGCCGGGTGCAGGAAGTTCTCCTGTGTGGAGTCTGGATGGGCAGAAGTCTCTTCGGCCAGGAGAACTGGTGCACTACCCACGCACATTACCCATTGGGGTTTCTCCGGGATACAGGGAGATGAAGCTTCAGTAGGGACTTCAAGGTTGGGGTCAGGAGGTCTCAGGGAGGACAGACCCTGGCGTGACGGCTTGCCTCTAAGTCTAGCACGTCTGGACTGCCTCTTGAGGTTGAGAGAAGTATTCCGGAAAGCGTAGTCACCCTGTGAGGATTCTGGGTGGGCAGTAGTCTCATTGGGCTGGAGGACTATTGCGCTACCCACACACATTACCCGTCGGGGCTGCTCCGGGATATTGGGAAGTGAAGCTTCAGCAGGGGCTTCAGAGTTAGGGTCCTCGAAGACCATACGAAAGGCCACCAGGAAGGCCTGCAGGTCAAGGATGACAGGATCCCATGCTTCCCATAGGGGGGTGACCCATTTCAAGGCATCACCCGCTAGGTAGTCAATCATAAAGGCCACTTTAGCCCAATCGGAAGGAAAATAGAGAGGGTAGGCCTTAAAGTGTAGCATGCATTGCTCCACAAATGCACGACACTGTCTTGGATCCCCATAGTAACGTGGCGGATCCGCAGGAACGAGAGCTGATAGATCCATCTGGACGGGTGCGAAATTCGCCTGGAACTCAGCTAAAGGGGGAAAAAAAATTTATTTATTTATTTTAATGCATGTATTCGCTGGAAAAACTTCTCAAAGAGCGAAGGCCGTGGGGCTCAACGGGAACCATGGCCTGAGCATGCTGTTATGCACACGCCCGGGCTAAGCGGCGTGTGCGTGTGATTGGTAGTGATTCCACTGGACCGTACCGGAGAGTGAATGCCTGGAGGGGCGTGACTAAGTATTCACCCGATCCGACCAGGGTCGCACGACGGCATACGACGCCAGTGCACCAAGGAGGAACCGAGCAGAGGGACCAGGTGCTACTCCAGGACAGACCCCGGACACGGCTGTTGACCCACACAGGGGAATACAGGAACAGGCTGGTAGGCTGGCACACAGACTGGTGGGTATAGGCAGGCACGACTGGTATGCAGGCAGGCGGGTATGCAGGCAGGGGGGTAAAGGCAAGCACAGCTAGAGTGCAGACAGGGAGGCACTAGCAGGTAGGAACACAGGCGGGATAGGACCCAGTACACACCGGGACTCAGGAACAATACAGGCAGAGGGTTACAGGCAAGCACAGCTAGAGTGCAGACAAGGCTGAGCAGGGAGGACAGGGCTCTGTTCACACGGAACAGACAGGAAGGGAAAGACAGAGCCAGATACTCACACAGTACTTGCAGAGACAACAAGCAGGAGTTAGGTACGAGTTCAGACTCTGCAGAAAAAGGAAGGGAACGGACATAGAGGCAAAACAGGTAAAGGACAGGAGAGAGTTCAGACTGGAACTGAGTGTACGGAGGAGACCGACACTGCAGAGGGATACAGGAGCGGGTCTGGGAATACGGCCCCCAGAGAGGCGGAACGAACAGGCAAGGAGCGTGTTCAGACAGGACAGACCAGACGCAGGAGCGGGTCTAGGAAATCGGCCACTAGAAGGCGGAACGAACAGGCAAGGAGCGTGTTCAGACAGGACAGACCAGACACAGGAGCGGGTCTAGGAAATCGGCCACTAGAAGGCGAGAGGAACTGGCTAGGAGCGTGTACAGACAGGACAGACAAGAGAACACAGAAAGGAGTCAGTTCAGACACGGGAGCTGATACCGCAAAGCAGGAGACATACAGGACTCAGTTCAGACACGGGAGCTGATACCGCAAAGCAGGAGACATACAGGACACAGTTCAGACACCGGAACTGATACAAAAAGCAGGAGACAAGAGACGGGACCTGGCACCTTCAGAGTGCAAGCACACACTGAAGGAAACACTATGCTCAGGCAGGGATAGAAGGGAGCTGCTGAGCTATATACCAAGTGACAGACAGCAATAGGCTGAGGACGCACAAGGGGTGTGACCCACAGCAGGTACAAAAGGCAGGAAGTGATTGGGCGCCGCCCTTAAGCAGCAGAAACAGACACAAACAGACAGCATGGAGGGAAGCCAGAGAGACATTCTGGACAGGAGATCAAGTGCGCCCTCTTGCACAGTGGGAGATGGACCACCATGCAAGGACGCCGCCAGGTATGTTACAATATCTATTTTTTATTTCATTGTTTTTTTTACTGGTTCTATAGTACTCGGGTCCGGAGGAGAGTCTCCTCTCCTCCAGACCCGGGTACCATCCCCACATTGAAACGCTTGGATTTCGCATGTACAGATCCTGTGATGCGGAATCCAAGCGTTGCAATGCAAGTCAATGGCGGCGAAAACGCAGCATTTCCGCAAAATAATTGGTAGTGCTGCGTTTTTTTCCGCAATGATAACCCGCAGCGGACATTTCCGCAGCATGTGCACAGCACATGCGGATTATCATTGGGGAACATGGCAGGCCTTCTACAATGCGTTTTTTAAGCATTTCTGCAGCATTTTTGCCGCTGCGGAAAGGCTTAAAAAACACATCGTGGGCACTCAGCCTTAGACTCTCTTGTAACAGGATTGGAGGTGATGTGGTACCGATATTTAAGAAAGGTAAAAAAGTGGATCCAGGTAACTACCGTCCAGTAGGTCTGCCATCGGTAGTGTGCAAAGTTTTTGAGGGCATCATAAGAGATGACCTGCAGAGTTATATCTCAGAGAATAATATAATAAATGATAACCAGCACAGATGCATGAAAGATAGGTCGTGTCTAACCAACATGTTGGGTTTCTATGAAGAGGTAAGTGCAAATCTGTATGTTGGTAATGCGGCTGATGTGATTTATGTGGACTTTGCAACGGCATTTGATACTGTACCACATAACAGCCTTATACTGAAGCTACAGAAGCAAGGACTTGAGGGAACTATATGCGGATGGGTAAGGAATTGGCTAAATTACAGAAAACAAAGAGTCATCGTAAATGCTACAGAACATTCTCTAAATGAGTTATAGTCAGCAGTGATCTGTACTAGGACCAATTCTTTTTAACCTCTTTATTAATGACCTAGTGGATGGGATTGAAAGTAAAGTGTCAGTCTTTGCTTATGACACCAAGCTATGTAGGATATTAAAAACTGACTATGACAGTATCATATTATAAAACAATCTGGATAAGTCTGAATGGGCAGACACTTGGAGAGTAATCTAGGAAGGAGTAATCGTATTGCTGCGTATATACAGTACAGACCAAAAGTTTGGACACACCTTCTCATTTAAAGATTTTTCTATATTTTCATGACTATGAAAATTGTACATTCACACCGAAGGCATCAAAACTATGAATTAACACATGTGGAATTATATACTTAACAAAAAAGTGTGAAACAACTGAAAATATGTCTTATATTCTAGGTTCTTCAAAGTAGTCACCTTTTGCTTTGATGACTGCTTTGCACACTCTTGGCATTCTCTTGATGAGCTTCAAGAGGTAGTCACCGGAAATGGTTTTCACTTCACAGTTGTGCCCTGTCAGGTTTAATAAGTGGGATTTCTTGCCCTATAAATGGGGTGGGGACCATCAGTTGTGTTGTGCAGAAGTCAGGTGGATACACAGCTGGTAGTCCTACTGAATAGACTGTTAGAATTTGTATTATGGCAAGAAAAAAGCTAAGTAAAGAAAAACGAGTGGCCATCATTACTTTAAGAAATGAAGGTCAGTCAGTCTGAAAAATTAGGCAAACTTTGAAAGTGTCCCCAAGTGCAGTTGCAAAAACAAGCGCTACAAAGAAACTGGCTCACATGAGGACTGCCCCAGGAAAGGAAGACCAAGAGTCACCTCTGCTTCTGAGGATAAGTTTATCCGAGTCACCAGCCTCAGAAATCGCAGGTTAACAGCAGCTCAGATTAGAGACCAGGTCAATGCCACACAGAGTTCTAGCAGCAGACACATCTCTTCAACAACTGTTAAGAGGAGACTTTGTGCAGCAGGCGTTCATGGTAAAATAGCTGCTAGGAAGCCACTGCTAAGGACAGGCAACAAGCAGAAGAGACTTTTTTGGGCTAAAGAACACAGGGAATGGACATTAGACCAGTGGAAATCTGTGCTTTGGTCTGATGAGTCCAAATTTGAGATCTTTGGTTCCAACCACCGTGTCTTTGTGCGACGCAGAAAAGGTGAACGGATGGACTCTACATGCCTGGTTGCCACCGTGAAGCATGGAGGAAGAGGTGTGATGGTGTGGGGGTGCTTTGCTGTTGACACTGTTGGGGATTTATTAAAAATTGAAGGCATACTGAACCAGCATGGCTACCACAGCATCTTGCAGCGGCATGCTATTCTATCCGGTTTGCGTTTAGTTGGACCATCATTTATTTTTCTACAGAACAATGACCCCAAACACACCTCCAGGCTGTGTAAGGGCTATTTGACCAAGCAGGAGAGTGATGGGGTGGTACGCCAGATGACCTGGCCTCCACAGTCACCAGACCTGAACCCAATCGAGATGGTTTGGGGTGAGCTGGACCGCAGAATGAAGGCAAAAGGGCCAACAAGTGCTAAGCATCTCTGGGAACTCCTTCAAGATTGTTGGAAGACCATTTCCGGTGACTACCTCTTGAAGCTCATCAAGAGAATGCCAAGAGTGTGCAAAGCAGTCATCAAAGCAAAAGGTGGCTACTTTGAAGAACCTAGAATATAAGACATATTTTCAGTTGTTTCACACTTTTTTGTTAAGTATATAATTCCACATGTGTTAATTTATAGTTTTGATGTCTTCAGTGTGAATGTACAATTTTCATAGCCATGAAAATACAGAAAAATCTTTAAATGAGAAGGTGTGTCCAAACTTTTGGTCTGTACTGTATATTAAGTGGATGCATACTTGGGACTACGGAACAGGAGAAGGACTTGGGCATTCTGGTTACAAGTAAGCTGAACAGCAGTACTCAGTGTCAAGCAGCTGCAAAAGCAAACAAGATTTTAGGGTGTATAAAAAGAGAGAGAAAATCCTGTGATCCTAATGTATTGTTACCCATCTATAAATCACTTGTGAGGCCACATTTAGAATATATGATCCAGTTTTAGGCTCCACAATTTAAAAAGGATATTCAGAAATTAGTCAGTTCAAAGGCGGCAACTAGATTATTACAAGGGATGGAAGGCTTTCCATATGATGAGAGGTTGGAAAAATTGGGCTTGTTTAGCTTAGATAAAAGATGTTGAAGAGGAGATATTTTTTTATATTTATAAATACATGTGTGGTCAATAGAAAGGACTAGCACATGACTTAATCCTTCTATACGAAGGACCAGGACGCACTCATTATGGGTGGAAGGTGATTCCGGCAGCTAAATAGGATAAAGTTCTTTACAGTCAGAGCAGTCAGACTGTGGAATGCCCGACCACAAGAGGAAGTAATGGCAGACACTAAAACGTTTTTAAAAAAGGGCTGGATGATTTCCTCACTACACATAACCTTGTGGGTTATAGATAATTTAGTGACAAAAAAATGTATAATTGGTGGAAAAAGGTTGAACTTGATGGACCTAGGTCTGTTTTTCAGCCTATTTAACTTTCTCCTCTGGGCAGACTGTAGAACAATTACAATGCTATCACCTCGTTTGTTCAGTTGTCTTCTCCCTTTAACTGTACTTGAGCTATCAATGGGTGCAATAGTAGCAGATCAACAAATTAAAAAAAGACTGTTTAGCTTTGTAAAGTCAAACCCTTATGATCAGGACAAAAATGTCTATCTAATGTACAGAAATGTAATTTGGGACAACTGGAAACATTATTTAAATGGAGTCTGTCATCCCCAAAATGCATGTTAGGCTGGCTATATAGTATCATATCATAGTAGCTCTGTATGCTTTATTGGTACAATGTCTGAAAAAATTACTTTTAATTCAAATGCAAATGAGGGGGCTTTGGTTCACCTTTTGCATAGCTAATTTGCATTTTGTGGACTTCCCCTTACTTCTGATTGACAACCTTCCGTTGCCAAGAGAGAGTGCTGGCTGAACTTATCCCACATGTCTTTGAATGCACATCCAATCTGCCTGAGCCTGGCTGCACCAAGCTTTAGTGCCACACATTCTACTCCCTGGCTCCTCTCTGTGACTGCTGCTTACTACACTGATGCCCCCAGAACTGTAGCGGACAGATCTAATGAAGTCACTACCCACTGTGGTAGATCAGCTCACTTGCTTGCACATAGAGGTACACAGTAACACTGCCTCTTTAAATTCTTCCCAGATTTATTAGACAGGCAGCATAAATGTGGGGAAGTAAAACAAACCCAGCCCTTTAGGCAAAAACAGGAAAACAAAGCAAAGTGGTGATACCAAACACAGTTCTTGTTGTAGTGGGGAAAGTTGACGCACCCCTGGGCCTGTGTCGCGCTGCGTTGCGCACGCGGGAGCTTACCCGGAGCCGGATCTCTTGAGGGTTGTAGTCTCGTGGCGGTGATCCGGTCCGTGCCCAGGGAGTCAGACTAAGTGGCGCTGTATTAGCGGTAGATGTTGGACGACTACGCCACCCGTTGAGTACAGCTAAGGAGCTGCTGCTGCAGGGCAGACCGCTGAGGCCGGTGGTAGGATTGTGCAGCGTGATAGTATAACCCCCAACGGGAGGGGTATGGCCTCAGGGCAGCCGACGTGGATGATGGGGGTAGCAGGAACCACTCAGAGACGGTACGGTGTAGTTCAGGGTCTTTACTGGTGACAACGATAGACCCTCCCGGAGTACTGGCTAGCGATTGGGGCCTGGTCAGTCCTTGAGCAGATGGGATCTCCCCTGGCCAGGCGGAGTTGTAGGCCTCCCAAACTAACTGTACTCTTCTGGCTACCTTGCTAGAGGCGGGTATAAGTAGCCCACGTCCCTGAGTGTACCGTGTGGTGCTCACCCGTATGGCCGGTGACTCGGGGCCTTCTAGTAGCTTCCGCTCCACGACGGCGGTGCTGGTCCCATGCGTGTGACCGTGCCTTCGGGTTTCTTGGCCAGAGGACCTGAAATCCCCTGCCTGACGGATTCTGCTGCTGGGTAGGAGTTAGTCCCCACAGCCTCGGACTCCGGGTCCGGTAAGAAATCTTCTCAGTCAGGGCGAGCTCTGCAGCTGCCAGCCCCTGACTCTTTGTAACACTGCTCCCACAGAGCTCCTGTTGTTTCTTCCTATGCTGCTTCTCTTCTCTACTTCTGGCATGGCCCAGGAGCTGGGCCCAGCCGGAGCCACAGCTCCCTGTCAGCCCTCCTGGCTGAACTCTCCCTCTCCACTCCCTAACCCTGCCTCAGCCCCAGGTTTATCTAGGGGAAGTTCTTCCCCTCCCAGGACTGGGCAGGAGGTGTGGCATGCATAGGATTCCTGACCAAGAGACCTCCCACCTGCTCTCAGACATAACATTGCTTGTTACTGTGGAAACCAGACCCCTGGGGTGCCACATTCCCCCCTAGTGAAATTTAGTACTCCGGGACTAAACATATTTTTAGAAAAACATAACAAGGTATAAACAATAATAATACAATAAGAAAAACACATAAAGATGGTTACGGCGTGTCCGCAACCGGGTGCAGTCTTTGAAGAAAAGCAAGGTGTCCATTTCACCAAAACAGGGAGACGTAACCAGGTAGGGGTCTGTCCTGCCCCGAGTCCTTCATAGAATCATAGAATCATAGAATGGTAGAGTTGGAAGGGACCTCCTGGGTCATCTGGTCCAACCCCCTGCTCAAAGCAGGATTCACTAGATCATCTCAGACAGATGTCTGTCCAGCCTCTGTTTGAAGACGTCCATTGAAGGGGAACTCACCACCTCTCGTGGCAGCCTGTTCCACTCATTAATCACCCTAACTGTCAAAAAGTTTTTTCTAATATCTAATCTGTGTCTCCTCCCATTTAGTTTCATCCCATTGCTTCTAGTCTTTCCTTATCAGTCTTTAGTCCATTCCTGGGTTACGCTCCAACCATGTACAAAGGATTCCCGGTAAATCCACCAAAGACTCCCATAAATTACTAGAAACACATAATTATTTACAGGATATGGCCGCTCTCAGTCCTCGGCCAGTGGGGATAAGGATTGGCTGCTCACAGTCCTCAGCCTGGTAAGGGATAGGGGATGGCTGCTCACAGTCCTCAGCCTGGTAAGGGATAGGGACACACGGGGAACAATTCACTAATCCCAGCGGGGACCATATTTTAATTAGCAGCAGTCCTTGTACCCTAACGGGTAACTATTTACAGCTCTTTATTCACGCTACTTCCCTTCAGTAGCTATGTCCTCTTTGTGCTTCCTCCTGAGGGTAGTCCTCAGACCCGTCCGGGTCCTCTTGGCTTTCCTCGTATTGGTAGTACTGCAGCTCCTCCTCGGTTAGCTGGGTTAGTATCTCTGCGACAGTCCTCCTCCCAGGTGGCCAGGACTTTACCCCCCTTTGGGCTGCCCCGGTTAATTGGGCCACCAGGATGCTCACTTTTTGCTCCTCTGTGAGGGGGTACACCTGGAAGAGGCTATCCAGCTTTTCTCTAAAGTCATGCAGGGTATGTGACTCCCCTGAGTACTGGGGTAGCCAGGCTGCCCCCGGGATATAGGGCATGGTGAAAGGCATGACCGCAACAGCGGTGGCGCTGGCGGGGGTTGAAGCGGTGAAGCTCTCCTCCGTATCCGACATCCTTCTCCCCCCTAGTGGACCGTGGCCTACCTTGCGATGATCCTCTTCCGTAGGCCGCGGCTCCGCAGTGGATCGTCAGGGTTGAGGACCTTCCGTCGCGCTCCTGTGACGTCGGCGTCTGCTGGGCTCCTTCCAGGACCTTACGCAACGTCCGGACGTGAGGCGGGGCTTCAGTTCTCGCGCGCTTTCGGAGTCCACGCCCCTCTTCTTCCCGCGCGGCGTCTTCAAGATGGCGTCCAACGGCGGGAAAACTCCACGGATGGCGGGAAGAAGGCAGAAGATGGCGCCGGATGGCGGGAAAACTTTGCGGATGGCGGGAAAAAGACAGAAGATGGCGCCGGATGGCGGGAATCTTCACCACTGGTAAGTTTGAACAGTCTTTTTCAGGCACGCAGTACCCGGTGGTTGCGGGCACGAGATCCTGCCGACTATGCCAAAAGTTGACGCACCCCTGGGCCTGTGTCGCGCTGCGTTGCGCACGCGGGAGCTTACCCGGAGCCGGATCTCTTGAGGGTTGTAGTCTCGTGGCGGTGATCCGGTCCGTGCCCAGGGAGTCAGACTAAGTGGCGCTGTATTAGCGGTAGATGTTGGACGACTACGCCACCCGTTGAGTACAGCTAAGGAGCTGCTGCTGCAGGGCAGACCGCTGAGGCCGGTGGTAGGATTGTGCAGCGTGATAGTATAACCCCCAACGGGAGGGGTATGGCCTCAGGGCAGCCGACGTGGATGATGGGGGTAGCAGGAACCACTCAGACGGTACGGTGTAGTTCAGGGTCTTTACTGGTGACAACGATAGACCCTCCCGGAGTACTGGCTAGCGATTGGGGCCTGGTCAGTCCTTGAGCAGATGGGATCTCCCCTGGCCAGGCGGAGTTGTAGGCCTCCCAAACTAACTGTACTCTTCTGGCTACCTTGCTAGAGGCGGGTATAAGTAGCCCACGTCCCTGAGTGTACCGTGTGGTGCTCACCCGTATGGCCGGTGACTCGGGGCCTTCTAGTAGCTTCCGCTCCACGACGGCGGTGCTGGTCCCATGCGTGTGACCGTGCCTTCGGGTTTCTTGGCCAAAGGACCTGAAATCCCCTGCCTGACGGATTCTGCTGCTGGGTAGGAGTTAGTCCCCACAGCCTCGGACTCCGGGTCCGGTAAGAAATCTTCTCAGTCAGGGCGAGCTCTGCAGCTGCCAGCCCCTGACTCTTTGTAACACTGCTCCCACAGAGCTCCTGTTGTTTCTTCCTATGCTGCTTCTCTTCTCTACTTCTGGCATGGCCCAGGAGCTGGGCCCAGCCGGAGCCACAGCTCCCTGTCAGCCCTCCTGGCTGAACTCTCCCTCACCACTCCCTAACCCTGCCTCAGCCCCAGGTTTATCTAGGGGAAGTTCTTCCCCTCCCAGGACTGGGCAGGAGGTGTGGCATGCATAGGATTCCTGACCAAGAGACCTCCCACCTGCTCTCAGACATAACATTGCTTGTTACTGTGGAAACCAGACCCCTGGGGTGCCACAGATCCACCCACTCAGAGTCCAACAAACACATGTTTCAGATTAGCACAGAACACACATCTCCTCTCTGGAGCTAGCCTCTCCAGATACACTGAACACTCAATGCCTCAGCCCGCCGAGTATTTAAACCCCAGACCACATCCTGGGGTGGAGATATGGTGAATGGCCTCCCACCCACACTATGGAAATTCACATAAAACTGGCCCATTTAAATGTGGCTGATTAACCCTTTCAGCACATACGATGCGGGAGAAGACTTCCAGTTTCACATCACTGATGCTAACAGTCTCAGTGAAACATATCTTTCTTATCTGCTCCCTACTTGACTCTGTGGTCACTCGTTACACTTCTGCGTGTATCAATGTAGAGAGCAGCAGACACAGAGAGAAGCCATGTGTGCATGCCAGCACTGATGCTGTGTATGTATGACCGGACTCAGTCAATGTTAGTGCGCATGTTGAGTTCAATCAAAAGTGAGCAAACTCCCCAAAATGAAAACTGAGGATGTGTAGCGGTGAACTAGGTAGTCACCGGAAATGTTTTTCACTTCACAGGTGTGCCCTGTCAGGTTTAATACGTGGGATTTCTTGCCTTATAAATGGGGTTGGGACCATCAGTTGTGTTGTGCAGAAGTCAGGTGGATACACAGCTGATAATCCTACTGAATAGACTGTTAGAATTTGTATTATGGCAAGAAAAATGCAGCTAAGTAAAGAAAAACGAGTGGCCATCATTACTTTAAGAAATGAAGGTCAGTCAGTCTGAAAAATTGGGCAAACTTTGAAAGTGTCCCCAAGTGCAGTTGCAAAAACCATCAAGCGCTACAAAGAAACTGGTTCACATGAGTACCGCCCCAGGAAAGGAAGACCAAGAGTCACCTCTGCTTCTGAGGATAAGTTTATCCGAGTCACCAGCCTCAGAAATCGCAGGTTAATAGCATCTCAGATTAGAGACCAGGTCAGTGCCACACAGAGTACTAGCAGCTGTTATGCACACGCCCGGGCTAAGCGGCGTGTGCGTGTGATTGGTAGTGATTCCACTGGACCGTGCCGGAGAGTGAATGCCTGGAGGGGCGTGACTAGGTATTCACCCGATCCGACCAGGGTCGCACGACGGCATACGACGCCAGTGCACCAAGGAGGAACCGAGCAGAGGGACCAGGTGCTACTCCAGGACAGACCCCGGACACGGCTGTTGACCCACACAGGGGAATACAGGAACAGGCTGGTAGGCTGGCACACAGACTGGTGGGTATAGGCAGGCACGACTGGTATGCAGGCAGGCGGGTATGCAGGCAGGGGGGTAAAGGCAAGCACAGCTAGAGTGCAGACAAGGCTGAGCAGGGAGGACAGGGCTCTGTTCACACGGAACAGACAGGAAGGGAAAGACAGAGCCAGATACTCACACAGTACTTGCAGAGACAACAAGCAGGAGTTAGGTACGAGTTCAGACTCTGCAGAAAAAGGAAGGGAACGGACATAGAGGCAAAACAGGTAAAGGACAGGAGAGAGTTCAGACTGGAACTGAGTGTACGGAGGAGACCGACACTGCAGAGGGATACAGGAGCGGGTCTGGGAATACGGCCCCCAGAGAGGCGGAACGAACAGGCAAGGAGCGTGTTCAGACAGGACAGACCAGACACAGGAGCGGGTCTAGGAAATCGGCCACTAGAAGGCGGAGCGAACAGGCAAGGAGCGTGTTCAGACAGGACAGACCAGACACAGGAGCGGGTCTAGGAAATCGGCCACTAGAAGGCGAGAGGAACAGGCTAGGAGCGTGTTCAGACAGGTCAGACAAGATACAGGAACGGGTCTAGGTAATCGGCCCCTAGAAGGCAGGAGGAACAGGCTAGGAGCGTGTTCAGACAGGACAGACAAGAGAACACAGAAAGGACTCAGTTCAGACACGGGAGCTGATACCGCAAAGCAGGAGACATACAGGACTCAGTTCAGACACGGGAGCTGAAACCGCAAAGCAGGAGACATACAGGACTCAGTTCAGACACGGGAGCTGATACAAAAAGCAGGAGACAAGAGACGGGACCTGGCACCTTCAGAGTGCAAGCACACACTGAAGGAAACACTATGCTCAGGCCGGGATAGAAGGGAGCTGCTGAGCTATATACCAGGTGACAGACAGCAATAGGCTGAGGACGCACAAGGGGTGTGACCCACAGCAGGTACAAAAGGCAGGAAGTGATCGGGCGCCGCCCTTAAGCAGCAGAAACAGACACAAACAGACAGCATGGAGGGAAGCCAGAGAGACATTCTGGACAGGAGATCAAGTGCGCCCTCTTGCACAGTGGGAGATGGACCACCATGCAAGGACGCCGCCAGGTATGTTACAGTACCTCCCCCCTTACGCCCCCTCTTCTTCAGGCCTGCCAGAATCTTCCGCAGGGAATTCGAGGACCAGTCGTTCACTGGGTTGGAGGGGGACAGAGACTTGAGGGTAATCTCTGCTTCGAGGTACATCTTGTCAAGCTCACAGGAAAAAATAGACGGGTTATCAGGTACATAATGAGGAAAAGTCACTGTCTCTTTGTTATCTGGTGGTATCCCGGAGGATTCAGGAAACAACTGGAGGTCCTCCGCCGGGTCAGAAGAGTGCAGAGGCTCAGAGAAAACAACTGCTTCAGAGTACACTAGGTCAGACTCACTGGAGGAAGCAGGCGAGGTATCGGGTACCGAGTATAGGAAAGTCTCTGTCCATTCACCACCAGGTGGCACCCCGAAGGGTTCTGAACACAACTGGAGGTCCTCCGCCTGGTCGGAGGGGTGTAGAGACTCGGGAGTAACCTCTGCTTCGGAGTACACTAGGTCGGACTCACTGGACGAAGCGAGCGAGGTATCAGGTACAGGATATAGGAGAGTCTCTGTCCATTCACCACCAGGTGGCACCCCGAAGGATTCTGAACACAACTGGAGGTCCTCCGCCTGGTCGGAGGGGTGTAGAGACTCAGGAGTAACCTCTGCTTCGGAGTACACTAGGTTGGACTCACTGGACGAAGCGAGCGAGGTATCAGGTACAGAGTATAGGAAAGTCTCTGTCCATTCACCACCAGGTGGCACCCCGAAGGATTCTGAACACAACTGGAGGTCCTCCGCCTGGTCGGAGGGGTGTAGAGACTCGGAGGTAACTACCACTTTGGGGTACCCATTGTCAGGCTCACAGGACGAAGCGGACAAAGTATTGTGTACCGGGTGTAGAGAAGTCTCTCTCCATTTGTCATCGAGTGGTATCCCGGAGGGTTCAGGAGGCAACAGGGGATCCTCCGCCAGGTAGTAGAGGTGCACAGACTCTGAGGTAACCACAGCTTTGGAGCATCCTTGGACATGCACACCGGTTAAAGAGAGAGAAGCATCTGATGCCGGGTGCAGGAAGTTCTCCTGTGTGGAGTCTGGATGGGCAGAAGTCTCTTCAGCCAGGAGAACTGGTGCACTACCCACGCACATTACCCATTGGGGTTTCTCCGGGATACAGGGAGATGAAGCTTCAGTAGGGACTTCAAGGTTGGGGTCAGGAGGTCTCAGGGAGGACAGACCCTGGCGTGACGGCTTGCCTCTAAGTCTAGCACGTCTGGACTGCCTCTTGAGGTTGAGAGAAGTATTCCGGAAAGCGTAGTCACCCTGTGAGGATTCTGGGTGGGCAGTAGTCTCATTGGGCTGGAGGACTATTGCGCTACCCACACACATTACCCGTCGGGGCTGCTCCGGGATATTGGGAAGTGAAGCTTCAGCAGGGGCTTCAGAGTTAGGGTCCTCGAAGACCATACGAAAGGCCACCAGGAAGGCCTGCAGGTCAAGGATGACAGGATCCCATGCTTCCCATAGGGGGGTGACCCATTTCAAGGCATCACCCGCTAGGTAGTCAATCATAAAGGCCACTTTAGCCCAATCGGAAGGAAAATAGAGAGGGTAGGCCTTAAAGTGTAGCATGCATTGCTCCACAAATGCACGACACTGTCTTGGATCCCCATAGTAACGTGGCGGATCCGCAGGAACGAGAGCTGATAGATCCATCTGGACGGGTGCGTAATTCGCCTGGAACTCAGCTAAAGGGGGAAAAAAAATTTATTTATTTATTTTAATGCATGTATTCGCTGGAAAAACTTCTCAAAGAGCGAAGGCCGTGGGGCTCAACGGGAACCATGGCCTGAGCATGCTGTTATGCACACGCCCGGGCTAAGCGGCGTGTGCGTGTGATTGGTAGTGATTCCACTGGACCGTGCCGGAGAGTGAATGCCTGGAGGGGCGTGACTAGGTATTCACCCGATCCGACCAGGGTCGCACGACGGCATACGACGCCAGTGCACCAAGGAGGAACCGAGCAGAGGGACCAGGTGCTACTCCAGGACAGACCCCGGACACGGCTGTTGACCCACACAGGGGAATACAGGAACAGGCTGGTAGGCTGGCACACAGACTGGTGGGTATAGGCAGGCACGACTGGTATGCAGGCAGGCGGGTATGCAGGCAGGGGGGTAAAGGCAAGCACAGCTAGAGTGCAGACAAGGCTGAGCAGGGAGGACAGGGCTCTGTTCACACGGAACAGACAGGAAGGGAAAGACAGAGCCAGATACTCACACAGTACTTGCAGAGACAACAAGCAGGAGTTAGGTACGAGTTCAGACTCTGCAGAAAAAGGAAGGGAACGGACATAGAGGCAAAACAGGTAAAGGACAGGAGAGAGTTCAGACTGGAACTGAGTGTACGGAGGAGACCGACACTGCAGAGGGATACAGGAGCGGGTCTGGGAATACGGCCCCCAGAGAGGCGGAACGAACAGGCAAGGAGCGTGTTCAGACAGGACAGACCAGACACAGGAGCGGGTCTAGGAAATCGGCCACTAGAAGGCGGAGCGAACAGGCAAGGAGCGTGTTCAGACAGGACAGACCAGACACAGGAGCGGGTCTAGGAAATCGGCCACTAGAAGGCGAGAGGAACAGGCTAGGAGCGTGTTCAGACAGGTCAGACAAGATACAGGAACGGGTCTAGGTAATCGGCCCCTAGAAGGCAGGAGGAACAGGCTAGGAGCGTGTTCAGACAGGACAGACAAGAGAACACAGAAAGGACTCAGTTCAGACACGGGAGCTGATACCGCAAAGCAGGAGACATACAGGACTCAGTTCAGACACGGGAGCTGAAACCGCAAAGCAGGAGACATACAGGACTCAGTTCAGACACGGGAGCTGATACAAAAAGCAGGAGACAAGAGACGGGACCTGGCACCTTCAGAGTGCAAGCACACACTGAAGGAAACACTATGCTCAGGCCGGGATAGAAGGGAGCTGCTGAGCTATATACCAGGTGACAGACAGCAATAGGCTGAGGACGCACAAGGGGTGTGACCCACAGCAGGTACAAAAGGCAGGAAGTGATCGGGCGCCGCCCTTAAGCAGCAGAAACAGACACAAACAGACAGCATGGAGGGAAGCCAGAGAGACATTCTGGACAGGAGATCAAGTGCGCCCTCTTGCACAGTGGGAGATGGACCACCATGCAAGGACGCCGCCAGGTATGTTACAGCAGCAGACACATCTCTACAACAACTGTTAAAAGGAGACTTTGTGCAGCAGGCCTTCATGGTAAAATAGCTGCTAGGAAACCACTGCTAAGGACAGGCAACAAGCAGAAGAGACTTGTTTGGGCTAAAGAGCACAAGGAATGGACATTAGACCAGTGGAAATCTGTACTTTGGTCTGATGAGTCCAAAATTTGAGATCTTTGGTTCCAACCACAGTGTCTTTGTGCGACGCAGAAAAGGTGAACGGATGGACTCTACATGCCTGGTTCCCACCGTGAAGCATGGAGGAGGAGGTGTGATGGTGTGGGGGTGTTTTGCTGGTGACACTGTTGGGGTGCTATGCCAGATGACCTGGCCTCCACAGTCACCAGACCTGAACCCAATCGAGATGGTTTGGGGTGAGCTGGACCGCAGAGTGAAGGCAAAAGGGCCAACAAGTGCTAAGCATCTCTGGGAACTCCTTCAAGATTGTTGGAAGACCATTTCCGGTGACTACCTCTTGAAGCTCATCAAGAGAATGCCAAGAGTGTGCAAAGCAGTCATCAAAGCAAAAGGTGGCTACTTTGAAGAACCTAGAATATAAGACATATTTTCAGTTGTTTCCTACTTTTTTGTTAAGTATATAATTCCACATGTGTTAATTCATAGTTTTGAAGCCTTCAGTGTGAATGTACAATTTTCATAGTCATAGAAAATACAGAAAAATCTTTAAATGAGAAGGTGTGTCCAAACTTTTGGTCTGTACTGTAAGTGAGTAAAATAAATAAATTCTAACTTTTAAATATTATTAAAATACTGTTTGTTAAATTCTAATAGCGGGCGCAGTTTTCATGAAATCACATCCACTTTGCTTGGACAATTAAACACAGCAGAATTTTTGTGCAAAAAAAGCAGCAGAAAATATGCAGCATTTACTCTACAAAGCAAGGTGGATGTGATTCCATTAAATCTCCTCCCTCTGTGGTCTGAAGACGCTGCTGAACTCTGCAGTTTTGGTACATTTTTTCTTTATAGGTTTCTTCTGAAAAAAAAAAGCATTTTCAAGCGCAGAATCAAAGCTTTTCTGTACTATTAAAAAAGCGTTAAAAACTCTGCTTCATGTCTGCTGAAAAATCACATCAAATAAGTGGGAAAACGCAAAAAAGAAACGCAGCAAGCACGTAATAATCAGAGAAGATTGTTATTGCGTCATCTGGTCTGGACCCCTGCAGATAAAAAGCAGCAGAAAGAACACAGCATGTATGCTACGTGTGAACACGGCCTCAGCTTTACCGTTTTATTACATTTTTTATTTGTTTAATAGAGAAAAAATATCAATCACGCCATTTTTTTAAAATCATTTACCGATCCCTGTACATAATCTGATCGCTGTGTTGTGTGGGTTGCTACGATTACAGGGACACCAAATATGTCCATGTTATGTGTTGATTTGTGATGTTTATTATTTAAAAAAAACACATTAAAAATTACAATTTTTTTCATTATCAAGTGTTTTTCATTATTATTTTTTAGTAATTTTATAGGATGAAAAAATCCCTTATTCTCCCTCTAGAACAGGGGTCTCAAACACGCGGCCCCTGAGGCTGCTTTATGCACCATAGACCCTCGTTGACGATCCCGGCCTGGTCCAGGAGCCGCTGACAGCAGCGCTTTATTTCAGTTGAATGTGCGTCCTTGGATTTTGAGTGCAAACCTCCTTCCATCAGCAAGGGCATTGAAGATGAAACGTGGCTGGGTCTTTCAGCATGACAATGATCCCAAGCACACCGCCAGGGCAATGAAGGAGTGGCTTCCTAAAAAGCATTTCAAGGTTCTGGCATGGCCTAGCCAGTCTCCAGATCTATACCCTATAGAAAACCTTTGGAGGAAGTTGAAAGTCCGTGTTGCCCAGCGACAGCCCCAAAACATCACTGCTCTAGAGGAGATCTGCATGGAGGAATGGGCCAACATACCAGCAACAGTGTGTGCCAACCTTGTGAAGACTTACAGAAAACGTTTGACCTCTGTCATTGCCAACAAAGGATATATATAACAAAGTATTGAGATGAACTTTTGTAATTGACCAAATACTTATTTTCCACTAAAAAATTTTAAAAAATTATTTTCAAATCAGACATGATGATTTTCAGGATTTGTTTTCTCATTTTGTCTCTCATAGTTGAGGTCTACCTATGATGTCAATTAAAGGCCTCTCATCTTTTTAAGTGGGAGAACTTGCATAATTGGTGGCTGACTAAATACTTTTTTCCCAACTGTATCTACAATATGGGGACCTAACTACAATATGGGGGAACTGGATGGGAACCTAACTATAATATGGGGACACATCTACAATGTGGGGACCTAACTACAATATGGGGACCTGGATGAGGACCTAACTACAAAATGAGGACCTGGGTGGGGACATATCTACAATATGGGGACCTAATTACAATATGGGGGACCTGGATGGGGACATTACTACAAAATGGGGAAAAGGATGGGGGACATTACTACAAGATAGAGACCAGAATGGGGCATTACTACAAGATGAGGACCAGGATGGGGGACATTACTACAAGATGGGGACCAGTATGGGGCATTACTACAAGATGAGGACCAGGATGGGGACATTACTACAAGATGGAGACCAGGATGGGGCATTACTACAAGATGAGGGCCAGGATGGGGCACATAATTACAAGATGAGGACCAGGATGGGGACATTACTACAAGATAGGGACCAGGATGGGACATTACTACAAGATGAGGACCAGGATGGGGGACATTACTACAAGATGGGGACCAGTATGGGGGGCATTACTACAACATGGAGGCATTACTACAAGATGGAGACCAAGATTAGGACCAGGATGGGGCACATAACTATAAGATGAGGACCAGGATGGGGCATTACTACAAGATGAGGACCAGGATGGGAACATTACTACAAGATCTTGACCAGGATGGGGACATAACTGTGACATGCAGAAGTAGTGCTGTTGCTTCAAAAGCATCCAGCAACTATTAGAAGGAACACAAGCACAGGAGACAGGAAGTGTTGTGCTCCAGAAGCATCCAGCAACTAGAGGGGTTAGCACAGTCACAAGAGACAGGGAGTGTTTTAGCAGAGCCCCAGGGGGATTGTGGGGAAGTTGTTTACTATCTGGCTAGAGCCGAAGAGAAAGGTGGTGTATGATCGGCATCTCACAGAAGGCAAGGAAACAGTATTCAGGTCAGGAGTAGAGATGAGGGTTGTTCGACTCGAACTGTTCGCCAATCTCAAATTCGAGCTGTTTTGGGCGGTGTTTGAGCCGTTCGGCGAACACGAACGATTTGAGAAAAATTCGGCTGTTCGAGGTTATGTTCGATAACTGTTCGTGCACCAAAATCATAACTGGATTTTTTCTAAGTAATGATGAAAATTAATGTTAATACGCAGTTTGAGTGTACAGCGGGGCGGGGGGAGGGGAAGGGGATGGATCTCTGCAGGAATAATGAAGATTTCCATTTTTTTTTTCTCTTTCCCCCATTTACAGTGGGGAGGTGCAATCTGTCAGCCTATCAGCAGCGCACACACGGAGCGAAGTGCTTTTTTTCACACAAGCAAGGGCATGTGTCATTGGCAGTGTATGTCACATGTCCTTGCCCTATAAGACCCAGCCATTTTCCCCGTCGCCACCATTTTCTCACTGCTGCAGCTGCGTGTTAGACGGCACCGCTGTTGCTGTGTGCGCTATACCTTGTTAATTTCAAGCCAATTTTCGCACAAATCTACAGATAGCTTGGGAGTAGGGAATAGTTGTGATTGCAGTCCTTTTAAGGACTAGGTTACATCATTTCCTATGACTTTTATCAGGCAGGTCTGTGCTCTTAAATAGATAGGTTGTGGGAGTAAAGACTAATTGTAATTGCAGTCCTTTTCAGGACTAGGTTACATCAGTTCCTATCAGTTTTTGCCAGGCAGGTCTGTGCCAGTGCTGTGCAAGTTTTTTTCACAGCATTTGGCTGAATCTAGCAAAGCTAATCCTTTTTGGCCTATTGCAGAGTGTGTTAGTCAGTGGAGTAGCCTATCTGTGTTGCAAGATATACCACCTGTGTATAGAATACCAATTTTTTTACTGCACCTAGTGAAGTAAAATCTTTTGGGCATAGCATCATTCTATTAGTCCATCTATACTGACCTCCATCAGATTGCAAATTGAATATAATTTTTTTCTGCATCTAGCTCTGAAAAAATAGTGGGCTTCTAGCAGTGTGTGGGACTTTCTCTATTAGTCCATCTATACTGACCTCCATCAGGTTGCAAACTGAATATAATTTTTTTCTGCATCTAGCTCTGAAAAAATATTTGGCCTTCTAGCAGTGTGTGGGACTTGTTCTATTAGTCCACCTATACTGACCTCCATCAGGTTGCAAATTCAAAATAATTTTTTGTCTGCATCTAGCTCTGAAAAAATATTTGGCCTTCTAGCAGTGTGTGGGACTTTCTCTATTAGTCCATCTATACTGACCTCCATCAGGCTGCAAATTGAATATAATTTTTTTCTGCATCTAGCTCTGAAAAAATATTTGGGCTTCTAGCAGTGTGTGGGACTTGTTCTATTAGTCCATCTATACTGACCTCCATCAGGTTGCAAACTGAATATCATTTTTTTCTGCATCTAGCTCTGAAAAAATATTTGGCCTTCTAGCAGTGTGTGGGACTTTCTCTATTAGTCCATCTATACTGACCTCCATCAGGTTGCAAATTAAAAATTATTTTTATCTGCATCTACCTCTGAAAAAATATTTGGGCTTCTAGCTGTGTGTGGGACTTGTTCTATTAGTCCATCTATACTGACCTCCATCAGGTTGCAAACTGAATATAATTTTTTTCTGCATCTAGCTCTGAAAAAATATTTGGCCTTTTAGCAGTGTGTGGGACTTTCTCTATTAGTCCATCTATACTGACCTCCATCAGGTTGCAAATTAAAAATAATTTTTATCTGCATCTAGCTCTGAAAACATATTTGGCCTTCTAGCAGTGTGTAGGACTTTCTCTACTAGTCCATCTATACTGACCTCCATCAGGTTGCAAATTAAAAATAATTTTTTTCTGCATCTACCTCTGAAAAAATATTTGGCCTTCTAGCAGTGTGTGGGACTTTCTCTATTAGTCCATCTATACTGACCTCCATCAGGTTGCAAACTGAATATATTTTTTTTCTGCATCTAGCTCTGAAAAAATATTTGGCCTTCTAGCAGTGTGTGGGACTTTCTCTATTAGTCCATCTATACTGACCTCCATCAGGTTGCAAATTAAAAATAATTTTTATCTGCATCTAGCTCTGAAAAAATATTTGGCCTTCTAGCAGTGTGTGGGACTTTCTCTATTAGTCCATCTATACTGACCTCCATCAGGTTGCAAACTGAATATAATTTTTTTCTGCATCTAGCTCTGAAAAAATATTTGGCCTTCTAGCAGTGTGTGGGACTTTCTCTATTAGTCCATCTATACTGACCTCCATCAGGTTGCAAACTGAATATAATTTTTTTCTGCATCTAGCTCTGAAAAAATATTTGGCCTTCTAGCAGTGTGTGGGACTTGTTCTATTAGTCCACCTATACTGACCTCCATCAGGTTGCAAATTCAAAATAATTTTTTGTCTGCATCTAGCTCTGAAAAAATATTTGGCCTTCTAGCAGTGTGTGGGACTTTCTCTATTAGTCCATCTATACTGACCTCCATCAGGCTGCAAATTGAATATAATTTTTTTCTGCATCTAGCTCTGAAAAAATATTTGGGCTTCTAGCAGTGTGTGGGACTTGTTCTATTAGTCCATCTATACTGACCTCCATCAGGTTGCAAACTGAATATAATTTTTTTCTGCATCTAGCTCTGAAAAAATATTTGGCCTTTTAGCAGTGTGTGGGACTTTCTCTATTAGTCCATCTATACTGACCTCCATCAGGTTGCAAATTAAAAATAATTTTTATCTGCATCTAGCTCTGAAAAAATATTTGGCCTTCTAGCAGTGTGTGGGACTTTCTCTATTAGTCCATCTATACTGACCTCCATCAGGTTGCAAACTGAATATATTTTTTTTCTGCATCTAGCTCTGAAAAAATATTTGGCCTTCTAGCAATGTGTGGGACTTTCTCTATTAGTCCATCTATACTGACCTCCATCAGGTTGCAAATTAAAAATAATTTTTATCTGCATCTAGCTCTGAAAAAATATTTGGCCTTCTAGCAGTGTGTGGGACTTTCTCTATTAGTCCATCTATACTGACCTCCATCAGGTTGCAAACTGAATATAATTTTTTTCTGCATCTAGCTCTGAAAAAATATTTGGCCTTCTAGCAGTGTGTGGGACTTTCTCTATTAGTCCATCTATACTGACCTCCATCAGGTTGCAAATTAAAAATAATTTTTTATCTGCATCTACCTCTGAAAAAATATTTGGGCTTCTAGCTGTGTGTGGGACTTGTTCTATTAGTCCATCTATACTGACCTCCATCAGGTTGCAAACTGAATATAATTTTTTTCTGCATCTAGCTCTGAAAAAATATTTGGCCTTTTAGCAGTGTGTGGGACTTTCTCTATTAGTCCATCTATACTGACCTCCATCAGGTTGCAAATTAAAAATAATTTTTATCTGCATCTAGCTCTGAAAACATATTTGGCCTTCTAGCAGTGTGTAGGACTTTCTCTATTAGTCCATCTATACTGACCTCCATCAGGTTGCAAATTAAAAATAATTTTTATCTGCATCTAGCTCTGAAAAAATATTTGGCCTTCTAGCAGTGTGTGGGACTTTCTCTATTAGTCCATCTATACTGACCTCCATCAGGTTGTAAACTGAATATATTTTTTTTCTGCATCTACCTCTGAAAAAATATTTGGGCTTCTAGCTGTGTGTGGGACTTGTTCTATTAGTCCATCTATACTGACCTCCATCAGGTTGCAAATTAAAAATAATTTTTTGTCTGCATCTAGCTCTGAAAAAATATTTGGCCTTCTAGCAGTGTGTGGGACTTTCTCTATTAGTCCATCTATACTGACCTCCATCAGGTTGCAAACTGAATATATTTTTTTTCTGCATCTACCTCTGAAAAAATATTTGGGCTTCTAGCTGTGTGTGGGACTTGTTCTATTAGTCCATCTATACTGACCTCCATCAGGTTGCAAATTGAATATAATTTTTCTGCATCTAACCCAGCCAATAGTTTTGGCCTAATACCACAGTTTGGCCACTCAGCTCTGCTCGGTTCCCATCCATTGTTTTTTTGTGCAAACAACTCCAGAGTTGTGAATTAGTTAACCACCAAAATGAGTGGAAAAAGGCCTGCTGCTGGTGGAAAGGGGAATAGGCGTGTTGGGAAGGGGAAAAAAGGTTGTGTCCGTGGGGTAGGTGTTAAAGCAACAGTAACATCTGCAGAAGAAAGACCATCTTCCAGCCAAACTAAAATGTCTACTTCTTTTCGCGGACAATGTGATAAGATCCCTTTCTTACGGCCACGCCAATCGCTACAAATTCCAGATGAGGCACAAAAACAGCAGGTGCTTCAACGGATATCAAGTGTTCCTTTAAGTGGGCTCTCCTCCACATCAACTTCAACATCACAAATACTCCAGTCCTCAAAGGTGTCACCCCAATCGCACTTGCTTCCTCACAGCTCCCAAATCTCCAGCTGCCCGTCTGAGTATGATGTAGAACAGATGGTTGAGTCTGCAGAGCTGTTTACTCATACTATAGCCTGGGAATCAGAGGTCGACTCCAGCGCTTCTGTGAATCCAGATGAGGAAATGATCTGCACTGATGCCCAGAATCTTTATGAGTCGGATCCAGGACCAGACGCAGAAGGTTCCGACCATAATGTAGACCCTCATTCCCAAGCTGTAACTCCTGTTGGTGGAGACAATGAGGAAGACGATGATGAGACTCAAATACCCAATTGGAGCGACAACTTTAGTTTTTTGTCAGGGCAGGAACAGGTTGACTCTGAGGACGACGGGTGTGATAACGCACAGGGTGATGATGATGAGGTTGGAGATCCCACTTACTGTCAACCCACAGTCAGCCAAGAGATGAGGTCAGCAGAGGAGGTGGAGGAGGATGCTAGTGACGACGAGGTCAGGTTGCGCCTTCCTGGACAGAGACGTAGTACTGGAAGCACGTCAACAACTGCATCCTCAAACACAACTCTGCCTCTCACCACAAGTCGTGGTGGCTCTTCAGGTCGCATGGGTGCTAAACCTTGCATAGCCTGGGCATTTTTTCAGATCGATAAAGATGACCCAACTCGTGTTATCTGTAACATTTGTCAGCAAAAGCTAAGTAGAGGCCAAAAAATACATAGTTTGAGTACTTCATGCATGAACCGGCACATGGACATGAAGCATAAGTTGCAGTGGGAAGCTCACTGTGCTACAATGCGGCCTAGCCGGCCGGGCCAACCACCGTCTGCCATATCTTGTGCATCCGCGGCCTCTTCATCCTCTGTGACTGGGGGGACAGCAGTCACACCTGTTTTGGGGCGCAGACCTGCCACCTCTTTACCCGCAACAGCCAGCGTGATTGGCAGGTCATCATTTTCTTTGGAGGTGGTAACACCAGCTGGTGTTGAGCGCTGTCCGACATCGATAGCACCACCTTTGGATCAAGGCAACCTAACATGTCCGCCTGCATCTTCCTCACAGACCGGCAGTTTGCCGGGGACACCCTTATCAACCCCGTCTAAGCACAATAGCCAGCCCTCGGTCCCTCAGATGTGGACAAGTAAAAGACCATTTCCTCCTAGCCATGAGAAAGCTAAGAGGTTGAATTTCACCATCTGCAAGCTCTTGGCTACAGAAATGCTGCCTTTCCGCCTGGTGGACACAGAGGATTTTCGAGACCTTATGTCCGTCGCAGTGCCCCAGTACCAGATGCCCAGTCGGCACTACTTCTCAAAGAAAGGTGTGCCTGCGCTCCACCAGCATGTCGCACACAACATCACCGCTTCTTTGAGAAACTCTGTGTGTGACATCCACCTGCACCCAAAGCCTGTCTGGTCATGCCACAAGCTTTCTAACTGCGCAGAAGGGATCCTGCACACCTCCTTACTATGCTGGCAGTAGGGCTCAACGTCATCAGGCGGTTTTTACATTGAAATGTCTGGGAAATGTGAGTCACACAGCTGAGGAGTTGTGGTCAGCTCTGGAGAACCAGTTTCATGAATGGTTGTCTCCACTGGACCTGAAACCAGGGAAGGCCGTGTGCGACAATGCTGCAAACCTGGGTGCTGCCCTTCGCCGGGGCAATGTCACACACGTGCCTTGTATGGCTCACGTGTTGAACCTGGTTGTCCAGCAATTTTTAGCCCACTATCCCGGACTAGATGGCCTTCTGCAGAGGGCACGGTCGCTGTGTGCTCACTTCCGCCGTTCGCATCCCGCAGCTCAGCGACTTACATCTCTACAGAAGTCGTTGGGCCTGCCACTTCACCGGCTAAAATGCGATGTGCCTACCCGGTGGAATTCAACTCTACACATGTTGCAGCGACTGTGGCAGCACCGACAAGCCCTGGTGCAATACGTTCTGACGTATAGCCTGGGCCAACAAGATCCAGAGGTGGGGCAAATCACGCTGGAGGAGTGGTCTCAGATCAGGGACCTATGCACCCTTCTGCACAGTGTTGAAATGGCGACGAAGATGTTTAGTGCTGACGATGCCATTATCAGCATGACTATTCCGGTGATTTACATGCTGGAGCACATGTTAAACAGAATTCGGAGTCAGGTGGTGGCACAAGAGGAGGTGGAGGAAGTAGAGGAGGAGGAGTTGTATGCGGAAGGGCAAACATCTGCAAGGTCCAGACGGTCGGCAGCACCAAGGTGGCAGGCATGTGAGGGTGGGGGAGATGGTTTTACATGGTAGCAGCCAAACTAGTGAGGAAGGTGCAGGAGCCCAGGAAGAAGTGGAGGACGAACTGATGGAAGACTCATCAGATGAGGGAGACCTTGATCACATTTCTGTTGTGCGAGGTTGGGGGGAGAGGACAGAGGAAGGAAGCATGATTGTTACCTCGCCACCAACACAACAGGGACTTGGTGCTCCTGGATGCGCAACACACATGAGTGCCTTCTTGCTGCACTACCTGCAACATGACCCTCGAATTGTGAGAATTAGAAATAATCCTGACTACTGGGTTGCCACACTGTTAGATCCCCGGTACAAAAGTAAATTTGCAGAAATTATTCCTGCCATAGAAAGGGATGCACGCATGCAGGAGTATCAGCAGAGACTGTTGCAGAATCTTACATGTGCTTTTCCACAAAACACCAGTGGTGCACGAAGTGAATCTCACAGTTCCAACTTGCCAACCGTGGGACCGTCGAGTGTTCAGCACTCAAACCGTAACAGAACCACAGTATCTGCTGGTAACATCAATTTTGCGGAATAATTTCACCACTTTTTTAGCCCATCCTTTGCAAGGCCACAGGAGACAAGAAGTCTGACACATAGTCAACGCCTAGAGACGATGGTACAGGAGTATCTCCAAGTAAACATTGAAGCCATGACTGTGTCACTGGACCCTTGCTCTTTTTGGGCTTCCAATCTGGATAAATGGCCGGAGCTAGCCACTTACGCCTTGGAGATCTTGTCATGCCCCACAGCCAGCGTTCTGTCTGAACGTGTGTTCAGCGCTGCTGGTGGTGTGCTGACAGATAAGCGCATGCAGCTCTCCACTGATAATGTAGACAGACTCACGTTCATAAAGATGAACAAATCATGGATCAGAAACGACTTTTCTACCCCTGTGTCATCCTGGGGAGAGTAAAAGCTTGATGATTGGTTAAAATCACCTCACCAACCGTTTTAAGCTTTCAAATTACTAATCATGTTTATCTGTATCTTGGCTGGAAAATAATTTGGGCTTTGTAGCAGTGTGCAGCACTGATTCTATTAGGCCATCTATAATAAGCTCCACCAGATTTAAAATTACTAATCATGTTTATCTGTATCTTGGCTGGAAAATAATTTGGGCTTTGTAGCAGTGTGCAGTACTGATTCTATTAGGCCATCTATACTAAGCTCCACCAGATTTAAAATTACTAATCATGTTTATCTGTATCTTGGCTGGAAAATAATTTGGGCTTTGTAGCAGTGTGCAGCACTGATTCTATTAGGCCATCTATACTAAGCTCCACCAGATTTAAAATTAATAATAATTTTTAGCTGCATCTAGCCCGGAAAATAATTTTGGGGCTCCGAGATGCGCAAGACACATAAGTGCCTTCTTGCTGCACTACCTGCAACATGACCCTCATATTGTCAGAATTCGAAGTAATCCTGACTACTGGGTTGCCACACTCTTAGATCCCCCAAACTTTTCGATCAACCTTTTCATTTTAATAAAGACCAAAAAAATGGTCATTTTTGAAATTATAAGCATTAGCACGTTATTAGAAACTGAAATCAAACAGTTTTCAACTCAAAACTTTATTCTAGGTGATGTTACATTTTCACATAGGACCCCTTGTTCGAAAGGAGCTTCTGAACTCTCTCGTCCATTGAATTTGTCAGGTTTTGGATGGTTTCTGCTTCAATTGTTTTGCATGAGGACAGAATACCCTCCCAGAGCTGTTGCTTAGATGTGAACTGCCTCCTGCCATCATAGACACTCCTTTTGATGATGCTCCAGAGGTTCTGAATGGGGTAGAGGTCAGGGGAGCATAGGGGTCACACCATAAGTTTGTCCCCTTTTATGCCCATATCAGCCAGAGATGCAGATGTTTTATGTGCAGCATGAGATGGTGCATTATCATGCATAAAAATGATCTTGCTGTGGAATACACGGTTCTTCTTCTTGAACCATGGCAGGAAATGCTGTTTGAGAAACTCCACATACATTATGGAGTTCATCTTTACCCCTTCAGGGATTCTAAAGGGGCCGACAATCTCTCTCCCCATGATTCCAGCCCAAAACATTACTCCACCTCCTCCTTGTTGGCGCTGTAGCCGTGTTTGCGTGGGGTGTCCATCAACCAGCCATCCTCCACTCCATCCATCTGGACCATCGAGCGTTGCACGGCACTCATCCGTGAGCAAAACAGTTTTTAAATCAGTCTTCATTTAATGTTTGGCCCACTGGAGCCGTTTCTGCTTGTGTGAAGTGGATAGAGGAGGTCGACAGGATGGCGTATGCACAGCTGCAAACCTCTGAAGAACCCTGCATCTTGTTGTTCGGGGGACATTGGAGGCACCAGCAGCTTCAAAAACTTGTCTGCTGCTATGAAAAGGCTTTTTTGCCGCTGCTCTTTTAACCTGACGTATATCCTGTAGGAAAGAGTCCTCAATTTGCCCTTATCAGCATGCACACGTGTGTACTGTGAATCAGCTACATACTTCTTGATTGCCAAGACACTTCATCCTGATCATCGCACAATGTTGATTGTAGTAATGCCTTGACCTAAACACTCCACAATTTGTTGCTTCTCAGCAGCCGACACATCCTTTTTCTTTCCCATTTTGGCAGAAAATGTAGGCTGCTTAATAATGTGGGACAGCCTTCTTAAGTAGTCTTGCCTTTCATTGGACACACCTGCCAAACTAATTAGCACAGGTGTCTGCAATTGCTTACAGTGATATAAAGAGCCCTGACACACATCACCATCAATGAGTTTAACTGACAAACAAACAAATTCTTCCCTTATCACTCCTAAACACTTTTTGCATAATAATTTGGAACACAGTGTACATGTGCTTTTCCACAAAACACCAGTGGTTCACGTAGTTAATCTTACAGTTCTAACTTGCCAACCGTGGTCTGCATGGAGTTGTTCAATAAAGGGCCCAAAATTAAGATAACATAGATGGGAGAGGTCTCTATGAATAGGAATTCCTAAGTATTTGATACCCTGTGAGGGTCAGGCAAAGGGAAAGTTGGACTGGATGGAATCCTGTATGGATTTGAGGAGGGAGACATCGAGGGCCTCAGACTTCGCTGCATTGATTTTAAAATTTGACCATGTAACAAAGTGATCTATTTCAGCCATAACAGCATGGATGGATATATGTGATTGAGTGATATATACTAGGACATCATCAGCAAATAGAGAGCACTTGTACTCGGTGCCTCCCACCTCAATCCACCTAATATTGGGGTTATGGCGAATTGATGAGAGCAGGTGCTCCGTCACTAGGATGTATAAGAGAGGGGACAGAGGACATCCCTGCCTTGTCCCATTGGTTAATGTGAAAGGTGATGAAAATGTTCTGATGCACCCCCTGAGCCTTGGGACACCCGGAGCCGGACCCTTTTTGGTGGATGCTGGTGGTTGTAGTCTCCGTGGCGGCGACCCGGTTCCTTGGCTCAGGGCGGTCAAACCAGTGGCAGAACTATTTATGTGGTTTTGATGTTTAAATGTCCGACTACGCCACCCGTGGATTGCGGTCAGAGTGAACCGCCACTGCAGGGCAGACCGCTGAGGCTGGTGTTGTGGGTGCAGCAGAGCGTAGCATAACTCCCCACGGGAGGAGTATAGCCTCAGGGCAGTGTATGCGGAGGATGGGGGTGATGGTGCAGGGCAGCAGCAGTAACGACACGGAGTCAGTGATGCAGTCCAGGGCCTTTACTCACAGTTCTTATTATCCAGACCACGTCTGCAGGTAACGGCTGCCCACGTCGTACTGTGCTCACCAGGTGAGGGGCTCAGACAACTCCCAGATAACTTTGGAGCGCTTCACAGGACCCCCTTTGTGTGTCCTTTGTCTGGCCTTTCTTACCAACCCTTCTGTCCGGCTGCCTCGGGCCTCCTCTTGGTAAACTTGGCGCCAGTTTCCCTGATCCTATGTGGTGCCTTCCTAGCGGGTGTAGCGAGGGGCTGCGCCACATAAAATGTCACAGCCTCCGGTTTCTAGCTGAGGGTCACTTCCTGCCTCCACTAGTTTCGGGGACCGGTCTCCCCCTTTGGCCTGACCCCTCCACGCAGGTGGATTCGGGCGTGCGGTGGCGACTCGCCCGTCCGCACCCCTGGGATCCCTTCGTTCCTCGTTCCTGGAGCCTTCTCCGCTCCTCTTCCTTCCTTCTCCCTCTTCCAGGCCTGGGCCTCTGTTACTAGGCCCGCCTCCGGAGCAGAACTCATGCAGAGCCCCTACTCCCTGTCACTTCTGCTCAGACTTCTCTGCACTGAACTAAGATGGTGCCTACCTTTTATACTCCCTTCTCAATGCACCCAGGAACTGCTTCCTCCCTGCTCCTGCACTACATGGTTCCCCTTCCTCAGTGTTCCCTCCCCCCACTCCAGCCAGGGACAGGGACTGTCGTGCGCATCTCAGGGGCATATTGGTCGCCCTGCCCCACGGCAATGTGGTGTAATGCATGCAGGTGTCGGGTCCTGATCCACACTCCATCCTTACCTGAGAGTGAGATATCACACCTCTGGGTGAGGTGCAATACCTCTGTAGCAACCGAGCCCTCAGGGTGCTACAGTTCCATCTATCTTCAGCCTAGGTGACGTATTGCGATACAGGGCCGTGATTTTGGCTATAAAAGGGTCCCCTAGACCCCTACCCCAAGCTTTTTAAAAGAATCATATATGGCGTGCCAGGATACTCTATGGAATGCTTTCTCAGCATCCAACGAGAGTATCTAATTACAAATTTTTAACTGCATCTAGCCCAGGAAATACTTTGTGCCTAGTAGCAGTGTCTGCTAGTCAGCGGATTATCCCGACTGTTAAGCAAGCTACACCACCTGTAGTTTGGACACTTAATTTTTTTCAAAGGAAATGCTTCGGGACCACGGGATACTCAGTGAAGAGCATCAGGAGGCACCCCAAGGCATAGGGGCTGGGACTGGCAGTAGGATGCCTTGCGGTGGACAGCCGAGCTCGATCCTTATAAAAGCTTTTTAACTGCAGCAGCTTTAGTGGACGCTACTGGAGCTGGAATTACGCGGCTGCTGGCATGAGACTTGCCCTCCAATAGATCCTTGTAAATGGATTTAAAGTGTATTCATTCAAATTAGAGAGACAATTTAAATTAAAAAACTTAGAGCTGCCTCCACCACAGGGGGGCTCGCTTGACCCACCAGCGGACAGGCACCAGTATTGGGAGAGGGGGGCTGGCCGTCAGGGTTCACCGCGGCTCTGGCACAAACCCGGCGACACGGAGGTGGCACGGGCAGGAGCGGACTGGCCGTGTCGGCTTCTCACTTTTTAGATTTTAGAAGGGCATGACATGCCTATATCTGTGTCTCCCCCTCCTTTTACTCCTCCACCTCTTTTCTTTTAGCATGACTATATGTACTTTTCACTTTTCCATGTGTTAGTTGTGTCTTCTGAGCAGTTTGTCAGCTTTTGGACACCTTTGAAGGTGTTTTCTATGTGTTTCTATGTGTTTTTGTTTGCCTGCCATTGGTTTTAACGGTGTTCGAAGGTGTTCGACGAACAGTTCGACGAACAGTTCGGCGAACACACGGGTGTTTGACTAACCGAACCAAACTCGAACACTACGGGGGTGGCTCAACACTAGTCAGGAGGGAAGCTAAACACAGGTCAGATAGACTCCCTGAGCTAACAGTGTGGAGTATTATCGGGCAGAAAGATAAGGATTGGAAGGAATCCTGTCATAGGAATCATCTCCTTCATCAAACCCTCCCCACCTCCATCTCCATGCAGGATAAAGAATGCTGTGTACTATTGAGTCCTTGTGAAGGATAAGCCTGTGGTTGTGTATGCATTAAAACTGTTTTGTACTGTGCTACTGGATAGACTGTGTACTACTGTGCTGCGAAGGAGATAGTACTGTTGTTACTGGAGCCTGTTGCTCAAAGAGATACTTAAATTGCGCTAGCCTTGCCTTATTAAATGTTACTGTTCTACCGTTTCTGAGGACTCTTGTCAAATGTGTCTGGTCAGCAATTGAATCTATCCTGTGCCTGAGAGAATCTGCAGCCTATGGTCGCCCTGAGTAACCATTCCCCAGGATTTCAACGAATTCATGTAACCGGTCTCGCCCCTATCTGAACTTAGGCGGCGTACGTATAACATAACTACAAGATGAGGACCAAGATGTGGCATTACTTCAAGATGGGGACCAGGATGGGGACATTACTAAAAGGTGTTTTCCAGAATTACTATATGGTGCTAATTGTAAGCCAATATTATTAATGGGTATGTGGCCAATTCGGGGAAACAAAATTGTAAAACTTAAAAAAAAAATTAAATATAAAGCATGAAAAAATATTTTGCCACTAAAAATGCTGTTTTATATATGAACTAAAGTAAGCCAAAAAAAAGAAGTCTACGTTTGCTATTGCCACATCCATAATGACCCAAGCTATAAAAAAATAAAATAAACAAGGCAAAAATGTTCAAAAGTGTATAGAAAAAAATGGTATCACTAAAAATGTCACTTTGTCCTGCAAAGAATGTATGTGGCCCCCCAAATTCAATTTTTTCCATGTGCGGCCCTTATACCCAGCCGAGTTTGAGACCCTTGCTCTAAAACATACATGTCAAACTCTGGCCCGTGGGCCAAATCTTGCCCGCATGGTGATTACATTTGGCCTGCGACACCAGAACCACCACCCCTATGTGGTTCATGGCCTGCAACAGAGGTTAAGATTACTAAATTCTCCTATCTACTTCATAGTGGATTGTGGCTCACTGGTAGAGCCACCGCCTGCGAACACAGAGATGGGAGATGCGATCACAGGAGGGAGCATAAGTGAATATATAATTAAATGTATGCACTAAGCAGAGAGATGTGGCGAAGTCCCCCGAGGAGGAGCTTAGGGTAGCGATGAAAACGTCGGAGAGATGAGTATAGAAGCCGAGAGAAAAGCCAAATCCGGAACGGCTGGGAGCTTTGGTGTTTTGGATCCAAGTTTCATCAGTGTTTGATCCATGTTTCAGGTAATAATTGGGTAAAAGAGGGTCGGGGAATGTTTTATACAATTAAAGGACTTCGCTCTGTGTTTATTATTTTTCACTACTGGGTTAGTAATGGAGGTGTTTGATAGACGCCTCTCTTTTAGTAACCCCTGGTTTGATGCCAGCGGACGTTACACAGCTAACATCAACTCCAAAACCATTACCTTTGCTTGCCAACACACCAGGGCAAGTGGGAAGAGCCAAGTCTAAGCCCCAGAATTGGCGCATCTAATGGATGTGCCGTTTCTGGGGTGGATCAGGGCTGGTGTTATTAGTCTGGGAGGGGGACAATATCTATGGCCCTTACCAGCCTATTAATATCAGCCCGCAGCTGTCTGCTTAGCCTTTGTTAGCTATTAAAAATAAGGGGGACCCAGTGTCCCTTTTTAATAACCAATAAAGGCTACGCAGACAGCTGTGAGGTGATATTAATAGCCTGGGAAGCTCCATGTTTATTTCCCCCTTTCCAGACTAATAAGACCAGCTCTCAGCTGTCTGATTTCCCTCAGCTGGTTAAGAAAAATAAGGGGGACCCTAGGCCATTTTTTTATTTATTTCATTATTAGCTAAATACATGTATAGTAAGCTTCACATGCACTGCATTAATTATATATGTCACTGACATCTTTCTTACTATGCACAGGCGCCGGCTGGTGAATACCCTTATCAGCGTCGCCTGCTCTTGCTTCTATCAGCGAGACCAGGCATATGATGACGAGAGTAGTAGTCATCGACCGGCGCCTGAGGAAGTGAAGATGGATCCAGCTCAACACACCGGGCAATTAATTAAAATTCAACAATCTTTATTGGCAAATCCTTTTAAAAATTTGTAGAAAAGACAAAAAATGGACATCTCAGACGACAAAGCATATATTATGGGGTGGTGTGTATAAAAAATGCCATACGCGTTTCGAGTGAAAAACTCTTGAACACTGCTCCCCAGGACAGTGTGCGTGGGGAGCAGTGACCATTCACCCACCTTAATAGCGCTCATACTGTACCCGCAGCACGGCTCCTGCTCCACCCATGGGAGTGGATTGTAGTGAATATTCATGGTCTTTAAGAGTGGGCACACAGACCGCAGAGCGGCAGCAGGAGCCGTGCAGCGGCTACAGTGTGCACGCTGTTAAAGTGAGTGAATGGTCACTGCTCCCCACGCACACAGTCCCGGCGTGGGGAACAGTGACTATTCCTGCACAGCATCTCACAAGGTGAGGGCTCGTGGCAGTAACAAAATGCACGGCTCACGCAGTGAGATCCCTGTCGGCAGCAGAGCAGTACGCAGCGCTGGAGCAGAGAGGAGGTGAGTATAATTGTTTATTTTTTTGTGCAGCGTGATGGGGATCAGGTGGTGCCAAGCATACCAGGATGGAGAGGTGCCAAGAATGCCAGGAAGAGGGATGAGGGGGACCATACATACCAGGAAGAGGGATGAGGAGTGCCATACATACCAGGAAGAGGGATGAGGGGTGCCATATGTAGCACCCTGAGGATTCGGCTGCTACAGGGGTATTGCACCTCAACCCAGAGGTGTGATATTCCACTCCCGGGTAAGGAAGGAGTGTGGAACTGAGCTCAGATAGACTGCATGCACTACATACATCCCATTCCAGAGGAGCAGGCCGACGGCACTCCCACTTAGAAATGTGCAGGTGCGACCGAGCCTGTTCCTGGCTGGAGTGGGAGGGGGGAGGAACATCCCATGTAGTGTAGGGGCAGATAGGGGGAGCAGTCTGGGTAGTGATAGGAGCTCATTGGGTGCTGGTCACCTGAGCTCACACATAGAGGGTGTATATAAGGTGGGCACCATCAAAGATCAGGGTCAGACGCAGAGAGCCTGTCAGACGCAGAGAGGAAGCTGGCAGAGGAGCAGCTGAGAGAAAGAAACAACAGCCCTGGAGAGAGAGAGTGGAGTGCAGAAAGACCCAGAGGGGGACAAAGAAGGGACCCAAGAACCCAAATAAGAACACCGGGTGAGGAGTCAGCAGAAGGGTACCGGAACCCAAGCTGGTGGGGGCAAAGACATTCCCCAGCCAGAGACCGGAGACCGTGGGCAGTGTCTGTCACGGTCACCCACTACATTCACCCTGAAGGCACACCACATGGAGGGTCAGGGAACCTGAGGCCAAAGGTTGCCCAACAGAAGGCCCGAGGGAGCTGGATTTAGGTGAATCACTGGTGGGGACGGCTGAAGAAAGGACAGAGGGAGAGCTCAGGGCCACGCTCCGGACTTGTTTGGGGGTTGGCCGGATCCAGGACCTGGTGGACGCAGCACGGCTCGGGTGGTCACTTGGAGCTAGAGTGACCAGGAACATCTGCAGTAAGTAAAGACCCTTGACTGCACAACCCGAGTCTGTCATCATTACCGGCTGCACCGCACCACCACAACCCCCATCCTCTGCGCCTGTCCCCTCTGAGGCTATACCCCTCCCGTTGGGGGTTATCCCACCAAGCTGCGCACCCACCATCAGCCTCAGCGGACCCTGCAGCAGCGGCGGCCACAGTGACCGCATCACAACGGGTGGCGTAGTCGACACAACGAACTTTAATAACATCAGTAAGGACTGCCACATAACACTGAGCTTGACGCCCTGGGCACGGGACTGGGTCACAGCCGCTCGGAGACTACAACCCCCCCCCCCATCTGATCCGGTGCCGGGTATTCCCCTCAAAAAGGAATATGTCCCAGGGGGCGCGTCAACTTTGGCGTAGTCGGCAGGATTACGTGCCCGCAACACCCGGGTACTGCGTGCCTGAAGAAAAGTGCAAGTTTACCTCAGAAAGAAGTCTCCTGCCGGTTCCGGAGGGTCCACGCCATCGGACTCCATCACCAGTCGTTTCCCGCCGATTGTCCGCCATTTCCAGCTTGTTCCCGCCATCTGCCGAGTTTCCCGCCACTGGGCGACGCTTCCCGCCAAAACCGCAGATTTCCCGCCTTGGAAGAGCAGCGGACGCCATTATGGGCGTGCCAAAGGAGGGCAAGAGGCCACCTCCCATCGTGGGCCGGGACAGAAAATGGCGCCAAAAGTGGAAACCGCCCCCACCAACAGAGACTGTGATGCTGGAGGTGTCTGTCAGCGTGAAAGAACTACCCCTGGAGCTGACAGTCACCGAGTTGCCCCGGGACCGCCCTCGAAGTGGGAGGAGACGAAAGAGAAGAGAAAAGATGGGTGTCGCTTGGAGGAGTCTAGAACGAGCGCACCCGGAGGCAAGGTGTCTAGAGCGAGAGCACCCGGAGTCGAGGAGAGAAAGAGTAGACCCGGGAATGGAGCGGCAGCAGAGCAGCACCGGCCCGCTGGCCAGGAGCCTGCTGGAGGAAGAAGGAGGAGAGCAGAGCAGCACCGGCCCGCTGGCCAGGAGCCTGCCGGAAGCAGAGCAGAGCAGCACCGACCCGATGGTCAGGAGCCTGCTGGAGTCAACAACCCCGCTAGGCTTAGCGGAGATCCTGGCGCAGCTTCCCCGAGATCGGGAGTGCGCGCGGAGTGCCCTGGAGGGCCTCGCGGGAAGGATGGCCCGAGTGCAGAGGGAGATCCTGGCGGAGTGGGGCCGGGAGATGGCCCAGCAAGCTGGAATCCGTCCACGGAACCCGCTCCCTTGGAAGAAGACACCGACTACCTCTGCGGATGACGCGGGAGGACCCAAGGCCGGAGACGGCGCAGAAGAGGGAGCGAGACGTATGGCAGCAGGTAAGGGGGACGCCTATACCCCATACCGGAAGACCACCCACCTGCCCCAGCTCCCCGTCGCAGAGCCCGAAAGTCCCCCTGCCGTACCCGAGACCGCCATGACACCGCCACCGACTAGGCCCCGACCGGAAGCCGCCGTCGCGACCCCAGTGACGTCACGCGTCGTGACCCGGAGCGTGGCGAAGGAAGGGAAGCCTCCGGCCTGGTCGCAAGGCCTAGCGTTTCCGGGCGCCGCATCCCCAGCAGAGCCATCTACCTCCGCGGAGCCTCCGGCCTGGTCGCAAGGCCAGGTGGCCCAGGGTGCCGCCGTGTTAACAGTTCCATTTACCTTCCAGATGCCCCAGGCCTGGCCGCAAGGCCTGGGCAACCTGGGCGCCCCCACCATCGCGCCCGCACCCGTAAAATCAAGGGTGCCGCGTCTGGGAGAGGAGGAGCCAGAAGACCCGGACGGGTTCAAGGCTAGAAGGTACTATGACTGAGATAGTACAAAGGACTGTATATAGTTACCTGTCGGGGTACCCAAGTAACCGTGGCTGCTTTAAAGTTTAGTCCCCGTTGGGACCAGTGAACAGTTTAACCCGTGTGTCCTCTACCCAAACCAGGCTGAGGACTGTGAGCAGCCATCCCTTTCCCTTTACTTGGCCGGGGACTGAGAACGGCCAAAATTTCCCTGTACATAGTTGCGCTTCCTAAAGCGCCCCCTACCGGTTTTATATGAGAAACTGTTTTTCAAAAGACTGTCGCACTTTACCTGGTCACGAGTTGCACGGTGACCAGAGGAGGAAGAAAGAAAAAGACGACGAGAAAGTTTTATATATATATGTTTTATGTGTTTTACATGTTTATAAAAATTTGTATGTTTTGGTGTTTTTTGTCTTTGCAGCCCGAGGACGTGCTGTGATTTACCAGGGGGGAATGTAGCACCCTGAGGATTCGGCTGCTACAGGGGTATTGCACCTCAACCCAGAGGTGTGATATTCCACTCCCGGGTAAGGAAGGAGTGTGGAACTGAGCTCAGATAGACTGCATGCACTACATACATCCCATTCCAGAGGAGCAGGCCGACGGCACTCCCACTTAGAAATGTGCAGGTGCGACCGAGCCTGTTCCTGGCTGGAGTGGGAGGGGGGAGGAACATCCCATGTAGTGTAGGGGCAGATAGGGGGAGCAGTCTGGGTAGTGATAGGAGCTCATTGGGTGCTGGTCACCTGAGCTCACACATAGAGGGTGTATATAAGGTGGGCACCATCAAAGATCAGGGTCAGACGCAGAGAGCCTGTCAGACGCAGAGAGGAAGCTGGCAGAGGAGCAGCTGAGAGAAAGAAACAACAGCCCTGGAGAGAGAGAGTGGAGTGCAGAAAGACCCAGAGGGGGACAAAGAAGGGACCCAAGAACCCAAATAAGAACACCGGGTGAGGAGTCAGCAGAAGGGTACCGGAACCCAAGCTGGTGGGGGCAAAGACATTCCCCAGCCAGAGACCGGAGACCGTGGGCAGTGTCTGTCACGGTCACCCACTACATTCACCCTGAAGGCACACCACATGGAGGGTCAGGGAACCTGAGGCCAAAGGTTGCCCAACAGAAGGCCCGAGGGAGCTGGATTTAGGTGAATCACTGGTGGGGACGGCTGAAGAAAGGACAGAGGGAGAGCTCAGGGCCACGCTCCGGACTTGTTTGGGGGTTGGCCGGATCCAGGACCTGGTGGACGCAGCACGGCTCGGGTGGTCACTTGGAGCTAGAGTGACCAGGAACATCTGCAGTAAGTAAAGACCCTTGACTGCACAACCCGAGTCTGTCATCATTACCGGCTGCACCGCACCACCACAACCCCCATCCTCTGCGCCTGTCCCCTCTGAGGCTATACCCCTCCCGTTGGGGGTTATCCCACCAAGCTGCGCACCCACCATCAGCCTCAGCGGACCCTGCAGCAGCGGCGGCCACAGTGACCGCATCACAACGGGTGGCGTAGTCGACACAACGAACTTTAATAACATCAGTAAGGACTGCCACATAACACTGAGCTTGACGCCCTGGGCACGGGACTGGGTCACAGCCGCTCGGAGACTACAACCCCCCCCCCATCTGATCCGGTGCCGGGTATTCCCCTCAAAAAGGAATATGTCCCAGGGGGCGCGTCACATACATACCAAGAAGAGGGATGAGGGGTGCCATACATACCAGGAACAGGGATGAGGGGTGCCATACTTACCAGGAGCAGCGCTGCAGGTACAGTTCGTGCGCTATTAAGTAGAGGGTACAGTGTAGACTGCAGCAGGTGGCTCCTGCCTCCTGTGCCCCGCTCCTCCGCTGCTGCTGCTCCCCCCACACCACCCACAGCCACAGTATATATATATGTCGGACTATAAGACGCACCCCCCACTTTCCTCCAAAATGTTGGAGGAAAAAGCGTGTCTTGTAATCCAAAAAATACGGTATATATATACAGTTATGGCCGAAAATGTTGGCACTAGGGATGTTCTGTGCTATTCCTGCACAGCAGATCACAGGGTGAGGGCGCATGGCAGTAACGCCATGCGCAGCTCACCCAGTGAGATCCCTGTCGGCAGCAGAGCGGGATGCAGTGCTGAAGGAGAGAAGAGGTGAGTATAATTCTTTATTTCTTTGTGTGCAGCATGATGGGGATCAGGGGTGCCAAGCATACCAGAATGGAGGGGTGCCAAGCATACCAGGAAGAGGGGGGCCATACATACCAGGAAGAGGTGTGCCAAGCATACCAGGATGGAGGGGTGCCAGGCATACCAGGAAGAGGGATGAGGGGGGTCATACATACCAGGATGAAGGGTGCCATACATACCAGGAAGAAGGATGAGGGGTGCCATACATACCAGGAAGAGGGATGAGGGGGGCCATACATACCAGGAAGAGGGATGAGGGGTGCCATACATACCAGGAAGAGGGATGAGGGGTGCCATACATACAGTGGGTACGGAAAGTAGTCAGACCCCTTTAAATTTTTCACTCTTTGTTTCATTGCAGCCATTTGGTAAATTCTAAAAAGTTCATTTTTTTCTCATTAAAAGTACACTCTGCACCCCATCTTGACTGAAAAAAAAACAGAAATGTAGAAATTTTTGCAAATTTATTAAAAAAGAAAAAGTATTCAGACCCTATGCTCAGTATTGAGTAGAAGCACCCTTTTGAGCTAGTACAGCCATGAGTCTTCTTGGGAATGATACAACAAGTTTTTCACACCTTGGTCTTAGGATCCTCTGCCAATCTTTCTTGCAGATCCTCTCCAGTTCCGTCAGGTTGGATGGTGAACGTTGATGGACAGCCATTTTCAGGTCTCTCCAGAGATGCTCAATTGGGTTTAGGTCAGGTCTCTGGCTGGGCCAGTCAAGAATGGTCACAGAGTTGTTCTGAAGCCACTCCTTTGTTATTTTAGCTGTGTGCTTAGGGTCATTGTCTTGTTGGAAGGTGAACCTTCAGCCAAGTCTGAGGTCCAGAGAACTCTGGAAAAGGTTTTCATCCAGGATATCTCTGTACTTAGCTGCATTCATGTTTCCTTCAATTGCAACCAGTCGTCCTGTCCCTGCAGCTGAAAAACACCCCATAGCATGATGCTGCCACCACCATGTTTCACTGTTGGGATTGTATTGGGCAGGTGACTAGCAGTGCCTGGTTTTCTCCACACATACCACTTAGAATTATCACCAAAAAGTTCTATATTCATCTCATCAGACCAGAGAATCTTATTTCTCATAGTCTGGGAGTCTTTCATGTGTTTTTGAGCAAACTCTATGCGGGCTTTCATATGTCTTGCACTGAGGAGAGACTTCTGTTGGGCCACTCTGCCATAAAGGCCCGACTGGTGGAGGGCTGCAGTGATAGTTGACTTTGTGGAACTTTCTCCTATCTCCCTACTGCATCTCTGGAGCTCAGCCACAGTGATCTTGGGGTTCTTCTTTACCTCTCTCACCAAGGCTCTTCTCCCACGATTGCTCAGTTTGGCTGGATGGCCAGGTCTAGGAAGACTTCTGGTGGTCCCAAACTTCTTCCATTTAAGGATTATGGAGGCCACTGTGCTCTTGTGAACCTTGAGTAATGCAGAAATTATTTTGTAACCTTGGCCAGATCTGTGCCTTGCCACAATTCTGTCTCTGAGCTCCTTGGGCAGTTCCTTTGAGCTCATGATTCTCATTTGGTCTGACATGCACTGTGAGCTGTGAGGTCTTATATCAACAGGTGTGTGCCTTTCAGTCCTATCAGTTTAATTAAACACAGCTGGACTCCAATGAAGGAGTAGAACCATCTCAAGGAGGATGACAAGGAAATGGACAGCATGTGACTTAAATATGAGTGTCTGAGCAAAAGGTCTGAATACTTATGACCATGTGATATTTCAGTTTTTCCTTTTTAATAAATTTGCAAAAATTTCTACATTTCTTATTTTTTTAGTCAAGATGGGGTGCAGAGTGTACTTTAATGAGAAAAAAAAAGTGAACTTTTTAGAATTTACCAAATGGCTGCAATGAAACAAAGAGTGAAAAATTTTAAGGGGTCTGAATACTTTCTGTACCCACTGTACCAGGAAGAGGGATGAAGGGTGCCATATATACCAGGAAGAAGGATGAGGGGGCCATACATACCAGGATGAGGGATGATGGGTGCCATACATACCAGGATGGGGATGAAAGGTGCCATACATACCAGGATGGGGATGAAAGGTGCCATACATACCAAGATGGGGATGAGGGGTGCCATGCATACCAGGATGGGGATGAGGGGTGCCATGTATACCAGGATGGGGATGAGGGGTGCCATGCATATCAGTATGGGGATGAGGGCCACGTATAACAGTAAGGAGGGGGACATATATACCAGGATGGAGGATATTAACAGAATTGGGGGACATTGCCTCTATAACAGTGTCAGCAGCAGACCCCCTCCCCCTTAACAGGGCATCATGACCACATTTTTTGCTTAATTTTTTTTCTATTTTCCTCCTCTAAAACCTTGGTGCGTCTTATGGTCCGGTGTGTCTTATAGTCCGAAAAATACTGTATATATACAGTTGTGCTCAAAATTTTACATACCCCTACAGAATTTTTCCTTTCTTGGCCTTGTTTCAGAGAATATGAATGATAACAAAAAAAAACATTTTCTCCACTCACGGTTATTGGTTGGGTGAAGCCATTTATTGTCAAACTACTGTGTTTTCTCTTTTAAATCTTAATGACAACCAAAAACATCCAAATGACCCTGAGCAAAAGTTCACATACCCCAGTTCTTAATACTGTGTATTGCCCCCTCTAACATCAATGACAGCTTGAAGTCTTTTGTGGTAGTTGTGGATGAGGTTCTTTAATTTCTCAGATGGTAAAGCTGCCCATTCTTCTTGGCAAAAGCCTCCAGTTCCTGTAAATTCCTGGGCTGTCTAGCATGAACTAGCGCCTTAGATCTCCCCAAAGTGGCTCAATTATATTGAGGTCAGGAGACTGAGATGGCCACTCCAGAACCTTCACTTTGTTCTGCTGTAGCCAATGACAGGATGACTTGGCCTTGTGTTTTGGATCGTTGTCATGTTGGAACGTCCAAGTACGTCCCATGCGCAGCTTCTGGGCTGATGAGTGCAAATTTACCTCCAGTATTTGCTGATAACGTGCTGCATTCATCTTTCCTTCAACTTTTACCAAGTTTCCTGTGCCTTTGTAGCTCACACATCCCCAAAACATCAGCGATCCACCTCCGTGCTTTATTGTAGGAATGGTGTTCCTTTCATCATAGGCCTTTTTGACCTCTCTCCAAATGTGATGTTTATGCTTGTGGCCAAAAAGTTAAATTTTGATCTCATCACTCCAAATTACCTTGTTCCAGAAGTTTTGAGGCTTGTCTCTGTGCTGTTTGGCGTATTGTAGGCGAGATACTTTGGGTCATTTGCGCAGTAATGGCTTTCTTCTGGCAACTCGACCATGCAGCCCATTTTTCTTCAAGTGCCTCCTTACTGTGCATTTCGAAACAGCCACACCGCTAGTTTTCAGAGAGTCCTGAATTTCAGCTGATGTTATTTGTGGGTTTTTCTTTGCATCCCGAACAATTTTCCTGGCAGTTTTGGCCGAAATTTTTGTTGATCTACCTGACCGTGGTTTTGTTTTTACAGAGCCCCTGATTTTCTTTTTGTTAATCACAGTTTGAACGCTGCTGACTGGCATTATCAATTCCTTGTTCCTTGTTATTTCAAGTGTTTATTTCTGTTAATGTTGATGATTATGGCTTACAGCCAATGAAAACACAAAAGTCATTATCTCAGTAAATTAAAATAATTAACAAAAAACACCTGCAAAGGCTTCCTAAGCATTTAAAAAGGTCCCTTAGTCTGTTTCAGTAGGCTCCACAATCATGGGGAAGACTGCTGACTTGACAGATGTCCAGAAGGCAGTCATTGACACACTCCACAAGGTCCCAGAGTTCCAATTTTCATTTGGAAATCAAGGTCCCAGAGTCTGGAGGAAGAGTGGAGAGGCACATAATCCAAGCTATAGGTATATATACCTTGTGTCTCCGCCTTTGTGATTTCAGTACATGTACCTAAATGTTTTTAAACTGTCAGCATGTGACTCAATGGCCTCAGTGGTCATGTGCTGTACTACGGGGTTCATGCCTCCTATTACAAAGCAGTGACACCGGCACTACGGCACTTGGTCACTGTTGCAGTGATTGGCTACATCAGTTACATACTTGCCTTTTGTAATCAAAGACTGGGCGAACCACCAAAGCAGGGGAAAGAAGAGGAGGGTTGCTTGTTTAATTTTTAGCCCCCAAAAATTGGATAACTGCTTTTTGTTCATAGGACTGCAGCATATAGAGGAGCAATATGCCATGTTCATTTTCTTCACGCTAATAGTATACAGCTCTGGCAAAAATTAAGAGACCACTGCACGGTTTTCTAAAAATCACCATCTCTACATGTCTGACAGCCATTCCATTCCAGTGTCAGTTGAATTCCAACCAAAGTACACCTCATTCTACTTAATGTGCTTCTGATTATGTGATCACCTGAACCAAATTTTAGGTAATGAGGGAAAGTATAAAAAACACTGCTGTGGTCTTCAAAATCCTCTTGCAATAGAACAAGCTGGATGGCAAAACAAGTGCTACGAATAGCCCAAAAGTAATTTGAATGAAAAAATAACTTTTAACCATGCTAAAGGAGTTGAAAAGAAAAGTCTTGAGTGAGGAAAAGTAGGGCTCAATTCTGGCTTTACTAGCAGAGGGATACAGTGAGCGTCATGTTGCCTCCATCCTTAAAATTTCGAAGACGGCAGTCCATTACAAGAGGGTCAAACAGCAGACATTGAGGACAACAAAGCTACAGACCGGCAGATGGCGAAAGCGACTCTCCACTGACCGGGATGACCGTCATCTTATTCGAATGTCACTCAGCAACCGCAGGATGACATCAAGTGACCTACAAAAGGAATTCCAAATGGCAGCTGGGGTGAAGTGCATGGCAAGAACAGTTCGTAACAGGCTCCTAGAGGCAGGCCTCAAGTCATGTAGAGCTAGAAAAAAGCCTTTCATCAATGAGAAGCAAAGGAGAGCCAGGCTGAAGTTTGCCAAAGACCATAAGGATTGGACCATAGAGGACTGGAGTAAGGTAATCTTCTCTGATGAGTCTAATTTTCAGCTTTGTCCAACACCTGGTCGTCTAATGGTAAGACGGAGACCTGGAGAGGCATACAAGCCACAGTGTCTTGCACCCACTGTGAAACTTGGTGGACGATCAGTGATGATCTGGGGATGCTTCAGCAAGGCTGGAATTGGGCAGGTTAATCTTTGCGAAGGACGTATGAATCAAGCCGCATACAAGGATATCCTTGAAAAACACTTGCATCCATCTGCTCAGGCAATGTTCCCCAACTCTGAGGACTGTTTTTTTCCAGCAGGACAATGCCCCATGCCACACAGCTAGGTCAATCAATGTGTGGATGAAGGAGCACCACATCAAGACCCTGTCATGGCCAGCCCAATCTCCAGACCTGAACCCCATTGAAAACCTCTGGAATGTAATCAAGAGGAAGATGGATAGTCACAAGCCATCAAACAAAGAAGAACTGCTTACATTTTTGTGCCAGGAGTGGCATAAGGTCACCCAAAAGCAGTGTGAAAGACTGGTGGAAAGCATGCCAAGACGCATGAAAGCTGCGATTAAAAATCATGGTTATTCCACCAAATATTGATTTCTGAACTCTTCCTGAGTTAAAACATGAGTATTGTTGTTTCTAAATGAATAAGAATTTGTTTTCTTGGCATTATTTGAGGTCTGAAAGCCCTGTTTCTTTTTTATTATTTTGACAATTTCTCATTTGCTGCAAATAAATACAAAATTTTTAGCTTTGAATTTCGGAGACATGTTGTCAGTAGTTTATAGAATAAAACAACAATGTACATTTTACTCAAAAATATACCTATAAAGAGAAAAATCAGAGAAAATGAAAATTTTGCAGTGGTGTCTTATTTTTTGCCAGAGCTGTATATGTATATTTATGAAATTGTTTGTGAATTAAGGTCACTGACGATTCTAGGTTCTGTACATTTTGTTCATGGCATAACATGTCAGTGCTGTTCTGTGGTATTGTGATACATGGTAACATTTTGTTTTATTTATGACTTATTTTCCCATGTTCTTCATTGGCAGATAAATCGTTGTGTGCATTGATATATACATTATGCCACAAGAAACAGCTTCCTTTCATCTGCTTCCTAGCTGTTCTAGGAGAATATGTCCCAAGTTCTTCTAGTCTCAAGTTGCCATTTGATTTAAGGCTCCTAAACACGGCTTTACAGCTTTTTAACATTCCTCAGGTCTCCTGACTCCAGGTGAGCATAAAAACGTCTCGCTTTCACAAGGGCCCTGAAAGGTTTGTGTGGTTTCAGTTTGTCTAGAGCAGTGGCCAGAGGACGCAGTATTATGGCTGGATGGAAAAATACTGAGACAAATCCAAGTCTATCTACAGATCTATCAAATGCACAGAAACTAATTCCTATTTAAGCAGATTCCTTTTAAGATCCCAGAAAGGAATTTGCCACACAGTGCAAAGAAGCAGAACAACCCTCTGCCATCAATACCCACGCTTCTGCAATACAGGGAAATAGGCGTTCTTCTGCCCTACTACCTACTGGGCTAGTGAAAGTGCTAACATGTCATGCCAGTACCCAGGTGTATGGCTTTGCTGAACGTCATCTGTGGCAAATCTATGTTTCTGGTTTTGGTGTAAGTAGCTGATGCTTAGTAGAATTAAAAGCTATCACTACTTTATACTAAAAACCCTTTGCATAGAAATGAGTGTTCCGTCACCTGTTTGGGCTGAATACTTTTATATGGCTTGGTTAGAACAAGTCAGAAAATAGGAAGACTTATATCCTCACAAAAAGGCTTGGATATTACCAGTTAAGTAAGAAAGATTAATAAAGACCAACGATGTTCACGCCGGTATTGATGAAGGGGCATGTTGGACTCAGATGCTTCTGATTGATTCATAGAGGTGTGCGCCTACGTGGGCAGCACGGTGGCTCAGTGGTTAGCATGCAGCCTTGCAGTGCTGGAGTTCAATTCTCACCAAGGACAACATCTGCAAGGAGTTTGTATGTTCTCGCCGTGTTTGGTGGGTTTCCTCCGGGTTCTCTGGTTTCCTCCCACACTCCAAAGACATACTGATAGGGAGTTTAGATTGTGAGCCCCAATGGGGACAGTGCTGATAATGTCTGAATTGTAAAGTGCACAATATAAATAAAAATATATTATTATAAAATTTCTGGTGTAACGTATGACACATCATAAAATAGAAGAGCTGTGGCGTCACGCCCCTGTCGTGCCCTGGTCCCACTCCAGCTCCACCCATTTTGGGGAAGCTGGGGAAAACTGCCAGGAAGAACCAGAAGTCGCAGCATAGTTACACATCTTCATCTTTTGCAAAAATATTGCGACTTTTCAAAGTGATTTGCCTGTAATCACTTTGAGTCGTAGCCATTGTTTTGCTTGAAGTAGATTACTCAGGGTAAATATGGTCAGTTATACCACAATTATAGCAATGAATGAAGTCACTGTGCAGATTCCATAGATTGTCTGATTGTGTGCTTGACATTGCACTGTAAAAATTGTGAAATCTCATTGTATACTGAATGACAATGAAAACCTTCTCATATGTAGGCTTCTGTAAACATCTGTTCTATACCATGAAAGAGGTACCATAAATTCCCAGTATTTAAATGTATATATATATATATATATGTGTATATATATATATATATATATATATATATATATATATATATATATATATACAAGTATATGCAGCAAATATATTTAGGGAGATTTACTATTGCATTCATGCCAAAATCCAATCGAAAATTGTGATACAATTTTGGCTCATGATATTTGCACCACTTTCAATATAAAAATATGCCAAAAAATTCAAAACATCACTTTTTTAACAATGTTTGTGGTGTGGTTAGCCTAAGTCCAAGTTTTTGTTATTTATTTTATTTTGGATTTTCTGGTATAAACTATAATAAATGTGATGGGTTGGACATAGTCACGCCCTTTTGGATAAGCCCCACCCCTTTTTTCAAATTTGGGAGAAAACTCACAAATTATGGCGTAGAAATGGGGTGATCCATAATTTGAAACTTTTATTTATGCATGTTTCTGTTACACCACCACATTTGCCTTTTTTCTCAGTTTTTTGTGTTGTTCCAATACACACAAAGGAAATAAATGTGTGTATAACAAAACACATGTAATTGCAATAATTTTCTGGGAGAAATACTTCATTTTCTGGAACAATTTCAAGGGTGCCAACACGTTTGGTCATGACTATAAATCTATGAGAGCCTCGTTCTGGCTTTCATAGAGGTCCATTGAGCACTTGTGATCTTTACTTCTGACTTCCAGTCAGTCAGAAGTCACAATCACAAGATGGCGTTGCACCAATAATGCGGGTAAATATAAAACTACGGGCAGTGACCTTAGATTAGTAGGATCACTCCAGTGCTGAAAAAAAACAAAAACCGCTGGAGTGGTGCTTTAGATGTTAAATGTACTCATATGTGTATGCAATTACAATTTCATAAGTGAATGACTTATTTAAAAGTGGAGGCTATGTGGCAAATTTATCAAGACTGGCCTTTTATCTGCCAATCTAAAAAGAGGCACAAACCACAGAATAAATTGTGCGACGTTATAAACTGTCCTAAGTAAGAAAGTGAAATCAACACTCCTTATTAGCAGGTGCAGGTTTGCGCCGCCAAAATCTGCAACACCTTCTCGTGTAAAGCTTAATAAATCTGTCTAAAAAAGTTGGCCCAGCTCTGTCCTTGTTCTCCATGCCCGCTTTTTTATCTTTTTCAAACTTTGGTATTTCTTGTAAGTTTTTGCACAATTTGCAATTTTTTAGGGGGTTCAATTTATGCTAAGAACTGAATTAAAATGATTAATCAATGTGGGACTAAATATTATGACTGCCTACTTTATACTTTTTTGAAAACCATCTTTTCAGGTGAATACAAAGCTTCTGTTATGGGCTCACCAGTTGAAGGGGATTATTCAAACTGTATGTCTGGGTAAGCAGGAGGGAACAAGAGGTGACAGTGCAGCAGAGGAGGTCTTGACAGACAGCATGTGGATCAGTGAGAACCAGAACATAAAGGTATGCAGAAGACAAGTGTAGGCAGATAAACAAGCAAAGCAGGTAGCACAGATAAAGCAAAGCTAGGTGTGTGGATACACCGGATACACACAGGAACAGTAACAGTATAGGAAACTGGTATGTTCCATTACGGAAACAGTTAATCACAGGAATGCAGTCTAGTATCTTCCAGCAGGGCAATGGTTAAACACAGGAGTAGCCGAGAAGAAAATGCAGTCTAGTATCTACCAGCATGGCTATGGTTAATAGCAGCAACGTAACATAGAAGTAAATACAGTTTGGCATCTTCGAGCAAGTCAATGATTAATTGCAGGAATACAATAAAGTATAAGCAAACTGGACATTAGCTTAAAGAGATGCATACCCTAAATTGCAGAGCCCTGGTGTGAACACTTATGAGAAGTAGATAACTAGCTGAAAGGTTGGTATGGACAACACCTAAGTAAACTGGTCTGAGCTTTGAAATCTCTAAGGTTATATCATAGAAGTCTGAAGAAGCTCAGGAGGTGACAGACACCTGGCTGATGTTGGACCAAGTGAGGCAGAAGCAATCTCCTGACAAGCTTGAGTCTATTGATACAATGCTATTTAATATCCAGGCACCTGAGCTCTGCCTGAGCTGGCCTTAAAAGGCCTAGAATGATGATGTCAGAGGAGTTTGCCAGGTTACTTGAGAAACCCAGTGTGGACTACAGCAAAAGAAGTTGGGCATAGGAGAAGGGATCTAGGCCCAATGCTTGTGCCGTGACTTGTAAAGGTATAAAGGTAAGATGATAATGTCGTTACTACATATGACTTAAAGGGAACCTATCAGTAGGTTTTTAGACCCCAAAGTGACATTATCACAGTAAAGTACCTGTAGTGATGATTACCTGCATACCTTTATATTCTAAATCCGTGTCTCAGTTGTCTCATAAGACATCAGTGAATTCTAATGCAAATGAGCTCTTTCTCCTCCCAGCACCGGCCTCCTGCAAGTGATTGACAGGTCGCTCTTCTCTGTGACCTGCTTCCCTAGCCAACATTTCACACAGGTGCCAGTATTTCTGGGGGAAGGTCATGCACAATAACGTCCTAATGATGTTTCGACAGCCAGACTATCCATCTGCCCATGAGCCACCCCCAGAAATGACAGCATCAGAAGGGGGAGCAGGTCACAGAGACAGACATCTTGGATAGGCCTTTAACATTTTCATTCAACTAGTGTTGAGCGAATATGTCTCATTAACCCTTTCGGTGAGCATGCTCGGGTGCTCGCCGAGCATTTTGGCGTGCTCGGCATTTCTTTTATTGTCGCCGTGGCTGAAAGTGTCACGGCTGTTTGACAGGCAATCCCTGCATGTGTCACAGCTGTCTAACATCTGTGACACTTGCAGCCGCAACGACAGTAAAAGAAATGCTGAGCAAGCCAAAGTACTCGGCGAGCACCCGAGCATGCTCGCCAAAAGGGTTAATGAGACATACTCGCTCAACACTACATCCAACCCTACATCAAGTGTAAAAGAGGCAATTGTTGGCTGCCAGCCTTTTCTCCTGACGTCCCCATATACATATACACTTGTCTCAATTGAGAGGGTAGTAAGTGACAGACACATCTGTCTGACATCAGTAGGTTCACCAGCTTTAGTGTAATATATATGAAAACTTTTACTCCAAGTGGAAGCATTACTTTTCACTGGTGTAGCAAGACCATTATTTTTTTTACTTTTCTCTGTTCTACTACAAAATAGTATTGTAGATCTCATTGGATGGGATCTGATCCTGTCAATGAAACTCTAAACATGGCTGTAATACACTCTGTGGTAGAGTGACCTTTGGGACCCCTCAGGCATCGGAGCCCAGGTACAACTGCTAACTCTGTACGCCCTTAAGCTATGTCTCTGCCAATCAAGTTAGTACTTACATAAGATCAATCATTTTCTATACTGCGTATGCACAGGTATTCACAGAAGAGTTATTTTCCATTCACAGAAAATATGCGTATTTCTAAATACTATACACCAGATATTGTATATATCACAGTAGTCTTTGGCTGCTATGTATGTACGGAAAGATAACATCTGTATGTTCATGCATGTCATATCAGCCTTTCCTGCATTGTTCACTTAGCGATGCAAGTTAGCTACAATTTAACATTTTTACAATTACATTCGAACGCAGAGGTTTTTTTTTTTAATTCTACAGCTGCCAGTGTATAAAATGGTACTTATCATACTGACTAGCTCATCCTAAATCACGGGCTAATCAAACCTGTCATCTTCCTGATTATGTACTTAATATAAAGTGACATATATTAATATTAATCTTTAAATCATGCTACGTGACATTTGTGCAGCTCACGAGCTACGACGTCCTTGAAATACTGTTCTCATACACACTGATCTTTAAGAATATGCCAAATTGTTCAAACATGGGATACGAAACAATGGTGAGCAAAGTCTCTTACTAATAGGGCTCCATTATGTGCGACGAAAAGCTTGTTTAGGACACTTTTTAAAGGTCTAAGGCAGTAGCCTAAGTCATAAGATATAGATTTGTAGTGGCTAAATAAACATAACAGGAGCTTCAGCGAGCAGGCTCCATGGCTGGGAACACACAATAACACAAGCACTTATGTAGCAGACAACTGTTTTTCACATGTATGGGGATTCTTTCGCCAGGTATTTCCCTTTTTAACTATTAAAGGGTTAAATACAAAGGCACAGATGACACAATGGTCATGGTGCAAAGTCGTGTTTAAGATTTGAAACAGTGACTTGGATTTTTCAATTAGATGTTTAATTGAAATACAAACCCACTCCTATTTGGGGTTAATGACGTGCTGCCTCCATTATTTATGACCAAGTTGGCAGATTTCCCAAAGCTGTAAATAGCCAGAGCTTGGAGAATACAGCCGTGGTAACAGACACTCAGATACTTCTACATTTCCTTTTTGGTACTCGAAGGAGCCAATCTCATGTGGCAAAAAAGTCATAAATACAAAAAGAAAACTACTTATAATTTGTAGAAGAACAGCTTGATGGACCTTGTATCATGAAAGTATCTAATTACTCCATGTGCATCAAGATTGAGTATTGGGGAATGTATCTTGGTCCAAAGAGATATCTGCCCAACCTTAAGCTAAGGACACCGTTTACATGGAAAAATGATGTTTAGATGTGTTAGTGGTTATTAAAATTGCAATAACTTTCAGTCTGCAATCTTAAAGAGAATCTGTCACCAGATTTTTGCTACACCATCTGAGAGCAGCATGACGTAGGACAGAGACACTGATTCCAGCACTGTATCACTTATTGGGCTGCATGCCATATTTTATATAAAATCAGTTTTATCTGATGCAAATTTAAAAGTTCTCTGCATAATCCCGCCCACACCACTGATTGGCCGCTTTCTGTAACACTGTGTATAGGCAGAAAGCTTCCAATCAGTATTGGGGGCGGGTGTATACAGCGCTCATGAATAGGGAGGACTACATGGCAGCAGGTTTACTAGTCCTCTAATAATAGTTTACTGCTACTAAAACAATTATTTTAGTAAAATTACAGCAAGTGGCTCAGTAAGTGATACATCACTGGAATCAGGGTCTCTGTCTCTACATTATGCTGCTCTCACATTAATTGGCAAACCCCTGGTGACAGATTCCTTTTATTTTCTTTAATTTTCAGACCCATTATATGCAGTTTGCAGTCTGATTAAAATCTCAGATGCTTTTTTTTTTTAGGGAGAAAAAAGAGACAGAGATCCTGATTCCAGTGATTTGTCACTTAGGCTATGTTCCCACAATGAGCTTTTGGTGAGTTTTTGATATTGCAGATTTTCTGCACCATTTTTGCAGCTAATAAGAAAATTAGGTTATTTGCGTTATTTCATTGGATTTTTAGTGTGTTTTTAGCGCGTTTTTGATCCAGTGTTTTTTTTTGTTTCTTATTGTGTCACATTTTTAACAAACCTGCTTTGTTTTTGATACTTCCTGGTATTTGGCTTTGACAAAACATTATTGAAACATGTGTAGATTATATGCGTTTTATGTGTAGATTATATTCGTGGTGGCAGCATCATGCTATGGGGGTGTTTTTCAGCTGCAGGGATAGGACGACTGGTTGCAATTGAAGGAAACATGAATGCAGCCAAGTACAGAGATATCCTGGATGAAAACCTCTTCCAGAGTGCTCTGGACCTCAGACTTGGCTGAAGGTTCACCTTCCAACAAGACACTGTCCCTAAGCACACAGCTAAAATAACAATGGAGTGGCTTCAGAACAACTCTGTGACCATTCTTGACTGGCCCAGCCAGAGCCCTGACCCAATTGAACATGTCTGGAGAGACCTGAAAATGGCTGTCCAACAACGTTCACCATCTAACCTGACGGAACTGGAGAGGATCTGCAAGGAAGAATGGCAGAGGATCCCCAAATACAGGTGTGAAAAACTTGTTGCATCATTCCCAAGAAGACTCATGGCTGTACTAGCTCAGAAAGGTACTTCTACTCAATACTGAGCAAAGGGTCTGAATACTTATGACCATGCGATATTTCAGTTTTTCTATTTTAATAAATTTGCAAAAAAATCTACATTTCTGCTTTTTCCCCCCCCCCGTTAAGATGGGGTGCAGAGTGTACTTTAATGAGAAAAAAAAAAGAACTTTTTAGAATTTACCAAATGGCTGCAATGAAAAAAAGAGTGAAAAATTTAAAGGGGTCTGAATACTTTCTGTACCCACTGTACAATAAAGAATCTTATTGTCCCATCCTTACCTGGATCTACTCAAGTGATGTCAGCTCCTGTCACCAGGTGCCACCGTTTTCATACTGTGGATAGCGGTGTTGATGAAAAAGCTCTATGGCCAGTAGCTCTGGGCAGCGCAGACAATGTCAAACCAGAGATAGTGGTATGGCTTAGACCTGTGGTGTCACAAAGTCAAGCAGAATATATCTGTTTACTCTCTAGCAGTTCAGCAGAAGTAATCAGCTCATTGCTGTGGCAAAAAGGACAGTTCAGCATCCTTTATAAGTGTATACTGACCCTGGTTTGCTTCCCCTTGTTGGCAGCGAATTAATCTCTATCCAGCCATTCAACAGTGAATATATATTTATTCAGGAACAAAGATAACACAGCTTACAACTGGTATTTCTTATAGCTTAGTGTAAAGATCTGAGGTTGTGGATTGTAAGTAATCACCTAGGCAGGTTAACGATACAACAATATTTTATTAATCACATCCATGGTAATGCAGAAATTCCACGTAAATGGCCAAAATACAGTTCTCTCAGTCCTTAAGTTCCCAACCTGGGATCAGTAGTTCCACTGGCTTGGTATCAGGTGATACCCACTGTCTCCCAACTTTTGGTTCGCCCACAGATTTCGAATCTCCAGCCAGGATAGTCTGTAGCCACAGTCCATGATCCTCCAGACGACAGATAAAATTATGAAAGCACAGATATCCAGTAGCTGTTAGAACCTTGCTCTTAGGTTTTTTTTCCTTTGCTGGTCACATGACCTTGTTGGCCTATTTAATCCTGCTCCGCCCTTCTGGCTTTGCTGGACTTCATTGTATATCTACTTTCTAGCTAGCCTGTGCTCTGTGTCTTGCTCTGTTAGCTTGCTTGGTCTACTGACCTCTATGTTCTATATATTTTGTTTGTTCGTCTGTCTGCTACTATTTCTGTTAGGAGGTGTCCCATATTCCTCCCAGTCCTTAGTACTTGTAGGGATTCCTTCCCCACATCTATAGGTCTCCGTACAGACTAGCTTAGGACTTTAGCAGGTCTGATCGCAGGATCAGGTCCCCTGTTACATCGTAGGGATTAAGCTGAGTTCTATCGTAGGGACAGATCTCCTCTCTTTCCTTAGCTCTGGTAGCAGAACATAACAGTAAGTCCAGCCAGCAAATTCTCTAAGGAAAGATTTTTCTGTTCCATCATGGTGTCGGTTCAGGATTTGGTTCATCGCCTGCAGGGACTCTCTCTGGAGGTGGCCGAGCTCCGTCAGCACGTGAGTAACTGTCCTGGAGCACATTTCTTGGAACCTAAGGTATGTTTGCCGGATTTATTTTTTGGTGAACACCGAGAATTTTTTTCATTCAAAAATGCTTGCTTATTGTATTTTCGTTTGAGACCTAAGTCCTCTGGGGATGAATCCCAGCGCGTAGGGTTCATAATGTCACTTTTGCGCAAAGAGCCTCAGGAGTGGGCCTTTTCTTTGCAACCTAGTGATACATGCTTCAGATCAGTGGATAGTTTTTTTTCTGCTTTGGGACTATTATATGATGATCCTGACCGTGTCGCATCAGCTGAGACTGAGTTGAGACGTTTAAAACAGGGATCAGGTAATGTGGAAAAATATTGTACTCATTTCCGTCGTTGGTCTACTCAAACAGGGTGGAACGATTCTGCTCTGAAAAGTCTATTTCTTGCTGGGCTCAGTGAAAGGGTTAAAGACCTGCTAATTGCTTATCCTACACCTGAAGATTTGCAACAGGCTATGCAATTAGCTATACGGGTGGATAGGAGACTGCGTGCTAGGGTTAATGAGAGCAAATCCTCTGCTATGTCAGTTTCTGGTTATGAGAATGTGTGTACTAACAGTGGTGAACCGATGGAGATTGGATCGGTGGCACCTCGCTCTCAAGAAAAAGACCGTCGATTTTCTGAAGGCTTGTGTTTCTATTGCGGAAAATCTGGTCATTTGATTAAAGGCTGTGAGCTTCGTATGAAGAAAGAAAAAAAAATGGTCAGTCACGCCCGTATTGCCTGTTTAAATTCCAAGGGTATATTTTTAGCTGCTTCCACGATTGCTCAGAAAAAATTAATGGAATTTCGGGTGTTTGTTGATTGCGGGTCTACTCTGAATGTAATTGATGGGGGATTCGTGGAAAGACTCAATTTAAAACCTGAACCTTTATCATCCCCCATTGCTGTGGTTTCTGTGGATGGTTCCCCTTTGAAGAATATTACTCTCAAGGTCTGTGAATTTCCTCTCACTATTAATGGTGTTCACCATGAGAAATTGGATTTGGTAGTGTTGAATAACTTGCCTTCTCCAGTAATATTGGGATTGCCCTGGTTAAAATTTCACAATCCTGTACTGGATTGGTCTACCAGTGAAATTAAATCCTGGAGCCATAAATGTTATGACAAGTGTTGTAACGGGCGTATTGCAGCTTTGGATAGGGGAGAATTGCCTGTTCCTATTCAGGATTTTTGGAGAGTTTTTTCTAAGAAGGAATCGCAGGTTTTGCCTCCCCATAGAGACTATGATTGTTCTATTGAATTTGTCCCTGGAGCGACTCTTCCTAAAAGTCGTTTATTTAACCTTACTATTCCTGAGAGGAAGGCTTTGGAGGAATACATACAGACAAGTTTGGCCGCCGGTCACATTAGGCCCTCTAAGTCTCCTGTGGCGGTTGGATTTTTTTTTGTAAAAAAAAAGGACGGCGGTTTACGTCCTTGTCTGGATTTTCGTGAGATTAACAAAATTACTGTACGCAATCCTTACCCACTGCCATTGATTCCTGATCTGTTTAACCAGTTAATGGGGGCCAAGTGGTTCTCTAAAATTGACCTTAAGGGGGCATACAATCTGTTGCGCATGAAGGAGGGTGACGAATGGAAGACTGCTTTTAACACTCCTGTGGGTCATTTTGAGAATCTGGTTATGCCTTTTGGTCTTACTAATGCTCCTGCATTTTTTCAGAATCTGATTAATGACATCCTTAGACCTTTGATCGGCAAAAATGTGGTTGTGTATTTGGATGACATTTTGATTTATTCGCCGGATCTGGAGTCTCATTGGCGGAGCGTGCGTGAGGTATTACAGTTATTAATGGACAATTCGCTTTTTGCTAAGCTGGAGAAATGTGAGTTCGCTGTACAGAGAATTAGTTTTTTGGGCTACATTATCTCCAGCAAAGGTTTTGAGATGGATCCGGTTAAGGTTCAGGCTGTGCAGGAATGGCCTAGGCCTATTGGTTTGAAATCGATACAGAGGTTTTTGGGTTTCGCCAATTACTACAGAAAATTCATAAAAATTTTTTCTAGTATTGTCAAACCTCTGACTGACCTCACCAGGAAAGGTGCTGATACGGTTCAGTGGTCTTCTGAGGCCATTGAAGCTTTTGTGTATCTCAAGGAGAGGTTCACCTCTGCTCCCATCCTTATGCAGCCTGATGTGACTAGGCCGTTTTTGGTTGAGGTTGATGCTTCCTCTGTGGGGGTTGGCGCAGTATTGTCTCAGGATAACGGGGATGGATTACATCCCTGTGCCTTTTTTTCAAAAAAATTTTCGGAGACTGAACTGAATTACGATATTGGTAATCGGGAATTATTGGCTATTAAACTCGCATTTGAACACTGGCGCCACTTCTTGGAAGGTGCGGAATTTCCCGTTCAGGTTCTTACGGATCATAAAAATCTGATATATCTTGATGCTGCCAAGCGCCTGAATGCCCGTCAGGCTAGGTGGGCACTGTTTTTCTCGCGGTTTAATTTCTCCGTTACTTACATCCCTGGTACTAAGAATGTTAAGGCGGATGCCTTGTCTCGCAGTTTTTCTCCCATAGTCGGTGCTGAGAAAGAGGAGAACATTTTACAAGAAGGTGTTGTGATAGCTGCTTTGGACTCCGTTTTGGAAAATGAGATTCTTAAAGCACAGGAGAATGCCCCTTCTAACACTCCTCATGGGAGGTTGTTTGTGCCTGGGACCTTTAGGAGAGATTTGTTTGTTGAGTGTCACGAATCTCGGTTGGCAGGTCATCCCGGAATCTCTGAGACCAAGAGACTGGTGGGTCGCAGTTTTTGGTGGCCTGGATGGCAGAAGGAAGTCATTAAGTGGGTGCGTCAATGTACTATATGTGCTAGATCTAAGTCCTCACATACTCCTGCTGCGGGGTTGCTTTGTCCTTTGGAGGTTCCCAGTGCTCCTTGGACACATTTGGCTATGGACTTTATAACTGACCTTCCCCCCTCTGAGGGTTTTACTGTCATCTGGGTGGTCGTGGACCGTTTTAGCAAGATGTGTCACTTGGTTCCCTTTGTCAAACTGCCCTGCGCTAAAACTCTCGCTAAGGCCTTTGTCAAGGAAATTGTCAGACTTCATGGCGTTCCTACTGACATTGTTTCTGATAGGGGTCCTCAGTTCGTGGCTCGTTTTTGGCGTGCCTTTTGTGACAGGTTGGGAGTTCATTTATCGTTCTCGTCCGGATATCATCCTGAATCTAATGGCCAGACAGAAAGGAAAAACCAGGATGTTGAGCAGTTCTTGCGTTGTTTTGTGGCAGACAATCAAGAGGGGTGGTCTGAGTTTCTGCCACTTGCTGAATTTGCTCTGAACAATCATACATCTTCTTCTGCTGGTTGTTCGCCTTTTTTTTGTTGTTCTGGGAGACATCCGTCGTTTGGGTCGTTCTCCAAGTTGGGATCTGCCGTGCCTGAGGAGGAGAATTTTTCCGGTGATTTGGAGAGAGTTTGGACGGATGTGCGTGGTAATCTTCAGGAGGCCAACAGAAAATCTAAGGACTACTTTGATAGGAAACGACAGGAGGTTTTGTTCGCTGTTGGTGACATGGTTTGGTTGTACTCTAGGAATCTGCGGTTGAGGATTCCTTCGAAGAAATTGGGTCCCAAGTTTGTAGGGCCCTTTAAGGTGCTTCAGGTTGTCAACCAATCTGCTGTTAGGTTGGAGGTTCCTACCTCCTGGAGAATTAATCCGGTATTTCATGTCTCTCTGTTGAAAAAAGCTGTTGTATCGGATTGTGACGCCTCTGCCTCTGTTCCTCCGGTGGTGGAGGACGGGGAATATGAAATTTCTCGCATCCTTAACTCTAGACGGTATAGAGGTAGTTTGCAGTATCTTGTGGCCTGGAAAGGTTTCGGTCCCGAGGATAACTCTTGGGTGAGGTCGGATGATGTTTCCGCGTCCAGACTTATCAGAGCGTTTCACAGGAGATTTCCTGATAAGCCTGGTCCTAGGGGATCCGGAGGATCCTCTTAGAAGGGGGGGTACTGTTAGAACCTTGCTCTTAGGTTTTTTTTCCTTTGCTGGTCACATGACCTTGTTGGCCTATTTAATCCTGCTCCGCCCTTCTGGCTTTGCTGGACTTCATTGTATATCTACTTTCTAGCTAGCCTGTGCTCTGTGTCTTGCTCTGTTAGCTTGCTTGGTCTACTGACCTCTATGTTCTATATATTTTGTTTGTTCGTCTGTCTGCTACTATTTCTGTTAGGAGGTGTCCCATATTCCTCCCAGTCCTTAGTACTTGTAGGGATTCCTTCCCCACATCTATAGGTCTCCGTACAGACTAGCTTAGGACTTTAGCAGGTCTGATCGCAGGATCAGGTCCCCTGTTACATCGTAGGGATTAAGCTGAGTTCTATCGTAGGGACAGATCTCCTCTCTTTCCTTAGCTCTGGTAGCAGAACATAACAGTAGCAGCAGCCCTTCAATAAAGTTTAAATCCAAATGACATATCCACAACTGAAGAACGTTTATCCACATTAGTTGATAACGGATCTTCAACACTCCGTAAGCCATCCATCAGCTCCAGGTCCACAGCCACAGATCCTAACTCTCCGGCATCCTTCCACAAACCCTCCTAAACATGTCTCCTCTGGGCTCAGCCCCCTCCCATCTCAGAAGTGATGACACCCTTCCCCTTAAGCATTTACTGTTAGCTAAAACAATGAAGAATATTTTAGAAGCCTTCATTTGAGACTGCCTGTAAGACCCCCTGTGGTGACAGCCCCACTGTGTCTACAATCTACACTCACATAATGAGATTATTGGCTGTTGAAACAATGGAATCCTGAGATAAAGATGAGATTAGTGGAATGTTGGACATTTTACAAGTGAATCTTACAAACTGACAAGTAAGCAGAACTATATAAAACATAACAAGTAAATCACTAATAACACACAATAATAATATTGACAAAAATGGTGGTCCATGCTGGAAAAGTATCATAGTCTTCAGTAAGAGGGCAGCTCCTCACACTTAGGATCTTAGCATCTTGTCTGTCAGCTTGCAAAGTGAAAGCAAAACTGTGCTCCAGCTACACACACAGTGAACAGGAACTTCCTGTTTTTTTTTGTTTGTTTTTTAACAATGTTTTACTAGCAATATAACACTATTTCCGTATACAGAAACTCATGCACTATTAAACAGCAGTAAATAGTAGTTGATACAATATACACAACAATAAGCATTATTCCAACACCCCCACTCAACAACTACTTACCTTGTTAGTCCCATATTGATTCTGAATTCTTCAAACTTGGCTCTTGAAAATGGCTTTGTTATAACATCAGTTATCATCAATAAACAAACTGAATTATGCCACGTTCTATCAAATCACGCAGGTGATGATGTTTAATGTCAATGTTTTTGGTTCTCGCATTGATCTTTTCACTGCATGCAAATTTATTGCATCCTTGGTTGTCTACATAATCACCGTCAGTTGAGTTGATGGCTTATCAAGATTACCTAATAATTAGTTTAACCAAATGACCTATTGACTTGCGTGGGCTGCAGACACATACTTCTGTAGATGACAAGGCTACAGACACCTATTTTCTGCTGGACCAAGAAATTGAACTTTCTCCAAGCTTGATTAAATAGACCCTTGTCTATTTGACTCGCCCCCTGGGCCGTGGGGCACCCGGAACCGGGCTTCTATGCAATGCTGGGGGTAGTAGTGGCAATCCGATCCCGTGGCTCAGGTTGGTCAGACCAAATTGTGGCAGTCTATTTATCAGTGTTTTGAATGTCCGACTATGCCACCCGTGGATTGCGGTCAGGGATAACAGCCGCTGCAAGGCAGACCACTGAGGCTGGTGTTGGTGTGCAGCACAGGGGTAGGATAACTCCCCACGGGAAGAGTGTAGCCTCAGGACAGTGTAGGTGAATGCTGGGGGTGATAGTGCAGGCCGCAATAGTAAGAGTTCAGAGTCCGCTTCAAACAGTCCAGGGTCTTTATTGCAGATGTTAATACTGACCCAACAGGAGTACCGGTTAGGAGTGGGCCTGGGTATCTGAGAGCATTCGGGTGAGCCCCACTGGTCAGGGTGAGTGTGTAGGCCTACCGTTCTCTCTCTATGCTCTTTCTGACCATCCCCTTCTTCGTGGTGTAATAGCCCACGTCCCTGAGCTGGCCGTGTACTTTGCCTATATGGCTTGCGACTCGGGCCTTAGGTACCTTTTGCTTTCTCCTGCTGTACTGGTCCCTCTGTGTGGCGGAGCCTTCAGGCTTCTTAGGCCAAGGGACCTGAAATCCCTCGCGGGTTGGTTCTCTGCTGCTGGGCTTGCAAACCTGACAGCCTCGGACCCCAATGTCCGGTGGTGATTCTCTCAGCCAGGACCGGCTCTCGTCACCTCTGTCCCTGGCTTGCAGTCTCTCCTCTGCCTCATGGACTCCTCAGCTGCTGCTGACCTGTCCCTTCCTCTAAGGAACCCTTCTGGTCACTTCAGAAGTGGGTTCTGGTCTCTCTAACCCTGCCCCAGTTCCAGCTTTTATAGGGGCAGCCTGCTCCCCCTACTGACCTGGGACAGGAGGTGCTGCATGCTAATGGTCCCTGACCAGGGAACCTCCCTCCTGCTCTCAGATACAGCCTTTAATATTTGTGGCATCCAGGCCTGGGGTGACACATTCCCCCCTAGTAAAATTTAGTACTCCGGGACTAAGCCTTTTTGGCCAACAACAAACAGGGTATAAACAACAACATAACATATTTACAAGTACATTTTGTCCTTAAGGTCACTGCGCTTCCGTGACCGGGTGTCCATATCACCCAACTAGGTGAAGTTTTCCACGGCGTGGGGACCTGTCCCTATAAACCCCAAGTTCCTGGCCTTGGGCGTGGCGGCAAGGTAGAAGCTAACTACTTTGGACCACAAGGAGGCCACGCCGGACAGGTTTTTCTTCCGTGGCCATCTTCGCAAGAGGGCACCAAGTGCAACTATCTACATGGTAGTTCCGGTCATTCAGTGTCCATGACCTGTCAGTCCAATGAACTAGAAAAACTGGAAAAACATTATTAATTATCAGGTAACAACCATAAGACATTAAATATTTACAGGTAAATGTAGACTTTGTACTTAGATCTTCCAGCGAGCTGGTACTTGACCCCTAGTGCTCCGAGTTGACCTGCGTAACCCACTGTCTGGTGGTGGTCTAACCTAGTTTTCCCCACTAACATTAAGGGTACAGCTACTAGCTGGGTTTACAGGCAGGGCAGGCAGCTGTCTGCGGGTCCTTTGGCTTACCGCAGGCATGGCAGGCTCACTGTCAGCAGAGGGTTGACTCTCCTGGGCTGCTGGCATGGGTTCTTCTGCCTCTGGGGCTGCTTGTTCTTCTTGTTCTTCCGTATGCTCCTGCTGGGTAGGTTGAAGGAAGTGTAGGACGGGTACCACTATGGCATCGTTTATCCGAGTCCAGGACAGGGGGAACTCTCCGAGAACGGTGCTGACCATTTCTTCCTTGTCCACTGCGGGCTCAAGGTCATCTTTATCTTCACTTGGACTCTGCAGTTGCTCGGGGTACCGTTTTAGGTGGTCTCTGGAGACAGTGCTAGTGGTTTCTCCTCCATCCTTGGTAATTACACATACCTTCGGGTTGTCGTGGTTGGACGGCAGTACTGTGTACGGGTCGCTCTCCCACTGGTCATCTAGCTTGTGAAGCTTTCTCTTCCGCTTCAGGACCTGCTCATCAGGTTCCAGGGGACCAGCAGGGGTGTGTTGGTTGAAGAGCCTCTCTTGTTTTTCTCTCGCTTGAGCCAGACTCCTCTCCATACTCTCCTGTACCTTCTTGTACTGTAGCCGCCATTCCGTATTCCAGTCCGCATCTGGAGAGGTGTCCTCGGGTGTCAGGACTCCCATCTCCAGGTCCATAGGCAGCTTACCTGGTCTTGCTCGCATCAGGTAAGCCGGGGTGCAGTTGGTAGCATTCACCGGGGTATGGTTGTACAAGTCTATCAGGTCTGGCAGCATCTCCGGCCACAGGCTGCGTTCTTCCAGGGGCAACGTCTTGAGGAGATCAATGACGATATTATTCATTTTCTCACACAGCCCGTTGGTTTGCGGGTGGTAAGGCGTTGTCCGAATCTTCCTACAGCCGTAGAGGTTGCAGAACTCCTGGAAGACTTCCGCCTCAAACGCTGGACCTTGATCTGTCAAGACCTGTTCCGGATACCCGTGTGGATGGCAGAAGTGTTGTTGGAAGGCTCTGGCCGCCGTTTGGGCCGTCAAGTCTTTAACCGGGACCACCACCAAGAACCGGGAGTAATGGTCCACAATCGTGAGGGCATAGATGTAGCCGGACCGGCTTGGAGCCAACTTCACATGGTCCAGAGCTACCAGCTCAAAAGGCTACCTGGTGACGATGGGCCTCAAGGGTGTCTTCTGGCTGGTACAGTCGTTCCTTCTGAGGTAACATGGGCTGCAGTCCCTGCACCACTTCTCTATGGCCCCTCTCATACCGATCCAGTAGAACCGCTCTCTCAGTAGAAACTCCAGTTTCTTCCACCCGAAGTGTCCCGCTCTGTCATGGTAGGCCTCCAGGACCATTGCTGCATCCCGTCTCGGGACCACTACCTGCCAGGTCAGCTCGTGCGTCTGGTGGTTGACAAGCCTTCTGCACAGCTTACCCTCGTAGAGGAATAGCCTACTTTTCTCCTTCCATAACTGCTTGGCTTCCTCTGGAGCGTCCGGGCCAATGCTAGCGTCTGCCTGGGTTAACAGGTCTTTCACCAGGCGAACTGCAGGGTCACTATCTTGCGTTTCAGCCCAGCCGTGGTGGGGTAAGGGATTGAACATGACGGTGGTTAGGTCTCTGTCTCTTACCCGGTGAGAATACTGAGTGGCCCCATACCGGTGGAACGCAGGGAGCTCTACTTCCTCCAGCTCTTCCGAGTCTTCTTCTCCTTCGGGTAGGTGGGGCATTCTTGATAGGGCGTCTGCGTTGGCGTTGCTTCTGCCTGCCCAGTATTTGATTGTGAAGTCATAATTTGATAGCCGGGCCATCCACCGCTGTTCTAGGGCACCAAGTCTTGCATTGTCCTGATGTGTCAACGGGTTGTTGTCCGTGTACACAGTGAACTTTGCGGAGGCCAGGTAATGTTTAAACTGTTCTGTGATGGCTCACACCACTGCCAAGAATTCTAGCTTGAAGGAGCTGTAATTCTCCGGGTTCCTTTCAGTGGGCCTCAGCTTCCGGCTGGCGTACGCGATCACCCTTTCTCTGCCCTGTTGGTTTTGGGACAGTACGGCTCCTAGCCCCACATTACTGGCGTCTGTGTGGAGGATAAAAGGCTGGCCATAATTGGGGTAGGCCAGGATCTCATCCCCCGTGAGGGCCATCTTCAACTGGCGGAATGACTCCTCTTCCGGCTTGTCCCACTTGAAGGGTGGCTTGTGACTTCTGGATTTAGACTGACCTATCAGGAGGTCCTGCATTGGAGCTGCCATCTTAGTGAACCCGGGGATGAACCTTTGGTAGTAGCCTACCAACCCGAGGAATTGCCTCACTTCTTTGATGTTAGAGGGGCTTGGCCAGCTCTTGATGGCTGTAACCTTGTCGGGGTCGGGGGCTACTCCCTCAGCACTCACCACGTGCCCTAGGTACTGTACCTTCGGTTTTAACAGGTGACACTTTGAGGGCTTCACTTTCAAGCCATAGCCTGCCAGGGCTTCGAACACCTCGGCCAGGTGCTTTAGATGGTCCTCGTAAGTCTTCGAATAGACAATCACGTCGTCCAGGTAAAGTAGGACCGTCTCGAAGTTTCAGTGCCCTAGACAGCATTCCATCAGCCTCTGGAACGGTCCCGGGTGCATTGCAGAGCCCGAATGGCATACAGTTGAATTCACTCAATCCCATCGGGGTGGTGAAGGCGGTCTTCTCCTTGTCAGCCTCTGCCACAGGAACCTGCCAGTACCCGCTAGTAAGGTCCAAAGTAGAGAAGAAATTAGCTGATTTTAGTGCGGCTAAAGACTCCTCTATCCTAGGTAACGGGTACGCGTCTTTATGGGTGATACGATTGATTTGTCTATAGTCCACGCACATTCTCATGGTACGGTCTTTCTTTTTTACCAGAACCAAGGGGGCAGTCCAGGGGCTACAGCTGTCTCTAATGACCCCGGCTTCTTTCATTTCTCTCAGCATGCCCTTTGCGTTCTGATAATGTGCAGGGGGTACTGGTCTGTATCTCTCTTTTATTGGTGGGTGGCTCCCCGTGGGGATGTCGTGTTCTACCCCTTTCACCCTGCCGAAGTCTAGCGGGTGCTTACTAAAGATTCTCTCGTACTCCTGAACCACCCGGTAGACACCTTGTTTTTGGTGCGAGGGAGTGGAGTCAGCACCCACGTGGAGTTTCTGGCCCCAGTCCTCCTTGTGTTTCTGGGAGCCATTATCCTCCACCGGTGGAGATGGAGGCAGGGGTTCCACGACCCTGAGAGCATTGTGTTCGACAGCAAACAATTTGGCTAATGTAGCGTACTGGGGCAAGTGTATTTCCCTTTCCCCAATGTTTAAGATCCGGACGGGCACCCTTCCATGGCGGACATCAACCACCCCCTGGGCTGTCAAAATGGTGGGCCTGCTGTCTGAGTACACGGGTTCTACCATGGCTTGGTAGTCTCTCCCTCTTAACCCGATTGCAGTCCGACACCAGATCATCATTTCACTTTTGGGAGGCATGGCAATGGGGAACGGGTCGCTCAACCTCACGCTACCGATCTCACCACCAGACAGTTCTACCTGTTGCCGTCTCATCAGGGCTCTTATCTCTTTCTGGAGGACCCTCTGTTGGCTGGAGCTCGCATTCATCGCCACCTGCTGCAAAATTACAATCACTTCTGAAAGACAATTTTCAATCACGTTAGTACCCAAGGTTATTTTAGGGTGACTTTCTCGACGGTCAATGTCCACAATGATCACTCCCTGTGCCGGCAGTTCAACTTTACCAATCTTAATGGTCATCTCTCTGAACCCCACCTGCGGCACGGGCTGGCCATTGCTGGCGATGATGCTCAAGTCACTGTCTGAATAGCAGGTTATGTCAGTGTCACTCCAGTACTGCTTGAAAAGTATATAGGGGATGGTAGTCACTTGGGACACCGTGTCCAGCAGTGCACTCATGGGGATACCGTCCAGCACTTCGGGTAAAACCGGGCGTCCCCCTACGCCAATTAGACGGGCCTGGTGACCTTATGCCTGGGGGTTGGCCCTCTGCCCCAGGTCGGACCCATTTAAAGTACAGTACCTGGCTGCGTGTTCCGGCTGGCTGCAATGGCGGAAAATCGTCTGTCCATCCTCCGTGTAACGATCGGCGGACCTCCCTCTGAACGACGGGATCCTCCTCCATCGACGCCATGGGACATCCTCCGGACTGGAAGCCAGCTTAATTGGTCCTGACGGGTCCATCTGTAACGACTGTACGGTCCTGGTCAATGCAGCAACACTCTTTGTCAATTCTTGGACCTGATGGTGCAGGTTTGCAGGCGGGGATGGGTTTAGGGCCTGCGCATCAGCCCCACAAGGTCTGCAGGGTAAGGCGCTGCCTTTCTGGTGGTAAGTGATGGCAGGTCGCCGGGAAACTACAGCGCCACCTGGTGTGGGTTCTCGGAGCATCCGGATGGCCCTATCTTTGAACTGTGCAAAAGTCAAATCCGGGTTCTGTAGGGCCATGAGGCGCAGCTGGGTTCTGTGGGCGCTGGATAGCAGACCTTCTATGAACTGTTCAGTCAACAGTTTATCGGTATCCTGCACGCTGCCAGGGTCAGCTTGCTTAATTGCCCCCAAGGCTTCCTGTAAATTTAGGGCATAATCTCTGATGCTATCTTGAGCTCGCTGCTTACATCCATAGAACCGCATTTTGATTTCTGCTGAGGTACGGGTATCAAAGGTGTCCGGTAGACGGGTCAGAACACCCCTTACAGTCCTTTTCTCCTCAGCTGTCCAAGACTTTACCTCCCGCTGGGCCGCACCAGTTAACTGCCCTATCAGTATGCTTACTTTCTGTTAGGGGTTAAACTTTGAACAGGCTATACAGCCTTTCTTTGAAGTCGCCCAAGGTATGCGACTCGCCGGCATACTGTGGCAGACAGGCCGCTTCGGAGATATAGGGCATGGAAAACGGCATCACAGCTGCAGCGGCTACGCTGGTGGTAGAGGGTCCCTCCGCGTCCGACATCTTCCTCCCCCCTAGTTAACCGTGGCCTACCTTCTGGCGATCCTCTTCTGTAGGCCGCGGCTCCGCTCGTGATGCTCTGGGCGAGGACCTTGCGTCGTTCGGTGATGACGTCGGCGTCCGCTGGATCTCCTTCCAGGACCTTGCGCAGCGTCTCAGTGTATGGTGAGGCTTCAGGTCTCGTGTGTTTTTGACGTCCATGCCCCTCTTCTTCCCGCGCGGCGTCCCGAAGATGGCGCCCGATGGCGGGAAACGGCTCCGATTGGCGGGAAATGGATCCGAATGGCGGGAAGCTTCACTCAGGTAAGTATTAAGGCTTTTTCAGGCACGCAGTACCCGTTTGTGGCGGGTTGGTCACAATCCTGCCGACTACGCCAAAGCTGACTCGTCCCCTGGGCCGTGGGACACCCGGAACCGGGCTTCTATGCAATGATGGGGGTAGTAGTGGCAACCCGATCCCGTGGCTCAGGGTGGTCAGACCAAACTGTGGCAGTCTATTTATCAGTGTTTTGAATGTCCGACTACGCCACCCGTGGATTGCGGTCAGAGATAACCGCCGCTGCAAGGCAGACCACTGAGGCTGGTGTTGGTGTGCAGCACAGGGGTAGGATAACTTCCCACGGGAAGATTGTAGCCTCAGGGCAGTGTAGGTGAATGCTGGGGGTGATAGTGCAGGCCGCAATAGTAAGAGTTCAGAGTCCGCTTCAAACAGTCCAGGGTCTTTATTGCAGATGTTAATACTGACCCAACAGGAGTACCAGTTAGGAGTGGGCCTGGGTATCTGAGAGCATTCGGGTGAGCCCCACTGGTCAGGGTGAGTGTGTAGGCCTACCGTTCTCTCTCTATGCTCTTTCTGACTATCCCCCTCTTCGTGGTGTAATAGCCCACGTCCCTGAGCTGGCCGTGTACTTTGCCTGTATGGCTTGCGACTCGGGCCTTAGGTACCTTTTGCTTTCTCCTGCTGTACTGGTCCCTCTGTGTGGGGGAGCCTCCAGGCTTCTTAGGCCAAGGGAACTGAAATCCCTTGTGGGTTGGTTCTCTGCTGCTGGGCTTGCAACCCTGACAGCCTCGGACCCCAATGTCCGGTGGTGATTCTCTCAGCCAGGACCGGCTCTCGTCACCTCTGTCCCTGGCTCGCAGTCTCTCCTCTGCCTCACGGACTCCTCAGCTGCTGCTGACCTGTCCCTTCCTCTAAGGAACCCTTCTGGTCACTTCAGAAGTGGGTTCTGGTCTCTCTAACTCTGCCCCAGTTCCAGCTTTTATAGGGGCAGCCTGCTCCCCCTACTGGCCTGGGACAGGAGGTGCTGCATGCTAATGGTCCCTGACCAGGGAACCTCCCTCCTGCTCTCAGACAGAGCCTTTAATATTTGTGGCATCCAGGCCTGGGGTGACACATATTTAAGATCACTTAAATCACCAGCCCAGTTTGCATCCGCATAACCTGTGAGTTTTAGATCTACTGTTGCAGATATCCTTAAATGTATGTCTTGAGTCTTTTTCACATATCGAAGAACTCTCTTAATGGTATTCCAGTCCTTTTGGCACGGTTTTTCCACATATCTTCAGAGAATTCCAATTGTTGCTGCAATATCCGGTCGAGTCATAGTTGTCATGTATAGAAGTGCCCCCACTGCTTGTTTGTGTTTCTCATTGTTAGATTAACAATTCATCTTCTCCTTCCAACTTTAAGTAGGATGGTTCCATTGGAGTTGATATACTTTTGGCCTCTGACATTCCGAACTGATTCAGAATTGATTTTTGCACTTTGGTTTCGAATAAAGCTTCCACCTTCTTCTCTATGGACTGGATTCCTAGATAATATGTCACATTTCCAAGGTCTTTAGTTTCAAAATGCTGATTCAGAATTTTAGTCATCTTTGCAACTTCTGTTTCCTCTTGATGAACCATAATCACATCATCCACATATAAGAGATATACATCCACTTGCCGTCTGTAGATTTTGAGCATAAACACGGATCTGCTTGACCTCTTTTAAATCCTTCTTCCAATAAGACTTTGTTCACTTTGTTGTTCAATGCTCTTGCTTAAGACCATAGAGAGAATTTTGTAGTTTGCAAATGAGATTCTCTTCACCCTCTTTGATATAACCCTCAGGTTGAGTCATGTACAAGTCCGCTTCAATGTCACCATTTCAAAAGGCAGTTCGATCTTTTGTACAGCAGGCTATTAGAGTCCTGAATGTGGTCTGCTTAGCAACCGGAGAAAATGTGGCATCATAATCTTCACCATATTTCTGAGAATATCCTTTTGCGGCTAATCTTGCTTTAAATCTATGAACCTAGCCTTCAGAGTCACACTTGTTCTCAAAAACCCATTTACATTTGATTGCTTTCTTGTCTTGTAGTAGTTTGATGAGTTTCAAAGTTTGAAGTTGATGAAGGAACTTAATTTCCTCATTAGCAGCATTAGTCCACTTCAGTTTTTCATCGATCGGTTAGTTGTTGCATCTCATCCCATGTGTTAGAACAGTGCCAGTGCCCCTGCACAAATCCCCTTCCCTGCAGGGACGCCGGCGTGTTCACTTACCTGTCTGCGCTCCTTCGGCGTCTGTTTCCTCCCAGGACCTGCACACACCACACATGTCTCCTGGGAGTGTGCTTAGGGCACGCACTGCCTGCTTCTTAAAGGGCCAGGACACGCGCTTCTGAAAACATCCCCAACCAATAGCTGGGAGACGCCTGATATTTAAAGCAACCTCCCCTATTGGGAGGTGCCTTAGAAACTTCAGTATTCAGTCTGTTTTCTGCTATCAAGTTGTAAGGTCCCTGTACCTGTGCTCCCTGTTCCTGAATCTGACCCTTTCCATCCTGCCAGCCCTGTCTGAACCTGAGCCTGTCCGTCCTGCCTGCACCCGATCCTGCCTGCCCTGTCTGAACTAGTTCCTGTCCGCCCTGTTGTATCCTTTTCCTGAGCCTGTCCTGCCTCTACCAAGTCCTGAGTCTGATCCATCTTGTCTGCATCTATATCGCTACCCTCACCAGTCCAGTCTGAACCTGCACATGTCATCCTGTACCTGAGGCCATCCTGTGTTCCTGAACTAACCCTGTTCATTCCTGATCATGTACCAGTTCTGTCTATCAGCCACACGTCCTCCTGTATTCCAGTTCCTGGCCGGTCCTGCTTCCTTGCCCCTTTGGGAGTCAGCTGCCGCTCCTCTGGGGTTTGCTCTGGAGTAGCACCTAACGTCCATCCTGGGCTCAAGTCTAACCACACCATCAGGGGCTCTAGTTAAGAACCAAGTGTTCGCTTAGTTACGCCCCTCCAGGCTCTCCCCAGACTGTTGCATAGTGGTTCCACAACCATGTGCATAACACCATGATTGTGGCTCTGATTCAGGTAGTGTTTTGACATAGTAGGATAGACGCTTAGCTGGTATATGTCACGAAAAGGTCAATAGTTTATGTATCACCCAAGGCCTGGGTGCCACAAATATTAAAGGCTGTGTCTGAGAGCAGGAGGGAGGTTCCCTGGTCAGGGACCATTAGCATGCAGCACCTCCTGTCCCAGGCCAGTAGGGGGAGCCGGCTGCCCCTATAAAAGCTGGAACTGGGGCAGGGTTAGAGAGACCAGAACCCACTTCTGAAGTGACCAGAAGGGTTCCTTAGAGGAAGGGACAGGTCAGCAGCAGCTGAGGAGTCCGTGAGGCAGAGGAGAGACTGCAAGCCAGGGACAGAGGCGACGAGAGCCGGTCCTGGCTGAGAGAATCACCACCGGACATTGGGGTCCGAGGCTGTCAGGGTTGCAAGCCCAGCAGCAGAGAACCAACCCGCGAGGGATTTCAGGTCCCTTAGCCTAAGAAGCCTGGAGGCTCCACCACACAGAGGGACCAGTACAGTCGCAAACCATACAAGCAAAGTACACGGCCAGCTCAGGGACGTGGGCTATTACACCACGAAGAGGGGGATAGTCAGAAAGAGCATAGAGAGAACGGTAGGCCTACACACTCACCCTGACCAGTGGGGCTCGCCCGAATGCTCTCAGATATCCAGGCCCACTCCTAACCGGTACTCCTGTTGGGTCAGTAATAACATCTGCAATAAAGACCCTGGACTGTTTGAAGCGGACTCTGAACTCTTACTATTGCGGCCTGCACTATCACCCCCAGCATTCACCTACACTGCCCTGAGGCTACACTCTTCCCGTGGGGAGTTATCCTACCCCTGTGCTGCACACCAACACCAGCCTCAGCGGTCTGCCTTGCAGTGGCGGCTATCCCTGACCGCAATCCACGGGTGGCGTAGTCGGACATTCAAAACACTGATAAATAGACTGCCACAATTTGGTCTGACCACCCTGAGCCACGGGATCGGGTTGCCACTACTATCCCCAGCATCGTACAGAAGCCCAGTCCCGGGTGCCCCACGGCCCAGGGGGCGAGTCATTTACAACTTCCAACTCATATAATATCAACAAATAAACTCAAGCTACATGAGCCCAGTTTCAAGGAAGATATAGATACAGTTATTTATTAAAATTAAATCAATTTTATTTCAATAGTTATAAAAGACATTTTTTTGTATGTAACATGTACCTTCAAAATTCACAAAGTCAAATCTCCATTAAAGGCTTATATTATTATAGTAGACTACCTCCTCTAGTGTATCAAAATATTCTTTTTGCCTTTTTATTGCACTCATTCCCTAATAATAAGGTGCTAAACAAGTTAACCCTCTTTATTCAAAAAAAATCAAAGGTGCAAGTGCAAAACAATATTTTACTCTCTATATTAAAGGTATATAAATATGTTTTACATCTTATCTTTCAGACAAAGTAATGTCTGAAAGATAGAGGAATAAAGCCAGCGACAGTTAGTTAATTCCCTGAGTAGGGGGCTATTGTATATAGGAATAGATTCATTCAGGGTTTGTAGTTAATTCCCTAAGTATGGGGCTGTGCATATAGAACCTGCCGTCCACCTGGGCTCAAGTCTAACCACACCATCAGGGGCTCTAGTTATGAACCAAGTGTTCGCTTAGTTACGCCCCTCCAGGCTCTCCCCAGACTGTGGCATAGTGGTTCCACAACCATGTGCATAACACCATGATTGCAGATCTGATTCAGGTAGTGTTTTGACAAAGTAGGATAGACACTTAGCTGGTATAGCCTTGTTTGATCTCGACAATCTCCTGACTTTAGGTTTACCTGATTTTTCTGTTGTTTCTTCAGAGGTTGAAGAACCTAACCAAACTTCTACATCCTTTTTCTTGTTTTTTTTTTTAATTGTGACTGAGATTGTTGTTGCTTCAGCTGGACTGCTGGTATGATGTCATGACACTTGAGCAACACAAAGTTCTCATCAATCATTACATCTCTGCTTATTGTGACCTTGTTCATTTCTGGGTGCAAGATTCTATATCCTTTCTGGGTTTCACGGTAGCCCACCAGGATACCCTCTTTTGCATGAGATTCTCACTTGGTATGTTTTTCTTTGGGAATATGTACAAATACTTTACTTCTGAATATTCTTATGTGTTTTAGTTCAGACTTCTAGTTGTTCCATTGCTCAAATGGAGTTCTCTCAGTAGCTTTACCTGGTAGTCTGTTTTGAAGATAGCAAGCTCTCATGATTGCTTCACTCCAATTTGTTGTAGGCAAATCTGCATCAAATAGCATACTTCTTTCACTTTCACAAAGTGTCTGGTTCCTTCTTTCTGTTACACTATTTTGTTTGGGGTTGTATGGTACAGTGGTCTGAAATACAATCCCATTTTTTCTTAAAACGGTTTGTCTAATTACTTATCTATTCAGTTCCATTATCTGCACGCAGAATTTTTGCCTTTCTCCCAAATTTGCTATATACTTCAGTGAGATATATTTCTAGTTTCTCTAGAACTTCATCTTTGCTGTGAAGCAGATAGACAACCAGTGATGAAACAGCTTCTTATCTTAATCAGCCAGACGTCTAGATTTGTTAAGCCAAGAGAAATGTAGAGAAATTGTGTTTGTGTTGACTTTAGAACTTGTGTGTGTTTCTTTGGTGGGTCAAGAATGACAGACCAGTATTTGTATAACCCTGAATGTTGTCTTCTCTTGGTTCTGAAACAATGATGTTTGTTACTATGCTAATTGCATATTGTACTAAAGCCAGCTAGATGTTTATTTACAAGAGCCCCCTTCTATAGCAACTATGTAAATTGATTAAGTGCTCAAACAATGAGACCTAAGGCCTGTGGAATAATACCCTCCCGAACTATAGCCCTGTGAATGTGTACTTGAAAGAACAAATGTGAACTATTTAAGGAACATATGCCTCCATAGCAGAGAGAATTGAAAGAGAAATTTTATAGAGACTATAAAAGATCAGACAGACTCATCAGGCCATCAGCTTGGTAGCATGGCTTTATCCAGAAAGACACAGATTTGAATTCTACATGATTCCGGCCTAAGGGTACACGGCCCTGACTGGAAGGATAATGATCTGCTCCATTGACCATCAGAGAAGCCATAGATACATTTGGGGAGACCAGGTTGGTATGATGAGGTTACTTGGCCCCATGGATATGTTGTTTGGGGTTGCCAGGTGGGAACCTCTGGTCACCAGGAACCCATGGAGACATTCAGAGAAGCCAGATTGGGACCAACCAGTCATCTGGCCCCATGGAAACTCTCGGAGGGGCCTGGGTGGCACCCTCGGGTCTCCTGGCCTTGTACCTCGATGGACTGTCAGCTTCCTAAGCTTGCCACTACCTTCTCTCTGTAGGGGTCCGTCAAAAGTGGGGGGGGCACTGGTTGAGGTAGTTGGCCCTGAAAGTCCCAAAGTCACAGCTGCTTTATTCTCAGACGGGCCAGCGGAAGGGTGAGACTGTGTAATTTTGCACCATCTTGGGTAATTGCTGGAACTGTTCTATCTGTTTATTGCCCGTTTGGTGGTTCAATAAATTATTGCCACATTGTTTTACCCTTACCCTGTTTTGTTTGAGTAGTATTAAACCCATGGAAGACCCCGGGTCTTCACAATAACTTTATATCTTGAATAATCATCAATAAATGTGAGAAGATATCTTTTTTTTCCAGAAGTTTGAGTACCCATTGGACCACAAACATATGTGTGTATTAAATCCAGAAGCTGTTCTGATTTTGTAGTACTATTGTACTGCATCTTTACCTTTACATTTTCCCTTTAAGACAGCTAGTACATTTCATTGTCTGATTACACAGATCGACTGTAATACCATCAGCAAGTTCTTTTTTTAACTAACTTTCTTAATGCTTCTGGGTCTCTATGTGCAAGACGCCTGTTTCAACACATGGATACAATTCTTGTGCTGTTCATGTTTAGCATTGTATACACTTTCCTTGCATTTTAGCTGGTACAACTCATCTTTGATTGTTCCTTCTGAATTCATATACTGACCATTAGCCAACATCACTTTCTCTGAATTACTTTGGTCAAGGTTAGAGAAGAAACTTCTGTCATTAGTCATATGACTAGTTGCCCCAGAGTCTATACACCATGCATGCTTTGATGTAGTTGCATTAACAGTAAATGCAGCTTCAGTACTTAAAGTGTCATACTCTTTGGTAATGGCATGTTTAACCCTTTGAAGATTATTTTGCTTTTCCAGCTGATACATTCTAGCTTTCCAGACTCTGCAGTAAGCCTTTAGGTGCCCTGATTTCTTGCAGACAAAACACTCACATGTTTCCTTCAAATCACTTTTATTTTTGGGTAGATCTTGGGTTTTTAAAGCACATTCTGCTTTGGATACCCCACTGCTGCTTACACTTTCTGTATTTCGCTTATACCCATCTACAAGCTTTCCTCTGACATACTGCAATGTAAACTCATAATCTGGGTGCGCATCAAGTGCAATTACAAGCGTTTTATAACTTTCTGGTAGACCACTTAGTAGTAGTGCAGCAACATGGAAATCCTTTAAATCTTCCCCAATGCTCTGCAGGCTCACCACAATTTCTAGAGTATTTCTTATGTAATCCTGCATGTCTTGGCCCTTATTTAGCTTAGACTGATATAGTTTTCTCATTAAATAGAACTTATTGCTGAGATTTATCCTTTCATGCAGTTTCTGCAGCTGCTCCCACATTTATTTTGCAGAATCACATTTACATACATGCACAATGTGATCATCATCTATACTGAAGGAGATAGTGCTTTTTGATCCTTCTCTACCCAGTGTTCTTGCAGTGGGTCAGGTCTAGACTCATGTGTGTATTTCCACATACCTTCACCTTTCTGAAACAAAGATAACACAGCTTACAACTGGTATTTCTTATAGCTTAGGATCTTAGCACCTTGTCTGTCAGCTTGCAAAGTGAAAGTAAAGTGTGCTTCAGCTACACGCACAGTGAACAGGAATTAGCTTTTTTTTAACAATGCTTTACTAGCAATGTAACACTATTGCTGGAAACAGAAACTCATGCACTATTAAACAGCAGTAAATAGTAGTTAATGCAATATATACAATAATAAGCATTATTCCAACAACCCTGTGTTATCCTGCTACCTTCCCCAGCTTATTTGATACCCACTGCTAACCTTGGGCTGACTTTACCCTCTGTTTGCTTGACAATTTTACCTCTGACTACATCCTCCTGGTTCTAATCTTGGCGATACTCCTGTCTGCATCCCTTCTACGCAATTTTGTCTAGCATCTACCCTCTCTGGTTTAGACCTGGCTGGTAAACTTTCCTCTGCCAGCTTTCTCCACCTACCAGCAGAGAGTCCATGGATGTGTGGCACCCCAGGAGGTCTAGTTGCCACAGTGGTAGTAATACCATGTCTGGGAGCAAAACAGGAGTTTCCTGGTCAGAGAACACACTACAGGCAACACCTCCTGCTCCAGGCCAGAAAGGGGAGGATCCTGCCCTATATAACTGGATCTGGAGGCGGGGTTAGTGAGTCTAGACAGTGTCAGGAGTCAAGCAGGACACAGAAGTAAGAAGCCAGGGACTGGAGCTGGAGTTAGCTCGTTCTGGCCAGTGTACACAGAGGACCGGACACCGGAGTCCGAGGCTGTGGGACCCTTCAGGCCCAGCAGCAGATACCGCAGGGCAGGGGATTTCAGGTCTCCTGGCCCAACAGAAGCCCGGAGGCTCAGCCACACGAAAGGACCAGTACCGCCACAGAGGAGCGAGGAATACACAGGATCCGAGTCGCCAGCCATACGGGTGAGCACAGCACGTCACACTCAGGGACGTGGGCTACAACACGACTATACGCGGGATAGCCAAAGAGAACAGTCAGAACGGCAGGCCTACACCTCCACCTGGCCAGGGGAATTCTAGGATTGCTCCCAGACTGACCAGGCCCTCATCCCTAGCAAGTACTCCCGTTGGGGCCTATATAATTGCCACCAGTAAAGACCTATCACCACCATCATCTATACACTCTGCCCTGAAGCTACACTCTTCCTGTGGGGAGTTACACTATCTTGCTGCACATACCACCAGCTTCAGCGGACTGCTCCACAGCGGCGGTTCCCAATAACCGCAATCCACAGGTGGCGTAGTCAGACATTATAAATACTATACATAAACTACCCTGGTTTGACCGCCCTGGGTCACGGACCGGGTCACCGCCACGGTGACTACTACCCCCAGCATCTACAAGGCCCGGCTCCGGGTACCCCCCACGGCCCAGGGGGCACGTCAGATGCAACCTAAGGTCCCTGTTGTAAGTCCAGATCCCTGTTTGGTTGCTAAAGGGAAAAGACTAAGATACTTTTGGGACCTGCTAAGCAGAATGTCTGTAAGATGCAATGTCTGTCTCTAAATGGCCTGTTAATAGTTTCCAGGCTTCTACAAACAGTTCACCTTTACAGCATAGCTGACCCAAATGGATCGCCTATAAGCTCTGGTCGATCAAATGCATGGCCTGGTCCAGTTGATATAAGATCTTGTAAAATAGATAAAATGTCAGACAGCCATAAAGAGAATCTTACAGCAGGTTTTTGAAATTCATCTGAGAGCAGCCTGATTTAGGCAAAGAGAAGCTAAATCCAATGATGTATCACTTAGATTACTGGGTGCAGCTGTTTTGACACAATCAGAGTTTTTAGAATTATCAATGAGGCAGAGCTGAGAAAACTAACCCCATCCACACCAGGTTCTCCATATCCAATGTCTATAGACAGTGAGGTGTTCATCAGAGGAGAGGACGGAGTAGGACTAGGAGGCATGCTCTGCTGTATCCGAGCAATGATAACCTACTGGTACTAAAACAATCAGTGCAAGCAAACAAAATCACAGAGCTTAATAAGAGAAGTATTGCTGAAATCTGTGTTTAAACACCTGCAGCATGCTACAGTACCTTCAGATTACATAGAAAAAAACCTGCAGACTGATTCCCGTTAAGGCTGTGTGCCCACGATGCATTTTTTAAGCGTTTCCGCAGCGGCAAAAACGCTGCAGAAACGCTTAAAAAACGCATGGTAGAAGGCCTGCCATGTTCCCCAATGATAATCCGCATGTGCTGTGCACATGCTGCAGAAATTTCTGCTGCGGAAAAAAACGCAGCACTACCAATTATTTTTGCGGAAGCGCTGCGTTTTCGCCGCCATTGACTTGCATTAGAACGCATGTATTCCGCTTCACTACATAAGCACATGCGGAATACATGCGTTCCAATGTGCGGATGGTACCCAGGTTTGGAGAAGAGGAGACACCCATCCAGACCTGGGTACCATAGAAACTGTAAAAAAAAAGAATAAAATAAAAAATAAATATTATATTTACCTTCTAACGACCCCCGGTCTCCTTGTCTTCTCTTGCCGGCAGATCGCAATGGACTGGAGGACCTGCGCTGACGTCATAGTCACGCGACGCTGATGTCGGCAGGTCCTTCAGTGTACTGCGATCTGCTAGCAGCCAGGACCGAGCGAAGTAAGACTCCGGGGGCCATCGGAAGGTAAGTATAGATTTATTTTTTGTTTTTTACATTCTCTCGGGTCACACTATATAAATCCATGCCGTTTGCATGGATTTATATAGTGTGACCAAGTTGATAAGCACTTTCCAAGTGATGCTAAAATCGCTTGGAAAGTGCTTGTCAACCGCATGCGGAAATGCATGTGAAGAACGCTTCACATCCGCATGTCCCTGGCAGGAAAAATGCATGTACAATTGACTCGCCCCCTGGCCGTGGGGCACTCGGAGCCGGGCAATCGGGAAACGATGGGGGTAGTAGTGGCAACCCGGTTCTGTGGCTCAGGGTGGTCAGACCAGTGGTAGTCCCTTTATAAGTTTTAAGTGATGTCCGACTACGCCACCCGTGGATTGCGGTTATTAGGAACCGCCGCTGCAAGGCAGACCGCTGGGGCTGATGATGTATGCAGCTGGGATAGTGTGACTCCCCACGGGAAGAGTGCGGCCCCAGGGCAGTATAATGGAAGATGGGGGTGATGGTGTAGGGCGTCCCAGTACCGTTAGTGCTGGAGGAGCAAGGAGCACGCAGACAACATGTTGCAGTCCAGGGTCTTTACTAGACCACGTGAACTGACCCACAAACAGTCCCGGCTAGGAGGGGACCTGGACGTCTGAGAGCAATTGGGAAATTGGCCCTGGTCAGGGTGAGGGTGTAGGCCTACCGTGCTCTCTGCTCTCCTTCTGGCTATCTCCTCCTGATAGGGTAACAGCCCACGGTCCGAGCTCACCGTGTATTCTCGCCTGTATGGCCTGCAACGTGGGTCCCTTTCTACTCCCGGCCTGGTATGGCTTTGCTGGTCCCTTCTGTTGTGGCAGAGCCTCCGGGCTTCTTAGGCCAAGGAACATACAGTCCCCTGCAGACTGGTTATCTGCTGCAGGACGTGGAATCCTCACAGCCTCAGACACCAAGGTCTGGTAAAATGGAGTTCTTTGTCTGCCAAGACAGGCTCACTTCGCCTCTTGTCTCTGGCTTGTGGCTCTTCTACTGCCACACTTCCTCTTAGGGTGCAATACAACTGTCTGTCCCTGCTCTCGGACACCTCTTTATTCAGACACAGGTTGTCCAGTTCTCCCTAACCCTGCCCCCAGTTCCAGCTTTTATAGGGGCAGCCTGCTCCCCCTACTGGCCTGTGACAGGAGGTATTGCATGCTAATGTTCCCCTGACCAGAGAACCTCCCCCTTGCTCTCAGACACAGCTTTATTATATTTGTGGCACCCAGGCCAGGGTGACACACAATCCGCATGCGTTTTTTTCTGCCAGGAAGATGCAGAAACTCTCAGGAAAAATCCAGAGCATTTCTGCATCGTGGGCACATAGCCTTAAGATACTGCAGCAGCCAGGGGCGGACACAGACTGTAGTGGGCCCCTGTGCAAGAAATTTTTGCCCCCCCCCGCCCTTCATAGGGCAACAAAGTTATGTAAACATAACCCCCCATGTGCATCTCTCACCCCCCCATGTGCAGCTCTCACCCCCCCATATGCAGCTCTCATTCCCCCATGCATGTCTCATCCCCCCCATGTGCATCTCATCCCCCCGTGCATGTCTCATCCCCCCATGTGCTGCTCTCATTCCCCCCATGTGCAGCTCTCACCCCCCCATGCATCTCATCTCCCCCCCCGTGCATCTCGTCCCCCCCGTGCATCTCAGCCACCCCGTGCATCTCATCCCCCCATGCATCTGTCATCTCCCCCATGTGCATCTGACGCGCCCCCTGGGCCATATTCTTTAGGGGAATACCCGGAGCCGGATCAGATGGGGGTTGTAGTCTTCCGAGTGGCTGTGACCCGGTCCGTGCCCAGGGTGTCAAACTCAGTTGTATGTGGCAGTCCTACAGATGTTATTAAGTTCTTAATGTCGACTACGCCACCCGTTGTATTGCGGTCACTATGGCCGCCGCTGCAGCAGGGTCCGCTGAGGCTGATGGTGTTGGTGCAGCTTTTGGTAGTATAACCCCCAACAGGTGGGGTATAGCCTCAGGGGGTCAGGTGCAGAGGATGGGGGTTGTGGTGGTGCAGCATAGATGTTAAATGAAGACAGAGTCGGGTTGTGCAGTTTAGGGTATTTACTCACTGCTGATGTTCCGGTCACTCCAGCTTCAAGTGACCACCCGAGCCGTGCTGCGTCCACCAGGTCCTGGATTCAGCCAACCCCCAAGCAAGTCCGGAGCGTGACCCTGAGCTCTCCTTCTGTCCTTTCCTCTGGCCGTCCCCACTAGTGATCCACCTAGGTCCAGCTCCCTCGGGCCTTCTGTTGGGAGACCCTTGGCCTTGGGTTCCCTGACCCTCCACGTGGTATGCCTTCGGGGTGGATGTGGTGGGTGGCCGTGGCAGACGCTGCCCATGGCCTCCGGTCTCTGGCTAGGGTGTGCTTTTGCCCCCACCAGTTTGGGATCCGGTACCCTATTGCCGACTCTTCACCCGGGGATTGAATTTGGGTTCTCAGAGTCCTCTCTTTGTCTCCTCTGGGTCTTTCCTTCTCTGCTCCACTCTCTCTCTCTCTCTGGGGCTTCTCTGCTCCTCTCCCTCTGCTCTGCTCTGACAAAAGGCTGACAGACTGACTCCTCTGCAAAGACTGACTGACCCTGATCTTTGATGGTGCCCACCTTATATACACCCTCTATGTGTGAGCTCAGGTGACCAGCACCCAATGAGCTCCTATCTTTACCCAGGCTGCTCCCCCTATCTGCCCCTACACTACTTGGGATGTACCACCCCCCCTCCCACTCCAGCCAGGAACAGACTCGGTCGTACCTGCACATTTCTAAGTGGGAGTACCGTCGGCCTGTTCCTCGGAAATGGGATGTATGTAGTGCATGCAGCCTACCGAGCTCAGGTCCACACTCCATCCTTACCCGGGAGTGGAATATCACACCTCTGGGTTGAGGTGCAATACCCCTGTAGCAGCCGAATCCTCAGGGTGCTACATTCCCCCCTGGTAAATCACAGCACGTCCTCGGGCTGTAAGAACAAAACACCACAAAACATACAAATTTTTGCATAAACATATAAAACATATAAAACAACATATATTAGCAGCATCATAAAACTTTTCATATAAAACATTCTCGTCGCCTCTGGCTCCTCCTCCGGTCACTGTGCAACGTGTGACCGGGTACAGTGCGACAGTCTCTCTAGAAAAATGGTTTTCCTATAAAACCGGTAGGGGGCGCTTTAGGACGCGCAACTATATACAAAAGGGGTAGTGGCCGCTCTCAGTCCTCGGCCAGGTATAAGGGAGGAATGACCGCTCTCAGTCCTCGGCCAGGTATAAGGGAGGAATGACCGCTCTCAGTCCTCGGTCAGTGGGATTTAAGGGTTAAACGGGTAAACAGTTCACACTTGCTGGTCCCAACGGGGACTATATTAGCAACAGTAACAGTTCACTGTGCCCCGACGGGCAACTATATACAGCTTATACTCTGCTGTACTTAACGACGACGCCCTCCTGCTCTTTCTTTGTGGACAGTTTCAGTTTCAGACCCGTTCGGGCACGTATGCTGGGCAAACAGATCTTCACCCAGGTGCGGCACTTTTGGTCTTATGGGCGCGGTGGTGTTAGCGCCCGGGTTGCCCGGGCCTTGCGGCCAGGCCTGGGGTATCTGGAAGGTGAAGGGCACCGTAAGGACGGCGGCGCCCTGGGCTACTTGGCCCTGCGACCAGGCCGGTGGCTCCGCGGAGGTAGGGGGCGCTGTTGGTATTGCGGCGCCCGGGGGTACTAGGCCTTGCGACCAGGCTGGTGGTACTTCCTGCTTGGTCACGCTCGGGGTCGAGGCGTGTGATGTCACAGGGGTCGCGGCTCCCGTTTGAGGCCTAGTCTGCGGCGGTGACGTTGCAGCGACGGGCACGGCAGGATAGACTTCGGGCTCTGCGACGGGGAGCTGGGGCAGGTACGCGGTTTCCCGGTTTGGGGTATAGACGTCCCCTTTACCTGCCTCCACTCGTTCGGCTCCCTTCTCGGCGCCGTCTCCGGCCTTCAGTCCTCCCGCGCCATCCTCAGAGGCGGTCTGTCTCCTCGTCTTGGGTGGCGTGCTCCGCTGACAGGTCTCGGTCTGCTGGGCCATCTCACGGCTCCACTCCGCCAACGTCTCTCGCTGCACCCGGGCCATCCTCCTTGCGAGGCCCTCCAGAGCGGTCTGTGCACACTCCCGGTCTCGGGGGAGCTGTGCTAGGACCTCCACTAGGCCTAGTGGGGTCGTTGTTTCCAGCAGGCTCCTGACCAACGGGTCGGTGCTGCTCTGCTCTCCTTCTGTTGTCTCCAGCAGGCTCCTGGCCAGCGGGCCGGTGCTGCTCTGCTCTCCCTCCTCTGTTTCTAGCAGGCTCCTGGCCAACGGGCCGGTGCTGCTCTGCTTTCTCGCCATCTCCGGGTAAGCTCCTCCGATACTCTTCTCCAGGCTTCTTGCCTCCGGGTGCGCTCGCTCCAGACTGCTCCAGGCGACACCCATCTTTGCTTTCTTCTTCTCAGTCCTCCCACTTCGAGGGCGGTCCCGGGGCCACTTGGTGATTGTCAGCTCCAGGGGCAGTTCTTTCACGCCGACAGACACCTCTAGCATCACAGTCTCTGTTGGTGGGGGCGGTTTCCACTTTTGGCGCCATTTTCGGTCCTGGCCCACGATGGGAGGCGGCCTCTTGCCATCCTCTGGCACGCCCATAATGGCGTCCGCTCTTCCAAGGCGGGAAACCTTTGGAAATGGCGGGAATCGTCTCCCAGTGGCGGGAAACTCTGCAGATGGCGGGAAAAAGCTGTTAATGGCGGACAACCGGCGGGAAACGACCTGTGATGGGGTCCGATGGCGGGGACCCTCCGGAACCGGCAGGAGACTTCTTTTTGAGGTAAACTCGTTCTTTTCTTCAGGCACGCAGTACCCGGGTGTTGCGGGCACGTAATCCTGCCGACTACGCCAAAGTTGACGCGCCCCCTGGGCCATATTCTTTAGGGGAATACCCGGAGCCGGATCAGATGGGGGTTGTAGTCTTCCGAGTGGCTGTGACCCGGTCCGTGCCCAGGGTGTCAAACTCAGTTGTATGTGGCAGTTCTACAGATGTTATTAAGTTCTTAATGTCGACTACGCCACCCGTTGTATTGCGGTCACTATGGCCGCCGCTGCAGCAGGGTCCGCTGAGGCTGATGGTGTTGGTGCAGCTTTTGGTAGTATAACCCCCAACGGGTGGGGTATAGCCTCAGGGGGTCAGGTGCAGAGGATGGGGGTTGTGGTGGTGCAGCATAGATGTTAAATGAAGACAGAGTCGGGTTGTGCAGTTTAGGGTATTTACTCACTGCTGATGTTCCGGTCACTCCAGCTTCAAGTGACCACCCGAGCCGTGCTGCGTCCACCAGGTCCTGGATTCAGCCAACCCCCAAGCAAGTCCGGAGCGTGACCCTGAGCTCTCCTTCTGTCCTTTCCTCTGGCCGTCCCCACTAGTGATCCACCTAGGTCCAGCTCCCTCGGGCCTTCTGTTGGGAGACCCTTGGCCTTGGGTTCCCTGACCCTCCACGTGGTATGCCTTCGGGGTGGATGTGGTGGGTGGCGTGGCAGACGCTGCCCACGGCCTCCGGTCTCTGGCTAGGGTGTGCTTTTGCCCCCACCAGTTTGGGATCCGGTACCCTATTGCCGACTCTTCACCCGGGGATTGAATTTGGGTTCTCAGAGTCCTCTCTTTGTCTCCTCTGGGTCTTTCCTTTTCTGCTCCACTCTCTCTCTCTCTCTGGGGCTTCTCTGCTCCTCTCCCTCTGCTCTGCTCTGACAAAAGGCTGACAGACTGACTCCTCTGCAAAGACTGACTGACCCTGATCTTTGATGGTGCCCACCTTATATACACCCTCTATGTGTGAGCTCAGGTGACCAGCACCCAATGAGCTCCTATCTTTACCCAGGCTGCTCCCCCTATCTGCCCCTACACTACTTGGGATGTACCACCCCCCCTCCCACTCCAGCCAGGAACAGACTCGGTCGTACCTGCACATTTCTAAGTGGGAGTACCGTCGGCCTGTTCCTCGGAAATGGGATGTATGTAGTGCATGCAGCCTACCGAGCTCAGGTCCACACTCCATCCTTACCCGGGAGTGGAATATCACACCTCTGGGTTGAGGTGCAATACCCCTGTAGCAGCCGAATCCTCAGGGTGCTACACATCTCATCCCCCCCCCCGTGCATCTCTCATTCCCCCCACTCCTAGCTAATTAATTGTATTTAAAAAAAAATAAAACTTGGTATACTTACCCCCATGCGATCCCTGCAGAATCCTGGTGCTCGTCCACGTCGCTGCCACCAGGTTCTCCTGACTTCCGGCCAAGTGATGGCGCAGTTACATGACCGCAAGTCAGGGGAATCATGAAGGCGCTGCACTGCTAAACAGAGGAAAGCAGAGCTGAGATGTCCCGGCGCTTAGAGCTCAGCATGGGGCCGGGGGCCCAGGGCCAGCTCCAGGTTTTTGTGGGCCCCGGGCGAAAGAGTCTCAGTGGGCCCCTTTAACACATACCACGATTCATGATGCACAGATACCGAAGAGAAATATATATATATATATAGTACAATGCAAAGATTTCACTTCTTACATTACATGAGTGATATCTATTGTAAATTCCACAATAGCTCAGAAACCAGCGAATCGCTCCACACAGTATACTGGCCCCCATAAAATGCTCCATACAGGAGACTGGCCCCCATAAAATGCTCCATACAGGAGACTGGCCCCCATAAAATGCTCCATACAGGATACTGGCCCCCATATAACGCTCCATACAGAATACTGGCTCCCATATAACGCTCCATACAGGATACTGGTCCCCATATAACGCTCCATACAGAATACTGGCCCCCATATAACGCTCCATACAGGATACTGGCCCCCATATAATGCTCCATACAGAATACTGGCCCCCATATAACGCTCCATATGGAATACTGGCCCCTATATAACACCCATACAGGATACTGGCCCCCATATAATGCTCCATACGGAATACTGGCTCCCATATAACACTCCATACAGGATACTGGCCCCCATATAACGCTCCATACAGAATACTGGCCCCCATATAACGCTCCATGCAGGATACTGGCCCCCATATAACGCTCAATACAGGATACTGGCCCCCATATAACTCTCCATGCAGGATACTGGCCCCCATATAACGCTCCATGCAGGATACTGGAACCCATATAACGCTCCATACAGAATACTGGCCCCCATGTAACGTTCCATGCAGGCTGTTCCCCACACATAATGCCCCACGCAGGCTATTCCCCCCACATAATGCCCCACGCAGGCTGTTCCCCCCACATAATGGACCATGCAGGCTGTTCCCTCCATATAGGATGTCACCCCTCCTTATAATGCCCCATGCAGGATGACACCCCCCCTTCCTTATAATGCCCCATGCGGGATGTCACACACACCCCCTCCCTTATAATGCCCCATGCAGGATGTCACCCCCCTCCCTTATAATGCCCCATGCAGGATGTCACCCCCCCTCCCTTATAATGCCCCATGCAGGATGTCACCCCTCCTCCCTTATAATGCCCCATGCAGGATGTCACACACACCCCCCTCCCTTATAATGCCCCATGCAGGATGTCACCCCCCCTCCCTTATAATGCCCCATGCAGGATGTCACCCCCCTCCCTTATAATGCCCCATGCAGGATGTCACCCCCCTCCCTTATAATGCCCCATGCAGGATGTCACACCCCCCCTTATAATGCCCCATGCAGGATGTCACCCCCCCTTATAATGCCCCATGCAGGATGTCACACACACACACCCCCTTATAATGCCCCATGCAGGATGTCACCCCCCCTTATAATGCCCCATGCAGGATGTCACCCCCCCCCTTATAATGCCCCATGCAGGATGTCACCCCCACCTCACCCCCCTCCCTTATACTGCCACAGGCCTCCATACAATGAAAAAAAAATATCAAATACTCACCATACGTCTCACCTGCTGCCGCTGCTCCGGACTCCAACGTCGCTGGCCTCATCCCGCTCTGCGCTGTGACTGCTCAGGAGAGAGTGCGATGTAAAGACGACACCGCGCCCTCTGACCTGAGACGTCACAGTGCAGCAACCGCGGAGGATTCAGGAGCTGCTGCGGAGGCACGGGGAGAGGTAAGTATTGTACCGGGTGCCGGGGCCCTGAGCAAGCGGGGGGGAGCGGGCGCTGACACCGCTCTCCTCCGCTCACGGGTCACATAGGCGCGTGGGGTGCCCGACGGTGAGGGGCCCCCCCGCCTGCTCAGGGCCCCGGCATTTGCCCGGGTGCGCCGGGTGCTGACGCCGGCCCTGCGGGGGGCCCATGAGGAGACGCACAAGAGGGGGCCATGACCGGCCGGGCCCCATACTGGAGTCAGGACAGTCATGCCCTAATGGCGGCCCTGCTGGAGGCTGGAGGGGCCCCCTCTCCCTCGGGGCCCCCGTTCAATGAATGGGCTGCACGGGCGGTAGGTCCGCCCCTGGCAGCAGCTCCCCTTACCTTTCAAGAACCCTTACCCTTAAAATCTAGGGTGAACCTTCTTGATCGATTTACAGGTGACCAAAGAAACGTTATCACCTTTAGACAAAGTTGTCATTTGCCCTTCAAAGTCTGCAAACAATTGTCTGGTTTTTAGACCCAGCATGTAGGACTCATCATATCCCAACTGAAGGGTGACCCCCCCAGACTTGGGCCTTCTCATTATACTCTGATGCCCCAGAACAATCTATAGTAGAGTCTTACTTTGTGGCCCTTAAAATGCTTTATGACAAAACTGACGGTGTAATGGTAGCAGAAAGTAAATTGGCCTCCATGCACCAAGGGAAACATACTGGAGGAGTATTGTTCTGAGATTCAGCATTATGCCATAAACTATCAGTGGAATGACTTTTGTACTGGACTTCCTGACCAAATCCAGGACATACTACTACAATTCCCTCCAGTGGTATCCTTTGAATCAGCCATGTCCTTGGCAATCTGTCTGGATATTCAGCTGCAAGAACACAGGCAGGAACACACAACTGTCCGTGCACCTCCACTTAGGAGTACACCCACTTTAACTACTGAAGAACCCATGTAGGTTGGGGTGTCTCAGTTCAGTCAGTAGCAAAGGGTCAAGTGATGACACTTGGGTTTGTTTGTACTGCCTAGAGTTTGGACATAAAATGTGCTGCTACCCAAGATGACTGCCGACAGAAAACGACATTTAGGCTATGTTCACTTGTCCAGTAATGATTCATTAGAACAGATCCAGCTGAAATATGTTGGGAAAAAAAGTTGTGCTGACACAACTTTTTAGTCCGGTATTCACTAAATGATCTCTGCAGGATTAGTTTTTTATAACATTGGAGCGCGGCATCCATTGTAGTCTATTTCTAACGGATCCAGCAAGAAAAGCCTTTTCAGTTATGAAATGAGCCATGACCTCCTGAATTCAAATCTGACAATGAAAAATTTTAGTTGGCTCTTTTTTCTATAATATGAAAGAGTTTTCCTTTTACTGCTACATATAATTAATGTATACAAGTTTTAGTACCTTGAAACATTATTATTTTTGCAAATATAAAGATGCAAAATATTTTGTTGTGGCAATTTTCTAATATTTATTTAGAGAAAACTTAGCAACAATTCAAATAACTAAATCATGTCTAAACACTATAGTGAACTATAACCAGTTACAGAAATTGCACTGTAAAATTTGGTCCTCATTCTGTGACAACTCTTTTTTTGCTTGTCTCTTGTACTCCTGCATCGGATCATCTTTTACAATTGTCCAACAGTAATCTGCAAGCATTGATGGATTCAATTTTCCTTGATATCTTTTCTCCATAGCCGCAATATCTTGGTGAGATCTCTAACTGTGCTTGTCGCTCACTGTTCTGCACTTTGGTAGAAAAAAAAAAAGGCTTACAAAGGGACATGAGTTAAAAAAAAAAAACACAGAAAAGAAACAGGCCTTACCAACACCAGGTCAGATTACCAAAGCACAAGCAGGATGCAGCAGACCCCGATGATAAAGGCGGGGGAAAGCACAGGTGCAAAATACTGATGTGACAGCCACCCCCTGGATGAATTGGCAGATATATGAGTGGCTGTGTAGTATTACAAATGCATACAGATGGGGCTTGCATAGGACGCCAGTCACACAGATAGGTGTGATGCAGAGTGTCTGGCTTACAGCCTATTAATGATGACCATAATTTTAAATCAAGCGAGCTGTCCAGCACTATATACGTGCACCCCACAAGACAGGCGCCCCAATTCACCCAATCAACTCTAAAAGGCCTGGCTACATCCTGCAAAAAAATGGAAAATTTGCAATAAAAATAACATATAAGATAAATACATTACATGAGGTATTGGTTGCTATTTTGGCCAAAATACGCAAGCTCGCAACCCGCATCAAGGGTCCTCATACTTGCGAGTCCCTACTCTAAAATTAAAAACGGCGCACAAAAGGACATGAATTCAAAAAACATCACAGAAAAGAAACAGGCCTTACCAAAACCAGGTCAGATAACCAAAGCACAAGATGCAGGACATTTTTACACCCTGGCTGAAGTGAATGTCGGAGAGGCAAGTCTCTTTTATTGTAGTGATATTCTCTAGGATGACTATCCCACTCACACAGAAAGCAGCAGTACTTTCTGGCTTCCACCATGGAGGCCAAGTAAGAAGGCAACTACCTTTATGTCACGACAGAGGGGCCACAAATGTTGGTCACAGTTCAGGCACCTCAACAGCTGTTCCATGTTTTCATTGGTTTCTTTCATATGGACTGCATAACCAACTGGAATGGAAGGTATCGTATTGCCATTATGCAGCAAGACGGCTTTTAGTCTTGTTTTGGACCAATAGATGAAGAACCCCTCTTACTCTGGATTATGACTTATCTTCAGAGCTTCCACTACACTGTGTGCAGAATTATTAGGCAAATGAGTATTTTGATCACATGATACTTTTTATACACATTGTCCTGCTCCAAGTTGCATAGGCTTGAGACCCAACTACCAATTAAGTAAATCTGGTGATGTGCATCTCTGTAATGAGGAGGGGTGTTGACTAATGACATCAAAACCCTATATAAGGTATGCTTAATTATTAGGCAACTTCCTTTCCTTTGGCAAAATGGGTCAGAAGAGAGATTTGACGGCCTCTGAAAAGTCCAAAATTGTGAGGTGTCTTGCAGAGGGATGCAGCAGTCTTGAAATTTCCAAATTTTTGAAGCGTGATCACCGAACAATCAAGCGTTTCATGGCGAATAGCCAACAGGGTAGCAAGAAGCCTGTTGGCCAAAAAAGGTGCAAAATAACTGCCCATGAATTGAGGAAAATCAAGCGTGAAGCTGCCAAGATGACATTCGCCACCAGTTTTGCCATATTTCAGAGCTGCAACGTTACTGGAGTATCAAAAAGCACAAGATGTGCGATACTCAGGGACATGGCCAAGGTAAGGAAGGCTGAAAAATGACCACCTTTGAACAAGAAACATAAGATAAAACGTCAAGAATGGGCCAAGAAATATCTTAAGACTGATTTTTAAAAGGTTTTATGGACTGATGAAATGAGAGTGACTCTTGATGGGCCAGATGGATGGGCCAGAGGCTGGATCAGTAAAGGGCAGAGAGCTCCACTCCGACTCAGACGCCAGCAAGGTGGAGGTGGGGTACTGGTATGGGCTGGTATCATCAAAGATGAACTTGTGGGACCTTTTTGGGTTGAGGATGGAGTGAAGCTCCCAAACCTACTGCCAGTTTCTGGAAGACAACTTCTTCAAGCAGTGGTTCAGGAAGAAGTCGGTATCGTTCAAGAAAAACATGATTTTCATGCAGGACAGTGCTCCATCACATGCATCCAACTACTCCACAGCGTGGCTGGCCAGTAAAGGTCTAAAAGAAGAAAAAATAATGACATGGCCCCCTTGTTCACCTGATCTGAACCCTATAGAGAACCTGTGGTCCATCATAAAATGTGAGATCTACAGGGAGGGAAAACAGTACACCTCTCGTAACAGTGTCTGGGAGGCTGTGGTGGCTGCTGCACGCAATGTTGATCGAAAACAGATCAGGCAACTGACAGAATCTATGGATGGAAGGCTGTTGAGTTTCATCATAAAGAAAGGTGCCTATATTGATCACTAATTATTTGGGTTTTTGTTTTTGCATGTCAGAAATGTTTATTTCTAAATTTTGTGCACTGATATTGGTTTACCTGGTGAAAATAAACAAGTGAGATGGGATTATATTTGGTTTTTATTAAGTTGCCTAATAATTCTGCACAGTAATAGTTACCTGCACAAACAGATATCCTCCTAAGATAGCCAAATCTAAAGAAACCCCGCTCCAACTTCCAAAAATATTAAGCTTGGATATTTATCAGTCTTTGGGGTTGATTGAGAACATAGTTGTTGATCAATAATAACAAAAATCCTCTAAAATACAACTTGCATAATAATTCTGCACAGAGTGTAAATTGTTGATGTTGTTGCATGCCACAAGATCGCGCTCCATGAAGAAGTATTGGACAAGATCTTTACCACGGTTGTGGAACAAAAAAATCCGAACATCACCCACTAAGAGATTCCACTACTGTAGCCAGAAACCTAAGAGCTCAGCTTTACTCTTGGGCAAATCCAAATCTCTAACAAGATCGTTCAGTTCACTTTGTTTTATAAGTTGACGTTCAGTTGAGGTTGCTGACAGAAAGTCTGGCTTGTCAGAGGAAGATGCTTCATGAGACCAAGCGCTCTCTTCTTCCCCATTTGACTCAACTGAAAATGTTTCTGGTGCTTTTGGAACTGGCAGTTCTTCTGTATTTGGTACTGGGCATATTGCAGATGGAATGTTTGGATACTGTAAAGTCCACTTCTCCTTCCTTGAAACTGCTTTCCTATTGGGGGGCCCCATGCAGAAATAGCAATTATGCAGAAATAGCAACTGTGATCAGTTGGCTGTCTTCAGATCATTGGGACTGCAAAAGGCATAGATTGCCACTTGCCATGCAACCACTGTGTAGCATCGGCGTCTCTGCCCCCTGCCAGGCAGAGACGCTGTCCCACTCACCTCCTCGCTCCCCACGCTCCCCGCTCTGCATTCTCCAGCGCTCCTCCTCCCGCTGCCGGCGCGTGCAGCTCCCCGGGCACTGTGCTTAGGGCATGCGCGCTCCCTCCCTCTTAAAGGGGCCACGCGCGCCGTCCTAAGGAGTCCCCGGCCAATAGCCGAGGGTCCTCCCATATATAAGGCACCTCCTCCAAAATGGAGGTGCCCGAGCAAAAGTTGTTGCACAGTGTTTCTTACCTCTGCTTCAGCCCTCAGGTCCCGCTGCTAGCCTGACTACCAGTCCTGCCCGCCAGCCTGTTACCTGCCTGTTACCTGCCGTGCCTGCCAGCCCGCTCACCTGGGAGCACTTACCTGTTGCCTGCCTGTTACCTGCCGTGCCTGCCAGCCCACTCACCTGGGAGCACTTGCCTGTTGCCTACCTGTTACCTGCCATGCCTGCCAGCCCGCTCACCTGGGAGCACTTGCCTGTTGCCCGCCCGTTACTTGCCGAGTCTGCCAGCCCGCTCACCTGGGAGCACTTGCCTGTTACCTGCCTGATACTCGCTTGTTGCCTGCTGTGCCTACCCGGAGGCTCCTGCCGTCACTTGCCGTGACCACCTGCCAGCCTCCCTAGAGACTCCTACCGTCACTAGCCGTGTCTACCTGATAGCCTACCTGGAGGCTTCTGCTCGCCATCCTGTCTGCTGTGCCCATCTGCAATTCCGGTCAGTCCCTGTCATCTGTACCGTGGGAGTCACCTGCTCCCTTACAAGGTCGTCCCCAGAGTAGCACCTGGTCCCTCTGCTCGGTCCCTCCCTGGTCACGGAGTCGTTAGCCGCCGTACGACCAGGGTCAATCCGAGTTGATACTTAGTTACGCCCCTCTGGGTCCCTCCTTGCACTGCAGCACAGAGGTTCCACCTCCCGGATCCGTAACAGTTTGCTCGGGCCATGGAACCCGGTGGCTCCCAAGCTCCCTCGCTCTCTGACCTGTACCAGGAGGTTTCTCGTCAGAGATCCCAACAGGAAACCATCCTGAACTTCCTGCGGAGTGTCAACTCTCGCCTGGACTCACTGACTGTTCCACCTGTGTCCGCCTCAAGTCGTGCGACTCCCGCTCTGACAGCGCCACTGCCCACCAATACCACGGCATCCAACCCAGGTCCCTGGCTTTCTGCACCTCCTCGTTTTGGAGGCGACCCTCTCTAGCTCGGGGTTTCATAAACCAGTGCACCCTGCACTTTGAACTTTTGGCACATCAGTTTCCCTCCAACCGGGCCAACGTGGCGTTCATCATGTCTCACCTCACTGGGGAAGCACTGGCATGGCTAAATCCCCTCTAGGAGAGAGGGGATCCCCTGGTGTCCGATCTATCGTCTTTCCTCGCTGCTTTCCGGAAAGTCTTCGACTAACCAGGACGAAAATCCTCTACTGCCTCCTCTCTGCTTCATATCCGCCAAGGGAGTCTCACCGTGGGCCAATATGCCATACGGTTCCGTACTCTCGCTTCTGAGCTTGCCTGGGACAACGAGGCCCTGGTGTCCATCTTCTGGGAGGGCCTTTCCGGCCGGATTATGGATGAGTTAGCCGGCCGGGACATTCCTACCACCCTGGATGACCTGGTGTCGCTAGCTACCCGGATCGACATCCGTTTCCTGGAACGTGCTAAAGAGACTACCCGGGAGCGAAGATTTCCTCGTCTTGCTCCTACTTTCCAGAGACCTGTCTCTCAACTAGCAACTCCCCGGGCACGCTCGCCCGAACCTATGCAGGTCGACCAGACCAAGATGGTCAAATCTCACCAAGAGTCACGCAGAGCCGAGGGAAGCTGTTTCTATTGTGGCAGTAAGGAGCACTTCATCCGTTCCTGCCCGGAGAGGCTGGGAAATTTCAGTGTCTAGGACCGCTCGGAGAGGTCGTCCTGGGCAAAAGTAAACCCTCTCCGTCCCTGATCTTGTCTGTCTCTATCTCCTGGGGAGAGAACCGTTACTTTGAAATGGCTCACCTGGATTCTGGAGCTGCTGGAAACCTCATTTCCCAGTCCCTGGTAGAGAGATACCGGATTCCCACCAAACCTCTGGCTGAACCATTGTCAGTCGCCTCCGTGGATGGAAGACTCCATCCGGTGACCATCCTGCTCGTCACTGAACCCATAACCGTGCAGGTGGGAATGCTGCACTCTGAGAAGATCTCCTTCCATGTGCTGTCCGGACTCTCTCACTCCCTATTGCTAGGTCTACCCTGGCTCCAGAGACATGAACCCGTATTGAACTGGCAATCCGGTAAAGTACTCCGGTGGGGCAGGATTGCCATAGGACCTGCCTGGTTCCGGTTCGCCCGGCTCGTCCTCCACCTACCCCGGCTAATTTACCCGGTCTACCGGCACCTTACTGGTCCTATGCAGATGTCTTCGATAAAAAGGAAGCAGAGACACTGCCACCTCATAGGCCATATGATTGCCCGATCGACCTGGTACCCGGCGCCACTCCATCCCGTGAGCGTATTTACCCGTTGTCGTCGGCCGAAACCCGGGCCATGTTGGAGTACATCGAGGAGAATCTGGCCAGGGGATTCATCCGGAAATCTACCTCCCCGGCTGGAGCCGGATTCTTCTTCGTCAAGAAGAAAGATGGTTCATTACGCCTCTGTATTGACTATAGAGGACTCAACCAAATCATGGTAAAAAACAAATACCCCCTGCCGCTCATCTCCGAGTTGTTTGACCGTCTTAAGGGAGCTAGGATCTTTACCAAGCTAGATCTACATGGGGCGTATAACCTGCTCCGAATCCGTCAAGGAGACGAGTGGAAGACGGCATTCAATACCCGGGATGGTCACTATGAATACCGGGTGATGCCTTTCGGTCTCTGCAATGCTCCCGCCGTCTTCCAAGATTTGGTCAACGACATCTTCCGTGATCTTCTTTACTCTTGCGTGGTGGTATACCTGGACGATATCTTAGTCTTCTCTCCGTATCTTCCCAAACACCGGAGGGATGTTCGTCAGGTCCTGCTTAGACTCAGGCAGAATCACCTCTATGCAAAATTCGAGAAGTGCCTCTTCGAGCAGACCTCTCTTCCATTCCTGGGCTATGTAATCTCCCAGACAGGCCTACGAATGGATCCCAAGAAGCTCTCTGCTGTCCTAAAGTGGCCCCGTCCAGAGGGGTTGAAGGCGATTCAGCGATTCCTGGGCTTCGCCAATTACTATCGTCTCTTCATCCCGCACTTCTCTTCCCGGACTGCTCCCATATCTGCGCTCACCCGTAAGGGAGCAAATCCCAAGGAATGGTCGCCCGAAGCTGAGGAGGCCTTCCTTTCCTTAAAGCAAGCTTTCTCCTCTGCCCCAGTGCTGCACCGTCCGAACTGCAACAAACAGTTCTACCTGGAGGTTGATGCTTCCTCCTCCAGAGCCGGAGCGGTGCTCACCCAAAAGTCTTCATCCGGGAGAATGGTAACCTGCGGCTTCTTCTCCAAACTCTTCTCCTCGTCTGAGCGCAACTACTCCATAGGAGACCGAGAACTGTTAGCCGTTAAATTGGAACTGGAGGAGTGGCGTTACCTGCTTGAGGGGGCTCTATACCCGGTGATCATCTATATGGATCACAAAAACCTGGCATATCTCCAGAATGCCCAAAGACTCAATCCGTGTCAGGCCCGGTGGTCTTTGTTCTTCGCCCGCTTCGACTTCGTCCTACATTTCCGCCCGGCGGACAAGAATGTCAAAGTCGGCGCCTTGTCCCGATCCTTCCTGTCCTCCGATCAAGAGGAGGAGCCTATGCACATCATCAACCCCTCCAAAGTGATGAATGTGGCCCCTTTGGATCTGACTCGTCTTCCACCCGGTAAGACATTTGTAGCGGTACCAGATCGTGAGAAGGTTCTTCACTGGGGTCATTCATCTAAGCTAGCCGGCCATGCTGGCCAAAAGAAGACCTTCCTGCTCATTACCCGGCATTACTGGTGGCCTACCCAGCGCAAGGATGTGGTAGACTTCGCTCAGCCTGTTCGTCCTGTGCCCGCAACAAAGTTCCCAGACATCTTCCAGCCGGTCGCCTCCTGCCTCTTCCCGTACCTGCTGCCCCGTGGCAGCACATTGCCATGGACTTTATTACTGATCTTCCTATTTCTGCCGGTTGTACAGTCATTTGGGTGGTCGCCGACCGCTTCTCTAAAATGGCCCACTTCATCCCTCTGCTTGGTCTCCCGTCTGCATCGGAGCTGGCCAAGGATTTCTTCCGTCATATCTTCCGTCTCCATGGCCTACCCCTCCACATTGTGTCGGATCGAGGGGTTCAGTTCACCTCACGCTTCTGGAGAGCTACCTGTAAACTACTGGATGTCACCCTGGATTTCTCCTCCACCTACCATCCACAGTCCAATGGCCAAGTGGAGGGTATCAACCAAATCCTTACCAGCTACCTCCGGAACTTTGTTAACGCTCACCATACCGATTGGGTGGAGCTCCTACCATGGGCCGAATTCTCCTACAACAAACATGAGAGCGAATCTACTTCTAAATCCCCGTTCTTCGTGGTCTAAGGTCAACTTCCCCGGATTCCGTTTCCCATCTCCGCCTCGGTGGACAACCCTGCCGCGGAGACTCTTGTCAGCGAATTCTCCACCATTTGGGAAAATACTAGGTCCGCACTTCTTCAGTCCTCCGAGCGGATGAAGAAACAGGCTGACAAGAGACGTCTGGATCCGCCTCAATTCCACCCGGGAGATAAAATCTGGCTCTCTTCCAAACATGTCTGACTCAAAATACCCTCCTATAAGTTGGGTCCTCGGTTCATCGGTCCATTTGAAGTTCTCAAACAAATCAACCCAGTGGCCTACAAGTTAAAACTCCTGGCCACCTTACGGATTCCCAACTCCTTCCATGTATCTCTCCTCAAATCAGTTGTGTTTAACTCTTTTTCCAACAATCCAGGTACTCCCCCTGCTCCGGTTTCCGCTGAGGACGTTTTTGAGGTAGAGAACATTCTGGCCACTAAGAGGGTAAATGGAAAGACCCTTTTTCTAGTGGATTGGAAGGGGTTTGGCCCAGAGGAGAGAACTTGGGAACCCAGGGAGAACATTCATGCCCCGATTCTCCTTGAAAAATTCCTTTCTAGCCTAAAAAAGAGGGGGCGTAAAGGGGGGGGGGTACTGTAGCATCGGCGTCTCTGCCCCCTGCCAGGCAGAGACGCCGTCCCACTCACCTCCTTGATCTCCGCGCTGCGTTCTCCAGCGCTCCTCCTCCTGCTGCCGGCGCGCGCAGCTCCCCGGGCACTGTGCTTAGGGCTAGCGTGCTCCCTCCCTCTTAAAGGGGCCGCGTGCGCCGTCCTAAGGAGTCCCTGGCCAATAGCCGAGGGTCCTCCCATATATAAGGCACCTCCTCCAAAATGGAGGTGCCCGAGCAAAAGTTGTTGCACAGTGTTTCTTACCTCTGCTTCAGCCCTCAGGTCCCGCTGCTAGCCTGACTACCAGTGCTGCCCGCCAGCCTGTTAACTGCCTGTTACCTGCCAGCCCGCTCACCTGGGAGCACTTGCCTGTTGCCTGCCTCTTACCTGCAGTGCCTGCCAGCCCGCTCACCTGGGAGCACTTGCCTGTTGCCTGCCTGTTACCTGCCGTGCCTGCCAGCCCGCTCACCTGGGTGCACTTGCCTGTTGCCCGCCTGTTCCCTGCTGAGCCTGCCAACCCGCTCACCTGGGAGCACTTGCCTGTTACCTGCCTGATATTCGCTTGTTACCTGCCGTGCCTACCCGGAGGCCCCTGCCGTCACTTGCCGTGACTACCTGCCAGCCTTCCTAGAGACTCCTACCGTCACTAGCCGTGTCTACCTGATAGCCTACCTGGAGGCTTCTTTTCGCCAGCCTGTCTGCTGTGCCCATCTGCAATTCCGGTCAGTCCCTGTCATCTGTACCGTGGGAGTCACCTGCTCCCTTACAAGGTTGTCCCCAGAGTAGTACCTGGTCCCTCTGCTCGGTCCCTCCCTGGTCACGGAGTCGTTAGCTGCCGTACGACCAGGGTCAGTCCGAGTTGATACTTAGTTACGCCCCTCTGGGTCCCTCCTTGCACCGCAGCACAGAGATTCCACCTCCCGGATCCGTAACACACTGGGTAAGATGTGATGCACATCTATTGCAGCATATATGTGGAGCCCAACTCTTGTCCTGATCTCTTATTCTGCAGCCATAATACAGATTGTAGTTTTTCCTTATCTTGGTAGTCAAAAAGTGACTTCTCTGCATATGTTGGAAAATTAATGCAAGAAAGAGGCATATCTGAAAACACATATAGAAACATGTCAATATGCAAGAAACTAAACTATGAAATCCTAAAACTACACTTCTCAAAAAAATAAAGGGAACACTCAAATAACACATCCTAGATCTGAATGAATGAAATATTCTCATTGAATACTTTGCTCTGTACAAAGTACAAATGAGCTGACAACAATATCACACAAAAATCATCAATGGAAATCAAATTTATTAACCAATGGAGACCTGGATTTGGAGTCACCCCCAAAATTAAAGTTGGAAAAACACACTACAGGCTGATCCAACTTTGATGTAATGTCCTTAAAACAAGTCAAAATGAGGCCTGTATGACCTCCCTACAACGCCTGGGCATGCTCCTGATGAGGTTGCAGATGGTCTCCTGTGGGATCTTCTCCCAGACCTGGATTAAAGCATCCGCCAACTCCTGGACAGTCTGTGGTGCAACGTGACGTTGGTGGATGGAGCGAGACATGATATCCCAGATGTGCTCAATCGGATTCAGGTCTGGGGAATGGGCGGGCCAGTCCATAGCTTCAATGCCTTCATCTTGCAGGAACTGCTGACACACTCCAGCCACATGAGGTCTGGCATTGTCCTGCATTACGAGGAACCCAGGGCCAACCGCACCAGCATATGGGGTCTGAAGATCTCATCTCGGTACCTAATGGCAGTCAGGCTACCTCTGGCGAGCACATGGAGGGCTGTGCGGCCCTCCAAAGAAATGCCACCCCACACCATTACTGACCCACTGCCAAACCGGTCATGCTGAAGGATGTTGCAGGCAGCAGATCGTTCTCCACGGTGTCTCCAGACTCTGTCACATCTGTCACATGTGCTCAATGTGAACCTACTTTCATCTGTGATGAGCACAGGGTGCCAGTGGCGACTTTGCCAATCTTGGTGTTCTGTGGCAAATGCCACGCATCCTGCACGGTGTTGGGCTGTGAGAATAACCCCCATCAGTGGACGTCGGGCCTTCGTACCACCCTCATGGAGTCGGTTTCTAACCGTTTGTGCAGACCCATGCACATTTGTGGCCTGCTCGAGGTCATTTTGCAGGCAGTGCTCCTCCTGTTCCTCCTTGCACAAGGGTGGAGGTAGTGGTCCTGCTACTGGGTTGTTGCCCTCCTACGGCCCCCTCCACGTCTCCTGGTGTACTGGCCTGTCTCCTAGTAGCGCCTCCAGCCTCTGGACACTACGCTGACAGACACAGCAAACCTTCTTGCCACAGCTCGCATTGATGTGCCATCCTGGATGAGCTGCACTATCTGAGCAACTTCTGTGGGTTGTAGAGTCCATCTCATGCTACCACGAGTGTGAAAGCACAACTAACATTCAAAACTGACCAAAATATCAGCCAGAAAGCATTGGTACTGAGATGTGGTCTGTGGTCCCCACCTGCAGAATGACTCCTTTATTGAGGGGGTCTTGATAATTGCCAATAATTTCCATCTATTGTCTATTCCATTTGCACAACAGCATGTGAAATTGATTGTCAATCAGTGTTGCTTCCTAAGTGGACAGTTTATAAAAGTAGGTGATGCAACTGTAATCAGGATTACGTCATCGGAGCTGAGCTGGTGTTTTTTGATTGGTCACCCTAAGATGATAGAATACTGAAGGCTCAATAGACTAAATAGATGATGCAATAGACTAGCTCCTAACAATGGAATAATGATGATTAAATAATAGGCACAATTTTTCTGTAAGTCTGCATGAAAGATGTAATAAGTAATTACAACCTCCTCTGGATCTTGAAAATTAGAGCCAATCAACAATTTTAAGCACTATATTTGTTTTCAGCACTACAAAATTAGTTACGTTCAACTGTTTTCGTCTCTGAACCAATATGGCTATAGAACAGTGTTATCAGTACTTTACACTTGGGTATGCCTTGGTTAAGAATAGTAACCTGGTTATTGACTGGCACCAAGGAGACATTGTATGCTAGAAACCTGAGTGTCAGAACAAAGATGTCTATCTGTCCAATCATCAAAAGCTTTATCCAGTGGTTTACCTGAAATATTTGGACATTTTGTTGAAGTTTTCTGTGCCTGAATCTAAAAAGCTACCCCCACATTGGGTATGATTGTCCCATTGATCTGGTACCAGAATCCTGTTTTCGTAAGGTAAAAATATATAATCTTTTGGTACCTGAACATCAGGCCATGAAAAATTATATAGCAGAGAGTCTCTAAAAAGGATTAAACAGACCTTCCATGTCACTTTTTGGGGCATAATTCTTGTTTTTTTTAACCCCTTAACGCAATATAACATACAATTGCGTGATTGCGGGGGTGACACGTATGGAAAGGGCTGAGGAGCAGAACTCTTTCCACACTTGGTAGATACCACCTATATTAAATAGCAGCTGCAACTTAAGATTAGTTCCAGCTGTGGCTGTCAACCATTTAAACGCCACTGTAAATCCCTAACAGCGGCATTTAAATGGAGTGCACTGCGTTGCACACACTTACTAACTCCCATCAGCACCCTGTAATGCGATCGCTGGCCGCAGATGGGTTACTATTGCAGCTGGGTGCCTGTTGAAGGCCCCTATTGCCTCTATCTTGGTCCTCCTCTGGACCTTATCCATATGCTGAGCTTTAAAGGAGACCGACATTTACACTAAAATATATATAGATATTCTAACAAAGCCAGGTAGGACTGGGTTATATTCTAGCACTGCATGTCTTAATTAGATGCACCTGGCTAGCTTTGAGTAAGAACCAAGAAATGGGCTCACCTTGGTGTGTCAGTCTGCTACTTGTTGAGAAAAGCCGAGTGTGCTAAGCTGGTGAGTAACCCGCCAAAATGTGAGCTGTAGCTGGAAGAGAATGGAGGCTGCATGGGTCAGTTAGGAAAGCTGTACAATCTGTGTGTTGGAGCTGGAGGGAAACATGGAAGCTGCAGTCTTTTCAGTGTGAACTGTGCAGAACACTTCTGTTTGGTGCTGGAACTCAGACTGAAGAGGATACCGAAACTGGTAGGATCGTACCTCTTATTTGTGTAAATTTTGCTCCAAGAGAAAGGACTGTAATCTGTTTGAGTGAGCCCACATTGACATATATGTGCACTGCTAAGTGAATTGTTTATTTGCTGTTATTCCTTTGAGCCCAGAAGAGGCTGTTTTTTGAAATCCCCTGGAGTTTTATGAAATCAATAAAACTGCACGTTTGAACCAAACTGCATTGCCTGTGTGAACACTACCTAATGCCTACCTGAGAGAGTGAATCTCTACAATATGTACAGTAATGGCTGAAAGTGTTGGCATCCTTGAAATTATTCCAGAAAATGAATTATTTCTCCCAGAAAATTATTGCAATTACACGTTTCGTTATACACGTTTATTTGAACAACACTAAAAAAAGAGAAAAAAGGCAAATTGAACATCATTTCACACAAACCCCCAAAATGGGCCAGACAAAATTGTTGGCACCTTTCTAAAATTGTGGGTAAACAACTTTGTTTCAAGCATGTGATGCTCGTTCAAACTCACCTGTGGTAAGTAACAGATGTGGACAATATGAAAAACACACCTGAAACCAGATAAAAAGGGGATAAATTAACTCAGTCTTTGCATTGTGTCTGTGTGTGCCACACTAAGCATGGAGAGCAGAAAGAAGAGAACAGAACTGTCTGAGGACTTGAGAAACAAAATTGTTGAAAAGTCCATCCCCAGAGATCTTGATGTTCCTTTGCCACGGTGCACAACATAATCAAGAAGTTTACAACCCATGGGACTCCAGCTAAACTCCCTGGATGTGGATGGCAGATAAAAATTGATGAAAGGTGGCAACGCAGGATAGTCCAGATGGTGAATAAGCAGCTCCAAATCAAGTTCCAAAGAAGTTCAAGCTGTCCTGCAGGCTCATTGTGCATCAGTGTCAGCATGAACTATCCGTTGATATTTGAATTTAATGAAACGCTATGGCAGGAGACCCAGGAGGACACCACTGCTAACACAGAGACATAAAAAAGCTAGATTGCAGTTTGAAAAAATGTACATGAGTAAGCCAAAATCCTTCTGGAAAAGAGTCTTTTGGATAGATGAGACCAAGATAGAGTTTCTTGGTAAAGCACATCATTCTGTTTACCGAAAAATGGAATGAGGCCTACAAAGAAAAGAACACAGTACCTACAGCCAAATATGGTGGAGGTTCAAAGATGTTTTGGTTTTGTCTTGCTGCCTCTGGCACTGAGTTGTCACAAAAGGCGTGGGAAAGGGAAGTGGGAAAGGGAGCCCAGACTCTAGGGAAAGGGGGAAGTGGAGACCTCCTAGGTTGATCTAGCGTTCCTCTGTCTCCCCAAATGTCCCTGTATTGGCTCTCCACCAATCGCCGCACGCGTGCCTTACCCTGTCTTAACCTAGCGTATGGCTATGGCTAGAAAAGGGAGTAGATGAACACTAGTCAATCTCCACTAAACACTATAGACAACAAGGTTACACAAACAGGGGGAAATTGCTCAGCTTTAGACTACTCCAGACAAATGCGCACACGTCCTCAAGCTCCAGAGAGGACGAAATACTGCTCTTCCTAAAGCCTTCACAAGTAGTAATGAATATCGCTGGCACCTCCCTCTGATACACAGCAGGTATTTATACACCCAGCCCAGGGAATTAAATAGCCAGAGGAAGGTAGTCATTGGGTCTGTGTCACCCCAGGCCTGGATGCCACAAATATTAAAGGCTGTGTCTGAGAGCAGGAGGGAGGTTCCCTGGTTAGGGACAATTAGCATGCAGTACCTCCTGTCCCAGGCCAGTAGGGGGAGCAGGCTGCCCTATAAAAACTGGAACTGGGGCAGGGTTAGAGAGACCAGAACCCACTTTTGAAGTGACCAGAAGGGTTCTCAGAGAAGAGGGACAGGTCAGCAGCAGCTGAGGAGTCCATGAGGCAGAGGAGAAACTGCAAGCCAGGGACAGAGGCGACGAGAGCCGGTCCTGGCAGAGAACCAATCTAACCGGACGTTGGGGTCCGAGGCTGTCAGGGTTATAAGCCCAGCAGCAGAGAACCAACCCGCGAGGGATTTCAGGTCCCTTGGCCTAAGAAGCCTGGATGCTCCGCCACACAGAGGGACCAGTACAGCGAGGACAACGCAAAAGGTACCAAGGCCCGAGTCGCAAGCCATACAGGCGAGAAGTACACGGCCAGCTTAGGGACGTGGGCTATTACAACACGAAGAGGGGGATAGTCAGAAAGAGCGTAGAGAGAACGGTAGGCCTACACACTCACCCTGACCAGTGGGGCTCGCCCGAATGCTCTCAGACACCCAGGCCCATTCCTAACTGGTACTACTGTTGGGTCATTAATAATTCCTACAATAAAGACCCTGGACTTTATTTTGAAGCGGACTCTGAACTCTTACTATTGCGGCCTGCACTATCACCCCCAGCATCCACCTACGCTGCCTTGAGGCTACACTCTTCCCGTGGGGGGTTATCCTACCCCTGTGCTGCACAACAACACCAGCCTCAGTGGTCTGCCTCGCAGCGGCGGTTATCCCTGACCGCAATCCACGGGTGGCGTAGTCGGACATTTAAAGCACTGATAGACTGCCACAATTTGGTCTGACCACCCTGAGCCACGGGATCGGGTTGCCACTACTACCCCCAGCATCGTACAGAAGCCCGGTTCCGGGTACCCCACGGCCCAGTGGGCGAGTCAGCTTTGGTGTAGTCGTCAGGATTATGACCAACTCGCCACAAACGGGTATTGCGTGTCTGAAAAAGACTTTATACATACCTGAGTGAAGTTTCCCGCCATTCGGGGCCATTTCCCGCCATCCAGAGCCGTTTCCCGCCATCGGGCGCCATCTTCGGGACGCCGCGCGGGAAGAAGAGGGGCGTGGACGTCAAAAACGCATGAGACCTGAAGCCCCGCCCTACGCTGAGATGCTGCGCAAGGTCCTGGAAGGAGATCCAGCGAACGCCGTCATCACCGAGCGACGCAAGGTCCTCGCCCAGAGCATCGCGCGAGAAGCCGCGGCCTACAGAAGAGGATCGCCGGAAGGTAGGGCACGGTTAACTAGGGGGGAGGAAGATGTCGGACGCGGAGGGACCCTCTCCCACCAGCGTAGTCGCTTTTGCTGTGATGCCGTTTTCCATGCCCTATATTCCCGGAGCGGCCTGGCTGCCACAGTATGCCGGCGAGTCGTATACCTTGGGCGACTTTAAAGAAAGGCTGTATAGGCTGTTCAAAGTTTATCCCCTGACAAAAGAACAGAAAGTAAGCATACTGATAGGGCAGTTAACTGGTGCGGCCCAGCGGGAGGTAAGTCTTGGACAGTGGAGGAGAAAAGGACTGTAAGGGGGGTTCTGACCCATCTACGGGACACCTTTGATATCAGAACCTCAGCAGAAATCAAAATGCGGTTCTATGGATGTAAGCAGCGAGCCCAAGATAGTACCATAGACTATGCCTTAAACTTAGAAGAAGCCCTGAGAGCAATCAAACAAGCTGACCCTGGCAGCGTGCAGGATACAGATAAACTATTGACTGACCAGTTCATAGAAGGTCTGCTCTCCAGCGCCCACAGAACCCAGCTGTGCCTCATGGCCCTACAGAACCCCGATTTGACTTTTGCACAGTTCAAAGATAGGGCCATCCGGGTGCTCAGAGAACCCGCACCAGGTGGCGCTGTAGCTTCCCGGCGCCCTGCCATCACTTACCACCAGGAGGCAGCGCCCTACCCTGCAGACCTTGTGGGGGCTGATGCGCAGGCCCTAAACCCATCCCCGCCTGCAAACCTGCACCATCAGGTCCAAGAACTAACAAGGAGTGTTGCTGCATTGACCAGGACCGTACAGTCGTTACAGATGGACCCGTCAGGACCAATCAAGCTGGCTTCCAGTCCGGAGGATGTCCCGTGGCGTCGATGGAGGAGGATCCCGTCGCTCAGAGGGAGGCCCGCCGACCATTACACTGAGGATGGACGGCCGATTTGCCGCCTTTGCCGCCAGCCGGGACACATAGCCAGGTACTGTACATTAAAGGGGTCCGACCTGGAGCAGAGGGCCAACCCCCAGGCATAAGGTCACCAGGTCCATCTAATTGGCGTGATAAGTACGTAGGGGGACGCCCGGTTTTACCCATAGTGCTGGACGGTATCCCCATGAGTGCACTGCTGGACAACAGATCCCAAGTGACTACCATCCCCTATGTACTTTTCAAGCAGTACTGGAGTGACACTGATATAACTCGTTATCCAGACAATGACTTGAGCATCATCGTCAGCAATGGTCAACCCGTGCCGCAGGTGGGGTTCAGGGAGATGACCATCAAGATTGGTAAGGTTGAACTGCTGGCACAGGGAGTGATTATTGTGGACATTGACCGTCGAGAAAGTCACCCTAAAATAACCTTGGGTACTAACGTGATTGAAAATTGTCTTTCAGAAGTGATTGTAATTTTGCAGCAGGTGGCGATGAATGCGAGCTCCAGCCAACAGAGGGTCCTCCAGAAAGAGATAAGAGCCCTGATGAGACAACAACAGGTAGAACTGTCTGGTGGTGAGATCGGTAGCATGAGGATGAGCGACCCGTTCCCCATTGCCATGCCTCCCAAAAGTGAAATGATGATCTGGTGTCGGACTGCAATCGGGTTAAGAGGAAGAGACTACCAAGCCATGGTAGAACCCGTGTACTCAGACAGCAGGCCCACCATTTTGACAGCCCGAGGGGTGGTTGACGTCCGCCATGGAAGGGTGCCCGTCCGGATCTTAAACATTGGGGAAAGGGAAGTACACTTGCCCCGGTACGCTACATTAGCCAAATTGTTTGCTGTCGAACACAATGCTCTCAGGGTCGTGGAACCCTTGCCTCCATCTCCCCCGGTGGAGGATAATGGCTCCCAGAAACACAAGGAGGACTGGTGCCAGAAACTCCATGTGGGTGCTGACTCTACTCCCCTGCACCAAAAACAAGGAGTCTACCGGGTGGTTCAGGAGTACGAGAGAATCTTTAGTAAGCACCCACTGGACTTCGGCAGAGTGAAAGGGGTAGAACACCACATCCCCACGGGGAGCCACCCACCAATAAAAGAGAGACACAGACCTGTACCCCCTGCACATTATCAGAACGCAAAGGGCATGCTGAGAAAAATGAAAGAAGCTGGGGTCATTAGAGAGATTAGTAGCCGATGGGCAGCCCCCTTGGTTCTGGTAAAAAAAGAAAGACGGTACTATGAGAATGTGCGTGGACTACAGACCAGTCAATCGTATCACCCATAAAGACGCATACCCGTTGCCTAGAATAGAGGAGTCTTTGGCCGCACTAAAATCAGCTAATTTCTTCTCTACTTTGGGCCTTACTAGCGGGTACTGGCAGGTTCCTGTGGCAAAGGCTGACAAGGAGAAGACCGCCTTCACCACCCCGATGGGATTAAGTGAATTCAACTGCATGCCCTTCGGGCTCTGCAATGCACCCGGGACCGTTCCAGAGGCTGATGGAATGCTGTCTAGGGCACCGAAACTTTGAGACGGTCCTACTTTACTTAGACGACGTGATTGTATATTCTAAGACCTATGAGGACCATCTGAAACACCTGGCAGAGGTGTTCGAAGCCCTGGCAGGCTTTGGCCTGAAGGTGAAGCCCTCAAAGTGTCACCTGTTGAAACCGAAAGTACAGTACCTAGGACACGTGGTGAGTTCAGAGGGAGTAGCCCCCGACCTCGACAAGGTTACAGTAATCAAGAGCTGGCCAAGCCCCTCTAACATCAAAGAAGTGAGGCAATTCCTCGGGTTGGTAGGCTACTACCGAAGGTTCATTCCCGGGTTCACAAAGATAGCAGCTCCAATGCAGGACCTCCTGATAGGTCAGTCTAAATCCAGAAGTCACAAGCCACCCTTCAAGTGGGACAAGCCGGAAGAGGAGTCCTTCTGCCAGCTGAAGATGGCCCTCACGGGGGATGAGATCCTGGCCTACCCCGATCATGGCCAGCCTTTTATCCTCCACACAGACGCCAGTAATGTGGGGCTGGGAGCAGTACTGTCACAGAACCAACAGGGCAGAGAAAGGGTGATCGCATACGCCAGCCGGAAGCTGAGGCCCACTGAAAGAAACCCGGAGAATTACAGCTCCTTTAAGCTAGAATTCTGGGCAGTCTTGTGGGCCGTCACAGAACGGTTTAAACATTACCTGGCCTCCGCAAAGTTCACTGTGTACACGGACAACAACCCGTTGACACACCTGGACAATGCAAGACTTGGTGCCCTGGAACAGCGGTGGATGGCCCGGCTATCAAATTATGACTTCACAATCAAATACCGGGCAGGCAGAACCAACGCCAATGCAGACGCCCTATCAAGAATGCCCCACCTACCCGAAGGAGAAGAAGACTCGGAAGAGCTGGAGGAAGTAGAGCTTCCTGCATTCCAACAGTATGGGGCCACTCAGTATTCTCACCGGGTAAGAGACAGAGACCTAACCACCGTCATGTTCAACCCCTTACCCCATCACAGCTGGGCTGAAACGCAGGATAGTGACCCTGCAGTTCGCTTGGTGAAGGAAATGCTGACTCAGGCAGATGCCTATCCCGATCCGGATGCCCCTGAGGAAGCTAAGCAGCTGTGGAAGGAGAAAAGCAGACTATTCCTCTACGAAGGTAAACTGTGCAGAAGGCTTGTCAACCACCGGACACATAGAATCATAGAATCATAGAATCATAGAATGGTAGAGTTGGAAGGGACCTCCTGGGTCATCTGGTCCAACCCCCTGCTCAAAGCAGGATTCACTAGATCATCTCAGACAGATGTCTGTCCAGCCTCTGTTTGAAGACGTCCATTGAAGGGGAACTCACCACCTCTCGTGGCAGCCTGTTCCACTCATTAATCACCCTAACTGTCAAAAAGTTTTTTCTAATATCTAATCTGTGTCTCCTCCCATTTAGTTTCATCCCATTGCTTCTAGTCTTTCCTTGTGCAAATGAGAATAAAGATGATCCTTCTACAATGTGACAGCTCTTGACATATTTGTAGACAGCTATTAAGTCTCCTCTCAGTCTTCTTTTTTGCAAGCTAAACATTCCCAAATCCTGCAACCGTTCCTCATAGGACATGGTTTGCAGACCAGTCACCATTCTGGTCGCTCTTCTCTGAACTTGCTCCAGTTTGTCGATGTCTTTTTTAAAATGTGGTGCCCAAAACTGTACACAGTATTCCAGATGAGGTCTGACCAAAGAGGAGTAAAGACCGATAATGACTTCACGTGATCTAGACTGTATGCTTCTGTTAATACATCCCAGAATTGTATTTGCCTTTTTTGCTGCTGCATCACACTGTTGACTCATGTTCAGTCTATGATCTATTAGTATACCTAAGTCTTTTTCACATGTACTGTTGCTTAGCTCTATTCCTCCCATTCTGTATATGCTTTTTTCATTTTTATTGCCCAGATGTAGTACTTTGCATTTTTCCCTGTTAAAAACCATTCTGTTGGTTGCTGCCCACTGCTCCAGTTTATTTAGGTCTTTTTGAATCCTCTCTCTCTCTTCTTTAGTATTAGCTATCCCTCCTAGCTTTGTGTCATCAGCAAATTTAATCAGTTTACCCTCAATTCCTTCATCTAAATCATTGATAAAGATGTTGAACAATACAGGTCCCAGGACGGAGCCCTGTGGTACCCCACTTGAGACATTCATCCAGCTGGATGTGAAGCCATTTACAACCACCCTTTGAGTCCGATCACTAAGCCAGTTATGAATCCACCTAACAGTTGCCTGGTCCATTGCATACTTGGTCATTTTTTCAATAAGGATGATGTGAGATACTTTGTCAAATGCTTTGCTGAAGTCAAGATATACTATATCTACAGCATTTCCCTGATCCACCCAGTCAGTGATTCTGTCATAGAAGGAAATTAAGTTAGTCTGACATGACTTGTTAGTTACAAACCCATGCTGACTCTGGTTAATCACTTCATTCTTATCCATGTACTTACATACATGTTGTTTAATAATTTGTTCAAAGATCTTTCCTGGTATAGAAGTCAGACTCACCGGCCTATAGTTCCCTGGGTCCACCTTATTCCCCTTTTTGAAGATAGGAACAACATTTGCTCTTCTCCAGTCTTCTGGGACTTCTCCTGTTCTCCAAGAATTTTCAAAGATTATGGAGAGTGGTTCTAAAATTTCTTCTACAATCTCCTTCAGTACTCTGGGGTATAATTCATCTGGACCTGGAGACTTGAACTCATTTATGTTAGCTAAATATTCCCTCACAATCTTTCTGTTTACTGATAACTTGGATTCCTCTATTCCTTTAAAAGGACAGTGAAGATCAGTTGATGTTACATTTTCTTTCTGAGAGAAAACAGATGCAAAATAGGAATTAAAAAGTTCGGCCTTCTCAACATCCTCTCTTACCATTTCTCCATTTTCATCCTGTAAAAATCCTATAGCATCTTTGACTTTTCTTTTACTTTTGACATACCCCCAAAATCCTTTTTTATTGCTTTTGACATCTCTTGCAAGCCTTAATTCATTGTCAGCTTTAGCTAACCTGATACGTGCGCTGCAGGATCTGCAGACTGCATTATAATCTTCTTTAGATATGCCTCCCTCTTTCCATTTAATAAACATTTCTTTCTTTCTTTTTAGCATGTGTTTAAGTTCTGTGTTCATCCATCCTGGTTTCCTTAAATGCTTCCCATTCTTCCTACTTTTCGGGATTGTTAACGATTGTGCTTTGAGAATCTCATTTTTAAAAATTTCCCATCCTTCCTGGACATTTTTGTCCTTAAGGACATCCAGCCATTGGATCCCTCCTATTCTCTTTCTGAGTCTCTTAAAATCTGCCTTTCTAAAATCTAACCTTGAAGTTTGAGTCTTCACATGTCTTCCTCCTCTAGTTATCCAAAATTCTATAATAGCATGATCGCTGCCTCCTAGGGTCCCAGCCACCTTTACCTCCTCAACCATTTCCTCCCTGTTTATAAGGATTAGATCCAAAGTAGCAGATCCCCTTGTTTTCTCCCCTACCTTTTGGAAGATAAAGTTGTCAGCAAGAGAGGATAAGAATTTGCTTGACCTGTTAGTTTTACTTGAGAGAGATTCCCAACAAATGTCTGGATAGTTGAAATCTCCCATGACCACTACGTCATATTTTTTGGAGAACTTGGTCATTTGATACATAAAGAGTTCATCCATATCTTCAGCTTGCCCAGGTGGCCTGTAGTAAATGCCTACAATGGTGTCCTTTCCGTTGTTTTCTCCTTGTATTCTTACCCAAACAGTTTCCACAGAACTCCCAGTCTCTGAAGCTTCAATCTCTGTGCAGATATACGCTTTTCTAACATACAATGCAACACCTCCTCCTCGTTTATCAAGTCTGTTTCTTGCAAATAAGTTGTATCCTTTTAGCCTTTTATTCCAATCATGTGTATCGTCACACCAAGTTTCAGTGATTCCAATGACATCATATTCCTTTTCCTGCATTAGTAGTTCCAATTCTCCTTGTTTGTTGCCCATGCTTTGTGCATTTGTATAAAAACATTTTAGTTTGTGATTGGTTTCTCTTCCTCCCATATTTTTATTATTTAGATTTTTTTGTCTTTGTTCTTCTTTTCCACTTCCAGTAGCAGAGATCTCAATAGTATTTGTCAGCTGTATGGCTTTTTCTGGCCTTTTGCTTCCCTTCCCACATTGTTCTAGTTTAAAGCTCTTCTGATGAGTGTAGCAAGGCGACTTCCAAATACATGTTTTCCAGTCTTCGTAAGGTGCACCCCATCTCTAGCAAGTAGTCCATCGTATAGGTAATTCATTCCGTGATCCAGAAATCCAAATCCTTGTTGACGGCACCATCGACGTAGCCAGTTGTTCACCTGTAGAATCTTATTCCACCTCATTGTTCCATGGCCATCCACTGGGAGGATGGATGAGAAGACCACCTGCGCTCCCAATTCTTTCACTTTCTTGCCTAAGTCTTCAAAGTCACTGCAGATGGTTTCCAGGTCCTTTCTTGCGGTGTCATTTGTCCCCACATGTATTAGCAGGAATGGGTAGTGATCTGTAGGTCTGAAGAGTCTTGATATCCTGTCAGACACATCTTTAATTTTTGCTCCTGGAAGACAGCACATTTCTCTTGAGGTTATGTCTGGTCTGCAGATAGCGGCCTCTGTTCCTCTTAACAGGGAATCCCCCATGACCACCACTCTCCGTTTTTTCTTCACAACATTCTTCTTTCTCCATCCAGGAGGATTCTGAGGGCTTACAAGGTTATTCATTGCTGGCAAAGTCTTATCTTGCTGTATTTCTTCATGGTTCTCCTGTGTGAGAGCCTGGTACTGGTTCCTGAGCAGTATGGGTGCTGACTGCCTCTCGATCCTCCTGCTTCTGTGGGTCACATGCTTCCATTCCTCTGTTTCGTCAGGTGCAGTTCGAATTTCTTCTCTTTCTGAATCATGAAGAGATAATTCTGCTCTGTCTAAGAACTCTTCACCTTCCTTAATGATTTTCAAGGTAGTTAACCTCTCTTCTAGATTTCGCAACTTTTCCTCCAACAGGGACACAAGCTTGCATTTCTGGCATGTGAAGTCTGGCTTTTCCACTGGCAAGTCTGTGAACATGAGTTGACCTGGCAGGTAGTGGTCCCAAGACGAGATGCAGCAATGGTCCTGGAGGCCTACCATGATAGAGCGGGACACTTCGGGTGGAAGAAACTGGAGTTCCTACTGAGAGAGCGGTTCTTCTGGGTCGGTATGAGAGGGGCCATAGAAAAGTGGTGCAGGGACTGCGGCCCATGTAACCTCAGAAGGAAGGACTGTACCAGCCAGAAGACACCCTTGAGGCCCATCGTCACCAGTCGGCCTCTTGAGCTGGTAGCTCTGTACCATGTGAAATTGGCTCCAAGCCGGTCGGGCTACGTCTATGACCTGACAATAGTGGACCACTATTCCCGGTTCCTGGTGGTGGTCCCCGTTAAAAACTTGACAGCCCAAACAGCGGCCAGAGCCTTCCAGCAACACTTCTGCCGTCCACACGGGTATCCGGAACAGGTCTTGACAGATCAAGGTTCAGCGTTCGAGGCGGAAATCTTCCAGGAGTTCTGCAACCTCTACGGCTGTAAGAAGATTCGGACAACGCCTTACCACCCGCAAACCAACGGGCTGTGTAAGAAAATGAATAATATCGTCATTGATCTCCTCAAGACATTGCCCCTGGAAGAACGCAGCCTGTGGCCGGAGAAGCTACCAGACCTGATAGACTTATACAACCATATCCCGGTGAAAGCTACAAATTGCACCCCGGCTTACCTGATGCGAGCAAGACCAGGTAAGCTGCCGATAGATCTGGAGATGGGAGTCCTGACACCCGAGGACACCTCCCCAGACGCGGACTGGGATACGGAACGGCGGCTACAGTACAAGAAGGTACAGGAGAGTGTGGAGAGGAGCCTGGCTCAAGCGAGAGAAAAGCAAGAGAGGCTCTTCAACCAACACACCCCTGCTGGTCCCCTGGAACCTGGTGAGCAGGTCCTGAAGCGGAAGAGAAAGCTTCACAAGCTGGATGACCAGTGGGAGAGAGACCCGTACACAGTACTGCCGTCCAACCACGACAACTCGAAGGTATGTGTAATTACCAAGGATGGAGGAGAAACCACTAGCACCGTCTCCAGAGACCACCTAAAACGGTGCCCCGAGCAACTACAGAGTGCAGGAGAAGATCAAGATGACCTTGAACCCGCAGAGGACAAGGAAGAAATGATCAGCACAGTTCTTGGAGAATTTCCCCGGTCCTGGACTCGGATAAACGACGCGATAGTGGTACCCGTCCTACACTTCTTTCAACCAACCCAGCAGGAACCTACAGGAGAGCAGGAAGAACAAGAGGAACAAGCAGCCCCGGAGGCAGAAGAACCCATGCCAGCAGCCCAGGAGAGTCAATCCTCTGCTGACAGTGAGCCTGCCCTACCTGCGGTAAGCCAAAGGACCCGCAGACTGCTGCCTGAACTGTCTGTAGACCCAACTAGTAGCTGTACCCTTAATGCTAGTGGGGAAAGCCAGGTTAGACCACCACCAGACAGTGGGTAACGCAGGTCAACTGGGAGCACTAGGGGGCAGATACCCGCTCGCTGGAAAATATACGGTGTATTAAGAACTGTAAATAACCCTTGTAAATAATTGTCAAATGTTTGAAAAGTTAATTGCATGACCAGTGATTATGTGTTTCAGTTTCTTTCAGTTAACCCAATGGACTAACAGGTTATGAACTTTGAGTAACCGGGACTGCTTGTAAATAATTGCACAAAGTGCCTCCTTTTGAAGCTTGACCGAGGAATGAATAAAGACTGTCAAGGACTCTGGGCTAGGACAGACCCCCACCTGGTTTAAGCTCCCTTTTGCTGGTGATATGGACACCCGGTCACAGACCACACTGTGACCTAAAGAACTCAATTGTGTTTTGTTTGTTGCCATGTATTAATGTTGTGTTTATGGTCGTGCATATGTTACCCGGTTGTTTTTGGCCAAAAAGGCTTAGTCCCGGAGTACTAAATTTTACTAGGGGGGAATGTGTCACCCCAGACCTGGATGCCACAAATATTAAAGGCTGTGTCTGAGAGCAGGAGGGAGGTTCCCTGGTTAGGGACAATTAGCATGCAGCACCTCCTGTCCCAGGCCAGTAGGGGGAGCAGGCTGCCCTATAAAAGCTGGAACTGGGGCAGGGTTAGAGAGACCAGAACCCACTTCTGAAGTGACCAGAAGGGTTCTCAGATAAGAGGGACAGGTCAGCAGCAGCTGAGGAGTCCGTGAGGCAGAGGAGAAACTGCAAGCCAGGGACAGAGGCGACGAGAGCCGGTCCTGGCAGAGAACCAATCTAACCGGACATTGGGGTCCGAGGCTGTCAGGGTTATAAGCCCAGCAGCAGAGAACCAACCCGCGAGGGATTTCAGGTCCCTTGGCCTAAGAAGCCTGGAGGCTCCGCCACACAGAGGGACCAGTACAGCGAGGAGAAAGCAAAAGGTACCCAAGGCCCGAGTCGCAAGCCATACAGGCGAGAAGTACACGGCCAGCTCAGGGACGTGGGCTATTACACCACGAAGAGGGGGATAGTCAGAAAGAGCATAGAGATAACGGTAGGCCTACACACTCACCCTGACCAGTGGGGCTCGCCCGAATGCTCTCAGACACCCAGGCCCATTCCTAACCGGTACTACTGTTGGGTCATTAATAATTCCTACAATAAAGACCCTGGACTGTTTGAAGCGGACTCTGAACTCTTACTATTGCGGCCTGCACTATCACCCCCAGCATCCACCTACACTGCCCTGAGGCTACACTCTTCCCGTGGGGAGTTATCCTACCCCTGTGCTGCACACCAACACCAGCCTCAGCGGTCTGCCTCGCAGCGGCGGTTATCCCTGACCGCAATCCACGGGTGGCGCAGTCGGACATTTAAAGCACTGATTGATAGACTGCCACAATTTGGTCTGACCACCCTGAGCCACGGGATCGGGTTGCCACTACTACCCCCAGCATCGTACAGAAGCCCAGTTCCGGGTACCCCATGGCCCAGGGGGCGAGTCAGGTCTTAGAGGCAGCCTCTAAGAAGATGTCTGTAATGCCAAACGTAGAGATCTCCTGCAACCATCTGCAGGTCGACTGTCTGTCACTTCTGACACACCCGTGACAGTACCCCCCCTCTACGAGTGGCCTCCATACACTGAGGACCGGGTGTCTCATGATAAGAGGTGTGGAATGAACGAACCAACCTGGGAGCGTTCACCTCTGATGCTGAAACCCACATCCTCTCCTCAGGACCATAGCCTTTCCAGTGCACCAAGTATTGTAGAAAACGCCGTTGGAGACGAGAATCTAGAATCCTCGAAATCTAGAACTTCAGATTACCATCAACCATTACTGGGGGTGGTGGTAGAGGTGAGGGCTCAAGAGGTTCCACATACTTTTTGAGTAAGGACCTGTGGAACTCGTTGTGGATCTTAAGGGCCTGAGGAAGTTCAAAACGAAATGCTGCTGGATTAATGATAGCGGTTATTTTATAGGGACTAATAAACCTAGGTACCAGCTTCCAAGAAGGAACTTTCAATCTTATATTCCAGCTAGACAACCACACAAAGTCATTCACATTTATGTCCGGACCTGGCAAGCGTTTTCGGTCAGCCATACATTTATACCTGTGTCCCATGATCTTTAAATTACTCAGCACACCCTGCCATACCGAGGAGAGCGATGAAGCAAACCGTTCCTCCTCAGGAACTTCTGAAGCTCCTCCCCCACTAAAGGTACCAAACTGTGGGTGATAACCGTATGCACCGAAGAACGGTGACCAGCCAGTGGATTCTTGACGTTAATTATTAATGGCAAATTCTGCCAGCAGCACGTAGGATGCCCAATCCTCCTGATTTTCGGAGACGAAACACCTGAAGTAGGTCTCCAAATTCTGATTGACATGCTCGGTCTGTCCATTCGACTGAGGGTGGAAGGCAGAGGAAAAGGACAGCTGCACCCCCAGTCAAGAACATAATGCCTTCCAGAACTTGGAAACAAACTGAGTCCCCTGATCTGACACCACATCGGAGGGAACCCCGTGAAGCTGGATAAAAGTGTGTCCAAGTGTATCCATGGCCTACTTTGGAAGTGCATTGAGCTGTAGGGTGAATTGCTGCTAAAAGGGAAAAAAAAACTCTTTAAATCTTCTTCCTTAGTGAGTGTGAACGAGCTGAGTGTGACCGGAGCGTAAGTGCAAAAGGAAGTAAGTGTGTGACTTGTTTTTCAGTGAAGAGGTATTTGGGAATCCTGCAGAAAATACCTGTGTGAATTGCTGTAAGTTGCTGAATTGTGAACTGCTGAGTGCTTTTCTACCTGTTTAGTTTTATTGAGCTTTTTAAAACTTATTTTCTCTTTACAGTTTTACAGTCTCTTATTTTACTACCTGTGTATTTAAGGTTTAACTACATTGCATTTAAATCCTGAGGTGTAGCTATACTCACAAGGGGTTAATTAAGGGTGAGGGGTCATAATTAATTGTTTATAAGGGGCAGCTGGTTGGGGCATCCAGTCCTTTGGAAGTGCATTGAGCTGTAGAGTGGATTGCTGCTAAAAGGGGAAAAAAAAAAAAACTCTTTAAATCTTCTTCCTTAGCGAGTGTGAACGAGCTGAGTGTCATCGGAGCGTAAGTGCAACCGGAAGTAAGTGTGTGACTTGTTTTTCAGTGACTTTGGATTCAGGGAGTTTGGAAGGAATTTGGATTGAATTGCTGTCTGTATTTTATTAATTCTTTACATTTCTTTTTACTTAACATTTCTGTCTAGTGCAATCCCCATTAAGAAATGAGCTCCATTATTGACAATGCAATCCAGTTTACATCTTGCCACATGTATGCAATCCTTGAACAGCTGGTCGTGGATGCATACTGCTGTGCGAGATGTGTGCACATTGTACGTTTGGAAGCCCAGGTACTGGATCTAAATGAGCAGCTGGCAACACTGAGATCCATTGACAATATGGAATGGAGTCTCCTGCTCACTGAGCAGCTGCTCACTGGGGTAGATGTGGGGGAGGGTGGTAGTAGGGAGCTGCAGGACAGTGAGGCAGCTAGCTGGGTGACAGTTAGAAGGGGGGATAGAGGGAAGAGTGCCAGGGAGGCTAGTCCTGATCTGGCACACCCCAATAAGTTTGCAAAGTTGGGAGATGAGGGGGGTGTTGGTATAGGGGTAGCACTGCTTCAGCAAGGCATGTCCTCTGAAAGCCGGAGGAGTGTCAGCTCCAGTAAGGGGGGGGGAATAGGAGGACAGGGCAAGCCAGGCAGGTGCTGGTAGTGGGGGACTCTATTATTAGGGAAACAGGTAGGGCAATCTGTCACAAAGACAGGGATCATCGAACAGTGTGCTGCCTACCTGGCGCTCGAGTCCGGCACATCGCTGATGGGGTTGACAGATTACTGGGAGGGGCTGGTGAGGACCCAGTGGTCATGGTGCACATTGGCACAAGTGACAAAGTTAGAGGTAGGTGGAAGGTCCTTAAAGATGATTTCAGGGAATTAGGCTGCAAGCTTAAAGCAAGGATCTCCAAAGTGGTATTCTCTGAAATACTACCTGTACCACGTGCCATGCCAGAGAGGCAATGGGAGATTAGGGAGATAATTAAGTGGCTCAGGAACTGGTGTAGGAAGGAGGGGTTTGGGTTCCTGGAGAACTGGGCCGACTTCTCAGCTGGCTACAGATTCTACGCTAGGGACGGGCTGCACCTCAATGGGGAGGGTGCAGCTGTGCTGGGGGAGAAAATGGCTAGAAGGTTGGAGGAGTGTTTAAACTAGGGATTTGGGGGGAGGGTATTCATTTGATAGGTGGGGAAGATAGTGCAGATAGTGACCTGGGCACAAATAAAGAAATTGGGGGTGGGGTTAGAACAGTCAATATAGTAAGAAGGAATAGAGGTAGAGAGAGAGACATAAAATGCATGTACACTAATGCCAGAAGCCTCACCAACAAAATGGAGGAACTAGAATTAATTTTGTTGGAAAATAATTATGACATGGTGGGGATATCTGAGACATGGCTGGACGAGAGCAATGACTGGGCAGTTAATTTACAGGGCTATAGTCTGTTCAGAGATGACCGTACAAACAAGCGAGGAGGGGGGATGTGTTTATATGTAAAATCATCCTTAAAACCCATCTTGCGTGAGAATATATGTGAATCTAATGAAAATGTAGAGTCCCTTTGGGTGGAGATAAGGGGAAGGGGAAAAAATAATAAATTACTGATAGGGGTTTGTTATAAGTCTCCAAAAATAATGGAAGCAGTGGAGAATATCCTCATAAAGCAAATAGATGAAGCAGCGACTCAAGGAGAAGTCATTATTATGGGGGACTTCAACTACCCTGAAATACATTGGGGAATAGAAACCTGTAGTTCAAGCAAAGGTAATAGGTTTTTGACAACTATGAGAGACAATTACCTTTCACAACTGTTTCAGGACCCAACAAGAAGGGGGGCACTGCTAGACCTAATATTAACCAACAGGCCTGACCGCATATCAAATATACGAGTAGGGGGTCACTTGGGTAATAGTCATCACAAAATAATAAGTTTTCATGTATCCTTTAATAAGATGTGTAGTAGAGGGGTTACAAGGACACTAAACTTCAGGAAGGCAAATTTCCAACGGTTGAGAGAGGAACTTAGTGCAATAAACTGGGACGATATCCTGAGACATAAAACTACACAAAGCAAATGTGAGACATTTATTAGCATCCTGAATAGGACCTGTGCACAATATATACCCTATGGGAATAATCATGCTAGAAATAGGAGGAAACCACTATGGCTAAATAGAGCTGTATGGGGCGCAATAAGTGACAAAAAAAAAAGCATTTAGAGAACTAAAGCAAGTAGGTAGTGATGAGGCATTAAATAAATACAGAAAATTAAATAAATTCTGTAAGGCTATGTGCCCACGATGCAGAAATGCTGCATATTTTTTCCACTTCTCCCTGGCATGAAAAACGCATGTGGTTTTTAGATGCGTTTTTCCCGCCAGGTAGAAGCGTTTGTCAAGCGATTTTGCATGCATTTCTGCATGCGGGTTATCAAGCGCTTTCCAAGCGATTTTAGCATCACTTGGGAAAGTGTTTGACAACTTGTTCACACTATATAAATCCATGCAACTGGCATGGATTTATAGTAGTGTGACCAAGTTAGTTAAAAAAAAAAGAATAAGCATGGTAAAAAATAAAAAGATTATACTCACCTTCCGATGTCCTCCCGGTGTTTTCTCCGCTGCGTCCGATGTTTTGGGCGGCTCGCGGTGGTGTGAAGGACCTGCGGTGACGTCATTGAGTAATGTGAAAGGTCACATGAATCAATGATGTCATGGCAGGTCCTTCACAACTCCGCGACCCATACAGCAGACCAAACAGAGGGGAGAAAACACCGGGAGGACATCTGAAGGTAAGTATAATAATTTTTTTTTTTTTTTAAATTCTTTTTTTAACAGGTTCTATGGTACCAAGGTCTGGATGAGAGTCTCCTCTCCTCCAGACCTGGGTACCATCCGCACATTGAACCGTGTGATATCCGCTTGTGCAGATGCAGTGATGCGGATGTCACGCGGTCTAATGCAAGTCAATGGCGGCGATTACGCTGCGTGTCCGCAAAATTAATGGACATGCTGCGTATTTTTCCGCAATAGTAATCCGCAGCGGAAATTTCCGCAGCATGTGCACAGCACATGCGGATTATCATTGGGGACCATGGGGCACGTATTACCAAGCGGTTTTTAAGCGTTTTCGCTGTGGAAATTCCGCTGCAAAAACGCTTGAAAAACGCATAGTGGGCACGCAGCCTAAAAACCAAATCAAGGCAGCAAAGATTGAGACAGAGAGACTCATTGCGAGAGAAAGTAAAAATAATCCCAAAATATTCTTTAACTACATAAATAGTAAAAAACTAAAAAATGATAGTGTTGGCCCCCTTAAAAATAGTCTGGGTGAAATGGTGGATGAGGATGAGGAAAAAGCCAATATGCTAAATGATTTTTTTTCAACAGTATTTACACAAGAAAATCGCATTACAGAAAACATGATTAGTGATGACAAAAATTCTCCATTAAATGTCACTTGCTTAACCCAGCAGGAAGTACGGCAGCGTCTAAAAATCACTAAAGTTGACAAATCCCGGGCCCGGATGGGATACACCCGCGAGTACTGCAGGAATTAAGTAACGTCATAGATAGACCATTATTTTTAATCTTTAAAGATTCCATAATAACAGGGTCTGTACCACAGGACTGGCGTATAGCAAATGTGGTGCCAATATTCAAAAAGGGGACAAAAACCGAACTTGGAAATTATAGGCCAGTAAGCTTAACCTCTACTGTGGGTAAAATCCTGAAGGGTTTCCTAAGAGATGCTATACTAGAGTATCTGAAGAAGAATAACCTCATGACCCAATATCATCATGGGTTTACGAGGGACCGTTCCTGTCAGACTAATCTGATCAGTTTTTATGAGGAGGCAAGTTCTGGACTGGACCAAGGAAATGCAGTGGATGTTGTGTATATGGACTTTTCAAAAGCTTTTGATACGATTCCACACAAAAGGTTGATACATAAAATGAGAACAATGGGGATAGGGGAAAATATATGTATGTGGGTTAAGAACTGGCTCAGTGATAGGAAACAAAGGGTGGTTATTAATGGAACACACTCAGACTGGATCTCAGTTAACAGTGGGGTACCACAGGGGTCAGTATTGGGCCGCTTCTTTTTAGCATATTTATTAATGACCTTGTAGGGGGCATACAGAGTAGTATTTCAATATTTGCAGATGACACTAAACTCTGCAGGGTAATCAATACAGAGGAGGACAATTTTATATTACAGGAGGATCTATGTAAACTAGAAGCTTGGGCTAATAAATGGCAAATGAGCTTTAATGGAGATAAATGTAAGGTAATGCACTTGGGCAGAGGAATTAAAATGTATAATTATATGCTTAATTGTAAAATACTGGGCAAAACTGTCACTGAAAAAACCTGGGTGTATTTGTGGACGACAAGCTCACATTTGGTGGCCAGTGTCAGGCAGCTGCTGCAAAGGCAAATAAAATCATGGGATGCATTAAAAGAGGCATAGATGCTCATGAGGAGAACATAATTTTACCTCTATACAAGTCACTAGTGTGACCACACTTAGAATACTGTGTACAGTTCTGGTCTCCGGTGTATAAGAAAGACATAGCTGAACTAGAGCGGGTGTAGAGAAGAGCGACCAAGGTTATTAGAGGACTGGGGGGTCTGCAATACCAAGACAGGTTATTACACTTGGGGTTATTTACTTTGGAAAAACGAACGCTTAGGGGTGATCTTATTACTATGTGCAAGTTAATGAGGGGACAATACAAAGACCTTTCTACTATCTGTTTACTCTGAGGCCTGAGATGGGGACAAGGGGGTATCTTCTACGTCTGGAGGAAAGAAGGTTTAATCATAATCACAGACGCGGATTCTTTACTGTAAGAGCAGTGAGACTATGGAACTCTCTGCCGCATGATGTTGTAATGAGTGATTCACTACTAAAATTTAAGAAGGGCATGGATGCCTTTTTTGAAAAGTATAATATTACAGGTTATATATACTAGATTCCTTGATAGGGTGTTGATCCAGGGAACTAGTCTGATTGTTGTAAGGAGTCAGGAAGGAATTTTTTTCCCCAATGTGGAGTTTAGTGTTTGCCACATGGTTTTTTTTTTGCCTTCCTCTGGATCAACATGCTAGGCTATGGGTTGAACTAGATGGACTTAGTCTTCCTTCAACCTTAAAAACTATGTTACTAGGGATAGGTAGCGGAAGGAGAGTACCAGACAGACGAGTATGCGAAACCTTAGAACGTACTCAAATACTAAAAGCAGCTACGTGTTCAATCACATCCCGATGCAACCCCGGCCACCAAAAATGACGAGAGAGGAGGTCCACGGTTGCCTAACCACCTGGATGCCCAGGAAGCACAGAGTTATGATGTTTCTTAATTACTTTGCGGCGCAGATTAGATGATACAAATAACTTTCCTGAAGGGCAGGAGGCACCTCACCCTCCAGTTCAGGATACAGTTACAAAATTACTTCCCTTTCTGTAATATCGTGGCAGGGTTCTCATGGTCACCACCACCAGGGAAGCTCCGGGACAAAGCATCAGCCTTGACATTTTTGACCCCTGGACGAAAAATGACAACAAAATTGAACCTAGTAAAAAACATGAACTATCTGGCTTGCCTAGGGTTGAGACGTTTAGCTGACTGGAGATATGACAGGTTCTTATGGTCAGTAATAACAGTAATAGGATGGACAGCCCCCTCCAACCAATGTCGCCATTCTTCGAACGCCAATTTAATCGCCAAAAGTTCCCTAATACCCACGTCATAATTTCGGCATGGACGCCATTTACCAGGGGACGGACCCTGAGTCAACACAGCCCCAACCACAACACATCAACCTCCTCAATAAAGGTATAGGTGCAGTGTCAAAATTATTCTTTAAGGAAGAAAAAGCCTGGAAGGAGGCATCTGACCATTTGGAAAAATCAGACCCCTTCTTAGTTATGTCAGTAAGGGGTTTCACAATTACAGAGTAATTTTGGATGAATTTCCAGTAAAAATTAGTAAAGCCCAGAAAGCGTTGTAGAGCCCCTTCAGGTTCTCGTGATGGAACTGCGCAGATCTTCTCTGGATCCATCCGAAAACCAGAAGATGACAACAAGTACCCCAAAAACTGCACCTCATGATCAGCGAAAACACATTTTTCCAGTTTGGCATAAAGTTTATCCCGGTCTCAAAATCAGGTGAGTAAACCAAAATATCGTCCAGATAGACCACCACAAACCTCCCCACCAAATGATGAAAAATATAATTTCTGAAATGCTGGCATACCGCAGGTGCATTGGTCAAACCAAAAGGCATAACCAAACTCTCGAAATGTCCTTCCGGGGCATGGAACGCTGTTTTCCATTTGTCCCCTTCTCTGATTCTAACCAGTTTATAGGCTCCCCTTATATCCAACTTGGAGAATACCTTAGATACCACAACCTGGCTGAACAAATCAGGAATCAGAGGAAGAAGGTATGGCTCACGGATAGTAATTTGATTCAATTCCCGGAAATCTAAACAGGGACGTAGACCGCCATCTTTTTTCTTCACAAAGAAGAATCCTGCCGCCATGGGCGAAGATGAGGGTCTGACATGTCCCTTCTCCAGACTTTCCGCAATGAAATCCTTCATGGCTTGTCTCTCAGGGCCAGAAAGGTTATACAGTCTCTGGACTTCAGTAGTTTAGCTCCGGGGGTCAGGTTAATAGGACAGTCCTGACACCCCCCTCTCAGAAAAAACGACCTCAAAACCAGACAGAAAATCAGGTAATATTTACGTAGAGACAGTAGCAAGGGAAATATCTAAACAGTTCTCATGGCAGTAATCTCCCCGGCTTGCCAATCCACCAACGGGTTATGTTTAACAAGTCACGGAATACCCAAAACAATCAGTGTGGGAAGATTGGCCAGGACATAGCAAGGGATTATTTCACAATAAACTGACCCCACGCTCAGTTTTACATTATGTACAATCTGAGTAAATGCTTTCTGTGCAAGTGGCGCTGAGTCGATGGCGAAAATGGAAATAGGTTTATCTAAAGTACAGCAAGCAAGACCATGAGTTTTCACAAACTCAGCATCAACCATGCTGACTCCGGCTCCACTGTCAACAAACACAGAGATTTTCTCGGTTTTGCTCTCTAGCACCACCTCTGCTGTCAGGACAAAGCGGGAACTGCAGTTTGGCCAGAAATGTACCCCTTGTTTATCAACCTCCAGACTACCAAGTGTTAATTGAGTCTCCTTTTGTTTAGGAATTGAAGGACTGATCCCAATAAAATGTCACTTTTTTCCCACAAAAAAACCCCATAATCCTTTTTTCTTGCGAATCTCCGGGGAGATGTATGATGCAGAGACACCCACTAACTGCATGGGTTCCTCCACCTCCCTCAGTGCTTGTTCACCCCCAGACCACTGCCCCAGTAGAGGTACACAACCCCGACAAGAAAGCCCCGGAGAATGTGGTCTCACCCTTCTATCCCGAAGATGTCTATCAAGACGTATGGCCAACGATATGGCTGCCTCCAAGGACTGAGGGGTTTCATATACTGCCAAGGCATCTTTCAACCTTTCAGTAAGCCCCTCACAAAATTGACTTCTAATGGCTGAGTCATTCCATTCTGAATCCGTTGCTCATCTATGGAATTCCGAACTGTATGTCTCCACTGACTGGTTCCCCTGCTGACGGCGACATAACCTAGACTCATCCAAGGCGACTCGGTCAGGGTAATCATAGAAGACGGCCAGAGCCCCAAAAAAACCCTCCACAGATTGGAGACCCGAGTCCTGCGGTAAAGAAAATGCCAAGGAATGAGGATCTCGCTGCATTAGAGAGATCACAATTCCAGCCTGTTGCTCCTCATTTCCGGAGGAATAGGGACGAAGTTTAAAATACAGTTTGCAGGCCTTCTTGAAAACAAAAAACTTGTCCCTACCTCCTGAAAACCTGTCCGGGAGGGCAAACTTGGGTTCAGGCTGGACAGGCCTACCTGCAGAGGCCCCCACATTGGTGACCTGTAGCCACTGATGCTGATGTTGAACCTCACAGCGGAGGTCATTCACCCCCAGGGACAGCCTGTGCAGCCACTCTGCGAGCGCTGCAACTGAACCCATACCAAGGGAGAAAGGAAAAAAAAAAAAAGTCCACACCCAAAAACACACAGAAAAAAAACAAAAGTGTCAGTCTTTTTTTTTTCCCTTTTCAAAATGTTGTCGGCCGGCGATAATGTCATGCAAGGTGTGGGAAAGACTTGCAACACAAAGGGAAGAGGGAAAGGGAGCCCAGACTCTAGGGAAAAGGGGGAGGTGGAGACCTCCTAGGTTGATCTAGCGTCACCCTGTCTCCCCTAATGTCCCTGTATCGGCTCTTCACCAATTCGACCGCACGCGTGCCTCGCCCTGTCTTTCCCTGACGTATGGCTATGGAAGGGAGGAGATGAGCACTAGTCGATCTCCACTAAACACTATAGACAACAAGGGTACACAAACAGGGGGAAATTGCATAGCTCTAGACGACTCCAGACAAATGCGCACACATCCTTCTGACACACCCGTGACATGGGTGCCTTGACTGCGTGCAAGGCATGAAATCTGAAGTTTACCAACGGATTTTGGGTCGCAATGTAGTGCCCAGTGTCAGAAAGCTGGTTTTGCCTCCTAGGTTATGGGTCTTCCCGCAAGACAATGACCCCAAACATAATAATAATCTTTTTATTTATATAGCGTCAACATATTCCGCAGTGCTTTACAATTTACAAACAGTATTGGCACTGTCCCCATTGGGGCTCATAATCTACAATCCCTATCAGTATGTCTTTGGAGTGTGGGATGAAACCGGAGAACCCAGAGGAAACCCACGCAAACACGGGGAGAACATACAAACTATATCCAAGAAGCACCCAGAAATGGATGGAAACAAAGGTCTAGAGAGTTCTGAAGTGACCAGCAATGAGTCTGGATCTAAATCCCATTAAACACCTGTGGAGAGATCTCAAAATTGCTGTTGGGAGAAGGTACCCTTCAAATATGAGAAACCTGGAGCACTTTGCAAAAGAAGAGAGGTCAAAAATTCCACTTGAGAGTTGTAAGAAGCTTGATTATTGATAGGAAGCGATTAATTGCAGTTATTTATTCCAAAGGGTGTACAACCAATTATTAAGTTGAAGGTGCCAACAATTTTGTCTGGCCCATTTTTGGGGTTTTGTGTAAAATGATCTCCAATTTGCCTTTTTTTCTCAGTTTTTTTGTGTTGTTCCAATACACACAAAGGAAATAAACATGTGTATAACAAAATGTGTAATTGCAATAATTTTCTGCAAGAAATGCTTCATTTTCTGAAAGATTTCAAGAGTGCCAACACTTTCGGCAATGCAATACATTGGTATGTAAAAGTTAAAGATGACACATTTCCTTTGTATTTTAGGAATTTTTTTTTTATCTTTTACATTTTAAAAATTGCAAAAAGGAAAATGTGCCGATGCAAAAGCTTGGGCACCCTGCATGGTTAGTACCTAGCAGCACCCCCTTTTGAAAGTATCACAGCTTTTTGTAGCCTACCAAGAGTCTTTCAATCCATGTTTGAGGGATTTTCATCCATTCTTTCTTGAAAAATTCTTCCAGTTCTGTGAGATTCCTGGTCTAGCCACAGATTTTCAATAATGTTCAGATTAGAGGACTGTGACTGCCATTGTAAAACCTTCAGCTTGCGCCTTTTGAGGTAGTCTATTATGAATTTTGATGTGTGTTTAGGATCATTATCCATTTGTAGAAGCCATCCTCTTTTTAACTCAAGCTTTTTCACAGAAGGTGTTACATTTGTTGAAATTGCATTGAATCCATTCTTCCCTCTACCCGTGAAATGTTCCTGGTGCCATTGGCTGCAACACAACCCCAAAGCATGATTGATCCACTCCCATGCTTAACCACTTCGCGCCAGAGCCTGTTTTTGCCTTCGTGACCAGGCCAATTTTTTCAATTCTGACCACTGTCACTTTATGAAGTAATTACTCTGGAACGCTTCAACGGATTCCCCTGATTCTGAGATTGTTTTTTCGTGACATATTGTACTTCATGATTGTGGTAAAATGTCTTCGATATCACTTGCGTTTATTTATGAAAAAATTTGGCGAAAATTTTGCAATTTTCACACTTTGAATTTTCATGCCCTTAAATCAGAGAGAGATATGTCACACAAAATAGTTAATAAATAACATTTCCCACATGTCTACTTTACATCAGCACAATTTTGGAACCAAATTTTTTTTTGTTAGGAAGCTATAAGGGTTAAAAGTTGACCAGCGATTTCTAATTTTTCCAACAAAATTTACAAAAACATTTTTTTAGGGACCACATCATATTTGAACTGACTTTGAGGGGCCTTTATGACAGAGAATACCCAAAAGTGACACCATTCTAAAAACTGCACCCCTCAAGGTGCTCAAAACCACATTCAAGAAGTTTATTAACCCTTCAGGTGTTTCACGGGAATTTTTGGAATGTGGAAGAAAACAATGAACATTTAACTTTTTTTCACAAAAATGTTACTTTAGACCCATTTTTTTTATTTTCACAAGGGTAATAGGAAAAAATGGAATACACAATTTGTAGTGCAATTTCTCATGAGCGCGCTGATTGGGCGCACTGCAGGGTTCGGAAGGGAAGGAGAACCATTAGACTTTTTGAATGTAAAATTTGTTTGAATAATTAGAGTAACGCCATTTGGCATTTGTAGAGCTCATGATGTGCCTAAACAGTGGAAACCACCCACAAGTGACACCATTTTGGAAACTAGACCCCTTAGGGAACTTATCTAGATGTGTGGTGAGCACCTTGAACCCCAAGGTGCTTCACAGAAGTTTATATTATTGAGCTGTAAAAATAAAATTTTCAAATTTTTCCCACAAAAAATGTTTTTCATTCCCTAATTTTGCATTATCATAAGGATAACAGGAGAAATTGCACCATGAAATTTGTTGTGCAATTTCTCCTGAGTACGCCGATACCCCGTATGTGGGGGAAAACCACTGCTTTGGTGTACGGCAGGGTTCAGAAGAGAAAGGAGTGCTATGTTGGCTGGGATAGGTTGCAGACACCATGTCACATTTGAAGAGTCGCTGACATGCCGAAACAGCAGAAACCCCCACAAATGACCCCATTTTGTAAACTACACCTCTCAAGGAATTCATCTAGGGAAGTAGTGAGTATTTTTTAATTTTTAAATTTATACCATTGGGCAGTGAAGAAAACATAATTATTAGTGTTGAGCGAGCACTAAAATGCTCGGGTGCTCGAAGCTCGGGCCGAGCTCGCCGTGATACTCGGGTGCTCGACCCGAGCAACGAGCCCAATGTTAGTCTATGGGAGACTCGAGCATTTTTGCGGTGGCACCCCCGGCAGTCTTTTAAAAGCCTAACAAGTGCCCAAAACGATAGTAACAGTGCTCAAATGACATGGGGACAGCATGGGGATCGCCCCAGGAAGCATTTCTGACCCCCAGGTCACTGCTGTCAACAACGTGGTCAGAGGTATTAAGCCACTTTTACAGGCTCACAATAAAACGAAAGTGAAACTTTTTTCCTCTGAAATATGTTAAGGAACATCCTTTCCAGGGAAAAGACTTGTGTATAAGTTAAAATAAATGACCAAAAACAAAAATACTCCTCCACACCTTCGGCTATGTTCAAAAGTAGCATTTTTTATGCGTTTTTGCACTTTTGTATTGCTTTCAACTATGACAAATGCATTCACCGGGAAATGTCATTTTAACATTTTACAACCTTATCTGGCCATGTGCTGTGTGACACATGCATAAAGTGCTGAAAAGACATGGGAACAGCATGGGGAAGACCCCTGGAAGCATCTCTGACTCCCAGGTCACTGTCTAAAAGTGTGCCCATCATAAGTGATCCTTGCCGCATCAGAAGATGCAGACTTGCAACTATCCCCATGCAAGTTCTAGTCCCAGGGCAGTGTTCAATTGTACCTCCCCCATTCCTTGCAATACAAGCGCAAGTATGCAGCCTGCCACCCACCCACCCCCAGGCTGCAATACCATACTGCTTGCTTGCTTGAACTTGAAATTGGGCCTTTTAGGCATGTGGAGGCGGAATCTGGCCACCACGTCATGGCTGTGTTGGCGGCCTGGAATCCATACTCAGTCCCCAGCCGCCCGGCGGCCGGGTGTCCATACTCAGTCCCCAGCCGCCCCGCGGCCGAGTGTCCACACGGTCCCCAGCCGCCTGGGGGCAGTCGGGTGTCCATAAACGGTCCCCAGCCGCCCCCATTTCTCCTTGGAACATCCCCCCACACACTTTTCTTAGCCCGGCCTGCTTTAGGCAGCATTGGACGAGCCCACCAGAGAACCAGACTCCTCCGGTGGGCCCTGACTTCTCCATAGGTGAAGTTGAGAGTGCCAAGGTGAGGAGCATGATGATGATGACAGAAGTTAGTATCTGCTATGTTTTCTTTTAAGACAAGTGTAAGTGTGCAGCCTGCCACCCACCCACCCCCAGACTGCAATTCATACTGCTAGCTTGCACTTGAAATGGGGCCTTTTAGTTTAGAGGAGGCCGAAGCTGGCCACTACCTCATGGCTGCTTCGGCAGCGAGGTATCCATACTCAGTCCCCAGCCGCCCCTATTTGTCCTGGTGTGCCTTATACATAAGATTAAGTGCGTATACCAAAACATTACCTGTGCCCTCCCCAGTGCATTTAGTGGGAAGGAGAGCCTATTCCGCTGTAGTGTGTGCATGCCAAACCCCTGTTCATGGTACATGCGAAGATGCCTCCCAACTTGCACCTGTCGTTGCAGACTTGCAACTATCCCCATTCAAGTCCTTGTCCCAGGGCAGTGTTCAATTGTACCTCTCCCATTCCTTGCAATGCAAGCGCAAGTATGCAGCCTGCCATCCACCCACCTCCAGGCTGCAATACCATACTGCTTGCTTGCTTTCACTTTAAATTGGGCCTTTTAGGCATGTGGAGGCGGAATCTGGCCACCACGCCATGGCTGTGTCGGCGGCCTGGTATCCATACTCAGTCCCCAGCCGCCTGGTGGCCGGTGTCCCCGCTTGCTCCCCAGCCTCCAGGGGGTGGCCGGGTGTCCATACTCGGTCCCCAGCCACCCCTATTTGTACCGGTAACCTTTCCCACACTTTTCTTAGCCTGGCCTGCTTTAGGGCAGCATTGGCCGAGCCCACCGGACTATCAGACTCCTCCGGTGGGCCCTGGCTTCTCCATCAGGGGAGTTGAGAGTGCCAAGGTGAGGAGCATGATGAGGATGATAGAAGTTAGCATCTGCTTTGTTTTGTTGTAATACAAGTGCATGTATATAGTAGCGGCTAGGCCTGAGGAGGTCAGCGTTTTGGCGCATATCCTACCTCCTCCGAGGATTGCTGGATGTTTTCCTGCTACTATCCAAGTTCTATGACTCCCGTTAAAACAAAGCTTCAGGTGATAAATGATGGATGAGGTAGTGGCAAAGGAGAAAGAGCAGGAGGAACAGGGACCATTCACATCAATATCAGGCCAGTCAACCAGATATGTCTTGTAGGATATGTTTCTGTAACAAAAGGAGCGGTTCGGCTACACAGTTATAGGGCATACAGTGAGTGCAATGCCTACCAAAAATTTCGAGGCACTCCAATGCCCCTTGGAAATGACATGGAGGTCAGAGGGCATTAACTAAACCTTTTTTTCCATTTATAGCAACTAGGTCTCCTGTGCACTGTTGGCCTAAGCAGTGAATGGAATGCTTTCCAAAAATTATGAGGTACTGCAATGCCCCTTACAAGAGCCATGTGTGGCACCCCAGGGGTCTGGTCACCACAGTAATGGAGATTACGTCGGAGAGCAAGTGGGAGGTTTCCTGGTCAGGATCCCTTAAACATGCAACATCCTCCTGCCCCAGTCCTGGGAGGGGAGAATTCTGCCCTTATAAACTGGATCTGGGGTGGGGTTGAGTGAGTCAGAGAACAGAGACCAGTCAGAGTCAGAGTGAGAGCAAGTGAAAGTAACAGCAAGGAGCTCTGTAGGAGCTAGGAGCTAAAGACGAGGGGCTGGAAGCTGAGCAGAGCTCGCCCTGGCAGAAGACAATAGGAACCGGACACAGGAGTCCGAAGCTGTGAGGACTTATATATCCAGCAGCAGAAACCAGCCGGCAGGGGATTTCAGGTCCTCTGGCCATAGAAGCCCGGAGGCTCAGTCACAAGCAAGGGACCAGCACCGCCGTCGTGGAGCGGAGACTAACAGAAGGCCCCAAGTCACCAGCCATACGGGTGAGCACTACACGGTACACTCAGGGACGTGGGCTACTTCTACCCGCTTACAGCAAGGTAGCCAGGAAGAGTGCAGACAGACGGGGAGGCCTACAACTCCACCTGGCCAGGGGAACTCCTGCTTGCTCACAGACTGACCAGGTCTCTTATGCTAGCCAGTACTCCCGGGAGGGTCTACCTTATAATCATCAGTAAAGACCCTGAACTGCACTGCAAAGACTCTGAGTCATTCCTGCTGCGCTCGTGCACCATCACCCCCATCATCCACACTCACTGCCCTGAGGCTATACTCCTCCCGAGGGGAGTTATCCCATTTTATGCTGCGCACACAACACCAGCCTCAGCGGTCTGCCTCGCAGCGGTGGTACTCCCTGACCGCAATCCACGGGTGGCGCAGTCGGACAATTAACCTCAAAACCTAAGAAAGATTGCCACTGGTTTGACCAGCCTGAGCCACGGGACCGGGTCACCGCCACGGAGACTACAGACCCCAGAGACCCGGCACCGAGTATCCCACACACGTGTACACACGGCCCAGGGGGCGCGTCACATGCAGTACAGCATATTACAAACATAAGTCCCATTATTGGGGAGTGGGTGTCCCATAGTATTTGCTTATGCCTTGCAAGCAAAAGCTGCCAAAAATTAGGATGGAGCAACTTGCAATGCCCCTTACAAGAGCCATGCAGTACAGCATATTACAAACATAAGTCTCATTATTGGGGAGTGGGTCTCCCATAGTATTTGCTTATGCTTTCCCAGCAAAAGCTGCCAAAAATTAGGACGGAGCAACTTGCAATGCCCCTTGCAAGAGCCATGCAGTACAGCATATTACAAACATAAGTCCCATTATTGGGGAGTGGGTCTCCCATAGTATTTGCTTATGATTTCCCAGCAAAAGCTGCCAAAAATTAGGACGGAGCAACTTGCAATGCCCCTTGCAAGAGCCATGCAGTACAGCATATTACAAACATAAGTCCCATTATTGGGGAGTGGGTGTCCCATGGTATTTGCTTATGCTTTCCTAGCAAAAGCTGCCAAAAATTAGGACGGAGGAACTTGCAATGCTGGCACCCTGGTGGTATAGTGGTGGTGGAGGCTGAGGATAAGGAGAAGAAGATTAAACAGCTGAAACGAGGAAGCGTATACCCATGTGTGGGTGTGAAGCGGTGCATGTGAATACACCTCCCGAAATAACACAGTGGATTTGACTTTATGTTACTCTGCTGTCATTTGGTGGTGATGAGAAGTCTGGCCCAATCCAGCCCTTGTTCATTTTGATAAGGGTCAGCTTTCAGCATTGTCAGTTGACAGGCGAGTGCGCTTATCAGTTATAATTCCCCCAGCGGCACTAAAAACACGCTCCGATAACACGCTAGCGGCAGGGCAGGCCAGGACCTCCAAGGCGTACAGAGCGAGTTCATTCCAAGTGTCCAGCTTGGATACCCAATAATTAAAAGGCACAGAGGAATCACGGAGGACGCTGGTACGATCGGCAAGGTACTCCCTCACCATCTTTTGAAACTTTCCACTCCTTGTGAGAGTACCCCGCGCCTCAGGGCCTGTAAGCTGGGCGGTTGTCAGAAAACTGTCCCAGAACGTTGACAGTGTTCCCCTGCCTCTGCTGGATTGGAGTTGCATCTCTCTCGCCTGTACACCTTGGTTGGGCAACGAACTGTGACCTCTGCCACTAGCGTGTTCAGATGGGAATTTTTTTAAGAGTTCTGCAGCAAGGGCCTTCTGGTATTGCCCCATTTTTGTAGACCTCTCCACCTCAGGAATAAGAGAGTGAAAGTTCTCCTTGTAGCGGGGGTCTACAAGTGTCACCAACCAGTAATGACTGTCACCCAACATTTTGACAATGCGAGGGTCACGGTTAAGGCAGCGTAACATAAAGTCAGCCATGCGTGCCAGACTGGTAACGGGCAAGATTTCCGTGTCCTCACCAAGATGACGACTGACCATGCTCTCCTCCTCCTCTTCCTCCTCCCCCCTGTCCTCAGGCCACCCCCCTGAACCGACGGTATGACACTTGTACAGGTACTACCGTCTACAACGCATGATAGCAGCTCCTGTTCTTCCTCCTCCTCCTCCTCTCCCTCATTGTCCCCCAATGCACGTTGGGATGAGATGAGGCTGGGCTGTGTGTAATCGCCCGCTACGGCTTCTTGATCCATCTCATCATACTCTGGCTGCAATGCCTCCTCTTTAATTCTCTGCAGAGAGCGCTGCAAAAGACAGACAAGTGGGATGCTGACACTAATGATGGCGTCATCGCCACTCACCATCTTGGTGGCCTCCTCAAAGTTTGTCAGGATGGTACATATGTCAGACATCCAGGTCCACTCCTGAGGTCTTATGTGCGGAGTCTGACCTGAATATCGACGGCCTTGTTGCAGCTGGTACTCCACAACTGCTCTCTTCTGCTCACAAATCCTTTGCAACATGTGGAGGGTAGAGTTCCAACGTGTGGGGACATCACACACCAGTCGGTGTGCCGGAAGCTGCAAACGCTGCTGCAACACAACAAGGGTGGCGGAAGCTGTAGCCGACTTGCGAAAATGAGCTGACAGGCGGCGTACTTTCACGAGCAGATCTGGCAACTCGGGGTACGATTTAAGAAACCGCTGAACCACGAGGTTAAGCACATGAGCCAGGCATGGTACGTGTGTGATCTCACCTCGCCTCAGAGCCGCCACCAGGTTACGGCCATTGTCACACACGACCATGCCGGGATGTAGGTTCAGCGGTCTCAGCCACAGATCTGCCTGCTCTTTCACAGCTGTCCACAACTCACAAGCAGTGTGAGGTTTATCACCTAAGCTTATGAGTTTCAGCACAGCCTGTTGCCTCTTGGCGGAGGCAGTACTGCAATGCTTCCAGCTTGCAACTGATGTGGTGATATCTGAGATGGAGGCTGAACATGAGGAGGAGGAGGAGGATGCGCAGGAGCTGTACACGGTGGGGGCAACTCTGACAGACATAGGGCCCGCAATCCTCAGTGTGGGGAGGATGTGTTCCGTCCAAAGGTCCGACTGGGTCCCGGCTTCCACTATGTTTACCCAGTGTGCCGTCAGAGAGATGTACCGTCCCTGGCCACAAGCACTTGTCCACGTGTCCGTTGTCAGGTGGACTCTCCCAGTAACTGCGTTGTTGAGGGCATGGCAGATGCTTTGGGACACGTGCTTGTGTAGTGTGGGGATGGCACACCGGGCAAAATAGTGTCGGCTGGGGACCGAGTACCAAGGGACGGCCACTGCCATAAGATTGCGGAAGGATTCCGTCTCCACCAGCCTAAAAGGCAGCATTTCCAATGCAAGCAGTCGAGAAATGTGCGAATTTAGGACTGTGGCCTGTGGGGCGTTAGCTGCGAATTTCCGCTTTCGTTGAAAGGTCTGGGATATGGACAATTGAACGCTGCGGTGGGACGTGGACGTGGACGTTGATGCTGTTTCTTGAGAAACTGCCATAACAAGTGAAGACTGAGAGGAGGGGGCATCTTTACATGCAGTATGGACAGGGGATTGCCTTGCACACACAACAGGGGGTTCTATTGCACGCACAACAGTGGAAGAAGCAGTGGTGACACCCGCTGACACTGGTCGTGGACCCTGGGTTTCGCCCCACAAAGTCAGGTGCTTTGCTGCCATGTGCCTGATCATGCTGGTGGTGGTCAGGCTGGTAGTTTTGTCACCCCTGCTGATGTTGGCATGGCAGGTGGAACATATGGCCTTTTTGGGGTTATCAGCAGAGTCTTTAAAAAAATTCCAGATTCTGGAAGACCTACCGCTTGTACTGGCAACGTCCCTCGTGTTGGTGTTACGGGGAACGGTTGCCTGCCTTCTGTCTGCGGCCACCACACTGCTTCTTCCTGCCTGTTGGGGTACTCTGCCTCCCTCCCCCTGTGTGCTGCTGGCCTCACTCTGCATGTCCTTCTTCCACGTTGGGTCAGTTGCTAGATCATCCACCACCTCCTCCTCTTCCACTTGCGCACCACGATCCTCCTCCTCACTTCCTGGCAATTGTGTCTCGTCATCGTCCACCTCTTGTGACAGATTGCCAACGTCGACTTCCTGTGGCCGTGGCTGTTCAAATATTTGGGCATCACAACATGGGATCCCCTCTTCCACCACTTCAAGCGTATCAGACGAGGGGCCCAAATATGGAAATGGACCAGTGAACAGCTTTTCAGAGTGTCCAAGTGTGGGATCACTTGCTGTCTGACGACACTCGGCATGGTGGGAGGAAGGAGCATCAGGGTGAGGAGGAGTATGCGGTCGAGACTCACGGCTACTAAGAGTTGACCGTGTGGAAGACAAACCGGAGGTGGTGGTGCCCAGGTAACTGGAAGTATTGTCTGCTATCCAATTAATAACCTGTTCACACTGATCAGTTCTCAATACTGGTGTTGTTCTGTGCTTCCCTAGTAATTCGGTCAAGAAGTGGGAGCGAGAAGATGTGGCTGTTGGCTGTGGCACATTTTCACCTTGGCCACGGCCCCGTCCTCTGCATGAACCATCACCAGAACGTCCACTTCCACGTCCCTTGCCACGCGCCTTGCCCATTGTAAATGAAGTAAAATAGCTTACACTTGCACTATCAATGGAAAAAGGGTAATAAAGAGTAGATTAGAACCGTGGAAGAGGAAAACCACAGTTATTGTTTACTGGGGTATACCACACTTTTTTAAATAGAGATATTTGCGGCTGAACAGTGAGCGACACACTCAAACTGCTTTTTTTTTTAGATACCAAAGGCCCAAAACTGGATAGTACAGCGATTTGACCCGTGGAACTGCGAAACCACACTGGGATGTCGGGCCTACACAAGACTATTTTCAACAGATATATTTTTGTGTCACAACAGTCAGGAGACACTACTGTTTTTCTTTACGGAAAAAACTACCAAAACCTGAATAATAGAGATTTTTTACCGTGGAACAGCAAAACCACAGTTATAATTTACTGGTGTATACCAGGCTTTTTAAAATATATATATATTTGCGGCTGAACAGTGAGCGACACACTCAAACTGTTTTTTTTAGATACAAATGGCCCAAAAGTGGATAATACAGAGGTTTGTACCGTGGAACTGCAAAACCACACTTGTATTTCTCGGGCCTACACCAAACTATTTTCAACAGATCTATTTGTGTCTGAAAAATCAGGGAGACACAATTTTTTTTTTTTTACAGCAAAAAATGCAAAAAGCAGGATAATAGAGACTTTTTACCGTGGAACAGCAAAAGCACACTTCTGTCTCTCTGGCCTACACCAGACTATTTTCAACAGATATATTTGTGTCTGAAAAATCAGGGAGACACTTATTATTTTTATACAGCAAAAAATGCCAAAAACAGGATAATAGAGATGTTTTACCGTGGAACATCAAAACCACAGTAATAATTTACTGGTGTATACCAGGCTTTTTAAAATATATATATATTTGCGGCTGAACAGTGAGCGACACACTCAAACTGTTTTTTTTAGATACAAATGGCCCAAAAGTGGATAATACAGAGGTTTGTACCGTGGAACTGCAAAACCACACTTCTATTTCTCGGGCCTACACCAGACTATTTTCAACAGATATATTTGTGTCTGAAAAATCAGGGAGACACTATTTTTTTTTTTTTTACAGCAAAAAATGCAAAAAGCAGGATAATAGAGATTTTTTACCGTGGAACAGCAAAAGCACACTTCTGTCTCTCTGGCCTACACCAGACTATTTTCAACAGATATATTTGTGTCTGAAAAATCAGGGAGACACTATTATTATTTCTATACAGCAAAAAATGCCAAAAACAGGATAATAGAGATGTTTTACCGTGGAACATCAAAACCACAGTAATAATTTACTGGTGTATACCAGGCTTTTTAAAATATATATATATTTGCGGCTGAACAGTGAGCGACACACTCAAACTGTTTTTTTTAGATACAAATGGCCCATAGAACTGCAAAACCACACTTCTATTTCTCTGGCCTACACCAGACTATTGCCAACAGATATATTGGCACACTTTTTTTTGGGGGGGGCGGGGGGGGGGGGGGCACCAAAAGGTTAATAAGATGGGTATTTGTACATTGTGAAGGAGGAAAAAAAAAGAGGATTTAGATTAAAAAAAAAAGGATTTTTCCTGGCCCCCGGGACCTGGAGCTAAGTCCAGCAATTTCAGCAACAGGAGCAGCACACAGGACTGTAATGCAGCGTTTGCTGGTATAACCACTGCGTCTCCTATACAGCCTGCCTGCCTGCCTGCCTGCCTGATATACCTGGGATGGATATTAGTCCTGAGAAGGACTGTTTGTTTGATCTGGCAGCCTTTACAGACCCTACACTAACTATTTTGCAGGATATATCTCTCCCTAAATCAGCAGCGCTGTCCCTACACTGTCTGATCCGGAGCGACTGTGTCCAAGATGGCGGCGCCCGGTTTTAAATACTCGAGGTGACACTGTGCGGCCAGCCAATCACTGTAATGCCCACAAACAACATGGCTGCGGCATTACAGTGACTGGCTGGCAATCCCTGCATGTTCATTGGCTCTGTAAAGAGCGCCAAACATGCAGGGCGGAGACCCGAGCTCCCGCCCGAGTAACCCGGAAATGCTCGGTGCTCGCCGAACATCCCGAGTAGCGTGATGCTCGGGCGAGTACCGAGCAGTGTCGAGCATGTTCGCTCAACACCAATAATTATATTTTTACCACAAAAAATGTTTTACCCTCAGATTTTACATTTTCACACAGGGCAATGGGTAAAAATGGTGCCAAAATGTGTCACACAATTTCTTCTAAAAGTGGCAATACCCCATATGTGGCTGTATCGTACCACTTCGCCATACGGCGAGATCTGGAAGGGACGGAGCGCTATTTGACAATTGGAGAACAAATTATTGTAGAATAGGCATTTGGATTTGGGAGCACAACATTTTCTGAATTTCTTTTGGGGGTCAAGGTCCTTTTGGCTTTTCCAGAGCCTTTCTGCTACTAGAAACTTGGAAGTCCCTTATATTTTTAACAGATGACGGACCTGAGTGAGGACTAGCTTTTTTTGAGGACTGAGTTGAAGCTTTTATTGGGAACATTTTACGTAACATTTATCCGGCGCTTTAGGCTGAGCACTTACATCGGGGTTTCCATCTAAATTTCCAAGATGTAATTCAGATGAAACCCCTGCGGGATGCGTTCACTGTAATGAGGCAGCAGAGTTACTCTGGACTCCGTCTGGCCTCTGTTTAGCGGTGTCCTTTTTTTCAGAAGTGCACAAAACTGTGGCCAACCGCACTTTTATGCACGCCTAAAAAAACTGACACCATGGGATCACAGGCCAGACGGCATCCACAGTGGCCTATATCTGCCTCATTACATGAAATCTTCCGTCATGGGTTCCATCTGAATCACGTATTTTAGAGATTTACACAGAAACTCTCGTGTAAGTGCTCAGCACAGAGCGCAGGATAAATGTGAGCAGAGCCTTACTGCGTTCTTTGGGAGACATAATAAACAAATCAGTAGCAGGTGAAGAATTGGTTTTATTTATTTTTTACGCCGTTCCTCGTGCGGTATAAGTGATGAGATTACTTTATTCTTCGGGTTGGTGCGATTACAGCGATACCAGATTTATATCTGTTTTTTATGACTGACAGCTGTCACACACTAAAAGACCCTTTTTTAGCAAAATCTAGTTTTTGCATCGCCATATTTTGAGAGCTATAATTTTTCCATATTTCGGCCGACAGAGTCATGTGATGGCTTGTTTTTTGCGGGACGAGTTGACATTTTTATTGGTACCATGTTTGGGTATGTGACATTTTTTGATCGCTTTCTATTCCCTTTTTGGGAGGTAAAATTAACAAAAACCAACAATTCAGGAATTGTTTTTGAGGTTTTTTTTTATGCCGTTCTGCGTGTGGTAAAAGTGATAAGGCAGCATTATACTGTATATTTTTTTAATTTTTGGGCGCTTTTACACAATAAAACAATTTTATAGAAACATTTTTTTTTGCACCGCTTTATTCTGAGAGTTATAACGTTTTTATTCTTCGGCTGTATGGCGGCTTTTTTTTGTGGACGTTTTCAGCGGCACCATTTTTATTTCCATTTTGCTTTTTGATCGCATTTTTTTCCACTTTTTGTTTGGCGATATGATGAAAAAGCATAGTTTTTGCTCCGTTTTTTATTTATTTTTATTACGGTGTGCACAGAAGGAGTTAATTAGTGTGACAGTTTTATAGATCGGGTTGTTTCGGACGCGGCGATACCAAATATGTGTACTTTTTTTGTTTTTGCATAAATATACGGATTTATTGGTTTAATATTTTATTTATTTATTTTTATTTATTTTGTGATTTTTTTTTTAACTGTTTGAAAACATTTTTTAGACTTTTTTTTTACATTTTTACTTAGTCCCTGTATGGGACATTAATTTTTATTTTTCTAATCACTGTTCTCATGCAATGCAATAGACATGTATTGCATTGCATGAGAGCTTTGCTGACAGTTTCACACTGTCTGTCTCCTGCTAGACTTCAGCTGCAGGCTGAGCCTAGCAGGACACCATATTTGGCAGATCCGGAGGTGGTCATGTGACCTCCGGTTGCCATGACAACGGCAGGTCCTGTAAGACATCAGGGGGCCGTCGGAGAGGTAAGTGGACGACCTCCTCTCCTCTCACTATCTTCTAAATGCCGCGATCACTATAGATCGTAGCATATAGAAGATAGCAAAGGGTTAACATCATTGGGACCTGGTCCAATCAGGTCGCGATGATGTCCCCTGTCAGAGCTGTCGCTCTGCACCGCACCCGCAGTGCTTGCAGGACCCTGGGGGTCCTGAGGGCTGCGGGACCACCGACCGTTCATAAACGTCGGCGCTGCACAGAGCCCAGGCAGCGCCGACGTTTATGTACAGTGGGCGGTCGGGAAGCGGTTAATGGTTGGCAAGATGTTATTTTCCTGAAATTCTGTGCCCTTTACTCTTCACACATACCTTTGATCATTGTGGCCAAAGAGTTCTATTTTAACCTCATCGGTCCACAGGTCTTGTTTCTAAAATGCATCAGGCTTGTTTAGATGTTCTTTTGCATGCTTCTTTTTATGGGGAGGAAGCAGGACAGGCTTTCTTCTGATGACTCTTCCATGAAGGCCATTGTTTTTGCAGGTGTCTCTGAACAGTAGAACAATGTTCCACAACTCCAGAGTCTGCTAAATCTTTCTGAAGGTCTTTTGCAGTCGAGCAGGCGTTCTGATTTATCTCCCTAGCAATCCTATGAGCGTCTCTCACTGAAACTTTGCTTGGCCTTCTTGACCTCTACTATTCCTGTTAACTGCAATTTCTTAATTACATTTCGAACTGAGGAAAGGGCAACTTGAAAACGCTTTGCTATCTTCTTATAGCCTTCTTCTGCTTTGTGGCTTCTCATTCTCATTTTCAGAGTGCTAGGCAGCTGCTTAGAAGAACCCATGGCTGTTTTTTGGCACAAGGTAGGAGGAAGATGTGTTTTTATAAAGCTGGGAAATTTGCATCACCTGGCCTTTCCTAACGATAGTGAACATGCCATAACCCTAACAGGCTAATTAAGGTCTAAAACCTTGGACAAAGTTATCAGAGCACACAAACCTCCAAGGGTGCCCAAACGTTTGCATCGGCCCATTTTCCTTTTTGTAATTTTTAAAATGTAAAAAATGACCATATATATATATATATATATATATATATATATATATATATATATATACAGTACAGACCAAAAGTTTGGACACACCTTCTCATTTAAAGATTTTTCTGTATTTTCATGACTATGAAATTTGTACATTCACACTTAATGCATCAAAACTATGAATTAACACATGTGGAATTATATACTTAACAAAAAAGTGTGAAACAACTGAAAATATGTCTTATATTCTAGGTTCTTCAAAGTAGCCACCTTTTGCTTTGATGACTGCTTTGCACACTCTTGGCATTCTCTTGATGAGCTTCAAGAGGTAGTCACTGGAAATGGTTTTCACTTCACAGGTGTGCCCTGTCAGGTTTAATAAGTGGGATTTGTTGCCTTATAAATGGGGTTGGGACCATCAGTTGTGTTGTGCAGAAGTCTGGTGGATACACAGCTGATAGTCCTACTGAATAGACTGTTAGAATTTGTATTATGGCAAGAAAAAAGCAGCTAAGTAAAGAAAAACGAGTGGCATTCATTACTTTAAGAAATGAAGGTCAGTCAGTGCGAAAAATTGGGAAAACTTTGAAAGTGTCCCCAAGTGCAGTTGCAAAAACCATCAAGCGCTACAAAGAAACTGGCTCACATGAGCACTGCCCCAGGAAAGGAAGACCAATAGTCACCTCTGCTTCTGAGGATAAGTTTATCCGAGTCACCAGCCTCAGCAATCGCAGGTTAACAGCAGCTCAGATTAGAGACCAGGTCAATGCCACACAGAGTTCTAGCAGCAGACACATCTCTTCAACAACTGTTAAGAGGAGACTTTGTGCAGCAGGCCTTCAAGGTAAAATAGCTGCTAGGAAACGACTGCTAAGGACAGACAACAAGCAGAAGAGACTTGTTTGGGATAAAGAACACAAGCAATGGACATTAGACCAGTGGAAATCTGTGCTTTGGTCTGATGAGTCCAAATTTGAGATCTTTGGTTCCAACCACCGTGTCTTTGTGCGACGCGGAAAAGGTGAACGGATGGACTCTACATGCCTGCTTCCCACCGTGAAGCATTGAGGAGGAGGTGTGATGGTGTGGGGGTGCTTTGCTGGTGACACTGTTGGGAATTTATTCAAAATTGAAGGCATACTGAACCAGCATGGCTACCACAGCATCTTGCAGCGGCATGCTATTCCATCCGGTTTGCGTTTAGTTGGACCATCATTTATTTTTCAACAGGACAATGACCCCAAACACACCTCCAGGCTGTGTAAGGGCTATTTGACCAAGAAGGAAAGTGATGGCGTGCTACGCCAGATGACCTGGCCTCCACAGTCACCAGACCTAAACCCAATCGAGATGGTTTGGGGTGAGCTGGACCGCAGAATGAAGGCAAAAGGGCCAACAAGTGCTAAGCATCTCTGGGAACTCCTTCAAGATTGTTGGAAGACCATTTCCGGTGAATACCTCTTGAAGCTCATCAAGAGAATGCCAAGAGTGTGCAAAGCAGTCATCAAAGCAAAAGGTGGCTACTTTGAAGAACATAGAATATAAGACATTTTCAGTTGTTTCACACTCTTTTGTTAAGTATATAGTTCCACATGTGTTAATTCATAGTTTTGATGCCTTCAGTGTGAATGTACAATTTTCATAGTCATGAAAATACAGAAAAATCTTTAAATGAGAAGGTGTGTCCAAACTTTTGGTCTGTACTGTATATGACGCGCCCCCTGGGCCAGTGTTGTTAGGGATACCCGGAGCCGGATCAGATGGGGGTTGTAGTCTCCGAGTGGCTGTGACCCAGTCCGTGCCCAGGGTGTCAAGCTCAGTGTGTGGCAGTCCTTACTGATGTTACTAAAGTTCTTTATGTCGACTACGCCACCCGTTGAATTGCGGTCACTACGGCCGCCGCTGCAGCAGGGTCCGCTGAGGCTGATGGTGTTTGTGCAGCCCAGGTAGAATAACCCCCAACGGGAGGGGTATAGCCTCAGGGGGTCAGGTGCAGAGGATGGTGGTTGTGGAGGTGCAGTGAGGATGGAAATGAGAGTCAGAGTCGGGCTGTGCAGTTCAGGGTTTGTTTACTTACTGCTGTTCTTGAACCGGTCACTCCGGCCTTGAGTGACCACCCGAGCCGTGCTGCGTCCACCAGGTCCTGGACTCGGCCAACCCCCAAGTAGTTCTGGAGCGTGGTTCTGAGCTCCCTTTCTGTCCTGTCCTCGTCTCTGGCCTTCCCCACCAGGGATCCACCTAAGTCCGGCTCCCTCGGGCCTCTTGGTGGTAAACCCTTGTCTCTGGGTTCCCTGACCCTATTCGTGGTCTGCCTTCCGGGTGGATTTAGTGGGTGGTCGTGGCAGATCCTGCCCACGACCTCCGGTCTCTGGCTAAGGTGTGCTGTAGCCTCTGCCAGCTTGGGATCCGGTACCCTGTTGCCAACTCTTCACCCTCTGGTCTAATTTGGGCTCTTGGAGTTCCTTCTTTCTCCCCCTCTGGGTCTTTCTTTCTCCTCTCTCTCTCTTGGCCTTGGGGCTGCTCTGCTCCTCTGCTTTCCTCCACTGCTCTGCAAAAGACTGACAGAATGACCAGCCTTCTGCAAAAGACTCCTCTGCAAAGACTCTGATCTAAGATGGTGCCCACCTTATATACTCCCTCTATGTGTGAGCTCAGGTGACCAGCACCCAATGAGCTCCTAACTTTACCCAGACTGCTCCCCCTATCTGCCCCTACACTACTGGGATATTCCACCCCCCTCCCACTCCAGCCAGGAACAGACACTGTCGTACCTGCACATTTCTCTAGTGGGAGTACCATCGGTCTGTTCCTCGGAAATGGGATGTGTGTAGTGCATGCAGCTAACTGAGCTCAGTTCCACACTCCATCCTTACCCGGGAGTGGAATATCACACCTCTGGGTTGAGGTGCAATACCCATGTAGCAGCCGAATCCTCAGGGTGCTACATATATATATATATATATATATATATATATAGCCTGAAATACAAAGGTAATGTGTCATCTTTAACTTTAGGCCTTTTAGAGATCATTTCATCTTCAACTTGCTTAACTGTTCACAATGATAGTAATTTTGACCAAGGCAGGGGTGCCCAAACTATTACATTACTTTTACCACAGAATGTACGCTATAAAAACAAAACACAAGAAAAATGGCGGAAGTGCATTTTTTCCTAATTCACTACTCTTGGAATTTTTTCCAGTGACTTCAATGACAAAATGAATTGTGTTATTCAAAACTATAACTTGTCATACATACAGGGAGGGGTGTTGTTCCCCCTTTTTGTGCTATGGATCTAGTCTATATAAATTTCCATGGGCAGTTGCAAAACAGTAAGGTCTGGATCGTGCTCTGCCCTTGTCTATTTTGAGGTCTACTAACAAACTACTGAGGTGAACTGCAAGAGTTATGGACCATGATGATTAGGTACACCTTGTTGTGGTGGGATGGTTTTTAAGCTCTTTTGCTCAAAATGGTGTCAACTAAGTACCCTATGTTATCTAAATATACTATTACTATTTATTTACTGCAGGATATTTGCTCATTTTGTTTTTATCCTATGTTCTGTCTGTTAAATGGCCAGTGTGAATGTGCACCTACAAATTGCACTTATACCAACATGTGTTTCGGCTCGTTTCTTTGATTTTTCTTTAAAAATTGGTCAAGAGACTAAATCTTAGGCAAGCTAGTTGAGCTTTTGTTCTTTTCTAGATTCGATTTTGTTGTAGCATTCAAACCTAATACTAAAAACTTAAAAGCAGATACAATCTCCCTAAGTTTCTGTCAATCTCCGACTGATGACTCTCAACTGAGATAGAAAAAAAGGAGGGCACTACCCAAAATGGTATACCTAGGGATCTACCCGTCACATACAATAGTGAACAACAGTGATTAACAAAGAAAAAAGCAGTATGCATAAACGATCACCAATAAAGTAAAAAATATATAATTTTATTAATACAGACTAAACAAACAAAGAATTAAAAGCAATTAAAAAAGCATGACACTAATCAATGTACCGAACCAGCACACAATAATGTCTTGGTCAATCATCCAAAAATATATATATGTGACCAATCTATTAATATATACTCATATAAAATACATCCTAATGATCCTAGGACATAATGGTAACACTCCATACTTATAATTATAAACAACAATATTGGATCAATATCATACAAAATAGTACTCATATAATGAGACATAAGAATATACCATGCTGTTGTCACAAACTGCCCAGATAGAGTGGATAATCAAGGAAATTAAAGATGAGTTGAATAAGGATATAAAAAATAATGAGCTGCTGCAAATGCAGTCAAAGATCAGTGTATCCTGGCCAGATACAGAGAGGATTAAGCCCAACCCCACGTGTATCGCCACTATTCCAGTGGCTTCATCAGGGTAGGCAATAATGGTGGGACAGTTTATTTAATCATGTATATATAGTGTTAGAAATTACCATGATATAAGCAAGCTGTGAGAGGCATCCACGGAGACGTCTGCCGCTATATAAGTGCGCACTCGCATATCAAAGGGAGCCTGAAACGCAATAGGCACCCGGAGGCAGAATGCAAAATGTTTCAGGTCGGCCAAAGGACGTATGATCGCGTGCACAACGCACCATAAGCGTGTGTGCACATATAAAAAGAAAGCACGGAGCACCAATACGGTATGGTTCCTGGTCAACCCAGGGATAGTACATGCTTGCATACAAGGAGACAGAACCAGCAAGGAGGGCAAAGAGGATGAAGGTGGATGGTACAAGAACAATCCAATTAACTATCAGCGCACATGAGCCAATAATATGCGGAGTAGATAGTACTATCACAACAAGAAAGATGTGACCACCTAATCAAAGTTACTATGAAATAAATAAATAAATGAATTACAATCTCTAATAATCAGATTAACTTATATTTATGTGGTATCTGTGTGACAGGTGTGGTGCGAAAGTGAATATAGCTGCATGTTTTTCTCAATATCTGACATGAAATCAGAATAAACCTTTCCCGTTTTAGGGCAATTGGGATTACCATAATTTTTAATATTTACAAATGGCAGAATAATGAGAGAGAGAATGTTTTAAGGCATTTTTATTACTTACTGCCCATATAATGATGTCATGTGTTTGGAAGCTTCTGATAGTTTTTTTGTCAACATGTGAGTTAATTAGAGACACACCTGTGCATGTATTTTAATGCACACCTGAAACACACGGCTTCTTTGTGTAACATCATGGGAAAGTCTAAAGAAATCAGCCAAGATATCAGGGAGAAAATTGTGGAGTTGCACAAGTCTGACTCATCCTTGGGTACAATTTCAAGATACCTGAAGGCGCCTCGTTCATCTGTACAAAAAATTATACGCAAGTACAAACAAGATGGGAATGTTCAGCCATCATACTGCTCAGGAAGGAGACGGGTTCTGTGTCCCGGAGATGAAAGTGCTTTGGTCCGACATGTGCATATCAACTCAAGGACAAAAGCAAAAGACCTTGTGAAGATGATGGTGGAAGCAGGTAAGATTGTGTCAATAACCACAGTGAAACGAGTACTGTATCAACATGGTCTGAAAGGCCACTCTGCCAGAAAGAAGCCATTACTCCAAAATAAACATAAAAAAGCCAGATTAATGTTTGCAAATACACACAGGAACAAAGACCTTAATTTTTGGAGACATGTCCTGTGGTCTGATGAAGCTAAAATTGATCTTTTTGGGCATAATGATCATCATTACATTTGGAGGAAAAAGGGAGAAGTTTGGAAGCCTAAGAACACCATGCCAACTGTGAAACACGGGTGGCAGCATCATGTTGTGGGGTTGTTTTGCTGCAGGAGGGACTGGTGCACTTCACAAAATATATGGAATCATGAGAAAATAAGATTATGTGGCAATACTGAAGCAACATCTCAAGACGTCAGCCAGGAAGTTAAAGCTTGGGCGGAAATGGCGCAACTGGACAATGACCTGAAGCATACTGCCAAAACAGTAACAAAGTGGCTGAAGGATAGCAAAGTCAATGTTTTGGAGTGGCCATCACAAAGCCCTGACCTCAATTCTATTGAAAATTTATGGGCAAAGCTGAAAAGGCAGGTGCGAGCATGGCGACCTACAAATCTGGATCAGTTGCACCAGTTTTGTCAGGAGGAATAGGCCCAAATTCCGACCAACTACTGTGAGAAACTTATGGAAAGATATCGCAAACATTTAACCCAAGTCATTCAGTTTAACCGGTTCCCGACCGCCCACTGTAGATAAACGTCGGCGCTTGCCGGGCTCTGTGCAGCGCCGACGTTTAAAAACGGTGGGTGGTCTCGCAGCGCTCAGGACCCCCAGGGTCCTGCAAGCGCTGCGATTCCGGTGCAGAGCGTTAGCTCTGACAGGGGACATCATCGGGACCTGATTAGATCAGGCCCCAGTGATGTTAACCCTTAGCTGTCTTCTATATGCTGTGATCTATTGTGATCGCGGCATATAGGAGACAGCAGGAGGAGAGGGGGTCGTCAACTTACCTCTCCGAAGACCTCCGAGTCCTTCCAGGACCTGGGGTTGCTATGGCAGCTGGAGGTCACATGACCGCCTCCAGCTCTGCCATATATGGTGTCCTGTCTGGCTCAGCTGCAGCTGTAGCCAGACAGGAGACTCTGACTGAAACAGTCAGGGAAGATCTCATGTAATGTAATATATGTCTATTACATTACATGAGATCAGAGATCAGAAAAATAAAAATTAATGTCCCATACAGGGACTAAGAAAAAATGTGAAAAAAAGTAAAAAAAAAGTTTTTAAACTATTAATAAAAAAATCACAAAATAAATAAAAATAAATAAATAAAATATTAAACCAATAAATCCGTATATTTTTACAAAACCAAAAAAAGTACACATATTTGGTATCGCCGCGTCCGAAACAACCCGAGCTATAAAACTGTCACACTAATTAACTCCTTCTGTGCACACCGTAATAAAAATAAATAAAAAACGGAGCAAAAAAATATGCTTTTTCATCATATTGCCAAACAAAAAGTGGAAAAAAATGCGATCAAAAAACAAAATAGAAATAAAAATGGTACCACTGAAAACGTCATCTTGTTACGCAAAAAAAAAGCCGCCATACAGCTCCATCAGCCGAAAAATAAAAAAGTTATAGCGCTCAGAATAAAGCAATGCAAAAAAAATATTTTTTTCTATAAAATAGTTTTATTGTGTAAAAGCGCCAAAACATAAAAAAAATACAGTAAGTGTAGTATCGCTGTAAACGTACTGACCCGAAGAATAACGCTGCCTGATCACTTTTACCACACGCAGAACGGCATAAAAAAAAAACTCAAAAAACAATTCCTGAATTGTTTGTTTTTGTTAATTTTACCTCCCAAAAAACGGAATAGAAAGCGATCAAAAAATGTCACGTCCCCAAAAATGGTACCAATAAAAATGTCAACTCGTCCCGCAAAAAACAAGCCATCACATGACTCTGTCGGCCGAAATATGGAAAAATTATAGCTCTCAAAATATGGTGATGCAAAAACTAGATTTTGCAAAAAAAGCGTCTTTTAGTGTGTGACAGCTGTCAGTCATAAAAACCAGATATCAATCTGGTATCTCTGTAATCACACCGACCCGAAGAATAAAGTAATCTAATCAGTTATATCACACTAGGAACGGCGTAAAAAATAAATAAAACCAATTCTTCACCTGCTACTGATTTGTTTATTATGTCCCCAAAGATCCCAGTAAGGCTCTGCCCACATTTATCCTGTGCTCTGCGCTGAGCACTTACACCAGAGTTTCCGTGTAAATCTCTGAAATACATGATTCAGCCGGAACCCATGACGGAAGATTCCCTGTAATGAGACAGATATAGGCCACTGTGGACGCCGTCTAGCCTGGGATCCCACGGTGTCATTTGTTTTAGGCGTGCATAAAAGTGCGGTTGGCCACAGTTTTGTGCACTTCTGAAAAAAAGGACACCGCTACACAGAGGCCAGACGGTGTCCAGAGTAACTCTGCTGCCTCATTACAGTGAATGGATCCTGCAGGGGTTTCATCTGAATTACATCACTTGGAAATTTAGATGGAAACCCCGATGTAAGTGCTCAGCCTAGAGCGCCGGATAAATGTTACGTAAAATGTTCCCAATAAAAGCTTCAACTCAGTCCTCAAAAAAAGCTAGTCCCCACTCAGGTCCGTCATCTGTTAAAAATATAAGGGACTTCCAAGTTACTGGTAGCAGAAAGGCTCTGGAAAAGCAAAATGACCCTTGCCCCCCAAAAGAAATTCAGAAAATTTTGTGCTCCCAAATCCAAATGCCTATTCTACAATAATTTGTTCTCCAATTGTCAAATAGCACTCCGTCCCCCCCAGATCTCACCGTATGGCTAAGCGGTACGATACAGCCACATATGGGGTATTGACACTTTTAAAAGAAATTGTGTGACACATTTTGGCACCATTTTTACCCATTGCCCTGTTTGAAAATGTAAAATCTGAGGGTAAAACATTTTTTTGTGGTAAAAATATAATTATGATTTTTTCACTGCCCAATGGTATAAATTTAAAAATTAAAAAATACTCACTACTTCCCTAGATGAATTCCTTGAGAGGTGTAGTTTACAAAATGGGGTCATTTGTGGAGGTTTCTGCTGTTTTGGCATGTCAGCGACTCTTCAAATGTGACATGGTGTCTGCTGCCTATCCCAGCCAACATAGCGCTCCTTTCTCTTCCGAACCCTGCCGTACACCAAAGCAGTGGTTTTCCCCCACATATGGGGTATCGGCGTACTCAGGAGAAATTGTACAACAAATTTCATGGTGCAATTTCTCCGGTTATCCTTATGATAATGCAAAATTAGGGGATGAAAAACATTTTTTATGGGAAAAATGTGAAAATTTTATTTTCACGGCTCAATATTATAAACTTCTGTGAAGCAGCTGGGGGTGCAAGGTGCTCACCACACATCTAGATAAGTTCCCTAAGGGGTCTAGTTTCCAAAATGGTGGCACTTGTGGGGGGTTTCCACTGTTTAGTCACATTAGGGGCTCCCCAAATGCGACATGGCGTCTGCTAATTATTCAAACAAATTTTACATTCAAAAAGTCAAATGGCGCTCCTTCCCTTTCAAACCCTGCCATGCGCCCAAACAGTAATTTGCCTCCACATATGGGGTATCAGCGTGTTCAGGAGAAATTGCACAACAAATTTCATGGTGCAATTTATCCTATTACCCTTATGATAATGCAAAATTAAGGGATGAAAAACGGTTTTGTGGGAAAAATGTGAAAATTTTATTTTTACGGCTCAATATTATAAACTTCTGTGAAGCAGCTGGGGGTGCGAGGTGCTCACCACACATCTAGATAAGTTCCCTAAGGGGTCTAGTTTCCAAAATGGTGTCACTTATGGGGGGTTTCCACTGTTTAGGCACATCAGGAGCTCTCCAAACGCAACATGGCGTCTGCTAATTATTCAGACAAATTTTACATTCAAAAAGTCTAATGGCGCTCCTTCCCTTCCGAACCCTGCAGTGCGCCCAAACAGTGGTTTTCCCTCACATATGGGGTATCAGCACGCTCAAGAGAAATTGCACAAAAAAATTTGGGGTCTACTTTTTCCTGTTACCCCTGTGAAAATAAAAAAAATTGGGTCTAAAGTAACATTTTTGTGAAAAAAGTTAAATGTTAATTTTTTTTTTCCACATTCCAAAAATTCCTGTGAAGCACCTGAAGTGTTAATAAAGTTCTTGAATGTGGTTTTGAGCACCTTGAGGGGTGCAGTTTTTAGAATGGTGTCAATTTTGGGTATTTTCTGTCATAAAGACCCCTCAAAGTGACTTCAAATATGATGTGGTCCCTAAAAAAATGTTTTTGTAAATTTTGTTGGAAAAATGAGAAATCGCTGGTCAACTTTTAACCCTTATAGCTCCCTAACAAAAAAAAATTTTGGTTCCAAAATTGTGCTGATGTAAAGTAGACATGTGGGAAATGTTATTTATTAACTATTTTGTGTGACATATCTCTCTGATTTAAGGGCATGAAAATTCAAAGTTTGAAAATTGCAAAATTTTCTAAATTTTCGCCAAATTTCCGATTTTTTCACAAATAAACGCAAGTTATATGGAAGAAATTTTACCACTATCATGAAGTACAATATGTCATGAAAAAACAGTCTCAGAATCAGGGGAATACATTGAAGCGTTCCAGAGTAATTACTTCATAAAGTGACAGTGGTCAGAATTGAAAAAATTGGCCCGGTCACGAAGGCAAAAACAGGCTCTGGCGCGAAGTGGTTAAAGTCAATGGTACCAAATACTAATGAAATTATGTAAACTTTTGACTTTGCAGTAAGTAATAAAAATGCCTTAAAACATTATCTCTCCCATTATTCTGGCATTTGGCAAATATTAAAAATTATCTTAATCCTAATTGACCTAAAACGAGAAAAGTTTATTCTGATTTCATGTCAGATATTGAGAAAAACATGCATATGTGTCTTTTTATATAGTGCGTGTAAACTTCTGGTTTCAACTGTATATATTTTTGGAGGATTGACCAAAACATTATTGTGTTCTGGTTCGGTACATTGATTAGTGTTATGTTTTACTAATTGCTTTTAATTCTTTGTTTGTTTAGTCTGTATTAATAAAATTATATATTTTATGACTCTAACTAGTTACTATTCTATTCTTGGTGAGGACATAGTTGTGTCCTCTGTATTTCTAGATCTGACTGAAGAAACCCAAATTAACCTAAGAATTTAGCTCTTGATAATTGTCCAGAAAAATACTTTTGTTCCTCCTCAGTTTCAGCTGCGAGTCTTGCAGGAGTCCCATGATTTAGTACTTACAGATCACCCTCAGATAGATAACACACTTCAACTTGTAGCCAATTTTTTTTTGTGGGCCAACCATGGCTAGGGACTGTAGGCAAAATGTGGAATCTACACATGAATTTCCATCTGAAACATCCTCTGTAATTTCGTATTCCAAATGTATTTCATAAATTTCTGCATAAAATACATTGATAGCCTGATCACCTTATCGGAGATCCTCCTCATCCTGTTATCATCAGCACTAACTTAGAATATAAAGTGCAAAAACATTATTGATTTTTGTATGGCGAGAGGGTCCTTAGAATATCTGGTCCACCGGAGATGTTTTGATCCTGATGAAAGATTCTGGGTTTTGTCTACTAACATCAATACCAACAACCTGATCAACTAATTTCATGGATCTTTTCTGGGTAAACCAGTATCAATGGGTCCAAAGGCCTCTTTTAAGAAAGCAGGAACTGTGACCTTATCCAGTGTCATCTTCTTGTCACCAGCTGATTCTAGTAATGGAAGAGACGTCATGGTCAATTGAAATGGGTCAGTGCATGTACTGTCCAGCCAGAAATAATGGTGTAACCTGCTTTACTGTCCAGCTTATCAGGGGTAATCAGCTCCCTGCTGTGGCCAAGGGGCAGTAACCTTGTGACCTGACTCAGCTAATTTGATACCCATTGCTAATTGTGGACTGACTGTACTCTCCGTCTTCCTGGTTCTGACCTTGGCTGTCCTACTGGCCTCATCCCTTCTTCCTGACTTTGTCGATTACCTGCCCTCTCTAGTTTAGAGGTAGCTAGTTAACTTTATGTTGCCACCTGCTTCATTTGGCAGCAGCTACTTTGTGGATGCAGCCCAGGGGTCGCTGTCGTAAATCTAGATCAATGTTTAGGTGTGAAAGGGTGAAGGTCAGAATACCTGTGGGACCTGCTAGACCAAGTGGATTACACAATGTCTGCCCATGGAAGTCGTTTTAAGAGCTGCCAGGCTTTCAAGATCAGTTTGCCTTTACACTTATGGTATGTATTAAGCGTTAGTCCTAAATGGATGGTTATTACTGCACGAGGTAGCACTTTGAAAGCCATATACATTACAGTACAAACTGTTTAGTATCAGGAAGGAAAAGAAAATAAGAGACATGAACACAATATCTCTCACCAGAGCTAATTGCATTCATTTATGATCATTCTCAATTAGTATGAATCATCAGCTCAAGAGGCTGAAATACTCCTGGAATTGTAATTTGAGAGTGTTGGGAGAGCTCATTTGCAGAGAATCAGTGACAGCATCCTTAAAATGGTTTTAAAGATGTGGTTTTCTTGTATACTAGACATGTTTACACCTATTAAATTATATGACATTAAGAGCACTAGATATAATCCACAAATCTTATCACTCAGTATTGTAGAAATGATAGATGCAGGAAGTCAATGGAAAAAAAAATAAAACCTTGTTAGAGGCCAATTTCTCCACTTGGACTTTTATCCTACCATGTTCTTCATTGATGATCAGGTTCTGCACACATTTTATTCACTAACAGTTTACACTAGGTTGTAGGTGTAAGAAGGGGCCGAATGAGGATTCCCCTATAAAACATCTATCTGTAGTTCCAGGACAATTTCCATTTAAAACTACAACGTAATCCTTTTTACTGTATCTGCACTTACTTCGTAGTAGACCTAGGGTTACTTTAATATTTCACTATGACTTTTAAAAATAAATAGCAAAAATACGTCCTATACCTTAAAGAGGACCTGTCTCCAGGTCCAAAGTGGGCAGTTTTTGCTCTTATTTTATTCCTGCTACTCACCAAAGTAACCCATTTATTGTTTTTTTTTTTTTTAATCTGCCATAAGGTTCCAGAGGTATGGGCCTTTTTATTCAGTGCTAATTTTTTTGGTCTTTACCAAGGGGGCTTAGCTCACGTTAATTGGTATATGTGTGTGGGGAAACTCCTATGAAGTACAGCCTATGGTTGGGTATCACAAGAAAAGCAAAATTGCAATTCTAGGGGCCTTCAAAGGCTGCCATGGTAACCCATTGGTACTACACAATCACATTGTGTGAGCGGTGATGGGAGCTGATGCATGCCACTATCAGATTGACACCAGCATCTAAATGGTTGACAGCTGCGATCAGAGCTTGGCTCAGGCCTCTGCTGTTAGAGACAGATGCTGGCTCTGTAACAACCGACATTCCCCGTGTGTGTGAGAGCGCCGCTTCACTCTGCATTGAAGGCTTCATTCATTGAAACATTCCCCTTCACTCCGCACGGGGAAGGTTTCAATGAATTCCTCAAGAAGAATTGAAACGCTGCGGATTTTAATATCTGTAACACAGGTCAATTTAAATGAAGAAAATTTATGCCACATGTAGATGAGATTTTTAAATCTCATTAATTTAGCTGGTACTATGTTACACTATAAATTTTCTGCATGCAAATCAGTACCAAATACACATATATCCTGATTCCCAAATGTTTGTTTAAAAACATTTAAAATAGGACATATTCTTGTTATTCATCTACAGTGGGGGAAATAAGTATTTGATGCCTTGCTGTTTTTGTAAGTTTGCCCACTGACAAAGACATGAACAGTCTATAATTTTAACCCCTTACTGGCCTGGTGGTATTATTACGCCCCAGGTCATCATCACCGGTTCAGTGAGGGCTCCGGCGGTGAGCCCGCACTTAACCGAGCAGATGTCAGCTGATTATTACAGATGACATGTGCCCGCAACAGCCGCGGGTGGAATGGTGATCCACCCGGGGCTGTGAACCAGCTAAATGCCGCTGTCAATCTCTGACAGCGGCGTTTAACAGCGCCGCAAGCGCGTCACTTACCCCGCCCATCGGTGACCCCGTCACGTGATCGCGGGTCACTGATGGGTGGGCATGACAACCCTGGGTCTGCAGCAGACCCCAGTGGTTGTCATGTAAAGATCGCTATGAGCGCCACCTAGTGGTCGGCGCTCATAGCACAGGAGCATTTCTGCTACATAGAGGTGATCTGTTCATCACCTCTATGTAGCAGAGGCGATCAGACAGTTGCTACTTCTAGTCTCCTATGGAGACTATAGAAGCGAGCAAAAAGTGTAAAAAAAAATGTTTTTAAAAATATTAAAAAAATATAAAAGTTTAAATCACCCCCTTTTGGCCCATTCAAAATAAAATAAAAAATAAACCCCACATATACATATTTGGTATCACCGCATTCAGAATCGCCCGATCAATATAAAAAAACAATTAATCCGATCGGTAAACGGCATAACGAGAAAAAAATTCCAAACGTCAGAATTATGTTTTTTTTGGTCGACGCAACATTGCAATAAAATGCAATAACGGGTGATCAAAACATTGTATCTACCCCAAAATAGTATGAATAAAAACGTCAGCCCGGCGCGCAAAAAATAAGCCCTCACCCGGCCCCAGATCCCAAAAAATGAAGACGCTACGGGTCTCGGAAAATGGTGCAATTTATTTTTTTTTTTTAGCAAACTTTGGATTTTTTTTTCACCACTTAAATAAAAAAGAACCTATACATGTTTGGTATCTACGAACTCATAATAACCTGGAGAATAATAGCGGCAGGTCAGTTTTAGCATCCAGTGAACGTGGAAAGAAAAAAAAAACCAACAACTGTGGAACTGCATTTTTTTTGCAATTTCACCGCACTTGGAATTTTTTTTCCAGTACACGATATGGTAAAACTAGTAATGGCGTTTAAAAGTACAACTCGTCCCGCAAAAAGTAAGCCCTCACATGGCCATATTGCCCAAAAAATAAAAACGCTATGGCTCTGGGAACAAGGGGAGCAAAAAACAAAAATGCAAAAATGGAAAATCCCAAGGTTGTAAAGGGGTTAAGGGTAGGTTAATTTTAACATTGAGAGATAGAATATCCTCCCCAAAAAATCAAGAAAATCACATTGTATAAATTAGATAATTATTTTGCAGTGAGAAATAAGTATTTGATCCCTCTGGCAAACAACACTTAATACTTGGTGGCAAAACCATTGTTGGCAAGCACAGCAGTCAGACATTTTTAGTAGTTGATGATGAGGTTTGCGCACATGTCAGGAGGAATTTTGGTCCACTCCTATTTGCAGATCATCTCTAAATCATTAAGATTTTGAGGCTGTCGCTTGGCAACTCGGAGCTTCAACTCCCTCGATAAGTTTTCTATGGGATTAAGGTCTGGAGACTGGCTAGGCCACTCCATGGCCTTACTGTGCTTCTTTTTGAGCCACTCCTTTGTTGCCCTGGCTGTATGTTTTGGGTCATTGTCTTGTTGAAAGACCCAGCCACGACCCATCTTCAATGCTCTTACTGAGGGAAGGAGGTTGTTGGCCAAAATCTCGCGATACATGACCCCATCCATCTTTCCCTCAGTAAGGTGCAGTCGTCATTGTCCCCTTAGCAGAAAAGCACCCCCAATATAATGTTTCCCCCACCATGCTTCACGGTTGGGACGATATTCTTAGGGCTGTACTCATCCTTCTTCTTCCTCCAAACACGGCGAGTTGAGTTAATGCCAAAGAGCTCAATTTTTGTCTCATCTGACCACAGCACCTTCTCCCAATAACTCACAGAACCATCCAGGTGTTCATTGGAAAACTTCAGACAGGCCTGCACACGTGTCTTCTTGAGCAGGGGGACCTTGCGGGCACTGCAGGATTTTAAACCTTTAAGGCGTAATGTGTTACCAATGGTTTTCTTGGTGACTGAGGTCCCAGCTGCCTTGAGAACATTAACAAGTCCCCCCCGTATAGTTTTAGGCTGATCTCTCACCTTCCTCATGATCAAGGATACCCCATGAGGTGAGATTTTGCATGGTGCCCCAGATCGATGTCAATTGACAGTCATTTTGTATTTCTTCCATTTTCTTACTACAGTATTGCAGCAACAGTTGTCTCCTTCTCATGCAGCATCTTACTTATGGATTTGTAGCCCATTCCAGCTTTGTGCAGGTCTATGATCTTGTCCCTGACATCCTTAGAAAGCTCTTTGGTCTTGCCCATGTTGTAGAGGTTAGAGTCTGACTGATTAATGGAGTGTGTGGACAGGAGTCTTTTATACAGGTGGCTATGTAAGACAGCTGTCTTTAATGCAGGTAACGAGTTGATTAGGAGCGTCTAACTGGTCTGTAGGAGCCTGAACTCATAATAGTTTGTAGGGGATCAAAAACTTATTTCTCACAGTAAAATGCAAAAAAAATATCTAATTTCTACAATGTGATATTCTTGATTTTTTTTTTGGATATTCTATCTCTCAATGTTAAAATTAACCTACCTTTAAAATTATAGACTGTTCTTGTCTTTGTCAGTGGGCAAACTTACAAAAATAGCAAGGGATCAAATACTTATTTCCCCCACTGTAAAAAGGATTTTCAGATTTAGAGAATCCATTTTCAAAAATACTATTAGGCTTAGTTCCTACGATGAGGTTTTGGTGTGTTTTTGACGCTGCGTAATTTTGCAGTGTCAAAAACACAGCGTCTTACAATTCCAGCAAAGTGGATGGGATCTATAGAAATCTCATGCTCACTGTGCTTTATTTTTACTCAGTGTAAACTGACATGCGGTGCGTGTTTCAAATCTGCAACATGTCAATTTCTCTTCCGGTACACTGAGTTTTTTGTGCGGGTTTTCCTCATAGACTTGCATTAGGTGTGGAAATTCAGCAGGTAACAAAATGCCCTTTTTTTTTAGTCCGTTTCCACAACGGAAACACAATGTAATCCGCACCCGAGTATGTCAATAAAGTTTTGTCAAAGCCAAAAACCAGGAAGTATCAAAACCAAAGCAGCTTTATTTAAAGCATGAAACACCAAAAAGAGAAAAAAAAAACGCGATAAAAACGAATGTAAAAAAAAGCGCACAAAAACACAATAAAAAAAATGCAAGTAACCTAATTTAAATAATAGTTGCAGAAATGGTGCAGAAATCCTGCAGCGTCAAAAACTCACCAAAAGCTCATTGTGGGAACGTAGCCTCAGAATTTTGAGTTTATATATGAGGTCCCCTTTTCAGGACCCTTATCTACTGACAAAAGTAACCTGACATATTCACACATTACACTGATATGTGTTTTTAATGGGAACTGTGTAACACTTGTATCCAGATTAGCACAGATTAAATATGACGGCTGGCAGACCCTGCAGTGGACAGCTTCTAATGGGCCATCAACATTTGACTGGTTAGCGTCGACTTAGGATAACTCCTCAGCAATTAGCAGAAAAACATGGTGGCTTCGGTTCTAGTAGCTTGTCAGTGTCTTCAGCTGTGCCTGGTACTGTTATCTTTATTCTTTCATCCAGCAAAGGGGAGTCCATCCACCACTGATCAAATCCTAAGTACAGGACATAAATGTTTTAGTTCTAGAAAGACTCCTTAAAATAGAGGTTTATCAAACCGATATATTTTCTAGATCTCATATATTGATCACGTAGCTTAGACCAGGGGTCAGCAACCTTCTGCTCTAATGAAACTAGAACCAGCATTGTCAGGCCATGTTGGGAATTGTAGTTCCAAAGCAGCTAGACTGGCACAGGTTTCTGGTCATGGCTTTTAGGCTTAGGCTCCATTTGTTTTCCGCACATACCATAGAGGCACATGGAGCACAACTTTGGGTAAGGTTGTCGGGAATTAAACCATGTAAGTCATGGCACTGTTAACTAGCATCAGAACTGTTCTGGGATGCTGTGGCCAGAAACTACAGATAAGCCCCCTGTTTATTCTCCAGATGTGTCTAGTTTACATCAGCATCATTTTTGAAAAATTATTTTGTTAGGATGTGAGAAAAGTTAAAAGTTTAGCAGCAATTTTTTCAACAAATTTTCAACAAAATTTACAAAACCTATTTTTTTTTTTAGACCTGTTCAGATATTTGGAGTGTGTTTGGGAGGTCTATGTCAGAAAACCCCCAAAGTGATAGCATTTTAAAAAACTGCACCCCTCAAAGAATTCAAAACTGCATTCAGAGAGTTTGTTAGTCCTTCAGCACTTTACAGGAACTAATGCAAAATGGAATGAAAAATTACATATATTCTACTAAAATGTAGCTTATGCCTTGAATTTTTCATTTTCACAAGTTGTAATGAGAGAGAATGCACTGAAAATTTTTGGACACAATTTCTAGTAAATGAGGCAATACCCAATATGTAGTCAAAAGCATATGGCATGGCAGGGAAGGGAAGGAACGCTATTTGGAGTGCAATTTTGGCTGGACTAGATTGTGGATGCCATGTTGGATTTTCAGTGCCGCCAGGGCGGCAAAACAACAGATATCCCCTACAAGTGACCCCATTTTGGGAGCTACACTTCTCAATGAGTTAATCTTTTTGGAACCACAGATGCTTCACCAAGGTTTAAAATATTGGGGCATAAAAATGAAAAATTACATCTTTTCCACAAAAATCTTATTTTAGCCCCAAATTTTTCCTTTTCACAAGGGTAACAGGAAAAAAAATGACCCACAGTTTATAAAACAATCTATCCCAAACATGGCAATGCCCCATTTGTGGTGGAACACACGGTAGAGTTCGAAAGGGAAGAAAATCTGTGTGGGTGCTGATTGCAAAACCACTAAGGTAGCAAAAAAGGAAAACTGAAGTGACCCCATTTCAGACACTACACCTTTTAAGGAATTTATCTAGGGTTGCTGTGAGAATTTTGAACCCGCAGGTGCTTCACAGAATTTTATAAAGCTGGGTTGTGGAAATGAAAAAATTTATTTTTTTTCAGCAATATTTTGTTTTAGCTCCAAATTTTTCATTTTCACAAGGGGTAATAGAAGAAAATGGGCCTCCCAGTTTGTAAAGCAATTTCTCCCGAATGCGGCAATACCCATTTATGTGGTCAGAAATTACAGTGTTTGTGTACATGGCGGGGATGAAAAAGGTAAGAATCACTATTTGACTTTTGGAACACAAATTTGGTAGGAAGCTTGTCTATACCACTTGTGTCTGCAAGGTGCTAAAACAGCAGAAAACCTCCTAAAAGACTCTATTTCAGAAACTATACCCTTCACGGAATTCATAAAGGGGCATAATGAGCATTCTTAACCCACAGATTTTTCATCAATTTGTTTACCATTAGACTGCGAAAATTAAATTTGTTACAGTAATAAGTAGGTTCATCTCGAAATGCTCAATTTTTACCATGGCTAAAAAGAAAAGAAGTACCTCCTAATTTATTACGCTACTTTTCCAAAGTGCGGCAATGCCCTGTATGTGATCATACACTACCTCACATTTGGGCACAAGCCTGGGCTCAGAAGAGAAAGATACAGTTTGGATTTTGGGTTTCCTGGACTAGTTTGTGGGTGCCAACTGCAGAGCCACTGAAGTGCCAAAACAGAAGAAAACCCCCAAAAGTGCCACCATTGTGCAATTAACACTTAGGAAATTAATCTACAGGTGTAGTGACCATTTACAATCTGGCATTTTCCAAAAATTAGTGTGCAGTAGATGCGTGCAGGGTGAAAATGGCAAGTATACCATTTTAGTGCTCAATACATAATGCTCAGATTGTGCTTCTGCAGACACGTACACAATAAATTGTTAAGTGGGTTATCCGGCACTTAAAAATTTATGACCTATCTCAATATGAGATTGGTGGGGGTCTGACACCACCCACTGGATCAGCTGAAAACTGTTTTGGCAGTTTTGATGTACGGGTGAAACATATCGGCCCCACACATTACTTAGTGGCTGCTGCCAAGTGCTTTGATTGTAATTAAAGCACAGTACTATTCTGTGGTCACTAAGCAATGTATTGGGCTGATATGTACCACCCACTGCAGTATTTAGTTGAACAGTAGGTGTGTTGGGTGTCAGACCCTCACAGATCTCATATTGATGACCTATCCAACGTATGGGTCATCAGTCATTAAATCCAGGAGAACCCTTTAAATGGGTTCTCCCCAGTGCAGATATGTCATACATGTTGACTAACTGTGGTTTGGGCACTCTGCGGGGCTCAAAATATGAGGCTATTTGGCTTTGGGAGTGTGGATTTAATTGGATTGTTTGATTGTGAGCCATGTTGCTATTTCAGCTTCTTTGAGCTACTAGTAAAGTAGGAAACCTCTATTTTCCCATTGACAGGCTGCACACCTAAGTGCGCTCCTATTCTTTGAGGGGTAAGTTGAAGTTTTTATTTTTGCAAACAGAATAAGCAAATAAACAGCAGTTCAGGAATTGTCTTTCATTTTTTATGTCATTTTACAGGCTCAACAAATTTATTCTTCAAGGTTGTTTTTTGGAGGATTGTGCTTCTTGATAAGAGCCCTGTCAGGAGGGAGGTGAGCAGCTAATTGCAGTATAAAAATCAGTGGGCTGTAAAGAGCTGACAGGGATCTTAGGAGCTAAAGGGGTATCCCCATCTTCAAGATTCTATCCCAATATGCAGTAGGTGTAATAATAATATTCTAAGTAAATACCTCCAATTAGAAATGTAGTATAGTTCTTCTGATTCGCTATGTCGCTTACCCCATGTGCAGGACATTTCACATGGTTACGACCACTCACATAGTGATAGTTAGTTGTCGTATCCATGGATACTTAAGGTACTGCAATGCCCTGCACATGGGGTAAGCGACAGCAAATCAGAAGAACTACAATACATTTCTAATTAGAGGTATTTGCTAATACTATTATCCTCGTACCTACAACATATTGGGATAGAATCTTGGAGATGGGAATATCCCTTTAATTCCTCTCTTGGAATGTAACTTCTGCGCATGGTCATACAGTCTCTGGTGGACAAGCTCCTTGAATACTAGCTGTACACTATGTAAGATAAAACCGCTCAGTAGGAGAATGAAAAAAGATACTAAAAGCAAGTCACTTGCAATCTTGCTAATTTTCATGCTATCTAACACAATTTAAGAACATGAATACCCCTTTAATATTCCAAACATTCCATGTAAATTGAAACTAAACTCAGAACATGTCCAGATCTCATTATCAGTATTATAATAATTTGGAACAGGGGAAAAGTTTGACCTTGTCAGAACGTGTATTAGGTTGTAACAGAGAGCCAGTAATTTACTCTGAGCTTGTCAGCCATAACTGTTGGTTTTATGTATTTTACTAACACGTGAATCCTGATGATGAACATGTGCTATGTTTTAGAATTCTATGCATATTTTGACATATGATACATAATTTGGCTTATAAAGTGAAGAAAATAACTGAAGTGAAGAAAATAAGTTATTTTATTGCAAGATATATATAAATATTTATAACATACAAATTAATTTTAATACAGTTATTGGTCATTGCCAAATGATTCACAACCAACAGCTAAATACTGCAAGATGAGAATCCTTTGGCAGTGAGCAATGAATAAAAATTGGCCAAATCAAGCCTAACATGCCGGCAAGTCTCACAGCACACAGTATCTACACACTGGACATATAAATAGTGCACAATGAACTTAGGGAGCATCTTTACATGCCGCGCATAATTACATGATAGCACAATCTCGTGTGCATTATGAGAGGCCAAAATCCATCAGAACGTATTAAAATGCTTAAAAGAAACTGCTATTAGACACAATCTTTTTTCAAGAAAAACTCTTGTGACGGCTCCCAGCAATGACGTGGAAATCGGCAGGAGAACTCCAAATATTGCTGCATGTAATCTGAAAAAAAGAGGAAAAATGCATGATGTTATATATCATGATTATATGAATACATAGATAGTGTGTGATCAGGATATCAGTGAGGTGGGGGCTGAAATTATTCATCAGTGCTTACACGACCTCCTGCTTAGAAACCGGGAGGGGTTCATCTCATGAGACAAACTCTGCTGGAGACTGGTAGTCATTTATTGCTTTATTTGTTTTTATATGCCATCCACTCAAGGCTCCAGTCAGGGGACCACAGAGATATATTGAGGCCATGTTTGGGGTCACCCAGAGTTTACAAAGGATTGAAGACAGGCCCTTTTAGTTCACAGTCAGTGTCATTGCCCTTTGCATAGAATGCTATAATCTGTCCAGGGTCTTCTTTTTTTCCCTCTTAAAGTGGGCATTTAAAGGGAAACACAGTACCGTACTGTATGATGAAACACCTTCTGATCACTGAAGAGATTGTCTGGAATTTTAACATTTTTTTAACGGCCTAACAGTCGGAAAGGTTTTAAAATATTTAAAATAAGCTTTACTTACCTATTCAATCTCCATCATTCTGACGCTGGCACTCTGGTGTCCCGCAGTCGTCATGTCCATTATTCTACTATTTACAGGTTTCAATCATCACTTGCTGTATATGCAGATATCACTATTGAGGCCAGTGATTGCCTGCAGAGGTCACATGAATGATGGACCTGACATAATTGCTGCAGGACCAAAGAGGATCACTGGAGCAACAAAGGACTCAATAAGGCAATTAATGGTTGTTTTATTATTTTAACACAATTTCCTATGTGAGGCCATTTTAAAAATCCTGGACAACCCATTTAAATACATTCTACATACAATCATATTCATGTGCTCTGTTTCTTAAAGGGATTTTCCCACGAATGAAAGTTCATTTTAATCAATAGATCTTGGAATAATAATAATTTCCACAATAGGATGTGATTAAATAAAATGTTCCTGTGCTGAGATAATCTTATAAATGCTTCCCTATGTAATGGCTGTGTCTGACCATACAGGAACATGGTCTGAGAACATGGTCTGATCATACCACATCTCCTGGGCAGGGGAGGAAGCAATAGAGCATACAGACATTACAGCAGGGGATCACAGCTGATTCTTTTTGTGAGATAAAACATTTCACTGCCTGGTTTTAAACAATGTTTTACTTCAAAGAAAGAATCAGCTGCGATCTTGTGCTGTAATGTCTGTATACTCTTTTTCTTCCTCCTCTGCCCAGGAGCTGTGGTATGATCAGACCATGTTCCTGTACGGTCAGACACAGCCATTACATAGGGAAACATTTATAAGATTATCTCAGCACAGGAACATTTTATTTAAACACATCCAATTGTGGAACTTATTATTATTCCAAGATCTATTGATTAAAATGTACTTTTATGCGTTGGAAAACCCCTTAAAGTTGTCAGTTTGAATTATTTTAGTAGGAGGAAGAGACAAGTTCCTCTCTTCTGGCAGTTTAACAATACATCCCGGGTGGTCAGCTAACTCCTTTCTTAGGTACCACTATAATGTCAAGCTGCCAAGAGCATCAATGATGAGAGCCACATTATTATCCTGGCCACACCTCCAAAACTAAATCTAGTTATAGCATTTATCATGACAATAATCATTGTATGCCTGGCTGCCAGAGTAAGTAACACAAATTATGCTCCTGAATTCCTTATTCCAAATAGCTCAAAACTAACTACTGCCACATTTGGGCTGCACAGTACCCACAAAGTCGTGCCACATTGCAGCTATTTCCCATGAAGTGGTTCTGTCCACGCAAGTGTTCAGAACTCTATTGGCAGCATGCAAAGTTATTCTTGCCCTAGAAATGTTAAAAACTTTAAGAAAGTCTTAAAGGACTATGCTTGACAGAACCTTAAAAGGGTTGCCTGGTGATTTTCTAAAAGTCTGCAGTCACTCTATGATTGCAGACTTCTAAATCCTCAGTGTGTGCACAGCTAGCTGTCAGGATTCCATGGTGTCTGCGGCGAAAGCGGGTTGTCACATGCGATTTGCATACTTCTGACCACTTTCTGACTATATGTGCACGGCCTCATTTAATATAAACGAACTGAATGGCGGCATGCACATCTAGTCGCAGTGCGCGCGCTGTGAGGACTCAGAAGTCTACAATCACATAGAGTGACTGCAGACTTTTAGCAAGAGACCGGACAACCTTTTTAGGTCATGTAACAGATCCACAACATGATTATTGACCTGTGACCAGTGTGCACAGAGTGAGATCAAAAACCCGGATGCCACAGCAGCAGAAGGAAGAATTTCCGGAGTGCTGTCCTTCCAAGACAGTCCCAGGAATCCTAGACAATATTTTGGGCTTGAGGTCAGGAATTACAGAATACAAGCAACCAAGATACATTATCTCTCCCCACCACTCAGCAATTCACTGCTCTCACCTTTCCCATACAGAACACACACAGAACACAGAGTTTACTGATGTAACTTTGCATTAGCTATGGCGGTCTACTGTCTAGACACATATTTCTGGAAGCCAGTGCACATACATTGCAATATATTCTACTCTGTAATAAGTCAAAACAAGCAAAATTCTCTGCAAAGCTAAGGTATCACTAGCGTGATTTTTGTTCCATTAAAGAAACTTATGCAAAAATGCATGTCTTATAACAGATACCAAAAGAGCCAGATGGACCCTATTCACTTCAATTGGGACTATTTTGTTTCTGTTGAGGAGGCCATCATTTTAACACAAAAAGCACAACACACTGCACAACTTCTAGCCAAAATTAATGGAGTTTGTAATGGAATCTCAAACGCAAGTGTGAACTTAGATTTAGTTGAATCTCATAAAGGGAAGTGTTTTATATCATAGTGTATATTATTGTAACAAAGAGAGAGAACTAGTTAATTCTGGGTCAACTACTATACTGGCCAATGTATTGTAGCGGATCACTGGTGCGACCAGTGATTGCCCGCAGAGGTGACGTATTCCTGTAATAGTGACATCTCTGCAGCAGCCTGCTGGAAATCATGTGCTGCCCAAAGGAAGAATGTCCCAGAAGAGCCTCTATACAGACATGGCGACTTTATTAAAGGTAAAGGCTAAAACACATATCAGCGCACATCTTGCACTTTCATCAGTTTTCATAATATGTATGTTCACATTCACATATTAACACTAAAACTTAAGCAAAGACTTAAAGACTAACCAGGTCCTAAGATAGGGTGTTACCATTTAACAATGATAAATAAAAGGTTGCATTTAAAAAAAAAACTATGCAGCACTGATACATTCTGATAAAATAAAAATGTCCTTAATTTATTCATGATGGAACATGTGAAGGAATCACAAAGTGTGAACCTAGCCTTAGCGGGATCCCATAAGATCTGATTCTGGGAACCGCTTTATATGTAATGTATATTTTGCAATTAAAAGAGAACCAGGGTCTACCGTTATACTGGCCAATCAATGGTTGTAGAAGATCACCGCTGCGGCCAGTGAATGACTGCAGAGGTCACATGTCCCTTGATGTCATCTCTGCATCAGGACAGAGACTGGTGGGCAACTGGGCAGCATTGGAACAGGAGTGGGTGGGGATCAGTGAGGCAAGTATTGCTATTTAAACAAAAGAAACAGGTTTAACTCCTTAGACATCCCCTTTTATAAGACTAAGCAGAGTTTCTCTCGTGAGATAAATTTCCTAATGACTGAGCTCTGAAGTCAGTAACTGCAAAGACGCAGCCTGTACGCAGCCACATAACATAGAGTCCTACAGTGATCATACACTGGGCACATCTGTACGGATGTCTCAGTTTAACGTCTACAAAATATTACATTTATTTTACATATTACATATTTATTTTAGTAAAATTTGGATAAATTGCCAATCTTGACAATTTAATGGCTTTACGCCAAACTTATTTTATCACAGTTTTTTTTACTACGAATATGTTTGGGAATACACAACTCACAATTAAGCTTTCAGTTCTACAATGTCTTCGACTGTAATGAAAATAATATTCCGGGCTCTTTGGGAAGAGAATTTCATTCTTGAACACTTCTGCATTGGACAAGATTTTGCCTGAAACACGAAGTGCTGTGCCTAGCCCTTTTTGGTGCGAATATACAGTACAGACCAAAAGTTTGGACACACCTTTTCATTTAAAGATTTTTCTGTATTTTCATGACTATGAAAGTTGTACATTCACACTGAAGGCATCAAAACTATGAATTAACACATGTGGTATTATATACTTAACAAAAAAGTGTGAAACAACTGAAAATATGTCTTATATTCTAGGTTCTTCAAAGTAGCCACCTTTTGCTTTGATGACTGCTTTGCACACTCTTGGCATTCTCTTGATGAGCTCCTAGAGGTAGTCACTGGAAATGGTTTTCACTTCACAGGTGTGCCCTGTCAGGTTTAATAAGTGGGATTTCTTGCCTTATAAATGGGGTAGGGACCATCAGTTGTGTTGTGCAGAAGTCTGGTGGATACGCAGCTGATAGTCCTACTGAATAGACTGTTAGAATTTGTATTATGGCAAGAAAAAAGCAGCTAAGTAAAGAAAAACGAGTGGCCATCATTACTTTAAGAAATTAAGGTCAGTCAGTCCGAAAAATTGGGCAAACTTTGAAAGTGTCCCCAAGTGCAGTTGCAAAAACCATCAAGCGCTACAAAGAAACTGGCTCACATGAGGACCGCCCCAGGAAAGGAAGACCAAGAGTCACCTCTGCTTCTGAGGATAAGTTTATCCGAGTCACCAGCCTCAGAAATCGCAGGTTAACAGCAGCTCAGATTAGAGACCAGGTCAATGCCACACAGAGTTCTAGCAGCAGACACATCTCTACAACAACTGTTAAGAGGAGACTTTGTGCAGCAGGCCTTCATGGTAAAATAGCTGCTAGGAAACCACTAAGGACAGGCAACAAGCAAAAGAGACTTGTTTGGGCTAAAGAACACAAGCAATGGACATTAGACCAGTGGAAATCTGTGCTTTGGTCTGATGAGTCCAAATTTGAGATCTTTGGTTCCAACCACCGTGTCTTTGTGCGACACAGAAAAGGTGAACGGATGGTGTGGGGGTGCTTTGCTGGTGACACTGTTGGGGATTTATTCAAAATTGAAGGCATACTGAACCAGCATGGCTACCACAGCATCTTGCAGCGGCATGCTATTCCATCCGGTTTGCGTTTAGTTGGACCATCAATTATTTTTCAACAGGACAATGACCCCAAACACACCTCCAGGCTGTGTAAGGGCTATTTGACCAAGAAGGAGAGTGATAGGGTGCTACGCCAGATGACCTGGCCTTCACAGTCACCAGACCTGAACCCAATCGAGATGGTTTGGGGTGAGCTGGACCGCAGAGTGAAGGCAAAAGGGTCAACAAATGCTAAGCATCTCTGGGAACTCCTTCAAGATTGTTGGAAGACCATTTCCAGTGACTACCTCTTGAAGCTCATCAAGAGAATGCCAAGAGTGTGCAAAGCATTAATCAAAGCAAAAGGTGGCTACTTTGAAGAACCTAGAATATAAGACATATTTTCAGTTGTTTCACACTTTTTTGTTAAGTATATAATTCCACATGTGTTAATTCATACTTTTGATGCCTTCAGGGTGAATGTACAATTTTCATAGTCATGAAAATACAGAAAAATCTATAAATGAGAAGGTGTGTCCAAACATTTTGTCTGTACTGTACACACTTTTCATTTTTTCCCTGCCTTCTTTTAAGTGACTTTATAGATTTGTCACATTTCTCCAGAGTTCACAAGGGCAATGGTAGTAAGGCTTTGCGACCACCCGCAGAGGGTGTAAGCAGCACTTTTAATAGTCAGGTTCGCAGCCTCTATGAAGTACAGTGTCATGCAGGGAGTGTGTAATGTGGAGGTAATTTAACCTGCTCCAGTAATGCTAGTTTATTTAGTAAGTAACTATTTCCAACACCGGGCAGAGCCTTTGAGTAAACTGGCTTTTGTTGCTAATAAAAGGACAAGCTTGCTCTCAATAGGCTTTTGTTGTGAAGTTGTTCTGTGTCATTATGTACAATGAATTAGCACCATGCTCATTATACTGCTTGGGCTGTCAAAGACTTCTTCTGAAAACAAGCCATTTCCTTGGTCTGAAGGTCAGGAGGATAGACAGTTGTATGTCTGAATGGCTGCAATCACCCAGCCTTGGTTACATTACCTTTGTGCAGAGACGTCTTGCTGTCGGGATGACTTGATCCTTGCAAACAGTCCTAAGACAATAGGACAATGTAGTGGTTAGCAGAGCGGCAAACAGCTACAATCCTTACACGCTGGTACAATTCTCAATTTACAGTGAACGGGGCAGCATTGGTTGATACATGTGCTGAAAGGCTTCTTTCCCATAATCTTTTTGTTTATACTCTTTAATCAAGAATGACTAAAACCCCTAACCAAACAGCCACCCCACATGGCATGCTAAGCTTCCTTCCATTAATAGGCGTTTCTCATTTAACCTATCCCATATCCAAAAGTTAGGTTATGCTTTAGAACCTTAGACAACCACAGTGCAGTGGCCAAACAATGGTCACGTGCCTCTTGGAAAAGGAAATAGCTTTTATTTTCACTACTTCAAAAACTGTTGGAAAAAGTTTGGTTGAATGAGGTTTTTTTTTAAATAAATGTGTAGCTATATTAAGATCCCAGAAGAGAGGGGGACATGCTGCCATCATCTCTTCAGCAGCAGCCCGTGTGGAGCAACGAGCATCCAAGCTCCCGCTTCCTCCGTACAATGAAAAATAAGCAAATGTGACACGGTGTATATAAGTTATAAGATTAGAGGCCAGAAAGTAACTGAGCAGAGCCGAAAATTACTCAGCTCAAAGCTCCCGTCTGCACTTAACTCATACACTACCAACTTCTGCAGGACCGTGCAAGGGCGCATTAGATCGTAGTCCTTTATCCATACATATATATTTTAATATGATGTGTTCTACACAAAACAAGTAAATAAGTAATTTATCAGACATTAAGGGTAAAGTGGATTTTTGATCTGCGTTGCTGATCTAACACAATCAAATGATCTCAGGAAAAAGTGGTTCAATGTCAACGCGTTTAAGAGTCCATCTGACTCCTTCTTCAGGACAACCACAAATAGTTTCAGACATTGAATCCCGACTATTAAACAGCATTGAAGAACAAATTCCACATTTTACAGGATATGCTCTGATGTCTTTTTTTTAACTCCTCATAGTCATGTACAATATAAAAGCTTTGAAGAGGTGGTCGGAAACATTTACTGTATCATATATGTCATGTACAGTCAGCTAGCAGGACTAGAAATAACTTTGGAAAATTGATTCTGATTATGGACAATTACAGAATATCCCCGGTCATTCCCTGTGAAATAAATGCGAAAAATAATGGCATTCAGTAGTTAAATGCTTTCACTACTAATTGCATAAAAAAATCAGAGTGAGTTAATTCTCCCATATCAAAAGCAGCTGCTATCTGATATATCATACTCGAAATTCAAGTTCCTAGAACTCGCAGCCATTTTCTTCTCATATATCAGGGTGTTTCGAGTGATAAAAAACACATATGTTTAACAGACTTAATGCGCTGTCTGAAATTTAATTATATTTGGCCTTTGGTCACTTTTTGTGGTCTGATAGATATAGCACAGAGAGAAGATTAGAAAAACAGGTTAATTATGTTTCAAAGAGTTAATCATATGTTAACTACAAGCAGACAAGTTCATTTTCTAGGGAATGGAATGAGATACAACATGGTCCTGTTCTAAACTCCCTCCAAAGATACACAACGTGTCATGATAAAATAACTGTTCCTAAAAGTGAAGAGTGCCGAGACAATAACAATGATATTCTCCGCATGGCATCTCTCCCAGGGTGACACCTTAAGCAATAGAAGTGTTCCTATAATGACACAATGGCAAAAAAAAATAGCTCTATTAATTACACTTAATATTTTTCATACCTGATATATATTCACTATATATTTACTCCACTAATGTATATGCAATTACGTTACTGTTATATGTAATTATGGTAACTAAGTACGGTATGTTACTATGTAATAAGACAGAAAAATGATACATCGTATTAAAAAGAACTGTAAAGTTTAAGTCGTTGACAGTAAATCCCACTGTAAAAAAAAATCTATATTTTCTGTAGCATTTTGCAACTGTACAAATATTACACAATTTATAGTATATTAAAGAGGAACTTTCTCCCAACCACATTCTACAGGTTGTCCCTAAAGTCTGGACACATAGGCAAAAATACATATCTTCAAGAAATGAAATTCATTAACAATTTATTCAATTGGAATATTAAATAACTTCTTCCTTATGATTTCCATTGTTTGCAATGCAAAGGTTGATGCGCTGTGCAAAATTCTATTATAGTTAATTCAATGAAATTAAGGTAATTAAAATTATACGCAATGAGAATTCCTGTGTGTCCAGACTGTAGGGACCCCCTGTACAGTAAAATAAAAGCTTATCCGCTTCTAACGGCTTATGGAAAAAAAAATTCAGACAATAAATCTAAAATATAAATGGCTAAAAAGAAGAAAATAGAAGATGGAAATAAATTCCATATTGTCAGTGGTAATTTTTTTTCTTTTAACAAACTACTAGCAAAATCTAATAATTAACAAAAACATATTAATAATTGTATCAATGGCAACTAAACACCGAATAGGGGCAACTTCTTATCCTAAAATGTGCATGAAAATAGAGGAACCGACCCGTCTGTGGTCATTTTATGATAGACCTCAAATAAGTTGCCATCATCATTTCATTTCATTAAAGAGAAAAATAAACTTATGTTTTTACTTGTCGCTTACGGATTTTATGAAATATTCAATATATAACTAATCTAATAAATGAATAGCTAAAGATAACTGAATTACAGTCTATAGCTATATAATGTCTGGAAAGCCCTGTGGAATTAATTAATGGTGCTATATAAGTGAATAAAATAAATAATCAATAAATAAATATAGTAATGAGGTTAGCAAGGCTTGGCGTATCATTATTACTTACATAGTATACTCACCGCCATGCGTGCTTCAATGGCTAGTTTATTTGGCAGATGTTAAATCCTTTAATTTACAATGTCCCTCTCTCAAACGACCCCCCCATAGACATCCCAGCACTCCTTGAGCCCTTTCACAGCCGCCCAGGTCCCTGCTCACTTTTCCAGCTCCATACCTGAATAAAAGTGGCGAGCAGCTGACAGCTTAGCTCCTGCTCCAGAATCAGTTTGTTCTGTGGGTTGTTATAACAGGCGGAGATCAGTGTGGGAAATAGGAGCCGGACCAGCCGGGAATCACTAAAATACTGGAAGGGGAGCTGGCAGAGTTTCTGAAGGACAGTCGGGTGACGGCCAGACTGGACAATGACCTGCAGAGAACGAGAAAACAAGTCAACAGGGCACCCATAGTACAGGCACATCCAGCTCAACACTGTGAGAACCTCTCAGCATCTGGAATAAATCTGTGAAAAACAACATAATTTCATAAATCCAATATCTGATCTTCGTAAAGAAAACTCCTTCCACTTGATTTCCCTTTTTATGTTTTGCTTTAACTCATTTATTCAATCAGCTATATAGTAAGAATGCATTGGCTGCATTTTTTGGAAGAATTCAAGCCGACTGTATCAAGACTGGCACTAAAAAATGCCATTCCGGCTGACATTCTTGTAATCAGCAAATTATTAACATATTGTACACACAGTTTGACTTACTGACGGCACATTTCCATAGTAATGAGTAATAAAGATGTTACTGATTACTTAACACAGCATTTCATCGCTTGCTTCATCCAACAGCGTGAACCCAACAATACCAGTGATAGAGGTGAGTTTGTCATTAATGTAGTTTCTCTGTACTTCTATATGTACATGACATTAAAAACAAACTGCAGAAAACTCAAGATATCACTGGGCACAAAAAGATATCTCTACTCTGATACAGATACATACATTTACATGGGGCCTGTGTAATGAAGAACCACCATCAGGTAGCTGGGCAGGGGTACAATGAGATTTATAAAACATTAGCTGCGGGTTTTCTATTGCACCCAGGAGAGCGATGCACAAGTGTAACTATCACCGATACAATAGATTGTGGGATCTTGATAAGACTACCCTTCCTGTGCTCTTCACCTTCACAAGTCTCCATATACACATCCGAAGAGAACTTGTAAACCACAAATATATTACTAGTAGAAAAAAGCATGGAAAAAAGAGCAATAAAAACCATAGTCATAGCCATTTCCAAATATCGGCAATATGACGTCAATATTACATATGGAGAGTAAAAGGCCAGTCTGCCAGTACATACATGAAGAATGAAGAGGGTGACATTATCTGTGTATAATACACTGAGATCATCTGATGTCTATTCCTGTCCGGACAGAACAATCATTGTACAACTGACATTGCAATGATCGACACGTCTTGTATCGGTGCCAGATATTGATGGACATATTAAATTACCTCGATTACACACAAATAGTCAGAATGTTGTCAAATGTTTGTGTCTTTAATAATGTCAGACAACATGGGCTGGAATCATTCTAAAATAATCAACTCTCAATATTTTATTCTTATGCCAATAGAGAAGCATCGGTTGATTAACTCCATAATTCAGAAGTGAGCAGAAAGGACCAGCACGAAGTGTAATATGGTGCATTACAGGATTATGACAATTGTGCAACAAAGTTTCTTGTTACTTTGTAGCAGTTACAGCAATTACAATACTGCGCTATTTCTCTATATCTACGGGCTGATTATGTCGGGTATTTGGTAGGTGAGCCCTAATATGTCCTGATTATTGTATGTACTATTTGCAGTTTAAATTGTTTATTACTCGTGACTAGTGTTGAGCATTCCGATACTGTAATATCGGGTATCGGCCGATATTCGCAGTATCGGAATTCCGATACTTAATTCCGATACTTTTACAATATCGAATACCGGAATCGGAAGTTCCCATAATGCCTGCGCTCTGCAGTGTCTGTGAAGGATGACAAGCTGGATGGCAGCGCGATCCAGCCTGTCATCAGAATGCCATCCCAGCGGGGGAGAATTCTCCTGATTGTTTAAAAGCCGGCGCGCGGTAAAAAGCCGCCGGCTTTTAAACAATCACACAGCCCCATACTGCTTCCCCGCAGCCTCCCACCCCGATCCTCCGCTCCCCTCGCCACCTCCCATCCCGATCGTAAGTTAGGACCGGGCAGGGAGCGCAGCACCAAGGAGCGAAGGACCCGGGCGGGGAAGCCGGCAGTGAAAAGACTTCACCGCCGGCTTTCCCGTTCTGTGCTGCGCTTTCCCGCCGGTTATTTCAAATGAACAGCTGAGGTATCAGGTGATGCCGATCAGCTGTTCATTTGAAGTAGCCGCGGTGCCCTCAGAGGGTTCATGTGAGTTCATGCTTGACTGCATGAACTCACATGAACTTTCCCACGACCGCACAGGTCAGCCACACCTCACAGACCATCAGACCGTCATGATTAGTGTGTGTGCGGGGTGTCTGTGTGCGGGGTGTCTGTGTGCGGGGTGTCTGTGTGCGGGGTGTCTGTGCGATGTTTGTGCGGGTGTCTGTGCGTGCAGGCAGACATAGGCCGATGTGACACTACTACTCCCATCGGCCTATGTCTGTCCCCCGTCCACTCCTGCCAGCAGGATCAGCTCGATGGGAGCAGTAGTTCCCATCAGTCTGATCCTGCTATTTAAATTGCCCTACTGTGCCCCAATAAATGTTAAATACATGTCATTGGTGGCCAGTGGTTGCCTACAATAAATTAGTTCATACATTACCTGTCCCCGCCGATCGCCACCTAAAATAAAGTAAAAAATAAAAAACTACACCTATACTCACCAAGACACCTAATTCCCCGAAGCCATCGATCTCCTGTAATAAAATATAAAATAATAAACCACAACCTTATCCTTACCCCTCCGGAGTAGTCCACGAGTGTCCCACGAAGATCTCCAGTTCAGAGCAGCCACATAGAATGTGACCGCTCTGAACCGCTGCCGCCGCTAGAATGACGGGGCCGTAAAGCAGCCCCGTCATTGCATAAGCGGGTTCACCGGAGTTCAGGCAGCGCTGCTCCGGTTAGCTGCTTTACGGCCCTGCTGTATCGTGAGAAATTCCCACGGTACAGCACTGCCGTAAAGGAGGTCTCCGGAGCTGCGCTGCCTGAATGCACTCCGGTGACCTCAGTCAGTGGCTCCCGCTGCCGGGAGCGGACGTGTTCCCGGCAGTGTGAGCTTACAGCAGCCATGCACAGCTGTCACCATCTCCAGATGTGACAGCTGTGCATGGGAGATCAGCACAGGAACGTGGACAGGTAACTATTATTTTTAGTGAACTAAGAATTAAATAAAATGGTGTGTTTTATTTCAAATAAATTATTTTTTTCTGGGTGTAGTGTGTTTTTTCTTTTTAACACTTTGTAGGTTAGTAATGGGGGTGTCTTATAGACGCCCATCATTACTAACCTGGGCTTCATGGCAGCTGGCGCTGACATGAACCCCACCACTATTACCCCCTGCCACCGCACCAGGGCAGCGTGGAAGAGCGAGGCTAAGTGCCAGAATTGGCGCATCCTACGGATGCGCCATTTCTGGGGCGGCTGACGGCTGGTGTTTCTAGCCTGGGAGGGGGCCATTATTCATGGCACCCTTCCTGGGCTATTAATATCAGGCCCCAGCTGTCTGCCTAGCCTTTGCTAGCTATTAAAATAGGGGGGACCCCACGTCATTTTTTTGGGGGGGGTCCCCCATTTTAATAGCTAGTAAAGGCTAGGTATTCAGCTGGGGGCTGATATTAGTAGCCTGGGAAGCTCCGTGGGTTTTACCCCCTTCCCAGGCTTCAAACATCTGCCCCAGCCGTCTGCTTAACCTCCGCTAGAGACTAAAATTATGGGGGATCCCACGCCATTTTTTTTTTAAATAAATCCTTTATTTTAACACTAAATGACATTTGAGGAGTTAATAAAGATGCAGTCCCTAAATTATTATTTATTTTTTAATTAATTTTTCCCAAAACTTTTGACGTGGGCTTCGCCATATTTTTGTATGCCAGCCAGGTACAGCATCCAGCTTCTATGAACGCGCCATTTTCCGGGGCGGCTGCGGACTGCAATTTTCAGCGGGGGGGGGGAGGGGGGCAGAAAGCTTGGGCCTCCCTGCGCTGCGGATTCCAGCCCCCAGCTGCCTAGTTGTACCTGGCTGGACACAAAAATAGGGAGAAGCTCCACGTTTTTTTTTTTTTTCATTATTTCATGAAATTCATGGAATAATTAAGAAAAAAAGGGCTTCCCTATATTGTTGTGTCCGGCTAGGTACAAATAGGCAGCTGGTGGTTGGGGGCAGCCCGTTCCTGCCTGCTGTACCTGGCTGGACACAAATATAGTGCAAAGCCCCACGTCAATTTTTTTTAATTATTTCAGGAAATTCATGAAATAATTAAAAAAAAATTGACGTGGGGCTTCGCTCTATATTTGTGTCCAGCCAGGTACAGCAGGCAGGAACGGGCTGCCCCCAACCACCAGCTGCCTATTTGTACCTAGCCGGACACAACAATATAGGGAAGCCCTTTTTTTCTTAATTATTCCATGAATTTCATGAAATAATTAAAAAAAAAAAATGCGTGGAGCTTCGCCCTATTTTTGTGTCCAGCCAGGTACAACAAGGCAGCTGGGGGCTGGAATCTGCAGCGCAGGGAGGCCCAAGCTTTCTGGGCCCCACCCGCTGCAAATTGCAGTCCGCAGCCGCCCCGGAAAATGGCGCGTTCATAGAAGCGCCATCTTCTGGCGCTGTACCCAACTCATCCAGGGCCCTGGTGCGGTGGCTCACTGGGTAATAAAGGGGTTAAGGCCAGCTTGGCATTATCAGCTGGCCCTAAGCCCGAAATTCATGGGGTCACGCCAATATTAGACATGACCGCCATGAATTTCTAGTAAAGTATTTAAAAAAAACACAAACACCCAGAAAAAAGTCCTTTAATTGAAATAAAGACACAATTCTTTATTGTTCTAAATTAAACCATACTTACCATCACGCCCATTCCAGCTGAAGCCAACGATCTCCTGCAATAAAAGTAAAATAATAAAGCAACATCATCCTTACCTTTCCATGGCTCCCACGACAGCTTCAGCTCTGCTTCATCGAGATGACAGCCTGGATCGCAGCAGAAAGTTGCCATCCAGCCTGTCATCCCGCAGACACTGAGAAGCGCAGGCATGCTTGCGCTCCTCAGTGTCAGGCTGTGACGGCATCCCGATAAGCCGAGTCTCTCACGCTCACCGCATGCGCAGGAGAATTTTCCCACGCTGTCAGTGACGTGCATGAGGTGAGCTGAGTTCATTGGACATGACCTCGGCTCATCTGGATGCCGTCACAGCCAGACACTGAGGAGCGCAAGCATGCCTGCGCTTCTCAGTGTCTGCGGGATGATAGGCTGGATGGCAGCGTTCTGCTGCGGTCCAGCCTGTCATCTCGATGTAGCAGAGCTGGAGCCGTCGTGGGAGCCATGGAAAGGTAAGGATGAGGTTGCTTTATTATTTTTCTTTTATTGCAGGAGATCGTTGGCTTCAGCTGGAATGGGCGTGATGGTAAGTATGGTTTAATTTAGAACAATAAAGAATTGTGTGTTTATTTCAATTAAAGGACTTTTTTCTGGGTGTTTGTGTTTTTTTTAAATACTTTACTAGAAATTCATGGTGGTCATGTCTAATATTGGCGTGACCCCATGAATTTCGGGCTTAGGGCCAGCTGATAATGCCAAGCTGGCCTTAACCCCTTTATTACCCAGTGAGCCACCGCACCAGGGCCCTGGATGAGTTGGGTACAGCGCCAGAAGATGGCGCTTCTATGAACGCGCCATTTTCCGGGGCGGCTGCGGACTGCAATTTGCAGCGGGTGGGGCCCAGAAAGCTTGGGCCTCCCTGCGCTGCAGATTCCAGCCCCCAGCTGCCTAGTTGTACCTGGCTGGACACAAAAATAGGGCGAAGCTCCACGTTTTTTTTTTTTTAATTCATGAAATTCATGGAATAATTAAGAAAAAAAGGCCTTCCCTATATTGTTGTGTCCGGCCAGGTACAAATAGGCAGCTGGTGGTTGGGGGCAGCCCGTTCCTGCCTGCTGTACCTGACTGGACACAAATATAGGGCGAAGCCCCACATCAATTTTTTTTAATTATTTCATGAATTTCCTGAAATGATTTAAAAAAAATTGACGTGGGGCTTCGCACTATATTTGTGTCCAGCCAGGTACAGCAGGCAGGAACGGGCTGCCCCCAACCACCAGCTGCCTATTTGTACCTGGTTGGACACAACAATATAGGGAAGCCCTTTTTTTCTTAATTATTTCATGAATTTCATGAAATAATTAAAAAAAAAAAATGCGTGGAGCTTCGCCCTATTTTTGTGTCCAGCCAGATACAACTATGCAGCTGGGGGCTGGAATCCGCAGCGCAGGGAGACCCAAGCTTTCTGGGCCACCCCCGCTGCAAATTGCAGTCCGCAGCCGCCCCAGAAAATGGCGCGTTCATTGAAGCGCCATCTTCTGGCGCTGTACCCAACTCATCCAGGGCCCTGGTGCGGTGGCTCACTGGGTAATAAAGGGGTTAAGGCCAGCTTGGTATTATCAGCTGGCCCTAAGCCCAAAATTCATGGGGTCACGCCAATATTAGACATGACCACCATGAATTTCTAGTAAAGTATTTAAAAAAACACAACACCCAGAAAAAAGTCCTTTAATTGAAATAAACACACAATTCTTTATTGTTCTAAATTAAACCATACTTACCATCACGCCCATTCCAGCTGAAGCCAACGATCTCCTGCAATAAAAGTAAAATAATAAAGCAACCTCATCCTTACCTTTCCATGGCTCCCACGACAGCTTCAGCTCTGCTACATCGAGATGACAGGCTGGACCGCAGCAGAACGCTGCCATCCATCCTGTCATCCCGCAGACACTGAGAAGCACAGGCATGCTTGTGCTCCTCAATGTCTGGCTGTGACGGCATAAAGATGAGCCGAGGTCATGTCCAATGAACTCAGCTCACCTCATGTACGTCACTGACAGCGTGGGAAAATTCTCCTGCACTCAGCACTTCAGCGTGAGAATTTTCCCACACTGTCAGTGACGTGCATGAGGTGAGCTGAGTTCATTGGACATGACCTCACCTCATGTATGTCACTGACAGCGTGGGAGAATTCTCACGCTGAAGCGCTGAGTGCAGGAGAACTTTCCCACGCTGTCAGTGACGTGCATGAGGTGAGCTGAGTTCATTGGACATGAACTCGGCTCATCTGGATGACGTCACAGAGAGACACTGAGGAGCGCAAGCATGCCTGCCTTCTCAGTGTCTGCGGGATGACAGGCTGGATGGCAGCTTTCTGCTGCGGTCCATCCTGTCATCTCGATGTAGCAGAGCTGGAGCTGTCCTGGGAACCATCGAAAGGTAAGGATGAGGTTGCTTTATTATTTTTCTTTTATTGCAGGAGATCGTTGGCTTCAGCTGGAATGGGCGTGATGGTAAGTATGGTTTAATTTAGAACAATAAAGAATTGTGTCTTTATTTCAATTAAAGGACTTTACTCTGGGTGTTTGTGTTTTCTTTTAACTTTGACTATGGGGTTAGTAATGGGGGTGTCTTATAGACGCCTCTCCATTACTAACCTGGGCTTGATGTCAGCTGGCATTATAAGCTGACATCAACCCCAACCCTATTACCCCCTGCCACCGCACCAGGGCAGCGTGGAAGAGCGAGGCTAAGTGCCAGAATTGGCGCATCCTATGGATGCGCCATTTCTGGGGCGGCTGACGGCTGGTGTTTCTAGCCTGGGAGGGGGCCAATATTCATGGCACCCTTCCTGGGCTATTAATATCAGCCCCCAGCTGTCTGCCTAGCCTGTGCTAGCTATTAAATTAGGGGGGACCCCACGTTATTTTTTTGGGGGGGTTCCCCCATTTTAATAGCTAGTAAAGGCTAGGTATTCAGCTGGGGGCTGATATTAGTAGCCTGGGAAGCTCCGTGGGTATTACCCCCTTCCCAGGCTTCAAACATTTGCCCCAGCTGTCTGCTTAACCTCCGCTAGAGCCTAAAATTAAGGGGAACCCCACGCCAATTTTTTTTTTAAATAAATCCTTTATTTTAACACTAAATGACAAGTACAGTAATCAACACTGTCACTGTACTTCATATATATGTGACTGACATGTTTCTATCTATCTAATCTATGTGTGATTCTCTATTCTTTCTGTTCTAAATTGTCGGGTACAGATGCTGAATTGCCGGCCGGCTTTCTTAAAGAGACGGTGCATGAAAACACTATTATTTTTTTAAATAAATCCTTTACACTAAATGACAAGTACAGTAAGCAACACTGTCACTGTACTTCATATATATGTGACTGACATGTTTCTATCTATCTAATCTATGTGTGATTCTCTATTCTTTCTGTTCTAAATTGTCGGGTACAGATGCTGAATTGCCGGCCGGCTTTTTTAAAGAGACGGTGCACGAAAATACTAATATTTTTTTTAATAAATCCTTTACACTAAATGACAAGTACAGTAAGCAACACTGTCACTGTACTTCATATATATGTGACTGACATGTTTCTATCTATCTAATCTATGTGTGAAGCTCTATTCTTTCTGTTATAAATTGTCGGGTACCGCTGCTGAATTGCCGGCCGGCTTTTTTAAAGAGACGGTGCACGAAAACACTAATATTTTTTTTAATAAATCCTTTACACTAAATGACAAGTACAGTAAGCAACACTGTCACTGTACTTCATATATATGTGACTGACATGTTTCTATCTATCTAATCTATGTGTGAAGCTCTATTCTTTCTGTTATAAATTGTCGGGTACCGCTGCTGAATTGCCGGCCGGCTTTTTTAAAGAGACGGTGCACGAAAACACTAATATTTTTTTTAATAAATCCTTTACACTAAATGACAAGTACAGTAAGCAACACTGTCACTGTACTTCATATATATGTGACTGACATGTTTCTATCTATCTAATCTATGTGTGAAGCTCTATTCTTTATGTTATAAATTGTCGGGTACAGATGCTGAATTGCCGGCCGGCTTTTTTAAAGAGACGGTGCACGAAAACACTAATATTTTTTTTAATAAATCCTTTACACTAAATGACAAGTACAGTAAGCAACACTGTCACTGTACTTCATATATATGTGACTGACATGTTTCTATCTATCTAATCTATGTGTGATGCTCTATTCTTTCTGTTGTAAATTGTCGGGTACCGGTGTATGCCGCTGATGAATTGCCGGCTTTTCATGTCATTCTACATTATTCTTAGTTGTTTTACTTCATGTAGAATTAACCTACAAGGAAAGAAAGGGTTTATTTTCATTCCGATATTTGTGTCCCATTGACTTGCATTGGTTTCCGGTATCGGAATCGGCGATATCCGATACTTTTTGGGTATCGGCCCGATCCAATCCGATACGATATTTCCTGATATCGGAAGGTATCGCTCAACACTACTCGTGACTGTAATAATGTTGGCACCTTAAACCTTACATCTTCATTCCCTTTACACTTTGATGACACAGGTCTACAAAAAAATTTTTTTCAGGTGCCAATGCTTTTTTTGAATGGACTTAGGGTATTTTGGGGGTGCTGAATTCAATAATCCCATTATTTTTGCTGGATTGGTTCTAGTTTTTGAGATAATTCACCCATGAAAATAATGCATTACCCCAATGCGACCTGTGTGTGATAACAAATGCAACTGCTTTTGGTCTTTTGACTCTTTAACAGTGTCTTACGTAATAAATAGCCCATACAATTATTTTGTATTTCAATTTGTAGGCTTACAGTGCTATACATGTGACTTTTTGTAGCCAGAATTCTACTGTAATTAATTATCTCAGAAACTAGAGCCAATCTGGAAAAACCAAAGTCATATTCTTAATCAGCACCATAAACTTAATAGAAAAACCGTTCAGACATCGTTGGCACCAAAGTCACGGTATACCAGTCCAGTGTGATTTATGTGCTTGTGTATCTTTTGAGTGCACCTTGTACGCACGTCCCTTATACCCTTAGAATGAACCAGTATCCTCTACTTGTGACTGGCATCAAGGTGCAGACATTCCTTGCTTAGCTCACGCGCCTTTCATGTCTGTGTTTGTCATGTTGGATATTTATTCCTCCTTCTGCTTCAAAAGAAAAATGATCAATAAACATTTATATCATTTGGATTGAATTATGTCCTGGCACATTTTTTGCTCTTTTTGGTTTTATTACTTATTTAGCACAATATTACAATTTGCTAAAAAACTTTTTTCATTTTTTATATTATTGTGAAGGGAGTGAAAAATGACAGAAAATTTCAGGTTCATCTTTACTTTTTCATTTAGAATTCAATTGATTATAATACTGGTACAAAAGAACTACAAATCTGTAAGTAGCATATTATTAACACAATACACATTTGTGTGTCCCTTTTTCATTTCCTTCAGATCCATTACTGAACCAAAGAAAAATGTGACCATCAGGTACTATTTACAGCACACTCACTGTACGGCTTTATGTCTAGACTCCATTTATTCATTTATTTTACTCACTTATATAGCGCCATTAATTCCAAAGCACTTTACAAATATTGTCATCACTGTCCCCATTGGGGCTCACAATATAAACTCCCTATCAGTATGTCTTTGGAGCGTGGGAGGAAACCGGAGAACCTGGAGGAAACCCACCAAACACGGGAAGAACATATAAACTCCTTGCAGATGTTGTCCTTGGTGGGATTCGAACCCAGGACCCCAGCGCTGCAAGGCTGCAGTGCTAACCACTGAGCCATCTTGTTGTCCTGCATGACTTTTTATTTAATCTAAAAAGGGGAACGGATGGTTTCTAACTTTTTTTTTTAAGATGTCTTCCAAATTTTGGTGACAAAGACAATGTATAGTAGAGCTAAATCTCTAAATATAACATGAATGCCTAACTCCACTTGAACAAACAGAAAGAAATCTTTAGTGATCCGAATATTCTTTTTCTATCTATAGTGACTTATGTGAATGAGGAAGAGTTATAAACTCTTTCCGCTGACCAGCTTTAAAGATCACACATTTCTATAAATTAAAGTATACATTTTTCGCCATAGACAATATTAAATCAGATTCCGATAGAAGGCTGTGATATAATGGAAAGTGCAGTAGAACAAACTTAGTCTTTGTCATAAAGCCTTAAGAGCAAGGGGAGGATCAGATAAGACAGAAGTGTGTGTACATGAAAGCTTCTCATAAAGGTCCTTTTCTCCACAGCAATGACATGCGACATGGGAGGACTTCTTTTGTTTAGCCTCCGAGACCCCTTCAGAGTGTTTAGAGTGAAAGGGTTAAACTAGTAAATGTCAAGGGGCTTTCTATACCCAGCATTAGTGAACAGTTCATCCAAAATCCCTAACATTTCATTGCCACTTAGTCAGGCTTTGTGAAAACCTTTTCATCAGCCCACGATAAATATCTCCCATTAACATTGATGGAGGGAGGGGCAGGCTTTTAGGTGTAGGCACTGGGTCTGTGAGGTGGGACACCCAAGTTTTATCATTGGCGCCAGATCAGCTTCTAAGCAAAGTGGATCTGTTAACCCTGTGTTTGCTAGATGTTAATACTACAGTCTAGATGATAAAAGAAACCAACCTCAAAACCCATGAACTGGACAGCGAGCACCCTAAAACTTATGTTGTACATTCTCTATCCATTATAATGAAACAGAGAAGGTGAAACCTTCCCAAAAATTCATCTTTACAAAAATCTTGTAGCAGTTTCTAAGCTCATAATTGTGAAAAATGAAATTCAACCACATCCACAATGTTAAGTTACTTAATTCAGCAATTTTTTATTCTGGCGATGTGAACACAAATCTGTCAAATCATCCTGCATGGATCTAAGATTATGAAAATTATACATATATTATATATATATATTTTTTAGAGTGCAAAAGTAGTAAGAGATGAAAAAGTAGTAAAAAACCCTACACACAAAAAATAGCAACCAATAAAATAAATAACATAGTATTTATCCTGCAGACTGAATGAGACAACGTTAAAAAATCCAGAAACCAATGGTCAAACTTTTTTTCCCATTTCTGTCAAAAAGAGTTAATAAAATCAATAAGTTGTATGTACTCCCAAATGGTGCCATTGAAAAATACAACTCGACCTGCTAGGAACAAGCCTTTATACAGCAGCTATGTTGATGCAAAAATAAAAAAAAATTATATCTCTCAGATTATAAGAACACAAAAAAGATATATATATATGGATATATATGTATATACACATATAGATATATATACACACTTTTTAAGAATGAAGATAAAAAAAAACTAAAATACTACATTCCAACCAATAAAATAAAGATAGCATGGTATTTATACCGCAGAGTGAATGAGACAAAATGTAAGATTCCCAAAAAAAAGAAATGGGGAAACTGCTTTTTAATCTCCCATTCCCACCAAAAAGAGTTAATAAGATCAATCAAGTTATATGTACACGCAAACAGTGCCATTGAAAACTACAACTATTCCTGCCAAAAACAAGCCTTTATACAGCTGTCAATGTAAACAGAAATGGTTAGGACTCTTGAAATGTAAGAATATAATAATAATATAAATAAGGTGTTCCTTAAAAGGGGTATTCTTAAGTTTATTCTAAAATGGAGCACCTTAGAAAGCTAAGGGCTGCACCAGGCTGATCTCCGGCACCCCCATAACAATAAATGGAGGAATAATGCTCATAATCAACCACCGCTCCATTCACACAGGGCTCTTTAGAGTCAGGGTTTTCAGGATCAGTTGGACCCCTAGCAGTTAGGTAGTCATCCCCTATCCTACAGATAAGGCATAACTTTCAAAATTGACAATACACCCTTAGCGCCCAAAAAGGCCCGATCGTTCTGGGGTTATTACATGCGACTCCCCCTACAGGAAAAATTGTTGTAATATAAATACCACCAAGAATGAGGTTTCCCAGTGATATACTGAGGTTTCATTTGTATCTGTCTGACCACCTATATAGCTTATGCTGCATTTTAAAATTGCATCTGTACAGAACACTGCCACTAATTTTAGAGCTATACGAAGATACTGTTATTTGTAGATTAACCCCTTTATCAAGGACCTGTCACCTCTCCTTAGGCGTCAGATTTCTCATGGAATACAGTAACTGGACTGGACAGGAGACAGCTGTCAGGGCATGCTGCAAGCTGTAGTTTTGCCATAAAAACTGTCCTACATGCCTTATAGTATTGACACCCCGGGGTGTCACTAAGTGATAATTTGGCAATCCCCTCCACACTACACTAGAATCATTTAGGCAAAATAGGGACAGAATGTTTCACTTTTAGTAATACCCTACTTTTTTAATTCATAATAAAAGTTAAGTTTTAGGTCTTGTTAGTGAGGGTTCTTGTTGAGTGATCCCAAATTGTAAATAATTGCCATAAATTGGTAATAGATGCCCTACACAGTCTGATCTTGTTACTACTGATTGGACAGTCTTGAGTTGTGTGCGAACAAACCACCAATTGCTAACACCTAGTTGTCAATTTGTTACTTCCATTTCCAGGAAGAATACCAGAGGTACAGTACAACAAAGAGTGATCATATTCTTTAGAATTATTTCACCTAGAATACAACTATGCAATAAGACAGAAATACACTAAGATGTGTAATCTTCTAATAAAACAAAAGAGGTCATCTAAATCCAGCTGTAATCTAAAAAAGTGCGCTGCTATCAAGGAAGAATATTGTGGTCTCAATACAGGAGAGTAATCATGTGACTGACAGCACATTGGTCGTTAAATTGCTGGCGTCTACATACTTTATAGAACGCCGCTCAGTAATCTGTGGGAACTAAGTGCTTGCAGTAACTTGCTTTAACTTTATCATGGGTAGAAACATAAGAAGTGCAGGTGAATACATTTCTTGGTCTCGGTTCAAGCACCAAACTTTGCTTTTTTGTGGTTTCCAGATACATGCAGATAAAAGAGCTGCTCATATATAAATGGTGCCAACTGCTCTTTAGTTCACTTTGCCCTATAGTAACACAGGTAGACTTAGCACTTGTGGATAAGACACTCACTAAGGGCATGTGCACACAACCTCTATTAGCGGCAGATTTCACCTGAAAAAGTGCCACAAAAAATAAACATAGTGCATGGCAATGTAAAATGGCATTGCTGTGCACGCCTTCAGTCTTTTGTTACTCCTTTTCGGAAAACCATGAAGCGGTCAAAAATAGAGGCATGTTCATCCTTTGGGCAACATCCGCTAGGAAGCTGCTCGCCACTATAGTAAAAAGTATAAAGAAAAGGCGACAAAAAAAATTATGGCAAAGTCGCCAGCGAAGTTGCTTCAGGAAAAAGACTGCTGGTGTGTTTTCCTGAAGCAACTGCGCCTAAAAAAACTCAGCAGCTCTGCCATAGGAAAAAAGACATCATACGCACATACCCTAATGCTCTTTACAGTGATACTGTGTTTTATTGGAAAGTAATCAGGAAAATTAAGAAAGCTCTTATGGTCTCTCTTTCCTGTAGAGTGTAAGCTTCTATGAACAGCGGGTTTCTCTCTCTCCCTTGTAGAGTGTAAGCTCTTATGGTCATCAGGGTTTCTCTCTCTCACTTGTAGAGTGTAAGCTCTTATTGTCATCAGGGTTTCTCTCTCTCCCTTGTAGAGTGTAAGCTCTTATAGTCATTAGGGTTTCTCTCTCTCACTTGTAGAGTGTAAGCTCTTATTGTCATCAGGGTTTCTCTCTCTCCCTTGTAGAGTGTAAGCTCTTATGGTCATCAGGGTTTCTCTCTCTCACTTGTAGAGTGTAAGCTCTTATGGTCATCAGGGTTTCTCTCTCTCACTTGTAGAGTATAAGCTCTTATGGTCATCAGGGTTTTTCGCTCTCACTTGTAGAGTGTAAGCTCTTATGGTCATCAGGGTTTCTCTCTCTCCCTTGTAGAGTGTAAGCTCTTATGGTCATCAGGGTTTCTCTCTCTCACTTGTAGAGTGTAAGCTGTTATGGTCATCAGGGTTTCTCTCTCTCACTTGTAGAGTGTAAGCTCTTATGGTCATCAGGGTTTCTCTCTCTCACTTGTAGAGTGTAAGCTCTTATGGTCATCAGGGTATTCTCGCTCTCACTTGTAGAATGTAAGCTCTTATGGTCATCAGGGTTTCTCTCTCTCCCTTGTAGAGTGTAAGCTGTTATGGTCATCAGGGTTTCTCTCTCTCACTTGTAGAGTGTAAGCTCTTATGGTCATCAGGGTTTCTCTCTCTCACTTGTAGAGTGTAAGCTCTTATGGTCATCAGGGTATTCTCGCTCTCACTTGTAGAATGTAAGCTCTTATGGTCATCAGGGTTTCTCTCTCTCACTTGTAGAGTGTAAGCTCTTATGGTCATCAGGGTATTCTCGCTCTCACTTGTAGAATGTAAGATCTTATGGTCATCAGGGTTTCTCTCTCTCACTTGTAGAGTGTAAGCTCTTATGGTCATCAGGGTTTCTCTCTCTCCCTTGTAGAGTGTAAGCTCTTATGGTCATCAGGGTTTATCTCTCTCACTTGAAGAGTGTAAGCTGTTATGGTCATCAGGGTTTCTCTCTCTCACTTGTAGAGTCTAAACTCTTATGATCAGTGGAGTACTCTCTCTCCTGTATAGTGTAAGCTCCTATAATCAGCAGAGTTCTCTCTCTGTATATTCTCCCCCATGTGTATTTTCTAGCAATTACAAGCTTTCCAGTATTGAAATTTGCATGAATTTATTCGCCGCAATACAATTATTTAGCGAAATTTTGGTGAAGTCTGCGAATTTGAATTTCAAATGATCCACTCACCTGTATTGGTAAGCTATCTTTAGGATAGGCCTTCAATATGAAATTGGTGGGGATCCAGCACTTGTCATTCCTACCGATCAGCTGTTTTCAGCTCTGGTGACGCCTGGTGGTAAACCATGAATGGAGATAGAACAGCACAGCTCAATACACTGGTAATGGGTACCGTAGCTCAATTCCTATTAAACTGGTGCTCAGCTGTAGTTCTTGGCAACGACCACTATACAGTAAGCGAAGCTGTACTGCTCTGGCTCTGTTCACAGTTTACATCTGGCCACCAGAAATGAAGACAGCTCCCACCAATTGGCTATTGATTACCTACCTTAAGGATATGTTGACAATAATATCATAAGTCTAGAAAACATCTTTATTGTCATTTTCTTATTGTTGTCAATAACAGAAATTATGCTTTTTAATGGTAGGCTATATAAGTAATATTGGACTAAACAACTGAGTATTATTGCTATTACTACATTTTACTTGAAAGAGTATTCTCTTGTTATTAAATTGCTTTAGTTAGAAAACATGAAAATAAGCAAGTTTACAATTTACTTGCTTTTTCTATCTGCTTAACTGATCTACTTATCTGAGTTAACTCCTAACATCTCAGTAAGCTCTCTCCAGCCTCCAGCCAGAGTGCTCACTATCCTAAGCCCTGTGCTTGTTAAAATGTACTATTAGATCTACATGTAAATGTAGTGATAACAGAGTAGACAACAGAACAAACACAACAACCGAATAAAGCTGACCAGGACAGTCACTCGAGGAGTACCCTAAACAACCAGAAAGTAAGGAGACTGCAGAGCTCTGAGCTGCTCAACAGTCTTGAGAATTTAATGTTATTTTCTTGATATACTTTTCATATGCCACTCCATTTGTTCCAAGCATTGTTTCTACCTTTGCATATAATATTCTTTACAGGCTAGCTTTGCTCACTTGTCAGTAACATAGCATTAGCTAATACTGATACAGAATTACATGTATGCAGGTCCCCATATCATGCTTCTTTCAGACAGAACTTCACAAATCTACTTGGTTGGAAAAATCATTTTCATTTTTCAAGTAGTAGTTTCATGCTAGGACAAAAAAACAAGTGTTTGCCCATTAGGTTCCCCCACAATAAGCATAACAGTGGAAACAGGATAGCACCACTGCCGCGGACCTGACACTATACAAGTTTAGCAACACAGTATGACACTCTGGTCAGGAGATTACAGAGTTGCATCATCCAACCATGATCACTCACGAACCATGATGTCTTTGCTTGGGGACAGGAATGCTAGATTTTGGAAAAATTGTGAGGCTCACACCTGTATATAGCAATTTTTTTTAAAGGGGTTTTAAACACAAACAAAATTAATTTTAATCACTAGATCTTGGAATTAAAAAAATTTCCACAACTCTGTGTTTAAAATTGTTTTCCTGTGGCGAGATAATCTTATAAATGTCCCCTGCTGTGTACTGTGTAATGGCTGTGTCTGACCGTGCAGTAACATGTTCTGATCATACCACATCTCCTGGGCAGGGGAGGAAGCAAAAGAGAGTATACAGGTAGGACAGCAGCAGGTCACAGCTGATTCTTTTTGTAAGTTAAAGCATTTACCTGCCTGTATTTAAACCTCACAGAAAGAATCAGCTGTGATCCCGTGCTGTAGTATCTGTAAAAGCGGATTGTATGAAAATCAGATGAAACCCTGAACAAAATCACTGATGGAACTAGGATCGTTTTTCTCGTACGTGAAAAAAAAACTAACGTCTGAATAAGCCCTAACATTATGCCATTTATTCCCTTTTAACTGAATGATCCTGGAAAAACCCCTATAAAGGATATTTTACAACTAATTATTCACATAATTACACTTTGTGTATGTTTAAAACATATTCGAGTGAAATAAAACATGCACCACAAAAAGAAGTAGCATGAAAACAAGAGTTAACAAGACTACCTTGTAATACAGAAGGTCAAAATAATATACCTTGGAAAGCAATGTATCCCTGGTATACGCCCTGAGAAGAACCACTTCCAATTGAAACAAGAAGGAGTGAACGCAACATCATTCCAAGAGATTTACAAGGTTTCAAAGCTTTTGAACAATACTCTAAGAACACACTCGGAGTTCATAATGCACCTTAATCAGGGACAAGATCAACAAACTAATAGTTGGCATTTTTCAGTTGATAGGAGGGTGGAGTCATTTTATTGCTGGAAACCCTCAGTCATATATTCAGTCAGTATGGGGTTCACAGCAGACATTTACTAGCTGACTGTGAAAGCAAAGGAACAGGAAGATCTGATGAAAAAATATATACCCTTTGCAAAACCATATTCCGCACAATTTTTGCATATATGCATGCAAACCATTGGCGTTACAGACAAATCATGTAGCAGCACGATACAAGTATGATCATTACGCAAATGTCAGGCAAGGATCTATATGCATTCATTTTAAAGATGAATTCCAGGGTATTTTATGGATGTTCTCCATTTCAATTTTGAAAATCTGATTAAGGTCTCATTCACACGTCCCTTTTCCACTGATACCTGCCGGTTTTTTATCAGCGTCATGTATTAAAATCACCGAAACAAGTCTTTGGGTCTGTGAAAATCAAGGACATCACCTGGATGGCGTCAGTATGCAATCTGTGTGTTGTCCGTGATTACAATGAATAGGAGCTTTGCAATGTATATAAAAATTACTGATGACATACGGACCAAACACTGATGAAAATAGGATGAAAAACACTGATGACACTTGGACTGTTTTTTTGCATGTGTGAAAAATCATTCATGTCTGAAGGAGGCCTTATAGCGCAGGCTTAGAAGAAGAGAGAGATGCTCGAATGATGACAAATGTCTTTTCTCTATCTCAACTGTATCTGCAATAATAATCCATATTTTGGATGTGTAAAAATGTCAAAATCACTACCTGCCACTAGGCTCTGGCAAATCAACAGAGAAAAACAAAACATTGGATATGTGGCACTTTTTGCAATTGAAGCGCCTGAGCCTATTAGTAGTAGCAACTCTTGTTACCTATTCCATCTACCGTGGTGCCGACCATTCCAATCATACTCAGGAGAAGTAGCTTTTAGTTCAAATTAAACAAATTTAGGTTTGATTATATAATTTTCAGACTTTTTCTCCACAAACCTATTAACAATAACCTAATCTATGTGGAAGTAGCGGGCTGACATAGGCATGCACTGCATCTCATAGGGATGTCAGGATGGCTTTTGGACACATCTGAATGGTTCATAATTATAAATAAAACATATTGAAAGCATCCGAGCTGGAAACATAATATTGGGTACGTGATACCACTGGTTCCAGATCACTTCTCCCCTCTGGCAAGTGACAAAGGCCAGGTAATAAGGATTAAATTGTTAACACCTCTTGGTAACTCTGCACGCCAGTACACAGCTACAGCAGCAGGTAATTGAGGGAGACAAGAGCTTGTGACATGATCCATTACATCTTGGGCAATGGGGGAAGTTAACTACTGGCAAGTCAAGATAGCAAGAAGTATAGAAAATAAAGCATTCAATTAGTCAGATCTTTATCTATTACAGGTGAAATCTGGGATTATTTCTGGTGGCGGTCGCACTATTGGTGTATATCAAAGACATTCTACAATATATAATAAAATAAAGCATAGGAAAATAATTATAACATAGGAATTAGTCTATTTTCACTTTTTTGCTTAATTACAGACAGTACTTTTTATACTCACATTTTACAGAACCTAATGTATAAGCTACTTATTTTTACTAAAAAAGCTACAATAGTATGGGAGTAACAGCCAGACAAGTACAAAAACTATATACATTTTATTGAACAATAGCAAGAACTTTAAAAATAACAATTAAAAAAGGAGACTATCTCAAACATAGTCATATGCCACACAGGGTACTAAACCAAATGCATACAACCACTGTAGAAAAATGTGTATGGCTCCATTAGGGTAATCCTAACTGCTATCAAAGATAAAGTAATTTTTACAGCACAAAATAATTTTATAAGTGAATGACACAAAATAGAGGACAAAATATAATAATCAATAAATATGAATACAAACAAGTGCTAAATAATAATACATATTTGTCACTCCAAGACATGAAAATAATATAGGCAAGAATGATTGTTGCTGCTAGAAGGCATACATATAACACAGTCAGTATCCCAAAAGACTGATCGTACATGAGCCTGAAAACCAGTAATAAACACTGCAGAGGCTGAAAAGGACAATAACACCAGCAATGGGCAAATTCAATAAGCGGTAAGTACAACCTGATTGGCGGCCACAGTAGCACCCCTGATGCGCGTTTCGCATACTTGCTTCTTCTGAAGACCCCTTCATAGGAGTTAGGATTACTCCAATGGAGCCATACACATTTTTCTACAGTGGTTGTACGCATTTCGTTTAGTACCCTGTGTGGCATATGTCTATGTTTGATATTCTCCTTTTTTTATTGTTATTTTTAATGCTTTTAATATTGTCCAATAAAATTTATATAGTTTTTGTACTTGTCTGGCTGTTACTCCCATACTATGGTAGGTTTTCTGTATTTATTAGGGGAGAGCCCTTTATCTTGGTCTATTAGAATCTTACTTATTTTACTAGTTACATTTTACATACAGTGCATTGTGAAAGTATTTGGCCCCCTTGAACTTTTATACCTTTTGCCACATTTCTGGCTTCAAACATAAAGATATAAAATTCTAATTTTTTGGGGAAGAATCAACAACAAGTGGGACACAATTGTGAAGTGGAACGAAATTTATTGGATATTTTAAACTTTTTTAACAAATTCAAAACTGAAAAGTGGGGCGTGCAATATTATTCGGCCCCTTTATTTTCAGTGCAGCAAACTCACTCCAGAAGTTCAGTGAGGATCTCTGAATGATCCAATGTTGTCCAAAATGACTGGTAATGATAAATAGAATCCACCTGTGTGTAATCAAGTCTCCGTATGAATGCACTTGCTCTGTGATAGTCTCAGGGTTCTGTTTCAAGTGCAGAGAGCATCATGAAAACAAAGGAACACACCAGGCAGGTCCGAGATACTGTTGTGGCAAAGTTTAAAGCCGGATTTGGATACAAAAAGATTTCCCAAGTTTTAAACATCTCAAGGAGCACTGTGCTAGCGATCATATTGAAATGCAAGGAGTATCAGACCACTGCAAATCTACCAAGACCCGGCAGTCCCTCTAAACTTTCATCTCGAACAAGGAGAAGACTGATCAGAGATGCAGCCAAAAGGCCTATGATCACTCTGGATGAACTGCAGAGATCTACAGCTGAGGTGGGAGAGTCTGTCCATAGGACAACAATCAGTCGTACACTGCACAAATCTGGCCTTTATGAAAGAGTGGCAAGAAGAAAGCCATTTCTCAAAGATATCCATAAAAAGTCTCGTTTGAAGTTTGCTACAAGCCACCTGGGAGACACACCAAACATGTGGAATAAGGTGCTCTGGTCAGATGAAACCAAAATCAAACTTTTTGGCCACAATGCAAAACGATATGTTTGGCGTAAAAGCAACACAGCTCATCACCCCAAAACACCATGCCACTGTCAAACATGGTGGTGGCAACATCATGGTTTGGGCCTGCTTTTCTTCAGCAGGGACAGGGAAGATGGTTAAAATTGAAGGGAAGATGGACGGAGCTAAATACAGGACCATTCTGGAAGAAAACCTGTTGGAGTCTGCAAAAGACCTGAGACTGGGACGGAGATTTATCTTCCAACAAGACAATGATCCCAAACATAAAGCAAAATCTACAATGGAATGGTTTAAAAATAAACATATTCAGGTGTTAGAATGGCCAAGTCAAAGTCCAGACCTGAATCCAATCGAGAATCTGTGGAAAGAGCTGAAAACTGCTGTTCACAAACGCCCTCCATCCAACCTCAATGAGCTCGAGCTGTTTTGCAAGGAAGAATGGGCAAGAATTTCAGCCTCTCGATGTGCAAAACTGATAGAGACATACCCCAAGCGACTTGCAGCTGTAACCGCAGCAAAAGGTGGCGCTACAAAGTATTAACTCAAGGGGGCCGAATAATATTGCACGCCCCACTTTCAGTTTTGAATTTGCTAAAAAAAAGTTTAAAATATCCAATAAATTTCGTTCCACTTCACGATTGTGTCCCACTTGTTGTTGATTCTTCCCAAAAAAATTAGAATTTTATATCTTTATGTTTGAAGCCAGAAATGTGGCAAAAGGTAGAAAAGTTCAAGGAGGCCAAATACTTTCACAATGCACTGTATATATAATTATATAATATAACGCTGCAAGCGTCCCTCTGTCTGAAGCATTGAAGCCTCTATAGACTGCGCATGAGCAGTCTGGCAGCAGACAGAAGAACACATGGAGCCGTTAAAGGTAAGAGGAGTGTATGGCGCCGGAGATTGCGGTATGCGTAGACACTGAACGCATACCGCGATCTCCGGTGCCATACTTACTTACCTGACCAGGAGGAGTATTGCCGCGGCGCCTCTCTTCTCGCCGGAGACCAGGGGCGGAGTGAAGGCGTCGGAGTCGGCGCATAGCGCCATTTTACTGAAGACACATTTGCAGTGTGTCTTCAGCAAAATTGCGCCGGACAGCGCGGTATGGGTACGCGTGTACTCCGACGCCACACTCCTTCCTTCCATGCATACCAGGATTGGGGGATGAGGGGTACCATGCATACCAGGATTTGGGGTTGAGGGGTACCATGCATACCAGGATTGGGGGATGAGGGGTGCCATGCATATCAGGATTGGGGGGTGAGGGGTGCCATGCATACCAGCATTGGAGATGAGGAGCACCATGCATACCAGGATAGGAATGCAGGGTATCATGCATACCAGGATGAGGGGTACCATGCATACCAGTATAGGGATGAGGGGTACCATGCATACCAGGTTTTGGGGGTGAGGGGACCATGCATACCAGGATTGGGGGATGAGGGGTACCATGCATACCAGGATTGGGGGGTGAGGGGTGCCATGCATACCAGCATTGGGGATGAGGAGTACCATGCATACCAGGATAGGAATGGGGGTACCATGCATACCAGGATGATGGATGGGGTGCCATGCTTACCAGGATGAGGGGTACCATGCATACCAGAATAGGGATGAGGGGTACCATGCATACCAGAATAGGAATATGTGGTGCCATGCATACCAGGATTGGGGGATGAGGAGTGCCATGCATACCAGGATAGGGATGAGGGGGCCATACATACCAGGATTGGGGATGAGGGAGCCATGCATACCAGGATGAGGGGTTGGGTGCCATGCATATCAGGATTAGGGGATGAGGCCATACATACCAGGATTGGAGGATGAGGGGTGCCATACATACCAGAATTGGGATGAGAGATGCCATGTATACCAGGATGAGGGGTACCATACATACCAGAATAGGGATGTGGGGTACCATGCATACCAGGATGAGGGGTACCATGCATACCAGGATAGGCATGAGGGGTACCATGCATACCAGGATAGGAATGCGGGGTACCATGCATACCAGGATTGAGGGATGAGGAGGCCATACATACCAGAATTGGGATGAGGGGTGCCATGTATACCAGGATGAGGGGTACCATACATACCAGAATAGGGATGCGGGGTACCATGCATATCAGGATGGGGTGCCATGCATATCAGGATGAGGGGTACCATACATACCAGGATAGGGATCAGGAGTGCCATGCATACCAGGATTGAGGATGAAGGGTGCCATGCATACCAGGATTGGGGTGCCATGCATACCAGGATTGGGGATGAGGGGTGCCACATGCATACCAGGATTGAGGATGAGGGGTGCCACATGCATACCAGGATTGGGGATGAGGGGTGCCATACATACCAGAATTGGGATGAGAGATGCCATGTATACCAGGATGAGGGGTACCATACATACCAGAATAGGGATGTGGGGTACCATGCATACCAGGATGAGGGGTACCATGCATACCAGGATAGGCATGAGGGGTACCATGCATACCAGGATAGGAATGCGGGGTACCATGCATACCAGGATTGAGGGATGAGGAGGCCATACATACCAGAATTGGGATGAGGGGTGCCATGTATACCAGGATGAGGGGTACCATACATACCAGAATAGGGATGCGGGGTACCATGCATATCAGGATGGGGTGCCATGCATATCAGGATGAGGGGTACCATACATACCAGGATAGGGATCAGGAGTGCCATGCATACCAGGATTGAGGATGAAGGGTGCCATGCATACCAGGATTGGGGTGCCATGCATACCAGGATTGGGGATGAGGGGTGCCACATGCATACCAGGATTGAGGATGAGGGGTGCCACATGCATACCAGGATTGGGGATGAGGGGTGCCATACATACCAGAATTGGGATGAGAGATGCCATGTATACCAGGATGAGGGGTACCATACATACCAGAATAGGGATGTGGGGTACCATGCATACCAGGATGAGGGGTACCATGCATACCAGGATAGGCATGAGGGGTACCATGCATACCAGGATAGGAATGCGGGGTACCATGCATACCAGGATTGAGGGATGAGGAGGCCATACATACCAGAATTGGGATGAGGGGTGCCATGTATACCAGGATGAGGGGTACCATACATACCAGAATAGGGATGCGGGGTACCATGCATATCAGGATGGGGTGCCATGCATATCAGGATGAGGGGTACCATACATACCAGGATAGGGATCAGGAGTGCCATGCATACCAGGATTGAGGATGAAGGGTGCCATGCATACCAGGATTGGGGTGCCATGCATACCAGGATTGGGGATGAGGGGTGCCACATGCATACCAGGATTGGGGATGAGGGGTGCCACATGCATACCAGGATTGGGGATGAGGGGTGCCATGCATACCAGGATTGGGGGTGAGGGGTGCCATGCATACCACGATTGGGGGTGAGGGGTGCCATGCATAACAGGATTGGGGGTGAAGGGTGCCATGCATACCAGGATTGGGGGTGAGGGGTGCCATGCATACCAGGATTGGGGGTGAGGGGTGCCATGCATACCAGGATTAGTAGTGAGGAATGCCATGCATACCAGGATAGGGATGAGGCGTGCCATGCATACCAGGATAGGGATGAGGGAAGCACATAACAGGATGGAGGAACAGGATTGGGGAGCACAAATACCAGGATGGGTGCAGCACAAATACCAGGAAGGGGGCAGCACATAGCAGCATGGGAGACAATATACCAATAAAAATGCTCGCCACCCGGGCGTAGATAGGGCTCAATAGCTAGTATATATATATATATGTATATATATCTCAGCACAGTGGTTCAGCGGTTGTATGTTCTCCCAGTGTTCGTGTGGGTTTCCCACAATCCAAAGAACTACTGATAGTGAATTTAGATTGTGAGCTCCAATGGGGAGAGTGCCTATAATGTCTGCAAAGCGCTGTGGAATTAATGGTGCTACATAAGTGAGTGAAACAAATAAAAATAAATAAAATATAAATATAAACACATACACATATTTATATATGAACATATATACACACACACACTAAGGTCAAACATTATTTATATAAAAAAAAAAATCACCAACATTTCAATCTAAATATTTTGTATTTAGCATGAAACTCAGCTTCTGACCTCACCTACTCTTTCCCCAACCTCTAATCTAAGTCTTGGCGGCCAGGGCACTCGCTCCTCTTGTATCAGTCTGTCAATCAGTCTGTAAACTTCTGTTTATTGGTCCTGCTCGCTTTTATTGGTTATTCATGTCATGTATTTTAACCCTAACATGCACAGCATCCTTAAAGTTAAAAGCACTATAAAATAAATTGTGACAACAAATAACATAACTACAAAGGGCATATAAAATGTAAAAAAACAAACAAACCAAAAAAAAAAAGGTAAGAAGCTATGATTCACCAGTATACAGTATACCTTGTGTATTTTTGACCCTTTAATACATACTAATAAAGAAGCATATAGTAGAAGAACCATAATGTATTAATAGTACAATAAGGTAAGTACTTGATAAAAGAAGAAAAAACAATTACAGAAACAGTCTGGTTAAAACTAGGAGGAGAAGCGAGGAAAAGTAGAAGTTGCTGTGGAGAAGGTTTAATCATCCACAATTACCCAGATTTTATACCAATTCTTATAATTGTGCTGCTATAGAGGACAAGCGTAGGTCGCCAGTGTTACTGAAGGTACTAAACATAACTCAGAGGCAGAGGGGGGATCTATGTGGCCCTAAATCCCACCAGAGACAGATGCTGATGTCACTGTAATTATGCACATCATTAGCTGCTGTTAAGAGATGTTCAGGATTTTGCATGAGGTCTTGTATGGCACATTCCTTGCTAAATACTGCATTCAGGATAGCTTTCCCGATATGCCTCTGGTCTTTCTAAATCCCCCTCTTCAATCTTAAATCCCAGCACAAAGCAACTTGTGAAAAGTTTTTGACAGATAATAATGAGTCAATCTTAGTGTCTCAAAATTTCCCTCCTCTATTGAAAGTAAAATGAAGAGCAATGAGGCGTGGGCAACCGATGGATGTAAAAATATGGCGCAATGTCCTAATTCATCAACAAGAGCTAAAATGAAGCCAACCACCAACAAACTAGAGCAGTGGTAAAGCGACATAGGGGTATAGCTGACAAGCCTTCTCACCGGCAAGGAACTTTGCTACTTCTTGAGAGTACACAAGTCACCAAATGCAGCTACAGTAATTGATATAAAATAGTACAATGAGATAAATACATTAATTAAAACCATTATGCTGCCATGATATGCAGGGTCATATAACTAAAGAAACCATACAAATCCAGTGCAAGACATGCTAGTACGAAGCAAACAGGCAGTGTGTATCGCTAAATAAAGCAGGTGATACTTCTCCATAAACGGCCTAAACCAGCGGCCTAACAGCTGATAATAAATATATAATGAAGCACTTACTTACATAGCTGTAGGTGTTTATGATATCCCCGCCGCCCCAATGCACGTTTCGCCCTTCTTCATCAGGGGTTGTGTGTGACAAGTTGCATATCATGGCAGCATGATGGTGTTAATTAATATACTTATGTCATTGTACTATTTTATATAATAAAGTTATTATTGGGCACAATATACTCTTTGGTTCAGGCGTGTTTTTCTCATGCCCCTATTACTATTTAATGTATAACTATATTAGAAAACCTTCTTCAAATATTTGACTAAGTTTATCTATTATCTACCAAATGAAACCTATTGCTTACCTATTTATTACAATGCTCGTTTATTTACTGCGTGAAGAAAATGCTTCACAGAAATAGCTGACAAACTTCCCTAAAGACTTACAGAATGACTCTCTCCGCAGACCTCAGATAGCTGTTATTACAAGCCCTCTTAAAAACTAGTTACTTGGTGGACAGGGGTGAAAAGTGGCTTTTTATCTTGGGATATTCAATAGGATGGGGCAATTTAAATAATGGTATTTCCTTAACCCCTTCATGACCTTGTGATTTTCTGTTTTTTGCTTTCGTTTTTTCCTCCCCTTAATTCCAAGAGTCATAACTTTTTTTTATTTATCATCCCCATAGCCGAATGAGGGCTTGTTTCTTGCGGGACGAGTTGTACTTTTGAACGACACCATTCATTTTATCATGTGATGCACTGGTCAGCGGGAAAAAAATTCCAAGGGCGTCGAAAGTGTAAAAAAAAGTGCAATTCCACAATTGTTTCTTTTATTTACCATGTTCACTATATGGTAAAACTGACCTGGCAATATGATTCTCTAAGTCAGTATGAGTACGCAGATACCAAACATGTATAGTTTTTTTTTTTTTCAATTAAGTGGTGAAAAAAATGTCAGAAATTTGTAAGAAAATTTTTTTTTTGCTTTTGTTGCCATTTTCTGAGACCCATTAGGCTTTTATTTTCCGGGACATGGTGCTGTGTGAGGGTATATTTTTCTTTCCCTGAGCTGATGTTTTTATTGATACCATTTTGGGATAGATACAATATTTTGACCGCCTCTTATTGCATTTTATTGCAATGTTGTCGCCAAAAAAACTTAATTCTGGCATTTTGATTTTTTTTCTCGCTACGCTATTTACCAATTGGATTGATTTATTTTATATTTTGATAGATCAGACTTTTACGAATGCAGCGATACTAAATGTGAATTTTTTATTAATTGTTTTATTTTTAATGTGGCAAAACAGGTGATTTGAACTTGTGAATTTCTTGTTTTAAAACTTTTTTCTCTCACTTTTTATTGGATAGCCTTCTTCGGGGACTTGAAGCTGCGATCATCCGATTGCTTCTGATATATACGGGCCTGTGTTCACGGGATGATCGTAGTGACTGCCACTGGGGTCATCAGCAGACACCCGGCTGTTATGACAACCCATCGGCACCCAGCAATCATGTGACAGGGGCACCGATGGGCGGGATGAATGATGCGCTATAGGTTGGCGTGTGTTAAATCCCGCTATCAATAATTAACAGCAGGATTTAACTGGTTAACACTCCAGGGCGGAGAAAGGCTCCATCCGCTGTTGTTAAAGGCACATTATCGGTGATTAAATCAGTCCTCATGTGCGTGGAAAGATGTGGGCTCAGCATGCGACACAGCATCAAAGGTAGGGACACGACCTTTGATGTAAATGTATGTCAAAGGTGGTAAGGGTTAAAGGGGTTGTCCACTAGTCGGACCACCCCTTCTCAATCCCTGTGTTTTCCCCCAGTAAAATTATAACACCTACACTCACCCCTGGTGTTGGCACCATTCCAGCGATGTCAGCACTGGCTCTCCCGGGGATTGCGTGACAATGTTATGTCATGCGATCCCTGAGGCCAATCAGCACTGCAAAACCAGGTACAACTACTACAAAATATAAAGTACGGAGTGTGGTAAAAAATGAAGATGTTGCAATGTTTGGTGGCACTGTGGGAGTGCTGGGAGTCGATTCCTTCTATCTAATTCTAAGGCTAGGCAGTCAATATGGTGATGGAAAATCAATTTAAAGTTTCATTTTGTACTTTGTCCCAGAGTTGGCATTTTGAGTGTGAAAGTTTTAGGGAATATTAGCAAGTCGCTGCAAAGGTTAGGTTGTGAGCTATTCAATCTCTATTTTGACAGAATTTATCAAGAAAAAAAAAATGTCTATGATCATCTTGAAGTAACTGTAGCATCAGAAAAACATGACCTATTGTTTAAATCAGGTTTTTGTGTCAAACACTATATTCATATAGTATTTTTTTTTGTTTCATATCACGTTCTACAGTGATATGTAAAAGTTTGGGCACCCCTGCTCAAAATTACTGTTATTGTTAACAGTTAAGCAAGTTGAAGATGAAATTATCTCTTAAGTTAAAGATGACACATTTCCTTTGTATTTTAGGCAAAAAAACTAGCCATTTTTTACATTTTAAAAACTACAAAAAGGAAAATGGGCCGATGCAAAGCTTTGGGCACCCTTGGAGATTTGTGTGCGGAGGTAACTTTGACCAAAGTTTCGGACCTTAATTAGCCTGTTAGGGTCATGGCTTGTTCACTATTACTGTTAGGAAAGGGCGGTGATGCAAATTTCTCAGCTTTATAAAAACCCAGCCTCCTCCAACCTTGTGTCAAAAAACAGCAGCCATGGGTTCTTCTAAGCAGCTGCCTAGCACTCTGAAAATGGTGGAGGCCCACAAAGCAGGAGAAGGCTATAAGAAGATAGCAAAGCGTTTTCAAGTTTCCCTTTCCTCAGTTCAAAATGTAATTAAGAATTTGCAGTTAAAGGAACAGTAGAGGACAAGACAAGGTCTGGAAGACCAAGCAAAATTTCAGTGAGAGCTGCTCATAGGATTGCTAGAGAGGCAAATCAGAATCCCCGCTTGACTGAAAAACACCTTCAGAAAGATTTAGCAGACTCAGGAGTTGTGGTACATTGATTTACTTTTCACCTGCACAAATATGGCCTTCATGGAAGAGTCATCAGAAGAAAAGCTCTCTTGGGCCCTCGCCATAAAATTCAGCATCATTAGTATGCAAAAGAACATCTAAGTAAGCCTGATGCATTTTGGAAACAAGTCCTGTGGACCGATGAGGTTAAAATAGAACACTTTGGCCACAATGATCAAAGGTATGTGTGGAGAAAAAAGGGCACAGGATTTCTCGAAAAGAACATCTTTTTGCAACCATTAAGCATAGGGGTGAATTAATCATGCTTTGAGGTTCTGTTGCTGGCAACTGCACGGGGAACATTTTCACGGGTAGAGGGAAGAATGGATTCATTGAAATTTCAACAAATTCTTGATGCAAACATAACACCATCTGTAAAAAAGCTGAAGTTGAAAATAGGATGGCTTCTACAAATGGATAAGGTTCCTAAACACATGTCAAAATCTACAATAAACTACGTCAAAAGATGCAAGCTGAAAGTTATACAATGGCCCTCACAGTCCCCTGATCTGAACATTATTGAAAAATCTGTGGCTAGACTTCAAAATAGCAGTGCATGCAGGACGACCCAGGAATCTCACAGAACTGGTAGAATTTTCCAAGGAAGAATGGATAAAAATCCCTCAAAAAAGAATTGAAAGACTCTTGTCTTGCTACAAAAAGCGTTTACAAGCTGTGATACTTTCAAAAGGGGGTATTACTAGGTACTAACTATGCAGGGTGTCCAAACTTTTGCATCAGCCCATTTTCTTTTTTGTAATTTTTAAAATGTATAAATATATATATATATACAGATATCTATCTATCTATCTATCTATATATATATATATATTGATTAAAATACAAAGAAAATCTGTCAACTTTAGGCCTTTTAGAGATCATTTCATCTTCAACTTACTTAACTGTTCACAATAACAGTAATTTTGACCAGTGGTGCCTAAATTTTTACATGCCACTGTATATTAAAAATAAAATAAGAAAAATTGTGTAATTTTCACACTGGTCACTGGGGCTATGTTAGACTCACACTTAGGGCCCCGACAGACGGCTGTATTACTCGAGCAAGAATCACAATCCTCAGACTGCATGTCGGCTCACCTGACCTGAGCGTGATAGCTTGTATTTATTTTTTTTATTGTATCTGTTTTTCTATTGTATCAAATACTTATTTCATGCAATAAAATGCAATATAATTATGTAAAAATCATACAATGTGATTTTCTGGATTTTTTTTATTGTTAGATTCTGTCTCTCACAGTTGAAGTGTACTTGCGATAAAAATTACAGACCTCTCCATTCTTTGTAGGTGGGAAAACTTGCAAAATCAGCAGTGCATCAAATACTTATTTTCTCCTCTGTATGTATATATTTAACACAAAAACTTGATTTAAATGATAGATTGTTTTCTGATAACACATTCCTTTTAAAGATGTTGTCAATGAAATAAAGAAAACAAAAAAAATATATATTACTATGTAAATGTATGAATACCTTTGATTATTTATTAATGCTCATTAAACATTAATTAAAATGGCCACCATGAAGTTATTAAACATAAAGCCGATCCTATAATGGAGAGAATAGGAAGCAAGACAGGCTGTGTCAGGGCATAGGGTGCGAGACCAGTGTTAGGCCTCCTTTCCTGCTCTGGCTGTCAGTCATCAGTTATGTGTACACCCAAACTGTCAGCCTGAATGACTTATAGTATATGTATACATATCACTGCCGATGTACTATGTCAGCTGTTTCTGTGCCTCAGAGGCTATAACAGAAGTGAGAAAGAAGAGATATTGGGGACGATTCATCAAAGCTTTTATGCCACAAAAGTGCCGTAAAAGTTTTGATAATGTGAAGTTGTGCAAACATTTTGTGACTTCTGGCGTTTTCACACCACTTTGAATCAACTCTGCGAAAATAAGGGGAGATGGGGTGTGACACCCAGTCGAATTCATCAAATCTGCTGGTGTTTTCTATGCCAGAAATGCTACTCCAGTCCCTGAGTGGAATAAGATTTTCTGGCGCTGTGCACACCACTTACTAGAAGTACGCACCAAATTCATTAAGTGGCGTGCGCTTCTTAATAAATCCGGCATCATGTACTTTGTCAAGACTGTCATTAAGAGAGCTTGAGCTACACCAGTCTTGATGAATTGGCCCTTAAGGGCTATTTTGTGTGTATGGACGGTTGTTTTCTAACAGCGCACATGCAAGTTTCATCAAGTCAAACTGTAACTGTCATTTCAGGAGAACTTGCAGCAGTACTGGGAACATACGCATTCACTGAATACAGATTTTGCACAGGAATTGAGAGTAAAAGATCAATTCAGGAGGTTAAAGGAGCAATTTCTCTGAAAATATATATTACAAAGTTGCTTACTTTCATCTGTACTAATGATGTATGTATAAAATAATTAAAATGTCCCCATAGGTGGACATCCCCTCTAAATTCAATTCTTATTTAATCGTTAAAATCGTTTTTATGGGGTTAATTCAAATTAAGCATTTGCTTTAGAAAACAAAGTTTATAGAAAAGCAGAGAAATATACCGTATATACAGTACAGGCCAAAAGTTTGGACACACCTTCTCATTTAAAGATTTTTCTGTATCTTCATGACTTTGAAAATTGTACATTCACACTGAAGGCATCAAAACTATGAATTAACACATGTGGAATTATATACTTAACAAAAACGTGTGAAACAACTGAAGATATGTCTTATATTCTAGGTTCTTCAAAGTAGCCACCTTTTGCTTTGATGACTGCTTTGCACACTCTTGGCATTCTCTTGATGAGCTTCAAGAGGTAGTCACCGGAAATGGTCTTCACTTCACAGGTGTGCCCTGTCAGGTTTAATAAGTGGGATTTCTTGCCTTATAAATGGGGTTGGGACCATCAGTTGTGTTGTGCAGAAGTCTGGTGGATAAGCAGCTGATAGTTCTACTGGATAGACTTTTAGAATTTGTATTCTGGCAAGAAAAATGCAGCTAAGTAAGGAAAAACGAGTGGCCATCATTACGTTAAGAAATGAAGGTCAGTCAGTCCGAAAAATTGGGAAAACTTTGAAAGTGTCCCCAAGTGCAGTTGCAAAAACCATCAAAAGCTACAAAGAAACTGGCTCACATGAGGACCGCCCCAGGAAAGGAAGACCAAGAGTCACCTCTGCTTCTGAGGATAAGTTTATCCGAGTCACCAGCCTCAGAAATCGCAGGTTAACAGCAGCTCAGATTAGAGACCAGGTCAATGCCACACAGAGTTCTAGCAGCAGACACATCTCTTCAACAACTGTTAAGAGGAGACTTTGTGCAGTAGGCCTTCATGGTAAAATAGCTGCTAGGAAACCACTGCTAAGGACAGGCAACAAGCAGAAGAGACTTGCTTGGGCTAAAGAGCACAAGGAATGTGCATTAGACCAGTGGAAATCTGTGCTTTGGTCTGATGAGTCTAAATTTGAGATCTTTGGTTCCAACCACCGTGTCTTTGTGCGACGCAGAAAAGGTGAACAGATGGACTCTACATGCCTGGTTCCCACCGTGAAGCATGGAGGAGGGGGTGTGATGGTGTGGGGGTGCTTTGCTGGTGACACTGTTGGGGATTTATTCAAAATTGAAGGCATACTAAACCAGCATGGCTACCACAGCGTCTTGCAGCGGCATACTATTCCATCCGGTTTGCGTTTAGTTGGACCATCATTTATTTTTCAACAGGACAATGACCCCAAACACACCTCCAGGCTGTATAAGGGCTATTTGACCAAGAAGGAGAGTGATGGGGTGCTACGCCAGATGACCTGGCCTCCACAGTCACCAGACCTGAACCCAATCGAGATGGCTTGGGGTGAGCTGGACCGCAGAGTGAAGGCAAAAGGGCCAACAAGTGCTAAGCATCTCTGAGAACTCCTTCAAGATTGTTGGAAGACCATTTCCGGTGACTACCTCTTGAAGCTCATCAAGAGAATGCCAAGAGTGTGCAAAGCAGTCATCAAAGCAAAAGGTGGCTACTTTGAAGAACCTAGAATATAAGACATATTTTCAGTTGTTTCACACTTTTTTGTTAAGTATATAATTCCACATGTGTTAATTCATAGTTTTGATGCCTTCAGTGTGAATGTACACTTTTCAAAGTCATGAAAATACAGAAAAATCTTTAAATGAGAAGGTGTGTCCAAACTTTTGGTCTGTACTGTATATTTTTATTTCTTAATTTCCTGTGTGTAATTTCTTTGATTTTCATATAGTACGGACTTAGACTCTTCTATATAAACTGCAGCCTGAGCCTACAACTGTTTATCAGATGCATTTCTGCCAGATTATTTACAAAAGGGCTGAAAAAATGACTCTTGACGTTTGTGCTCCCTCTTGAAAGTGGTCTGTGAATTGTCTGCCTGTATATAAACAATCTGGTGTGTTCAATCAGCAGTGTCACAGCTAGAACTCGCATATGGAGGTCACACTATGGTGAATTTTCAGGCAAGCAAGTTCCAAAGATCTTTAACCCTTTTTTTTTTGCAGAAAATGTTTTTATTAAGTTTCAGACAATACAGTACAAGACATCTGATCCAGTAAAAAAGGAAAAGAAAACAATTATTAAGCTAAGCAAAGTCACATTTCCATCCCATCCGGGCAACAGTTATCATGAGTTCATCGTAGATCTTTAACCCTTTGACTTGCAGGACTGAATAAAGCACATCGAAACCAGGTCTGCTCTCCCCAGGTCAATGATGACTTTTATAGAGTTCAGTCCATTTTCAGATGTGAAAATTCCCTATTTCTCTGTACACACTCATGAACCTAATGATAAACTTGCAGTCACCACTAGGGGGAGTTGTAGAAAGGTCCCACCAATCGTGGATACGTGCTGCCAAAAGGTACGTGCACACATTAAGCATTTGCTTCAGAAACGACTGCATCAAAAACATGTCTCTTGGCAGGAAAAATGGTGCATAACAAAGCACACGTTTTTGTTACGTTTTTGTCATTACATTTTTTTTACATTCATTAGGAAGGGTGAAAACAGCTTGAAAAACGATGAAAGAAGTGACATGCTGCAGACGTGAAACTGCTTCAAATTTGTAAGGAATAAATAAGCATTATGTGCATGAGATTTCAGCAATCTCATTCACTTTGTGGGACAGTAAAATGCTGAGTTTTGCGAAGGATAAACTAATGGGAGAAACGCAGCAAATGCAACGTATGCGCATACGCAAAATGTTATCATTTAGCTACGAAGGAGTGACGGTGGGAGAAATTTGTGTTAAGAAAAATGGGTCCAGAACACTAAAATACTGGGAACGAAAAATGGAACAATAATTTACATAACTGCGGTATTGATCAAAGTCAGTTCTGTTTTCTTTCACGCAAATGTTCCCAAAAGTTACTAAAGGGTATTGTGTCTGGCACTGTATGGGGGGCACTAATGCTGGCCCTGAACTCGGATGGTGAAGGGAATCCATGTGATTTATGGGTATTGTGTCTGGCACTGTATGGGGGGCACTAATGCTGGCCCTGAACTCGGATGGTGAAGGGAATCCCTGTGATTTATGGGTATTGTGTCTGGCACTGTATGGGGGGCACTAATGCTGGCCCTGAACTCGGATGGTGAAGGGAATGCCTGTGATTTATGGGTATTGTGTCTGGCACTGTATGGGGGGCACTAATGCTGGCCCTGAACTTGGATGGTGAAGGGAATCCATGTGATTTATGGGTATTGTGTCTGGCACTGTATGGGGGGCACTATTGACGGCCCTGAACTTGGATGGTGAAGGGAATCCCTGTGATTTATGGGTATTGTGTCTGGCACTGTATGGGGGGCATTATTGATGGCCCTGAACTCGGATGGTGAAGGGAATGCCTGTGATTTATGGGTATTGTGTCTGGCACTGTATGGGGGGCACTATTGACGGCCCTGAACTTGGATGGTGAAGGGAATCCCTGTGATTTATGGGTATTGTGTCTGGCACTGTATGGGGGGCACTATTGGCGGCCCTGAACTCGGATGGTGAAGGGAATCCATGTGATTTATGGGTATTGTGTCTGGCACTGTATGGGGGGCACTATTGACGGCCCTGAACTTGGATGGTGAAGGGAATCCCTGTGATTTATGGGTATTGTGTCTGGCACTGTATGGGGGGCACTATTGATGGCCCTGAACTCGGATGGTGAAGGGAATGCCTGTGATTTATGGGTATTGTGTCTGGCACTGTATGGGGGGCACTAATGCTGGCCCTGAACTCGGATGGTGAAGGGAATCCTTGTGATTTATGGGTATTGTGTCTGGCACTGTATGGGGGGCACTAATGCTGGCCCTGAACTTGGATGGTGAAGGGAATCCATGTGATTTATGGGTATTGTGTCTGGCACTGTATGGGGGGCACTATTGACGGCCCTGAACTTGGATGGTGAAGGGAATCCATGTGATTTATGGGTATTGTGTCTGGCACTGTATGGGGGGCACTAATGCTGGCCCTGAACTCGGATGGTGAAAGGAATCCCTGTGATTTATGGGTATTGTGTCTGGCACTGTATGGGGAGCACTATTGACGGCCCTGAACTCGGATGGTGAAAGGAATCCCTGTGATTTATGGGTATTGTGTCTGGCACCGTATGGGAGGCACTAATGCTGGCCCTGAACTCGGATGGTGAAGGGAATCCATGTGATTTATGGGTATTGTGTCTGGCACTGTATGGGGAGCACTATTGACGGCCCTGAACTCGGATGGTGAAAGGAATCCCTGTGATTTATGGGTATTGTGTCTGGCACTGTATGGGGGGCACTAATGCTGGCCCTGAACTCGGATGGTGAAGGGAATCCATGTGATTTATGGGTATTGTGTCTGGCACTGTATGGGGGGCACTATTGACGGCCCTGAACTCGGATGGTGAAAGGAATCCCTGTGATTTATGGGTATTGTGTCTGGCACTGTATGGGGGGCACTATTGACGGCCCTGAACTCGGATGGTGAAAGGAATCCCTGTGATTTATGGGTATTGTGTCTGGCACTGTATGGGGGGCACTAATGCTGGCCCTGAACTCGGATGGTGAAGGGAATCCATGTGATTTATGGGTATTGTGTCTGGCACTGTATGGGGGGCACTATTGACGGCCCTGAACTCGGATGGTGAAAGGAATCCCTGTGATTTATGGGTATTGTGTCTGGCACTGTATGGGGGGTACTATTGACGGCCCTGAACTCGGATGGTGAAGGGAATCCCTGTGATTTATGGGTATTGTGTTTGGCACTGTATGGGGGGCACTATTGACGGCCCTGAACTTGGATGGTGAAGGGAATCCATGTGATTTATGGGAATTGTGTCTGGCACAGTATGGGGGGCACTAATGCTGGCCCTGAACTCGGATGGTGAAAGGAATCCATGTGATTTATGGGTATTGTGTCTGGCACTGTATGGGGGGCACTATTGATGGCCCTGAACTCGGATGGTGAAGGGAATCCCTGTGATTTATGGGTATTGTGTCTGGCACTGTATGGGGGGCACTAATGCTGGCCCTGAACTTGGATGGTGAAAGGAATCCATGTGATTTATGGGTATTGTGTCTGGCACTGTATGGGGGGCACTATTGACGGCCCTGAACTCGGATGGTGAAGGGAATCCATGTGATTTATGGGTATTGTGTCTGGCACTGTATGGGGGGCACTATTGACGGCCCTGAACTCGGATGGTGAAGGGAATCCATGTGATTTATGGGTATTGTGTCTGGCACTGTATAGGGGGCACTATTGCTGGCCCTGAACTCGGATGGTGAAGGGAATCCCTGTGATTTATGGGTATTGTGTCTGGCACAGTATGGGGGGCACTAATGCTGGCCCTGAACTTGGATGGTGAAGGGAATCCATGTGATTTATGGGTATTGTGTCTGGCACTGTATGGGGGGCACTATTGCTGGCCCTGAACTCGGATGGTGAAGGGAATCCCTGTGATTTATGGGTATTGTGTCTGGCACTGTATGGGGGGCACTAATGCTGGCCCTGAACTCGGATGGTGAAGGGAATCCATGTGATTTATGGGTATTGTGTCTGGCACTGTATGGGGGGCACTAATGCTGGCCCTGAACTCGGATGGTGAAGGGAATCCTTGTGATTTATGGGTATTGTGTCTGGCACTGTATGGGGGGCACTAATGCTGGCCCTGAACTCGGATGGAGAAAGGAATCCCTGTGATTTATGGGTATTGTGTCTGGCACTGTATGGGGGGCACTATTGACGGCCCTGAACTCGGCTGGTGAAGGGAATCCCTGTGATTTATGGGTATTGTGTCTGGCACTGTATGGGGGCACTAATGTTGGCCTTGAACTCGGATGGTGAAGGGAATCCCTGTGATTTATGGGTATTGTGTCTGGCACTGTATGGGGGGCACTATTGACGGCCCTGAACTCGGATGGTGAAGGGAATCCATGTGATTTATGGGTATTGTGTCTAGCACTGTATGGGGGTCACTATTGACGGCTCTGAACTCGGATGGTGAAGGGAATCCATGTGATTTATGGGTATTGTGTCTGGCACTGTATGGGGGGCACTATTGCTGGCCCTGAACTCGGATGGTGAAGGGAATCCCTGTGATTTATGGGTATTGTGTCTGGCACAGTATGGGGGGCACTAATGCTGGCCCTGAACTCGGATGGTGAAGGGAATCCATGTGATTTATGGGTATTGTGTCTGGCACTGTATGGGGGGCACGATTGCTGGCCCTGAACTCGGATGGTGAAGGGAATCCCTGTGATTTATGGGTATTGTGTCTGGCACTGTATGGGGGGCACTATTGATGGCCCTGAACTCGGATGGTGAAGGGAATCCCTGTGATTTATGGGTATTGTGTCTGGCACCGTATGGGGGGCACTATTGATGGCCCTGAACTCGGATGGTGAAGGGAATCCATGTGATTTATGGGTATTGTGTCTGGCACCGTATGGGGGGCACTATTGATGGCCCTGAACTCGGATGGTGAAGGGAATCCCTGTGATTTATGGGTATTGTGTCTGGCACTGAATGGGGGGCACTATTGCTGGCCCTGAACTCGGATGGTGAAGGGAATCCATGTGATTTATGGGTATTGTGTCTGGCACTGTATGGGGGGCACTATTGATGGCCCTGAACTCGGATGGTGAAGGGAATCCCTGTGATTTATGGGTATTGTGTCTGGCACTGTATGGGGGGCACTAATGCTGGCCCTGAACTCGGATGGTGAAGGGAATCCCTGTGATTTATGGGTATTGTGTCTGGCACTGTATGGGGGGCACTATTGACGGCCCTGAACTTGGATGGTGAAAGGAATCCCTGTGATTTATGGGTATTGTGTCTGGCACTGTATGGGGGGCACTATTGATGGCCCTGAACTCGGATGGTGAAGGGAATCCATGTGATTTATGGGTATTGTGTCTGGCACTGTATGGGGGGCACTATTGATGGCCCTGAACTCGGATGGTGAAGGGAATCCCTGTGATTTATGGGTATTGTGTCTGGCACTGAATGGGGGGCACTATTGCTGGCCCTGAACTCGGATGGTGAAGGGAATCCCTGTGATTTATGGGTATTGTGTCTGGCACTGTATGGGGGGCACTAATGCTGGCCCTGAACTCGGATGGTGAAGGGAATCCATGTGATTTATGGGTATTGTGTCTGGCACTGTATGGGGGGCACTATTGATGGCCCTGAACTCGGATGGTGAAGGGAATCCCTGTGATTTATGGGTATTGTGTCTGGCACTGTATGGGGGGCACTATTGCTTGCCCTGAACTCGGATGGTGAAGGGAATCCATGTGATTTATGGGTATTGTGTCTGGCACTGTATGGGGGGCACTATTGATGGCCCTGAACTCGGATGGTGAAGGAAATCACTGAGATTTATGGGTATTGTGTCTGGCACTGTATGGGGGGCACTAATGCTGGCCATGAACTTGGATGGTGAAAGGAATCCCTGTGATTTATGGGTATTGTGTCTGGCACTGTATGGGGGGCACTATTGATGGCCCTGAACTCGGATGGTGAAGGGAATCCATGTGATTTATGGGTATTGTGTCTGGCACTGTATGGGGGGCACTAATGTTGGCCTTGAACTCGGATGGTGAAGGGAATCCATGTGATTTATGGGTATTGTGTCTGGCACTGTATGGGGGGCACTATAGCTGGCCCTGAACTCGGATGGTGAAGGGAATCCCTGTGATTTATGGGTATTGTGTCTGGCACTGTATGGGGGGCACTATTGATGGACCTGAACTCGGATGGTGAAGGGAATCCATGTGATTTATGGGTATTGTGTCTAGCACTGTATGGGGGTCACTATTGACGGCCCTGAACTCGGATGGTGAAGGGAATCCATGTGATTTATGGGTATTGTGTCTGGCACTGTATGGGGGGCACTATTGATGGCCCTGAACTCGGATGGTGAAGGGAATGCCTGTGATTTATGGGTATTGTGTCTGGCACTGTATGGGGGGCACTAATGCTGGCCCTGAACTCGGATGGTGAAGGAAATCCATGTGATTTATGGGTATTGTGTCTGGCACTGTATGGGGGTCACTATTGATGGCCCTGAACTCGGATGGTGAAGGGAATCCATGTGATTTATGGGTATTGTGTCTGGCACTGTATGGGGGGCACTAATGCTGGCCCTGAACTTGGATGGTGAAGGGAATCCATGTGATTTATGGGTATTGTGTCTGGCACTGTATGGGGGGCACTATTGACGGCCCTGAACTTGGATGGTGAAGGGAATCCATGTGATTTATGGGTATTGTGTCTGGCACTGTATGGGGGGCACTAATGCTGGCCCTGAACTCGGATGGTGAAAGGAATCCCTGTGATTTATGGGTATTGTGTCTTGCACTGTATGGGGAGCACTATTGACGGCCCTGAACTCGGATGGTGAAAGGAATCCCTGTGATTTATGGGTATTGTGTCTGGCACTGTATGGGGGGCACTAATGCTGGCCCTGAACTCGGATGGTGAAGGGAATCCATGTGATTTATGGGTATTGTGTCTGGCACTGTATGGGGAGCACTATTGACGGCCCTGAACTCGGATGGTGAAGGGAATCCCTGTGATTTATGGGTATTGTGTCTGGCACTGTATGGGGGGCACTATTGCTTGCCCTGAACTCGGATGGTGAAGGGAATCCATGTGATTTATGGGTATTGTGTCTGGCACTGTATGGGGGGCACTATTGATGGCCCTGAACTCGGATGGTGAAGGAAATCACTGAGATTTATGGGTATTGTGTCTGGCACTGTATGGGGGGCACTAATGCTGGCCATGAACTTGGATGGTGAAAGGAATCCCTGTGATTTATGGGTATTGTGTCTGGCACTGTATGCGGGGCACTATTGATGGCCCTGAACTCGGATGGTGAAGGGAATCCATGTGATTTATGGGTATTGTGTCTGGCACTGTATGGGGGGCACTAATGTTGGCCTTGAACTCGGATGGTGAAGGGAATCCATGTGATTTATGGGTATTGTGTCTGGCACTGTATGGGGGGCACTATAGCTGGCCCTGAACTCGGATGGTGAAGGGAATCCCTGTGATTTATGGGTATTGTGTCTGGCACTGTATGGGGGGCACTATTGATGGCCCTGAACTCGGATGGTGAAGGGAATCCATGTGATTTATGGGTATTGTGTCTAGCACTGTATGGGGGTCACTATTGACGGCCCTGAACTCGGATGGTGAAGGGAATCCATGTGATTTATGGGTATTGTGTCTGGCACTGTATGGGGGGCACTATTGCTGGCCCTGAACTCGGATGGTGAAGGGAATCCCTGTGATTTATGGGTATTGTGTCTGGCACAGTATGGGGGGCACTAATGCTGGCCCTGAACTCGGATGGTGAAGGGAATCCATGTGATTTATGGGTATTGTGTCTGGCACTGTATGGGGGGCACGATTGCTGGCCCTGAACTCGGATGGTGAAGGGAATCCCTGTGATTTATGGGTATTGTGTCTGGCACTGTATGGGGGGCACTAATGCTGGCCCTGAACTCGGATGGTGAAGGGAATCCCTGTGATTTATGGGTATTGTGTCTGGCACCGTATGGGGGGCACTATTGATGGCCCTGAACTCGGATGGTGAAGGGAATCCATGTGATTTATGGGTATTGTGTCTGGCACCGTATGGGGGGCACTATTGATGGCCCTCAACTCGGATGGTGAAGGGAATCCCTGTGGTTTATGGGTATTGTGTCTGGCACTGTATGGGGGGCACTATTGCTGGCCCTGAACTCGGATGGTGAAGGGAATCCATGTGATTTATGGGTATTGTGTCTGGCACTGTATGGGGGGCACTAATGTTGGCCTTGAACTCGGATGGTGAAGGGAATCCATGTGATTTATGGGTATTGTGTCTGGCACTGTATGGGGGGCACTATAGCTGGCCCTGAACTCGGATGGTGAAGGGAATCCCTGTGATTTATGGGTATTGTGTCTGGCACTGTATGGGGGGCACTATTGATGGCCCTGAACTCGGATGGTGAAGGGAATCCATGTGATTTATGGGTATTGTGTCTAGCACTGTATGGGGGTCACTATTGACGGACCTGAACTCGGATGGTGAAGGGAATCCATGTGATTTATGGGTATTGTGTCTGGCACTGTATGGGGGGCACTATTGCTGGCCCTGAACTCGGATGGTGAAGGGAATCCCTGTGATTTATGGGTATTGTGTCTGGCACAGTATGGGGGGCACTAATGCTGGCCCTGAACTCGGATGGTGAAGGGAATCCATGTGATTTATGGGTATTGTGTCTGGCACTGTATGGGGGGCACGATTGCTGGCCCTGAACTCGGATGGTGAAGGGAATCCCTGTGATTTATGGGTATTGTGTCTGGCACTGTATGGGGGGCACTAATGCTGGCCCTGAACTCGGATGGTGAAGGGAATCCCTGTGATTTATGGGTATTGTGTCTGGCACCGTATGGGGGGCACTATTGATGGCCCTGAACTCGGATGGTGAAGGGAATCCATGTGATTTATGGGTATTGTGTCTGGCACCGTATGGGGGGCACTATTGATGGCCCTCAACTCGGATGGTGAAGGGAATCCCTGTGGTTTATGGGTATTGTGTCTGGCACTGTATGGGGGGCACTATTGCTGGCCCTGAACTCGGATGGTGAAGGGAATCCATGTGATTTATGGGTATTGTGTCTGGCACTGTATGGGGGGCACTATTGATGGCCCTGAACTCGGATGGTGAAGGGAATCCCTGTGATTTATGGGTATTGTGTCTGGCACTGTATGGGGGGCACTAATGCTGGCCCTGAACTTGGATGGTGAAAGGAATCCCTGTGATTTATGGGTATTGTGTCTGGCACTGTATGGGGGGCACTATTGATGGCCCTGAACTCGGATGGTGAAGGGAATCCCTGTGATTTATGGGTATTGTGTCTGGCACTGTATGGGGGGCACTATTGCTGGCCCTGAACTCGGATGGTGAAGGGAATCCCTGTGATTTATGGGTATTGTGTCTGGCACTGTATGGGGGGCACTAATGCTGGCCCTGAACTTGGATGGTGAAGGGAATCCATGTGATTTATGGGTATTGTGTCTGGCACTGTATGGGGGGCACTATTGACGGCCCTGAACTTGGATGGTGAAGGGAATCCCTGTGATTTATGGGTATTGTGTCTGGCACTGTATGGGGGGCACTATTGATGGCCCTGAACTCGGATGGTGAAGGGAATGCCTGTGATTTATGGGTATTGTGTCTGGCACTGTATGGGGGGCACTATTGACGGCCCTGAACTTGGATGGTGAAGGGAATCCCTGTGATTTATGGGTATTGTGTCTGGCACTGTATGGGGGGCACTATTGACGGCCCTGAACTCGGATGGTGAAGGGAATCCATGTGATTTATGGGTATTGTGTCTGGCACTGTATGGGGGGCACTATTGACGGCCCTGAACTTGGATGGTGAAGGGAATCCCTGTGATTTATGGGTATTGTGTCTGGCACTGTATGGGGGGCACTATTGATGGCCCTGAACTCGGATGGTGAAGGGAATGCCTGTGATTTATGGGTATTGTGTCTGGCACTGTATGGGGGGCACTAATGCTGGCCCTGAACTCGGATGGTGAAGGAAATCCATGTGATTTATGGGTATTGTGTCTGGCACTGTATGGGGGTCACTATTGATGGCCCTGAACTCGGATGGTGAAGGGAATCCATGTGATTTATGGGTATTGTGTCTGGCACTGTATGGGGGGCACTAATGCTGGCCCTGAACTTGGATGGTGAAGGGAATCCATGTGATTTATGGGTATTGTGTCTGGCACTGTATGGGGGGCACTATTGACGGCCCTGAACTTGGATGGTGAAGGGAATCCATGTGATTTATGGGTATTGTGTCTGGCACTGTATGGGGGGCACTAATGCTGGCCCTGAACTCGGATGGTGAAAGGAATCCCTGTGATTTATGGGTATTGTGTCTGGCACTGTATGGGGAGCACTATTGACGGCCCTGAACTCGGATGGTGAAAGGAATCCCTGTGATTTATGGGTATTGTGTCTGGCACTGTATGGGGGGCACTAATGCTGGCCCTGAACTCGGATGGTGAAGGGAATCCATGTGATTTATGGGTATTGTGTCTGGCACTGTATGGGGAGCACTATTGACGGCCCTGAACTCGGATGGTGAAAGGAATCCCTGTGATTTATGGGTATTGTGTCTGGCACTGTATGGGGGGCACTAATGCTGGCCCTGAACTCGGATGGTGAAGGGAATACATGTGATTTATGGGTATTGTGTCTGGCACTGTATGGGGGGCACTATTGACGGCCCTGAACTCGGATGGTGAAAGGAATCCCTGTGATTTATGGGTATTGTGTCTGGCACTGTATGGGGGGCACTATTGACGGCCCTGAACTCGGATGGTGAAAGGAATCCCTGTGATTTATGGGTATTGTGTCTGGCACTGTATGGGGGGCACTAATGCTGGCCCTGAACTCGGATGGTGAAGGGAATCCATGTGATTTATGGGTATTGTGTCTGGCACTGTATGGGGGGCACTATTGACGGCCCTGAACTCGGATGGTGAAAGGAATCCCTGTGATTTATGGGTATTGTGTCTGGCACTGTATGGGGGGCACTATTGACGGCCCTGAACTCGGATGGTGAAGGGAATCCCTGTGATTTATGGGTATTGTGTTTGGCACTGTATGGGGGGCACTATTGACGGCCCTGAACTTGGATGGTGAAGGGAATCCATTTGATTTATGGGAATTGTGTCTGGCACAGTATGGGGGGCACTAATGCTGGCCCTGAACTCGGATGGTGAAAGGAATCCATGTGATTTATGGGTATTGTGTCTGGCACTGTTTGGGGGGCACTATTGATGGCCCTGAACTCGGATGGTGAAGGGAATCCCTGTGATTTATGGGTATTGTGTCTGGCACTGTATGGGGGGCACTAATGCTGGCCCTGAACTTGGATGGTGAAAGGAATCCATGTGATTTATGGGTATTGTGTCTGGCACTGTATGGGGGGCACTATTGACGGCCCTGAACTCGGATGGTGAAGGGAATCCATGTGATTTATGGGTATTGTGTCTGGCACTGTATGGGGGGCACTATTGACGGCCCTGAACTCGGATGGTGAAGGGAATCCATGTGATTTATGGGTATTGTGTCTGGCACTGTATAGGGGGCACTATTGCTGGCCCTGAACTCGGATGGTGAAGGGAATCCCTGTGATTTATGGGTATTGTGTCTGGCACAGTATGGGGGGCACTAATGCTGGCCCTGAACTTGGATGGTGAAGGGAATCCATGTGATTTATGGGTATTGTGTCTGGCACTGTATGGGGGGCACTATTGCTGGCCCTGAACTCGGATGGTGAAGGGAATCCCTGTGATTTATGGGTATTGTGTCTGGCACTGTATGGGGGGCACTAATGCTGGCCCTGAACTCGGATGGTGAAGGGAATCCATGTGATTTATGGGTATTGTGTCTGGCACTGTATGGGGGGCACTAATGCTGGCCCTGAACTCGGATGGTGAAGGGAATCCTTGTGATTTATGGGTATTGTGTCTGGCACTGTATGGGGGGCACTAATGCTGGCCCTGAACTCGGATGGAGAAAGGAATCCCTGTGATTTATGGGTATTGTGTCTGGCACTGTATGGGGGGCACTATTGACGGCCCTGAACTCGGCTGGTGAAGGGAATCCCTGTGATTTATGGGTATTGTGTCTGGCACTGTATGGGGGCACTAATGTTGGCCTTGAACTCGGATGGTGAAGGGAATCCCTGTGATTTATGGGTATTGTGTCTGGCACTGTATGGGGGGCACTATTGACGGCCCTGAACTCGGATGGTGAAGGGAATCCATGTGATTTATGGGTATTGTGTCTAGCACTGTATGGGGGTCACTATTGACGGCTCTGAACTCGGATGGTGAAGGGAATCCATGTGATTTATGGGTATTGTGTCTGGCACTGTATGGGGGGCACTATTGCTGGCCCTGAACTCGGATGGTGAAGGGAATCCCTGTGATTTATGGGTATTGTGTCTGGCACAGTATGGGGGGCACTAATGCTGGCCCTGAACTCGGATGGTGAAGGGAATCCATGTGATTTATGGGTATTGTGTCTGGCACTGTATGGGGGGCACGATTGCTGGCCCTGAACTCGGATGGTGAAGGGAATCCCTGTGATTTATGGGTATTGTGTCTGGCACTGTATAGGGGGCACTAATGCTGGCCCTGAACTCGGATGGTGAAGGGAATCCCTGTGATTTATGGGTATTGTGTCTGGCACTGTATGGGGGGCACTATTGATGGCCCTGAACTCGGATGGTGAAGGGAATCCATGTGATTTATGGGTATTGTGTCTGGCACCGTATGGGGGGCACTATTGATGGCCCTGAACTCGGATGGTGAAGGGAATCCCTGTGATTTATGGGTATTGTGTCTGGCACTGAATGGGGGGCACTATTGCTGGCCCTGAACTCGGATGGTGAAGGGAATCCATGTGATTTATGGGTATTGTGTCTGGCACTGTATGGGGGGCACTATTGATGGCCCTGAACTCGGATGGTGAAGGGAATCCCTGTGATTTATGGGTATTGTGTCTGGCACTGTATGGGGGGCACTAATGCTGGCCCTGAACTCGGATGGTGAAGGGAATCCCTGTGATTTATGGGTATTGTGTCTGGCACTGTATGGGGGGCACTATTGACGGCCCTGAACTTGGATGGTGAAAGGAATCCCTGTGATTTATGGGTATTGTGTCTGGCACTGTATGGGGGGCACTATTGATGGCCCTGAACTCGGATGGTGAAGGGAATCCATGTGATTTATGGGTATTGTGTCTGGCACTGTATGGGGGGCACTATTGATGGCCCTGAACTCGGATGGTGAAGGTAATCCCTGTGATTTATGGGTATTGTGTCTGGCACTGAATGGGGGGCACTATTGCTGGCCCTGAACTCGGATGGTGAAGGGAATCCCTGTGATTTATGGGTATTGTGTCTGGCACTGTATGGGGGGCACTAATGCTGGCCCTGAACTCGGATGGTGAAGGGAATCCATGTGATTTATGGGTATTGTGTCTGGCACTGTATGGGGGGCACTATTGATGGCCCTGAACTCGGATGGTGAAGGGAATCCCTGTGATTTATGGGTATTGTGTCTGGCACTGTATGGGGGGCACTATTGCTTGCCCTGAACTCGGATGGTGAAGGGAATCCATGTGATTTATGGGTATTGTGTCTGGCACTGTATGGGGGGCACTATTGATGGCCCTGAACTCGGATGGTGAAGGAAATCATTGAGATTTATGGGTATTGTGTCTGGCACTGTATGGGGGGCACTAATGCTGGCCATGAACTTGGATGGTGAAAGGAATCCCTGTGATTTATGGGTATTGTGTGTGGCACTGTATGCGGGGCACTATTGATGGCCCTGAACTCGGATGGTGAAGGGAATCCATGTGATTTATGGGTATTGTGTCTGGCACTGTATGGGGGGCACTAATGTTGGCCTTGAACTCGGATGGTGAAGGGAATCCATGTGATTTATGGGTATTGTGTCTGGCACTGTATGGGGGGCACTATAGCTGGCCCTGAACTCGGATGGTGAAGGGAATCCCTGTGATTTATGGGTATTGTGTCTGGCACTGTATGGGGGGCACTATTGATGGCCCTGAACTCGGATGGTGAAGGGAATCCATGTGATTTATGGGTATTGTGTCTAGCACTGTATGGGGGTCACTATTGACGGCCCTGAACTCGGATGGTGAAGGGAATCCATGTGATTTATGGGTATTGTGTCTGGCACTGTATGGGGGGCACTATTGCTGGCCCTGAACTCGGATGGTGAAGGGAATCCCTGTGATTTATGGGTATTGTGTCTGGCACAGTATGGGGGGCACTAATGCTGGCCCTGAACTCGGATGGTGAAGGGAATCCATGTGATTTATGGGTATTGTGTCTGGCACTGTATGGGGGGCACGATTGCTGGCCCTGAACTCGGATGGTGAATGGAATCCCTGTGATTTATGGGTATTGTGTCTGGCACTGTATGGGGGGCACTAATGCTGGCCCTGAACTCGGATGGTGAAGGGAATCCCTGTGATTTATGGGTATTGTGTCTGGCACCGTATGGGGGGCACTATTGATGGCCCTGAACTCGGATGGTGAAGGGAATCCATGTGATTTATGGGTATTGTGTCTGGCACCGTATGGGGGGCACTATTGATGGCCCTCAACTCGGATGGTGAAGGGAATCCCTGTGGTTTATGGGTATTGTGTCTGGCACTGTATGGGGGGCACTATTGCTGGCCCTGAACTCGGATGGTGAAGGGAATCCATGTGATTTATGGGTATTGTGTCTGGCACTGTATAGGGGGCACTATTGATGGCCCTGTACTCGGATGGTGAAGGGAATCCCTGTGATTTATGGGTATTGTGTCTGGCACTGTATGGGGGGCACTAATGCTGGCCCTGAACTTGGATGGTGAAAGGAATCCCTGTGATTTATGGGTATTGTGTCTGGCACTGTATGGGGGGCACTATTGATGGCCCTGAACTCGGATGGTGAAGGGAATCCATGTGATTTATGGGTATTGTGTCTGGCACTGTATGGGGGGCACTATTGATGGCCCTGAACTCGGATGGTGAAGGGAATCCCTGTGATTTATGGGTATTGTGTCTGGCACTGTATGGGGGGCACTATTGCTGGCCCTGAACTCGGATGGTGAAGGGAATCCCTGTGATTTATGGGTATTGTGTCTGGCACTGTATGGGGGGCACTAATGCTGGCCCTGAACTCGGATGGTGAAGGGAATCCATGTGATTTATGGGTATTGTGTGTGGCACTGTATGGGGGGCACTATTGATGGCCCTGAACTCGGATGGTGAAGGGAATCCCTGTGATTTATGGGTATTGTATCTGGCACTGTATGGGGGGCACTATTGCTGGCCCTGAACTCGGATGGTGAAGGGAATCCATGTGATTTATGGGTATTGTGTCTGGCACTGTATGGGGAGCACTATTGATGGCCCTGAACTCGGATGGTGAAGGGAATCCCTGTGATTTATGGGTATTGTGTCTGGCACTGTATGGGGGGCACTAATGCTGGCCCTGAACTCGGATGGTGAAGGGAATCCCTGTGATTTATGGGTATTGTGTCTGGCACTGTATGGGGGGCACTATTGACGGCCCTGAACTTGGATGGTGAAAGGAATCCCTGTGATTTATGGGTATTGTGTCTGGCACTGTATGGGGGGCACTATTGATGGCCCTGAACTCGGATGGTGAAGGGAATCCATGTGATTTATGGGTATTGTGTCTGGCACTGTATGGGGGGCACTATTGATGGCCCTGAACTCGGATGGTGAAGGGAATCCCTGTGATTTATGGATATTGTGTCTGGCACTGAATGGGGGGCACTATTGCTGGCCCTGAACTCGGATGGTGAAGGGAATCCCTGTGATTTATGGGTATTGTGTCAGGCACTGTATGGGGGGCACTAATGCTGGCCCTGAACTCGGATGGTGAAGGGAATCCATGTGATTTATGGGTATTGTGTCTGGCACTGTATGGGGGGCACTATTGATGGCCCTGAACTCGGATGGTGAAGGGAATCCCTGTGATTTATGGGTATTGTGTCTGGCACTGTATGGGGGGCACTATTGCTTGCCCTGAACTCGGATGGTGAAGGGAATCCATGTGATTTATGGGTATTGTGTCTGGCACTGTATGGGGGGCACTATTGATGGCCCTGAACTCGGATGGTGAAGGAAATCACTGAGATTTATGGGTATTGTGTCTGGCACTGTATGGGGGGCACTAATGCTGGCCATGAACTTGGATGGTGAAAGGAATCCCTGTGATTTATGGGTATTGTGTCTGGCACTGTATGGGGGGCACTATTGATGGCCCTGAACTCGGATGGTGAAGGGAATCCATGTGATTTATGGGTATTGTGTCTGGCACTGTATGGGGGGCACTAATGTTGGCCTTGAACTCGGATGGTGAAGGGAATCCATGTGATTTATGGGTATTGTGTCTGGCACTGTATGGGGGGCACTATAGCTGGCCCTGAACTCGGATGGTGAAGGGAATCCCTGTGATTTATGGGTATTGTGTCTGGCACTGTATGGGGGGCACTATTGATGGACCTGAACTCGGATGGTGAAGGGAATCCATGTGATTTATGGGTATTGTGTCTAGCACTGTATGGGGGTCACTATTGACGGCCCTGAACTCGGATGGTGAAGGGAATCCATGTGATTTATGGGTATTGTGTCTGGCACTGTATGGGGGGCACTATTGATGGCCCTGAACTCGGATGGTGAAGGGAATGCCTGTGATTTATGGGTATTGTGTCTGGCACTGTATGGGGGGCACTAATGCTGGCCCTGAACTCGGATGGTGAAGGAAATCCATGTGATTTATGGGTATTGTGTCTGGCACTGTATGGGGGTCACTATTGATGGCCCTGAACTCGGATGGTGAAGGGAATCCATGTGATTTATGGGTATTGTGTCTGGCACTGTATGGGGGGCACTAATGCTGGCCCTGAACTTGGATGGTGAAGGGAATCCATGTGATTTATGGGTATTGTGTCTGGCACTGTATGGGGGGCACTATTGACGGCCCTGAACTTGGATGGTGAAGGGAATCCATGTGATTTATGGGTATTGTGTCTGGCACTGTATGGGGGGCACTAATGCTGGCCCTGAACTCGGATGGTGAAAGGAATCCCTGTGATTTATGGGTATTGTGTCTTGCACTGTATGGGGAGCACTATTGACGGCCCTGAACTCGGATGGTGAAAGGAATCCCTGTGATTTATGGGTATTGTGTCTGGCACTGTATGGGGGGCACTAATGCTGGCCCTGAACTCGGATGGTGAAGGGAATCCATGTGATTTATGGGTATTGTGTCTGGCACTGTATGGGGAGCACTATTGACGGCCCTGAACTCGGATGGTGAAAGGAATCCCTGTGATTTATGGGTATTGTGTCTGGCACTGTATGGGGGGCACTAATGCTGGCCCTGAACTCGGATGGTGAAAGGAATCCCTGTGATTTATGGGTATTGTGTCTGGCACTGTATGGGGGGCACTAATGCTGGCCCTGAACTCGGATGGTGAAGGGAATCCATGTGATTTATGGGTATTGTGTCTGGCACTGTATGGGGGGCACTATTGCTGGCCCTGAACTCGGATGGTGAAGGGAATCCATGTGATTTATGGGTATTGTGTCTGGCACTGTATGGGGGGCACTATTGCTGGCCCTGAACTCGGATGGTGAAGGGAATCCCTGTGATTTATGGGTATTGTGTCTGGCACTGTATGGGGGGCACTAATGCTGGCCCTGAACTCGGATGGTGAAGGGAATCCATGTGATTTATGGGTATTGTGTCTGGCACTGTATGGGGGGCACTATTGATGGCCCTGAACTCGGATGGTGAAGGGAATCCCTGTGATTTATGGGTATTGTGTCTGGCACTGTATGGGGGGCACTATTGCTTGCCCTGAACTCGGATGGTGAAGGGAATCCATGTGATTTATGGGTATTGTGTCTGGCACTGTATGGGGGGCACTATTGATGGCCCTGAACTCGGATGGTGAAGGAAATCACTGAGATTTATGGGTATTGTGTCTGGCACTGTATGGGGGGCACTAATGCTGGCCATGAACTTGGATGGTGAAAGGAATCCCTGTGATTTATGGGTATTGTGTCTGGCACTGTATGCGGGGCACTATTGATGGCCCTGAACTCGGATGGTGAAGGGAATCCATGTGATTTATGGGTATTGTGTCTGGCACTGTATGGGGGGCACTAATGTTGGCCTTGAACTCGGATGGTGAAGGGAATCCATGTGATTTATGGGTATTGTGTCTGGCACTGTATGGGGGGCACTATAGCTGGCCCTGAACTCGGATGGTGAAGGGAATCCCTGTGATTTATGGGTATTGTGTCTGGCACTGTATGGGGGGCACTATTGATGGCCCTGAACTCGGATGGTGAAGGGAATCCATGTGATTTATGGGTATTGTGTCTAGCACTGTATGGGGGTCACTATTGACGGCCCTGAACTCGGATGGTGAAGGGAATCCATGTGATTTATGGGTATTGTGTCTGGCACTGTATGGGGGGCACTATTGCTGGCCCTGAACTCGGATGGTGAAGGGAATCCCTGTGATTTATGGGTATTGTGTCTGGCACAGTATGGGGGGCACTAATGCTGGCCCTGAACTCGGATGGTGAAGGGAATCCATGTGATTTATGGGTATTGTGTCTGGCACTGTATGGGGGGCACGATTGCTGGCCCTGAACTCGGATGGTGAAGGGAATCCCTGTGATTTATGGGTATTGTGTCTGGCACTGTATGGGGGGCACTAATGCTGGCCCTGAACTCGGATGGTGAAGGGAATCCCTGTGATTTATGGGTATTGTGTCTGGCACCGTATGGGGGGCACTATTGATGGCCCTGAACTCGGATGGTGAAGGGAATCCATGTGATTTATGGGTATTGTGTCTGGCACCGTATGGGGGGCACTATTGATGGCCCTCAACTCGGATGGTGAAGGGAATCCCTGTGGTTTATGGGTATTGTGTCTGGCACTGTATGGGGGGCACTATTGCTGGCCCTGAACTCGGATGGTGAAGGGAATCCATGTGATTTATGGGTATTGTGTCTGGCACTGTATGGGGGGCACTAATGTTGGCCTTGAACTCGGATGGTGAAGGGAATCCATGTGATTTATGGGTATTGTGTCTGGCACTGTATGGGGGGCACTATAGCTGCCCTGAACTCGGATGGTGAAGGGAATCCCTGTGATTTATGGGTATTGTGTCTGGCACTGTATGGGGGGCACTATTGATGGCCCTGAACTCGGATGGTGAAGGGAATCCATGTGATTTATGGGTATTGTGTCTAGCACTGTATGGGGGTCACTATTGACGGACCTGAACTCGGATGGTGAAGGGAATCCATGTGATTTATGGGTATTGTGTCTGGCACTGTATGGGGGGCACTATTGCTGGCCCTGAACTCGGATGGTGAAGGGAATCCCTGTGATTTATGGGTATTGTGTCTGGCACAGTATGGGGGGCACTAATGCTGGCCCTGAACTCGGATGGTGAAGGGAATCCATGTGATTTATGGGTATTGTGTCTGGCACTGTATGGGGGGCACGATTGCTGGCCCTGAACTCGGATGGTGAAGGGAATCCCTGTGATTTATGGGTATTGTGTCTGGCACTGTATGGGGGGCACTAATGCTGGCCCTGAACTCGGATGGTGAAGGGAATCCCTGTGATTTATGGGTATTGTGTCTGGCACCGTATGGGGGGCACTATTGATGGCCCTGAACTCGGATGGTGAAGGGAATCCATGTGATTTATGGGTATTGTGTCTGGCACCGTATGGGGGGCACTATTGATGGCCCTCAACTCGGATGGTGAAGGGAATCCCTGTGGTTTATGGGTATTGTGTCTGGCACTGTATGGGGGGCACTATTGCTGGCCCTGAACTCGGATGGTGAAGGGAATCCATGTGATTTATGGGTATTGTGTCTGGCACTGTATGGGGGGCACTATTGATGGCCCTGAACTCGGATGGTGAAGGGAATCCCTGTGATTTATGGGTATTGTGTCTGGCACTGTATGGGGGGCACTAATGCTGGCCCTGAACTTGGATGGTGAAAGGAATCCCTGTGATTTATGGGTATTGTGTCTGGCACTGTATGGGGGGCACTATTGATGGCCCTGAACTCGGATGGTGAAGGGAATCCCTGTGATTTATGGGTATTGTGTCTGGCACTGTATGGGGGGCACTATTGCTGGCCCTGAACTCGGATGGTGAAGGGAATCCCTGTGATTTATGGGTATTGTGTCTGGCACTGTATGGGGGGCACTAATGCTGGCCCTGAACTTGGATGGTGAAGGGAATCCATGTGATTTATGGGTATTGTGTCTGGCACTGTATGGGGGGCACTATTGACGGCCCTGAACTTGGATGGTGAAGGGAATCCCTGTGATTTATGGGTATTGTGTCTGGCACTGTATGGGGGGCACTATTGATGGCCCTGAACTCGGATGGTGAAGGGAATGCCTGTGATTTATGGGTATTGTGTCTGGCACTGTATGGGGGGCACTATTGACGGCCCTGAACTTGGATGGTGAAGGGAATCCCTGTGATTTATGGGTATTGTGTCTGGCACTGTATGGGGGGCACTATTGACGGCCCTGAACTCGGATGGTGAAGGGAATCCATGTGATTTATGGGTATTGTGTCTGGCACTGTATGGGGGGCACTATTGACGGCCCTGAACTTGGATGGTGAAGGGAATACCTGTGATTTATGGGTATTGTGTCTGGCACTGTATGGGGGGCACTATTGATGGCCCTGAACTCGGATGGTGAAGGGAATGCCTGTGATTTATGGGTATTGTGTCTGGCACTGTATGGGGGGCACTAATGCTGGCCCTGAACTCGGATGGTGAAGGAAATCCATGTGATTTATGGGTATTGTGTCTGGCACTGTATGGGGGTCACTATTGATGGCCCTGAACTCGGATGGTGAAGGGAATCCATGTGATTTATGGGTATTGTGTCTGGCACTGTATGGGGGGCACTAATGCTGGCCCTGAACTTGGATGGTGAAGGGAATCCATGTGATTTATGGGTATTGTGTCTGGCACTGTATGGGGGGCACTATTGACGGCCCTGAACTTGGATGGTGAAGGGAATCCATGTGATTTATGGGTATTGTGTCTGGCACTGTATGGGGGGCACTAATGCTGGCCCTGAACTCGGATGGTGAAAGGAATCCCTGTGATTTATGGGTATTGTGTCTGGCACTGTATGGGGAGCACTATTGACGGCCCTGAACTCGGATGGTGAAAGGAATCCCTGTGATTTATGGGTATTGTGTCTGGCACTGTATGGGGGGCACTAATGCTGGCCCTGAACTCGGATGGTGAAGGGAATCCATGTGATTTATGGGTATTGTGTCTGGCACTGTATGGGGAGCACTATTGACGGCCCTGAACTCGGATGGTGAAAGGAATCCCTGTGATTTATGGGTATTGTGTCTGGCACTGTATGGGGGGCACTAATGCTGGCCCTGAACTCGGATGGTGAAGGGAATCCATGTGATTTATGGGTATTGTGTCTGGCACTGTATGGGGGGCACTATTGACGGCCCTGAACTCGGATGGTGAAAGGAATCCCTGTGATTTATGGGTATTGTGTCTGGCACTGTATGGGGGGCACTATTGACGGCCCTGAACTCGGATGGTGAAAGGAATCCCTGTGATTTATGGGTATTGTGTCTGGCACTGTATGGGGGGCACTAATGCTGGCCCTGAACTCGGATGGTGAAGGGAATCCATGTGATTTATGGGTATTGTGTCTGGCACTGTATGGGGGGCACTATTGACGGCCCTGAACTCGGATGGTGAAAGGAATCCCTGTGATTTATGGGTATTGTGTCTGGCACTGTATGGGGGGCACTATTGACGGCCCTGAACTCGGATGGTGAAGGGAATCCCTGTGATTTATGGGTATTGTGTTTGGCACTGTATGGGGGGCACTATTGACGGCCCTGAACTTGGATGGTGAAGGGAATCCATGTGATTTATGGGAATTGTGTCTGGCACAGTATGGGGGGCACTAATGCTGGCCCTGAACTCGGATGGTGAAAGGAATCCATGTGATTTATGGGTATTGTGTCTGGCACTGTTTGGGGGGCACTATTGATGGCCCTGAACTCGGATGGTGAAGGGAATCCCTGTGATTTATGGGTATTGTGTCTGGCACTGTATGGGGGGCACTAATGCTGGCCCTGAACTTGGATGGTGAAAGGAATCCATGTGATTTATGGGTATTGTGTCTGGCACTGTATGGGGGGCACTATTGACGGCCCTGAACTCGGATGGTGAAGGGAATCCATGTGATTTATGGGTATTGTGTCTGGCACTGTATGGGGGGCACTATTGACGGCCCTGAACTCGGATGGTGAAGGGAATCCATGTGATTTATGGGTATTGTGTCTGGCACTGTATAGGGGGCACTATTGCTGGCCCTGAACTCGGATGGTGAAGGGAATCCCTGTGATTTATGGGTATTGTGTCTGGCACAGTATGGGGGGCACTAATGCTGGCCCTGAACTTGGATGGTGAAGGGAATCCATGTGATTTATGGGTATTGTGTCTGGCACTGTATGGGGGGCACTATTGCTGGCCCTGAACTCGGATGGTGAAGGGAATCCCTGTGATTTATGGGTATTGTGTCTGGCACTGTATGGGGGGCACTAATGCTGGCCCTGAACTCGGATGGTGAAGGGAATCCATGTGATTTATGGGTATTGTGTCTGGCACTGTATGGGGGGCACTAATGCTGGCCCTGAACTCGGATGGTGAAGGGAATCCTTGTGATTTATGGGTATTGTGTCTGGCACTGTATGGGGGGCACTAATGCTGGCCCTGAACTCGGATGGAGAAAGGAATCCCTGTGATTTATGGGTATTGTGTCTGGCACTGTATGGGGGGCACTATTGACGGCCCTGAACTCGGCTGGTGAAGGGAATCCCTGTGATTTATGGGTATTGTGTCTGGCACTGTATGGGGGCACTAATGTTGGCCTTGAACTCGGATGGTGAAGGGAATCCCTGTGATTTATGGGTATTGTGTCTGGCACTGTATGGGGGGCACTATTGACGGCCCTGAACTCGGATGGTGAAGGGAATCCATGTGATTTATGGGTATTGTGTCTAGCACTGTATGGGGGTCACTATTGACGGCTCTGAACTCGGATGGTGAAGGGAATCCATGTGATTTATGGGTATTGTGTCTGGCACTGTATGGGGGGCACTATTGCTGGCCCTGAACTCGGATGGTGAAGGGAATCCCTGTGATTTATGGGTATTGTGTCTGGCACAGTATGGGGGGCACTAATGCTGGCCCTGAACTCGGATGGTGAAGGGAATCCATGTGATTTATGGGTATTGTGTCTGGCACTGTATGGGGGGCACGATTGCTGGCCCTGAACTCGGATGGTGAAGGGAATCCCTGTGATTTATGGGTATTGTGTCTGGCACTGTATAGGGGGCAGTAATGCTGGCCCTGAACTCGGATGGTGAAGGGAATCCCTGTGATTTATGGGTATTGTGTCTGGCACTGTATGGGGGGCACTATTGATGGCCCTGAACTCGGATGGTGAAGGGAATCCATGTGATTTATGGGTATTGTGTCTGGCACCGTATGGGGGGCACTATTGATGGCCCTGAACTCGGATGGTGAAGGGAATCCCTGTGATTTATGGGTATTGTGTCTGGCACTGAATGGGGGGCACTATTGCTGGCCCTGAACTCGGATGGTGAAGGGAATCCATGTGATTTATGGGTATTGTGTCTGGCACTGTATGGGGGGCACTATTGATGGCCCTGAACTCGGATGGTGAAGGGAATCCCTGTGATTTATGGGTATTGTGTCTGGCACTGTATGGGGGGCACTAATGCTGGCCCTGAACTCGGATGGTGAAGGGAATCCCTGTGATTTATGGGTATTGTGTCTGGCACTGTATGGGGGGCACTATTGACGGCCCTGAACTTGGATGGTGAAAGGAATCCCTGTGATTTATGGGTATTGTGTCTGGCACTGTATGGGGGGCACTATTGATGGCCCTGAACTCGGATGGTGAAGGGAATCCATGTGATTTATGGGTATTGTGTCTGGCACTGTATGGGGGGCACTATTGATGGCCCTGAACTCGGATGGTGAAGGTAATCCCTGTGATTTATGGGTATTGTGTCTGGCACTGAATGGGGGGCACTATTGCTGGCCCTGAACTCGGATGGTGAAGGGAATCCCTGTGATTTATGGGTATTGTGTCTGGCACTGTATGGGGGGCACTAATGCTGGCCCTGAACTCGGATGGTGAAGGGAATCCATGTGATTTATGGGTATTGTGTCTGGCACTGTATGGGGGGCACTATTGATGGCCCTGAACTCGGATGGTGAAGGGAATCCCTGTGATTTATGGGTATTGTGTCTGGCACTGTATGGGGGGCACTATTGCTTGCCCTGAACTCGGATGGTGAAGGGAATCCATGTGATTTATGGGTATTGTGTCTGGCACTGTATGGGGGGCACTACTGATGGCCCTGAACTCGGATGGTGAAGGAAATCATTGAGATTTATGGGTATTGTGTCTGGCACTGTATGGGGGGCACTAATGCTGGCCATGAACTTGGATGGTGAAAGGAATCCCTGTGATTTATGGGTATTGTGTGTGGCACTGTATGCGGGGCACTATTGATGGCCCTGAACTCGGATGGTGAAGGGAATCCATGTGATTTATGGGTATTGTGTCTGGCACTGTATGGGGGGCACTAATGTTGGCCTTGAACTCGGATGGTGAAGGGAATCCATGTGATTTATGGGTATTGTGTCTGGCACTGTATGGGGGGCACTATAGCTGGCCCTGAACTCGGATGGTGAAGGGAATCCCTGTGATTTATGGGTATTGTGTCTGGCACTGTATGGGGGGCACTATTGATGGCCCTGAACTCGGATGGTGAAGGGAATCCATGTGATTTATGGGTATTGTGTCTAGCACTGTATGGGGGTCACTATTGACGGCCCTGAACTCGGATGGTGAAGGGAATCCATGTGATTTATGGGTATTGTGTCTGGCACTGTATGGGGGGCACTATTGCTGGCCCTGAACTCGGATGGTGAAGGGAATCCCTGTGATTTATGGGTATTGTGTCTGGCACAGTATGGGGGGCACTAATGCTGGCCCTGAACTCGGATGGTGAAGGGAATCCATGTGATTTATGGGTATTGTGTCTGGCACTGTATGGGGGGCACGATTGCTGGCCCTGAACTCGGATGGTGAATGGAATCCCTGTGATTTATGGGTATTGTGTCTGGCACTGTATGGGGGGCACTAATGCTGGCCCTGAACTCGGATGGTGAAGGGAATCCCTGTGATTTATGGGTATTGTGTCTGGCACCGTATGGGGGGCACTATTGATGGCCCTGAACTGGGATGGTGAAGGGAATCCATGTGATTTATGGGTATTGTGTCTGGCACCGTATGGGGGGCACTATTGATGGCCCTCAACTCGGATGGTGAAGGGAATCCCTGTGGTTTATGGGTATTGTGTCTGGCACTGTATGGGGGGCACTATTGCTGGCCCTGAACTCGGATGGTGAAGGGAATCCATGTGATTTATGGGTATTGTGTCTGGCACTGTATGGGGGGCACTATTGATGGCCCTGTACTCGGATGGTGAAGGGAATCCCTGTGATTTATGGGTATTGTGTCTGGCACTGTATGGGGGGCACTAATGCTGGCCCTGAACTTGGATGGTGAAAGGAATCCCTGTGATTTATGGGTATTGTGTCTGGCACTGTATGGGGGGCACTATTGATGGCCCTGAACTCGGATGGTGAAGGGAATCCATGTGATTTATGGGTATTGTGTCTGGCACTGTATGGGGGGCACTATTGATGGCCCTGAACTCGGATGGTGAAGGGAATCCCTGTGATTTATGGGTATTGTGTCTGGCACTGTATGGGGGGCACTATTGCTGGCCCTGAACTCGGATGGTGAAGGGAATCCCTGTGATTTATGGGTATTGTGTCTGGCACTGTATGGGGGGCACTAATGCTGGCCCTGAACTCGGATGGTGAAGGGAATCCATGTGATTTATGGGTATTGTGTCTGGCACTGTATGGGGGGCACTATTGATGGCCCTGAACTCGGATGGTGAAGGGAATCCCTGTGATTTATGGGTATTGTATCTGGCACTGTATGGGGGGCACTATTGCTGGCCCTGAACTCGGATGGTGAAGGGAATCCATGTGATTTATGGGTATTGTGTCTGGCACTGTATGGGGAGCACTATTGACGGCCCTGAACTCGGATGGTGAAAGGAATCCCTGTGATTTATGGGTATTGTGTCTGGCACTGTATGGGGGGCACTAATGCTGGCCCTGAACTCGGATGGTGAAGGGAATCCATGTGATTTATGGGTATTGTGTCTGGCACTGTATGGGGGGCACTATTGACGGCCCTGAACTCGGATGGTGAAAGGAATCCCTGTGATTTATGGGTATTGTGTCTGGCACTGTATGGGGGGCACTATTGACGGCCCTGAACTCGGATGGTGAAAGGAATCCCTGTGATTTATGGGTATTGTGTCTGGCACTGTATGGGGGGCACTAATGCTGGCCCTGAACTCGGATGGTGAAGGGAATCCATGTGATTTATGGGTATTGTGTCTGGCACTGTATGGGGGGCACTATTGACGGCCCTGAACTCGGATGGTGAAAGGAATCCCTGTGATTTATGGGTATTGTGTCTGGCACTGTATGGGGGGCACTATTGACGGCCCTGAACTCGGATGGTGAAGGGAATCCCTGTGATTTATGGGTATTGTGTTTGGCACTGTATGGGGGGCACTATTGACGGCCCTGAACTTGGATGGTGAAGGGAATCCATGTGATTTATGGGAATTGTGTCTGGCACAGTATGGGGGGCACTAATGCTGGCCCTGAACTCGGATGGTGAAAGGAATCCATGTGATTTATGGGTATTGTGTCTGGCACTGTATGGGGGGCACTATTGATGGCCCTGAACTTGGATGGTGAAGGGAATCCCTGTGATTTATGGGTATTGTGTCTGGCACTGTATGGGGGGCACTAATGCTGGCCCTGAACTTGGATGGTGAAAGGAATCCATGTGATTTATGGGTATTGTGTCTGGCACTGTATGGGGGGCACTATTGACGGCCCTGAACTCGGATGGTGAAGGGAATCCATGTGATTTATGGGTATTGTTTCTGGCACTGTATGGGGGGCACTATTGACGGCCCTGAACTCGGATGGTGAAGGGAATCCATGTGATTTATGGGTATTGTGTCTGGCACTGTATAGGGGGCACTATTGCTGGCCCTGAACTCGGATGGTGAAGGGAATCCCTGTGATTTATGGGTATTGTGTCTGGCACAGTATGGGGGGCACTAATGCTGGCCCTGAACTTGGATGGTGAAGGGAATCCATGTGATTTATGGGTATTGTGTCTGGCACTGTATGGGGGGCACTATTGCTGGCCCTGAACTCGGATGGTGAAGGGAATCCCTGTGATTTATGGGTATTGTGTCTGGCACTGTATGGGGGGCACTAATGCTGGCCCTGAACTCGGATGGTGAAGGGAATCCATGTGATTTATGGGTATTGTGTCTGGCACTGTATGGGGGGCACTAATGCTGGCCCTGAACTCGGATGGTGAAGGGAATCCTTGTGATTTATGGGTATTGTGTCTGGCACTGTATGGGGGGCACTAATGCTGGCCCTGAACTCGGATGGAGAAAGGAATCCCTGTGATTTATGGGTATTGTGTCTGGCACTGTATGGGGGGCACTATTGACGGCCCTGAACTCGGCTGGTGAAGGGAATCCCTGTGATTTATGGGTATTGTGTCTGGCACTGTATGGGGGCACTAATGTTGGCCTTGAACTCGGATGGTGAAGGGAATCCCTGTGATTTATGGGTATTGTGTCTGGCACTGTATGGGGGGCACTATTGACGGCCCTGAACTCGGATGGTGAAGGGAATCCATGTGATTTATGGGTATTGTGTCTAGCACTGTATGGGGGTCACTATTGACGGCTCTGAACTCGGATGGTGAAGGGAATCCATGTGATTTATGGGTATTGTGTCTGGCACTGTATGGGGGGCACTATTGCTGGCCCTGAACTCGGATGGTGAAGGGAATCCCTGTGATTTATGGGTATTGTGTCTGGCACAGTATGGGGGGCACTAATGCTGGCCCTGAACTCGGATGGTGAAGGGAATCCATGTGATTTATGGGTATTGTGTCTGGCACTGTATGGGGGGCACGATTGCTGGCCCTGAACTCGGATGGTGAAGGGAATCCCTGTGATTTATGGGTATTGTGTGTGGCACTGTATAGGGGGCACTAATGCTGGCCCTGAACTCGGATGGTGAAGGGAATCCCTGTGATTTATGGGTATTGTGTCTGGCACTGTATGGGGGGCACTATTGATGGCCCTGAACTCGGATGGTGAAGGGAATCCATGTGATTTATGGGTATTGTGTCTGGCACCGTATGGGGGGCACTATTGATGGCCCTGAACTCGGATGGTGAAGGGAATCCCTGTGATTTATGGGTATTGTGTCTGGCACTGAATGGGGGGCACTATTGCTGGCCCTGAACTCGGATGGTGAAGGGAATCCATGTGATTTATGGGTATTGTGTCTGGCACTGTATGGGGGGCACTATTGATGGCCCTGAACTCGGATGGTGAAGGGAATCCCTGTGATTTATGGGTATTGTGTCTGGCACTGTATGGGGGGCACTAATGCTGGCCCTGAACTCGGATGGTGAAGGGAATCCCTGTGATTTATGGGTATTGTGTCTGGCACTGTATGGGGGGCACTATTGACGGCCCTGAACTTGGATGGTGAAAGGAATCCCTGTGATTTATGGGTATTGTGTCTGGCACTGTATGGGGGGCACTATTGATGGCCCTGAACTCGGATGGTGAAGGGAATCCATGTGATTTATGGGTATTGTGTCTGGCACTGTATGGGGGGCACTATTGATGGCCCTGAACTCGGATGGTGAAGGGAATCCCTGTGATTTATGGGTATTGTGTCTGGCACTGAATGGGGGGCACTATTGCTGGCCCTGAACTCGGATGGTGAAGGGAATCCCTGTGATTTATGGGTATTGTGTCTGGCACTGTATGGGGGCACTAATGTTGGCCTTGAACTCGGATGGTGAAGGGAATCCCTGTGATTTATGGGTATTGTGTCTGGCACTGTATGGGGGGCACTATTGACGGCCCTGAACTCGGATGGTGAAGGGAATCCATGTGATTTATGGGTATTGTGTCTAGCACTGTATGGGGGTCACTATTGACGGCTCTGAACTCGGATGGTGAAGGGAATCCATGTGATTTATGGGTATTGTGTCTGGCACTGTATGGGGGGCACTATTGCTGGCCCTGAACTCGGATGGTGAAGGGAATCCCTGTGATTTATGGGTATTGTGTCTGGCACAGTATGGGGGGCACTAATGCTGGCCCTGAACTCGGATGGTGAAGGGAATCCATGTGATTTATGGGTATTGTGTCTGGCACTGTATGGGGGGCACGATTGCTGGCCCTGAACTCGGATGGTGAAGGGAATCCCTGTGATTTATGGGTATTGTGTGTGGCACTGTATAGGGGGCACTAATGCTGGCCCTGAACTCGGATGGTGAAGGGAATCCCTGTGATTTATGGGTATTGTGTCTGGCACTGTATGGGGGGCACTATTGATGGCCCTGAACTCGGATGGTGAAGGGAATCCATGTGATTTATGGGTATTGTGTCTGGCACCGTATGGGGGGCACTATTGATGGCCCTGAACTCGGATGGTGAAGGGAATCCCTGTGATTTATGGGTATTGTGTCTGGCACTGAATGGGGGGCACTATTGCTGGCCCTGAACTCGGATGGTGAAGGGAATCCATGTGATTTATGGGTATTGTGTCTGGCACTGTATGGGGGGCACTATTGATGGCCCTGAACTCGGATGGTGAAGGGAATCCCTGTGATTTATGGGTATTGTGTCTGGCACTGTATGGGGGGCACTATTGATGGCCCTGAACTCGGATGGTGAAGGGAATCCCTGTGATTTATGGGTATTGTGTCTGGCACTGAATGGGGGGCACTATTGCTGGCCCTGAACTCGGATGGTGAAGGGAATCCATGTGATTTATGGGTATTGTGTCTGGCACTGTATGGGGGGCACTATTGATGGCCCTGAACTCGGATGGTGAAGGGAATCCCTGTGATTTATGGGTATTGTGTCTGGCACTGTATGGGGGGCACTAATGCTGGCCCTGAACTCGGATGGTGAAGGGAATCCCTGTGATTTATGGGTATTGTGTCTGGCACTGTATGGGGGGCACTATTGACGGCCCTGAACTTGGATGGTGAAAGGAATCCCTGTGATTTATGGGTATTGTGTCTGGCACTGTATGGGGGGCACTATTGATGGCCCTGAACTCGGATGGTGAAGGGAATCCCTGTGATTTATGGGTATTGTGTCTGGCACTGTATGGGGGGCACTAATGCAGGCCCTGAACTTGGATGGTGAAAGGAATCCCTGTGATTTATGGGTATTGTGTCTGGCACTGTATGGGGGGCACTATTGATGGCCCTGAACTCGGATGGTGAAGGGAATCCCTGTGATTTATGGGTATTGTGTCTGGCACTGTATGGGGGGCACTAATGCTGGCCATGAACTTGGATGGTGAAAGGAATCCCTGTGATTTATGGGTATTGTGTCTGGCACTGTATGGGGGGCACTATTGATGGCCCTGAACTCGGATGGTGAAGGGAATCCATGTGATTTATGGGTATTGTGTCTGGCACTGTATGGGAGGCACTAATGCTGGCCCTGAACTCGGATGGTGAAGGGAATCCATGTGATTTATGGGTATTGTGTCTGGCACTGTATGGGGGGCACTAATGCTGGCCCTGAACTTGGATGGTGAAGGGAATCCATGTGATTTATGGGTATTGTGTCTGGCACTGTATGGGGGGCACTAATGCTGGCCCTGAACTTGGATGGTGAAGGGAATCCATGTGATTTATGGGTATTGTGTCTGGCACTGTATGGGGGGCACTATTGACGGCCCTGAACTTGGATGGTGAAGGGAATCCATGTGATTTATGGGTATTGTGTCTGGCACTGTATGGGGAGCACTATTGACGGCCCTGAACTCGGATGGTGAAAGGAATCCCTGTGATTTATGGGTATTGTGTCTGGCACTGTATGGGGGGCACTATTGGCGGCCATGAACTCGGATGGTGAAGGGAATCCCTGTGATTTATGGGTATTGTGTTTGGCACTGTATGGGGGGCACTATTGACGGCCCTGAACTTGGATGGTGAAGGGAATCCATGTGATTTATGGGAATTGTGTCTGGCACAGTATGGGGGGCACTAATGCTGGCCCTGAACTCGGATGGTGAAAGGAATCCATGTGATTTATGGGTATTGTGTCTGGCACTGTATGGGGGGCACTATTGATGGCCCTGAACTCGGATGGTGAAGGGAATCCCTGTGATTTATGGGTATTGTGTCTGGCACTGTATGGGGGGCACTAATGCTGGCCCTGAACTCGGATGGTGAAAGGAATCCATGTGATTTATGGGTATTGTGTCTGGCACTGTATGGGGGGCACTATTGATGGCCCTGAACTCGGATGGTGAAGGGAATCCATGTGATTTATGGGTATTGTGTCTGGCACTGTATGGGGGGCACTATTGATGGCCCTGAACTCGGATGGTGAAGGGAATCCATGTGATTTATGGGTATTGTGTCTGGCACTGTATGGGGGGCACTATTGATGGCCCTGAACTCGGATGGTGAAGGGAATCCCTGTGATTTATGGGTATTGTGACTGGCACTGTATGGGGGGCACTATAGCTGGCCCTGAACTCGGATGGTGAAGGGAATCCCTGTGATTTATGGGTATTGTGTCTGGCACTGTATGGGGGGCACTATTGACGGCCCTGAACTCGGATGGTGAAGGGAATCCATGTGATTTATGGGTATTGTGTCTGGCACTGTATGGGGGGCACTATTGACGGCCCTGAACTCGGATGGTGAAGGGAATCCATGTGATTTATGGGTATTGTGTCTGGCACTGTATAGGGGGCACTATTGCTGGCCCTGAACTCGGATGGTGAAGGGAATCCCTGTGATTTATGGGTATTGTGTCTGGCACAGTATGGGGGGCACTAATGCTGGCCCTGAACTTGGATGGTGAAGGGAATCCATGTGATTTATGGGTACTGTGTCTGGCACTGTATGGGGGGCACTATTGCTGGCCCTGAACTCGGATGGTGAAGGGAATCCCTGTGATTTATGGGTATTGTGTCTGGCACAGTATGGGGGGCACTAATGCTGGCCCTGAACTCGGATGGTGAAGGGAATCCATGTGATTTATGGGTATTGTGTCTGGCACTGTATGGGGGGCACTAATGCTGGCCCTGAACTCGGATGGTGAAGGGAATCCTTGTGATTTATGGGTATTGTGTCTGGCACTGTATGGGGGGCACTAATGCTGGCCCTGAACTCGGATGGGGAAAGGAATCCCTGTGATTTATGGGTATTGTGTCTGGCACTGTATGGGGGGCACTAATGCTGGCCCTAAACTCGGATGGTGAAAGGAATCCATGTGATTTATGGGTATTGTGTCTGGCACTGTATGGGGGGCACTATAGCTGGCCCTGAACTCGGATGGTGAAGGGTATCCCTGTGATTTATGGGTATTGTGTCTGGCACTGTATGGGGGGCACTAATGCTGGCCCTGAACTCGGATGGTGAAGGGAATCCATGTGATTTATGGGTATTGTGTCTGGCACTGTATGGGGGGCACTATTGACGGCCCTGAACTTGGATGGTGAAGGGAATCCATGTGATTTATGGGTATTGTGTCTGGCACTGTATGGGGGTCACTACTGACGGCCCTGAACACGGATGGTGAAGGGAATCCCTGTGATTTATGGGAATTGTGTCTGGCACTGTATGGGGGGCACTATTGATGGCCCTGAACTCGGATGGTGAAGGGAATCCCTGTGATTTATGGGTATTGTGTCTGGCACTGTATGGGGGGCACTAATGCTGGCCCTGAACTCGGATGGTGAAGGGAATCCATGTGATTTATGGGTCTTGTGTCTGGCACTGTATGGGGGGCACTATTGATGGCCCTGAACTCGGATGGTGAAGGGAATCCCTGTGATTTATGGGTATTGTGTCTGGCACTGTATGGGGGGCACTAATGCAGGCCCTGAACTTGGATGGTGAAAGGAATCCCTGTGATTTATGGGTATTGTGTCTGGCACTGTATGGGGGGCACTATTGATGGCCCTGAAATCGGATGGTGAAGGGAATCCCTGTGATTTATGGGTATTGTGTCTGGCACTGTATGGGGGGCACTAATGCTGGCCATGAACTTGGATGGTGAAAGGAATCCCTGTGATTTATGGGTATTGTGTCTGGCACTGTATGGGGGGCACTATTGATGGCACTGAACTCGGATGGTGAAGGGAATCCATGTGATTTATGGGTATTGTGTCTGGCACTGTATGGGGGGCACTAATGCTGGCCCTGAACTCGGATGGTGAAGGGAATCCATGTGATTTATGGGTATTGTGTCTGGCACTGTATGGGGGGCACTAATGCTGGCCCTGAACTTGGATGGTGAAGGGAATCCATGTGATTTATGGGTATTGTGTCTGGCACTGTATGGGGGGCACTAATGCTGGCCCTGAACTTGGATGGTGAAGGGAATCCATGTGATTTATGGGTATTGTGTCTGGCAGTGTATGGGGGGCACTATTGACGGCCCTGAACTTGGATGGTGAAGGGAATCCATGTGATTTATGGGTATTGTGTCTGGCACTGTATGGGGAGCACTATTGACGGCCCTGAACTCGGATGGTGAAAGGAATCCCTGTGATTTATGGGTATTGTGTCTGGCACTGTATGGGGGGCACTATTGGCGGCCCTGAACTCGGATGGTGAAGGGAATCCCTGTGATTTATGGGTATTGTGTTTGGCACTGTATGGGGGGCACTATTGACGGCCCTGAACTTGGATGGTGAAGGGAATCCATGTGATTTATGGGAATTGTGTCTGGCACAGTATGGGGGGCACTAATGCTGGCCCTGAACTCGGATGGTGAAAGGAATCCATGTGATTTATGGGTATTGTGTCTGGCACTGTATGGGGGGCACTATTGATGGCCCTGAACTCGGATGGTGAAGGGAATCCCTGTGATTTATGGGTATTGTGTCTGGCACTGTATGGGGGGCACTAATGCTGGCCCTGAACTCGGATGGTGAAAGGAATCCATGTGATTTATGGGAATTGTGTCTGGCACTGTATGGGGGGCACTATTGATGGCCCTGAACTCGGATGGTGAAGGGAATCCCTGTGATTTATGGGTATTGTGTCTGGCACTGTATGGGGGGCACTAATGCTGGCCCTGAACTCGGATGGTGAAGGGAATCCATGTGATTTATGGGTCTTGTGTCTGGCACTGTATGGGGGGCACTATTGATGGCCCTGAACTCGGATGGTGAAGGGAATCCCTGTGATTTATGGGTATTGTGTCTGGCACTGTATGGGGGGCACTAATGCAGGCCCTGAACTTGGATGGTGAAAGGAATCCCTGTGATTTATGGGTATTGTGTCTGGCACTGTATGGGGGGCACTATTGATGGCCCTGAAATCGGATGGTGAAGGGAATCCCTGTGATTTATGGGTATTGTGTCTGGCACTGTATGGGGGGCACTAATGCTGGCCATGAACTTGGATGGTGAAAGGAATCCCTGTGATTTATGGGTATTGTGTCTGGCACTGTATGGGGGGCACTATTGATGGCACTGAACTCGGATGGTGAAGGGAATCCATGTGATTTATGGGTATTGTGTCTGGCACTGTATGGGGGGCACTAATGCTGGCCCTGAACTCGGATGGTGAAGGGAATCCATGTGATTTATGGGTATTGTGTCTGGCACTGTATGGGGGGCACTAATGCTGGCCCTGAACTTGGATGGTGAAGGGAATCCATGTGATTTATGGGTATTGTGTCTGGCACTGTATGGGGGGCACTAATGCTGGCCCTGAACTTGGATGGTGAAGGGAATCCATGTGATTTATGGGTATTGTGTCTGGCAGTGTATGGGGGGCACTATTGACGGCCCTGAACTTGGATGGTGAAGGGAATCCATGTGATTTATGGGTATTGTGTCTGGCACTGTATGGGGAGCACTATTGACGGCCCTGAACTCGGATGGTGAAAGGAATCCCTGTGATTTATGGGTATTGTGTCTGGCACTGTATGGGGGGCACTATTAGCGGCCCTGAACTCGGATGGTGAAGGGAATCCCTGTGATTTATGGGTATTGTGTTTGGCACTGTATGGGGGGCACTATTGACGGCCCTGAACTTGGATGGTGAAGGGAATCCATGTGATTTATGGGAATTGTGTCTGGCACAGTATGGGGGGCACTAATGCTGGCCCTGAACTCGGATGGTGAAAGGAATCCATGTGATTTATGGGTATTGTGTCTGGCACTGTATGGGGGGCACTATTGATGGCCCTGAACTCGGATGGTGAAGGGAATCCCTGTGATTTATGGGTATTGTGTCTGGCACTGTATGGGGGGCACTAATGCTGGCCCTGAACTCGGATGGTGAAAGGAATCCATGTGATTTATGGGTATTGTGTCTGGCACTGTATGGGGGGCACTATTGATGGCCCTGAACTCGGATGGTGAAGGGAATCCATGTGATTTATGGGTATTGTGTCTGGCACTGTATGGGGGGCACTATTGATGGCCCTGAACTCGGATGGTGAAGGGAATCCATGTGATTTATGGGTATTGTGTCTGGCACTGTATGGGGGGCACTATTGATGGCCCTGAACTCGGATGGTGAAGGGAATCCCTGTGATTTATGGGTATTGTGACTGGCACTGTATGGGGGGCACTATAGCTGGCCCTGAACTCGGATGGTGAAGGGAATCCCTGTGATTTATGGGTATTGTGTCTGGCACTGTATGGGGGGCACTATTGACGGCCCTGAACTCGGATGGTGAAGGGAATCCATGTGATTTATGGGTATTGTGTCTGGCACTGTATGGGGGGCACTATTGACGGCCCTGAACTCGGATGGTGAAGGGAATCCATGTGATTTATGGGTATTGTGTCTGGCACTGTATAGGGGGCACTATTGCTGGCCCTGAACTCGGATGGTGAAGGGAATCCCTGTGATTTATGGGTATTGTGTCTGGCACAGTATGGGGGGCACTAATGCTGGCCCTGAACTTGGATGGTGAAGGGAATCCATGTGATTTATGGGTACTGTGTCTGGCACTGTATGGGGGGCACTATTGCTGGCCCTGAACTCGGATGGTGAAGGGAATCCCTGTGATTTATGGGTATTGTGTCTGGCACAGTATGGGGGGCACTAATGCTGGCCCTGAACTCGGATGGTGAAGGGAATCCATGTGATTTATGGGTATTGTGTCTGGCACTGTATGGGGGGCACTAATGCTGGCCCTGAACTCGGATGGTGAAGGGAATCCTTGTGATTTATGGGTATTGTGTCTGGCACTGTATGGGGGGCACTAATGCTGGCCCTGAACTCGGATGGGGAAAGGAATCCCTGTGATTTATGGGTATTGTGTCTGGCACTGTATGGGGGGCACTAATGCTGGCCCTAAACTCGGATGGTGAAAGGAATCCATGTGATTTATGGGTATTGTGTCTGGCACTGTATGGGGGGCACTATAGCTGGCCCTGAACTCGGATGGTGAAGGGTATCCCTGTGATTTATGGGTATTGTGTCTGGCACTGTATGGGGGGCACTAATGCTGGCCCTGAACTCGGATGGTGAAGGGAATCCATGTGATTTATGGGTATTGTGTCTGGCACTGTATGGGGGGCACTATTGACGGCCCTGAACTTGGATGGTGAAGGGAATCCATGTGATTTATGGGTATTGTGTCTGGCACTGTATGGGGGTCACTACTGACGGCCCTGAACACGGATGGTGAAGGGAATCCCTGTGATTTATGGGAATTGTGTCTGGCACTGTATGGGGGGCACTATTGATGGCCCTGAACTCGGATGGTGAAGGGAATCCCTGTGATTTATGGGTATTGTGTCTGGCACTGTATGGGGGGCACTAATGCTGGCCCTGAACTCGGATGGTGAAGGGAATCCATGTGATTTATGGGTCTTGTGTCTGGCACTGTATGGGGGGCACTATTGATGGCCCTGAACTCGGATGGTGAAGGGAATCCCTGTGATTTATGGGTATTGTGTCTGGCACTGTATGGGGGGCACTAATGCAGGCCCTGAACTTGGATGGTGAAAGGAATCCCTGTGATTTATGGGTATTGTGTCTGGCACTGTATGGGGGGCACTATTGATGGCCCTGAAATCGGATGGTGAAGGGAATCCCTGTGATTTATGGGTATTGTGTCTGGCACTGTATGGGGGGCACTAATGCTGGCCATGAACTTGGATGGTGAAAGGAATCCCTGTGATTTATGGGTATTGTGTCTGGCACTGTATGGGGGGCACTATTGATGGCACTGAACTCGGATGGTGAAGGGAATCCATGTGATTTATGGGTATTGTGTCTGGCACTGTATGGGGGGCACTAATGCTGGCCCTGAACTCGGATGGTGAAGGGAATCCATGTGATTTATGGGTATTGTGTCTGGCACTGTATGGGGGGCACTAATGCTGGCCCTGAACTTGGATGGTGAAGGGAATCCATGTGATTTATGGGTATTGTGTCTGGCACTGTATGGGGGGCACTAATGCTGGCCCTGAACTTGGATGGTGAAGGGAATCCATGTGATTTATGGGTATTGTGTCTGGCAGTGTATGGGGGGCACTATTGACGGCCCTGAACTTGGATGGTGAAGGGAATCCATGTGATTTATGGGTATTGTGTCTGGCACTGTATGGGGAGCACTATTGACGGCCCTGAACTCGGATGGTGAAAGGAATCCCTGTGATTTATGGGTATTGTGTCTGGCACTGTATGGGGGGCACTATTGGCGGCCCTGAACTCGGATGGTGAAGGGAATCCCTGTGATTTATGGGTATTGTGTTTGGCACTGTATGGGGGGCACTATTGACGGCCCTGAACTTGGATGGTGAAGGGAATCCATGTGATTTATGGGAATTGTGTCTGGCACAGTATGGGGGGCACTAATGCTGGCCCTGAACTCGGATGGTGAAAGGAATCCATGTGATTTATGGGTATTGTGTCTGGCACTGTATGGGGGGCACTATTGATGGCCCTGAACTCGGATGGTGAAGGGAATCCCTGTGATTTATGGGTATTGTGTCTGGCACTGTATGGGGGGCACTAATGCTGGCCCTGAACTCGGATGGTGAAAGGAATCCATGTGATTTATGGGAATTGTGTCTGGCACTGTATGGGGGGCACTATTGATGGCCCTGAACTCGGATGGTGAAGGGAATCCCTGTGATTTATGGGTATTGTGTCTGGCACTGTATGGGGGGCACTAATGCTGGCCCTGAACTCGGATGGTGAAGGGAATCCATGTGATTTATGGGTCTTGTGTCTGGCACTGTATGGGGGGCACTATTGATGGCCCTGAACTCGGATGGTGAAGGGAATCCCTGTGATTTATGGGTATTGTGTCTGGCACTGTATGGGGGGCACTAATGCAGGCCCTGAACTTGGATGGTGAAAGGAATCCCTGTGATTTATGGGTATTGTGTCTGGCACTGTATGGGGGGCACTATTGATGGCCCTGAAATCGGATGGTGAAGGGAATCCCTGTGATTTATGGGTATTGTGTCTGGCACTGTATGGGGGGCACTAATGCTGGCCATGAACTTGGATGGTGAAAGGAATCCCTGTGATTTATGGGTATTGTGTCTGGCACTGTATGGGGGGCACTATTGATGGCACTGAACTCGGATGGTGAAGGGAATCCATGTGATTTATGGGTATTGTGTCTGGCACTGTATGGGGGGCACTAATGCTGGCCCTGAACTCGGATGGTGAAGGGAATCCATGTGATTTATGGGTATTGTGTCTGGCACTGTATGGGGGGCACTAATGCTGGCCCTGAACTTGGATGGTGAAGGGAATCCATGTGATTTATGGGTATTGTGTCTGGCACTGTATGGGGGGCACTAATGCTGGCCCTGAACTTGGATGGTGAAGGGAATCCATGTGATTTATGGGTATTGTGTCTGGCAGTGTATGGGGGGCACTATTGACGGCCCTGAACTTGGATGGTGAAGGGAATCCATGTGATTTATGGGTATTGTGTCTGGCACTGTATGGGGAGCACTATTGACGGCCCTGAACTCGGATGGTGAAAGGAATCCCTGTGATTTATGGGTATTGTGTCTGGCACTGTATGGGGGGCACTATTGGCGGCCCTGAACTCGGATGGTGAAGGGAATCCCTGTGATTTATGGGTATTGTGTTTGGCACTGTATGGGGGGCACTATTGACGGCCCTGAACTTGGATGGTGAAGGGAATCCATGTGATTTATGGGAATTGTGTCTGGCACAGTATGGGGGGCACTAATGCTGGCCCTGAACTCGGATGGTGAAAGGAATCCATGTGATTTATGGGTATTGTGTCTGGCACTGTATGGGGGGCACTATTGATGGCCCTGAACTCGGATGGTGAAGGGAATCCCTGTGATTTATGGGTATTGTGTCTGGCACTGTATTGGGGGCACTAATGCTGGCCCTGAACTCGGATGGTGAAGGGAATCCATGTGATTTATGGGTATTGTGTCTGGCACTGTATGGGGGGCACTATTGATGGCCCTGAACTCGGATGGTGAAGGGAATCCCTGTGATTTATGGGTATTGTGTCTGGCACTGTATGGGGGGCACTATTGCTTGCCCTGAACTCGGATGGTGAAGGGAATCCATGTGATTTATGGGTATTGTGTCTGGCACTGTATGGGGGGCACTATTGATGGCCCTGAACTCGGATGGTGAAGGAAATCATTGAGATTTATGGGTATTGTGTCTGGCACTGTATGGGGGGCACTAATGCTGGCCATGAACTTGGATGGTGAAAGGAATCCCTGTGATTTATGGGTATTGTGTGTGGCACTGTATGCGGGGCACTATTGATGGCCCTGAACTCGGATGGTGAAGGGAATCCATGTGATTTATGGGTATTGTGTCTGGCACTGTATGGGGGGCACTAATGTTGGCCTTGAACTCGGATGGTGAAGGGAATCCATGTGATTTATGGGTATTGTGTCTGGCACTGTATGGGGGGCACTATAGCTGGCCCTGAACTCGGATGGTGAAGGGAATCCCTGTGATTTATGGGTATTGTGTCTGGCACTGTATGGGGGGCACTATTGATGGCCCTGAACTCGGATGGTGAAGGGAATCCATGTGATTTATGGGTATTGTGTCTAGCACTGTATGGGGGTCACTATTGACGGCCCTGAACTCGGATGGTGAAGGGAATCCATGTGATTTATGGGTATTGTGTCTGGCACTGTATGGGGGGCACTATTGCTGGCCCTGAACTCGGATGGTGAAGGGAATCCCTGTGATTTATGGGTATTGTGTCTGGCACAGTATGGGGGGCACTAATGCTGGCCCTGAACTCGGATGGTGAAGGGAATCCATGTGATTTATGGGTATTGTGTCTGGCACTGTATGGGGGGCACGATTGCTGGCCCTGAACTCGGATGGTGAATGGAATCCCTGTGATTTATGGGTATTGTGTCTGGCACTGTATGGGGGGCACTAATGCTGGCCCTGAACTCGGATGGTGAAGGGAATCCCTGTGATTTATGGGTATTGTGTCTGGCACCGTATGGGGGGCACTATTGATGGCCCTGAACTCGGATGGTGAAGGGAATCCATGTGATTTATGGGTATTGTGTCTGGCACCGTATGGGGGGCACTATTGATGGCCCTCAACTCGGATGGTGAAGGGAATCCCTGTGGTTTATGGGTATTGTGTCTGGCACTGTATGGGGGGCACTATTGCTGGCCCTGAACTCGGATGGTGAAGGGAATCCATGTGATTTATGGGTATTGTGTCTGGCACTGTATGGGGGGCACTATTGATGGCCCTGTACTCGGATGGTGAAGGGAATCCCTGTGATTTATGGGTATTGTGTCTGGCACTGTATGGGGGGCACTAATGCTGGCCCTGAACTTGGATGGTGAAAGGAATCCCTGTGATTTATGGGTATTGTGTCTGGCACTGTATGGGGGGCACTATTGATGGCCCTGAACTCGGATGGTGAAGGGAATCCATGTGATTTATGGGTATTGTGTCTGGCACTGTATGGGGGGCACTATTGATGGCCCTGAACTCGGATGGTGAAGGGAATCCCTGTGATTTATGGGTATTGTGTCTGGCACTGTATGGGGGGCACTATTGCTGGCCCTGAACTCGGATGGTGAAGGGAATCCCTGTGATTTATGGGTATTGTGTCTGGCACTGTATGGGGGGCACTAATGCTGGCCCTGAACTCGGATGGTGAAGGGAATCCATGTGATTTATGGGTATTGTGTCTGGCACTGTATGGGGGGCACTATTGATGGCCCTGAACTCGGATGGTGAAGGGAATCCCTGTGATTTATGGGTATTGTATCTGGCACTGTATGGGGGGCACTATTGCTGGCCCTGAACTCGGATGGTGAAGGGAATCCATGTGATTTATGGGTATTGTGTCTGGCACTGTATGGGGAGCACTATTGACGGCCCTGAACTCGGATGGTGAAAGGAATCCCTGTGATTTATGGGTATTGTGTCTGGCACTGTATGGGGGGCACTAATGCTGGCCCTGAACTCGGATGGTGAAGGGAATCCATGTGATTTATGGGTATTGTGTCTGGCACTGTATGGGGGGCACTATTGACGGCCCTGAACTCGGATGGTGAAAGGAATCCCTGTGATTTATGGGTATTGTGTCTGGCACTGTATGGGGGGCACTATTGACGGCCCTGAACTCGGATGGTGAAAGGAATCCCTGTGATTTATGGGTATTGTGTCTGGCACTGTATGGGGGGCACTAATGCTGGCCCTGAACTCGGATGGTGAAGGGAATCCATGTGATCTATGGGTATTGTGTCTGGCACTGTATGGGGGGCACTATTGACGGCCCTGAACTCGGATGGTGAAAGGAATCCCTGTGATTTATGGGTATTGTGTCTGGCACTGTATGGGGGGCACTATTGACGGCCCTGAACTCGGATGGTGAAGGGAATCCCTGTGATTTATGGGTATTGTGTTTGGCACTGTATGGGGGGCACTATTGACGGCCCTGAACTTGGATGGTGAAGGAAATCCATGTGATTTATGGGAATTGTGTCTGGCACAGTATGGGGGGCACTAATGCTGGCCCTGAACTCGGATGGTGAAAGGAATCCATGTGATTTATGGGTATTGTGTCTGGCACTGTATGGGGGGCACTATTGATGGCCCTGAACTTGGATGGTGAAGGGAATCCCTGTGATTTATGGGTATTGTGTCTGGCACTGTATGGGGGGCACTAATGCTGGCCCTGAACTTGGATGGTGAAAGGAATCCATGTGATTTATGGGTATTGTGTCTGGCACTGTATGGGGGGCACTATTGACGGCCCTGAACTCGGATGGTGAAGGGAATCCATGTGATTTATGGGTATTGTGTCTGGCACTGTATGGGGGGCACTATTGACGGCCCTGAACTCGGATGGTGAAGGGAATCCATGTGATTTATGGGTATTGTGTCTGGCACTGTATAGGGGGCACTATTGCTGGCCCTGAACTCGGATGGTGAAGGGAATCCCTGTGATTTATGGGTATTGTGTCTGGCACAGTATGGGGGGCACTAATGCTGGCCCTGAACTTGGATGGTGAAGGGAATCCATGTGATTTATGGGTATTGTGTCTGGCACTGTATGGGGGGCACTATTGCTGGCCCTGAACTCGGATGGTGAAGGGAATCCCTGTGATTTATGGGTATTGTGTCTGGCACTGTATGGGGGGCACTAATGCTGGCCCTGAACTCGGATGGTGAAGGGAATCCATGTGATTTATGGGTATTGTGTCTGGCACTGTATGGGGGGCACTAATGCTGGCCCTGAACTCGGATGGTGAAGGGAATCCTTGTGATTTATGGGTATTGTGTCTGGCACTGTATGGGGGGCACTAATGCTGGCCCTGAACTCGGATGGAGAAAGGAATCCCTGTGATTTATGGGTATTGTGTCTGGCACTGTATGGGGGGCACTATTGACGGCCCTGAACTCGGCTGGTGAAGGGAATCCCTGTGATTTATGGGTATTGTGTCTGGCACTGTATGGGGGCACTAATGTTGGCCTTGAACTCGGATGGTGAAGGGAATCCCTGTGATTTATGGGTATTGTGTCTGGCACTGTATGGGGGGCACTATTGACGGCCCTGAACTCGGATGGTGAAGGGAATCCATGTGATTTATGGGTATTGTGTCTAGCACTGTATGGGGGTCACTATTGACGGCTCTGAACTCGGATGGTGAAGGGAATCCATGTGATTTATGGGTATTGTGTCTGGCACTGTATGGGGGGCACTATTGCTGGCCCTGAACTCGGATGGTGAAGGGAATCCCTGTGATTTATGGGTATTGTGTCTGGCACAGTATGGGGGGCACTAATGCTGGCCCTGAACTCGGATGGTGAAGGGAATCCATGTGATTTATGGGTATTGTGTCTGGCACTGTATGGGGGGCACGATTGCTGGCCCTGAACTCGGATGGTGAAGGGAATCCCTGTGATTTATGGGTATTGTGTGTGGCACTGTATAGGGGGCACTAATGCTGGCCCTGAACTCGGATGGTGAAGGGAATCCCTGTGATTTATGGGTATTGTGTCTGGCACTGTATGGGGGGCACTATTGATGGCCCTGAACTCGGATGGTGAAGGGAATCCATGTGATTTATGGGTATTGTGTCTGGCACCGTATGGGGGGCACTATTGATGGCCCTGAACTCGGATGGTGAAGGGAATCCCTGTGATTTATGGGTATTGTGTCTGGCACTGAATGGGGGGCACTATTGCTGGCCCTGAACTCGGATGGTGAAGGGAATCCATGTGATTTATGGGTATTGTGTCTGGCACTGTATGGGGGGCACTATTGATGGCCCTGAACTCGGATGGTGAAGGGAATCCCTGTGATTTATGGGTATTGTGTCTGGCACTGTATGGGGGGCACTAATGCTGGCCCTGAACTCGGATGGTGAAGGGAATCCCTGTGATTTATGGGTATTGTGTCTGGCACTGTATGGGGGGCACTATTGACGGCCCTGAACTTGGATGGTGAAAGGAATCCCTGTGATTTATGGGTATTGTGTCTGGCACTGTATGGGGGGCACTATTGATGGCCCTGAACTCGGATGGTGAAGGGAATCCATGTGATTTATGGGTATTGTGTCTGGCACTGTATGGGGGGCACTATTGATGGCCCTGAACTCGGATGGTGAAGGGAATCCCTGTGATTTATGGGTATTGTGTCTGGCACTGAATGGGGGGCACTATTGCTGGCCCTGAACTCGGATGGTGAAGGGAATCCCTGTGATTTATGGGTATTGTGTCTGGCACTGTATGGGGGCACTAATGTTGGCCTTGAACTCGGATGGTGAAGGGAATCCCTGTGATTTATGGGTATTGTGTCTGGCACTGTATGGGGGGCACTATTGACGGCCCTGAACTCGGATGGTGAAGGGAATCCATGTGATTTATGGGTATTGTGTCTAGCACTGTATGGGGGTCACTATTGACGGCTCTGAACTCGGATGGTGAAGGGAATCCATGTGATTTATGGGTATTGTGTCTGGCACTGTATGGGGGGCACTATTGCTGGCCCTGAACTCGGATGGTGAAGGGAATCCCTGTGATTTATGGGTATTGTGTCTGGCACAGTATGGGGGGCACTAATGCTGGCCCTGAACTCGGATGGTGAAGGGAATCCATGTGATTTATGGGTATTGTGTCTGGCACTGTATGGGGGGCACGATTGCTGGCCCTGAACTCGGATGGTGAAGGGAATCCCTGTGATTTATGGGTATTGTGTGTGGCACTGTATAGGGGGCACTAATGCTGGCCCTGAACTCGGATGGTGAAGGGAATCCCTGTGATTTATGGGTTTTGTGTCTGGCACTGTATGGGGGGCACTATTGATGGCCCTGAACTCGGATGGTGAAGGGAATCCATGTGATTTATGGGTATTGTGTCTGGCACCGTATGGGGGGCACTATTGATGGCCCTGAACTCGGATGGTGAAGGGAATCCCTGTGATTTATGGGTATTGTGTCTGGCACTGAATGGGGGGCACTATTGCTGGCCCTGAACTCGGATGGTGAAGGGAATCCATGTGATTTATGGGTATTGTGTCTGGCACTGTATGGGGGGCACTATTGATGGCCCTGAACTCGGATGGTGAAGGGAATCCCTGTGATTTATGGGTATTGTGTCTGGCACTGTATGGGGGGCACTAATGCTGGCCCTGAACTCGGATGGTGAAGGGAATCCCTGTGATTTATGGGTATTGTGTCTGGCACTGTATGGGGGGCACTATTGACGGCCCTGAACTTGGATGGTGAAAGGAATCCCTGTGATTTATGGGTATTGTGTCTGGCACTGTATGGGGGGCACTATTGATGGCCCTGAACTCGGATGGTGAAGGGAATCCATGTGATTTATGGGTATTGTGTCTGGCACTGTATGGGGGCACTATTGATGGCCCTGAACTCGGATGGTGAAGGGAATCCCTGTGATTTATGGGTATTGTGTCTGGCACTGAATGGGGGGCACTATTGCTGGCCCTGAACTCGGATGGTGAAGGGAATCCCTGTGATTTATGGGTATTGTGTCTGGCACTGTATGGGGGGCACTAATGCTGGCCCTGAACTCCGATGGTGAAGGGAATCCATGTGATTTATGGGTATTGTGTCTGGCACTGTATGGGGGGCACTATTGATGGCCCTGAACTCGGTTGGTGAAGGGAATCCCTGTGATTTATGGGTATTGTGTCTGGCACTGTATGGGGGGCACTATTGCTTGCCCTGAACTCGGATGGTGAAGGGAAAACATGTGATTTATGGGTATTGTGTCTGGCACTGTATGGGGGGCACTATTGATGGCCCTGAACTCGGATGGTGAAGGAAATCACTGAGATTTATGGGTATTGTGTCTGGCACTGTATGGGGGGCACTAATGCTGGCCATGAACTTGGATGGTGAAAGGAATCCCTGTGATTTATGGGTATTGTGTCTGGCACTGTATGCGGGGCACTATTGATGGCCCTGAACTCGGATGGTGAAGGGAATCCATGTGATTTATGGGTATTGTGTCTGGCACTGTATGGGGGGCACTAATGTTGGCCTTGAACTCGGATGGTGAAGGGAATCCATGTGATTTATGGGTATTGTGTCTGGCACTGTATGGGGGGCACTATAGCTGGCCCTGAACTCGGATGGTGAAGGGAATCCCTGTGATTTATGGGTATTGTGTCTGGCACTGTATGGGGGGCACTATTGATGGCCCTGAACTCGGATGGTGAAGGGAATCCATGTGATTTATGGGTATTGTGTCTAGCACTGTATGGGGGTCACTATTGACGGCCCTGAACTCGGATGGTGAAGGGAATCCATGTGATTTATGGGTATTGTGTCTGGCACTGTATGGGGGTACTATTGCTGGCCCTGAACTCGGATGGTGAAGGGAATCCCTGTGATTTATGGGTATTGTGTCTGGCACAGTATGGGGGGCACTAATGCTGGCCCTGAACTCGGATGGTGAAGGGAATCCATGTGATTTATGGGTATTGTGTCTGGCACTGTATGGGGGGCACTATTGATGGCCCTGAACTCGGATGGTGAAGGAAATCACTGAGATTTATGGGTATTGTGTCTGGCACTGTATGGGGGGCACTAATGCTGGCCATGAACTTGGATGGTGAAAGGAATCCCTGTGATTTATGGGTATTGTGTCTGGCACTGTATGCGGGGCACTATTGATGGCCCTGAACTCGGATGGTGAAGGGAATCCATGTGATTTATGGGTATTGTGTCTGGCACTGTATGGGGGGCACTAATGTTGGCCTTGAACTCGGATGGTGAAGGGAATCCATGTGATTTATGGGTATTGTGTCTGGCACTGTATGGGGGGCACTATAGCTGGCCCTGAACTCGGATGGTGAAGGGAATCCCTGTGATTTATGGGTATTGTGTCTGGCACTGTATGGGGGGCACTATTGATGGCCCTGAACTCGGATGGTGAAGGGAATCCATGTGATTTATGGGTATTGTGTCTAGCACTGTATGGGGGTCACTATTGACGGCCCTGAACTCGGATGGTGAAGGGAATCCATGTGATTTATGGGTATTGTGTCTGGCACTGTATGGGGGGCACTATTGCTGGCCCTGAACTCGGATGGTGAAGGGAATCCCTGTGATTTATGGGTATTGTGTCTGGCACAGTATGGGGGGCACTAATGCTGGCCCTGAACTCGGATGGTGAAGGGAATCCATGTGATTTATGGGTATTGTGTCTGGCACTGTATGGGGGGCACGATTGCTGGCCCTGAACTCGGATGGTGAAGGGAATCCCTGTGATTTATGGGTATTGTGTCTGGCACTGTATGGGGGGCACTAATGCTGGCCCTGAACTCGGATGGTGAAGGGAATCCCTGTGATTTATGGGTATTGTGTCTGGCACCGTATGGGGGGCACTATTGATGGCCCTGAACTCGGATGGTGAAGGGAATCCATGTGATTTATGGGTATTGTGTCTGGCACCGTATGGGGGGCACTATTGATGGCCCTCAACTCGGATGGTGAAGGGAATCCCTGTGGTTTATGGGTATTGTGTCTGGCACTGTATGGGGGGCACTATTGCTGGCCCTGAACTCGGATGGTGAAGGGAATCCATGTGATTTATGGGTATTGTGTCTGGCACTGTATGGGGGGCACTATTGATGGCCCTGAACTCGGATGGTGAAGGGAATCCCTGTGATTTATGGGTATTGTGTCTGGCACTGTATGGGGGGCACTAATGCTGGCCCTGAACTTGGATGGTGAAAGGAATCCCTGTGATTTATGGGTATTGTGTCTGGCACTGTATGGGGGGCACTATTGATGGCCCTGAACTCGGATGGTGAAGGGAATCCATGTGATTTATGGGTATTGTGTCTGGCACTGTATGGGGGGCACTATTGATGGCCCTGAACTCGGATGGTGAAGGGAATCCCTGTGATTTATGGGTATTGTGTCTGGCACTGTATGGGGGGCACTATTGCTGGCCCTGAACTCGGATGGTGAAGGGAATCCCTGTGATTTATGGGTATTGTGTCTGGCACTGTATGGGGGGCACTATTTATGGCCCTGAACTCGGATGGTGAAGGGAATCCCTGTGATTTATGGGTATTGTATCTGGCACTGCATGGGGGGCACTATTGCTGGCCCTGAACTCGGATGGTGAAGGGAATCCATGTGATTTATGGGTATTGTGTCTGGCACTGTATGGGGGGCACTATTGATGGCCCTGAACACGGATGGTGAAGGGAATCCCTGTGATTTATGGGTATTGTGTCTGGCACTGTATGGGGGGCACTAATGCTGGCCATGAACTTGGATGGTGAAAGGAATCCCTGTGATTTATGGGTATTGTGTCTGGCACTGTATGGGGGGCACTATTGATGGCCCTGAACTCGGATGGTGAAGGGAATCCATGTGATTTATGGGTATTGTGTCTGGCACTGTATGGGGGGCACTAATGCTGGCCCTGAACTCGGATGGTGAAGGGAATCCATGTGATTTATGGGTATTGTCTCTGGCACTGTATGGGGGGCACTAATGCTGGCCCTGAACTCGGATGGTGAAGGGAATCCATGTGATTTATGGGTATTGTGTCTGGCACTGTACGGGGGGCACTATTGACGGCCCTGAACTTGGATGGTGAAGGGAATCCATGTGATTTATGGGTATTGTGTCTGGCACTGTATGGGGGTCACTATTGACGGCCCTGAACACGGATGGTGAAGGGAATCCCTGTGATTTATGGGAATTGTGTCTGGCACTGTATGGGGGGCACTATTGATGGCCCTGAACTCGGATGGTGAAGGGAATCCCTGTGATTTATGGGTATTGTGTCTGGCACTGTATGGGGGGCACTAATGCTGGCCCTGAACTCGGATGGTGAAGGGAATCCCTGTGATTTATGGGTATTGTGTCTGGCACTGTATGGGGGGCACTAATGCTGGCCATGAACTTGGATGGTGAAAGGAATCCCTGTGATTTATGGGTATTGTGTCTGGCACTGTATGGGGGGCACTATTGATGGCCCTGAACTCGGATGGTGAAGGGAATCCATGTGATTTATGGGTATTGTGTCTGGCACTGTATGGGGGGCACTAATGCTGGCCCTGAACTTGGATGGTGAAAGGAATCCCTGTGATTTATGGGTATTGTGTCTGGCACTGTATGGGGGGCACTATTGATGGCCCTGAACTCGGATGGTGAAGGGAATCCATGTGATTTATGGGTATTGTGTCTGGCACTGTATGGGGGGCAATATTGATGGCCCTGAACTCGGATGGTGAAGGGAATCCCTGTGATTTATGGGTATTGTGTCTGGCACTGAATGGGGGGCACTATTGCTGGCCCTGAACTCGGATGGTGAAGGGAATCCCTGTGATTTATGGGTATTGTGTCTGGCACTGTATGGGGGGCACTAATGCTGGCCCTGAACTCGGATGGTGAAGGGAATCCATGTGATTTATGGGTATTGTGTCTGGCACTGTATGGGGGGCACTATTGATGGCCCTGAACTCGGATGGTGAAGGGAATCCCTGTGATTTATGGGTATTGTGTCTGGCACTGTATGGGGGGCACTATGGCTTGCCCTGAACTCGGATGGTGAAGGGAATCCATGTGATTTATGGGTATTGTGTCTGGCACTGTAAGGGGGGCACTATTGATGGCCCTGAACTCGGATGGTGAAGGAAATCACTGAGATTTATGGGTATTGTGTCTGGCACTGTATGGGGGGCACTAATGCTGGCCATGAACTTGGATGGTGAAAGGAATCCCTGTGATTTATGGGTATTGTGTCTGGCACTGTATGCGGGGCACTATTGATGGCCCTGAACTCGGATGGTGAAGGGAATCCATGTGATTTATGGGTATTGTGTCTGGCACTGTATGGGGGGCACTAATGTTGGCCTTGAACTCGGATGGTGAAGGGAATCCATGTGATTTATGGGTATTGTGTCTGGCACTGTATGGGGGGCACTATAGCTGGCCCTGAACTCGGATGGTGAAGGGAATCCCTGTGATTTATGGGTATTGTGTCTGGCACTGTATGGGGGGCACTATTGATGGCCCTGAACTCGGATGGTGAAGGGAATCCATGTGATTTATGGGTATTGTGTCTAGCACTGTATGGGGGTCACTATTGACGGCCCTGAACTCGGATGGTGAAGGGAATCCATGTGATTTATGGGTATTGTGTCTGGCACTGTATGGGGGGCACTATTGCTGGCCCTGAACTCGGATGGTGAAGGGAATCCCTGTGATTTATGGGTATTGTGTCTGGCACAGTATGGGGGGCACTAATGCTGGCCCTGAACTCGGATGGTGAAGGGAATCCATGTGATTTATGGGTATTGTGTCTGGCACTGTATGGGGGGCACGATTGCTGGCCCTGAACTCGGATGGTGAAGGGAATCCCTGTGATTTATGGGTATTGTGTCTGGCACTGTATGGGGGGCACTAATGCTGGCCCTGAACTCGGATGGTGAAGGGAATCCCTGTGATTTATGGGTATTGTGTCTGGCACCGTATGGGGGGCACTATTGATGGCCCTGAACTCGGATGGTGAAGGGAATCCATGTGATTTATGGGTATTGTGTCTGGCACCGTATGGGGGGCACTATTGATGGCCCTCAACTCGGATGGTGAAGGGAATCCCTGTGGTTTATGGGTATTGTGTCTGGCACTGTATGGGGGGCACTATTGCTGGCCCTGAACTCGGATGGTGAAGGGAATCCATGTGATTTATGGGTATTGTGTCTGGCACTGTATGGGGGGCACTATTGATGGCCCTGAACTCGGATGGTGAAGGGAATCCCTGTGATTTATGGGTATTGTGTCTGGCACTGTATGGGGGGCACTAATGCTGGCCCTGAACTTGGATGGTGAAAGGAATCCCTGTGATTTATGGGTATTGTGTCTGGCACTGTATGGGGGGCACTATTGATGGCCCTGAACTCGGATGGTGAAGGGAATCCATGTGATTTATGGGTATTGTGTCTGGCACTGTATGGGGGGCACTATTGATGGCCCTGAACTCGGATGGTGAAGGGAATCCCTGTGATTTATGGGTATTGTGTCTGGCACTGTATGGGGGGCACTATTGCTGGCCCTGAACTGGGATGGTGAAGGGAATCCCTGTGATTTATGGGTATTGTGTCTGGCACTGTATGGGGGGCACTAATGCTGGCCCTGAACTCGGATGGTGAAGGGAATCCATGTGATTTATGGGTATTGTGTCTGGCACTGTATGGGGGGCACTATTGATGGCCCTGAACTCGGATGGTGAAGGGAATCCCTGTGATTTATGGGTATTGTATCTGGCACTGTATGGGGGGCACTATTGCTGGCCCTGAACTCGGATGGTGAAGGGAATCCATGTGATTTATGGGTATTGTGTCTGGCACTGTATGGGGGGCACTACTGATGGCCCTGAACACGGATGGTGAAGGGAATCCCTGTGATTTATGGGTATTGTGTCTGGCACTGTATGGGGGGCACTAATGCTGGCCATGAACTTGGATGGTGAAAGGAATCCCTGTGATTTATGGGTATTGTGTCTGGCACTGTATGGGGGGCACTATTGATGGCCCTGAACTCGGATGGTGAAGGGAATCCATGTGATTTATGGGTATTGTGTCTGGCACTGTATGGGGGGCACTAATGCTGGCCCTGAACTCGGATGGTGAAGGGAATCCATGTGATTTATGGGTATTGTCTCTGGCACTGTATGGGGGGCACTAATGCTGGCCCTGAACTCGGATGGTGAAGGGAATCCATGTGATTTATGGGTATTGTGTCTGGCACTGTATGGGGGGCACTATTGACGGCCCTGAACTTGGATGGTGAAGGGAATCCATGTGATTTATGGGTATTGTGTCTGGCACTGTATGGGGGTCACTATTGACGGCCCTGAACACGGATGGTGAAGGGAATCCCTGTGATTTATGGGAATTGTGTCTGGCACTGTATGGGGGCACTATTGATGGCCCTGAACTCGGATGGTGAAGGGAATCCCTGTGATTTATGGGTATTGTGTCTGGCACTGTATGGGGGGCACTAATGCTGGCCCTGAACTCGGATGGTGAAGGGAATCCATGTGATTTATGGGTCTTGTGTCTGGCACTGTATGGGGGGCACTATTGATGGCCCTGAACTCGGATGGTGAAGGGAATCCCTGTGATTTATGGGTATTGTGTCTGGCACTGTATGGGGGGCACTAATGCAGGCCCTGAACTTGGATGGTGAAAGGAATCCCTGTGATTTATGGGTATTGTGTCTGGCACTGTATGGGGGGCACTATTGATGGCCCTGAAATCGGATGGTGAAGGGAATCCCTGTGATTTATGGGTATTGTGTCTGGCACTGTATGGGGGGCACTAATGCTGGCCATGAACTTGGATGGTGAAAGGAATCCCTGTGATTTATGGGTATTGTGTCTGGCACTGTATGGGGGGCACTATTGATGGCACTGAACTCGGATGGTGAAGGGAATCCATGTGATTTATGGGTATTGTGTCTGGCACTGTATGGGGGGCACTAATGCTGGCCCTGAACTCGGATGGTGAAGGGAATCCATGTGATTTATGGGTATTGTGTCTGGCACTGTATGGGGGGCACTAATGCTGGCCCTGAACTTGGATGGTGAAGGGAATCCATGTGATTCATGGGTATTGTGTCTGGCACTGTATGGGGGGCACTAATGCTGGCCCTGAACTTGGATGGTGAAGGGAATCCATGTGATTTATGGGTATTGTGTCTGGCAGTGTACGGGGGGCACTATTGACGGCCCTGAACTTGGATGGTGAAGGGAATCCATGTGATTTATGGGTATTGTGTCTGGCACTGTATGGGGAGCACTATTGACGGCCCTGAACTCGGATGGTGAAAGGAATCCCTGTGATTTATGGGTATTGTGTCTGGCACTGTATGGGGGGCACTATTGGCGGCCCTGAACTCGGATGGTGAAGGGAATCCCTGTGATTTATGGGTATTGTGTTTGGCACTGTATGGGGGGCACTATTGACGGCCCTGAACTTGGATGGTGAAGGGAATCCATGTGATTTATGGGAATTGTGTCTGGCACAGTATGGGGGGCACTAATGCTGGCCCTGAACTCGGATGGTGAAAGGAATCCATGTGATTTATGGGTATTGTGTCTGGCACTGTATGGGGGGCACTATTGATGGCCCTGAACTCGGATGGTGAAGGGAATCCCTGTGATTTATGGGTATTGTGTCTGGCACTGTATGGGGGGCACTAATGCTGGCCCTGAACTCGGATGGTGAAAGGAATCCATGTGATTTATGGGTATTGTGTCTAGCACTGTATGGGGGTCACTATTGACGGCCCTGAACTCGGATGGTGAAGGGAATCCATGTGATTTATGGGTATTGTGTCTGGCACTGTATGGGGGGCACTATTGCTGGCCCTGAACTCGGATGGTGAAGGGAATCCCTGTGATTTATGGGTATTGTGTCTGGCACAGTATGGGGGGCACTAATGCTGGCCCTGAACTCGGATGGTGAAGGGAATCCATGTGATTTATGGGTATTGTGTCTGGCACTGTATGGGGGGCACGATTGCTGGCCCTGAACTCGGATGGTGAAGGGAATCCCTGTGATTTATGGGTATTGTGTCTGGCACTGTATGGGGGGCACTAATGCTGGCCCTGAACTCGGATGGTGAAGGGAATCCCTGTGATTTATGGGTATTGTGTCTGGCACCGTATGGGGGGCACTATTGATGGCCCTGAACTCGGATGGTGAAGGGAATCCATGTGATTTATGGGTATTGTGTCTGGCACCGTATGGGGGGCACTATTGATGGCCCTCAACTCGGATGGTGAAGGGAATCCCTGTGGTTTATGGGTATTGTGTCTGGCACTGTATGGGGGGCACTATTGCTGGCCCTGAACTCGGATGGTGAAGGGAATCCATGTGATTTATGGGTATTGTGTCTGGCACTGTATGGGGGGCACTATTGATGGCCCTGAACTCGGATGGTGAAGGGAATCCCTGTGATTTATGGGTATTGTGTCTGGCACTGTATGGGGGGCACTAATGCTGGCCCTGAACTTGGATGGTGAAAGGAATCCCTGTGATTTATGGGTATTGTGTCTGGCACTGTATGGGGGGCACTATTGATGGCCCTGAACTCGGATGGTGAAGGGAATCCATGTGATTTATGGGTATTGTGTCTGGCACTGTATGGGGGGCACTATTGATGGCCCTGAACTCGGATGGTGAAGGGAATCCCTGTGATTTATGGGTATTGTGTCTGGCACTGTATGGGGGGCACTATTGCTGGCCCTGAACTGGGATGGTGAAGGGAATCCCTGTGATTTATGGGTATTGTGTCTGGCACTGTATGGGGGGCACTAATGCTGGCCCTGAACTCGGATGGTGAAGGGAATCCATGTGATTTATGGGTATTGTGTCTGGCACTGTATGGGGGGCACTATTGATGGCCCTGAACTCGGATGGTGAAGGGAATCCCTGTGATTTATGGGTATTGTATCTGGCACTGTATGGGGGGCACTATTGCTGGCCCTGAACTCGGATGGTGAAGGGAATCCATGTGATTTATGGGTATTGTGTCTGGCACTGTATGGGGGGCACTACTGATGGCCCTGAACACGGATGGTGAAGGGAATCCCTGTGATTTATGGGTATTGTGTCTGGCACTGTATGGGGGGCACTAATGCTGGCCATGAACTTGGATGGTGAAAGGAATCCCTGTGATTTATGGGTATTGTGTCTGGCACTGTATGGGGGGCACTATTGATGGCCCTGAACTCGGATGGTGAAGGGAATCCATGTGATTTATGGGTATTGTGTCTGGCACTGTATGGGGGGCACTAATGCTGGCCCTGAACTCGGATGGTGAAGGGAATCCATGTGATTTATGGGTATTGTCTCTGGCACTGTATGGGGGGCACTAATGCTGGCCCTGAACTCGGATGGTGAAGGGAATCCATGTGATTTATGGGTATTGTGTCTGGCACTGTATGGGGGGCACTATTGACGGCCCTGAACTTGGATGGTGAAGGGAATCCATGTGATTTATGGGTATTGTGTCTGGCACTGTATGGGGGTCACTATTGACGGCCCTGAACACGGATGGTGAAGGGAATCCCTGTGATTTATGGGAATTGTGTCTGGCACTGTATGGGGGCACTATTGATGGCCCTGAACTCGGATGGTGAAGGGAATCCCTGTGATTTATGGGTATTGTGTCTGGCACTGTATGGGGGGCACTAATGCTGGCCCTGAACTCGGATGGTGAAGGGAATCCATGTGATTTATGGGTCTTGTGTCTGGCACTGTATGGGGGGCACTATTGATGGCCCTGAACTCGGATGGTGAAGGGAATCCCTGTGATTTATGGGTATTGTGTCTGGCACTGTATGGGGGGCACTAATGCAGGCCCTGAACTTGGATGGTGAAAGGAATCCCTGTGATTTATGGGTATTGTGTCTGGCACTGTATGGGGGGCACTATTGATGGCCCTGAAATCGGATGGTGAAGGGAATCCCTGTGATTTATGGGTATTGTGTCTGGCACTGTATGGGGGGCACTAATGCTGGCCATGAACTTGGATGGTGAAAGGAATCCCTGTGATTTATGGGTATTGTGTCTGGCACTGTATGGGGGGCACTATTGATGGCACTGAACTCGGATGGTGAAGGGAATCCATGTGATTTATGGGTATTGTGTCTGGCACTGTATGGGGGGCACTAATGCTGGCCCTGAACTCGGATGGTGAAGGGAATCCATGTGATTTATGGGTATTGTGTCTGGCACTGTATGGGGGGCACTAATGCTGGCCCTGAACTTGGATGGTGAAGGGAATCCATGTGATTCATGGGTATTGTGTCTGGCACTGTATGGGGGGCACTAATGCTGGCCCTGAACTTGGATGGTGAAGGGAATCCATGTGATTTATGGGTATTGTGTCTGGCAGTGTACGGGGGGCACTATTGACGGCCCTGAACTTGGATGGTGAAGGGAATCCATGTGATTTATGGGTATTGTGTCTGGCACTGTATGGGGAGCACTATTGACGGCCCTGAACTCGGATGGTGAAAGGAATCCCTGTGATTTATGGGTATTGTGTCTGGCACTGTATGGGGGGCACTATTGGCGGCCCTGAACTCGGATGGTGAAGGGAATCCCTGTGATTTATGGGTATTGTGTTTGGCACTGTATGGGGGGCACTATTGACGGCCCTGAACTTGGATGGTGAAGGGAATCCATGTGATTTATGGGAATTGTGTCTGGCACAGTATGGGGGGCACTAATGCTGGCCCTGAACTCGGATGGTGAAAGGAATCCATGTGATTTATGGGTATTGTGTCTGGCACTGTATGGGGGGCACTATTGATGGCCCTGAACTCGGATGGTGAAGGGAATCCCTGTGATTTATGGGTATTGTGTCTGGCACTGTATGGGGGGCACTAATGCTGGCCCTGAACTCGGATGGTGAAAGGAATCCATGTGATTTATGGGTATTGTGTCTGGCACTGTATGGGGGGCACTATTGATGGCCCTGAACTCGGATGGTGAAGGGAATCCATGTGATTTATGGGTATTGTGTCTGGCACTGTATGGGGGGCACTATTGATGGCCCTGAACTCGGATGGTGAAGGGAATCCCTGTGATTTATGGGTATTGTGACTGGCACTGTATGGGGGGCACTATAGCTGGCCCTGAACTCGGATGGTGAAGGGAATCCCTGTGATTTATGGGTATTGTGTCTGGCACTGTATGGGGGGCACTATTGACGGCCCTGAACTCGGATGGTGAAGGGAATCCATGTGATTTATGGGTATTGTGTCTGGCATTGTATGGGGGGCACTATTGACGGCCCTGAACTCGGATGGTGAAGGGAATCCATGTGATTTATGGGTATTGTGTCTGGCACTGTATAGCGGCCACTATTGCTGGCCCTGAACTCGGATGGTGAAGGGAATCCCTGTGATTTATGGGTATTGTGTCTGGCACAGTATGGGGGGCACTAATGCTGGCCCTGAACTTGGATGGTGAAGGGAATCCATGTGATTTATGGGTATTGTGTCTGGCACTGTATGGGGGGCACTATTGCTGGCCCTGAACTCGGATGGTGAAGGGAATCCCTGTGATTTATGGGTATTGTGTCTGGCACAGTATGGGGGGCACTAATGCTGGCCCTGAACTCGGATGGTGAAGGGAATCCATGTGATTTATGGGTATTGTGTCTGGCACTGTATGGGGGGCACTAATGCTGGCCCTGAACTCGGATGGTGAAGGGAATCCTTGTGATTTATGGGTATTGTGTCTGGCACTGTATGGGGGGCACTAATGCTGGCCCTGAACTCGGATGGGGAAAGGAATCCCTGTGATTTATGGGTATTGTGTCTGGCACTGTATGGGGGGCACTAATGCTGGCCCTAAACTCGGATGGTGAAAGGAATCCATGTGATTTATGGGTATTGTGTCTGGCACTGTATGGGGGGCACTATAGCTGGCCCTGAACTCGGCTGGTGAAGGGAATCCCTGTGATTTATGGGTATTGTGTCTGGCACTGTATGGGGGCACTAATGTTGGCCTTGAACTCGGATGGTGAAGGGAATCCATGTGATTTATGGGTATTGTGTCTGGCACTGTATGGGGGGCACTATAGCTGGCCCTGAACTCGGATGGTGAAGGGTATCCCTGTGATTTATGGGTATTGTGTCTGGCACTGTATGGGGGGCACTATTGACGGCCCTGAACTCGGATGGTGAAGGGAATCCATGTGATTTATGGGTATTGTGTCTAGCACTGTATGGGGGTCACTATTGACGGCCCTGAACTCGGATGGTGAAGGGAATCCATGTGATTTATGGGTATTGTGTCTGGCACTGTATGGGGGGCACTATTGCTGGCCCTGAACTCGGATGGTGAAGGGAATCCCTGTGATTTATGGGTATTGTGTCTGGCACAGTATGGGGGGCACTAATGCTGGCCCTGAACTCGGATGGTGAAGGGAATCCATGTGATTTATGGGTATTGTGTTTGGCACTGTATGGGGGGCACGATTGCTGGTCCTGAACTCGGATGGTGAAGGGAATCCCTGTGATTTATGGGTATTGTGTCTGGCACTGTATGGGGGGCACTAATGCTGGCCCTGAAATCGGATGGTGAAGGGAATCCCTGTGATTTATGGGTATTGTGTCTGGCACCGTATGGGGGGCACTATTGATGGCCCTGAACTCGGATGGTGAAGGGAATCCATGTGATTTATGGGTATTGTGTCTGGCACCGTATGGGGGGCACTATTGATGGCCCTGAACTCGGATGGTGAAGGGAATCCCTGTGATTTATGGGTATTGTGTCTGGCACTGAATGGGGGGCACTATTGCTGGCCCTGAACTCGGATGGTGAAGGGAATCCATGTGATTTATGGGTATTGTGTCTGGCACTGTATGGGGGGCACTATTGATGGCCCTGAACTCGGATGGTGAAGGGAATCCCTGTGATTTATGGGTATTGTGTCTGGCACTGTATGGGGGGCACTAATGCTGGTCCTGAACTTGGATGGTGAAAGGAATCCCTGTGATTTATGGGTATTGTGTCTGGCACTGTATGGGGGGCACTATTGATGGCCCTGAACTCGGATGGTGAAGGGAATCCATGTGATTTATGGGTATTGTGTCTGGCACTGTATGGGGGGCACTATTGATGGCCCTGAACTCGGATGGTGAAGGGAATCCCTGTGATTTATGGGTATTGTGTCTGGCACTGAATGGGGGCCACTATTGCTGGCCCTGAACTCGGATGGTGAAGGGAATCCCTGTGATTTATGGGTATTGTGTCTGGCACTGTATGGGGGGCACTAATGCTGGCCCTGAACTCGGATGGTGAAGGGAATCCATGTGATTTATGGGTATTGTGTCTGGCACTGTATGGGGGGCACTATTGATGGCCCTGAACTCGGATGGTGAAGGAAATCACTGAGATTTATGGGTATTGTGTCTGGCACTGTATGGGGGGCACTAATGCTGGCCATGAACTTGGATGGTGAAAGGAATCCCTGTGATTTATGGGTATTGTGTCTGGCACTGTATGGGGGGCACTATTGATGGCCCTGAACTCGGATGGTGAAGGGAATCCATGTGATTTATGGGTATTGTGTCTGGCACTGTATGGGGGGCACTAATGTTGGCCTTGAACTCGGATGGTGAAGGGAATCCATGTGATTTATGGGTATTGTGTCTGGCACTGTATGGGGGGCACTACAGCTGGCCCTGAACTCGGATGGTGAAGGGAATCCCTGTGATTTATGGGTATTGTGTCTGGCACTGTATGGGGGGCACTACTGACGGCCCTGAACTCGGATGGTGAAGGGAATCCATGTGATTTATGGGTATTGTGTCTAGCACTGTATGGGGGTCACTATTGACGGCCCTGTACTCGGATGGTGAAGGGAATCCATGTGATTTATGGGTATTGTGTCTGGCACTGTATGGGGGGCACTATTGCTGGCCCTGAACTCGGATGGTGAAGGGAATCCCTGTGATTTATGGGTATTGTGTCTGGCACAGTATGGGGGGCACTAATGCTGGCCCTGAACTCGGATGGTGAAGGGAATCCATGTGATTTATGGGTATTGTGTCTGGCACTGTATGGGGGGCACGATTGCTGGCCCTGAACTCGGATGGTGAAGGGAATCCCTGTGATTTATGGGTATTGTGTCTGGCACTGTATGGGGGGCACTAATGCTGGCCCTGAACTCGGATGGTGAAGGGAATCCTTGTGATTTATGGGTATTGTGTCTGGCACCGTATGGGGGGCACTATTGATGGCCCTGAACTCGGATGGTAAAGGGAATCCATGTGATTTATGGGTATTGTGTCTGGCACCGTATGGGGGGCACTATTGATGGCCCTGAACTCGGATGGTGAAGGGAATCCCTGTGGTTTATGGGTATTGTGTCTGGCACTGTATGGGGGGCACTATTGCTGGCCCTGAACTCGGATGGTGAAGGGAATCCATGTGATTTATGGGTATTGTGTCTGGCACTGTATGGGGGGCACTATTGATGGCCCTGAACTCGGATGGTGAAGGGAATCCCTGTGATTTATGGGTTTTGTGTCTGGCACTGTATCGGGGGCACTAATGCTGGCCCTGAACTTGGATGGTGAAAGGAATCCCTGTGATTTATGGGTATTGTGTCTGGCACTGTATGGGGGGCACTATTGATGGCCCTGAACTCGGATGGTGAAGGGAATCCATGTGATTTATGGGTATTGTGTCTGGCACTGTATGGGGGGCACTATTGATGGCCCTGAACTCGGATGGTGAAGGGAATCCCTGTGATTTATGGGTATTGTGTCTGGCACTGTATGGAGGGCACTATTGCTGGCCCTGAACTCGGATGGTGAAGGGAATCCATGTGATTTATGGGTATTGTGTCTGGCACTGTATGGGGGGCACTATTGATGGCCCTGAACTCGGATGGTGAAGGGAATCCCTGTGATTTATGGGTATTGTGTCTGGCACTGTATGGGGGGCACTATTGCTGGCCCTGAACTCGGATGGTGAAGGGAATCCATGTGATTTATGGGTATTGTGTCTGGCACTGTATGGGGGGCACTACTGATGGCCCTGAACACGGATGGTGAAGGGAATCCCTGTGATTTATGGGTATTGTGTCTGGCACTGTATGGGGGGCACTAATGCTGGCCATGAACTTGGATGGTGAAAGGAATCCCTGTGATTTATGGGTATTGTGTCTGGCACTGTATGGGGGGCACTATTGATGGCCCTGAACTCGGATGGTGAAGGGAATCCATGTGATTTATGGGTATTGTGTCTGGTACTGTATGGGGGGCACTAATGCTGGCCCTGAACTCGGATGGTGAAGGGAATCCATGTGATTTATGGGTATTGTCTCTGGCACTGTATGGGGGGCACTAATGCTGGCCCTGAACTCGGATGGTGAAGGGAATCCATGTGATTTATGGGTATTGTGTCTGGCACTGTATGGGGGGCACTATTGACGGCCCTGAACTTGGATGGTGAAGGGAATCCATGTGATTTATGGGTATTGTGTCTGGCACTGTATGGGGGTCACTACTGACGGCCCTGAACTCGGATGGTGAAGGGAATCCCTGTGATTTATGGGTATTGTGTCTGGAACTGTATGGGGGGCACTAATGCTGGCCCTGAACTCGGATGGTGAAGGGAATCCATGTGATTTATGGGTATTGTGTCTGGCACTGTATGGGGGGCACTAATGCAGGCCCTGAACTTGGATGGTGAAAGGAATCCCTGTGATTTATGGGTATTGTGTCTGGCACTGTATGGGGGGCACTATTGATGGCCCTGAACTCGGATGGTGAAGGGAATCCCTGTGATTTATGGGTATTGTGTCTGGCACTGTATAGGGGGCACTAATGCTGGCCATGAACTTGGATGGTGAAAGGAATCCCTGTGATTTATGGGTATTGTGTCTGGCACTGTATGGGGGGCACTATTGATGGCCCTGAACTCGTTTGGTGAAGGGAATTCATGTGATTTATGGGTATTGTGTCTGGCACTGTATGGGGGGCACGAATGCTGGCCCTGAACTCGGATGGTGAAGGGAATCCATGTGATTTATGGGTATTGTGTCTGGCACTGTATGGGGGGCACTATTGATGGCCCTGAAGTCGGATGGTGAAGGGAATCCCCGTGATTTATGGGTATTGTGTCTGGCACTGTATGGGGGGCACTAATGCTGGCCCTGAACTCGGATGGTGAAGGGAATCCATGTGATTTATGGGTATTGTGTCTGGCACTGTATGGGGGGCACTATTGATGGCCCTGAACTCGGATGGTGAAGGGAATCCCTGTGATTTATGGGTATTGTGTCTGGCACTGTATGGGGGGCACTATAGCTGGCCCTGAACTCGGATGGTGAAGGGAATTCCTGTGATTTTTAGGTATTGTGTCTGGCACTGTACGGGGGGCACTATTCCTGGCCCCAAACTCGGATGGTGAAGGGAATTCCTGTGATTTTTAGGTATTGTGTCTGGCACTGTATGGGGGGCACTATTACAGGCCCCAAACTTGGATGGTGAAGGGAATTCCTGTGATTTTTAGGTATTGTGTCTGGCACTGTATGGGGGGCACTATTACTGGCCCCAAACTCGGATGGTGAAGGGAATTCCTGTGATTTTTAGGTATTGTGTCTGGCATTGTACGGGGGGGGGGCACTATTACTGGCCTTGTACTTGGATGGTGAAGGGAATTCCTGTGAGTTATGGGTATTGTGTCTGGCACTGTATGGGGGGCACTATTGATGGCCCTGAACTCGGATGGTGAAGGGAATCCCTGTGATTTATGGGTATTGTGTCTGGCACTGTATAGGGGGCACTAATGCTGGCCCTGAACTCGGATGGTGAAGGGAATCCCTGTGATTTATGGGTATTGTGTCTGGCACTGTATAGGGGGCACTAATGCTGGCCCTGAACTCGGATGGTGAAGGGAATCCATGTGATTTATGGGTATTGTGTCTGGCACTGTATGGGGGGCACTATTGATGGCCCTGAACTCGGATGGTGAAGGGAATCCATGTGATTTATGGGTATTGTGTCTGGCACTGTATGGGGGGCACTATTGATGGCCCTGAACTCGGATGGTGAAGGGAATCCATGTGAATTATGGGTATTGTGTCTGGCACAGTATGGGGGGCACTAATGCTGGCCCTGAACTCGGATGGTGAAGGGAATCCATGTGATTTATGGGAATTGTGTCTGGCACTGTATGGGGGGCACTATTGATGGCCCTGAACTCGGATGGTGAAGGGAATCCCTGTGATTTATGGGTATTGTGTCTGGCACTGTATGGGGGGCACTAATGCTGGCCCTGAACTCGGATGGTGAAGGGAATCCATGTGATTTATGGGTATTTTGTCTGGCACTGTATGGGGGGCACTATTGATGGCTCTGAACTCGGATGGCGAAGGGAATCCCTGTGATTTATGGGTATTGTGACTGGCACTGTATGGGGGGCACTATAGCTGGCCCTGAACTCGGATGGTGAAGGGAATCCATGTGATTTATGGGTATTGTGTCTGGTACTGTATGGGGGGCACTATTGATGGCCCTGAACTCGGATGGTGAAGGGAATCCATGTGATTGATGGGTATTGTGTCTGGCACTGTATGGGGGGCACTATTGATGGCCCTGAACTCGGATGGTGAAGGGAATCCCTTTGATTTATGGGTATTGTGTCTGGCACTGTATGGGGGGCACTATTGCTGGCCCTGAACCCGGATGGTGAAGGGAATCCATGTGATTTATGGGTATTGTGTCTGGCACTGTATGGGGGGGCAATATTGATGGCCCTGAACTCAGATGGTGAAGGGAATCCCTGTGATTTATGGGTATTGTGTCTGGCACTGTATTCGGAGCACTATTGCTGGCCCCGAACTTGTATGGTGAAGGGAATCCCTGCGATTTATGGGTATTGTGTCTGGCACTGTATACGGAGCACTATTGCTGGCCCCGAACTTGGATGGTGAAGGGAATCCCTGTGATTTATAGGTATTGTGTCTGGCACTGTATAAGGAGCACTATTGCTGGCCCCGAACTTGGATGGTGAAGGGAATCCCTGTGATTTATAGGTATTGTGTCTGGCACTGTATAAGGAGCACTATTGCTGGCCCTTAACTTGGATGGTGAAGGGAATCCCTGTGATTTATGGGTATTGTGTTTGGCACTGTATGGTGGGCACTATTGATGGCCCTGAACTCGGATGGTGAAGGGAATCCCTGTGATTTATAAGTATTGTGTCTGGCACTGTATGGGGAGCACTATTGCTGGCCCCAAACTTGGATGGTGAAGGGAATCCCTGTGATTTATAGGTATTGTGTCTGGCACTGTATGGGGAGCACTATTGCTGGCCCTGAACTCGGATGGTGAAGGGAATCCATGTGATTTATGGGTATTGTGTCTGGCACTGTATGGGGGGCACTATAGCTGGCCCTGAACTCGGATGGTGAAGGGAATCCATGTGATTTATGGGTATTGTGTCTGGCACTGTATGGGGGGCACTAATGTTGGCCTTGAACTCGGATGGTGAAGGGAATCCATGTGATTTATGGGTATTGTGTCTGGCACTGTATGGGGGGCACTATTGATGGCCCTGAACTCGGATGGTGAAGGGAATCCATGTGATTTATGGGTATTGTGTCTGGTGCTGTATGGGGGGCACTATTGCTGGCCCCAAACTCGGATGGTGAAGGGAATTCGTCTGATTTATGGGTACCAAGGCAGTGGAGTCGGAGTCGTGGAATCCGAGTCGGTATAAAATGGACCGACTCCAACTCCTAAAATATATAATAAATTGGGTACAATAGTTCAATGCAGTTTGTGGGGAATATTTTTTCCATAAGAATTTGGGAAAGTTATGAAATGTCCTATAAATGTCTGTCCTATTCCTGATCTAAGGGTCTAGACTTTTAGCTGAGATGAATCTGTGCTATGAGGGAGTCGTGGAGACGGAGTTGGTGTCATGGGAATTGAGGAGTTAGAGTTTTGGCTTACCGACTCCACAGCCCTGATGAGTATTGTGTCTGGCACTGTATGGGGAGCACTATTACTGGCCCCAAACTCGGATGGTGAAGGGAATTCCTGTGATTTTTAGGTATTGTGTCTGGCACTGTATGGGGGGCACTATTACTGGCCCCAAACTTGGATGGTGAAGGGAATTCCTGTGATTTTTAGGTATTGTGTCTGGCACTGTATGGGGGGCACTATTACTGGCCCCAAACTCGGATGGTGAAGGGAATTCCTGTGATTTTTAGGTATTGTGTCAGGCACTGTATGGGAGGCACTATTACTGGCCCCAAACTCGGATGGTGAAGGGAATTCCTGTGATTTTTAGGTATTGTGTCTGGCATTGTACGGGGGGGGGCACTAATACTGGCCTCGTACTTGGATGGTGAAGGGAATTCCTGAGAGTTATGGGTATTGTGTCTGGTACTGTATGAGGAGCACTACTGCTGGCCCCGAATTCCTGTGATTTATGGGTATGGTGTCTGGCATTGTACGGGGGGGGGGAAGGGGGGGGGGCACTATTACTGGCCTCCTACTTGGATGGTGAAGGGAATTCCTGTGAGTTATGGGTATTGTGTCTGGCACTGTATGGGGGGCACTATTGCTGGCCCAAAACTCGGATGGTGAAGGGAATTCCAGTGATTTATGGGTATTGCATCTGGTACTGTATGGGGAGCACTATTGCTGGCCCCGTACTCGAATGGTGAAGGGAATTCCTGTGATTTATGGGTATTGTGTCTGCCGCTGTATACGGAGCACTATTGCTGGCCCCGTACTCGAATGGTGAAGGGAATTCCTGTGATTTATGGGTATTGTGTCTGCTGCTGTATAAGGAGCACTATTAATATAGTATTATATATTACTATTTAATAAGTGATTAACATGAAGTTCCTGTTTACCATTTAAAGTTTCTGAGAGCAGTTGTGGGATATATTTAATTTCAAAACAGGGAGAATGTCCCCATACACAGCAGAGGATTGGTGGGTTTGGAAGATAACCGAAGAGTTCCATAACTTGCGTAAAAGCACTAGGCCTACAGTCTCCGCCTTAATATGGTCTCTGTAGTTCTTGATGGCACAGAATATTTGTAAAATTTACAGCAGGACAAGTAAAGGACAAGTATGTGGATGTAGGTTGATGAAGCGATAGACAGGGATCAGGCAGAAAGTGTTACTCGTAGTACGTAATGGTCAAATATCCTAGTTACCAAAGAGAACATATGCATGAATAGCCAGTCATCAGCATAAATGCTCTGTACATAGGTCAGAGAAAACGAACACCAGTAACATTTTGTAAAAGTCAAGTTCTAGCTTTCAACAATAATCAATTACATTTAATGTCCTCACAAATCTATCTACCTGAAATGATAGGGCTTTATTTAGACCTCGGAAAATGCAAATTAGACTTTGTTCAATTAAGTAAATTATGTTAATTATAAACCATTCCATTCTGTCCCAACCATAAACATATGTGTTAATTAATAAGAAAGCAGGTTATACATTGGGGATCTTTCACCGTGACTCCCCTAATGTAAGTAGCTCTGGGTCCAATCCTCTGTGGAAGAAGGAGTCTAATAGATTGCTTGCTAATAAATTGCCTGCCAGGCCGACACTAGGCACAGATCTGTGCACAGCAGGTGACTAGTAGGGACTACCAACAAGAAAGTGATTTAACTATTCACAGAGTCATCTGGTCAGAATGTTCACTGTTTCATTAATGAGGTCCCAAGACGTTAATGTAGCACCCTGAGGACTCGGCTGCTACAGGGGTACTACACCTCAAGCCAGAGGTGTGGTATTCCACTCCCGGGTAAGGATGGAGTGTGGGACTGAGCTCAGAAAGCTGCATACACTACATACATCCCATTTCCGGGGGACAGACCGATGGTACTCCCACCAGTATATGTGCAGGTACGACAGTGTCTGTCCCTGGCTGGAGTGGGAGGGGGGTGGAACATCCCAGTAGTGTAGGGGCAGATAGGGGGAGCAGTCTGGGTAAGGCTAGGAGCTCATTGGGTGCTGGTCACCTGAGCTCACACATAGAGGGAGTATATAAGGTGGGCACCATCTTAGATCAGGGTCAGTCTTCTGTAGAGGGTCAGTCAGTCCTGAGAGAGGTCCAGGAGCGCCTGCAGAGAGAAGAGAGAGAGGAGAAGAGAAGGACCCAGAGGGGGAGAAGAAGGAACCCCAAGAACCCAGTATACAACCAGAAGGGTGAAGGGTTGGCACGCAAGGGAACCGGATCCCAAATTAGTGGAGGAGAGAAACTACCCTCAACTAAGAACCGGAGGCTGCGACATTACATGTGGAGCAGCCCCTCACCAAGTCCACTAAGAAGGCACACCGAGCATAGGGTCAGGGAAGCCAAAGAAGGTTCACCCAACAGGAGACCCGAGGGAGCCGGACATAAGTGGACCCCTGGTGGGAACGGCCAGTAGAGAGGACAGTCAGAAAGGGAGCTCAGGACCACGCTCCAGAATTGCTTGGGGGTTGGCCGAGTCCAGGACCTGGTGGACGCAGCACGGCTCGGGCGGTCACTCAAGGCCAGAGTGACCAACAGAACAGCAGTAAGTAAAAACCCTGAACTGCACAGCCCGACTCTGAGTCTTCTTACCATCCACACTGCACCACCACTACCACCATCCTCTACACCTGACCCCCTGAGGCTATACCCCTCCCGTTGGGGGTTATACTACCACAGCTGCACATATACCACCAGCCTCAGCGGACCCTGCTGCAGCGGCGGCCTTTTGACCGCAAATCAACGGGTGGCGTAGTCGACACTAAGAACAACTAATAACATCTGTAAAGACTGCCACACACTGAGTTTGACACCCTGGGCACGGACCGGGTCGCCACCACTCGGAGACTACAACCCCCATCTGATCCGGCTCCGGGTAATCCCCAAACAGCACTGGCCCAGGGGGCGCGTCAACTTTGGCGTAGTCGGCAGGATCACGTGCCCGCAACCACCGGGTACTGCGTGCCTGAAGAAAAGTTCAAATTTACCTCAAGAAGAAGTCTCCCGCCGGTTCCAGAGGGTCCCCGCCATGGGACGCCATCACGGATCGTTTCCCGCCGGTTGCCCGCCATCTGCAGCTTTTTCCCGCCATCCACGGAGTTTCCCGCCACTGGGAGACGATTCCCGTCATTTCCAGAAGATTTCCCGCCTTGGAAGAGCGGACGCCATTATGGGCGTGCCAGAGGGTGGCAAGAGGTCACCTCCCATCGTGGGCCAGGTAAAGGAATGGCGCCAAAAGCGGAAACCGCCCCCACCAACGGAGACTGTGATGCTAGAGATGTCCATCAGCATGAGAGAACTGCCCCTGGAACTGACAATCACAAAGTTGCCCCGGGACCACCTTCAATGTGGGCGGAGACAGAACAAGAGAGCGAAGATGGGTGCAGCCTGGAGGAGTCTGGAGGAGCCGTACCCGGAGATGGAGGGAGAGGCAGGCAGCACCGACCCAGTGGTCAGGAGCCTGTTGCAAGCGACAACCCCAGAAGGCCTGGTGGAGATCCTGGCACAGCTCCCCCGAGACCGGGAGTGTGCGCAGACCGCGCTGGAGCGCCTCGCATGGAGGATGGCCCAGGTGCAGCGAGAGACGCTGACGGAGTGGAGCCGAGAGATGGCCCAGCAGGCTGGAACCCGCCAGCGAAGCACGCCACCCGAGACGAGGAGTCAGACCGCCTCTGAGGATGGCACAGGAGGAATCAAGGCCGGAGACGACGCCGAGGAAGGAGCTGAACAGATGGAGGCAGGTAAAGGGGACGTCACTACCCCGAGCCGAGAAACCGCGTGCCTGCCCCAGCTCCCCGTCGCAGAGCCCGAAATTCCCCCTGCCGTGCCCGTCGCTGCATCGTCACCGCTCCAGACAAGGCCTCAAGCAGAAGCCGCGGCCGCGACCCCTGTGACGTCACGCGCCTCAACCCTGAGCGCGGCAAAGCAGGAAACACCACAGGCCTGGTCGCAAGGTCTAGTACCCCCGGGCGCCGCAGTACCAACAGCGCCCTCTACCTCCACTGAGCCACCGGCCTGGTCGCTGGGCCAAGTAACCCCGGGCATCGCCGTCTTCACGGTGCCCTTTACGTTCAGGGTACCCCAGGCCTGGTCGCAAGGCCTGGCGAACCCGGGCGCCGCTACCACCACCGCGCCCTCAACATCCACAGCGCCACACCTGGGTGAAGACCTATTTGCCCAGCATACGTGCCCGGATGGGCAGCCCTTTAGATGGCCACCGGAGTACTACCAACTGGAACTCCAAAAAGCAAGGCCCCTGTGCGAGCCCCTGATTCCGGCTCCGAAGCCCGTTAAGAGGACCCCGCTCCCGCTGGAAGAAGCGCAGTTCGAGTGGGACCCCACCGGAGGAGACCTCATGGGGTTCACTCAGGAAACTCGGGCAGCCGCAGCGGAGCGTGTGGAGTGCTGCCGCCAGCAGTTGGCAGTCTTCGAGCAAGAACGGAGAGAGAGGCGGGTCCGTGAGCAGCGGCTGCAGGAACAGAGCGCAGGGCAGAAGAGCAGGACCAGGAGAGACCCCCGTGCAGCTCATGGTCCCCGTACCACCGGGACTGTGATTAAGTTTCAATTGCAGCACGGGTGGGGCTTCATCAGGGATCACCACACCCCCGGCGACGTCTTTGTGACCAGAAGAGACGTGGAGTCCCATCTGCCGGAGGGACACAGAGGTCGTGACCTATATGTAGGGGACGAGGTCACGTTCACCCGGCACAAGTGTGCCAAAGGACCCTACGCCCTCCATGTACACCGGCTGACGGAGGAGGAGCTACGGTGTGAAGAGGAGCAAGAGGACCCGGACGGGTCTGAAGGAGGAGCAGGAGTACGCCGTCATTAAAGTACGGTAAAGAGACTATACATAGTTACCCGTCAGGGTATAAGAACTGGTACTGCTGCTAGTTAAAATATAGTCCCCGTTGGGACCAGCAAATTGAACTGAAACCCGTGTGTCCCTATTCCCACTGACCAAGGACTGAGAGCGGTCATTCTTTCCTTCTTCCCCACTGGCCGAGGACTGAGAGCGGCCATATTTCCCCTTGTATATAGTTGCGCTTTTTAAGGCGCCCCCTACTGGTTTTATAGGAAAGCTGTGTTATTCTACAAGAGACTGTTGCACTTTACCCGGTCACAAGTTGCACCGTGGCCGGAGGAACAAGAAAGATTACAAGAATGTTTATTATGAAAAAGTTTTATGCTGCAGAAATATATATATAATGTTTTATATGTTTATGTTGTTATGAAAAAAAAAAAAAAAAAATTGTATGTTTATGGATGTTTTATTCTCTTACAGCCCGAGGACGTGCTGTGATTTACCAGGGGGGAATGTAGCACCCTGAGGACTCGGCTGCTACAGGGGTACTACACCTCAAGCCAGAGGTGTGGTATTCCACTCCCGGGTAAGGATGGAGTGTGGGACTGAGCTCAGAAAGCTGCATACACTACATGCATCCCATTTCCGGGGGACAGACCGACGGTACTCCCACCAGTATATGTGCAGGTACGACAGTGTCTGTCCCTGGCTGGAGTGGGAGGGGGGTGGAACATCCCAGTAGTGTAGGGGCAGATAGGGGGAGCAGTCTGGGTAAGGCTAGGAGCTCATTGGTTGCTGGTCACCTGAGCTCACACATAGAGGGAGTATATAAGGTGGGCACCATCTTAGATCAGGGTCAGTCTTCTGTAGAGGGTCAGTCAGTCCTGAGAGAGGTCCAGGAGCGCCTGCAGAGAGAAGAGAGAGAGGAGAAGAGAAGGACCCAGAGGGGGAGAAGAAGGAACCCCAAGAACCCAGTATACAACCAGAAGGGTGAAGGGTTGGCACGCAAGGGAACCGGATCCCAAATTAGTGGAGGAGAGAAACTACCCTCAACTAAGAACCGGAGGCTGCGACATTACATGTGGAGCAGCCCCTCACCAAGTCCACTAAGAAGGCACACCGAGCATAGGGTCAGGGAAGCCAAAGAAGGTTCACCCAACAGGAGACCCGAGGGAGCCGGACATAAGTGGACCCCTGGTGGGAACGGCCAGTAGAGAGGACAGTCAGAAAGGGAGCTCAGGACCACGCTCCAGAATTGCTTGGGGGTTGGCCGAGTACAGGACCTGGTGGACGCAGCACGGCTCGGGCGGTCACTCAAGGCCAGAGTGACCAACAGAACAGCAGTAAGTAAAAACCCTGAACTGCACAGCCCGACTCTGAGTCTTCTTACCATCCACACTGCACCACCACTACCACCATCCTCTACACCTGACCCCCTGAGGCTATACCCCTCCCGTTGGGGGTTATACTACCACAGCTGCACATATACCACCAGCCTCAGCGGACCCTGCTGCAGCGGCGGCCTTTTGACCGCAAATCAACGGGTGGCGTAGTCGACACTAAGAACAACTAATAACATCTGTAAAGACTGCCACACACTGAGTTTGACACCCTGGGCACGGACCGGGTCGCCGCCACTCGGAGACTACAACCCCCATCTGATCCGGCTCCGGGTAATCCCCAAACAGCACTGGCCCAGGGGGCGCGTCATTAACACAAGATACACACAAACCAACAGAAACATCATATGGTATGTACACTGTGTGCAAAATTATTAAGCAAGTATTTTAACCATATCATCATTTTTATGCATTTTTCCCAACTTTGAGCTACTGTATATAAATTGAATGTTTATCGGATGAAGCAGATCAGGTGATGTGTATTTGTGTAATGAGGGAGGGTCTGACCTAAGGATACAACATCCTTTATTAAGGTGTGCAGAAAAATAGCGCAGCTTGTTTTCCTCATGCAAAATGGGCTAAAAAAGAATTTTAACTGACTCTTAAAAGTAAAAAATCGTTACAATTCTTACAGAAGGATGTAGCAAGCTTGTACTTACTAAGATGTTGGGGTGTGATCACAGAACCATTAAAAGTTTTATTGCAAATAGTCAACATGGTCTGCGACGAGTGCCAGAAGTACAAGATTTTCAGTGTTCAGAGGCCAGGTCAAGATAAGGGAGGCTGAAGCCCTACCACCACTGAACAAGACACAGAAGTTGAAGATTAGACCAAGAAATATCTGAAGACAGATGTTTCAAAGGTTTTATGGACTGATGAGATGAGTGATAAGAGTGACTCTTAACAGACCAGATAGATTGGCCCATGGCTGGATCAGTAAAGGGCACAGACCTCCACTTCAACTCAGACGCCAGCAAGGTGGAGGTGGGGTACTACTATGGCTTGGTATTATTACAAATTAGCTAGTTTGGAACTTTTCAAGTTGAAGATGGGCTTAAAATCAACTCCTAAACCTATGGCGAGTTTTATAAGACACGGTTTTCAAGCCGTTTTACTGGAAAAAGTCTGAGTCTTTCAAGAAAACCATAAGTTTTATGCAGGACAATACTCCATCACAAGCATCTAAGTCCTTCACTGCTTGGCTAGCTAGTAAGACCTTAAAGGGGTTTTCCCACGAACAAAAGTTCATTTTAATCAATAGATTTTGGAACAATAATAACTTCTACAATTGGATGTGTTTAAACAAAATGTCCCTGTGCTGAGATAATCTTATAAATGTGCCCCTGTTGTGTACTGTGTAATGGCTGTGTCTGACCGTGCAGGGACATGGTCTGATCATACCACAGCTCCGGGGCATGGAGGGAAGCAATAGAGGGCAGTATGAGATCAGAGTTGATTCTTTTTGTGATTAAAACATTTCCCTGCCTGTTTTTAAACAATGTTTTACTTCAAAGAATCATTTACGATCCCATGCTGTAATTGTCTGTATACTCTTTTGCTTCCTCCCCTGCCCAGGAGATGTGGTATGATCAGACCATGTTCCTGTACGGTCAGACACAGCTATTACACAGTACACAGCAGGGACACATTTATAAGATTATCTCAGCACAGGAACATTTGAGTTAAACGCATCCAATTGTGGAACTTATTATTACTCCAAAATCTATTGATTAAAATTAACTTTTGTTCGTGGGAAAACCCGTTTAACCCCCAAAGGTGGTTTGCACGTTAATATTTACAATTCTGACCACTGTCACTTTACGAGGTAATTCGTCTGGAACACTTCAACGGATCCCACTGATTCTGAGAATGTTTTTTCGTGATATATTGTACTTTATGATAGTGGTAAAATTTCTTCGATATGACTGTGTGAAAAAATAGGAAATTTGGCAAAAATTTTGCAACTTTAAAACTTTACATTTTCATGCCCTTAAATCAGAGAGATATGTCACACAAAATAGTTAATAAATAACGTTTCCCACATGTCTACTTTACATCAGCACAATTTTGGAACCAAAATAGTTTTTTGTTAGGAAGCTATAAGGGTTAAAAGTTGATCAGCAATTTCTCATTTTTCCAACAAAATTTACAAAAACATCTTTTTGGGGAGCGCATCACATTTGAAGTGACTTTATGACAGAAAATATCCAAAAGTGACACCATTCTAAAAACTACACCCTTCAAGGTGCTCAAAACCACATTCAAGAAGTTTATTAACCCTTCAGGTGCTTCACAGGAATTTTTGGAATGTGGAAGAAAAAAATGAACATTTAACTTTTTTTCACAAAAATGTTACTTTAGACACAATTTTTTTTTATTTTCGCAAGGGTAACAGTAAAAAATGGACCACAAAATTTGTTGTGCAATTTCTCCAGAGCACGCCAATATCCCATATATGGGGGAAAAACACTGTTTGGGCATACGGCAGGGCTCAGAAGGGAAGGAGCACCATTTGACTTTTTGAATGTAAAATTTGCTTCAATAATTAGCAGACGCCATGTTGCGTTTGGGGAGCCCCTGATGTGCCTAAACAGTGGAAACCCACCACAAGTGACACCATTTTGGAAACTAGACCCCTCAGGGAACTTATCTAGATGTGTGGCGAGCACCTTGAACCCCTCGGTGCTTCACAGAAGTTTATAATGTAGAGCCATGAAAATAAAAAAAATCTAACTTGTTCCACAAAAATGATCTTTTAGTCCCAAATTTTTTATTTTCACAAGGGTATGAGGAGAAAATGGACCCCAAAAACTGTTGTGCAATTTCTCCTGAGTATGTTGATACCCCATATGTGGGGAAAAAACATTGTTTGGGGGCACAATAGGGTTCAGAAGGGAAGGAGCATACATCATGCTGTCATGTTCAGGTCAGGAGAGGTGCCGGCCAGTCCGTTCAGTGCTACGCGATCATTGCACGAGTTATACGGCAGTCTATCTCTGCCCTAAGAAAGACTAAATCTCACTTTTACTTTTTTAAATATGCATATTTCAGGTTTACTGACCTTTTGGATTGACCGACAGCACTGGAGTTCAATAATAAAAAATACAAATTGTCTAATAATTGTGCACAAAGTGATAAAACACAATTTAGTCCAACGACTGGTAGATCTAGAATTGACGACTAGCATTTAGACTGGGGTTCCTCGAGCTAAAATAATGATTTCAGTATAAAGGCATCAAGACTGGGTAAATGTGCCGGGCTATGACCTCTGTTTGGCACATAAACCATGCCAGAGAGCCTTCACTTCAGCGGGATTGGATTAGAAGTCTGCTCTCACCCTGACAATGGTCAGACAGCTCTGCTAAATGGGATCAGCTGCAGTGAGCGCAGGGCAGCGGAAACGTTACAGCATTTAGATAATTTAGACATGTATGATAATACCGAGCAAAAGCATTAATAAGATATCGATATACTGAGTCAAGCGGTCCTCCTGTAGTAAAGGAAAATGCAAACAAAATAGAAGTGCAAGCAAATCAACCATAAAGAACAAAGAAGGTGAGGAAATCCCAGAGCAATTTTACTAAACCATGCACTTAGTAACTGGCCAAACTATATTGTCAATTGTAAATGAGCTGAGACTGAGGGGACTGTGACAAAGTATTGGTTTGGGTTACAAAGATTTCAATCATATTTTGCCAAGTCAGTGGGGTTTGGCAACTAATATTGGTGAACCACCTTATAATTTTGCTTGTCATGGACACAACCCTACAACGTGGAAGCCTTTGCACAATGCAAAAGAATGAATAGAAAACACTGAGCGACCTACTGAATGTCTGTGGACTGCAACATTACAAAGTTAAGACATGTAGCCTAAGGCTATGTGGGCACATTCAGGATTTGAATGCAGAAAATTCCTTTATGGTTTCTGCATCTCTTGGCAGGAAAAACGCTGCAAAACCCCCCCCGCGCATTTTGCCACAAATTTTGACGCGTTTTTTGATGCATTTTTGTACATCAATGAATGTTTTTGGAGCTAAATAAAGATATTTGAAAAAAGAAACGTGGGACATCGCTTTAACCCTTGGATTACCGTCAGACCTGAGGTGAGTATACTGGTTAATTTAAATGATTAAATAATGTGTCTGTTGTATTTCAAATAAAGTGTTTTATTCTGTGTGTGTTTATTTAACTCTTTACGTTAATTAGGTTTAGTAATGTAAGGGTCTGATTGAGACCTTATAATCACTAAATAAAAGGGCTATGTGTCAGCTAATCCCATAAACCCAATCTCATTAGCATTCCCATTCATGTAATTTCTGGGGCAGCTGAGAGCTGCTATTTTTAGCCTAGGAAGGCAAACATGTTCCCTGGCTATTAATAACAGCTCACAGCTGTTTCGTTAGCCACTACGTCCTTACGATCAACAACCAGCAGCGCTTTGGACGCAGCGTATTTTAGCTGCGTCCAAAACGCCGCACTTTTGTTGTCAATACATGTTGTTCCACCGCATATAATGACATTTCAATCGGTCAAAATCTGCAGTGGAGACTAGTGTGTCCGCTACAGAAATTTACATGTTGCAGGTGAGTTTGGGTACGTGCCCACGATCAGGAGCGGCTGCAGGTTTGAAGCTGTGTATTTATGCAGCGTCAAACCCGCAGCGTCCAGATGTTACAGCATAGTGGGTGGGATTTCTAGAAATCCCATGGCCATTATGCGTACACCTGAGGCCGTGGATCACCTGCGGACACTGACATGTGGCGCATCTTTCAGGATGGCAGCATGTCAAATTCTCTTGCGGAGTCGCTAGTCTCCGCAACAGAAATTTGACCACTAGAATGTATTGAATGCAGTAAATCTGCATGGTTCAGTGAACAATATCAATAAAACGCAGCGTTTTGGAAGCAGCAAAAATATGATGCGTCCAAAACGCTCATACATCCAGATCGTGGGCACATAGCCTAAAATTAAAAAAAATGGCGTGGGCTACCGCGTTATTTGCATAACAAGTAGAGGGAAAGCCGACCGCTGTGAGCTGATATTAGTAGCCGGGGAAGGGGCCATTAGCCAAAAATGTTCCCTGGCTATTAACAATAGCCCACAGCTGTTTGCTTAGCCTTTACTGGCTAGATTACAGGGGGACCCCAGAAAAAAATTGACGCAGGGTCCCCTTATAAAATCTAACCATAAAAGGCTAGGCAGACAGCTGTGAGCTGATATTAATTGCCAGGGAAGGGGCCATGGATACTAGCCCCCTCCGCAGCTAATAATATCAGCTCTCAGCAGCCCCAGAAATGTCTCATCCATAAGATGTTCCAAATCTCGAGCTTAGCCTCCGCTCTTCCCACTGTCGTGTAGCAGTGGCGAGTGGGGTAATAAGGGTAGGGTTTATGTCAGCCTTGTATTGACGGCCGAAATGAAGCCCAGGTTAGTAATGGGGTCATCTATAAGACGCCCCCATTACTAACCCCGTAGTAAGGTTTTTGACGCTTTTTCAGACACGGCCAGAATAAAGTATTTTATTGAAATAAAATTACACATGGTTTTAATAATTTTTTTACAAATAAAAAACACTGTATACTCACCCAACGCACAATCCTGGATCCCTCGTCTCCTGTAAGAAACCAAAAATAAAAAACAACCATATCCCTCACCTGTCCACTGTCATGACATAATCCCAGTGTCCCACGACGATCCGGGTCACTTCTACAGCAGCCACATCAATCACTGATGTGACTGCTGTAGAAGACAGCACTGTATACACTGATAGGAGTGTAATCACTCCTGTCATTGTACATTTCTGCGCTGCTGGGGCTGAGTTCATCAACTGAAGATCAGCTGGTAAGCACCGGTGACCTCATTTACTGCATCAATGTTGCGTGGGAAAATTCCCAAGCATCACCAGTGCCGTAAAGTGAGGTTCCGGAGCTCTCAGCTGATGAACTCTGGCGAACTCAGTCCCGGCAGAGCAGTGATGTACACTGCTGGGAGCAATTGCACGCCTGTCTGAGTATTGCCGGGTGATGGGGTCGCCACGGGACATCGGGAGGATGGCAGACAGGTGAGAAGGAAAGGTGTTTTTACTTTTTTTTTTTTTTTAAACACAGCGCACAGAGGCCGGCTGAGGAGACTACTTCTCTCCTCAGCTGCGCCTGCTCCCGCTGTTATCAGCGGGAGCGGCGGTAGGATGATGGGAGGAGAAGTCTTCTTCTCCGGCCCGGGTACCATTCTTTGTGCGGTTTTGCCGCATTTTTGACTCATTGACTTGAACTGAGACCGTCAAATACGCAGCAAACATCCGCAGCAAATCCGCAGATATAAGTCTATGTGTGAAAAACGCTGCAGAAATGCACAAAGAATGGACATGCTGCAGATTTAAACGCAATGACAATCCGACAATCCTGTCAAGAAAATTCCTGATCATGTGCACAGCACGTCAGGATTGTTATTGCATTAGCTGGCACACGCATTACCTAGTGTTTTTGGTGCATTTCTGTGCGGAAAATGTGTGAAAACGCACCAAAAACTCACAGTGTGCACATAGCCTAAAGGGTAACTGTACTTTCAAATAATCTTTCAGTATAAGCTCTCTTGTGAGTGTACATAAGGAATGACATCTATATCTGGCCTTTATATGACTTGTATCCTGCATTTTTGCCTGTTTTCCTCACTGTATGAGCTCTCTATTAATTTGTAACTGGTTCTGAAATGGTGGGAAGAAATTAGCTGCAATGATGTTACCCATGGGCAGCACAGCATAAAGAGAGGGATTTCTGCTCCTCATTCCTTAGTCAGTACACAGATAGAAGCAGAAGCATGGAGGAAATTATACATGGGAATCCAGCTTTGGAGTAAATACAGAAGTGGTGACGTGTTTCTATTGTACTTTTCCTCTGATTGTTCCACTTCTGGTTTTGGCTTCCAAATACTGATGTAAAATACAGACCAAATACGCAACGTGGCCTTAGTTTGAGAAAACGAGAGCACAAAAAAGTTAAAGCATTAAAAAAGGATACATTTTGTCCCCTAATAATAGGGATTTCCAATTAAAGAGGTCTATTTTTTTGTTTTGTTTATAGATTGGAAATTATACAGGTGTCTAATATACTTTTATTTAAAATTCTGTTCACAAATCTTCAACAGTGCAGTTGACCCCTATCTACCCAATAGAATCGTCTAGTCCATGTCTAGTAGAGCACATTGAACAGGACTACATGCGTCATCAGAAAAATGAAAAGTTAAACCAGCATGAAGTAGTATATGTCTTTATTACCGCTGATATGTACGCAACATATCGGATCACACACATGTACCAGCTCCTGTGTAAGCCAATAAGTATTGAATGTATTGGATTGGTGGCAAATAAAGTCATAGACTACTTGATGCTGGTAGAGCTTTTTATTTTCCTATTGGTTTGAGGGTCTGGAGGAGTGACCGTGCATCCCAGGGGGAGAGAAGCCATCGCTACCTGAGCAGTCTGCTTGCTTCATTCAGTATACATGGCAGCAGTTATGGGACACCTTATAAATCATATGACCACTGGCATTCAAGTAACACTCTCTGGAAATACATAGACAGTGAAATAGCCATCTGTGGTACATTAACAGCAATATCAGTGGTTGGAGATCAGACTTCACAAATGCGATCTTCTTATATGCATCTATTACATATCATAAGATCATTTTTACAGGTTTTCCCCCATTACAGCCTACCTTGGATACAGCCATCTGCTATTGGTTATAGGCGCTCTTTTTTATAGCATGTATGAGCACATGTTCACAAAAACAGGAGCCTATGAAGATGACCATTAATAATTTCCTTGCTGGATGTCTGTAAAATAACTTCTGATTTCATGGATAATATGAAGAATAGCAGTGTCATTACATACTGCCTTCTAATACTATCACTCACCTGATTATCTGTATGATTTACTGTGAAGTACCCAACACAAACAATGATCTCGTGGAGGAGATCCTCGCAGGTGTATTGAGTGCAAAACCAAATCAGGGAACTGATCACATGTCGAAATGCAAGAGACAGGCCCTCGGCACCTACAACAGACTGGGAGAGAACAAGAGGAGACGCTTAGAGGGCCTCATAATGGGTCGTATGATAAAAATCTGCGCAATATTTTGGACCATCATAATATAGAAAATGGCGCAAGCCACGTGACTTATAGCACTAGATTGTTTGTTACCTTTTCGCCCCGTTTTACACTGAAGTGTCAGTTTTTGGTCTCTGTCTAAAAATTTTGTAAACTTAAGTACCTTAGTACACTATAGTTTCTAACAAAGGCATCAGTGTAACCAGAAAATACTTTGGGCCACTAATCATTGTTTCATTGGAACATGCAGCTGATCGATCAGCCAATGTAAGGCCAATACAATTTGTATCAGCCTGTGTAAGAGTACCTTTATAGAATGCCAATTGAATGGTTATATAGTAGATCAGTGGTCAAAATGTTGCCTGTGTAACCGAGCCTTGAGTCTGGAAGTGGAGTAGAAAAGTCCATCACACTATAGCCACAATCAACTATGTAAGGTATAAACAGTGTGTAAACCCAGATACCACGAAAACTCGTATTCATAGGAAAGGAAAGGGACAGTAGATAAACATTGAAATCTAGACACATGTCCTCAGGATCCAATTAAAGAGAACATTGTGGTGCTTACCTGAAATGACTGGAGATGAAGTGTGGCAAAACTGTTAAGAAACCTCAGGCTCTGAATCGCCACTTGAATGGTGTTCTGCTCATAGGTCTCTTTAGAGCTGGAAACATTGGGCTCCAAGGAAGAATTGTGGAACAGTGCACAATACAACATATGCAGAACTCCCACGAGGTCTGAGCTTTGAAGGACTGCTGACAGTCCAGTGGGATCCTGATGGCTTTCATATATGTCCCAAGAGCTGACGTAAAACAGAAACAAATGACATGACCAACTGACCATGTAACCAGCTAGGGAATGCTGGATATTGGTTTTCTCTGTAGCCCAAAGCTTATTTTTACAGATATCTAAGAAAATAACAACTGGCATTATTATTGGCCACCAGATCTGGAAGAGAAAGGATAACAGAAGAGAATTCGGAAAAAAATTGCGTGGGCAGAGATAGGGGATTTCTATAAAGATAGGTGGACAATGTGAATGTTATAGATGTGACAATCTCAACACAATGAACAACATCACATGAACAATGTACTGTAGAGAATGGGAGCGAGAGCCCTGCAGGGTCCACGTATGTCATAGCTGTGAGCATTATTGGTTACAGATGAATGCATACATACATTATCCATACATGTATCACATGTGACAAGGACATGTAAGTATAAATGGACCTGAGGGATTGACACTTAGAAATGTATGATTTGTAACACAGCGTGATATTCCCTATACTCTGAAGGGCAGAAGTTTCATTAGTAGACCTTTTCATGTTGTAACTTAAGTTTCAGCAAAGCAGAACTATAACTATTTTATTCTAGCATTTCAGAGGCTTCAATCTCCATAACATCTGATAACCTAGCCCGCGAGCATTACCACATGCAATGACAGCCTACAAAAATGCTTTAACCACACATCCAAAGCATTCAAGCTCACAGCTAGTGGTTGGGTTCCTTGTTTACATCTGAGCGCTGATAGTATATTTAGGAGGCTCCCAATGTCTCCAGTTGGTTAACAACGTCAAGTTCAATCATGTGCTCTCTTGAAATTCAGTATGCAAAATAAAAAGGGTCTATTCAGCAACCCAGAAAACAAGATATTAAAAGGAAGGTGGCCGATCTAATCAGATGAAGTGATGTGTTATAGTTTAATATTGACGACTTGGTTTATATATCCTTGCGGGAATCCAATCAAAGTGTGCTGTAAACGATATAAGGTAACATAGAAGTACAGTCACCTACGTCTCGTATATGTCAGGTTTCAGTTATTGCATATTTGTGTCCACATAAAGCAACTGTTGAATGCAATGCAATCAATTTCCCTAGCACATCCATGGGACTATATCATTAATTCCTATGGTGCTGACATTGTTCATATACAACAACAGGCCTGACTGATGACACAAATGTCAGGATATCAACATCTGAAAGTGTCGCTCCAGGTCAATTACACATTATCAGCCAAGTGTCTGGAAAATCAATGTGAATGACGTGTGAACAATGCACTATTATCACGCGCTTAGTAGATAAATGTTGCAGGCTAAATACAACAGGTCAGTATTTAGAAAAGAGGCAGATGAAAACGTTGCTCTCCTTGGCACTCTAATGGCACATTAAGACAGGTCTTTAAATGACCGCCAATCAGCTAGGTACAATCTCATAGACAGTCATGTATTGTACTGTTTACACAGGCCGACGAAACAGTTATGGGGACAGAAGATAAATAATACGATTGTTCTGTCCTCAGACTGTATCAGGTTATTGGCAGCAATCCCCTGTTTACACGGGGTGATAGCTTTTTGCTCGTTGGTAGGGTGATTGCTGGCTTGTTTCGACAGGCCGATAATTGGGAACAAGAGTTCCTGCGAACACGATTATCAGCTAGTCTAAATGGGCCATAAAGCCCTGCTCCCTTTTTCTTTCTATTGAATATTGAAGAAAAGGGGATTGTGGGTCTAATGAACATGGTATTTATACCAAATCAATATACAGTGGCATGTAAAAGTTTGGGCACCCCTGCTCAAAATTACTGTTATTGTGAATAGTTAAGCAAGTTGAAGATGAAATGATCTCTACAAGGCCTAAAGTTAGAGATGACACATTTCCTTCGTATTTTATGCAAAAAAAAAAAAATTTTTTTCATCTTTTACATTTTAAAAATTACAAAAAGGAAAATGGGCAGATGCAAAAGTTTGGGCATCCTGCATAGTTAGTACTTAGTAGCACCCATTTTGAAAGTATCACAACTTTTTGTAGCCAGAGAAGAGTCTTTCAATTCTGGTTAGAGGGATTTTCATCCATTCAACCTTGAAAAATTCTTCCAATTCTGTGAGATTCCTGGGTCGTCTTGCATGAACTGCTATTTTGAGGTCAATCACAGATTTTCAATGATGTTCAGATGAAGGGACCGTGAGAGCCAATGTAAAACCTTCAGCTTGCGCCTTTTGAGGTAGTCTATTGTGGATTTTGAGGTGTGTTTAGGATCTTTATCCATTTGTAGAAGCCATCTTCTTTTCAACTTCAGCTTTTTTACAGATGGTGTTATGCTTCTATCAAGGATTTGTTGAAATTTCATTGAATCCATTCCAGGAGTGCCCAAACTTTTACATGCCACTGTACATAGACTAGAAAACTTGCCACAATAAGGCTGTGTGCCCACTATGCTTTTTTTAAGCGTTTCCGCAGCGGCAAGTCCGCTGCACAAACGCTTGGTAGAAGGTCTGCCATGTTCCCCAATGATCCGCAGCACTACCAATTATTTCGCGTAAACGCGGCGTTTTCGTTGCCATTGACTTGCATTGGAACGCATGGATTCCGCATCACTGCATCTGTACATGCGGAATCCATGCGTTTCAATGTGCGGATGGTACCAGGGTTTGGAGAAGAGGAAACTCTCCTCCAGACCCGCGTACCATAGAACCTGTAAAAAAAAGAATAAAATAAAAAATAAATATTATACTTACCTTCTGATGGCCCCCGATGCGCTTGTCTCTGCTTGCCGGCAACTTGCCATAGACTAAAGGACCTGCGCTGACGTCATTTCGTCATGTGACGGGTCACGCGACGCTGACGTCGGCAGGTCCTTTAGTGTATCGCGAGCTGCCGGCAAGCCGAGACGCATCAGATAAAGACACCGGGGGCCATCAGAAGGTAAGGTTTGCATGGATTTATATAGTGTGACCAAGTTGTGAAGCACTTTCCAAATGATGCTAAAATCGCTTGGAAATCGCTTGACAACTTCACATCCGCTTGTCCCTGGCAGGAAAACGCAAGTACAATCCACATGTACAATCCGCATGCGTTTTTTCCGCCAGGGAGATGCAGAAATGCTCAGGAAAAATCCGGAGCATTTCTGCATCTTGGGCACATAGCCTAAGGGTGAAATTCCATGTTAAGTAAAATAATCAAACAAAAAATAATAATAATAAAAACAGTACTGAACAGAACAGGTACACTTTAAACATGAGCAATGTATGTATCTTCTGGTTACTGATGTACCTTATATTAAAGTCAAAAGAACAAAGTACAGCAGTAACTGGTCACAATTAGACATCCCATTTAATGTAATCTACACAGTACAGAAATCATTGGAGAAGTTGCTCACCTCGGAGTTACCGAAATGCAAAGCCTGCACAGGTCATGTAGAAGTGCAGTAGCTGCTTGGAGGAACATTGCAACTTTGGGACTCTCATCAAGAGGACCTTGTATAGAGAAGAAGCAGCCAGACAGCTTGTCAATGAGACCAATATTAATTGTATAACTAAGAAAAAAAAAATAATCAGAGAAATTAGTTCTTGAAAATGTATGCATAATATGGCAAATACTGTATACCACATATTAATACAGATTACTAACTATATATGCCCAATTTATTTCAGATGCCTTTTTATTTATTTTTCTATAGTTTTTTTTCTATTTCTTTGTGAATGTACAAAGTGATAAAGCTCTCAGCTTGCTTCTGGAACTAGCGAAAAAAACTAAACAGAAAATGTTCACAAGATTTTACTAAATCTCATCTAATAGTTGTGTAAAAATATTCTGCATGGAATCTGTCCAGAATCCGTGTGGCTTTTCAGAGCAGAATTCATCCTTTTGCAATCTACAAAAGCAGTGGCAGATCTGCAAGCAACTCAATGACATGATGTACATCCTTTGTGGCCTGACAATAATGGCAATGAACACTTTTGACGTTTGCAATAAATAAATCAAATATGTTTCTTTCACATAGAGTAGTGGTCTTGGGTTGACCTATAGTTTAAAAACTTGCATTAAGCTTCAGGCTGCAATCTCTACTACATAACTCATTCACAGAGACCCTTAGAGAAGCTCTGTTAACTTAATATGCTGACTTTTGTAAAAGCAGAATATTACAGCTATGGGTCCATCCTCATATTAGTCAAAATAAGGCAGGACATTCTGTGTAGTTTGGTTGCTAGGATAAATAGCTTATGAGTCCGGTGCATTTGTGATGAGTATGTTACCCCTACCTTACAGGAAAATGACTCCTAGCCTACTGTTTGTGAGCATATACATAGCAGCGTGCCAGGAGGCAGGGGAAGCATTCTTCTCATAAACGAACGCTACTCCTAAACTGTGCGTCTAGGATACCCTTTGAACATTTTTGTGCCATTTTTACTACTAGATGTACAAAGCTGTAGCTGTATTATGCTGCCCTTACACACAAAAAAAAACATTTTAAGCTAACAAAACTGCTTGCAATAAAGTTTTCAACCAGCTTCAAGTTTCAAATTTTGTAGTGACATCCCAGTAATACAGTTGAAACCAGAAGTTTACATACACTATATAAAAAGACACATATGCATGTTTTTCTCAATATCTGTCATGAAATTAGAATAAACCTTTCCCGTTTAAGGTCAATTAGAATTACAATAATTTTTAATATTTGTCAAATGCCAGAATAATGAGAGAGAGAGAATGTTTTAACCACTTCGCGCCAGAGCCTGTTTTTGCCTTCGTGACCGGGCCAATTTTTACAATTCTGACCACTGTCACTTTATGAAGTAATTACTCTGGAACGCTTCAACGGATTCCCCTGATTCTGAGATTGCTTTTTCGTGACAAATTGTACTTCATGATAGTGGTAAAATTTCTTCAATATCACTTGCGTTTACTTGTGAAAAAAACGGAAATTTGGCGAAAATTTAGCAATTTTCAAACTTTGAATTTTCATGCCCTTAAATCAGAGAGATATGTCACACAAAATAGTTAATAAATAACATTTCCCACATGTCTACTTTACATCAGAACAATTTTGGAACCAAAATTTTATTATGTTAGGAAGCTATAAGGGTTAAAAGTTGACCAGTGATTTCTAATTTTTCCAACAAAATTTACAAAAACATTTTTTTAGGGACCACATCTTATTTGAAGTGACTTTGAGGGGCCTTTATGACAGAAAATACCCAAAAGTGACACCATTCTAAAAACTGCACCCCTCAAGGTGCTCAAAACCACATTCAAGAAGTTTATTAACCCTTCAGGTGTTTCACAGGAATTTTTGGAATGTGGAAGAAAACAATGAACATTTAACTTTTTTTCACAAAAATGTTACTTTAGACCCAATTTTTTATTTTCACAACGGTAACAGGAAAAAATGGAATACACAATTTGTAGTGCAATTTCTCATGAGCGCGCTGATACCCCATATGTGAGGGAAAAGCACTGTTTGGGCACACGGCAGGGTTTGGAAGGGAAGGAGCGCCATTAGACTTTTTGAATGTAAAATTTGTCTGGAATAATTAGCAGACGCCATGTTGCATTTGGGGAGCCCCTGATGTGCCTAAACAGTGGAAACCCCCCACAAGTGACACCATTTTGGAAACTAGACCCCTCAGGAAACTTATCTAGATGTGTGGTGAGCACCATGAACCCCAAGGTGCTTCACAGAAGTTTATAATATTGAGCCGTAAAAATAAAATTTTCACATTTTTCCCACAAAAAATGTTTTTCATCCCCTAATTTTGCATTATCATAAGGATAACAGGAGAAATTGCACCATGAAATTTGTTGTGCAATTTCTCCTGAGTACGCCGATACCCCGTATGTGGGGGAAAACCACTGCTTTGGTGTACGGCAGGGATCGGAAGTGAAAGGAGCGCTATGTTGGCTGGGATAGGTTGCAGACACCATGTCACATTTGAAGAGTCGCTGACATGCCGAAACAGCAGAAACCCCCACAAGTGACCCCATTTTGTAAACTACACCTCTCAAGGAATTCATCTAGGGAAGTAGTGAGTATTTTTAAATTTTTAAATTTATACCATTGGGCAGTGAAGAAAACAGAATTATATTTTTACCACAAAAAAATGTTTTACCCTCAGATTTTACATTTTCACACAGGGCAATGGGTAAAAAAGGTGCCGAAATGTGTCACACAATTTCTTCTAAAAGTGTCAGCCATACGGCGAGATCTGGGAGGGACGGAGCGCTATTTGACAATTGGAGAACAAATTATTGTAGAATAGGCATTTGGATTTGGGAGCACAAAATTTTCTGAATTTCTTTTGGGGGGCAAGGGCCATTTTGCTTTTCCAGAGCCTTTCTGCTACCAGTAACTTGGAAGTCCCTTATATTTTTAACAGATGACGGACCTGAGTGGGGACTAGCTTTTTTTGAGGACCGAGTTGAAGCTTTTATTGGGAATATTTTACGTAACATTTATCCGGCGCTCTATGCTGAGCACTTACATCGGGGTTTCCATCTAAATTTCCAAGTGATGTAATTCAGATGAAACCCCTGCGGGATCCATTCACTGCAATGAGGCAGCAGAGTTACTCTGGACTCCGTCTGGCCTCTGTTTAGCGGTGTCCTTTTTTTCAGAAGTGCACAAAACTGTGGCCAACCGCACTTTTATGCACGCCTAAAAAAACTTACACCGTGGGATCACAGGCCAGACGGCATCCACAGTGTCTTATATCTGCCTCATTACAGGGAATCTTCCGTCATGGGTTCGGTCTGAATCACGTATTTCAGAGATTTACACGGAAACTCTGGTGTAAGTGCTCAGCGCAGAGCGCCAGATAAATGTGTGCCGAGCCATACTGCGATCTTTGGGAGACATAATAAACAAATCAGTAGCAGGTGAAGAATTGGTTTTATTTATTTTTTACGCCGTTCCTCGTGCGGTATAAGTGATGAGATTACTTTATTCTTCGGGTCGGTGCGATTACAGAGATACCAGATTTATATCGGGTTTTTATGACTGACAGCTGTCACACACTAAGAGACGCGTTTTTTTGCAAAATCTAGATTTTGCATCGTCATATTTTGAGAGCTATAATTTTTCCATATTTCGGCCGACAGAGTCATGTGACAGCTTTTTTTTTGCGGGACGAGTTGACATTTTTATTGGTACCATTTTTGGGTACGTGACATTTTTTTTATCACTTTCTATTCCGTTTTTTGTGAGGTAAAATTAACAAAAAACAACAATTCAGGAATTGTTTTTTGAGTTTTTTTTTATGCCGTTCTGCGTGTGGTAAAAGTGATAAGGCAGCATTATTCTTCGGGTCAGTACGTTTACAGCGATACTACACTTACTGTATTTTTTTTATGTTTTGGCGCTTTTACACAATAAAACAATTTTATAGAAAAATATTTTTTTTGCATCGCTTTATTCTGAGAGCTATAACTTTTTTTCTTTTTTGACTGATGGAGCTGTATGGCGGCTTTTTTTTTTGCGGAACAAGATGACATTTTCAGTGGTACCATTTTTATTTCCATTTTGCTTTTTGATCGCATTTTTTTCCACTTTTTGTTTGGCGATATGATGAAAAAGCATAGTTTTTTGCTCCGTTTTTAATTTATTTTTATTACGGTGTGCACAGAAGGAGTTAATTAGTGTGACAGTTTTATAGATCGGGTTGTTTCGGAAGCGGCGATACCAAATATGTGTACTCTTTGTTTTTGCATAAATATACGGATTTATTGGTTTAATATTTTATTTATTTATTTTTATTTATCTTGTGATTTTTTTTAACAGTTTGAAAACATTTTTTAGACTTTTTTTTTACATTTTTACTTAGTCCCTGTATGGGACATTAATTTTTATTTTTCTAATCACTGTTCTCATGCAATGTAATAGACATGTATTACATTGCATGAGAAGTTTGCTGTCAGTTTCACACTGTCTGTCTCCTGCTGGACTTCAGCTGCAGGCTGAGCTCAGCAGGACACCATATATGGCAGATCTGGAGGCGGTCATGTGACCTCCAGCTGTCATAACAACGGCAGGTCCTGGAAGGCATCAGGGGGCCGTCGGAGAGGTAAGTGGACGACCCCCTCTCATTTCACTATCTTCTATATGACGCGATCACTATAGATCGCGGCATATAGAAGATGGCAAAGGGTTAACATCCAATCAGGTCCCGATGATGTCACCTGTCAGAGCTGTCGCTCTGAACCGCAACCGCAGCACTTGCAGGACTCTGGGGGTCCTGAGGGCTGCGGGATCACCGACCGTTCATGAACGTCGGCGCTGCACAGAGCCCAAGCAGGTGCCGACGTTTATGTACAGTGGGCGGTCGGGAAGCGGTTAAGGCATTTTTATTACTTACTGCAAAGTGAAAAGTTTACCTACATTTCATTAGCATTTGGTACCATTGTCTTTAAATTGAATGACTTGGGTCAAATGTTTGGGATATCCTTCCACAAGCTTCTCACAATAGTTGGTCGGAATTTTGGTCCATTCCTCCTGACAAAACTGGTGTAACTGATCCAGGTTTGTAGGTCGCCTTGCTCGCACCTGCCTTTTCAGCTCTGCCCATAAATTTTCAAGAGGATTCAGATTACGGCTTTGTGATGGCCACTCCAAAACATTGACTTTGTTATCCTTAAGCCACTGTGTTACCATTTTGGCAGTATGCTTCGGGTCATTGTCCATTTGGAAGACCCATTTCCGCCCAAGCTTTAACTTCCTGGCTGATATATTGAGATGTTTCTCCAGTATTGCCACATATTCTTCTTTTCACATGATGCCATCTATTTTGTGAAGTGCACCAATCCCTCCTGCAGCAAAACAACCCCACAACATGATGCTGCCACCCCCGTGTTTCACAGTTGGAATAGTGTTCTTAGGCTTCCAAGCTTCTCCCTTTTACCTCCAAACGTAACGATGGTCATTATGCCCCAAAATTTCAATTTTAGTTTCATCAGACCACAGGACATGTCTTCAAAAATTAAGGTCTTTGTTCCTGGGTACATTTGCAAACATTAATCTGGCTTTTTTATGTTTCTTTTGGAGTAATGGCTTTTTCGTAGCAGAGTGGCCTTTCAGCCCATGTTGATACAGTACTCGTTTCACTGTGGATATTGACACAATCTTACCAGTTTCCGCCATCATCTTCACAAGGTCTTTTGCTTTTGTCCTTGGGTTGATAAGCACATGTCGAACCAAAGCACGTTCATCTCTGGGACACAGAACCCGTCTCCTTCCTGAGCGGTATGATGGCTGGATATTCCCATCTTGTTTGTACTTACGTATAATTGTTTGTACAGATGAATGAGTCACCTTCAGGTATCTTGAAATTGTACCCAAGGATGAGCCAGGCTTGTGCAAGTCCACAATTATCTTCCTGATATCTTGGCTGATTTCTTTAGACTTTCCCATGATGATACACAAAGAAGCAGTGTGTTTCATGTGTGCATTAAAATACATCCACAGGTGTTTCTCTAATTAACAAAGATGTTGACAAAAAATCAGAAGCTTCCAAACACATGACATCATTATATGGGCAGTCCAGAATTGTTTAAAGGCATAGCAATCTTAGTGTATGTAACCTTTTGACTTTGCAGAAAGTAATAAAAGTGACTTAAAACATTCTCTCTCTTTCATTATTCTGGCATTTGGCAAATATTAAAAATTATGGTAATCCTAATTGACCTAAAACAGGAAAGGTTTATTCTGATTTCATGTCAGATATTGAGAAAAACATGCATATGTGTCTTTTTATAAAATGTATGTGAACTTCTGGTTTCAACTGTACATGTTGGACATGTGTAATTTTTATTCTAGAGTGCGTCTGTCTGTTTTCAGTACAGATTATTCCATTTCCCATTCTGTAGATAATACACACGATGTGCAATCTCTTCTCCCCTATGAGAACACTGGTGCTACCTGTGTGTGTGTGACATCTCCCACCTGTCTTCGCTACTCTAGGTTCTGATGTGGGTTTTCTCCTCCCTCTATACTGATACAGCCTGTGTGGTTCTCCCTTCATCTGCAGACAACCGGTAAGGGTGCTCTCCTAGGCCTCTATACACGGATTTGGTCTGTTGTGCATAACCCTCTTCGCTGTCTGCTGGTATGTCTAATGCAGCACAACTCAGAGGACAGAGTAGAAAGAGCAAGCTCTCACCAAAGCACCTAGATCACATAAGTCAAAATCTGGTCCACGGGGTGGTTTTATTTGGCCTGCGACACCAGAACCACCACCCCTATATGGGGCCATTATTCTGTATGGAGGACTATATGGGGCCCATTATTCTGTATGGAAGACTATGCGGGGCCATTATTCTGTATGGAGGACTATGTGAGGCCCATTATTCTGTATGGAAGACTATATGGAGCCCATTATTCTGTATGGAGGACTATGTGGGGCCATTATTCTGTATGGAGGACTGTGTGGGCCCCATTATCCTGTATGGAGGACTACGTGGGGCCATTATTCTGTATGGAGGACTATGTGGGGCCATTATTCTGTATGGAGGACTATGTGGGGCCCATTATCCTGTATGGAAGACTTTGTGGGGCCCATTATACTGTATACTGGTTAGCACGCGGCTTTGTCCAAGATTTTCATTTTGGCCCTCTAAGTGTTTGAGTTTGACATCGCTGACCTAGATATTAGTCACAAGCTGATAACAGGACCTGCCTACTGTCGTCATCTATGCCAGAAGCAGCAGCAATGCCAGCGGCATAAAAACAAAATAGCAGGATATTTTTTAATGCAGACTACGTAGACATTAGCTTAATTTTGCATTTATGAAGCAAATAAAACCTTCCAAAATAAAAATAAGCACAAATGTAGACAAAGTATTTACTATATTTTCAGCTTATCTTAGTTCCACTTGATTAAGAAAAAAAATAAGGTATTGAAATGATTAAACCTTACAAAGTTTATTTGTCTAAAAAGTAGATCAAAACAAGGGAGTTCATAACCTACATCACTTACATTGAAAAATACATACCAAAACATCATCAAACCTGATGAAAAGGCAAATGTACCTGATAATATCTTGGATACGACCATTGAAAACATTAGCAGGGGACAATTTCGTTTTGGCATCTGGTTTTATTTTTATGGTTTCTGTCTCTCCAGTCCCTACTGGCACACTGGTGGTTAGACAAGCAAATATTTTAGAGAGGAGTTGGAGGAGTCCTGTAGTTAAACTATCGAAGATCTGCTTGTTGAGACTTCTCATGATGGTAGACTTTTCGTCATCTGGGACAACCAACTATCAGGCAAAACAGAAACATCTTAGATGTCATCTCAATAATAATAATAATAATAATAATAATAATATTTTTAGTTCTGCAACACTTGACAATTCAGAGAGGACATATATAAGCAAAATAAGACATTACAGAGTAACACATAATTCAACACATACCAATATCTATGAAGATTATCGGGGTGACACAAAAAGTAAAAAAAAAAAGGTAAAAAAAAAGTGCTTGTCATGTGTGGTCGCCATCAATATAATGAATAGGGTATTCAAATAACGCTGCACGAACCAATCACCAGCCAGTATGTGTATATTAACAGGTACCGAATGCTACTGAGTGCATGGTGGGTGTGGAAAAAGATGATAAGAGGGACCAGATTCTGGGACAAATTTAGGAAGGGAGAATAGTTAGACTAGTCATGTGAGGTGATAAGCCAGTCTATAGAAATGTGTTTCTAGAGCACACTTAAAACTGTGGATACTGGGAATTAACCTGATCATCCGGGGTAGTGCTTTCCAGAAAACTGTCGCAGCACAAGAGCAGTCCAGAGATGGTGTAGCATCGGCGTCTCTGCCTCCTGAAGCAGAGACACTACCAGCTCATAGGCCGTATGATTGCCCCATCGACCTGGTACCTGGTGATTCTCCTCCCCGCGGGCGTATCTACCCCTTGTTGCTGGCTGAGACCCGGGCCATGTCTGAGTACATAGAGGAGAATCTTGCTAGGGGATTTATCCAGAAATCCACCTCTCCGGCTGGAGCAGGCTTCTTCTTCGTCAAGAAGAAAGATGGCTCTCTACGTCCCTGTATCGATTACAGGGGTCTTACATCCTCTTGTGGAGCCGGAGCGGTGCTCACCCAGAAATCCTCGTCCGGGAGAATGGTAACCTGCGGCTTCTTCTCCAAGCTCTTCTCCTCGTCCAAGCGCAACTGCTCCATAGGAGATCGTGAGCTACTGGCCATCAAATTAGCGCTGGAGGAGTGGCACTACTTGCGGGAGGGGGCTTTGCACCCGCTGGTCATCTACACTGACCACAAAAACCTCGCTTATTTACAGAACGCCGAAAGACTAAATCCGCGTCAGGCCAGGTGGTCTCTATTCTTTGCCCGATTCTGCTTCACCCTGCATTACCGCCCGGTGGACAAGAACATTAAAGTCAATGCTCTATCCCGCTCATTCCTGTCTTCCGACCAAGAGGAGGAGCCTATACATATCATTGACCCCTCCAAGGTAATGACTGTGGCTCAGTTTGGCCTGTCTCATCTTCCACCCGGTAAGACCTTTGTAGCGGTTCCGGATCGTAAGAAGGTTCTACTCTGTGGCCATTCATTCAAACTAGCCGGTCATGCTGGCCAGAGTAAGACCTTTCAGCTCATCGCCCGAGATTACTGGTGGCCTTCCCTGCGCAAGGATGTTGCGGACTTTGTCGCGGCTTGTTCCTCCTGTGCATGTAACAAGGTTCCCAGGCACCTTCCATCCGGCCGTCTCCTTCCTCTTCCCATGCCTTCCGCTCTGTGGCAACACATTGCAATGGACTTCATTACGGACCTCCCTGTTTCTGCTAGTTGTACTGTCATTTGGAGGGTCGCTGACCGCTTTTTTAAAAAGGCCTACTTCATGCATCTGCTTGGTCTTCCGTCTGCATCTGTGCTGGCTAAGGACTTCATCCATCACATCTTTCGTCTTCACGGCCTACCCCTCCACATTGTGTCTGATCGCGAGGTTCAGTTCACTTCGCGCTTCTGGAGAGCTACGTGTAAGCTGCTGGATGTCTCCTCGGCTTATAATCCTCAATCCAATGGTCAAGTGGAACGTATCAACCACGTCCTTACCAGTTCCTTCGGCACTTTGTCAACGCTCACCATAACGATTGGGTTGAGCTCCTGCCCTGGGCCGAGTTCTCCTATAACAACCATGAGAGCGAGTCTTCTTCTAAATCCCCATTCTTTGTGGTCTACGGTCAACACCCCCGGATTTAGTTTCTTCGGCACTTTGTCAACGCTCACCATAACGATTGGGTTGAGCTCCTGCCCTGGGCCGAGTTCTCCTATAACAACCATGAGAGTGAGTCTTCTTCTAAATCCCCGTTCTTTGTGGTCTACGGTCAACACCCCCGGATTCCATTTCCCGTCTCCTCTTCAGTAGACAATCCTGCCGCAGAGTCTCCTGTCAGCGAATTTTCGGCTATTTGGGAAGACACTAGATCTGCACTTCTTCAGTCCTCCAAGCGGATGAAGAGACACGCTGATAAGAGACGTCTGGATCCGCCTCAATTCCGTCCGGGAGAAAAGGTCTGGCTTGACTCCAAATATGTTCGTCTCAAGATACCTTCCTATAAGTTGGGTCCGCGGTTCATCGGTCCGTTCGAGGTTCTGAACCAAATCAATCCTGTGACTTACAAGCTGAAACTCTCGGTCACCTTACGGATTCCCAACTCCTTTCATGTATCCTTCCTCAAACCTGTTGTCCTTAATTCTTTCTCTGACGATCCAGGTACCGCTCCAGCTCCAGTCTCCACTGAGGAAGTCTTTGAGGTAGAAAACATTTTGACCATCAAGAGGGTAAGAGGAAAGACTTTCTTTCTTGTGGATTGGAAGGGGTTTGGCCCTGAGGAGAGGTCTTGTGAACCCAGAGAGAACATTCATGTCCCTCATCTTCTTAAAGAATTTCTTGCGGGCCTAAAGAAGAGGGGGCGTAAAGGTGTGGAGGGGTACTGTAACATCGGCTTCTCTGCCTCCCGCCGGGCAGAGACGCCGTTCCCCTCACCGCCGCGGTCCAGGTCCGGAGTCTACCTGCTCCCCTGGTGCTGTGACGTGCACCGCACGCAGCTTCCAGGGCACTGTGCTTAGGGCTGGAGGACTTCCCCTATATAAGGCACCTCCTCCAAAATGGAGGTGCCTGTGCAAGGTTGTTGTTCCGTGTGCTAAACACTTGCTCCAGCCCTCAGGTCCCACTGCCTGTCAGTCCTGCCTGCCAGTCTGTTTGTCAGTTCAGCCCGCCAGCCTGTCTAACAGTTCTGTCCTCCAGTCTGTCTACAGTTGTGCCCGCCAGCCTTCTTACTTGGAGCACCTGTCTGTTACCTGTTGTGCCCGCCAGCCTACCTGGAGCACCTGCCTGTAACCTGCCGTGCCCTCCAGCCTGCCTACCTGAAGCACCTGCCTGTAACCTTTCGTGCCCGCCAGCCAGCCTACCCAGAACACCTGCCAGTTACCTGCCGTGCCGCCTGCTTGCCTACCCGGAGCACCCGTCTGGCTATCTGCCGAACCAGCCTGCTTATCTACCCGGACCACCCGTCAGCCTTCCTGCTGTGCTCATCCGCTGTAGCGGTCAGTTCCTGCCATCTGACCCGTGGGAGTCACCTGCTCTCACACAAGGTCGGTCCCAGAGTGGCACCTGGTCTAACTGCCCGGTCCCTCCCTGGTTCATGGAGTCGACTAAGCCGCCGTGTCACCTTGGTCAGGAAAGTAGGCACTTAGTCACGCCCCTCTGGTCCCTCCTTGCACCGAAGCACGGCGGTTCCACCAACCAGACACGTAACAGATGGGAGGTGCGAATTATAGCGGATGTTAGTCTTAGGTCATTAGTGGAACAGAGAACATGGGTAGGGTGGTAGAAATTTAACAAGTATTAGGCTTCAAAATGTAATCATCTGTAAAATGCCAATCCTGCAATATATATCCACTTTCCGCTCACATTATGAATCTTTAGAATATGTTTTACTGCAGTACAAGGCAACATGATACAAATAACTCATTCTAGGTTGTACATATTTTTTAAAATATATTTGTATATATTAAAACTACATTGTATATTTTATACAAATTGTATATATATATTTTTTTCCATTGATAATTGAAAGAAAAATAAATGTAAAAATTAACAAATAACATATATAATCTAAATGTTTTTATTTCTATCAGCGTTACCCCTCCAGTCTAAATGTACTAAAAGTTGAGTCATATGAATCTTTATTCATAAAAAAAAAGTCAGGCCACTTCAGAGCCTCACACAAGTAGTTAGGATGAAAAATGATTTCTTGTCTGCGTGTGAAGCACCGGGAATAAAAGGAAGACTGGCCAGCCTGAAGCGGCTGTAAGGCTTCTAATGACAGATTAATGAAGAAATGGATTCCAACTGAAGTCAAGAAAAATTTAGTTTGTCATTTTAAAATGTTTCTTCTGTAAACCTTTAAGAAAGTGACTACTTTGAAAATGTGACCACTGTGGTATTTAGTTTAACCCTTAAAGATCCAGGCTAATTTTGATCAGTAAAACCCAGTCTACATAAAATGTTTAGTTTAACCATTGTTAGGCCTCAATGTAGATAAGAAAAAAAGATGTGTTGGATCCAATTTTCATCCATTTTTACTATCAGTGTAGCATTTGTTTTTCTAGTATGCAAAAATTTTTTTCCCAAGCTTCCCCTATCCATTAAACAGCTTTCTTTCACGGATCCAGGTCGAAAAAATGGAGGTGTGAATATGCCCACTGATTTTGTAGATTGTGAGCCCTCGCGGGCAGGGTCCTCGCTCCTCCAGTACCAGTCGCTGTCACATTGTGTTCAAGATTATTGCAATTGTTCTTGCATGTACACCCCTTTTCACATGTAAAGTGCCATGGAATAAATGGCGCTATAATAATAAATAGTAATAATAATTTTAATGGTTCAGTGTACTATCTGTGAAAATCACAAATAGAATGTGTCCAAGAAACACGGACGTCTGAATGTTTATCACGAATAGAACACAAACTCATTAAAATCTATGATGCTATTCACATGTCTTGTAGACTGTGGCCCTCACGGGCAGGGTCCTTGCTCCTCCTGTACCAGTCGCTGTCACGTTTTGTTAAGAATATTGTAATTGTTCTTGTATGTATACCCCTTTTTCACATGTAAAGCGCCATGGAATAAATGGCGCTATAACAATAAATAATAATAATAATGTCCATGTTCTTTCGGACCGTGTGCCCGTAAAAAAAATCACATAGGCATGTCCGTTTTTGATCATAGTTATGGATCAAAATTACCCATACAAGATCTCAGACAGCACATGGATACAATCATGGAGGCAATCCATGTCCTGTTCGTGATTAATACTGCAATGGGTAGAGAAGTTTTGCAATGTATAGATTTATTTTTTTCATTCGTGAAAATCACTGATGAAATTGTGATGTTAAAAAATGACAAAAACTGTTGAAAACTAAATGCAAAACACTGATGAAACTCAGACTGTTTATTGCGTACATGAAAAATCATGGACGTCTGATTAAGGCCTCAGTTGTATGGTTCTTAGTAATAAAATAGTTTGTAATTCGAGCTAACTAATAAAAAAATATATATATTTTTTTAATTCAAATTAATTGACTAAAAGTGGCAATAGGCAAATTTGTAAGGGTAATTGGACGACCATCCTGGTATTTTAATGATCGCTACTGATTGTTATTTGATTGTAAAACTAATCGACCATTAACAACAATATATTATCAATTTACATACAACTTGCCCCAGACTGCACGGTTGTCTCACATGTTCACACCTCAAAGTATTAAACCTATAAATCTATAACCTAATATTTTCAATAAGTTTTTAACAATAAAAATGAGTCCCATCATAAGTTTTTCCTATAAAAACAGCGGCACATACTTGGAGGTAAACAGAAAAGAGAAGCGCAGTGTCTCCCATAAAGTGATTAAAAGGTTAAGGCAGGGACCTGCACAACTAAACTATTGTCTGTAATACCCCATATTGCTGAAACATATGTCAGCATGAGGGAACACGTTAGAACAAGACGCTTAAGGCACATACAGACACGTTTTGTCCTTTCAGGTTCTCTGAAGGTTTTTCATGGCTTGGAGCATTATTTTTGCCAAAACACAGGGATGTAATCACAAAACCATATTGCCCTGGTCCTGCACTGAAGACGATGTAACATATGGAGATACTATTAATTTTCATGCAAAAGGTTTTATATACTGTAAATAGTGATCACACGTTAATATAAGTGAAGCAAAGGCTACTAGAGAAAATGTGATAAATGCATTCTGCCCTGGCCCACTAGTTATATACAAGGGCATTGCACACAACAGGCACTTTGCTTATTGCTCTTTAAACCTCTACTTCAGGTCCTTTTTTCCCAAATGTCTCTGGCTGATATTATATGATATGGCACTGCAGTAAAGTAACCCAACCTTTGTGGCATATATGGCCCTTATGACAAGAGTCAGCACCATTGGTTAAAGGAGTTGTCCACGCTTGGCCCGATAAAATAATAAAAAAAGCCTATACTCACCTCCCATGCCAGGGCCGTTCCCGCATTGTCGGCACTCGCTCTTCCCGGGGCTTCTGTGCAGTTGTAGTGACAGGTGACCCCAGTGCCCAATCAGCGCTGGTGTCACTGTCCCCGCCTCCTGTTGAATTGAACATGAAGAGGAATTCAGAGATCAGCCGCAGCCTGGACTTCCTCTTCATGTTCGATTTGTCCAAAGGCGGAGACAGTGACGCTAGCATTGATAGAGTGCTGGGGTCACGGTCACAACAACAGTATGGGAGCCCCGGGAACGTGAGTGCTGACACCGCTGCAACAGCACCAGCATGGGAGGGGAGTATAAGCTTTTTTTATTTTATTAGGGCCAAATATTCAGATCAAGTAGGGGTTTTCCAAGTAGTGGACAACCCCTTTAAGGCGGCTGTGTCTTAGAGATTGAGATGTACATTGTCTTTGAGAATATCATACAAGTCCAAGTATACAGTACTGGCAGAGGCAAAGAGGATTGCCAGAGTTATTCCACAAAAAAAAAATAAAACAATAACATTTACTATAGGGTTTATATAGGGAGCGTTAGTAATGGAGTAGAGTCCTAACTACTGGCGTAGCTACTTGGGGAGGTGAAGGGGGGGTAGCCCGTTCCTACTGACAAAGAGTCCACTAGGGGCGCATGCCACTCCTAACTTTATCGCTGTGCATAGCATGACAATCAATATTGCCAAACTCTATGGTAGAGCAGGGAGCCATTGGCTCCCACCAACTCTCTGTTCTATCTAAACTGTGCTACGATTTACAGAATGGCAGGGGCATGCACAGGACAGAATCCTGTTGTAGGTGGCCTGATGATGTCACTACGTCGCTCCACCCATGGTAAGATGATAAGTGTGCCGGCAGACATGCCACGATCTACATATTTTTTTTTTTCATTTTCATTATTACTTTTTTTGTAGGGAAATTGAGGGCACATTGTTAGCATATGTGGGGAAGATTTAGGGGTCATTATTTCTGTATGTGTGGGGGACTCAAGGCCATTATTATTGTATGTGGGGGAACATGTTATAATTATATGTACAGGAACTCGGGACTTTTTACAATATGTGGAGACTTAGGGAGTATTATTCCTGTATGTGGCAAAGTACAAGGGGCAATATTACTGTATGTAGAAGACTCCGGGGACATTATTACTGTATGTAGAGAGACTCGAAGGCCATTAATACTCAGGGGACATGATAAGTATATATGCAGGGACCAAAGGGACATTATATTACTATATGTGGCAGGCTCAGGGTAGACTCAGGGAACATGCAAAAATCTTGGATTCTCTGTGAGAGGAATCAAAAAAGTAAAAAAAATGTATGTGAAAGAAAGGGTGAATATATCTCTTTTTTTTTACCTACTTACACGCTGAACCATACTTTCTTCTATGGGCTTTAAACAGGTAAACCAGGACTGGTCTGTGCAGGTCATTGGAAGTGAGATGGCAAATATCCTATTTTGTTTGGTATTAAGGGAATATTATAACTACCGTATATTCCGGCGTATAAGACGACTTTTGAAGACTGAAAAATCTTCTGTCTAGTCTGGGGTCGTCTTATACGCCGGTAATGCTTTTGAACTTTCAGAAATTGACATGCGGGGATACTCTGGGGGTGTTAATAAGCTGCCGTGGCCGTATCCCTGCCATGTCGGAGTTAATATAAGGTGGAGGGAGTTAAAATACGGCGGCGGTAGGTCCAGACAGTCAGCGCTTCTGTGCTGAAACGGACACATCGCTGCGTATTCCCAGCTCCGGACACAGCGCAGGGCTTCTGTGCCGACAGCTTTCACTTGTCACAGAAGCGCTGCGCTGTGTCCGGAGCAGGGAAGTTCGCATCGCTTCTGTGACAATATATGAAAAGCCGGCAATTCAGCAGCGGCATAAGCCGGCACCCGACAATTTAGAATAGAAAGAATAGAGCTTCACACATAGATTAGATAGATAGAAACATGTCAGTCACATATATATGAAGTACAGTGACAGTGTTGGTTACTGTACTTGTCATTTAGTGTAAAGGATTTATTTTAAAAAATATTAGTGTTTTCGTGCATCGTCTCTTTAAAAAAGCCGGCCGGCAATTCAGCATCTGTACCCGACAATTTATAACAGACAGAATAGAGCATCACACATAGATTAGATAGATAGAAACATGTCAGTCACATATATATGAAGTACAGTGACAGTGCTGGTTACTGTACTTGTCATCTAGTGTTAAAATAACGGATTTATTTAAAAAAAAATTGGCGTGGGGTTCCCCTTAATTTTAGTCTCTAGCGGAGGTTAAGCAGACAGCTGGGGCAGATGTTTGAAGCCTGGGAAGGGGGTAATACCCACGGAGCTTCCCAGGCTACTAATATCAGCCCCCAGCTGAATACATAGCCTTTACTAGCTATTAAAATGGGGACCCCCCCAAAAAAATGACGTGGGGTCCCCCCTAATTTAATAGCTAGCAAAGGCTAGGCAGACAGCTGGGGGCTGATATTAATAGCCCAGGAAGGGAGCCATGAATATTGGCCCCCTCCCAGGCTAGAAACACCAGCCGTCAGCCGCCCCAGAAATGGCACATTCATAGGATGCGCCAATTCTGGCACTTAGCCTCGCTCTTCCACGCTGTCCTGGTGCGGTGGCAGGGGGTAATAGGGCTGGGGTTGATGTCAGCTTATAATGCCAGCTGACATCAAGCCCAGGTTAGTAATGGAGAGGCGTCTATAAGACACCCCCATTACTAACCCCATAGTAAAAGTTAAAAAAAACACAAACACCCAGAATAAAGTCCTTTAATTGAAATAAACACACAATTCTTTATTGTTCTAAATTAAACCATACTTACCATCACGCCCATTCCAGCTGAAGCCAACGATCTCCTGCAATAAAAGTAAAATAATAAAGCAACCTCATCCTTACCTTTCCATGGTTCCCACGACAGCTTCAGCTCTGCTACATCGAGATGACAGGCTGGACCGCAGCAGAACGCTGCCATCCAGCCTGTCATCCCGCAGACACTGAGAAGCGCAGGCATGCTTGCGCTCCTCAGTGTCTGGCTGTGACGGCATCCAGATGAGCCGACAATGAACTCAGCTCACCTCCTGGACGTCCGTCACTGACAGCGTGGGAAACTTCTACTGCGCATGCGGGGAGCAGGAGAATTTTCCCACGCTGTCAGTGACGTGCATGAGGTGAGCCGAGTTCATTGGACATGATCTCGGCTCATCTGGATGCCGTCACAGTCAGACACTGAGGAGCACAAGCATGCCTGCGCTTCTCAGTGTCTGCCGCATGGCAAGCTGAACGGCAGCGTTCTGCTGCGGTGCAGCCTGTCATGTGAATGTAGCAGAGCTGGACCGGTCCTGGGAACCATGGAGAGGTAAGGATGAGGTTGCTTTATTATTTTACTTTTATTGCAGGAGATCGTTGGCTTCAGCTGGAATGGGCGTGATGGTAAGTATGGTTTAATTTAGAACAATAAAGGATTGTGTCTTTATTTCAATTAAAGGACTTTATTCTGGGTGTTTGTGTTTTTTTTAATTACTTTACTAGAAATTCATGGCGGTCATGTCTAATATTGGCGTGACCCCATGAATTTCGGGCTTAGGGCCAGCTGATAATGCCAAGCTGGCCTTAACCCCTTTATTACCCAGTGAGCCACCGCACCAGGGCCCTGGATGAGTTGGGTACAGCGCCAGAAGATGGCGCTTCTATGAACGCGCCATTTTCCAGGGTGGCTGCGGACTGCAATTTGCAGCGGGGGGGGGGGGGGGGGCAGAAAGCTTGGGCCTCCCTGCGCTGCAGATTCCAGCCCCCAGCTGCCTAGTTGTACCTGGCTGGACACAAAAATAGGGCGAAGCCCCACGTCTTTTTTTTTTTAAGTATTTCATGAAATAATTTAAAAAAAAAAGGGCTTCCCTATATTGTTGTGTCCGGCCAGGTACAAATAGGCAGCTGGTGGTTGGGGGCAGCCCGTTCCTGCCTGCTGTACCTGGCTGGACACAAAAATATGGCGAAGCCCACGTCAACATTTTTGGGAAAAACTAATTACAAAATTAATAATAATTTAGGGACTGCATCTTTATTAACCCCTCAATTGTCATTTAGTGTTAAAATAAAGGATTTTTTAAAAAGAAAATTGGCGTGGGATCCACCATCATTATAGTCTCTACCGGAGGTTAAGCAGACGGCTGGGGCAGATGTTTGAAGTCTGGGAAGGGGGTAATACCCACAGAGCTTCCCAGGCTACTAATATCAGCCCCCAGCTGAATACCTAGCCTTTACTAGCTATTAGAATGGGGGACCCCCCCAAAAAATGACGTGGGGTCCCCCCTATTTTAATATGTTTATGAGTGACAGTTTTCCTGCTATATACCTGCATGTCATAAGAATTTAAATTAAAAAAGGACCATGTTAAATTCAAATCTGTTTTTTTTAAATTTTTACCGGTGTTTGGTATGCGTTGGAAAAGGGGTAGTCTTATACGGTGAATATATCCTAAACTCTATATTTTAACAGGAAAGTAGGGGGGTCGTCTTATACACCAGGTCGTCTTATACGCCGGAATATACGGTATATGTGCAGGAACTTGGGACTTTATTAGCGTATGTGGAGACTCGGGGCATTATTACTATAAATAGGGAACTTAGGTGGCATTATCGCTTATGTTGATGCAGTCTGAATATTATTTGCAAAGTTAACAATATTTAATGTTAAGTGGGCAGTTAAGAAGCATTATTACATTATTGGGGCATTCATGTTTTCTAGCCAACAAAGAAACACATAGGAAACATTATTACTTTCTTGGGGGCAAAATATGGGCAACATAATTCTAGGGCACTAATAGAGGGCATTACTATTTTCTAGGGGCAATTTTACCATCTAGAGGGCATAAAGTCACAATTATTACTTTAAGGGGCACTATAAGGAATACTGTTACCATGTAAGACAGCAAGTCCAGTAATAGGGAAAAATGCAGCAGCAACAGGCTCAGCATGGGGGGGGGGGGGGACAGTAGCATGGGGACTTTGAGCAGGTTGGGAAGAGATGGGGACGGTACTGGAAATGTAAGAAGCCAAATGTGTCTTTGTTGTAAACTCTGCAGATGAATCTTGGATGGAAAAAGTCGTCACTGCGGTCTGAGCCAGATGGAAAAAGATGAGAAAAAATGAAAGACCTCATCAAAAAGAATGCCAGCTATAAGTCACTATATACACTGCTCAAAAAAATAAAGGGAACACTTAAACAACAGAATATAACTCTAAGTAAATCAAAGTTCTGTGAAATCAAACTGTCCGCTTAGGAAGCAACACTGATTGACAATCAATTTCACATGCTGTTGTGCAAACGGAATAGACAATAGATGTAAATTATTGGCAATTATCAAGACACCCTCAATAAAGGAGTGGTTCTGCAGGTGGGGACCACAGACCACATCTCAGTACCAATGCTTTCTGGCTGATGTTTTGCTCACTTTTGAATGTTGGTTGTGCTTTCACACTTGTGGTAGCATGATATGGACTCTACAACCCACAGAAGTTGCTCAGGTAGTGCAGCTCATCCAGGATGGCACATCAATGCGAGCTGTGGCAAAAAGGTTTGCTGTGTCTGTCAGCGTAGCGTTCAGATGCTGGAGGCGCTACCAGGAGACAGGCCAGTACACCAGGAGATGTGGAGGGGGCCGTAGGAGGGAAACAACCCAGCAGCAGGACCGCTACCTCCGCCTTTGTGCAAGCAGGAACAGGAGGAGCACAGCCAGAGCCCTGCAAAATGACCTCCAGCACGTCACAAATGTGCATGTGTCTGCATAAACGATTAGAAACCGACTCTATGAGGGTGGTATGAGGGCCCGACGTCCACAGATGGGGGTTGTGCTCACAGCCCAACACCATGCAGGACGCTTGGCATTTGCCACAGAACACCAGGATTGGCAAAGTCGCCACTGGCGCCCTGTGCTCTTCACAGATGAAAGCAGGCTCACACTGAGCACATGTGACAGACGTGACAGAGTCTGGAGACGCCATGGAGAGCGATCTGCTGCCTGCAACATCCTTCAGCATGACCGGTTTGGCAGTGGGTCAGTAATGGTGTGGGGTGGCATTTCTTTGGAGTGAGGCACAGCCCTCCATGTGCTAGCCAGAGGTAGCCTGACTGCCATTAGGTACCGAGAGGAGATCCTCAGACCCCTTGTAAGACCATATGCAGGAGCGGTTGGCCCTGGGTTCCTCCTAATGCAGGACAATGTCAGACCTCATGTGGCTGGAGTGTGTCAGCAGTTCCTGCAAGATGAAGGCATTGAAGCTATGGACTGGCCCGTCCGTTCCCCAGACTTGAATCCGATTGAGCACATCTGGGACATCATGTCTCGCTCCATCCACCACAGACTGTCCAGGAGTTGGCAGATGCTTTAGTCCAGGTCTGGGAGGAGATCCCACAGAAGACCATCCGCAACCTCATCAGGAGCATGCCCAGGCGTTGTAGGGAGGTGATACAGGCACGTGGAGGCCACACACAATACTGAGCCTCATTTTGACTTGTTTTAAGGACATTACATCAAAGTTGGATCAGCCTGTAGTGTGTTTTTCCACTTTAATTTTGGGGGTGACTCCAAATCCAGGCCTCCATTGGTTAATAAATTTGATTTCCATTGATGATTTTTGTGTGATTTTGTTGTGAGCACATTCATCTTTGTACAGAACAAAGTATTCAATGAGAATATTTCATTCATTCAGATCTAGGATGTGCTATTTGAGTGTTCCCTTTATTTTTTGAGCAGTGTATAACTCTAATCTCTCAATATGTTTTGCAGAAATGGTATCTACCACTACATGGTCACCATATGGCGGTAATGTTGGTCTTGGTATAGTATTTTTTTTCAGTAACAGCATGGTTATCTGCTGAAGTTCAACTTTACCCACTAGGATTAGGGTGGGCCACTGTAGTGGTAGACAGGGTCACCTAGGTTGGGGGCACACTCAGATGGGTACTGAACCCCTAGCTATGCCACTGACCCAGACTCTTAGAGACAGAAGACAATCCAACTTCTCTGTGTTCTGCTGGTTTTGGTAAAAATGTATAAAAAAATATATTTGTAAAATAAAATTAAAATTAAAAAATATAAGAGGCATGCTTTGTTAAACTGTGGTGACCCAAAAATATGAACAAAAAATGATTGGCTGGTGAAAAGCATTTATAATAATAATCATCTTTTTTTTTTTTCTTTTATATAGCGCCAACATAGTCCGCAGCGCTTTACAATTCAGATAGTTTACAGACATTATCAGCACTGTCCCCATTGGGGCTCACAATGTACATTTCCTATCAGTATGTCTTTGGAGTGTGGGAGGAAACCGGAGAACCCGGAGGAAACCAGGCAAACACAGGGAGAACATACAAACTCCTTGCAGATGTTGTCCTTGGTGGGATTTCCACCCAGGACCCCAGCGCTGCAAGGCTAAAGTGAAAACTACAGAGCCACCGTTCTGCGCATTTCTAATTCTCCCCTGATCTGTCTTTTATTACTTTTTTTTTGTTGGTTTTTTGTCCTTTATATCTCTTTTTACTGCTAAGACCATATCTGTAACTTTACACGATTTCTGCAACTAGAATATAAGGGCAAGAGCTTAGCGTCACATTAAAGATCAGAATTTATTTATTTTTTTAAATTACACTAGAGCTCATTTACTGTTGGGGAGCAGGATGAAAAGTTTTTAAAGATTGAATTAAAACAACGGATTACCATAAAATTTAAACTCATTTAGAACAAAAAAAAAAAGTAAACTTGTCATATTATTTTTCTAACCTTATTTATATAAATTGTGCATCAGATTAACAAAAAAAATAAAACACAATTCACTTTTTCCATAGGGGAATGTGTAAAAGGAAAAGAATGGGTTAAGCATGGGTGGATACAGTTTCAGTTTAGTTTTCTTCTGCAAGAAAATATATATGTATTTCTATTAGAAGATTGTCTGTGGCCATGGCCTGGGGCATAGTTTATATAAAAACAAAAGCTTTAAGACATCCGCAGAGCAGAAGGAAATCTTTCTGCAGCTCATCAAAAAATCACTTGCTAAAGACTGAGTAACCAGGAAAAAGACTTACTCGCTGTCATGTTAGTTTAATAGAGGTATTTCTTATATTCTGCATTCAGGTGACACATAGGTCAAAGATACTTTCTTAGTTTAAAGGCACACATGTACACAAAAAGAATGCTTAAAAAATAATATAAACTTTGCCACATGGTGTAATAGATTTATGTAGTAACGCACAGACACACACATGAAAACACATCTTCACTTGCTACTAACGTTTCCTAGAGATGCGAGTATCTTACTGATAAAATCAGCCATTTTCAAGTTATTTTAACCTAACGGATTGCTCTGTGGATTACACGTGGATATGTAGCATCCATTGTGTGGATGTACCCTAAGGTTGAGGTTGTCAGAATTGCTATGCTTTGTCTCAATATTTGGGAAATAACAGAAATACTGAACCCCTAAATATGGATTTGCTCTAAGGCTAGTCACAGATATGGGATTTTGTAGTAGCTGACGGTTGTCCAACAGCAACATTTGTGCAAAACAAATGTGGTTGATCAAGTGAAAGGCAGTAAATATGACTCTATGGCTGATATTTATCTTGCATCATGGGAAGCTTTATAAAGATAGGAATAAAGTAAAATCTGTAAGTAAGTTTTACATTATTTAATTTCATTACTTTTTCACAATTGCATGGCAATGTAATACCAGAACCATACATGCTGTCCTTTAATTGCCCATTTTTGACGAAGGCCTTAGCATACAATACACATACGGATGGATGAACTGATGGACTGAAGAATGGAATGACAGATATTGCACTGCAAAATTAAAGGTATTGTACGTAATGAATGTTTCACAGACAAGCAAACAAGGTCTCCCATTAAATGTCCCTAAACAATCACATTTTTGTCCGATTCAAAAGAAGTTGAGTAAATTATTTAAGTCACATACATAGATTTTCAATTACCGAATGACTTGGCTCCAGGACAGATTTGCACACCAAAGTCTTCGTATGAATGCTGTTACTAAATATCATACAATTCTGAGTAGCAATGAATTAGAAATGACATTTTTAATTAAACATTAAGTGTGCTCCTCTTCTGCTGAGACATCGACTGCACAACCTACTCTGAATTTCTCTAGTTTCTATGCATTGAAAGAGTGGAAATAATCATGATCATTTTGCTAAAGGAAGAATTGTGATAGTTTAATATATTTTTAAAAAACAAGAGGCTAAAGCTTTATGGTAAGTTGTAACTGCCAAGGCTGGTTATAGGAGGTGGCAACAATCTATATATATAATCGTCTTATCCCGTCTGTCTGTCTGTCCAGGAAATCCCGCGTCGCTCATTGGTCTGGCAGCGGCCAATCAGCGCCGCAGGATTTCTGAAAAAAGATGGCGGCCGTTAGCGGCTAATCTGCGGGACGGAGCTCAGCGGCGATGCAGCCGGGAGATGACCGGCGCGAGGCGCTCATCTCCCGACCACCGGCGATGCTGACCTCCATGCGGCTAGGGTGTCAAGGGAGGACTGGGGAGCGGCGCTGCGCGTCGGGATACTTCTGCTGCGAGCGCCCGCTCATGTCCCGGGTTCTCGCAGCGGAAGTAGCCATACAGGCAGCGGCGCTGACCTCCATGCGGCTAGGGTGTCAAGGGAGGACCGGGGAGCGGCGCTGCGGGGCGGGATACTTCTGCTGCGAGCAGTCGCTCATGTCCCGGGTTCTCGCAGCGGAAGTAGCCACACAGGCAGCGGCGCTCCCCGGTCCTCAGCAATAGGATTCGATGATTGGTCGCGATCTGTCACCGTGACCAATCACTGATCTTGGACCAAAAGTTAAACACCGCTGTGCTGATTGGTCGCGGCCTCTGCCCGCGACCAATCACCGATTTGGGCGCCACATTTAAATAGCGCCCGCGACCAATGACCGATCTTGCAGACACATTTAAACACCGCTGTGCTGATTGGTCGCGGACGCTATTTAAATGTGGCGCCCAAATCGGTGATTGGTCGCGGACAGTGTCCGCGACCAATCAGCACAGCGGTGTTTAAATGTGTCTGCAAGATTGGTGATTAGTCGCGGCCGATATTTAAATGTGGCGCCCAAGTCAGCGATTTTGAACACAAATGTCAGGACTTTAGTAACACCATGCGGCTACTGTCGGGAGATCAGCGGCTAGGGTGTCAAGGGAGGACCGGGGAGCGGCGCTGCGGGTCGGGATACTTCTGCTGCGAGCAGTCGCTCATGTCCCGGCTTCTCGCAGCGGAAGTAGCGGTACAGGCAGCGGCGCTCCCCGGTCCTCACCAATACGATTCGCTGATTGGTCGCGGTCTCCGCACCCGACCAATCAGTGATCTTGGCGCTAAAATTAAACACCGCTGTGCTGATTGGTCGCGGCCGCTGCCCGCGACCAATCAGCGATTTTGGCGCCACATTTAAATACTGCTGTGCTGATTGGTCGCGGACGCCAGCCGCGACCAATCAGTGAGATTGGCGCCAAATTTAAACAACGCTCTGCTGATTGGTTGCGGCCGCCAGCCGACCGCGACCAATCAGCGAGATTGGCGCCTAATTTAAACAGCGCTATGATCTCCCGAAGGCAAGTGTGAACGGAGGACCAAGGAGCGGCGCCGCCGGTCGGGATGCTTCTGCTGCGAGCAGCCGCTCATCTCCCAGCTGCTCGCAGCGGAAGTACCCGCACAGGCAGTGCCGCTCCCCGGTCCTCACTAATACGACGCTGATTGGTTGCGGCCGCCGCCCACGACCAATCATAGATATGGGCGGCAAATTTAAACCCCGCTCTGCTGATTGGTTGCGGTGGCCGGCCGCGACCAATCAGCGATTTTGGTGCCAATTTGAAACACCGCTCTGCTGATTGGTCGCGGTCGCGACCAATGAGCAGTATTGGCGCCAAATTTAAACCCCGCTCTGCTGATTGGTCGCGACCGCCGGCCGCGACCAATAAGCGATTTTGGTGCCAAATTTAAACAACGCTCTGCTGATTGGTCGCAGTCGCCGGCCGCGAACAATCAGCAGTATTGGCGCAAAATTTAAACCCCGCTCTGCTGATTAGTCGCAACCACCGGCTGTGACCAATCAGCGATATTGGCGCCAAATTTAAACACCGCTTTGCTGATTGGTCGCGGTGGCCGGACGCGACTAATCAGCGATATTGGCGCCATATTTAAACACCGCTCTGCTCATTGGTCGCGGTTACCGGTCACGAATAACTAGCATTATTGGCGACAAATTTAAACACCGCTCTGCTGATTGGTCGCGGCTGTGACCAATCACCATTATTGGCGCCAAATTTAAATACCGCTCTGCTGATTGGTCGCGACCGCCGGCCGCAAACAATCAGCATTATTGCCGCCAAATTTAAACCCCGCTCTGCTGATTGGTCATGTTCGCTGGCCGCGACCAATCAGCATTATTGGCGCCAAATTTAAACCCCGCTCTGCTGATTAGTCGCGACCGCCGGCCGTGACCAATCTGCGATATAGGCGCCAAATTTTAACACCGCTTTGCTGATTGGTCGCGGTTGCCGGCCTCGACCAATCAGCGATTTTGGCGCCAAATTCAAACACCGCTCTGCTGATTGCTCCCGGTCGGCCGCATACCTATTCTAGAATACCCGATGCGTTAGAATCAGGCCACCATCTAGTAGAATATAACATACCAGAAAAAGTACTGAAGACTGAAAAAAGGAACCACTAGTCCCACCAGTAAAATACATACAGAACAGGACACAAACATACTTATAAATAAAACAAAACACAATTTAGCCAACTTAAAAAGCTGTAAATCTATGCTATCTGATTGATGGTTGTAATGGAAGAGCTGCCTATATATGTAAGGCAGTAAATCTCTAATGACTAAGCTGTTCAGCTAAAAGCTATACTCTATGTACTGTACTGACATGAGAGAGAGACGGAAATGTAGATTGGCAGCGGTCAATGCAAGTCACCAGAAATCTATTGTTTGCCACCATCTTGTGACTGGAACATCTGACTGCCCGGAGGTCAGAGTTAACGGTCACAAGTAAAGATGGGTGTACCAGAGAAGAAAGAGTGAAATAGAGAGAGAGAGTGAGTGAGTGAGAGCGCAAGCGAGAGAGATGTTTTTTCTTTTCTTACCAGTTCGGGTCTCCATTATTTTCAATGGAATTCGGGTTCTGGTGGAATTGCGGGTACTCGAAACAAACTTTCTGAAAAGTTTGGGTTTTGGTACCTGGGACCGCCCATCCCTAGTCACGAGCTCTCAATGTAAGTCTACAAGAACCTCATTCTAGCTCTCATACACTTACAATGAGTTGTGACTTCCAGATTGCTCTAGCAAACACTGGAGAGATTCGGCAACTCATAACCTGCAGGAGATAGACAGGAACAGCGCAGGGAAATAAGTGCAGGCAAAAAAAAAAAAACGCTGGTGTCTGTGAAACATGGGCCTTTTATGGACCATGATGTACGGACAGACTACGGGTATCCTGACCAAACTCAGCAGCTTCCTAGGTATACAGTATACGAGACTGTTGAGTTTGGGTCAAGAGACTCGCATTCAGTCTGTACACAAAATGATCCTGTTTCACAGTTATGAAGCAACACTGATTGTGAGTCAATTTCTCCTGCTGTTGTGCAAATGGAACAGACAACTGGTAGAAATGATAGGCAATTAGCAAGATACCCCCTATAAAGGAGTGGTTCTGCAGGTGGTGACCACAGACCATTTCTCTGTTCTCATCCTTTTTAGCTGTTGCTTTGGTCACTTTTTCATTTTGCTCAGGTAGTGCAGTTCATCCAGGATGGCACATCAGCGTGAGCTGTGGCAAGAAGGGTAGCTGTGTCTGTCAGTACAGTGTCCAGAGCATGGAGCTGATACCAGGAGATGTGGAGTGAGCCATAGGAGGGCAACAACCCAGCAGCAGGACTGTTACCTACTCCTTTGTGCAAGGAGGAACAGGAGGAGCACTGCCAGAGCCCTGCAAAATGACCTCCAGCAGGCTACAAATGTGCATGTCTCTGCACAAACGGTTAGAAACCGACTCCATGAGGGTGGTCTGAGGGCCCGACGTCCACAGATGGGGGTTGTGCTCAGCACATTCAACTTTGTACAGAACAAAGGATTCAATGAGAATATTTCATTCATTCAGATCTAGGATGTGTTATTCGAGTGTTCTCTTTATTTTTTTGAGCAGTGTATGTATATGTATATATATATATATATATATATATATATATGTGTATATATATATATATATATATATATATATATATATATATATATATATATATATATATATGCAAAAACAAGGCTTTAACATATCTCCCCTAGAAGGTCTGAAGAAAAGACTGTGGAATATGATTCGCTTCTTTTTACATCACATATTTCCCTAGAACTTGAGCTGCCATAGCAGCCACTATCAAGGATGTAATGAGTTAGCCAAAGCCCTTAGACCAGAAGAAAGTTGATAGCTAAACGTGGATAGAGAGGTAAACTAAGAATATATGTATGGGCACATGCCTCATGAAGATACTATCTTTGTCAATCTAAATAATAAAAAAATTTTCACTGCCAAAAAGAAAATGAACCAAAATTCGTGGTAGGTTCATACCTAACCAGACGTTCAATAGCATCAGAACTTTCATCCAAAGATGATAAGAGCCAACTCACCAACAACTGCTGTATGAGGAGTTCAAGAAGGAAGGTGATTTTACTGCTCATAAGGACATAAGTGCAATTCTCTGGACAGTTACTGCAGGTTAATACGTAGATATTTACAGCGTTGCAGACAGTCCTGGAAATACAAAAACAGTTATTAGACATATACTTATAATGCAATATTAAACATTTCATGATCCATAATAGGTAAAGCATTATCTATAATGGTTGGGATAATATTTATGGCATTCTTGAATGACAGCAGCTGAAGCTTAAAGGGAATCTGACAGCAAGATTTCCCCCCCCCCCCAAACTATTTATATGTGCATATATAGCTCTTTCAAAGACAAGTCCAGTAGTACCTTTACGTGGCTAGCCTGTTCCTCTGTTACTGAGAAATAAGCATTTAAATTGAAAGGGCAAATGAGGCTAAAGGACTATGGTAGATTTGAAGCCCGTTTCACTCCAGCTCTATTCCCCTCCTAGCTCCTCCTACTCCTGCCTCACAGCCTTATCAGTCAAGCAAGAGAAGGTGGCGCTGGGCGAGGAATAGAGTTGGACTGACAGAGGTTTCAGATTTACAGCCTCATTTGCATATCAATTCAAAGGCTGATTTATCGGTAACTGAGGAATGGACTGGCCATGTAAAGGTAGTGCTGAACTTGTCTTTGAAAGAGCTACATGCACATATAATATAATATAATAGTTTGGGTTGTAAAAACATGTTGACAGGTTCCCTTTAATTTTTAAAAATCTTGAAAGTGGCCTGTATAACAAGTGTTTATTGAGATGTGGATCATAATTTCATGGTTTGGACTGGCAAAGTACACTGAAATTATGACTCTGATTCAGCAAAGCTTTTACGCCAGAAAACTGGTGTAAAAAATTTTGAAAAGTTGCTAAATATTTGAGCAATAGTTGAGACTGTTGAGTTTTTGTTTACACAATTTTTGCCCACCTCCGACAAAGTGGGAAGAACTAGGGTGGGACGATTGGCATAGCTTACGCCATAAACCTTGCTTCAGTCTCTGACTGGAGTAAGATCTCTGGCGAGGCGCATGCCACTTTGCGCATCATCTAATTAATTAAAATGCATGTGCCTCTTAATGAATCAGGTGTTTTGCACTCCACCATGTCCCCTTATGAAGACCATCATTAAAAACACCGGTCTAGATGAATTGGGTTCTAAGAGTTTCACCTATAGAAACCTGTACACTTTCAGTAAAAGTGTGTGCAGTTTTTCTGTGTGATTATAAGCTTTGTAGAACAAACCACTATATATGCGGACACACTAATTATGAATGTTAAAAAAAATTAAGCCTGTGAAACTTTATGATTAAATAATAGAGTTGAGCAAAAAGACTTACAGGACACTGAGCCAACAGCTACGTTGTGGATCCTTGATAGTTAGACCAGAGAACCTCCTCTACCTGCCAACATCTGTGAACCTCCTCTACCTGCCAACATCCATGGCGCATCTTTTGAGGTGCAAGATTATTGTGGTAGCGAGACTAACTTATGACGTGGTGCCAGGAATGTCAGTAGGTAGGAAGACGTTCACAGGGCTCTGATCAATGATCTTATCAGCAGAGGAGTTCATTTGTTATTATTTATACGGTATGTTTTTTGTGTCTACCTGAATAAGACATCATTTTGCAGCTTAGTTTCACTAGCTCTAACAAAGGTTTTTAGGTGCTGACAAATCTTAGGTTTCTTAAAGGGGTTGACCCCTTTCAGAAAATCCCGGTCACTGGGTGCAGTATGTTCTAAAAAAACAAACCGCACTTCACTCATGGTCCCCGTACAACCACTGAGTCTCCGCTCCTAGTGTCTGATGTTACATCAACAGCCAATCACTGAGCGAGAAAAGCTGTTGAGCTCAGTGATTGGCTGCCATGCTGTCAACATGACGTCAGCGCTGCAGCCAGTATCAGATAACGGGAGCAGAATGGGAGACACAGAGCTAGACCCGGGCGAGTAACGCATGTTTTTTTTTTTTTTTAATAATAATAAACTGTGCCCAGGAAGCGGAATTTTCAATAGGGGGACAACCAATTTAAGAAACAGGATATTATGAAAATGTCTTCCCTGTACCAAGTGTATGTCCAATACAAGTGAGACACCAACTATACTGCATCCTGAATATAGAAGAAACACATGTACCCTATATAGTCTAAAAATTTAAAATTCAGAGTATAAGTTACTAGATAACAACAAACTTAGCTATAAAAGCAAAACAAATCGTATCTGCATTTTATAAAAAGAAAACTAGGGGGATAAATGGTATTATCAAGCTGAGAGGTGCATGACCTGGAAGCCGGACTCCTCCTGTACATCTGGCATAGCAGCCAGCTCACCATCTGTGCCAGACACAAAACACAGAGATCATCCTCATCATGTCCTAGACTTCTACCCAAAAAGCAGTGAAAGAAGCCGCATGACTACATGGACGGCACAAAGACTATTTGATATGGCTTGGGCTCTTATTTTTACACATTTGTAGTTATCTGTAATTTAAGACAATAGTTTTCCTTCATGAGTGTGTATCTACATGGAAGAGATTGTTTTTAGGTCACAAGCATATTAGTTAGGTTGGTTATAATCTTTATTTAGAATTTTATTTTGAATTCTTACTCCAATTCAATATCTCTAAAACTAACCTACACATACCATTTTCTGGTTGTACAAATCTCTGGTATGACACTTTTTGTTAATAATTATTTTTAAAATTGTTGTCACTTTCTTTCCTTAAATTTTTTCTTTTTCTTCTTTGAGAGATGTATTTCCTATATGAATGCATGCAAATTAAAGGGGTAATCCATCTCTGCTCACTTCTACATTATCTCCTGCCCTGCTCATATACAATGTGGATGTGCAAGGAGCCAGAAGTACCTCTTCCACATGACCGGGCCCATCCTCTCTTCAGGCTCATTCTCTAACTTGCAATCGACTCTGAGCAAAAGACTAGCTTGTGCAATGTCTCCCATACACATGGCAGCACACGTGGTTGGATTCCTCGTCGTCGTCACTTAGTTAGCACATAGACAGAAGCAGCAGCATGGAGAAAATTATACAGCTGTACTGAGTAATATAGCTGTGCATGCAGCTCTTAGGTGAGGTAAAAGACTTGTTAGAAGCTCAGCAGAATCTTTCGGAGTATCACTCTGTTTTCTCATTTTTCTCCTCAATGCTCTTACCTCTCCATAGAGTGCAGCAGGGGGTATTAAACAGACACCTCACTAATCTTGCAGACCCTACTGTCTTGAGCAAGACAGACTTGAATTTTTCTTTTTCATAGAGAATAGTGAGCTCAGAGGGGAGAGAATTCTCTGATAAGATATATGATAAAGTTTCTAATAATTGCCTGTACTATTGATTTATGCAGTTTTTTGAAAGTAAAGACCAATGACCAATTTAAATAGTACCTGTCACCTCTTCTGATGTACGTGGTTTAGAAAATACTGTACATGTATTCCTCATAAACTAACCATTCTGAAGCAGCTTTTATATACTGCATTGTACTACAGGTTTCACTGCTAATCCTCCTAGAAATTTATGAACAAGTTGATAACCTGGAGTTATCAGTTGGTATGGTGTTCCTCAACACCATTACACTTTTTAATCAGTGGTAACAGTGTCCGAGAATGTATGGACATGCCCTTTTGACAGGAAGAAATACCCCTGTAACAACCCGTTGACACCCAGTTGGCAATTCATTCATAAATACAGTGGGGAAAATAAGTATTTGATACACTGCCGCTTTTGCAACTTTTCCCACCTACAAAGAATGGAGAGTGTGTAATTTTGCATGCACATCAATTTACATGCATTTTGCATGCATATCAATTTACGTTTCAGTTCAGACTCCCAGGTTTTTTCTTTGTAGTTTAGTGTGCTTTAGTGCATATAAGGGTGTGGCCGCCCTTTGTCTGAGCTGAAAGGTTCATTCTGCCTCTCATGTCTATGCTTCTACTAGGTGTTCAGTCTCTCTGTCCTTAACCATATGTATGTCACTTGATAAATGGTAAGGTTTTAATATTAGAGTTAAGACTGTCCCATAAGGGTTACCGTGACGTGGTGGGATGGCTTTTACATTATTTTGATCAAAATTATGCTAACTAAATACCCTTTATTATTTATCATTATTTTTGCACTGTGCGATTTATCCATTTACTTCCAGTTATTTTGGTATTTTGCTTGTCTTTGGATTTTCTGTCTAGTGGCCTTATGTGAACATGCATTTACATTTTGCATGCACATCAATTTACGTTTCAGTTCAGACTCCCAGGTTTTTTCTTTGTAGTTTAGTGTGCTTTAGTGCATATAAGAGTGTGGCCGCCCTTTGTCTGAGCTGAAAGGTTCATTCTGCCTCTCAGGTCTATGCTTCTACTAGGTGTTCAGTCTCTCTGTCCTTAACCATATGTATGTCACTTGATAAATGGTAAGGTTTTAATATTAGAGTTAAGACTGTCCCATAAGGGTTACCGTGACGTGGTGGGATGGCTTTTACATTATTTTGATCAAAATTATGCTAACTAAATACCCTTTATTATTTATCATTATTTTTGCACTGTGCGATTTATCCATTTACTTCCAGTTATTTTGGTATTTTGCTTGTCTTTGGATTTTCTGTCTAGTGGCCTTATGTGAACATGCATTTACATTTTGCATGCACATCAATTTACGTTTCAGTTCAGACTCCCAGGTTTTTTCTTTGTAGTTTAGTGTGCTTTAGTGCATATAAGAGTGTGGCCGCCCTTTGTCTGAGCTGAAAGGTTCATTCTGCCTCTCAGGTCTATGCTTCTACTAGGTGTTCAGTCTCTCTGTCCTTAACCATATGTATGTCACTTGATAAATGGTAAGGTTTTAATATTAGAGTTAAGACTGTCCCATAAGGGTTACCGTGACGTGGTGGGATGGCTTTTACATTATTTTGATCAAAATTATGCTAACTAAATACCCTTTATTATTTATCATTATTTTTGCACTGTGTGATTTATCCATTTACTTCCAGTTATTTGGGTATTTTGCTTGTCTTTGGTTTTTCCGACCTCACTAATCTTGCAGACCCTACTGTCTTGAGCAAGACAGACTTGAATTTTTTTTTCATAGAGAATAGTGAGCACAGAGGGGAGAGAATTATCTGATAAGATATACGATAAAGTTTCTAATAATTGCCTGTATTATTGATTTATGCAGTTTTTTGAAAGTACAGACCAATTTAAATAGTACCTGTCACCTCTTCTGATGTACGTGGTTTAGAAAATACTGTACTTGTATTCCTCATAAACTAACCATTCAGAAGCAGCTTTTATATACTGCATTGTACTACACATTTCACTGCTAATCCTCCTAGAAATTTATGAACAAGTTGATAACCTGGAGTTATCAGTTGGTATGGTGTTCCTCAACACCATTACACTTTTTAATCAGTGGTAACAGTGTCCGAGCATGTATGGACATGACCTTTTGACAGGAAGAAATACCCCTGTAACAACCCGTTGACACCCAGTTGGCAATTCATTCATAAATACAGTGGGGAAAATAAGTATTTGATACACTGCCGCTTTTGCAACTTTTCCCACCTACAAAGAATGGAGAGTGTGTAATTTTGCATGCACATCAATTTACATGCATTTTGCATGCATATCAATTTACGTTTCAGTTCAGACTCCCAGGTTTTTTCTTTGTAGTTTAGTGTGCTTTAGTGCATATAAGGGTGTGGCCGCCCTTTGTCTGAGCTGAAAGGTTCATTCTGCCTCTCATGTCTATGCTTCTACTAGGTGTTCAGTCTCTCTGTCCTTAACCATATGTATGTCACTTGATAAATGGTAAGGTTTTAATATTAGAGTTAAGACTGTCCCATAAGGGTTACCGTGACGTGGTGGGATGGCTTTTACATTATTTTGATCAAAATTATGCTAACTAAATACCCTTTATTATTTATCATTATTTTTGCACTGTGCGATTTATCCATTTACTTCCAGTTATTTTGGTATTTTGCTTGTCTTTGGATTTTCTGTCTAGTGGCCTTATGTGAACATGCATTTACATTTTGCATGCACATCAATTTACGTTTCAGTTCAGACTCCCAGGTTTTTTCTTTGTAGTTTAGTGTGCTTTAGTGCATATAAGAGTGTGGCCGCCCTTTGTCTGAGCTGAAAGGTTCATTCTGCCTCTCAGGTCTATGCTTCTACTAGGTGTTCAGTCTCTCTGTCCTTAACCATATGTATGTCACTTGATAAATGGTAAGGTTTTAATATTAGAGTTAAGACTGTCCCATAAGGGTTACCGTGACGTGGTGGGATGGCTTTTACATTATTTTGATCAAAATTATGCTAACTAAATACCCTTTATTATTTATCATTATTTTTGCACTGTGCGATTTATCCATTTACTTCCAGTTATTTGGGTATTTTGCTTGTCTTTGGTTTTTCCGACCTCACTAATCTTGCAGACCCTACTGTCTTGAGCAAGACAGACTTGAATTTTTTTTTCATAGAGAATAGTGAGCACAGAGGGGAGAGAATTATCTGATAAGATATACGATAAAGTTTCTAATAATTGCCTGTATTATTGATTTATGCAGTTTTTTGAAAGTACAGACCAATTTAAATAGTACCTGTCACCTCTTCTGATGTACGTGGTTTAGAAAATACTGTACTTGTATTCCTCATAAACTAACCATTCAGAAGCAGCTTTTATATACTGCATTGTACTACACATTTCACTGCTAATCCTCCTAGAAATTTATGAACAAGTTGATAACCTGGAGTTATCAGTTGGTATGGTGTTCCTCAACACCATTACACTTTTTAATCAGTGGTAACAGTGTCCGAGCATGTATGGACATGACCTTTTGACAGGAAGAAATACCCCTGTAACAACCCGTTGACACCCAGTTGGCAATTCATTCAAAAATACAGTGGGGTAAATAAGTATTTGATACACTGCCGTTTTTGCAAATTTTCCCACCTACAAAGAATGGAGAGGTGTGCAATTTTTATCGTAGGTACATTTCAACTGTGAGAGACAGAATCTAACAATAAAAAAGAGAAAATCACATTGTATGATTTTTACAAAATTAAATTGTATTTTATTGCATAAAATTAGTATTTCATCACCTACCAATCAGCAAGAATTCTGGCTCTCACAGACCTGTTAGTTTTTCTTTAAGAAGCCCTCCTACTCTGAACTCATTACCTGTATTAATTGCACCTGTTTGAATTCGTTACCTGTATAAAAGACACCTGTTCACACACTCAATCACACTCCAACATCTCCACCATGACCAAGACCAAAGAGCTGTCTAAGGACACAAGAGACAAAATTGTAGACCTGCACAAGGCTGGGATAGCCTACAGGACAATAGGCAAACAGCTTGGTGAGACGGCAACTGTTGGCACAATTATTAGAAAATGGAAGAAGCACAAGATGACTGTCAATCTTCCTTGGTCTGGGGCTCCATGGAAGATCTCACCTCATGGGGTAAGGATGATTCTGAGAAAGGTCAGGAATCAGCCCAGAACTACATGGGAGGACCTGGTCAGCAACACACTAAGGTGTTATGGATTAAAATCCTGCAAGGCATGCATGGTCCCCCTGCTCACGCCAGCACATGTTCAGGCCCATTTGAAGTTTGCCAATTACCACCTGGATGACCCAGAGGAGACAAGGAAGGTCACGTGGTCAGACGAGACCAAAATAGAACTTTTTAGTATCAACTCCACTCGCCGTGTTTGGAGGAAGAAGGATGAGTACAACCCCAAGAACACCATCCCAACTGTGAAGCATGGTGGGGGGAAACATCATACTTTGGAGGTGCTTGGCCAGCAACCTCCTTTCCTCAGTAAGATCATTGAAGATGGGTCGTGGCTTGGTCTTCGAGTATGACAATGACCCGAACCACACAGTCAGTGTAACTGAGCAGTGGAGTACAACCCCAAGAACACCGACCCAATCGTGAAGCATGGTGGGGGAAACATCATACTTTTGGGTGCTTTTCTGCAAAGGGGACAGGATGACAGCATCGCATTCAAGGGAGGATGGATGGGGTCATTTATCGCGAGATTTTGGCCAACAACGTCCTTCCCTCAGTAAGAGCACTGAAGATGGGTCATGGCTGGCTCTTCCAGCATGACAATGACCCGAAACACACAGCCAGGGCAACTAAGGAGTGGCACTGTAAGAAGCATTTCAAGGTCCTGGAGTAGCCTAGCCAGTCTCCAGACCTGAACTCAAATCTTTGGAGGGAGCTGAAACTCTATGTTGCCCAGCGACCGCCCCAAAACCTGAAAGATCTGGAGAACATCTGTATGGAGTGGGCCAAAATCCTTACTGCAGTGTGTGCAAACTTGGTCAAGATCTACAGGAAACGTCTGGCCTCTGTAATTGCAAACAAAAGTTTCTGTACCAAATATTAAGTTCTGTTTTTCTATTGTATCAAATACTTATTTCATACAATAAAATGCAAATTAATTATGTAAAAACCATAAAAAAAATCCAGAAAATCATATTGTAAGATTCTCTCTCACAGTTGAAGTGTACCTACGATAAAAATTACAGACCTCTCCATTCTTTGTAGGTGGGAAAATGTGCAAAATTGGCAGTGTATCAAATACTTATTTTCCCCACTGTATCTAGAAGAAATACTAACAGAACGGCAAACCACAGAGTAATAAGAATAGATACTTAGAAATACATCATCTTGCACTATTTGTTCTATTAATTAACGGGTGCCATAATTGAAAGTAGACAAACTCCATTATAGTCAATCTGGCGCTGTTTGCATCTTTTATGCAACACAACTGTCCGGTGCATGAATTCCGTTTTTTTGTTCCCAAAAAGAAACAGAGAAATGAAATTAAAAACAATGGTGTGAATAGAGCTGTAAAAATTGTCATGAGAGCTGTTAACCAGGGTCCTAGATTCACAAACTGACTATATAGTGGTATAATTTATTAGTTGTGCATCATTGCTTACTAGACAACTTTGTTATTCATAAGTATGACAGAAACAGCCGAGTACAGGAAAACATTTTATTCTTTTTTTTTTAATCTCTGCAAAATACAATCAGTCATACAACATATACTACACTGAACTAAATGTGTAATTTAATCTGGAAGTGTCCTGGAGGAGGGTGAAAAAACTTTTTAGATACCATCTGCTATTTTTTTTAAATTAGGGATTAAAAGCTTTGCAAGTAAACTACACACCAGGCTAATATTGTGGAGTAACCATGTCATATTTCTAACTTGTTGGTTATACCATGACTGTTATAGCATTTCCTCAGCACCTATTAATTTTGGTTTCTAATTTCCAAACATTAATAGATTAAAGAAAATATGGAAATTCGATATGTATATAACTTTGATAGCATATTGCGGAGTTTCCTGCTTTGTGCCATACTAAATGAACCAAGCATCCTTTTATCCTCTAATCATGCATGAATACTAGTCCTCTCAGAAACCCAGTCAAAGTTTGACCTTATTTTAGGAACTATTTATAGGGATTAGTTGTACACCTCAATCAGAGGCTGACCAGACAGCATTATGTTGTAGGAGGGCAGATTGGAAGCCACCAATATATTAATCCTATTACGAAAAGAAGCAGGAACCACCTGTTCTTGGCTTTTGTCATAAGGACTTTGAGGGTAGCTAACACCAGCCACGATAAGGGAGATGAGAATCTCTCTATGAACAACTTCATTTCCCATTTAGATTGTGGTAAAATACTGAAATTACTATAAATAAAGTAGTGAATATATATATATATTATAAACAATTTCCAATATTAAACACTATATATACAGTGGGGGAAATAATTATTTGATCCCTTGCTGTTTTTGTAAGTTTGCCCACTGATAAAGAAATGAACAGTCTATAATTTTAAGGGTAGGTTAATTTAACATTGAGAGATAGAATATACAAACGAAAATCACATTGTATAAATTAGATACATTTATTTGCATTTTGCAGTGAGAAATAAGTATTTGATCCCCTACAAACCATTATGAGTTCTGGCTCCTACAGACCAGTTAGACGCTCCTAATCAACTCGTTACCTGCATTAAAGACAGCTGTCTTACATAGTCACCTGTATAAAAGACTCCTGTCCAAAGACTCAATTAATCAGTCAGACTCTAACCTCTACAACATGGGCAAGACCAAAGAGCTTTCTAAGGATGTCAGGGACAAGATCATAGACCTGCACAAAGCTGGAATGGGCTACAAAACCATAAGTAAGACGCTGGGTGAGAAGGAGACAACTGTTGGTGTAATAGTAAGAAAATGGAAGAAATACAAAATGACTGTCAATCGACATCGATCTGGGGCATCATGCAAAATCTCACCTCGTGGGGTATTCTTGATCATGAGGAAGGTGAGAGATCAGCCTAAAACTACACGGGGATAATTTGTTAATGATCTCAAGGCAGCTGCGACCACAGTCACCAAGAAAACCATTGGTAACACATTACGCCTTAAAGGTTTAAAATCCTGCAGTGCCCGCAAGGTCCCCCTGCTCAAGAAGGCACATGTGCAGGCCCATCTGAAGTTTTCCAATGAACACCTGGATGATTCTGTGAGTTATTGGGAGAAGGTGCTGTGGTCAGACGAGACAAAAATTGACATCTTTGGCATTAACTCACTCGCCGTGTTTGGAGGAATAAGAAAGATGAGTGCAACCCTAAGAAAATCGTCCCAACTGCGAAGCATTGTGGGGGAAACATTATACTTTGGGGGTGTTTTTCTGCAAAGGGGACATGACGACGGCACCGTACTGCAGGGAAGGTGGATGGGGTCATGTATCACAAGATTTTGGCCAACTACCTCCTTCTCTCAGTAAGAGCATTGAAGATGGCTCGTGGCTGGGTCTTCCAGCAAGACAATGACCCAAAACATACAGACAAGGCAACAAAGGAGTGGCTCAAAAAGAAGCACAGTAAGGTCTTGGAGTGGCCTAGCCAGTCTACAGACGTTAATCCCATAGAAAACCTATGGAGGGAGTTGAAGCTCCGAGTTGCCAAGCGACAGTCTCAAAATCTTAATGATTTAGAGATGATCTGCAAAGAGGAGTGGACAAAAATTCCTCCTGACGTGTGCACAACCCTCATCATCAACTACAAAAAACGTCTGACTGCTGTGCTTGCCAACAAGGGTTTTGCCACCAAGTATTAAGTGCTGTTTGCCAGAGGGTTCAAATACTTATTTCTCACTGTAAAATAAAAAAAATTTATCTAATTTATACAATGTGATTTGCTTGATTTATTTGGATATTCTATATCCAAAAATATGTCTTATATTCTAGGTTCTTCAAAGTAGCCACCTTTTGCTTTAATGACTGCTTTGCACACTCTTGGCATTCTCTTGATGAGCTTCAAGAGGTAGTCACCAGAAATGGTTTTCACTTCACAGGTGTGCCCTGTCAAGTTTAATAAGTGGGATTTCTTGCCTTATAAACGGGGTTGGGACCATCAGTTGTGTTGTGCAGAAGTCTGGTGGATACACAGATGATAGTCCTACTGAATAGACTGTTAGAATTTGTATCATGGCAAGAAAAAAGCAGCTAAGTAAAGAAAAACAAGTGGCCATCATTACTTTAAGAAATGAAGGTCAGACAGTGCGAAAAATAGGGAAAACTTTGAAAGTGTCCCCAAGTGCAGTTGCAAAAACCATCAAGCGCTACAAAGAAACTGGCTCACATGAGGACCGCCCCAGGAAAGGAAGACCAAGAGTCATCTCTGCTTCTGAGGATAAGTTTATCTGAGTCACCAGCCTCAGAAATCACAGGTTAACAGCAGCTCAGATTAGAGACCAGGTCAATGCCACACAGAGTTCAAGCAGCAGACACATCTCTTCAACAACTGTTAAGAGGAGACTGTGTGCAGCAGGCCTTCATGGTAAAATAGCTGCTAGGAAACCACTGCTAAGGACAGGCAACAAGCAGAAGAGACTTGTTTGGGCTAAAGAACACAAGGAATAAACATTAGACCAGTGGAAATCTGTGCTTTGGTCTTATGAGTCCAAATTTGAGATCTTTGGTTCCAACCACCATGTCTTTGTGCAACGCAGAAAAGGTGAACGGATGGACTCTACATGCCAGGTTCCCACCATGAAGCATGGAGGAGGAGGTGTGATGGTGTGGGGTGCTTTGCTGGTGACACTGTTGGGGATTTATTCAAAATTGAAGGCATACTGAAAAAGCACGGCTACCACAGCATCTTGCAGCGGCATACTATTCCATCCGGTTTGCGTTTAGTTGGACCATCATTTATTTTTCAAAAGGACAATGACCCCAAACACACCTCCAGGCTGTGTAAGAGCTATTTGACCAAGAAGGAGAGTGATGGGGTGCTACGCCAGATGACCTGGCCTCCACAGTCACCAGACCTGAACCCAATCGAGATGGTTTGGGGTGAGCTGGACCGCAGAGTGAAGGCAAAAGGGCCAATAAGTGCTAAGCATCTCTGGGAACTCCTTCAAGATTGTTGGAAGACCATTTCCTGTGACTACCTCTTGAAGCTCATCAAGAGAATGCCAAGAGTGTGCAAAGCAGTCATCAAAGCAAAAGGTGGCTACATTGAGGAACCTACAATATAAGACATATTTTTCAGTTGTTTCACACTTTTTTGTTAAGTATATAATTCCACATGTCTTAATTCATAGTTTTGATGCCTTCAGTGTGAATGTACAATTTTAATAATCATGAAAATACAGAAAAATCTTTAAATGAGAAGGTGTGTCCAAACTTTTGGTCTGTACTGTATATATATATATATATATAGCAAATTATATATACATATATAGCAAATTGTCCATAGTATATCTGGGATCTACTCTTCTTTTCAAAACACAGGTCCCTTCATTCCATGTTCCGACTGGTGCAAAAGATACTGTAATTATAGAGGTGACTGTGAACGTGTAGCTTCCTCTATTTATATCTACAGGCGTTCAGAAAACAGCCAAGAGCACTTTTCGGAACTCCCAGTCACAGCTTCACCCGCTATAGCAAAGGATCTCTGGCCCTCTGTTCTGGAGATAGCTGTGGATCCATGAAGTAGGACGCCCATTTATCAGACATTGAAGCCATAAATGACTGCAATGAGACAACACCCTTAAAATAGTATTTGAACTCTGCCATATAATTTCAGTGTTACACACCTGTCCCGGGTCTGGGCTCTGCTCTCTACATCATAGTTTGCTAAACTTTCTTGTGCTCCACGTCGGGCTCTGGAAGTAGCCTGGCGTGCTCCCATCTGTTGAACTTTCTAGGCCTATATAAGGCCTTCCAAGACACACACCTGGGTCTTGGTATTAAAGATTTTCTATTAAGACTTTTAGTTTGTCTGTGCCCAGTTCCTGGCTACAGTTGCAGGATGTCTCTTGGCTGTCTGTGGCTTCCAGTCCCTGAGTTACCAGTCTGCGGTTGTCAGTACCACTGCTACTTGTTTGCAGTCTCCAGGAAGTCTCCTGTCTGCAAGCAGCTTCCATGGTATTCAGACTTTCTATTTACACTGGAGTTCTGTCTGCTCCCTGTTCCTGGTCTTTTAGGACCTCAGCTACGTGTGTCCGCCGGCGGCTTCCAGGATGTCTCCTATTTACCTGTGGCTTCCATGATATTAAGATTTTCTAGTTACTCTGGAGGTTTTTCTGCGGTTGTCAGGATGTCACCTGTCTGTCTGTGGCTTCCTGTCCCTGAGTTTCTTGTCTGCAACTTTCAGTACCACCGCTATCTGTTTGTTTTCTTCAGTATGTTACCTGTCTGTGGCTTTCAGTACCACTACTACTTGTCTGCAGCCTTCGGGACGTCTCCTGTCTGCCTGCAGCTGTCAGTTCCTCAGTTACCCATCTGCCTGCGGCCTTCAGTAACTCTGCTAATGGTCTCCTGTCTGTTATCCATTTACTGCTTTCGTCACCTGTCTGCTGCACTGATGCCCTTTGTCCGTGTGCGCACTGAACCTTGAGCTTAGAGGATCCATGTCACCCTAGTGAGCACCTTTTTTGACATTCAGGTAGAAATAAGAGCGAAAGTTATATACGTATAACTATTGTTATATTACACCTCGTCTGTGCAAATAAAAATTCTGGATGCCCATGTATGTACTGTGTAAACACTAGTGATCAGCAGTCTTCACATCCACATGATCTAAGATAGAGGCAGTCACTTGAATCATCCAAGTGACTACTTCGTCGGCAAGCCAGCCAAACTTTAGTGCAGGCAGCAAACAGTGACTGACTGTACAGGAGCAACTACAAGTTCTATCTAGTCCTTCAACTTTCAGCCTAAATATGTCCATACTCTTATGATGTACCCCTACCGTAAAAAACAATGAACTCTTACTTGAAAGGGACGCGGGATGATGTGCTGGAATTACTAAGAGGTGTCACCATTTGTAGGATCTGTTCCACGACTGACAGCCCACCAGCAGCCCGAAACGATATCTGGTCAGAGGAATTCTTTAGAAAGAGAAAAATAAGCATTTAGTCCAACAAAACGGGAAAAGAAATAAAAACACAAAAGGAAATAAGAACAAAGTTTTAATATTAACATATTACGAACTGATGTGTCTAATTCAAGTACTAACATAAGAGACATTGAAACCACCCAACTTTAGTGACAGCATGCTAATGACCAAGATATTAAAAGAGCTATGCATGGGGACGGTCATTGTAATGTCCAGAGACTTTCTGTTCTCCAGCTGCTGTCAACAGTCTCAAACGAATCAGTAAAATTAAAGTTCAAATGGATTTAAAAAATGAGATAAAAGCTGATGAAGACGCATACATGTAAAGTGTATATGACAACAGTGTCTCTGTGCCATGTGTCTGGCCGGGATAAGCTTGAAAACCTTTTTTACAGTATAGAATAACACAACACACTCCACATAAATACATACTGTTACGCTCGAGCCCGGACTGACTGGCGTGAGCGTGATTAGTGATCTCACTGTACCATGAACCGAGGAGTGCCTGGAGGGGCGTAACTAAGTATCAACCCGATCCGACCAAGGTCGCACAGCGGCTCAGTCGACTCCGTGAACCAAGGAGGAACCGAGCAGAGGGACCAGGTGCTACTCCAGGTCAGACCCCGGTCACAGCTGTTGACCCACACCGGGGAATGCAGGAACAGGCAGGTTAGACTGGCATGTAGACAGGAGAGGTACTGGCAAACACCGCTGGTATGCAGACAGGTGGATATTGACAGGCACAGCTGGTATGCAGACAGGTGGGCACTGGCAGACACGGCTGGCGTGCAGACAGGTGGGCAAAGGCAGGCACGGCTGACATGCAGAGAGGCGGGTACTGGCAGATAAAAACGCAGGCAGGATAGGGACCTGTACAGACTGGGACACAGGAAAGAAGCCGCAGGTGCGGTAGACGAGCAGAGCAGAGCAAAACCCGCAGATGCGGTAGACAAGCTGAGCAGAGCAAAACCCACAGATGCGGTAGACAAGCTGAGCAGAGCAAAACCCGCAGATGCGGTAGACAAGTTGAGCAGAGCAAAACCCGCAGATGCGGTAGACAAGCTGAGAAAAGCAAAACCCGCAGATGCGGTAGACAAGCTGAGCAGAGCAAAACCCGCAGATGCGGTAGACAAGTTGAGCAGAGCAAAACCCGCAGATGCGGTAGACAAGCTGAGCAGAGCAAAACCCGCAGATGCGGTAGACAAGCAAAGCAGAGGAAAACCCGCAGATGCGGTAGACAAGCAGAGCAGAGCAAAACCCGCAGATGCGGTAGACAAGCTGAGCAGAGCAAACCCGCAGATGCGGTAGACAAGCAGAGCAGAGCAAAACCCGCAGATGCGGTAGACAAGCTGAGCAGAGCAAAACCCGCAGATGCGGTAGACAAGCTGAGCAGAGCAAAACCCGCAGATGCGGTAGACAAGCTGAGCAGAGCAAAACCCGCAGATGCGGTAGACAAGCAGAGCAGAGCAAAACCCGCAGATGCGGTAGAACAAGCAGAGCGGAGCAAAACCGCAGGTGCAGCAAACAAGCGAAGCAGAGCGGAACCGCCGGAGCGGTGAACAAGCAGAGCAGAAGGTGAAGACAAACAGGACAGGGCTCTGTTCACATGGAACAGACTGGAAAATACAGGAAGATGGTTAAAACACAGGAGGTAGATACGGAGGCAGGGAAAGGGGACAAGCAGAACCAGATACACACAAGGTACTTACAATGAAGTAGCGAGTGGACACAAACCTCACAAACAGAAGTACAGAGACAACGAGTTGGAGTTAGGTGCAAGTTCAGACACTGCAGGCAAAGGGACGGTACGGATATAGAGAGAAACAAGTAGCGGGCTAGGACACTGTTCAGACAGGAACTGAACCGGAGACACAGGAACGAGCCTGGGAACTCAGCCCCCAGGGTGGCGGAAACAGACTAGAAGTCAGAGATACAGGTAGCGGCCCTGGGTACTCAGCCCCCAGGGTGGTGGAAACAGACTAGAAGTCACAGGTACTGGAAAAGGCCCTGGGTACTCAGCCCCCAGGGTGGCAGACAGACTAGAGTCAGGACAGGACCTGGCACCTCAGTTGAAAAAGACAAACTGAGTGAAAGTGTTGCTCAAGCACCTCCTACTGGGTGGAGGGGGTTTAAGTATCCAGTGACTCACAGCAATAGGCTAGGGACGCATTAGGACTGTGCACACAGTAGCTATAAGAAACAAGCAGAAAGGTGCGCCGACGCCCTAAGCAATCAGACAAGAGACATGGACACAGCAGGAATTGAAACAAAGAGTGCAGCATAGACTGACAGGTAAGATTGCGGTCTTGCATGGTGGGAGGTGGTGCACCATGCAAGCACACAGCCAGGAATGTTACACATACATTATTGGCATTGTGTGGGAGGAAACCCAGTCAAACACGGGAAGAACATACAAACTCCTTGCAGATTATGTCCTTGGTGAGATTTGAACTCAGGACCCCAGCGTTGCAACGCTGCAGTGCTAACCACTGAGCCACCATGCTGCCCGAGTGAAACCTCTTTGAGATGACCACCCAGAATTGCATTGAAGTGGCATTCTAGAGGAGTGGTCTTCTGGAGAGACTTCACTGTACTAAGTGAAGTTGCACACTTTTACCATTCACATCAGAAGACTTTGCCAACATATGAACCGAATATATGAAAATAATGAGAAGTTACTGGAGCCTTATTTTTTTTATTCACACATTTACAAAATGGTTCACACAGAAACAAAAAAAACACCCTCAAATCCAGTCATAAGAACATATAGACACCACTTTTAATTTTATAATGGAGGGGCTGCATCTTAGCAATCTTACAGTACTAAAAGTCAAGAAAAACTTTTTGTTCTATAAAAAGTTCAAAACCGGGACCCAAATGGGAGCAGTTGGTTAACTGTGGAAACTCTGACCTACATAATATCACAGCGCTTGTTATTCGTTTACTGGGTAAGAAAAAACAGCCATGTTCTTATGCCAATTTAGGCCCTATGTATAGGCTGAAAATATCTAAAAAGCAGCCATCTCTAGAAGAAATAAGATAATTCTAATTTCAATCTAAATTCATAAAAACACAGTTAAGAGCATTGACTAATGAATGAGTATAGGGCGACACATCTATGTAATCTATCTAACCTCGCTAAGGAAACTAAAGCCACCCTCCATACACATTAGATGAAACTGAAAGGCCCATGAATCTGATGTGTAGTCAGGATAAAGAAGGATAGAATTTGTATTTCAGGGAGATGAGCCTTTGCCAGATATGTCTGGCTGACACTTTCTCCCCATTGAAAATACATGAACACTCAGTTGAGCTGAGTATGAGGTAGTAATGAGAGATATTTATCTGTCAACTATCTCATGCGTATGGCCACCTTAAAGGGCTAGATAGACATTGCCCAACTAGATTATCAGAAGTTACGTCCTATACAAACTGCACTCTGATAAGTCCTAGAGACCAACACATGTGCAAAGCTAACGTACTGGCTATTATTGCAAACTTTGATTCCTCTTAAGAATAATCAAAAGGACTAGATAATTAGTTATGTCTCTTTATAGTAATCTACGTTAGTCTGTCTAGAAATACTACTACATTCTCCGTATTGCTACACTTAATAGATGGACCAATGTGCACTATCCAATATTCTTCTTACAGACCATGTGTCAGATTTCAATAAAGACTGTTTTACCAGTGGACTGTCAGTTGTTAACTGGCGTTTTCCAAAGGGGTATGTTGTCCATATATACACATAGAGTAATCAATCATTATTCCTTCAAACCCAATTGTGATATGTACAAATGACTACTTGTGCCATCATAAATGTAATTCTATAAATAATGTTCTAACCCATAAGAACGTGGAGTAATAAATAGATATAAAATACATAAAATGAGCTTAGAGCAGACCTGATCAGGCAAGGTCATACTATGCTGGGGAGCTGTGGCGCCATCATATTGGGTGTTGGGGTATCATACTGTGTGTGGGATGGCTGTAGGGATATTAGACTGTGTGTGGGAGGGCTGTGGAAACATCATACTTTGTATGGGAGGGCTGTGGGGACATCATACTCTGTAGAAGGGCTGTGGAGGACATCATACTCTGTAGGAGGGCTGTGGAGGACATTATACTAAGTGTGGTAGGGCTGTAGGGATATCATAGTGTGGGGGGAGCTATTGATCAACATTCAAGGGCTGAATAAAAGGAGCAATAAGATTTATATACCTTATAAAAAGCAGCAAATCATATGGCATTGATTCACTGCTACTGGTAAGATACATGTTACAATCAGCCCTATCGTAATATGTGTTAGCAGCAGCTAGACAGCATACTTAATTCTGCTAAATATTAAGTGATACAATTAATATTAATATAAAATTATAATTAATATGTTAATATTAATATTGACCAGAATTAATTTCAGCTTATTGGTTTGGCCCTCCACAACAGTCATGACCTCTCATGTGGCCCCTTGGGAAAATTAATTGTCCACCACTGGCCTAGAGCAACTATGACATCTTCACGGACACTTATGCCTCACAACAACTCTAATCTGCAGGATGGAATAAACCCAATCGCACTGTTGTGGAGATGTGTACGGTCTTCTCGGTAGAGAAATACTCCGTGTACACATCTACATGTGCTGCTCAATGATCAGCAATGTCCTGGAATGTCCTCTGTGTGTGGCAACCCCAGAGACCTGTTTAAACAGCTAAATGGTCGTCAGTCTCCAGGGCTGGCAGTGTGAGTGACAGCAGACTAATAAGCTTAGCGGCTGCCTTCCAGTAACACTGCCAGGAGGGGGATAACAGGGAGACGACCTGAATTACACTGCATGGGGATCCGTCCAATTTTGACTACAAGTTACAATTACCTCAGCTAATGAAAGGAACAACAGCTGTTAATGTGGAGGGGCTTTTCCCGGGTGAGGGGTCAGGACAGCTTTGTACTTGACTTATTAAGAACAGACAAGGATTGGACAATGCAGCCCTTGACAAAGAAAACAAAAACATCCTAAGTGGATGATATAAAACAAGACTTTTTGGCGGTCCAGCTAACAAATTAAAAAGGACAGGGGGATGCATTCACATGAGGGACAATTTTAAAGGAACCCAATTAAACCACAAGTACGTTTTTGAAATCTGGGAGGTAACTGGAAATCCTGGAAGAAACCCATAAAATGGGGAAGAACATACAAACCACATACAGATATTGTCCTTGGATTGGAACCCAACATAACAATGCTAACTACAGAGTCATTTTATGTATTTATTTTTTGCTAAAAGATAAATTCCTTTAAAAAAACATATATAGATGATAGGATCTACTTCATGTACAGTGGATGGCGGCTGCTTTTGTCTAAACTGCACAGAAAAATTGAACATTGGACATTTTCTTTCTAAGACTGTCTAGGTAGATGAAGAATACTGTACCCTCCAGCTATCCTCTCAGTAGAGAGAAAACACATGGCCTACTACCTGTCTTGTTCCTGCAGGCTTCATGCATGGTTTCATCCAGACACTACATCCTTGAGCAGTCTTCTCATGCCTCCTGCTGCCTAAGAGGGGAAGGACCTAAGGCAGACCTGAGGATCATAGAGCTGTAATGCATCATAGCAGATCACTTTAGTATCTGTACGTACATGAAATCCAAAGTAGTCAACCAGACAGGAGGAGGTAGCTACATTACCTGAAGTATCATAGCCTGCAGGCCACCCTGAGAGGGAGCCACAAGAGCATAAATACAACATTAACAAAGGACTGAAATGCTTCCCAAGTGGCTTTCACACAGAGGAAAAGCCCCATACACATCAGACTAAAGTCAGCCAATGCCACCTGTATCGACAAATCAGAAGTCAATCTAAAGTGTATGAAGGCCAACTGGTTAGCCCTGTTGAATTTCAGTGGGCGATTCTGAAATTCAGGGAAGAGATCAGCCACTGCCAGGAGTATGGTAGTGACTCTTCTCATAAAGAACAGAAGAACGCTCAGCTGAGGAGAACATTACTATATATGTGGAGTCGGGAGAGACAGATGTTGGCCGATAGCTATCTAATGTGTATGGGGCCTTAACATTTCAAAACATTGGTGGGCAATTGGTGATTTGAAAAGGTATTATGAGCATCTCAAGGTCATCCAGTAAATAAAATCTGTCCATGTCATTGTGATGGTCACACAAGGGAGCCAATAACTGCTCTGTAAAAGGTTTTGCCCATAAATGAGCGCAGATCAATTCTATATAAGTTGATTGGAGCTCGTTTAAAGGCCTGTTCACACAGGTAAATAAACACAGTATCGGAACAGAACAGCATGTATATTGTCGGCAGCACACCCCCTGCTTTTGTCGGGTGATGTGCTGTCAAGAACGATGATTTTTAGGTCGACAATCAACAATCCAAATAACGGCCGAGCATTTTGCAATAATAAATGCAGTTAGTGTTGTGAAATACAGTGACAGATCTGCTTTAAAACTTATGTCCTACCCTTAGGGTAGCCGATCAATATTTTGTTGGTTTGGAAGGACCTCAGGCAGACGCAAGTACTATGGAGCTGCAAAGTACCGTTACAGCAGGCAAACAGTTTTTTTGGCCACTTCAGCACCTGTAAACTCATGTAATTCAATGGAGTGAGCCAGGCAGGAAGTGATAACTGGATTAGCTAAAACACTCATTTTAATATCAGGATCATACAGCTATTGTCACATGGATTCTCAAAGTAATTACACAATTTTTCTTACCAAAGTAAGAAATCTATTTAATATTGTATAAAATTTGCCTTCTGAAGTTTCATGACAGATCCGCTTCAAAACTGATGACCTATCTCTAAGATAGGCCAGAAATATTAGATAGGAGGGCATGTGACTGTTTAAGGGGGCTGCCTCATAGTACTAGTCTTTAATATTTACAAGGCTTTATACTGCATAATACCATAACTTTAGTAGCAGCTTTTCTTGATATTGTAGTACAAAAATTAATGACCAATCTAACATCGACTGCCTAGTCTAAGCACAAACATTTTAGAGAATAAAATAATTAATTTTACCTTATTTAAACCTCTATTTATACATTAAATAACTTTATTATCTGGTCCATACTCCACATTAAAGGGGTTGTCTCACCAAGACATCACGTCTTCTCAGGATTTCACACGTATGAGCAGAAGCGGTTCCTGTTTTCACGGACAAGGGTCTTGCTTGTATTACAAGGTCAGACATTTTTATCAATAAGAGCCATGTAATACTACTAGTGTTGAGCGAGCACTAAAATGCTCGGGCCGAGCTCACCGTGATACTCGGGTGCTCGACCCGAGCAACGAGCCCAATGTTAGTCTATGGGAGACACGAGCATTTTTGCGGCGGCACCCCCGGCAGTCTGTAGAAAGCCTAAAAAGTGCCCAAAACGATAGTGACAGTGCTCAAATGACATGGGGACAGCATGGGGATCGCCCCAGGAAGCATTTCTGACACCCAGGTCACTGCTGTCAACAACGTGGTCAGAGTTATTAAGCCACTTTTACGGGCTCACAATAAAACGTTCAAAAACTAAACTGAAACGGTTTTCCTGTGAAATATGTTAAGGAACATCCTTTCCAGGGTAAAGACTTGTGCATAAGGTAAAATAAATAACCCCCCAAAAAAATACTCCTCCACACCTTGGGCTATGTTCACAAGTAGCATTTTTTATGCGTTTTTGCACTTTTGTATTGCTTTCAACCGTGACAAATGCATTCACCGGGAAATGTCATTTTAACATTTTACAACCTTATCTGGCCATGTGCTGTGTGCCACATGCATACAGTGCTGAAAAGACATGGGAACAGCATGGGGAAGACCCCTGGAAGCATCTCTAACACCCAGGTCACTGCCTAAAAGTATGCCCATCAGAAGGGATCCTTGCTGCATCAGAAGATGCAGACTTGCAACTATCCCCGTGCAAGTCCTTGTCTACCTGGGATGGATATTAGTCCTCAGAAGGACTGTTTGTTTGATTTTGCAAGCTTTATAGACCCTACACTACCTATTTCGCAGTATAAATCTCTCCCTAGCTCAGCAGCACTCTCCCTACACTGTCTGATCCGGAGCGACTGTGTCCAAGATGGCGGCACCCGGTTTTAAATACTCGAGGTGACGCCGTATGGCCAGCCAATCACTGTAATGCCCACAACCAACATGGCTGCGGCATTACAGTGACTGGCTAGCAATCCCTGCATGTTCATTGGCTCTGTAAAGAGCGCCAAACATGCAGGGCGGAGACCTGAGCTCCCGCCCGAGTAACCCGAAAATGCTCGGTGCTCGCCGAACATCCCGAGTAGTGAGATGCTCGGGTGAGTACCGAGCAGTGTCGAGCATGCTCGCTCAACACTAATAGAAACGTGTCAGTCACATATAAACAGTTAGGTCCATATATATTTGGACAGAGACAACATTTTTCTAATTTTGGTTCTAGACATTACCACAATGAATTTTAAACAAAACAATTCAGATGCAGTTGAAGTTCAGACTTTCAGCTTTCATTTGAGGGTATCCACATTAAAATTGGATGAAGGGTTTAGGAGTTTCAGCTCCTTAACATGTGCCACCCTGTTCTTAAAGGGACCAAAAGTAATTGGACAGATTAAATAATTGTAAATAAAATGTTCATTTCTAGTACTTGGTTGAAAACCCTTTGTTGGCAATGACTGCCTGAAGTCTTGAACTCATGGACATCACCAGACGCTGGGTTTCCTCCTTTTTGATGCTCTGCAAGGCCTTCACTGCGGTGGTTTTCAGTTGCTGTTTGTTTGCGGACCTTTCTGTCTGAAGTTTAGTCTTGAACAAGTGAAATGCATGCTCAATTGGGTTGAGATCAGGTGACTGACTTGGCCATTAAAGAATATTCCAGGCCAGGACCTCCAAGGCGTACAGAGCGAGTTCATTCCAAGTGTCCAGCTTGGATACCCAATAATTAAAAGGCACAGAGGAATCACGGAGGACGCTGGTACGGTGGGCAAGGTACTCCCTCACCATCTTTTGAAACTTTCCACTCCTTGTGAGAGTACCCTGCGCCTCAGGGCCTGTAAGCTGGGCGGGTCTCAGAAAACTGTCCCAGAACGTTGACAGTGTTCCCCTGCCACTGCTGGATTGGAGTCGCGTCTCTCTCGCCTGTACACCTTGGTTGGGCAAAAAACTGTGACCTCTGCCGCTAGCGTGTTCAGATGGGAAATTTTTTTAAACAGTTCTGCAGCAAGGGCCTTCTGGTACTGCCACATTTTTGTAGACCTCTCCACCTCAGGAATAAGAGAGTGAAAGTTCTCCTTGTAGCGGGGGTCTAAAAGGGTCACCAACCAGTAATGACTGTCACCCAACATTTTGACAACGTGAGGGTCACGGTTAAGGCAGCGTAACAAAGTCAGCCATGCGTGCCAGACTGGTAACCGGCAAGACTTCCGTGTCCTCACCAAGATGACGACTGACCATGCTCTCCTCCTCCTCCTCCCCCCTGTCCTCAGGCCACCCACGCTGAACCGACGGTATGACAATTGTACAGGTACTACCGTCTACAGCGCATGATACCAGCTCCTGTTCTTCCTCCTCCTCTCCCTCATTGTCCCACAATGCACGTTGGGATGAGATGAGGCTGGGCTGCGTGTAATTGCCCGCTACGGCTTCTTGATCCATCTCATCATACTCTGGCTGCAATGCCTCCTCTTTAATTCTCTGCAGAGAGCGTTGCAAAAGACAGACAAGTGGGATGCTGACGCTAATGATGGCGTCATCGTCACTCACCATCTTGGTGGACTCCTCAAAGTTTGTCAGGATGGTACATATATCAGACATCCAGGTCCACTCCTGAGGTCTTATGTGTGGAGTCTGACCTGAATATCGATGGCCTTGTTGCAGCTAGTACTCCACAACTGCTCTCTTCTGCTCACAAATCCTTTGCAACATGTGGAGGGTAGAGTTCCAACGTGTGGGGACATCACACACCAGTCGGTGTGCCGGAAGCTGCAAACGCTGCTGCAACACAGCAAGGGCGGCGGAAGCTGTAGCCGACTTCCGAAAATGAGCTGACAGGCGGTGTACTTTGACGAGCAGATCTGGCAACTCGGGGTACGATTTAAGAAACTGCTGAACCACGAGGTTAAGCACATGAGCCAGGCATGGTACGTGTGTGATCTCGCCTCGCCTCAGAGCCGCCAGCAGGTTACGGCCATTGTCACACACGACCATGCCGGGATGTAGGTTCAGCGGTCTCAGCCACAGATCTGCCTGCTCTTTCACAGCTGTCCACAACTCACAATCAGTGTGAGGTTTATCACCTAAGCTTATGAGTTTCAGCACAGCCTGTTGCCGCTTGGCTGAGGCAGTACTGCAGTGCTTCCAGCTTGTAACTGATGTGGTGATATCTGAGATGGAGGCTGAACATGAGGAAGAGGATGATGCTCAGGAGCTGTACACTGTAGGGGCAACTCTGACTGACATAGGGCCCGCAATCCTCGGTGTGGGGAGGATGTGTTCCGTTCCAAGGTCCAACTGGGTCCCGGCTTTCACTATGTTTACCCAGTGTGCCGTCAGGGAGATGTACCGTCCCTGGCCACAAGCACTTGTCCACGTGTCCGTTGTCAGGTGGACTCTACCAGTAACTGCGCTGTTGAGGGCACGGCAGATGTTTTGGGACACGTGCTTGTGTTGTGCGGGGATGGCACACCGGGCAAAATAGTGTCGGCTGGGGACCGAGTACCGAGGGACGGCCACCACCATAAGGTTGCGGAAGGATTCCGTCTCCACCAGCCTAAAAGGCAGCATTTCCAACGCAAGCAGTTGTGAAATGTGCGAATTTAGGACTGTGGCCTGTGGGGCCTTGGGTGCGAATTTGCGCTTTCGTTCAAAGGTCTGGGATATGGACAATTTAACGCTGCGGTGGGACGTGGACGTTGATGCTGTTTCTTGAGAAACTGCCAAACAAGTGAAGACTGAGAGGAGGGGGCATCTTTGTATGCAGTATGGACAGGGGATTGCCTTGCGCGCACAACAGGGGGTTCTCTTACACGCACAACAGCGGAAGAAGCAGTAGTGACACACGCTGACACTGGTCGTGGACCCTGGGGTTCGCCCCACAAAGTCGGGTGCTTTGCTGCCATGTGCCTGATCATGCTGGTGGTGGTCAGGCTGGTAGTTTTGTCACTCCTGCTGATGCTGGCCTGGCAGGTGGTACAAATGGCCTTTTTGGGGTTAACAGCAGAGTCTTTAAAAAAATTCCAGACTCTGGAAGACCTACCGGTTGTACTGGCAGCGTCCCTCGTGTTGGTGTTACGGGGAACGGTTGCCCGCCTTCTGTCTGCGGCCACCACACTGCTTCTTCCTGCCTGTTGGGGTACTCTGCCTCCCTCCCCCTGTGTGCTGCTGGCCTCGCTCTGCGTGTCCTCCTGCCACGTTGGGTCAGTTACTAGATCATCCATCACCTCCTCCTCTTCCACTTCCGCACCACGGTCCTCCTCCTCACTTCATGGCAATTGTGTCTCGTCATCGTCCACCTCTTGTGACAAATTGCCAGCGTTGCCTTCCTGTGGCCGTGGCTGTTCAAATATTTGGCCATCGCTACATGGGATCTTCTCTTCCCACACTTCAAGCGGAGCAGCCGAGGGGCCCAAATATGGAAATGGACCAGTGAACAGCTCTTCAGAGTGTCCAACTGTGGGATCAGTTGCTGTCTGACGACACTCGGCATGGTGGGAGGAAAGAGCATCAGGGTGAGGAGGAGTATGCGGTCGAGACTCACGGCTACTAAGACTTGACCGTGTGGAAGACAGACTGGAGGTGGTGGTGCCCAGGTGACTGGAAGTATTATCTGCTATCCAATTAATAACCTGTTCACACTGATCAGTTGGCAATAGTGGTGTTGTTGTGTGCTTCCCTAGTAATTCGGTCAAGAACTGGAAGCGAGAAGATGTGGCTGTTGGTTGTGGCACATTTTCACCTTGGCCACGGCCCCGTCCTCTGCACTCACCATCACCAGAACGTCCCTTGCCACGCGCCTTGCCCATTGTAAATGAAGTAAAATAGCTTACTCTCGCACTATCAATGGCAAAAGGGTAATAAAAAGGAGAATAGAACCGTGGAAGAGGAAAACCATAGTTCTAGTTCTCTGGCCTACACCAGAATCTTTTAAACAGATATATTTGTGTCTGAACAGTCAGCGAGACACTCAAACTGTTTTTTTTTTATGTAAAAAAGGCAAAAAGGTGGATTACACCCAGATTTGAACCGTGGAAGAGGAAAACCACAGTTCTAGTTCTCTGGCCTACACCAGAATCTTTTAAACAGATATATTTGTGTCTGAACAGTCAGCGAGACACTCAAACTGTTTTTTTTTTATGGAAAAAAGGCAAAAAGGTGGATAATACCCAGATTTGAACCGTGGAAGAGGAAAACCACAGTTCTAATTTCCTGGCGCATACCAGACTTTTTTAAATAGATATATTTGTGTCTGAACAGTCAGCGAGACACTCAAACTGTTTTTTTTTATGGAAAAAGGCAAAAAATTGGATAATACAGAGATTTGAACCGTGGACCTGCAAAACCACAGTTCTAGTTATCTGGCCAAAACCAGACTCTTTTAAACAGATATATTTGTGCCTGAACACTCACAGACACACTCAATTTTTTTTTTTTGGGGAAAAAATACCAAAAGGTTAATAAGACGGGTATTTGTACAGTCTGACTGAGGAAAAAAAAAAAAAAAGAGGATTTAAATGAAAAAAAAAAGGATTTTTCAGGGCCCCTGAGACCTGGGGCTAAGTCTAGCAATTTGAGTAGCAGCAGTACACAGGACTGTAATGCAGTGTTTGTTGGTATAACCACTGCGTCTCCTATACAGCCTGCCTGCCTGCCTGCCTGATATCTGGGATGGATATTAGTCCTCAGAAGGACTGTTTGTTTGATTTTGCAGGCTTTAGAGACCCTACACTACCTACTTCGCAGTATAAATCTCTCCCTAGCTCAGCAGCACTCTCCCTACACTGTCTGATCCGGAGCGACTGTGTCCAAGATGGCGGCGCCCAGTTTTAAATACTCGAGGTGACGCTGTGCGGCCAGCCAATCAGTGACTGGCTGGCAATCCCTGCATGTTCATTGGCTCTGTAAAGAGCGCCAAACATGCAGGGCGGAGACCCAAGCTCCCGCCCGAGTAACCCGAAAATGCTCGGTGCTCGCCGAGCATCTCGAGTAGTGAGATGTTCGGACGAGTACCGAGCAGTGTCGAGCATGCTCGCTCAACACTAAATACTACACTTCTACTACAGCGGAAATACCTGCTGGCGGCAGCTTCTCCGGGAACAATCAGCAGTTTGCAGGAAGTGTAGTGGACGCCTTTTGAAATAGGATGTATGGACAATGCCTTTACAACTCTCAGTTTTTTTTACTATGACTCCCAGTATAAAACAATATTAAACATTATTTTACGTATTGCACATATATATATGTACACACGTGGTCAAAATTGTTGGTACCCCTCGTTTAATGAAAGAAAAACCCACAATGGTCACAGAAATAACTTGAATCTGAAAAAAGTAATAATAAATTAAAAATCTATGAAAATGAACAAATGACAGTCAGACATTGCTTGTCAACCCAGCTTCCACAGAATATAAAAAAAAAAAAATAAACTCATGAAATAGGCCTGGACAGAAATGATGGTACCCCTGAAAATAATGTGACAAAAGGGACATGTTAAATCAAGTTGTGTCCACTAATTAGCATCACAGGTGTCTACAATCTTGTAATCAGTCAGTGGGCCGTATATAGGGCTGCAGATACTCACTGTGCTGTTTGGTGACATGGTGTGTACTACACTCAACATGGACCAGAGGAAGCAAAGGAAAGAGTTGTCTCAGGAGATTAGAAAGAAAATTATAGACAAGCATGTTAAAGGTAAAGGTTATAAGATAATCTCCAAGCAGCATGATGTTCCTGTGACTACAGTTGCACATATTATTCAGAAATTTAAGATCCATGGGACTGTAGCCAACCTCCCTGGATGTGGCCGCAGGAGGAAAATCGATGACAAATCAAAGAGACGGATAATACGAATGGTAACAAAAGAGCCCAGGATAACTTCTGAAGAGATTGAAGGTGAACTTCAAGCACAAGGAACATCAGTGTCAGATCGCACTATCCGTTGTTGTTTGATACAAAGTGGACTTCAAGGGAGACGACCAAGGAGAACACCATTGTTGAAAAAGAATCTTAAAAAAGCCAGACTGGAATTTGCCAAACTACATGATGACAAGCCACAAAACTTCTGGGAGAATGTCCTATGGACAGTTAAGACAAAAATGGAAGCTTTTGGCAAGGCACATCAGCTCTATGTTTACAGATAGAAAAATGAAACATATCAAGAAAAGAACACTGTCCCTACTGTGAAACATGGAGGAGGCTCTGTTATGTTCTGGGGCTGCTTTGCTGCATCTGGCACAGGGTGTCTTGAATCTGTGCAGGGTACAATGAAATCTCAAGACTATCAAGGGATTCTAGAAAGAAATGTGCTGCCCAGTGTCAGAAAGCTTGTTCTCAGTCGAGGGTCATGGGTCTTGCAACAGGATAATGAACCAAAACACACAGCTAAAAACACCCAAGAATGGCTAAGAGGAAAACATTGGACTATTCTGAAGTGGCCTTCTATGAGCCCTGACCTAAATCCTATTGAGCATCTTTGGAAAGAGCTGAAACATGCTGTCTGGAAAAGGCAACCTTCAAACACGAGACAACTGGAGCAGTTTTCTCATGAGGAGTGGGCCAAAATACATGTCGAGAGGTGCAGAAGTCTCATTGACAGTTACAGGAATCGTCTGATTGCAGTGATTGCCTTAAAAGGTTGTTCAACAAAATATTAAGTTAAGAGTACCATCATTTCTGTCCAGGCCTATTTCATGAGTTTAATTTTTTTAAAAATTCTGTGGAAGCAGGAAAGCAATGTCTGACTTTCATTTGTTCATTTTCATAGAGTTTTAATTTATTATTACTTTTGTCAGATTCAAGTTATTTCTGTGACCATTGTGGGTTTTTCTTTCATTAAACGAGGGGTACCAACAAGTTTGACCACGTGTGTATACATTATATATATGTATATATATATATATAAAATATAACCGGAGATGTGTCCTTCTGTCCGAAGCCGGAGTCAGCGCATTTGCACTACGGCGCCATTTAATTGAAGACACTGTGTTTGCAAATTTGCAGACACAGTGTCTTCAAGAAAATGGGACCGGACATATTGGGATGTGCATGCGTTGAGTCGGCCACCATTTTATTGAAGAATTCAAATACCTTGCATTTCCAAAAGTGACTGAGCGGCGCTATCGCTGTCCGCTCATCCCCATCACGTGACCCCCGGCTGCAGCTGCCTCTGATGTCCGGTGATGTCACGCCGCAAGCCCGCGCGATGCTGGGCTGTGATGTGCGGTGCAACTACGCCCACAGCCCGGTCACTCAGGGAGATTGGGTCCTGCCTCGATGATGCCGGGTCAGCTTTCAATTCTGGAAGTTGACGTGGCATCACCGGACATCAGAGGCAGCTGCTGCCAGGGGTCATGTGATGGGGATAAGCGGACATCGATAGCGCAGCTCACAGGCATATTTGGAAACGCAAGGTACAGGTACATCCCACTAAATTAGAATATCATCAAAAAGTTAATTTATTTCAGTTCTTCAATACAAAAAGTGAAACTCATATATTATATAGAGTCATTACAAACAGAGTGATCTATTTCAAGAGTTTATTTCTGTTAATGTTGATGATCATGGCTTACAGCCAATGAAAACACAAAAGTCATTATCTCAGTAAATTAGAATACTTTATAACAGCTTTAAAAATTATGTTAAAATCCAAAATGTTGGCCTACTGAAATGTATGTTCAGTAAATGCATCCAATACTTCGTAGGGGCACCTTTTGCATCAATGCGGCGTGGCATGGAGGCGATCAGCCTGTGGCACTGCTGAGGTGTTATGGAAGCCCAGGTTGCTTTGATAGCAGCCTTCAGCTCGTCTGCATTGTTGGGTCTGGTGTCTCTCATCTTCCTCTTGACAAGGAAGATCATGTGAGTTTGCTGGCCAATCAAGCACAGTGATGCTGTTGTTTTTAAACCAGGTATTGGTACCTTTGGCAGTGTGGACAGGTGCCAAGTCCTGCTGGAGAATGAAATTTCCATCTCCAAAAAGCTTGTCGGCAGAGGGAAGCATGAAAAGCTCTAAAACTTCCTGGTAGACGGCTGCGCTGACTTTGGCCTTGATAAAACACAGTGGACCTACACCAGCAGATGACATAGCTCACCAAACCATCACTGATTGTGGAAACTTCACACTAGACCTCAAGCAGCTTGGATTGTGTGCCTCTCCACGTTTCCTCTAGACTCTGGGACCTTGATTTCCAAATGAAAATTGGAACTCTGGGACCTTGTGGAGTGTGTCAGTGACTGCCTTCTGGACATCTGTCACGTCAGCAGTCTTCCCCATGTTTGTGGAGCCTATTGAAACAGACTAATGGACCTTTTTAAACGCTTAGGAAGCCTTTGCAGGTGTTTTTTTGTTAATTATTTCAATTTACTGAGATAATGACTTTCATGTTATCATTGGCTGTAAGCCATAATCATCAAATTAACAGAAATAAACACTTGAAATAGATCACGCTAATTGTAATGACGCTATATAATATATGAGTTTCACTTTTAGCATTGAAGAACTGAAATGAATGATATTCAAATTTAGTGAGATGCACCTGTATTTGAAGAAAGCCTTATTTTCAACATTTAAATTTATTAGCTGAAAATGGCGCCAGAGCCAGCGCGTGTGCATACTGCGCTATCCGGAGCAATTTTTTTAAGACACTGTGCGAATTCGCATATACAGTGTCTTCAATAAATTGGAGCCGGAGATCACAGTATGTGCACATGCTGACGCCATTTTATTGAATTAATGTACAACGTCAACATAGCAGTGCGCACGCGCCAGCCACAGAGGTAATGGCGACGGCAGTCGCATTGCTATGTTGACGTTGTTGAATGCCAAGAGTGTTCAAAGCAGTCACCAAAGCAAAAGGTGGCTACTTTGAAGAACCTAGAATATAAGACATATTTTCAGTTGTTTCACACTTTTTTGTTAAGTATATAACTCCACATGTGTTAATTCATAGTTTTGATGCCTTCAGTGTGAATGTACAATTTTCATAGTCATGAAAATACAGAAAAATCTTTAAATGAGAAGGTGTGTCCAAACTTTTGGTCTGTACTCATATATATATATATACACACACACTAGCTAATGAACCTGCTCCACACCTGGGTGGCGAGCACTTTTGTTATTACATTTTTAATTTTACATTTTATATACATATATACACCACATACACAGTCATGGCCTAAAGTGTTGGCACCCTTGAAATTGTTCCAGAAAATGAAGTATTTCTCAAAGAAAATTATTGCAATTACCGATACACATGTTTTGTTATACACATGTTTATGTCCTTGAAACAAAGTTGTTTACACACGATTTTTGGAAAGGTGCCAACAATTTTGTCTTGCCCATTTTTGGGGGTTTGATTGAAATTATGTCTAATTTGCCTTTTTTTTGTGTTGTTCCAATACACACAAAAGGAAATTAACATGTGTATAACAAAACACATGTAATTGCAATACTTTTCTGGGAGAAATAGTTTTTAAGGTCTTGTGAACAATATAACAATGTATGAAATATCATTCCTTGATGCACTATGTGTACAAGTCCATATACATGCCTATATCCAGCAATTCCTATATGACCTAACCATCTTGTATACGGCTTCGACTAATAAAAGAAACGATGGGGAAAAGTGTTGGATTCCGGGAAGAAACCTGGTGCAGCTAATCACGGATCATGTTTGCATCTGTGATATTTCATGAGAGGTCATTTTGATTACAGGAAATCTCACCCCAATATGTTTTATAAGCGTTGTGTTAATGTTTAAATCAAATTGTCTCATTTCTCCTTAATAGGATCACGGTGAAGTAACAAGCCGGTCACCTCATGACTCTGTAATAAGGCAGCACCAGAACCTGAACTTCATTACAGTCCAGCCGGCAGTTTCCATTTAATTAGATGCTCGCTTGTAACCACTGCCAACTTTTTGATACGTTGACTTTTTACAACGTATTTACCCTTTTATGGGCAGAAAACCAGTAATAGATATTCCATAGATACAACATTCCAAGCAGACATTTATCATATCCTAGATTCAGAAATAAATTAGAAGACTGACCCCTGTGCTAAACTGTACAAGCAAAAAGATAGCTAGATCAAGACGACCACAGAGCACAGATCTGGCAGCAGGTGTAACCGGACTGTGAAAAAGATTAGTCCGGAAATAATGGACCTTGCTAAATAAAGCATAACCGGACTTGCACCAGCAACAAGGCAAGCTCCGGAACGTCCACAACAAACTGATTCATTCCTATGCAGTTCTGATCAATTTCCTGAATAAGTGCAGACAGGCATAAATATTTTAAAGCAAATCAGGTTGCTATAACTCACACTTACACAGCCAGATCCTGGAGCTCTTAACATCATTTATTAATACTTAGTGTAATCAGACAGAAATGACCGAGTGAAGTCCGAGTGCATGTACAAACACACAACACAAAGGCCGCACAAGCAGATAAACAGGCAATTCATGAGAAAGATTACCGTATTTTTCAGACCATAAGACGCACCTAGGTTTTAGAGGAGGAAAAAAAAAAAATGTAAGCAAAAAATGTGTTCATGATGCACTTTTAAGGGGGAGGGGGTCTTCTGCTGACACTGGTATAGGGGTAATGTCCCCCATCCTGGTATATATGCCCCCCACCTTCCTTTTATACGTGGTACACATCCCCATTCTGGTATGCCTTGCATCCCTCCATCCTGGTATGCATGGAACCCCTCCATCTTGGTATGCATGGCACCCCTCATCCCTATCCTGGTATGCATGGCTCCCCTCATCCCTATCCTAGTATGCATGGCACCCCTAATTCCTATCCTGACATGCATGGCATCCCTCATCCCTCTCCTGGTATGCATGGCACAGCAATCCCCATCCTGATATGCATGGCACACCAATCCCCATCCTGGTATGCATGGCACACCAATCCCTATCCTGGTATGCATGGCACCCCTCATCCCTGTCCTGGTATGCATGGCACCCCTCATCCCTGTCCTGGTATGCATGGCACCCCTCATCCCTATCCTGGTATGCATGGCACCCCTCATCCTTATCCTGGTATGTATGGCCCCCTCATCTTTATCCTGTTATGTATGCCCCCCTCAGCATTATCCTGGTATGTATGGCACCCTCATCATTGTCCTGGTATGTATGCCCCCCTCAGCGTTATCCTGGTATGTATGGCCCCCTCATCTTTATCCTGTTATGTATGGCCCCCTCATCTTTATCCTGCTATGTATGCTCCCCTCAGCGTTACCCTGGTATGTATGGCCCCTCATCCTTACCATGGTATGTATGGCCCCCTCATCCTTATCCTAGTATGCATGGTCCCCCTAATCACCATCATGCTGCACATAAAAAAAAAAAATAAACACTCCTACTCACCTTTCTTCTCTCCTCCAGCGCTGCGTCCTGTCTGCCCACACTGATCTCTCCATGTGAGTCGCACATGGTGTCACTGCCATGCGCGGCTCACAAGGAGAGATCAGCTGCCGGAAGTTACTGCTCCACACACCGGGACTGTGTGAGCGGGGCGCAGTGACTTCATGCTCCTTCATAGCCGGCACACAGCGTAGCCGCAGCGCGGCTCCTGCTGCTGTCGGGCTATCGAGTGTGCCCGCTTATTAAAGGGCATGAATATTCACCCCCTCCCAACACCCATGGACGTGGAGAGAGGTTGAATATTCATGCCCTTTAACAGCGGGCACAGGCGATTCCGGCAACAGCAGGAGCCGCGCTGCGGCTACACTGTGTGCCGCTATTAAGGAGCATGAATATTCAGTGCTCTCCACGCCCCATGGGCGTGGGTAGCAGTGAATATTCATTTTCTTTAGCAGCGGGGACAGTGTAGGCTGCAGCGGGCGGCTGCTGCCTCCTGTGTCCCGCTCCTCCACCGCTACCGCTCCCCCTACACCCCATATATATATATATATATATATATATATATATATATATATATATATATATATATATATATATATATATATATATATATATATATACACCCCCCCCAACATTCGGACTATAAGACGCACCCCCCATTTTCCTCCAAAATTTTGGAGGAAAAAAGTGTGTCTTATAGTCTGAAAAATACGGTAGATTCATAAAAATAAAATGTACTGATTTCCAGTATAACACAGTAAATGTGATAAAAAAAAAGGACAAAAAATAATTTTTCGTGCTTGGACAAAAGAACGCCAGGGGGCATTCCAAAGTTGTTGCTTTTTTTCTATGTGTTAAGCTTGTAATAGATATTGAATGTGAAGTTTTTACCCTGAAATGGAACATCAATTATATTTTCTTTCAGGCCATAATTTAATCTGCATAAAGTTTTAGTTCTATTAAAAAAGCACTCCCATCAAAGTTTTATCCTGTTAATATATTGCAATCATTATATTATACAGCACTGTGTATGTACAATTGCTCATTTTGCCTTTCTACCCAGCTAAATTCTTCTCTTTTCTTTGCTCTATGTAGAAACAGGAAGTATCTTGTCCCTGCATTTATTATTCCCCTCTTCAACTTCTGACCCAGCTGCTCCCTCTTTCCCCCTACCAGGGGCTTTTGCAATGACTCATATATACAAGCAAAATTGACCTCCTGTTTCTACATAGAGCTTAGAAGGATTCAGCTAGTCAGTTTTTAATCACTTGATGTCATAGACCTAATGGAAAAGAGAAGAATTAACTGGGTAGAAGGGAAAAATTAGCAATTGTAAGTACACAGTGCTATATAATATGGTGATTGCAATATATTAAGAGGATAAAAATTTTGATTTGAGTGCTTCTTTAAGTCACCAGTAGTCCACACTTAAAGTGCGGATGTTGCGAATGAACCACAATATTCATGTGGAAAGACAACACAAAAAGCAGGAGGTCTGTGAGCAGTATTTTATGTGTTGTATCCTTCCATTTTACACAATTGCAATGTTACAGCCCTACTGACTAAAAACACGAGAATAAAACTCACATATAACTGGCCATACCCCAAGTGGACCCTGTGCAATCGTAAGGGCAGGGCAAAAAACTCTACTGCCAATTAGAAATAGAGAAAATGGAAACGTTGAATTTCAACTCATTAAATCCTAAGGTTTTCCCCCATAATAATTGCTACCAGTGATGTCTACTTATCCTTCTTTCTATATAGAAATAACCTGCCATGAAGGTGGGACAAATAGCTTTTCTTCACGTATCTCAAGTTTAAAATTATTCACTCTTTTAACAAATAAAAAAAATGGGAAACACAGTGACACTGTACAAAAATGTGTCCTGACAAATTTCAAAAAGTCTTTAGCTGGGCTGCTCCTCCGTTGTGGACATTTTCCGAGACGTTGCACAGTTTCTTCCTTTTTAGAATATGTATCTGGGACTGTTGCATGTTATTTAAGTACATGGTTTATTTAAATGTTACAAGAAAAGTTTTTTTTTTTATCACATCCAGACAGGCCCTCTAACCCCCAGGGAATGACAACTCTCTGGTAAGGAAGGAAGGGTTTAACACATCGTTCATTAAAACTGTTCCATTTAGCGTAATTTTCTATCATCTTCTTGACTAAAATACCTATTTATATTGTTCCCAGATGGATCAACACTTGGTTTTGCCTGGTACTTTTTTCCTTCAGTTGGAGAGATGCTATCAATCCATCTATTTACATTCAAAGAGCTCACACCAAAAGAATATATGCTCCAGGAGGATCTTCTATCTGGTTCCAAACCTTAAATTCTTCTTTAAGAGGGAGCAAAACTTTCAAAGACCTCTTTCTATGAAGGGCCACTCTAAGATTCTACTCTTAACATATAATCCTTCATCTGTTGCTGCTTCCAGAAGAAGGCTTACAAAAGCCTTACTATATGGTATAAATGTCTGACAACACTACATACATACAATGTACCCATTCACCACTGGTACCTGTTGCCGTTGTACATGTGTACTGGCTCCGCTCCCCCATTTGGTGGAGCCAACCTGTGGATGTTCGTGTCTGTCCGGTTCAGCTGAACTTTAAACTTTAAAAAAAAGTTTGGTTCGGGTACCAGAACGGTACCTGAACATGATCCCGGACTCTTATCCCATTCAAGTGAATGGGGGGGCCGAACATTCGGCGGTTGCCAAGCTGTCCTCTGTGTGACAGTGTGGGAAACTCTGACTTGTGGTATCCTTACTGAAGTCAAAGCCGGTCACAGCCGCTGGGTTTTGCGGACAGCTGCGGGTTCCCATGCTGTCACACAGAGGACAGTGTGTGAGCTAGCGGCTGTGACCGGCGATGAAAAAGGTTACCGCCGGTCAGGCGTCGGCTGATGACTACTACTGTCATCAGCGTTGCCTGCTCTCGCTGATGAGAGTATTCACCAGCCGGCACCTGTGCATAGTAAGAAATATATCAGTGAGATATATAATTAGTGCAGTGCGTGTGTATCTTACAGTACATGTATTTAGCTAATAAAGAAATAAAAGAAAAACATGGTGTGGGGTCCCCCTTGTTTTTAACATCCAGCTGAGGGATAACAGACAGCTGGGGGCTGGTGTTATTATTCTGGGAAGGAGACAATATCAATAAAGGTTCCCAGCCTATTAATATCAGATCACAGCTGTCTGCGTAGCCCTTACTGGTTATTAAAACTGGGCCCCCCCAAAAAAATGACGTAGGGTCCCCCCTATTTTTAATAACCAGTAAAGGCTAAGCAGACAGCTGCAGGCTGATATTAATAAGCTGGGAAGGGGCCATGTATATTGGCACCCTCCCTGACTAATAACACCAGCCCTCAGCTGCCTCAGAAATGGCGCATCCATTAGATGTCCCAATTCTGTTGCTTAGCCTCAGCTCTTCCCGCTTGCCCTGGTGCGCTGGCAAGTGGGGTAATGGTTTTGAGGTTGATGTCAGGTGTGTGATATCCACTGACATCAAGTCCAGGGGTTAGTAATGGAGTGGTGTCTATCAGACACTTATTATTTTAGAGGTAATAAATGGGTAAAAGAGGGTCGGGGAGTGCCTTTTACAAATAAAGGACTTTTCTCTATGTGTGTGTTTATTGATTTTGACTAGGTGGTTAGTAATGGGGCTTTCTTATACAGTTGTGGTCAAAAGTTTACATACCCCGGCAGAATTTTTCCTTTCTTGGCCTTGTTTCAGAGAATATGAAGGATAACAAAAAATACAGGGTTATACAGTTCAACGACCTTTACCCGTACATCCGTTGACAATTCTTTTGCTTTCCCCATAACTCACAATCCAGAAATGTCAGTGGCTGGATGAAAGATGCAAGAGGCTGTCTGGATCCCAGAAACTCACTCAGCTTTTATGCACACACACTGATTACAAGCAAACAGGTCACAGGGGAGGAAGTTACCTTTAGTAGCCATTCAAACCCATTTGTGTAAAATTCTGTGCATGTTATCAGGCCAAAATCACCAGGGTATGTGAACTTTTGATCAGTGTCATTTGGATGTTTTTGGTTGTCATAAAGATTTAAAAAGAGAAAACACAGCAGTTTGACAATAAATGGCTTCACCCAACCAATAACCATGAGTGGAGTAAAAGTGTTTTTGTTATCATTCATATTCTCTGAAACAAGGCCAAGAAAGGAAAAATTCTGCCGGGGTATGTAAACTTTTCAGCACAACTGTAGACGACTCTCTACTCCTTACTAACCGCTGAGTTTGATGTCAGTGGACATTACATGGCTGACATCAACCCCAAAATATTACCACGCTTGCCAATGCACCAGAGCAAGCTGGAAGAGCCAGGCAAAGCAAAAGAATTGGCGCATCTAATGGATGTGCCTTTTCTGGGGCGGCTGCGGGCTACTATTTGTAGGTTCGGCAGGGCCAAACATCCATGGACCTTCCCAGCTTGAGAATACCAGCCCCCAGCTGTCTGCTTTACCTTGCTTGGTTATCAAAAATGGGGGGGGGGGGGGACTCCACGCCTTTTTTTTAAATAATTTCAATAGTTAAAAAAAAAACGGTGTGGGGGCCCCTCTATTTTTGATAACCAGATAAGATAAAGCAGACAGATGAAGGTTGCAGCCCACAGCTGTCTGCTTTACCTGCACTTAGGCTATGTGGCCATGTAGCGTTTTTACGGCCGCGAAAACGCTTGTAAAACAGTCTGCCATGCAAAGCAATGTGAATTCGGATGTGCTGTGCACATGATGCACTAATTTGCTCACCGAATTCGCATTGCTTTGCAAAACGCAGCATGACCATTTCTACCGCGATTACGCTGCAAATTTGCGGCCATTGAGGAACATTGAAACGCAGCAAACCCGCAGGTATATGTGGATTTGCTGCGTTTCAATTAAATTCAATGGCCGCGAATTTGCAGCGTAATCGCGGTGCGTGTGGTACCCGGGATGAAGAGGAGACTACAACTCCTCTTCATCCCGGCTACCACGCGGTGAAAAAAAGAAATAAAAAAGTTAAAAATAAACAAAACCTGTATATTCACCTCTCAGGTGGCCCCCGGTCTGCTCTCCAGTCTCCTCCCGGCCGCGTCTTCTCTCTTCAGCGTCCCGCAGTATACTGTCAGGTCCTGCGGTGACGTCATTTAGTCACCTAATGGTCACGCGACCGCTAACGTCGGCGGTCAGGTGATGGTCACGTGAACATCAGCTGACTAAATTACGTCACCGCAGGACCTGACAGTATACTGCGGGACGCTGAAGAGAGAAGACGCAGCCGGGAGCAGACTGGAGGAGACCGGAGAGCAGACCGGGGGCCGCCGGAGAGGTGAATATACAGGTTTTTTTTATTTTTAACGATTTAATTATTGATTTTTTTACTATAGATGCTGCATTTAAAGCAGCTAAGTTGTTCACACATTATAAATCCATGGGGGTTGCATGGATTTATATTGTGTGATCAACTTGTCAAGCACTTTTCCAAGTGATGCTCAAAATCGCTTGGAAAAGTGCTTGAAAACGCATGTAAAAACGCTGAAAAAAAGTGTGTAAATCTGCATGCGTTTTTTTCTGCCAGAGAGAGCCAAAAACGCTCTGCATCAAATCTGCTACATGGGCACATAGCCTTAGTATCAAAAATAGAGGGGACCCACGGCGTTTTCTTTTTATTGGCCCATGACAACCGTGCCAATACTTGAAGTATTGGCATGGCATGGAAGTGCCCACACTGGAAAAGCTTGTTGCTTGTCTGCGCTGGAGCCTTTCAACATGCTTTATTTGGACTGCCGAGTCAGAACAGTAACACGGACTTCCGGGAGAAGTCCGGGGTCTGTGCACGGACACTAGGTGTCCAGTACAGATCCCAAATGTTACAGTTCGGGTCCGCCCATCACTACTGCTAACTCCCTAATTGTACTGGACACTACCAACTAATCATTTAGCCTCTGAATACTGAATGTTGCGGAAATTAATCCTTTATACTACATGCATGGCTCTTATGCCTTTCTCTCTCAGTACTCCAAGGATGATGTTCAGCAAAAGCAAAAGTTTTTGTGCTTGGATCCTTACTATAAATCCACCTCACTGTCTCTACTGTTATGTAGTTGATGAAAATACACAGAAAAAAAACCCTCGCCACGTTTTTTTTTCCCTTTCTAGCTTTTGCTGATTTCTCCCCTAGTATCACATCTCTGAAGTCTCGTCTGGCCCCTTGCTTCCCTAATTCTGCTACATAAAAATGTCCTTACTGTGAGACAATATTAACCCCTTAACGGCCAGGCCTAATTGATTAATGGCCAAGAAAAAGAGAACCTGTTGCCATGAAAATCCAGTACGATCTGCAAGCATCATGTTATAGATCAAGGGGAGCTGAGCAGAGAAAAGATTTAGTATAACCTGTGTTTGGGATTTTTTGGTCCCGTTGGCGGTTCTAACAATGACTGACAGCCATCACTATATGCACTCTTGTGTATAGAAAGTCAGTGATAGGACTGATAGGACCGTCCACTGAACCAAGAATCCCAGAATACAGGTTATACTGAATTTTTTCACACAAAACTACATATAAATGTACTCAGCTTCCCCTTCTCTATAACACGGTGCCTGCAGATAGGACTGCATTTTCAGGTTGACTGGTTCTCTTTAATGACATAGTAGTTCTTTTCATCCTTGCTTTCAAAGACCAATAACTTTTATTTTTCTTTCGATAAAGCAGTATGGTATGAGGGCTTGTTATTTTGCAGGATGAGTTTTAGGTTTTTCCCACCAATAATTTGGAGCAAATATAATTAAAGCATAACCGTTGTTTTACTTTTTATTTCATAAATCACCAGTACACATGAAAATAAGCAACTGTGTAATTAACTGTGAATTATCAAAATTCTCGGAGGAATTTCTGAGGTAAAATCTGTATTCAGTGAAGAAAGACTTTCCTATTACTGAGATAGGAGATAACAGGGAACCTGTTATCAGGGTTTTATACTCCAAACTAATGCCATCTGTGCATAGGCATTGCAATGCTAATTACAGCTATACCTTTACTTGAGAAATCTGGGATTATGTTTTAGAGAAATATATTGTTAATATTTATGCAAATGAGTCGCAAGTGTGCTGGGCGTGCACTACACTGACAGGACTGCTGCCTCTTCCTTACCCTTACCACTCGACAGCCTGTCAGTGATTGACAGGTCACTCTTCTTTCAGTGACCTACCACTCATACAGAAGATCTAGTGGAAGCACCATTGGTTCCCAGGGCTGTGCGTGTACAGTAAGGTCCAGACGAATAACATGAGGAGTGAACATGAGGGTCAGTCAGCGATTTGCTAAATATGCAGATTGTGCCAGACACTGACTGTCTTCTATGTGCATGCACCACCCTGAGGAATAATGACTCTTGCACTAGATTGCTGGCAGGGGAAGCAGGTCAAGGCCACTAAAAGAAGAATGACCTGACAAACAGTGACAGGCACAAGGCGAACAATAGAGAAGAGGCTCTCATTTGCATCTCATTTGCATAACAATTCAACAATAAAATATCTCTCAACACAAATTTCTACAATAAAGGTATGGAAGTAATCAGCATTACTTTGGGATAAAAAAAATTGATGAAAGGTTCCCTTTAAAGGATTCCACTATTGTTCTTTGCATTTTTTTATTTTATTCTTACAATGTTTACCGCGCAGTAAAAATATAATATCAACATTATTCTATGGGTATCTGCTTTGCTTTACCGTAAAATAATATTTCATATTTGCATTGTTTCTTTGAGTACATTTACTCTACAGGGAAGCTGCCAGGGCATATACTGCTTCTATGGCGTTATTTTTCTCTGACGTGGAGAGAAAAAAACAAAACAGTTTCACCACTTGTTCCAATCTGTCAGTGAAAATCTGACCGCACTCTTGATTTTTTTCACGGACCCATAAACTTGCATTGCTGATTTTGATCCAACACTTGTAGCAAAATCGGAAATGTCTACAATTTTTTCCGCAGACCACTCGATCCGAGGAAAAAGATAAGAGATGTGTACAGCCCCATAGAATATTATAGGTACGAGTGCTATCTGTATAAGCCATGGATAGCACTTGTACGAAAAAAATCGATCATGTCCATGAGCCCTTAGAGATGGCCACAAGGAGGGGGGGAGGAGGTTGTATGCAAATTTCAAGAATTTGGAAAGGGAAAAGCATCAACAGCTTCAGGAAGAGCTGAGAAAACAAGCTACAGAAAAGGAAGAAAGCGCGGTATAAAAACGATTCTTTTATAACCTACTGAAAAACTCAGCAGGCTGGAAACACACAGATCTCACATCCAGCATGTATGAGGCTATGTGCCCACAATGCAGAAATGCTCCGGATTTTTCCTGAGCGTTTCTTGCGGGTTGTACATGCGTTTTTTCTGCCAGGGACAAGCGGATGTGAAGCGTTCTTCACTTGCATTTCAGCATGCGGGTTGACAAGCGATTTTAGCATCACTTGGAAAGTGCTTGTCAACTTGGTCACACTACATAAATCCATGCAAACGGCATGGATTTATATAATGTGACCGTAAAGAATGGTTAAAAATAAAAAAAATAAATCTATACTTACCTTCTGATGGCCCCCGCAGTCTTGCTTCGCTCCGTCCTGGCAGCCGGCAGATTTTGGTACACTGCACTGAAGGACCTGCCGTCACATGACTATGACGTCAGCGCAGGTCCTTCAGTCCACCGCGATCTGCCGATAAGGGAGGACGAGCGCAGCAGGGGCCATCAGAAGGTAAATATAATATTTATTTTTTATTTTATTCTTTTTTTACAGGTTCTATGGTACCCGGGTCCGGAGGAGAGTCTCCTGTCCTCCCCACCCGGGTACCATCCGCACATTGAAACGTGTAGAATGCGCATCTACATATGCAGTGACGCGGAATCCATGCGATTCAATGCAAGTCAATGGTGGCGAAAACGCAGCACTTCCGCAAAATAATTGGTAGTGCTGCGTTTTTTTCCGCAATGATAATCCGCAGCGGAAATTTCCGCAGCATGTGCACAGCACATGCGTATTATCATTGGGGAACATGGCAGGCCTTCTACCATGCGTTTTGCTGCTGCGGAAATGCTTAAAAAACGCATCGTGGGCACACAGCCTTACGAGTACAGACACTCCCACAAAAAAAAAAAAAGGAAATTGGATCAGGCTGTAAGCAGCATATCAGGGGGGCCTGAAAATGTATGAAGTAATGAAGATGGCAGACTAAAACTTGTATTGACTACTGGTAACGACTAACATAGATAAAAATATTTTTTTCCAGATAACATTAATGGTGTCAATAGCCTTTAATGAAAGGGGTATAATCAAATCTTAAGCTGCATAAAAGTATGACTGCATGGGCTAAGAGCATTTCCGAGATTCATAAATTTCTCTATGAAACAAGCATCTCAGATGTACCAAGCAAATAGCCTGTGCTCACAGTATCAGGGTTTTATCCTATTTTATGTTAATGTTATATCAAATATCACTGTGGCAGCTTTAGACGTGCTGGTCAACTTTACTGTCAGATGCCGAATCTCAAGTGGCTTTACCCTGACATGAACATCTCAGATCAGATCCGATTATCAAAAACTGCTTTAATCTTCTTTTGCAACTTAAACTCTGTTATCCAATCTGTACTAATCTATTTTCGCTACCAAACCTGACTAAGCCGCCAGAACTGCATCTCCGCATATCACTCAACATCGCTTCTTATTTCCACTCATGCATAACTTATTTCTATCGTTCACAACACAAAGGTGTATAGCATCTAAATTTAACAGCGTATTACAACGGCCCTAAGAACGGATACAGATGTCACTTTAGGCTTGAGTATAGTCATATGAAAACAAGCATGCTCTAATAAGTGCAGATTCCTGGGTTCACGTCATCTTGGTGCTTGTAGTTTAGTATTCGGAGGCTATGGAAGTTTTAACATGTTGATTGTAAAGCGCTGGGGAGAGTCCCCGGAGTACTGTCATTATGATGCAGCTCATAAAGCAGTCCATTTAGTAAGTGAAAAGCTATTGTCCTGCAGTCTTATCTCCCCTGAGAACATTCTCTATCTGATCTCTGTGATTAGCAATGGTATATAATGCATCCGGTCCATGTCCGGAGCAGCGCAGCCAAGCCTCTTCCTACAGGAGAACTCCCCAGGGAAATTCAATTAACAGTGTCAACCGTACTCCCTCTAGTCAATAGCTCACACCATCGGGGCTCTTCCCACCGCCCACTATACAATAGAATTACAGGCAGAGTTTATAAATGATCTTATGGAGGCATGGCCGTACGCTGGTAAATCCTTCTGCTGAAAGGATATAGCTCCACTCTACAGATGGATGGTCCTCTGGGGATAGTAAAGAGATATTTCACAACACGTATACAGAACACTGCAGAAGGCGGATATATTAGCAGCCTTTAGTAGTGTCATTTTTTAGAATGCAAAGAAAAGAGCATGGACTGCCCCTCCAAAAATCATACAATGATCTAATGCCTCTCGGCAAAAATATATAAAACTGAGCAAGAGGTTCTTAGTTGAACATTCTGATCAGACTGTATGAAGCCACTGCCACATCACTGCAAACCTCTTAGTGGGTCCTAACATTTCCTGCCTTAAAGGAGTGGCGCCTCCTGTGAGGCACCAGGCCGCCCTGCTGGTGCATTGCCGCTGCGGCGGTGTTTGGCGCACGGCACCGCTCCTTTAAGGCAGGAAACGTTAGGACCCACTAAGAGGTTTGCCGTGACGTGGCAGTGGGCTTCGTACAGTCTGATCAGAATGTTAAACTAAGAACCTCAAGTTCAATTTTATATATTTTTTGCTGAGAGGCATTAGATCAACGTATGATTTTGGAGGTGAGGCCATTCTCTTTTTTTCAGCGTATTGCATGATCTGTCATTTTTTAGAATGTAAATGACTACCACAATGAATGTATCAGTCTGGGTGTCCATGTGTAACGTGGTATAACGTGGTATTATCACATTTATAGGACAGCGGAAATGTTCAATTCTGATGTATATATTCCAGGAATCAATAAAGAAACTTATATACTAAAAGTTTTATATACTGAACTAAATGAAAAGTAGTCACTCTAGTAGAGCATAAAATACCATAATGCAGATTCCTATAAGTATATGATGGTATGCCTGCTGTAGCAATGCTATTACTGTACTTCTAATGCTATATATAGATGTGATGATTGTGTATAATGCAAAATGAATGCGAAAACTGCAGATTTCACCTGTTATTTAGTAATATCTTCTTGGATAGGAATATACCTGATATGATATTAATGTAGGAAGTGAAATTACTCTGTTAGGGCCCCACTAATGGCTTCAATTTTAAGAACATGATTTAAAGTTAATGGGCAAGTCTGTAGAATAGAAAGCTATTTTTGCTATCTGATTGGCAGCAAAGTCCGTGCGGCGGGGAAGGCAAAGGAGCCTTATCCAAGTAATCCCTCAATTGTGGCTTTTAATGGGAATAACTCTCCATGGCAGTGCTGGTATATCCGATATCTGATAACAAACAGTTACGGTCAGGATCTGACTGGGTAAGGCTACAAAATACAGCCCTCTCTGGAATGTTATCATCCAAATACAGCACACTTTGTAAGTCGATCCAGCGCTTGATCTGAAGCTTTCCAACAATCCACTACCCCGAAAATGGCTGCATTTAACTAGAGCCATTGAAAGGGAGAGCCGAGACCAAGGAATACATGCCTATACACACAGACATTCTCAGTTTATGTTGCACTGACACAGAGACCGCGATCATAGCCTATCACACGGCGGTGAGCATTGTACCTATTCATCTCCTAAAATATATATATTACCAATTTGTTTCCTAGGCATTATCATGATGTACAATAAAAAATTATATTGTGGTACCGTGCTAGACAGAAAAATCAATGTAAATACTTCTATGCCCAAAAATGACAAAAGTATTCTAGGAGTGATACGTTTATTGGTTAACCAGAAAAATGATGTTTGCAAGCTTTCAGAGCACAACATTTAAGAGATATTACCACAGGATATATGTGCATAGGGTGGAAGGGGTAATGCCTCCTAAAGATAAGCCAAGGAAATCAAATTAAGGATTTTGTTACAAATGGAGAAATGTTGGCTTAGTGATCTGCAGTCAGTCTGGTTGAAGTGTGAATTGTGTCCATGCAGTTAGTCATAAATCCAGGTGTTAAATTGAGTCCTATTGCCAAATAATTGAACATCCTTATCAGCATGAATTCTCAAATTTTTCTCTTTCTATGGTCCTTAAGGGACCTTTAAATCTGTCATACAGTGTCCAGGTCCAGATTCATCCCTGTTTGTAGTTTTGCTTGGTTTCCCCAATACAGGTACCTTCAGGGCACCTCGTATACTGTATCATGTACACCACATTGGAGGACACAAAATCTGTGATCTTATAGTCCTGACTTGTGTTGGGTATGTAGTTTGTATTTGATGGTAATATGTGGGTACAAGTCCAGATTATTTATTGTCAAGGGAATGTGCCTATATCTGATGGTGATGAGAGGACACTTCTGACGAGGAGATTCCTTAAATTAGGGGCTGTTTGTAGGAGAGAACTGGTAGATCTGGGAATATTACTTTCAGCCTGTGGTTTCTGTGGAATATGGAATGGAAATCAGCACCAACTTTTCTTAGGATGCTCATGTGGGGGTTGTACAGTCATGACCGAAAGTGTTGGCACCCTTGAACATGTTCCAGAAAATGAAGTTTTTCCCTCAGAAAATTATTGCAATTACACATGTTTTGTTACAGACTTTTATTTCATTTGTGGGTATTGGAACAACGCAAAAAAAACAGAGAAAAAAAAGGCAAATTGGACATAATTTCACTCAAAACTCCAAAAATGGCACCTTTCCAAAATTGTGGGTAAACAACTTTGTTTCAAGCATGTGATTCTCGTTCAAACTCACCTGTAGCAAGTAACAGGTGTTGGCAATATGAAAATCACAACTGAAATGAGATAAAAAGGGGAGAAGTTGACTCAATCTTTGCATTGTGGGTCTGTGTGTGCCACACTAAGCATGGAGAACAGGAAGAAGAGAAGAGAACTGTCTGAGGATTTGAGAATCAAAATTGTTGAACAATATCAACAATCTCAAGGTAACAAGTCCATCTCCAGAGATCTTGATGTTCCTTTATCCACGGTGCGCAACAATCAAGAAGTTTACAACCCATGGCACAGTAGCTAATCTCCCTGGACATGGACGGCAGAGAAAAATTGAGGAAAGGTAAAGAATAAAAATAAACCTGTGTATAACAAAACATGTGTAATTGCAATCATTTTCTGGGAGAACTACTTCATTTTCTGGAACAATTTCAATGGTGCCAACACTTTTGGCCATGACTGTATGTGGCCACAAGAGGCACCCTGCTGTCGTCTTCCCTCTGTCTGTAATCCAGGAGGATGCTTATTGGAATCCTTGTAGCTCTGTTCATTTATTATCAGTGGATGGTATCCTGTTGTAGAAATGTATTCCTCAGTGATAGCTATGTGGTTCTTCATCAAGCCACCATGTCTGCTATGGTGACCCATTGGCACCCTGTGATTTCTTCGCGCGAGGTGGGGGGATCGATGGGCGCCCGAACAAATGCTGTCACTGAGGAATACATTCCTAAAACAAGGATACCATCCACTGATAATAGTTGAACAGATTGCAAAACATACACTCGCCACAGAGTGAAAAACATACAAGTTCACTTTTTTTTTTTACTGAAGTTTATTATTTCCTTACCTGCTTTTCTAGGATCCGAGAAATTTCCCCCAAAGCCCGGTCAAGAGCAGACACTTTATTGGTGGCCCAGACTCCATTATCTTGTGTTTGCAATTGTTTCTGGAGATCTTTGGTAAGTCGTTGTAGCCTAAAAACAGGTGTAAAATGCACAAGATTTAGACTAACTGAAAATGTACAGCAGATTTGGCATTAAACTCCGCTGCTTTGTTTGAGGATAGCATGGTAAGGGGACAGGTGCAAAGCACTACTAGCCCAAATAGATACTAGGTATTTTGATTTTTACCAGCTAGAGGCGGGAGGATTTAATGTTATAAGTCCATTGTACCAATGAGGGTAGCGCTCTGGCCCTGTAAGCAGTGATGAAGGGGTGATGGCTATCTTCATGTACACATGAAGCCAATAAATTATGGATAAGAATTGTAAAAACAAAGGGGGTGCTTTGGTGAGCTGTGTGTGGATGGTTAAAATGGGCCAAATCTTGATCGCTTGTTCCCTCATTGTCTTCTAGACCTGGAGATATTCATTATGTTGGAAATCTGATGCAGATGTTATGGACTAAGCAATGGAGTGAGTAAATAGGCTTGTTACTAATGGAGTTGGTCTTATAAAAAAGAATCCTGTCATATGAACCTTAGCATCCCTGCAAAGCAGAGAGAGGCGGCCACCAGAGTCAGAGGTGGAAGCTTGTACCTGTTTGGCTTTATTAGGTCTGCTCTAGATTAATACTGGTAGTATATTAAACATATATGGTTGTTAAGGTTTAGATTATATTTGTCATTCAGAATTTGCCTGGCACCGGGCAAGATTACTGCTCTACAAAAGACTGGTGTAGCTCACGGCAGTCTTACTGAAGGGCTCCCTGTAGCAGGATGTGCTGCTTCTGAGTGGCGTATGCCACACCAAAAATTATATTCCAGTTCGATCCAAATCGATCCGCTCATTTCTATCCGCTGCGCAAAAATTTAGCAACTTTTCAAAGCTTTTCCGCCAGTTATCTGGCATAAAAGCTTTCATGAATCACTCCAAAGACTTTTTGTCATGAATAAAATCAGCAAATTTCCAAACAACAGACTGAATAAAATTCTAAATTACTGAAACTGAATGTAGATTAAGAAATTGAGAATGAGTGGAAGATGTTGCACAAAGCGCTAAAACAAATCGAAATATAGATTAAAACATTCAAATAAAAACATAAAAATATACACATATTCTTTCATAATCTAGATAATTGTTCCTAATTGGTCAATATATCTGATGCATGCATTGACCCTTGTAAATAAATTGCCAGGGGCAACAATCTTTCTAATCTGTTAGCTTCGGCAGACCAAAAGTATAGACTCCAAGCCAATAACAGCTTATAGGAAAAGACGAAGGGATGGTCAAAGCATTAGGCTGGGCTGACGGGCAGATATTATGCAGATTTTACCACTGATTATCCTTCTCACAGTACAGTATTTGAAACCTGCAGTAAGATCTGGAGCAAATCCAAGGAAGAATAGGAAATGTTGTAAATGTTAAAATCTGCAACATTCTCTTATAAATAATGTACAGATTTTCTGCGCCATGCAAATGGGATAAAGGGTGAAAAGAGAACCTAAAAAGAGGACAAAGATATATTTTGGATACATATACTGCAATGTGTCATATAGTACATACAATTTCTAAGAAAATACTTTAAGCAAAATTATTTTAAAACATGTAACATTGAAATTTAAAAAAGAACTACAATAATCTGTACCGTACAACACACAGACTAATTATCAGCTTTTACATCCTCTTCCAATGAAATGTACAAACTATTTGTGGACAAATAAATCACACTGATATCACAACACTTAGACTCACTTAGCTTTGTATGGAGAATCAGACACAGGCGTTTTCATTTCCAGAACACTCTCATATTCCTTCACTCTGAAAGAAAAGATACAGCACAGTGTGAAACAAATGAACGTCACACTTATTCTAGAAATCCATGGTTAAGTTAATAACTAGGGCTGTCATAGACATTTATTTACAGATTACAAAAAATACATCATGTAAGCGTTTATTAAAGGGAATCAGTCACCAGGTTTTTTCTACCTCATCTGAGAGCAGCATACTGTAGGGAAAAAGACCCTGATTCCAGTGATGTATCACTTAATTTACTGGGTGCAGCAGTTGCGACACAATGAGAGTTTGTAGATGTAGCAAAACAGCAGAGCTGAGAAAGCTAACCCCGCCCACTTCACAGCTTTCTATGCACATTGTATGTTGACAGGGAGCTGCTAATCAGTGCTGGGGGTGTGGTTGGACCAGGAAGTATGGGAGATGTAGTTCTGTAGTGTTAATCTCCTGCTGATAAAACATTCACTGTACTGAATCAACAGCATACAACCTACAAAGTAACACATCCCTGAAATCACTGTCTCAGGCACTACCTCATACTGCCCTCCGATTAAATAGCAAATACCTGCTGACAGATCCCCTCTAAGGAGAGTGTGTAGTCGGTCCGTATGTAGTTCACATGCACCACGGACCCATTATAGCTAGTGTACAGACACACATGGCTGATTTTCAAGGCGGACTAGTGGTCTGCATGGGGAAAAAAAATCACAGCATGTACTATTCTGGTTTATTTTACAGACCAGAATAATGCATGCAATGTAAAGGCAGCTCTGGCACTCGTCCGTAATTTGTGGAAGTGACTTGACTGTTTTCAACATGTCTGGCTCAACCCGGTCTAACTCATGGGGAGTACCCAAAAATTGAAGTAGACTTATTTTAAGGCAATGCTCTATGGGGAAAAAATATGCAAAAATAACTCATGAGTCAAACCAGAGACCCATCTGTAGACAGTACAATTTCAGGGTTTTTGCCCTTCACCAGTACGGAACAGGGTACTGTTTGGTTAAAAAGGATGCCTTAGATGCACCTAAGGATAGTACTAACATGCTTCTTATAGGAGATCTGAGGTACACTGTACTGCTTTTTAACATCTAGCACGACTTAGGCTGACATGACTGGAGAATGATCCTATTCTAGAAGGTACACAGGGTTAGATCCCCAGGTAGCAGAACTCTGTATGCAGAGGGTACATTAAGACTCAAGTTCCCAGAGTTGTGTCTGCAACATTGAAAATTATTGTTTTACTTGCAAAATGGTCAAAACAATAAAAAAAAACTGCTGTTCAATGTTTCCAAATGTAAAATGCTGCACTTCGGAGAGCAGAATCCTCTGTCTCTGTAATGAATAGGCAATGGTGTGCTAGCCAAGACTTCAGAACAGGAAGATTTAGGGGTACTGACATCTCACAGCCTCAACGTGAGTCCTTGCAGGAAATCAAGTTGAATCTTTGGCGGTATAAAGATATAACCAGAACAAAGAGGGAGATATAGATCACACTATATACACCTATATACAGTGAGATCACATTGCAGAATTTTATGTTCAGTTCTGGAGTAGGGATGAGTGGACCTGTGGAAGTTCAGGTTTGTCAGGTTCGACCGCACTTTAGTCCAAAGTTTGGTTCGTTTAACAGAACTGTACCTGAACCCCACAGAAATCAATGGGGACCCGAACTTTGGAGCTGGGAAATCAATCTCTCTCTCGCTCTCATCTCTATTCTGGAGACCTCAGCATTGATGAGATAGAACGGATCCAAAGCTTAGCTGCAAAAATCATGAAGGAAGTCTCAAATATGAAACTCATCAGGAGAGACTTAATTTGCACAGCCTGAAGGAAAAGGAACAATTATAATAAATATTTTATATTAAATAAATAATTATTTAACCCTTTAAAGGTGTTTTCCAAAACTCGGACAATCTCTTCTTCAATGCAGCTGTGCCTCATGTACAATAAAAGCAGTCACCTTCCAGAATGGCGCTGTTCCAGCGATGTTGGCCGGCACTAGTGTGAGATTGTAATGTCACGGGAGCGCAGCAGCCCATCAGTGGCTGCCTATGGGCTTCAACGCTCACACTTCCCAAGGACAAAGCAGTTTTGGACAAGGAAATTTGAGCACTGCAGCCCATGTCATGAGAGTGCTGGCAGAAACGGCACCAACAATGCTTGCATAGCGCTGGTCTGGGAGGTGAGTATACAGTGTTTTTATTTTACATCGGGAACTGTTGAATTTAAGTATGGGTTATCCAAGTAGTGGCCAACCCCTTTAAACATTTTAATATGTCCAGAACTGGGAAGGAAAAATCTGTTGTAGATTTTTATTCAAATTCCATAGAAAAATATTCATGCTTTACATGCGGCTTTTGGCACGAATTTCACCCAGTGCATTGCAAAAGCCAAAATCCTCTGTGAAAATCAACATAAAGAACTGACCTGCAGCAGATTTGTATTTTTATAAGGTGAAGATGAAATGGTAAATTGTTAAAATCTGAATGGAAAAACTGCAGGATTTCCATTCTATAAGTGTAGCCTAAGGGTTTAAAAAAGGTTCAGTGTTTTTGATAAAAACTTTTTAATGGCAAAAAGAATTATAAAAAAGTGGTGCGTGGAGTAAAGGTTGTGTTACCTTATCATATCTCTTCATAATGTTAAGATCAACATGCTGCACATATGCCAGGTAGAAATATTTACCCCTCCAGCTAGCAGCTTACTATTTATCTATCAATGGCCAGTGTTTCATTCTTTAATCATTCTTCATAGATCTCCTATCCAGAAAAGCCTCAAACCATTCTCCCAGACAGCCAGTTCAAACATTTTTGAGCACAGCCCCATTCATCAGTGAATCCGGTGCTCAGTAGATAGTTCCTCCTGTGACACTGTCATATACACATCCCTCCGCTCTGACAGATTAAAGTGTTTCTGTGACAGGCCCTCCTCACATGTTACATAGTTCATACGCCTGCACATAAATCATCACATTTCCTACAACCTAATTTAATAACCTAAGGATATAAATAATATTAATAAGACCAACAAAACTTCTACGGAGAAATAATAAGCCATTTATCACCCTCTGTCCCGCTGCTCGCCTCTGCCCCCTGTAATGTGCGAATTTAGAAGAGGAGCAGGTTGCAAACCCTTTTGTATACAATGAACCAGCACAATCGCTCAGTACATATTGTTTGCAGTTGTTTTTTTATTCCAATTGAATATTAATCTTTTATGAACTGTGTTATCAGACGGTTCTATTTCACTTTGCATTAAAAGGGGTTGTCTGGTTTAGAAACGCCATTTTTAAATACCCTATTGGGGAACTCTCAGGTAAAAGGAGTTTATCACCCCCAAAATGCATTTTAAATGAGCTATATAGTGATATAGGGAACTTAGCCTCTAGAAAACTCATACTGACACTGTACTTGCTGGTGGTACAGTGCCTGAGACAATAACTTACATTTTGCATGCAAATAAGGGGGCTTCAGTGCACACTTGGATTGGCCAAGAGCTCAGCGCACCATTATGCCCCCTTACATTGAAAGTTGGAGGCTTTCCCTGCTTTGGATTAACAGTGCTGGTTTCCCACAAAAAGTACTGCCTAAAGTCAGCCTTCATGTGTACACACGCGCACTGACATTGCCTATGCCTTTGTGTGTACACATGCGCACTGACATTGCCTATGCCTTTGTGTGTACACACGCGCACTGACATAGCCTATGCCTTCATGTGTGCACATGCGCACTGACATAGCCTATGCCTTCATGTGTGCACATGCGCACCGACATTGCCTATGCCTTTGTGTGTACACATGCGCACTGACATTGCCTATGCCTTTGTGTGCACACATGCGCACTGACATTGCCTATGCCTTTGTGTGTACACATGCGCACTGACATAGCCTATGCCTTCATGTGTGCACATGCGCACTGACATTGCCTATGCCTTTGTGTGTACACATGCGCACTGGCATAGCCTTTGTGTGTACACATGCGCACTGACATAGCCTATGCCTTTGTGTGTACACATGCGCACTGACATAGCCTATGCCTTTGTGTGTACACATGCGCACTGGCATAGCCGTTGTGTGTACACATGCGCACTGACATTGCCTATGCCTTCGTGTGTACACATGCGCACTGACATTGCCTTTGCCTTCGTGTGTACACACCCGCACTGACATTGCCTATGCCTTCGTGTGTACACATGCGCACTGACATTGCCTATGCCTTCGTGTGTACACATGCGCACTGACATTGCCTATGCCTTCGTGTGTACACATGCGCACTGACATAGCCTATGCCTTCGTGTGTACACATGCACACTGACATTGCCTATGCCTTCGTGTGTACACATGCACACTGACATTGCCTTTGTGTATACACATGCGCACTGACATAGCCTATGCCTTTGTGTGTACACATGCGCACTGACATAGCCTATGCCTTCGTGTGTACACATGAGCACTGACATTGCTTGCGCCTTTGTGTGTACACATGCGCACTGACATAGCCTATGCCTTTGTGTGTACACATGCGCACTGACATAGCCTATGCCTTCGTGTGTACACATGAGCACTGACATTGCTTGCGCCTTTGTGTGTACACATGCGCACTGACATAGCCTATGCCTTTGTGTGTACACATGCGCACTGACATTGCCTTTGTGTGTACACATGCGCACTGACATAGCCTATGCCTTCGTGTGTACACATGCGCACTGACATAGCCTATGCCTTTGTGTGTACACATGCGCACTGACATTGCTTGCGCCTTTGTGTGTACACATGCGCACTGACATAGGCTATGCCTTTGTGTGTACACATGCGCACTGACATAGCCTATGCCTTCGTGTGTTCACATGCGCACTGACATTGCTTGCGCCTTTGTGTGTACACATGCGCACTGACATTGCCTATGCCTTCGTGTGTACACATGCGCACTGACATTGATGTGTACAATGCTGAGCTGTCAAGTAGTGGCACATAGGAGTTCACTGTACCTCTCAGCTCAGCACTATACAAAACAGTGCAGTACGTCTGCAGTAGGGTTGTAGAGGGTAGCACTGGGCTGGTCAGACTTTGGGCCTGCACAGTGTGACACCAGGGCAGTGGCACATAGGCAGATCACTATGCATGCCCAAAGTCATGGTAACCACCATGCATTTGTGCGATTTGCAAAGCAGGGAGGAGGTAGAGGGGCACTAGAGACTATAAGCGCTCCCCTATGGACGTGATATCGGCGGGCTGGGATGATCAGCAATGAGTGCACGCCTGTCCAACTAGTCAAACCAATAAGAATATGCGGCACCACAAGATTAAACTGGTGATTTTACAATTATGCTGGCAACTTTCCCTTAACATTGGTGTTGCTAGAAATCAATATTACATGACAAATACAACACTGCAATTCATGCTGTCAGGTTCCCTCTGCCAAATTTTTCACATTGAACTGAACACATGATGTAATGGTGGCTGCAGAGTGAAATAAATATATATTTTTAATTTTTTTATTTCACCTCTCTGTTGTGGTTGCAATCAATGTACTTGTCACCTAATGAGTTAACTTTTGTTAAGTCCAAGTGGGTGTTATCAGATAGCAACTCATACAGGGAGAAGTAACACAATTGCAAAAAAATAGTGGTGTAAAACTCCTCCACAACAATGTAAAAGACTCAACACAAGTTATCGCAAACATCTGCAGCGCACAGCCGGTTATCAGGTTTAGGGAGGGGAAGGGTCAATTACTTTTTCACATTGGTAACCTAGGATTTGATTAAATCTTTATCTTCAGAAAATGGAATGATCATATATGCCTGCATTTTGTGCTTATGTTGTCTTTATTTTATACTGAATTAGCAGACGATCCAAAAAGTATATATGTGACAATTTAGCACAAGCAGAAAAAAAATCGGGTTAGGGCAAATACTATTTCACAGCACTGTAGGTATGTTCCCTCTCATGTGGTAGACACTCTGAGATTCGTGGTAGCCACACATGCGAGGTTCTTTCTGTTTACCTCTTTGGGAATTCTAAAAACATTTGAGCAAGAATCAACTGCCAAAAAAGTGAATGAAGAAAGTGTCCAGATGAGAAAAGGGACAAGAATTAGACTATGTTCACACGTTGCGTTTTTGCTGCGTTTTTTATACAAATTAAGGCTAAGTGCCCACGTTGCGGAACTGAAGCATATTTTTTACGCTTCTCCCTGGCGGGAAAATCGCATGCGGATTTTACATGCGGTTTTCCCGCCAGGTAGAAGCGTTTGTGAGGCGTCTTTGCAGCGTCTTTGCATGCATTTCCGCATGCGGGTTATCAAGCACTTCTCCAAGTGATTTAAGCATCACTTGGAAAAGTGCTTGACAACTTGTTCACGCTATATAAATCCATGCAACCGGCATGGATTTATATAGTGTGACCAAGTAATAGTTAAAAAAAAAAGAATCAGAATGGTAAAAAATAAAAAAATAAAGTTTATACTCACCTTCCGATGCATTCTCTGCCCCGTCCGGAGTCTTGAGCGGCTCACGCTGTTGTGTGCAGGACCTGCGGTGACGTCATTGAGTCATGTGATGGGTCACATGACTCAATGATGTGGCAGGTCCTTCACACAACAGCGCGACGGAGGGAAAACATCAGAAGATAAGTATAAACTTTATTTTATTCTTTTTTTTACAGGTTCTTTGGTACCCAGGTCTGGATGAGAGTCTCCTCTCATCCAGACTTGGGTACCATCCGCACATTGATTCCGCTGCGCTTCCGCAAAATTAATGAACATGCTGTGGATTTTTGACCGCAGCATATACGCTGCGGAAAAATCCGCAGCATGGGCATTGACATTGCGGAATGCCATTGGGGACCATGGGGTGCGGATATACATTCGTTTTACAAGCGTTTACGCTGCAGAAATTCCGCAGCATATACGCTTGTAATACGCAACGTGGGCACGCAGCCTAAAAGCTGCTTTTTCCAGTACCAGCAAAAGCTATGAGATTTCAGAAATCTCATGCACAGGCTTATTCTTGTTTTCCTGACTAAATTGGAAAACCGCTGCTTTTTGAAAACTGCAGCATGTCACTTCTTTCAGTGTTTTTTCACCCATAGAAAGCAATCAGTAAGTGCAAAAAAGCAGCAAAAAGGCAACAAAAACATTGCATTCAGTTTTTGCAGCGTTTTTAGTGAAAAAAACACAGGTACAGCAGGATATAAAACCCATTTATTTTTGTCATTTTCCCAAGTTTAAACCAAAATATCTTGGTCTCCTCAACTGAGCTGTTAGTATTAGTACAGTTTAATTAATTTAGTGATATGTGTAAACAATGCTTGACAAACTGAATGCCCAACCAATGTGTGAAATTGAACAATGCCTGAGCAACTCAATGCCCTACCAATGTGTTAGGTAAGCAATACCTGACCAATTCAACTCCCTCCTGCTGTTTTTACATTTGCAATTGTGTATTTTTTCATGAACTCATATGAACTTTTTTGTTCAGAATAGTCACAATTTTTTCAGACACAAGACATTTTCCACTAAATAATTTGATCAATTTTCCCAAAAATGTTTTATGGTGTCACAAACTTCTCGCATTGGTGGTCTAACACCTTGTATTGTTCATGCTTGTATGGTGGAAGCTGAACTTTGGGATCCTGAAAAACACAGCAAAAAAACGCAGCAAAAATGTACTAAGGAAAGCAGCAAAATGTGCTTTTTATCTGCAGCTTTTTACTGCCAAGAGATCAGATTTCGGCTACAGAAAAAAAGCAGCAAAAAAGCAACATGTGAACATAGCCTAAGAATCCCAAAAGTGGGACCCGTATTTATTTTGATATGAAGATGTTAATACCCCTTTAATAGGGAGGCGCGCCCCATTACAATTCTCATCTATTAACTAAAAGGGAAATCCCACTCCCTAGAGAACTTGGCCTCTCCAAGCAAGGACTTGTGAAAAACAAGATGGTTGGGTGAAAAGAATTACAAAGGCCTAGCCTGTAAAATAATAAAATAAAGTATTGAAAAATCTGTATGTGCACACAATAGTACAAGGTGATGCAATCTAAAGGTTATAGTAACAGAAGATGTCTGTTTCTAGAAAAATGGTGTAAAATACCAAGGGTCTGCAAGGACCCTGACAGAATGATGCCATACTTATCCATTTTGATCTTGCCTCCATACACAACAATGACAAATGGCAGACTTGACCACTCGGCGGGCTTGGGATGATATTTTAGCTTGTCCCGTGTTGTGACAGAACACTAAATTGATTAAAGCAGCCCTGAGATTTGACACCAGCAGCGGACGCCTTCTATTTGTTGATTATTATTGATTTTCTTTGATACTTCATTTAAAAATCAATAAACGTGTGGAAGAATCGGCCTGGTTTACCCAGTGTATTGTGAACTGGACGAGAGCCATAGACTCACACGACAGTGCCTTCCAATTATGGAAAAGCTCTTAACAGGTGAAACATCATCTTAAAAATCAATACTCCGTTTTCTCGCTCAATCAGAGAAAGTGGCCATAAATTAGGCTCATCTCTGGGAATCTCCAGACAAGTGCATAGCAAATATTCTGTACATTATTTTCACACAATGAGATATAAACACATTAAAACATATCAATTACAGCACAGCGGGTGCCGACCGTGACTGTATATACAGTAGTACGTCCATATTTGTTTTCTGACAATCTAAATATATATAATTCTATAAGTCAATAAACACAAAAATGAATTTGCTATGATATTGAACTCAAAGGAAATAGACAGATCTAAAAGACTTTAAGTGGGGTTACACAATTTTGATAGGGCTCACACATGGGAGTTCCTGAGTACTGGCATATAAACTGTAAAGAGTAAAAGGGGTATTCCCCCCTCCAAGATCTTATCCCAATATGTAGCAGGTGTAATAATAATAATATTAGCAAATACCTACAATTAGAGTTGTAGTATAGTTCTTCTGAATTGTTATGTTGCTTACCCCATGTGCAGGGCATTGCAGTAGCTTAGATATAAATGGTTACAACCACTCATATAGTGACAGGTAGTTAGTGGTCGTAACTAGAGATGAGCGGTGTTCGACTCGAACTGTTCACCAATCTCAAATTCGAGCTGTTTTGGGCGGTGTTCCAGCCGTTCGGCAAACACGAACAATTTGAAAAAAATTTAGCTGTTCGAGGTTATGTTAGATAAGTGTTCGTGAACCAAAATCATAACTGGATTTTTTCTCAGTAATGATGAAAATTAATGTTAATACGCAGTTTGAGTGTACAGCGGGGCGGGGGGAGGGGCAGGGGATGGATCTCTGCAGGAATAATGAAGATCTCCATTTTTTTTTCTCTTTCCCGCATTTACAGTGGGGAGGTGCAATCTGTCAGCCTATCAGCAGCGCACACACGGAGCGAAGTGCTTTTTTTCACACAAGCAAGGGCATGTGTCATTGGCAGTGTATGTCACATGTCCTTGCCCTATAAGACCAAGCCATTTTCCCCGTCGCCACCATTTTCTCACTGCTGCAGCTGCGTGTTAGACGGCACCGCTGTTGCTGTGTGCGCTATACCTTGTTAATTTCAAGCCAATTTTCGCACAAATCTACAAATAGCTTGGGAGTAGGGAATAGTTGTGATTGCAGTCCTTTTGAGGACTAGGTTACATCATTTCCTACGACTTTTATCAGGCAGGTCTGTGCTCTTAAATAGATAGGTTGGGAGTAAAGACTAATTGTAATTGCAGTCCTTTTCAGGACTAGGTTACATCAGTTCCTATCACTTTTTGCCAGGCAGGTCTGTGCCAGTGCTGTTCAAGTTTTTTTCACAGCATTTGGCTAAATCTAGCAAAGCAAATCCTTTTTGGCCTATTGCAGAGTGTGTTAGTCAGTGGAGTAGCCTATCTGTGTTGCAAGCTATACCTCCAGTGTATAGAATGCAATTTTTTTTACTGCACCTAGTGAAGTAAAATCTTTTGGGCATAGCATCATTCTATTAGTCCATCTATACTAACCTCCATCAGGTTGCAAATTCGATATAATTATTTTCTGCATCTAGCTCTGAAAAAATATTTCGGCTTGTAGCAGTGTGTGGGACTTGTTCTATTAGTCCATCTATACTAACCTCCACCAGGTTGCAAATTCAATATAATTTTTTTCCGCATCTAGCTCTGAAAAAATATTTCGGCTTGTAGCAGTGTGTGGGACTTGTTCTATTAGTCCATTCATACTAACCTCCACCAGGTTGCAAATTCATTATAATTTTTTTTCTGCATCTAGCGCTGAAAAATTTTTTCGGCTTGTAGCAGTGTGTGGGACTTGTTTTATTAGTCAATCTATACTAACCTCCACCAGGTTGCAAATTCAATATAATTTTTTTCTGCATCTAGCTCTGAAAAAATATTTCGGTTTGTAGCAGTGTGTGGGACTTGTTCTATTAGTCCATCTAAACTAACATCCACCAGGTTGCAAATTCAATATATTTTTTTTCTGCATCTAGCTCTGAAAAAATATTTCGGCTTGTAGCAGTGTGTGGGACTTGTTCTATTAGTTCATCTATACTAACCTCCACCAGGTTGCAAATTCAATATAATTTTTTTCTGCATCTAGCTCTGAAAAAATATTTCGGCTTGTAGCAGTGTGTGGGACTTGTTCTATTAGTCCATCTATACTAACCTCCACCAGGTTACAAATTCAATATAATTTTTTTCTGCATCTAGCTCTGAAAAAATATTTCGGCTTGTAGCAGTGTGTGGGGCTTGTTCTATTAGTCCATCTATACTAACCTCCACCAGGTTGCAAATTCAATATAATTTTTTTCAGCATCTAGCTCTGAAAAAATATTTTGGCTTGTAGCAGTGTGTGGGACTTGTTCTATTAGTCCATCTATACTAACCTCCACCAGGTTGCAAATTCAATATAATTTTTTTTCTGCATCTAGCTCTGAAAAAAATATTTCGGCTTGTAGCAGTGTGTGGGACTTGTTCTATTAGTCCATCTATACTAACCTCCACCAGGTTGCAAATTCAATATCATTTTTTTCTGCATCTAGCTCTGAAAAAATATTTTGGCTTGCAGCAGTGTGTGGTACTTGTTCTATTAGTCCATCTATACTAACCTCCACCAGGTTGCAAATTCAATATAATTTTTTTCTGCATCTTACCCAGCCAATAGTTTTGGGCTAATACCACAGTTTGGTCACTCAGCTCTGCTCGGTTCCCATCCATTGTTTTTTGTGCAAACAACTCCAGAGTTGTGAATTAGTTAACCACCAAAATGAGTGGAAAAAGCCTGCTGCTGGTGGAAAGGGGAATAGGCGTGTTGGGAAGGGAAAAAAAGGTTGTGTCCGTGGGGTAGGTGTTAAAGCAACAGTAACATCTGCAGAACAAAGACCATCTTCCAGCCAAACTAAGATGTCTACTTCTTTTAGCGGACAATGTGATAAGATCCCTTTCTTACGGCCACGCCAATCGCTACAAATTCCAGATGAGGCACAAAAACAGCAGGTGCTTCAACGGATATCAAGTGCTCCTTTAAGTGGGCTCTCCTCCACCTCAACTTCAACATCACAAATACTCCAGTACTCAGAGGTGTCACCCCAATCGCACTAGCTTCCTCACAGCTCCCAAGTCTCCAGCTGCCAGTCTGAGTATGGGGTAGAAGAGATGGTTGAGTCTGCAGAGCTGTTTACTCATACTATAGCCTGGGAATCAGAGGTCGGCTCCAGAGCTTCTGTGAATCCAGACGAGGAAATGATCTGCACTGATGCCCAGAATCTTTGAGTCAGATCCAGGACCAGACACAGAAGGTTCTGACCATAATGTAGACCCTCGTTCCCAAACTGTAACTCCTGTTAGTGGAGACAATGAGGAAGACGATGATGAGACTCAAATACCTGATTGGAGCGACAACTTTATTTTTTTGTCAGGGCAGGAAGAGGTTGGCTCTGAGGACGACGGGTGTGATAACACACAGGGTGATGATGACGAGGTTGGGAATCCCACTTACTGTCAACCCAGTCAGCCAGTCGATGAGGTCAGCAGAGGAGGTGGAGGAGGATGCTAGTGACGACGAGGTCATGTTGCGCCTTCCTGGACAGAGACGTAGTACTGGAAGCACGTCAACAACTGCATCCACAAACACAACTCTGCCTCTGACCACAAGTCGTGGTGGCTCTTCAGGTCGCATGGGTGCTAAGCCTTGCATAGCCTGGGCATTTTTTCAGATCGATAAAGATGACCCAACTCATGTTATCTGTAACATTTGTCAGCAAAAGCTAAGTAGAGGCCAAAAAAATACATAGTTTGAGTACTTCATGCATGAACCGGCACATGGATATGAAGCATAAGTTGCAGTGGGAAGCTCACTGTGCTACAATGCGGCCTAGCCGGCCGGGCCAACCACCGTCTGCCACATCTTGTGCAACCGCGGCCTCTTCATCCTCTGTGACTGGGGGGACAGCAGTCACACCTGTTTTGGGACGCAGACCTGCCACCTCTTTACCCGCAACAGCCTGCGTGATTGGCAGGTCATCATTTTCTTTGGAGGTGGAAACACCAGCTGGTGTTGAGCACTGTCCAACATCGATAGCACCACCTTTGGATCAAGGCAACCCAACATGTCCGCCTGCATCTTCCTCACAGACAGGCAGTTTGCCGGGGACGCCTTTCTCAACCCCGTCTAAGCAGAACAGCCAGCCCTCGGTCCCTCAGATGTGGACAAGTAAAAGACCATTTCCTCCTAGCCATGACAAAGCTAAGAGGTTGAATTTCACCATCTGCAAGCTCTTGGCTACAGAAATGCTGCCTTTCCGCCTGGTGGTCACAGAGGATTTTTGAGACCTTATGTCCGTTGCAGTGCCCCAGTACCAGATGCCCAGTCGGCTCTACTTCTCAAAGAAAGGTGTGCCTGCGCTCCACCAGCATGTCGCACACAACATCACCGCTTCTTTGAGAAACTCTGTGTGTGACAGGGTGCATTTCACCACAGACACTTGGAGGAGTAGGCATGGACAGGAGCGTTACATGTCGCTGACTGGGCAACTATGGTGACAGCAGGACAAGGGGCTGCTGTCCAAGTCTTGCCGTCCCCATGAGTTTTGCGTCAATCCTCTTTATCTCGAAGTTCCTCCACTGCTTCTGCCTCCTCAACCTCCTCTCGGTCCTCCACATGCACCCAAAGCCTGTCTGGTCATGCCACAAGCTTTCTAACTGCGCAGAAGGGATTCTGCACACCTCCTTACTATGCTGGCAGCAGGGCTCAACGTCATCAGGCGGTTTTTACTTTGAAATGTCTGGGAAATGTGAGTCACACAGCTGATTTGTGGTCAGCTCTGGAGAACCAGTTTCATGAATGGTTGTCTCCACTGGACCTGAAACCAGGGAAGGCCGTGTGCGACAATGCTGCAAACCTGGGTGCGGCCCTTCGCCGGGGCAATGTCACACACGTGCCTTGTATGGCTCACGTGTTGAACCTGGTTGTCCAGCAATTTTTAGCCCACTATCCCGGACTAGATGGCCTTCTGCAGAGGGCACGGTCCCTGTGTGCTCACTTCCGCCGTTCGCATCCCGCAGCTCAGCGACTTACATCTCTACAGAAGTCGTTGGGCCTGCCACTTCACCGGCTAAAATGCGATGTGCCTACCCGGTGGAATTCAACTCTGCACATGTTGCAGCGACTGTGGCAGCACCGACAAGCCCTGGTGCAATACGTTCTGACGTATAGCCTGGGCCAACAAGATCCAGAGGTGGGGCAAATCACGCTGGAGGAGTGGTCTCAGATCAGGGACCTATGCACCCTTCCGCACAGTTTTGAAATGGATACGAAGATGTTTAGTGCTGACGATGCCATTATCAGCATGACTATTCCGGTGATTTACATGCTGGAGCACATGTTAAACAGAATTCGGAGTCAGGTGGTGGCACAAGGGGAGGTGGAGGAAGTAGAGGAGGAGGAGTTGTAGGCGGAAGGGCTATCATCTGTAAGGTCCAGACGGTCGGCAGCACCAAGGCGGCAGGCATGTGAGGGTGGGGGAGATGGTTTTACCAGGGCGCATGGTAGCAGCCAAACTAGTGAGGAAGGTGCAGGAGCCCAGGAAGAAGTGGAGGACGAACTGATGGAAGACTCATCAGATGAGGGAAACCTTTATCACATTTCTCTTGTGCGAGGTTGGGGGGAGAGAGCAGAGGAAGGAAGCATGATTGTTACCTCGCCACCAACACAACAGGGACTTGGTGCTCCTGGATGCGCAAGACACATGAGTGCCTTCTTGCTGCACTACCTGCAACATGACCGTCGAATTGTGAGAATTAGAAATAATCCTGACTACTGGGTTGCCACACTGTTAGATCCCCGGTACAAAAGTAAATTTTCAGAAATTATTCCTGCCATAGAAAGAGATGCACGCATGCAGGAGTATCAGCAGAGACTGTTGCAGAATCTTACATGTGCTTTTCCCCAAAACACTAGTGGTGCACTTAGTGAATCTCACAGTTCCAACTTGCGAACCGTGGGACCGTCGAGTGTTCAGCACTCAAATCGTAACAGAAACACAGTATCTGCTGGTAACATCAATTTTGTGGAATCATTTCACCACTTTTTTAGCCCATCCTTTGCAAGGCCACAGTAGACAAGAAGTCTGACACATAGTCAACGCCCAGAGACGATGGTACAGGAGTATCTCCAAGTAAACATTGAAGCCATGACTGTGTCACAGGACCATTGCTCTTTTTGGGCTTCCAATCTGGATAAATGGCCAGAGCTCGCCACTTACGCCTTGGAGATCTTGTCATGCCCCGCAGCCAGCGTTCTGTCTGAACGTGTGTTCAGCGCTGCTGGTGGTGTGCTGACAGATAAGCGCATGCAGCTCTCCACTGATAATGTAGACAGACTCACGTTCATAAAGATGAACAAATCATGGATCCGAAACGACTTTTCTACCCCTGTGTCATCCTGGGGAGAGTAAAAGCTTGATGATTTGTTAAAATCACCTCATCAACCGTTTTAAGCTTTCAAATTACTAATCATGTTTATCTGTATCTTGGCTGGAAAATAATTTGGGCCTTGTAGCAGTGTGCAGTACTGATTCTATTAGGCCATCTATATTAAACTCCACCAGATTTAAAATTACTAATCATGTTTATCTGTATCTTGGCTGGAAAATAATTTGGGCCTTGTAGCAGTTTGCAGTACTGATTCTATTAGGCCATCTAAACTAAACTCCACCAGATTTAAAATTACTAATCATGTTTATCTGTATCTTGGCTGGAAAATAATTTGGGCCTTGTAGCAGTGTGCAGTACTGATTCTATTAGGCCATCTATACTAAACTCCACCAGATTTAAAATTACTAATCATGTTTATTTGTATCTTGGCTGGAAAATAATTTGGGCCTTGTAGCAGTTTGCAGTACTGATTCTATTAGGTCATCTATACTAAGCTCAACCAGCTTTCAAATTAATAATAATTTTTAGCTGCATCTAGCCCGGAAAATAATTTTGGGGCTCCTAGATGCGCAAGACATATGAGTGCCTTCTTGCTGCACTACCTGCAACATGACCCTCAGATTGTCAGAATTCGAAATAATCCTGACTACTGGGTTGCCACACTCTTAGATCCCCCACACTCTTCGATCAACCTTTTTAGTTTAATAAAGAACAAAAAAATGGTCATTTTTGAAATTATAAGCATTAGCAGGTTATTACAAACTGAAATCAAACAGTTTTCACTCAAAACTTTATTCTAGGTGATGTTACATTTGCACATAGGACCCCTTGTTCGAAAGGAGCTTCTGAACTCTCTCGTCCATTGAATTTGTCAGGTTTTGGATGGTTTCTGCTTCAATTGTTTTGCATGAGGACAGAATACCCTCCCAGAGCTGTTGCTTAGATGTGAACTGCCTCCCGCCATCATAGACACTCCTTTTGATGATGCTCCAGAGGTTCTCAATGGGGTTGAGGTCAGGGGAGCATGGAGGTCACACCATAAGTTTGTCCCCTTTTATGCCCATATCAGCCAGAGATGCAGATGTGTTATGTGCAGCATGAGACGGTGCATTATCATGCATGAAAATGATCTTGCTGCGGAATACACGGTTCTTCTTCTTGAACCATGGCAGGAAGTGCTGTTTGAGAAACTCCACATACATTATGGAGTTCATCTTTACCCCTTCAGGGATCCTAAAGGGGCCGACAATCTCTCTCCCCATGATTCCAGCCCAAAACATTACTCCACCTCCTCCTTGTTGGCGCCGTAGCCGTGTTTGCATGGGGTGTCCATCAACCAGCCATCCTCCACTCCATCCATCTGGACCATCGAGTGTTGCATTGCACTCATTGGTGAACAAAACAGTTTTGAAGTCAGTCTTCATGTATTGTTTGGCCCACTGGAGTCGTTTCTGCTTGTGTACAGTGGATAGAGGAGGTCGACAGGATGGCTTACGCACAGCTGCAAACCTCTGAAGGACCCTGCATCTTGTTGTTCGGGGGACGTTGGAGGCACCAGCAGCTTTAAAAACTTGTCTGCTGCTATGACAAGGCTTTTTTGCCGCTGCTCTTTTAACCTGACATAATTGCCTGTAGGAAAGATTCCTCAATTTTCCCTTATTAGCACGCACACATGTGTACTGTGAATCAGCTACATACTTCTTGATTGTGCGATGATCAGGATGAAGTGTCTTGGCAATGTTGATTGTAGTCATGCCTTGACCTAAACACTCCACGATTTGTTGCTTCTCAGCAGTCGACACATCCTTTTTCTTTCCCATTTTGGCAGAAAATGTAAGCTGCTTAATAATGTGGGACAGCCTTCTTATGTAGTCTAGCCTTTCATTGGACACACCAGCCAAACTAATTAGCACAGGTGTCTGCAATTGCTTACAGTGATATAAAGAGCTCAGACACACATCACCATCAATGAGTTTAACTGACAAACAAAAAAATTCTTACCTTATCACTCCTAAACACTTTTTGCATAATAATTTGGAACACAGTGTACATGTGCTTTTCCACAAAACACCAGTGGTTCACGTAGTGAATCTTACAGTTCTAACTTGCCAACCGTGGTCCGTATGGAGTTGTTCAATAAAGGGCCCAAAATTAAGATAACATAGACGGGAGAGGTCTCTATGAATACGAATTCCTAAGTATTTGATACCCTGTGAGGGCCAGGCAAAGGGAAAGTTGGACTGGATGGAATCCTGTATGGATTTGGGGAGGGAGACATCGAGGGCCTCAGACTTCGCTGCATTGATTTTAAAATTTGACCATGTAACAAAGTGATCTATTTCAGCAATAACAGCAGGGATGGATATATCTGATTGAGTGATATATACTAGGACATCATCAGCAAATGCAGAGCACTTGTACTCGGTGCCTCCCACCTCAATCCACCTAATATTGGGGTTATGGCAAATTGATGAGAGCAGGTGCTCCGACACTAGGATGTATAAGAGAGGGGACAGAGGACATCCCTGCCTTGTCCCATTGGTGATTATGAAAGGTGATGAAAATGTTCCAATTATCTTCACCCTAGGTGACGTATTGCGATACAGGGCCGTGATTTTGCCTATAAAAGAATCCCCTAGACCCCTACCCCAAGCTTTTTAAGAGAATAATATATGGCGTGCCAGGAGACTCTATGGAATGCTTTCTCATCAGCATCCAACGAGAGTATCTAATTACAAATTTTTAACTGCATCTAGCCCAGGAAATACTTTGTGCCTAGTAGCAGTGTCTGCTAGTCAGCGGATTACCCCAGCTGTTAAGCAAGCTATACCACCTGTAGTTTGGACACTTAATTTTTTCAAAGGAAATGGTTCGGGCCCCCGGGACACTCAGTAAAGAGCATCGGGGAGGCACCCCAAGGCACAGGGGCTGGGACTGGCGGTAGGACGCCTTGCGGTGGACCGCCAAGCTCGATCCTTATAAAAGCTTTTTAACTGCAGCAGCTTTAGTGGACACTACTGGAGCTGGAATTACGCGGCTGCTGGCATGAGACTTGCCCTCCAATAGATCCTTGTAAATGGATTTAAAGTGTATTCATTCAAATTAGAGAGACAATTTAAATTAAAAAGCTTAGAGCTGCCTCCACCACAGGGGGGCTCGCTCGACCCACCAGCGGACAGGCACCAGTATTGGGAGAGGGGGGCTGGCCATCAGGGTCCACCGCAGCTCTGGCAGAAATCCGGTGACACGGAGGTAGCACGGGCAGGAACGGACTGGCCGTGTCGGCTTCGCACTTTTTTGGTTTTAGAAGGGCATGACATGCCTATATCTGTGTCTCCCCCTCCTTTTACTCCTCCACCTCTTTTCTTTTTGCATGACTATATGTACTTGTCACTTTTCCATGTGTTAGTTGTGTCTTCTGAGCAGTTTGTCAGCTTTTGGACACCTTTGAAGTGTTTTCTATGTGTTTCTATGTGTTTTTGTTTGCCTGCCATTGGTTTTAACGGTTTTCGACGAACAGTTCAGCGAACATACGGGTGTTCGACGAACCGAACCGAACTCGAACACTACGGGGGTGGCTCAACACTAGTCGTAACCATGGATAACTAAGCTACTGCAATGTGCTTCAAATGGGGTAAGCGACAAAGCGAATCAGAAGAACTGTACTACATTTTTAACTGGAGGTATTTGCTAATATTATTATTATTACACCTGTTGTATATTGGGATAGTATCTTAGAGATGGAAATGCCCCCTTTAAGCTTAGAGTTGCAGTGTACATCGGAGGAATACTTATGAAGGATTTCCTGACCTACAACGAATGCCTTTAAAATACACCATCAAAAAAATTCGGATCTGACCAATGTTGATCTATGAGTCTCTGGTCATCTGCGATTTTTTTCTCAGCTGGAATCTGGATGAGAAAAAAATTGCAGCATGCTGCATGTATCGGACGAGACTCACTAATGCAAGTCAATGGGTGCGAGAAAAAAAACGGACGGCACATGGACCATCCATATGTAATCTGATTTTTACGGATACATTACCATTCTGTAGCACAGAACACAGTAAATGGTCCTGTAAATGATTGTAGAATAATAGTTGAAGAAAAAAAAACGCATTGCATACGGATGTCATACGGATGCTAGGTGTGAAAAATCGCATTGTCCTCTCATGAAAATCGCATGACACTCGTCCGTTTTTTTCGGTCTAGAAATCAAACCGTTTTTTTCCTCACATATGGGTATGAGCCCTTAAAGTGAATATGTCACCCATATTAAAAAAAAGTATACCATATGGCAAATATGTGTGTATACTTTTCCATAAGATGGTGCCGCACACTATGCAATTCCATTTAATAAAAAGAAGAAACATAATAAAAACATGCTGACGTATATGAGCCTGTCAGATAGAGGGTGGCTAAAGGATACTTTGATGTGTCTCAGGAACTTTCCTAACAAATAAAGATGCCAGCCTAAGGGAACACGGCCCTGGCTGGAAGGATACAGATCTGCTCCATTGACCATCACTGACCCTATGGAGACATTTGGGGAAACCAGAATTGTGACCCTCCGGTCACCTGGTTCCATGGATATGTTTCGGTTAGCCAGGCTGGGACCATCCGGTCACCTGGAACCCATTGATACACTCAGAGAAATCCAAGTTGGGACCATCCGGTCACCTAGTTCCATGGATATGTTCGGAGGAGCCAGGGTTGGACCCTCGGGTCTCCTGGCCTTGTACCTCAATGGACTGTCAGCTTACTAAGCATGCCGCTGCCTCCTCTCTGTGGGTGTCCACCCAAAGCGGGGGACCACTGGTTGAGGTAGTTGGCCCTGAAAGTCCCAAAGTCGCAGCTGCTCTATTCCCGGCATGCCAGCGGAAGGGTGAGACTGTGTAATCTTGCACCATCTTGGGTATTTGCTGGGACTGTTCTATATGTTTATTGTGTGTTTGGTGGTTCAATAAAGTATTACCACACAGTCTTACCCTCACCCTGTGTTGTCTGAGTAATATCATGCCCACAAAAGACCCCGGGTCTTCACAATGTATATTTAATATTGCTTCTTTTACTTTACTATTAAACATATGACTATGATGAGACTGTATTTAGAAAATCACACTTAAAAATATGATCCCAAGGAGAGCCCAACTTGAATCCTTGTACAAATGTAACCAAAAACTCATGTAGCACATATGCCTTTTTTGAAAATGTTATAACATATTGTTTTTTCAAAATTGCGCATCAAAATTTTGAAATTGACCCCTCAAAAACAAAATATCAACAAACATAATCTTGTGACATATCAAATTAACCCCTTAAGGACCGAGCCACTTTGTAGGTTAATGACCAGGTCTCATTATTTAAATCTGACAACTCCGGAACGCTTCAACGAATACCAGTGATTCTGAGATTGTTTTTTCGTGACATATTGTACTTCATTATAGTGATAAAATTTCTTTGATATCACTTGCATTTATTTGTGAAAAAAAAGGAAATTTGACAAAAATGTAGAAAATTTTGCAATTTTCAAACTTTAAATTGCTATACCCTTAAATCAGAGAGATATGTTATACAAAATAGTTAATAAATAACATTTCCCAAATGTCTAATTTACATCAGCACAATTTTGGAAACAAATTTTTTTTTTGTTAAGAAGTTATAAGGGTTAAAAGTTGATCTGCGATTTCTCATTTTTCCAACAAAATATACAAAAACATTTTTTAGGGACCACATCACATTTGAAGAGACTTCACATGGGGATAATGGATAAAAATGCCACCAAAATTTGTCCCACAATTTCTGCTGAACATGGCAATACCTCATATGTGGCTGTACAGTACTGCTTAGCCACACGGTGACACTCGGGAGGGACAGAGTGCTATTTGCCGAGTTGGCGGACACCATATACAGAGCCCCTAAATGTTAGAAGAGCAGAATCACCAATCTTGGAAATTATACCCCTGTCAAACATGTGGATGCTAAATGTGGTTTAGGCACATACTGGGGATCAGAAGTGCAGGGGGCATTAGAATTTCTGAGCACAGAATTTGCTGAATTTCTTTTGGGGGGTGATGAGCCATTTCACTTTTCCAGAGCCTTTATACTATAAGTAACGTGGATGTGTTTTTTTTCTGAGAGGTTTTTTTCTGTGGATTGAGTTGAAGCTTTTATTGGGAACATTTTACAAACATTTGGGATCACGTTTATCCTGTGCTCTACGCTGAGCAATTACTTTGGGGTTTCCATCTAAATCTCTGAATGATGTGATTCAGGTGAAACCCCCGAGCGATCCATTCACTATAATGAGGCAGCAGAGTTACTCTGGACGCCGTCTGGCCTCTGTTCAGCGTTGTCCTTCTTTTCAGAAGTGCACAAAACTGTGGCCAACCATGCTTTTATGAACGCATAAAAAGATGGACACCGCCGGATCACAGGTCAGACGGTGTCCACAGTAACTCCATCTGCCTCATAACAGGGAAATTTCCTCCGGGACAGTCATGTGAAGGCTTGATTTTTGCGCGACGAGTTGACGTTTTTATTTGTACCATTTTCGGGCACGTGACATTTTTGATCGATTTCTATTCCAATATTTGGGGAGGCAGAATGAACAAAAACCGGCAATTTAGGAATTGTTTTTTCTTTTCTTTTTTATGCCGTTCCGCGTGTGGTAAAATTGATAAGGCAGCTTTATTCTTTGGGTCAGTACGATTACAGTGATACCACAGTTATATTTTTTTTTTTATGTTTTGGAGCTTTTTCACATAAAAAACTTTTATAGAAAAATAATTCTTTTTGCATCTCTGTATTTTGAAAGCTATAACTTTTTTATTTTTCCGCTGATGGGGCTGCATGGTGGCTTGTTTTTTTCGGGACAAGATGACATTTTCAGTGGTAACAATTTTATTTATATTCGTCTTTTTGATCGCGTTTTATTCCACTTTTTTCCAGCGGTATGATGATAAAGCATCGTTTGCCTAGTTTTTTTGGGTTTTCTTTTCTCGGCGCTCATTGAAGGGGTTAACTAGTGTGACACTTTTATAGGTCGAGCGGTTCCGGACACGGCAATACCAAATATGTGTACTTTTTTTATTTATTTAATTTGTTTTTACATAAAAATGTGTATTTATTAGTGTATTTTTTTATTATTATTATTATTTTGTTATACACTGCTCAAAAAATAAAGGGAACACTCAAATAACACATCCTAGATCTGAATGAATGAAATATTCTCATTGAATACTTTGTTCTGTACAAAGTTGAATGTGCTGACAACAAAATCACACAAAAATCAACAATGGAAATCAAATTTATTAACCAGTGGAGGCCTGGATTTGGAGTCACCCCCAAAATTAAAGTGGAAAAACACACTACAGGCTGATCCAACTTTGATGTAATGTCCTTAAAACAAGTCAGAATGACGCTCAGTATTGTGTGTGGCCTCCACGTGCCTATATGACCTCCCTACAACGCCTGGGCATGCGCCTGATGAGGTTGCGGATGGTCTCCTGTGGGATCTCCTCCCAGACCTGGACTAAAGCATCTGCCAACTCCTGGACAGTCTGTGGTGCAATGTGACATTGGTGGATGGAGCGAAACATCATGTCCCAGATGTGCTCAATCGGATTCAGGTCTGGGGAACGGGCGGGCCAGTCCATAGCTTCAATGCCTTCATCTTGCAGGAACTGCTGACACACTCCAGCCACATGAGGTCTGGCATTGTCCTGCATTAGGAGGAACCCAGGGCCAACCGCACCAGCATATGGTCTCATAAGGGGTCTGAGGATGTCATCTCGGTACCTAATGGCAGTCAGGCTACCTCTGGCGAGCACTTTGAGGGCTGTGCGGCCCTCCAAAGAAATGCCACCTCACACCATTACTGACCCACTGCCACCTCACACCATTACTGACCCACTGCCAAACCGGTCATGCTGAAGGATGTTGCAGGCAGCAGATCGCTCTCCATGGCGTCTCCAGACTCTGTCACGTCTGTCACATGTGCTCAGTGTGAACCTGCTTTCATCTGTGAAGAGCACAGGGCGCCAGTGGCGTCTTTGCCAATCCTAGTGTTCTGTGGCAAATGCCAAGCGTCCTGCACGGTGTTGGGCTGTGAGCACAACCCCCATCTGTGGACGTCGGGCCCTCATACCACCCTCATGGAGCCGGTTTCTAACCGTTTGTGCAGAAACATGCACATTTGTGGCCTGCTGGAGGTCATTTTGCAGGGCTCTGGCAGTGCTCCTCCTGTTCCTCCTTGCACAAAGGAGGAGGTAACAGTCCTGCTGCTGGGTTGTTGCCCTCCTATGGCTCACTCCACATCTCCTGGTATCTGCTCCATGCTCTGGACACTGTGCTGACAGACACAGCTACCCTTCTTGCCACAGCTCGCACTGATGTGCCATCTTGGATGAACTGCACTACCTGAGCAACTTCTGTGGGTTGTACTGTAGACACCGCCTCACGCTACTGTACCTCTAGGGGTGAGAACAATGGCAAAATGAAAAAGTGACCAAAACAACAGCCAAAAAGGATGAGAACAGAGAAATGGTTTGTGATTACCACCTGCAGAACCACTCCTTTATAGGGGGTATTTTGCTAATTGCCTATCATTTCTACCAGTTGTCTGTTACATTTGCACAACAGCAGGAGAAATTGAATCACCATCAGCTTTGCTTCATAACTGGACAGGTAGATTTCACAGAAGTATTATTGATTTGGAGTTACATTGTGTTGTTTTTTAAGTGTTCCCTTTATTTTTTGAGCAGTGTATATGTGTATATATATATATATATATATATATATATATATATATATATATATATATATATATATATATATACACACACACACACTACCGTTCAAAAGTTTAGGGTCATTTAGAAATGTCATTATTTTTGAAAGAAAAGCACATATTTTTTCAATGAAGCCAACATTAAATGAATCAGAAATACACTCTATACATTGTTAATGTGGTAAATGACTATTCTAGCTCCAAACATTTTGTTTTATTGCAATATCTACATAGGTGTATAGAGGCCTATTTCCAACAACCACCACTCCAGTGTTTAATGGTACATTGTATTTGCTAACTGTGTAAGAAGGCTAATGGATGTTTAGAAAACCCTAGAAAACCCTTGCACAAGTATGTTAGCCCAGCTGAAAACGGTTTGGCTGATTTAAGAAGCTATAAAATTGACCTTCCTTTGAGCTAGTTGAAAATCTGGAGCATTACATTTGTTTGTTCTATGAAACTCTCAAAATGGCCAGAAAAAGAGAACTTTCATGTGAAACTCGACAGTCTATTCTTGTTCTTAGAAATGAAGGCTATTCCATGCGAGAAATTGGCAAGAAACTGACGATTTCCTACAACGGTGTGTACTACTCCCTTCAGAGGAGAGCACAAACAGGCTCTAACCAGAGTAGAAAGAGAAGTGCACAACTGAGCAACAAGACAAGTACATTAGAGTCTCTAGTTTGAGAAATCAACGCCTCACAGCTTCATTAAATAGTACACGCAAAACGCAAGTGTCAACGTCTACAGTGAAGAGGCGACTCCGGGATGCTGGCCTTCAGGGCAAAGTGGCAAAGAAAAAGCCATATCTGAGACTGGCTAATAAAAGGAAAAGATTAATATGGGCAAAAGAACACAGACATTGGACAGAGGAAGATTGGAAAAAAGTTTTATGGACAGACGAATCAAAGTTTGAGGTGTTTGGATCACACAGAAGAACATTTGTGAGACGCAGAACAGCTGCTGAAAAGATGCTGGAAGAGTGCCTAATGCCATCTGTCAAGCATGGTGGAGGTAATGTGATGGTCTGGGGTTGCTTTGGTGCTGGTAAAGTGGGATATTTGTACAAGGTACAGTGCCTACAAGTAGTATTCAACCCCCTGCAGATTTAGCTGGTTTGATAAGATGCAAATAAGTTAGAGCCTTCAAACTGCAAACGAGAGTAGGTTTTATGAACAGAAGCATAAATCTTACAAACCAAAAAGTTATGTTGCTCAGTTGAATTTTATTAAATTCTAAACATAAAAGTGTGGGTCAATTATTATACAACCCCTATGTTTAATATTTTGTGGAATAACCCTTGTTTGCAATTACAGCTAATAATCGTCTTTTATAAGACCTGATCAGGCCGGCACAGGTCTGTGGAGTTATCTTGGCCCACTCCTCCATGCAGATCTTCTCCAAGTTATCTAGGTTCTTTGGGTGTCTCATGTGGACTTTATTCTTGAGCTCCTTCCACAAGTTTTCAATTGGGTTAAGGTCAGGAGACTGACTAGGCCACTCCAACACCTTGACTTTTTCCCTCTTGAACCAGGCCTTGGTTTTCTTGGCTGTGTGCTTTGGGTCGTTGTCTTGTTGGAAGATGAAATTACGACCCATCTTAAGATCCTTGATGGAGGAGCGGAGGTTCTTGGCCAAAATCTCCAGGTAGGCCGTGCTATCCATCTTCCCATGGATGCGGACCAGATGGCCAGGCCCCTTGGCAGAGAAACAGCCCCACAGCATGATGCTGCCACCACCATGCTTGACTGTAGGGATGGTATTCTTGGGGTCGTATGCAGTGCCATCCAGTCTCCAAACGTCACGTGTGTGGTTGGCACCAAAGATCTCGATCTTGGTCTCATCAGACCATAGAACCTTGAACCAGTCTGTCTCAGAGTCCTCCAAGTGATCATGAGCAAACTGTAGACGACCCTTGACTTTGAAAGTAAAGGTACCATACAGGCTCGTCTGGAACGGAGACCATTGCGGTGGAGTACGTTACTTATGGTATTGACTGAAACCAATGTCCCCACTGCCATGAGATCTTCCCGGAGCTCCTTTCTTGTTGTCCTTGGGTTAGCCTTGACTCTTCGGACAAGCCTGGCCTCGGCACGGGAGGACACTTTCAAAGGCTGTCCAGGCCGTGGAAGGCTAACAGTAGTTCCATAAGCCTTCCACTTACGGATGATGCTCCCAACAGTGGAGACAGGTAGGCCCAACTCCTTGGAAAGGGTTTTGTACCCCTTGCCAGCCTTGTGACCCTCCACGATCTGGTCTCTGATGGCCTTGGAATGCTCCTTTGTCTTTCCCATGTTGACCATGTCTGAGTGCTGTTCACAAGTTTGGGGAGGGTCTTAAATAGTCAGAAAAGGCTGGCAAAAGAGATCTTTAATCCACACATGTGAAGCTCATTATTCTTGGTGCCTGAACTACTTCTTAATACTTTAGGGGGACCAAACAGAATTCTTGTGGTTTGAGGGGTTGAATAATAAATGACACTCTGAATTAACTTTTAATGTTTTAAAAAAAAAAAAAAAAAATTTGCTGCAGTGCATTTCCCACTTCCAGGCTGATCTACAGTACAAATGTCACAATGCCAAGTTAATTCCGCATGTGTCAACCAGCTAAATCTGCAGGGGGTTGAATACTACTTGTAGGCACTGTATATGGGATTTTGAATAAGGAAGGCTATCACTCCATTTTGCAACCCCATGCCATACCCTGTGGACAGCGCTTGATTGGAGCCAATTTCATCCTACAACAGGACAATGACCCAAAGCACATCTCCAAATTATGCATGAACTATTTAGGGAAGAACCAGGCAGCTGGTATTCTATCTGTAATGGAGTGGCCAGCTCAGTCACCAGATCTCAACCCCATTGAGCTGTTGTGGGAGCAGCTTGACCGTACGGTACGCAAAAAGTGCCCATCAAGCCAATCCAACTTGTAGGAGGGGCTTCAGGAAGCATGGGGGGAAATGTCTCAAGATTACCTCAGCAAATTAACAGCTAGAATGCCAAAGATCTGCAATGCTGTAATTGCTGCAAAGGGAGCATTCTTTGACGAAAGCAAAGTTTGAAGGAGAAAATTATTCTTTCAAATAAAAATCATTGTTTCTAACTTTGTCAATGTCTGGACTATATTTTCTATTCATTTTGCAACTCATTTGATAAATAAATGTATGAGTTTTCATGAAAAACACAAAATTGTCTGGGTGACTCCAAACTTTTGAACGGTAGCGTATATATATTTTTACAATTTTTTTTAACTTTTTTACTCGGTCCGTTTATGAGACTTTCACTTTTTTCCCTTTGATCACAGGTATAATGCATTGCAATGCACTAGATTGCAGTGCATTATACCTATAGTGAAAACTCCTGAGATCATGCTGTAAGCATGGTCTCAGCAGCTTTGCGTAGCTTGGTGACCTGGGGGTTGTCATGACGACCCCTGATTACCATGGCAACGATTGGGCCCCGCGATTACGTCGCGGGGGCGCCAATCTGAAGGCAGAGGGAGTTTCCAGCCCTCTGCCTGTCTCCTGAATGCTGCGATTGTACTTGATCGCAGCATTCAGGGGGTTAACAGCCAGGGCTGGTGATGACTCCGGTCCTGGATATACCAGCAGCGCTGACCTCCGGCACTGATATTACAACATCTTCTGCGCGATCATGCTGAGATTGGTCAGTTAGATTGACTGATTACAGCGATCTGGGTGCAGAAGCTGCCGACACGGGTCCCTGCACCTCTTCCCCTGACGCTCCGCTGTCTGTGACAGCTCTCGGCACGAAACTGTCACTGCGTGTTTACACGCAGTGACAGCTCAAAGCCATGAGGGACACTGCATGGCAATAAACAAGAACTTACACCCGCTCATGCCATACAGTGTCCGTCATTGAACCTTATGGGGTTAAAGCATGTACCGTCCTAAACAAAATGGTGCCTCTCCCATCTCTTTTTTATAACCCGAGATATGATAAAAAATGTAACATCATACAAGCCCAAAATTCTGACTTTTTTAAAAATTTAGAAATCTATAAAAAAAAATAACTAATGAAGATAAAAATGCAAAGCTTTTTTTTTGTAATTCACTAAAGACTTAAAAAAATAAAAATCCGAAGACATCGGATAAAAAAAATATTCAGATTTGGATCACTTGACATGGAATGACCCGCATACATTATATAGGACACACTGCCGCTGCATATACATTATATGGCGCACACTGCGACTGCTGCATATACATTATATACGATATACTGCGGCTGCTGCATATACATTATATACGACATACTGCGGCTGCTGCATATACATTATATACGACATACTGCGGCTGCTGCATATACATTATATACGACATACTGCGGCTGCTGCATATACATTATATGGGACACACTGCCTCCGCTGTATATACATTATATGGGACACACTGCCTCCGCTGTATATACATTATATGGGACACACTGCGGCAACATGTAGACAGGGTGTTGAGGTCAGAATAGAGACACATACTTTGAGTTAATTCGAGTCTTTAGCTTTTTAACTTTCTTTTTATTCTTTTGCTTCTCTTCGACATCCTTTACAGCTTCTACAGGAACTGGTGTCTCAACCAAAATATCCACAATGTATTTTTTCAGAGAGAGATGCTCCTGGAAGAAAGATTTATTCAATTAGGAAAAAAAAGCTAATCCATTTCCATATGAAATCTATTCTAATGTTAGAAACAGTTCTGAGTGAAATCGAATCCATGGGCATACATCATAGCTTCACGGTTCTTCAAAGGTTGTTACGTTACAGTGTTTTAAAAAGGGGTGGTCCCTTCGTGTCATAAGTAAACCCACTTGTGTGCACCTTAGATCCAAAAACAGACATGGAGATGCTTCCTTTTCCAAAGAAGTAATAATGTAGTAACACAAAGAATCCTTTTCCTATAAATAATTGACAAACATGGTTGTATCAAGTCCTCTAGCATGTGAGCTACAGTGAGAGGGAGATGCAGGTATTATTATTATTATTTATTATTATAGCGCCATTTATTCCATGGTGATTTACATGTGAAAAGGGGTATACATAATAAAAAAGTACAATAATCTTAGACAATAGAAGTCACAGACTGGTATAGGAAGAGAAAGGACCCTACCGGCAAGGACTCACAGTCTACAAGTTTTATCCTAACCCAAAGTAGCCATACATTAAAAGATATTTGACATCATGGGCATGATTTCTCTGCCCCATCTATTACTGTTAATACTATTTTTTGTGTCTGACATATCCATGAGACTATTTTACAAATGTTTCTAAATTTTGATCTGTAAGACACAATCCCCTAACCCTGTCAATGCCGCCCACCTGTTGGAGGTGCTTGGTGCATACTGTCTCCCTCATTCATATCTTATGGGAATGTAGTCTTATTACCCCTTTTTGGGGTAATAGTGGAGGGCACCTTCTCTACTCACTTTCTCCTGGACCCCACAAATTACTTACTAAATGTGCCCCCCTGGGGACTGAGAAACAAGTCAGCCAGGCTGTTCCTAAACATTTGCATAGCTGCTAAATCTCTGATCGCAAAAGCCTAAAAAACAAACAACCCCCATCTCGTCTAGATCTATATGGGCAATTGATCGACTTTCATCTTTTATTTTTCTTTTCTTATTAATCACTGAATTGTACATATTATTCAGAACACTGGACATTAACCTGAACATTTTTTGAGTTTGAATTATTCCTGTAAAATTTCAATAAAAATTTGAAAAAAAGACAAAGAATACAATAAGCTACGGCAGGACATTTAATTCAGAGATGATTAAGGTGGATAATGCTCTTTGAGCTAAAAACATCAGATGTTCGCACTGAGATGAACGGAGTTCAACATTTTTTCATTCTTAAAAAGTAATTTAGAATATTTTTTATTGACGGATTTTTACCATTTTAAAGAAGTGTTAGTGTGATAAAGCATAAAAAAATGGGAAACCAGTACCAGGAGAGATTGTACATAGGCAATCACTACATGTATAGTAATGAACACCTTTTAAAAGTAAAATAAAAAAAAAACTCATTGAAAAGGAAATGTCTAACCAGTAACTAGATAGACAGGCATAATGTGCTTTGTGCCCTTTTGTCTCACCCATAGCCTTCACAAGATTTGCTATATTGGATTATTCTTATAAATAATAATGGCTCGTGACCACATATTTCTTACTATAATATGTGTCTCCCTTGATATAAAATGTGGGACAGTATAAATTGGTCATAGTCAGGATCCTGCTTCTCTATTATAATTCACGGTCCGCTCTCTTGGGCGTTTCGCACCTATTTCTCAGCCTTCTCATCTTTCAAAAGAGGGATGATTGGATTAGTCCAAACTTTACATTCAAAAACTCATCAAAAGACAGCAATAGGAATATCAGAAATGCCCGGGCTGGAGTGTCATATATACCCAATGCACATCAAAAAGAAGGATTAGTGTCGTCTCCAAAACCAGTGAAGTAAAACTGCATATTAAATAACCTCATGGTTTAATGGACATCACACCTTAATTGTTGGAGAGGTCCATGTAATCAAACTATATAACATATTCACACTATTAATAAAACGTATAATCAAAGGATGAAGTCCATGCTTACAAAGGGAAAGTCTGGCGTTTGGACGAAAGGAGCAGCGAAAACCGAGACTGTGAGAGCTAGTAATACTGTGACCTCTGGTGAACTAATTTGAGCTTTCTGCCATCAAGGAGACTAAACTTTTACATTTAGTGACTACCTTATTTAACCATTCCATTAAAAATAATAGAAAAAGAGAAAATAGGTGCATGATAGACATTGGTCTAAATGAGCCAAGAGTTAACAGGAAGTGTTATGAAGTTTCTCAGTTGTATATCTGCCTCCCTGCTTAGTCAGGTGCCTCGACAGGCAATAGCTTGGTAAGAAAATAGGACAACGTATTTGTATGGCAAGGAGCTCAAGTATACTGGAGAGAGATGAGGATGATGAGCGAACAATAGAAACTCAAGATTCCTTGAACCACACAGTTGAACAAAAGCCCGCAGCAATTAAAAAAAATATATAAAAACGTATTCTATATTTATAGTTTTGCTCAATCTTTACAGAATTAATTTTTGGAAAAAACAAATAAAGACAAAAAAATAAATATAAGAGTACATTCACATGGGCATTGCAGCTACAGACTTCTCATAGAAGAGATGGTGCAGTGTTATTTTCCACTGCATTAGGTTGGTAAGCTGCACATTTCACCCCATGAAAAGCTAAGGGTGAAACACGCATTACCATCTGCGGCACAAACTGACATCAGATTTGTCAATCTGCACTGCATATTTATTTCTCACGATGTGCATGAGATCTGCACAAAACTGGTGTTACTTTGCATGAAGCATAAAAAGCACTTTGAATCCAACAAACAAAACAAGCTATTGCACAAAAACCACGTACACCAAATAAGTAATAAAAGATTACAGGGTTACAATACCAAAATACTGATGAACACCCACTCACACACTTATCAACCATAAGGGGGGTGGTTGCTTAGTATTACAAGTGCACCCAGATAAGGTTTGTATAAGGTGCCAGTCACGGGGTTATATATAGTGTATCATGATGGCTAACAGCCTACTAGGCATGCTTATACCACCCTACCTGTGCTCTCCGTTCTGCTAATAAACTAAGACCAATATCCTCTATAATCCAAGTCCTGTGAAATATGTTGGCGCCATAGCAATAAACTTACTATTATTAGGTCAGGCTGCTATGCATGTGCACCCCACAATGACAAAAACCCTATGTCCCCTACCAAACACAACAGGGCTTACCTAATCCTATGAAGATGATAAAATAAATGAAGTGTTAGTAAATATTTTGTCCATATGCAAGCTCACAACCGCGTCAAGGGTTCTCATTGTCTTGCTAATCCCCACACTAAAATTAAAATCAATTCACCAAAAAGGATATCAATTCACAAACATCACAGAAAAAATGGTCAAATTTACGAATTCCTGGTCAAAATATCAATATACTGTACTTTAGGATGCAGGCAAGCCACAGTGATAAAAGGCAGAGGCGGAGCAGGTGCAAATTGCAGATAAACAACCACTCACACTCTGACTATTGATGAAGAGGGCTTTACTAGGTTGGCCACTTTTTTCTGAGATGTTTTCGGATTTCATGTCCTTTTCGGTGAATTGCCACAATTCTTTATTAGTAACCAAAAACACATATTGTAGGGTTTGGTACTCACTCAGCCGCATTAGAGGTAGGCACAGGAAAAGGTTTGTTTAAAAACGTCCAAGGCAGGTTTATTATACCATCATAAACTGCACTTTGAGAAGTAAACAAAAGACAGCCTGGTCCGGCACAGAGTAACAAAACGGAAAATAAACAGTCCATACAATATGGCGGGTTCTCATGCTTACGGTCAGTGTCCTTTAGCACAAACACTCTGGAGGTCTCCACACCTCCAGGCACAGACACTGTATGAGACACTCAGTCTCCATTTTATTTACAGGCCCTGGGGTGGGGATATGTGAGCAGTCAATCCCTCCCATCTCTTATGACTGCTCGTAAAAACCGGCCCTGATACGGCCTGTTAACCCTCTCAGCACTACGTGTGCTGGAGAATGCTTTTCCTGGGTTTACATGACCGAAGCTACCAACCTCGGTGACACATAGCTCCCCTCAAGGACATGTCCGGCGGCCATCTTACAACATATACAAGCAGAATGAAAACATTTAAGAATTATGAAAATGCTCAACACATCCTAAGACTCTCTCCATGATAAAAGACCGTAAAACATAGTTCACTACAAAAGGAGCAGTTGTAAAAAGGTTTATTCATATGGGACATACAAATGTTCTACCCTCTTGATTTCAAGGTGTTCGTCTCTGCAGATTAGCGTATACTTTCAAAATTATAAAAGTTGGTCAAGAAGGAAGCTGGATTCACACTCTGAAGGCCACAGATGCTACACCGAACAAAGTAAAGAAAAAAGAGGAAGGTAAGAAAAAGGGAAAAAAGTTGGGAGACAGGGACAGGAAAGTTCTGATTATTAGTGGTAAATTATGTAAAAAGGACTGAAAGTCTGCAGAATTTTGAAACACCGTAGTTCCCAAATATTGAGCCGACTTCCATTCTAAAAAGAGGCAGGACATCTCTAGTTGCCACTCAAACATGGAAGACGTCTGAGTAAAGCACCTGTGGCAAGGAATGACTGATCAAGCTTTAGTCAGACAAATAAGGGGTAGATCCTTCCACTTATGTTTAGTAAGCTGAGAAATACAAAAACCAAAAGGACTATATTCGGTAACAGCACAATTCTTCATTTTTAGCTGGACAACATAAAAAAGTTAGGATGGTGCTAACAAAAAAAGGAAGAAAACGCCATCCACTTCACGTGTAATTATACACAGTATATGCCAGTTGCTCCATCATACATAGGGTGTATTTGTTTGTTTAGTACTAGCAATCTATGTGATTATATCAGCTTACAGATATTATCATTTTAAAACATAATTTAAATCACCTTACAAAATTGTAATACAAAAGCATTAATTATAAGGGAAAACTAGACAAACTTATTTTACATCTATTGCACTGATATTTGGGGTAATTTCCACAGTTCTATATAGAAGGGGTCATTTCTATAGTTTCATTGCCATAAAATGTCACGTCTACATCTATACTGCAACATAAATCATGGTGCCATGTGGTCAGAATACTTTGAAATTTATTCCAACCAACGTTAGCACAGTGCCCTGACTTCTGGAATCTGTACAGCGCTGGCATTACATTTTAGGCACCTCTCTATGACTTCATTACATTAAACAAGAGGATCAGGAGCCAGATGCACAAGAGAATTAATTTGTGGCCAGCCAATTAATGCAGAATGTGCCATTGTAAACAGCTTATGTAAACAGATTTGAGTTGAGCCATCAACCATAAAACTTGACCCCTTGTACTGACATTCACATTTTATTCCTGAGGTAATGAAAATCAAAATATCTTCCTGAGCAATCATAAATAAGACATTTTTATTGCTGTGGACATAAAGTGGCAAGGACTGGTTATTAACACGTAGTTAATAACAAGTATTAGTATACTAGCTTCTAGAGCGCAAACATATTCTGCAGCGCTTAGACACTCTCATCACTGTCCCCATTGGGGCTCACAATCTAGGTTCCCTATCAGTATGTGTTTGGAGTGTGGGAGGAAACTGGAGAACTCGGAGAAAACCCACCAAACACAAGGAGAACATATAAACTCCATCGCTGTCAGTGGCTATCCCTATAGTTTATAGCTATAGGTTAAGAAATAAATGTAAGGAAAATCTAATTGGGAGCCTGTCTCAACTGGAACATTTATGCACCACTAGGACCCGCATCTAACATGAGAACCGGGCCACGCCACGATCCACTGCAGGGTATATACGGTTCTCGCCATTGATTTGTACAGGAGTTCTGAAAATTACTTATCACGCATGTATGGTTGTTTTCAAAACTACAGTACGAATATAGAGTGATGCACCTGTTGATATATATGGGAAGAATACTTTAATAAGTATTGGGGAGAATCAAAGTGCTTCTCCACAATAAAAACAAGAAAATATATTGACACCTTTGCCGGCATTTCAACAGATTTTTTTTCTACTGAACATACATCGCATATGGACATACCACATAGGGTTAATTTAAAGGAGAGTTCTAAAGTCTGGAGCTCAAGGACCAACCGATAGGTTGCCAAATCTGTATTCTGAGAAGCCTGTACAAAAGAAAAAATCCTTATGAATATTAATTAGCAGCCATTTTTTTTAACAGATTTTGCGACTGGTTGGAGTCTGGCCCCTGGAATCCCCATTGGTCAGCTGATTAAACGAAACCCAGAAGTCTGGCGAGTGACGCATTTCCCTCTTCATTACAAGGTACAGTTGTGTACATTTTTTAGTGGTTGTGCCTGTTATTGCAGCACAGTCCTCATTAAAACAACAATTTTGCAAAGTTGAGTGGGCCAAAATTCCTCCAGAAGACTCATTGCCAGTTATTGCAAACGCTTGATTGCAGTTGTTGCTGCTGCTAACGCTGGCCCAACCAGTTATTAGGTTTAAGGTGCAGTCACTATCACACAGGGACCTGTAGGTTTAGATTTCTATTTCCCTTAATAATAAAGACCTTCATTTAAAAACTGCATTTTGTGTTTACTTGTGTTATCTACAGTACAGACCAAAAGTTTGGACACACCTTCTCATTTAAAGATTTTTCTGTATTTTCATGACTATGAAAATTGTACATTCACACTGAAGGCATCAAAACTATGAATTAACACATGTGGAATTATATTCTTAACAAAAAAAGTGTGAAACAACTGAAAATATGTCTTATATTCTAGGTTCTTCAAAGTAGCCACCTTTTGCTTTGATGACTGCTTTGCACACTCTTGGCATTCTCTTAATGAGCTTCAAGAGGTAGTCACCAGAAATGGTCTTCCAACAATCTTGAAGGAGTTCCCAGAGATGCTTAGCACTTGTTGGCCCTTTTGCCTTCACTCTGCGGTGCAGCTAACCCCAAACCATCTCGATTGGGTTCAGGTCTGGTGACTGTGGAGGCCAGGTCATCTGGCGAAGCACCCCATCACTCTCCTTCTTGGTCAAATAGCCCTTACACAGCCTGGAGGTGTGTTTGGGGTCATTGTCCTGTTGAAAAATAAATGATGGTCCAACTAAACGCAAACCGGATGGAATAACATGCTGCTGCAAGATGCTGTGGTAGCCATGCTGGTTCAGTATGCCTTCAATTTTGAATAAATCCCCAACAGTGTCACCAGCAAAGCACCCCCACACCATCACACCTCCTCCTCCATGCTTCACGTTGGGAACCAGGCATGTAGAGTCCATCCGTTCACCTTTTTTGCGTCGCACAAAGACACGGTGGTTGTAACCAAAGATCTCAAATTTGGACTCATTAGACCAAAGCACAGATTTCCACTGGTCTAATGTCCATTCCTTGTGTTCTTTAGCCCAAACAAGTCTCTTCTGCTTCTTGCCTGTCCTTAGCAGTGGTTTCCTAGCAGCTATTTTACCATGAAGGCCAGCTGCACAAAGTCTCCTCTTAACAGTTGTTGAAGAGATGTGTCTGCTGCTAGAACTCTGTGTGGCATTGACCTGGTCTCTAATCTGAGCTGCTGTTAACCTATGATTTCTGAGGCTGGTGACTCGGATAAACTTATCCTCAGAAGCAGAGGTGACTCTTGGTCTTCCTTTCCTGGGACAGTCCTCATGTGAGCCAGTTTCTTTGTAGCGCTTGATGGTTTTTGCAACTGCACTTGGAGACACTTTCAAAGTTTGCCCAATTTTTCAGACTGACTGACCTTCATTTCTTAAAGTAATGATGGCCACTCGTTTTTCTTTACTTAGAATTTCTATTATGGCAAGAAAAAAGCAGCTAACAGTCTATTCAATAGGACTATCAGCTGTGTATCCACCAGACTTCTGCACAACACAACTGATGGTCCCAACCCCATTTATAAGGCAAGAAATCCCACTTATTAAACCTGACAGGGCACACCTGTGAAGTGAAAACCATTTCCGGTGACTACCTCTTGAAGCTCATCAAGAGAATGCCAAGAGTGTGCAAAGCAGTCATCAAAGCAAAAGGTGGCTACTTTGAAGAACCTAGAATATAAGACATATTTTCAGTTGTTTCACACTTTTTTGTTAAGTATATAATTCCACATGTGTTAATTCATAGTTTTGATGCCTTCAGTGTGAATGTACAATTTTCATAGTCATGAAAATACAGAAAAATCTTTAAATGAGAAGGTGTGTCCAAACTTTTGGTCTGTACTGTATGTCTAATATTTAAATTTGTTTTGTGATCTGAAACAGTTAAGTGTGACAAATATGCAAAAGAGTAAGAAATCAGGAAGGGGAAAACACTTTCACACCACTGTATCTGTCAAAGTTCTATAATGATAACTTCAAGTCATAGAAAACTGTATTGTGGTGATAGACGCCAATTTTGACTATTCAGTTTGGAACTATCAAGTAAAGTGTCACGTATCAGAATATCTGACAATCAGATCTCAGAATATCTGACTAACAGTATAAAGCTCTCTATTCTATAATATAAAATTTTGTGTAAACTTTACATAAAAGTGAAAACTAGCTGCAGATTTACTGTTAGGTGCTTCTCACATTCAAGAAAGCCTGACAAAGGTTCCTTTACAGCACCTATCCACATTACTTACAGTGGGTGCCCAGAGGTTAAACAGCAGAAAAGCGCGCCCGCCCGTGTGACCAGCGTTACCTTTTAGGCATCAATACAAAATATGTCAAATGTGTGGGGTCAATGCAATATACAAGTCAAGTGAGTGAGGTCAGAGTGGCAGCTGTGGTGAGTTCACAGGAGAGGTGTTTATTATCGAGGAGGCAACGAACGTGCGAGGTCACCAGAGACGGATATATTACACATGCCACATGCCGCCTGGCATCTAATAACCCTGAGTACTTGCATTCACTGATTGAGACTGGAAAAAATAACAGGCAACACTGTGGGTTAAGTTCCGACTACAACTAGTAAATCAACATTATGATGGAATACATAATGGTTCTGTCTATTTCTTACATCTATATTTTCCAGTGTTTTCTGCCAGGATCAACAATTATTTTTCTCCTCATTAAAAATTTGTGCGATTTTTACCTATCGTGATGTAGTTGTTTGAGCTGAACAATTATTCAGCAATGAGAATGTAAAGATAACAACAGAACAACTGAGATAACGAAAACAACAGGTTCTTACTGTAGAAAGTGTGAAGGTGGCAGTAAGGTTAAGATGCCTAAGGAGCCCAAAAGTCATCCCAAAGTTTAACTGACATTATTAAAGTTAAAATAAATGATGGTGATGCAGGGATGTGGAGTCGGAGTCGTGGTCGTTATAAATTGGAACGACTCTGAAAATATATAATAAATTGGGTTCATTAGTTCAACTAAGGATGTGCTGTACAATTGTGTCCCTGGTGTCCTTAGACAGCTCTTTGGTCTCGAGGTTGGAGTGTGTGGACAGGTATCTCTTATACAGGTAACGAGTTCAAACAGGTGCAATTAATACAAGTAATGAGTATAGAGTAGGAAGGCTTCTTAAAGAAAAACTAACAGGTCTGTGATAGCCAGAATTCTTGCTTGCTGGTAGGTGATCAAATACTTATTTTGTGCAATAAAATGCAAATTAAGTATGTTAAAATAATACAATGTGATTTTCTGGATTTTTTTTAAGATTATGTCTCTTACAGGTGAAGTGTACCCACGATAAAAATTACAGACCTCTCCATTCTTTGTAGGTGGGAAAACTTGAAAAATCGACAGCGTATCAAATACTTATTTTCCCCACTATATATACCTTACTGATGAGCCCTTAAAGGTAGCCTGTAGTCAATCGACAGACATGTGAACTCTGCTGTGTCCATAGTCCCTGCCGAGGAAGAGCAGCCAAGAGGAATGCAACTTAGCTGGAAGGTTTTTTGGCTAATAGTAAAGAAGAAAAGAGCAGGCCTGGATAAATTAAATTACCTATAACTGTTGCCTAACATTCTCAACCATTAGTCATTCACACAGTCAAGACATACATATTAAAGTATTGTTGTAAATGTAATTGTGTAACATATATTGACTGCTTACAAAAGTTGGACCATCTGTTTTAGTGTTGAACCTACTTTTGACTAAAACAAGGATGACATTCAATAGTGGTAATAGCATGGTTCATCTACCCTAGTAATGCAACAACTACATATGTGAGCAGCAGAGGTGGTGTGAATCAATTTGCAAGACCTGGCCCATCAGCCACGTCAGTAATCTATGGTCACTGGATGGGAGGCCTGAGAACAGCCTCTTACCTGACAGTATCCGTTGTGCCTTTTTTAATGATGTGGCCTGGTATGATGTAATTATTGTGCCTTGATGTAATCGTGACGCCCCGCTATGTCGATAATCAAAAGAAGAGCAGCGAATGCTGTTGGGTAAGAGGCAGTGCTAAGACCTCCCATCCAGTGGCCACAGATTACAGACGTGGCCAATGGACCAGGTAGAACAAATCGATTTGTAACAACTCTAGGATCAGTCTTCTCTCCTCATGTTATATTACTAATACTTATCTGACATAACATCAGTATGATTCAGCAGCACAGAAAATCGTCAAGTTTTGATAATTGAAAATATCAAATTTTAAGGGCCCAATCAAAAGCGATGTTGTTCCCGCTGGTCTTTATGAGGTGATGTGCTGCTCCTGATCCATGAAGAGGCGTACGACCCACCTCCGTCCACTTTGATGGAGCTGAGTGAAAATGGAGTGAGAAAGCCAAAAGTTACAAAATTTTAGCGTAGCCGCGAGTTGCGACTTTTCAAAGCCTTTTTACGTAGAATACAGGCATAAAAGTTTTGATGAATTGGGCCCATTATGTTGAACAAAGCAAAATAATTGCAATATTAGCAAACAAAATATAATAATTTTATATACAGGCACTGAAGCTTTCTTTGCAGTCTTTCTAAAAACACTGTCTGTTTCACTTGATAAGGTTTTGTAGCGAATCCCAGACAGCCTTGGTGACAAGTGAGTTCAGACCTCTGCAGAACTTCTCATATTTCTTTTTGCTGAATATTTTGTATTTCTTTATGTTCTTTCGTGTCATCGTAATGATACATAAAACGGTTGCTACTGATGACGTGTATTCCATATGGCATTGGCTGAAGGCTTAGAATTTGTCTGTACTCTTCAGTATTGAAAACTCTATTCATTTTGACTAAATCACCAAGTCTTTTTATCCAAACTTGCAGGAAACCTCCCCTGTGTTTCAGTGTTGTATGCCAGCATTTCCACATAGAGCACTTTCCAGATCTTCTATGGGCAGAGAGCCTTTGGTTGGAGGCAAAACGTTAAGGATGAGGCTAGACAGGGATGTAGGCCATGACACCAGACATGTGGTACAATACTGCTCTGTGGAGCTGCCACATTGCAGCACAATGCAGGTGAATGGGGTTGCAATATGATCTCATTCACCTGCATTATGCTGCGATCTTTGGCTGCAGAACCCCTGTCAAGCCCAAACTCCTTGTCTCACCCTCGCCTAAATGTTCCACTCTTTAGACCAAAAGCACTTGAAAACTGTGCTTGGTTATATAATCTTTAATATTTTTTGAGCCTTTTGACTTCCCTGTTCAATTTGTGGCACTTTTTTTTGCATCAACATCTGACATGACTTCCCTGGTCTATAGATTTTAGTTTGCTCCAAAGCTGACATCAGCGCTGGACATCTTTTAAATTCAAGGAACATCTCTCTTTTTTGCAGAACTCAGATTCTGTGGCCAAAACTGAGATTTGTATAGACCAAACCAGTGTCAGATTCCTAGTACTTCAGACAAATATTCTTCATTGTCGGCTTGGTGCTTACTTTCACAAAGTAATCAAGCTTTGGTCTTTGTAGCCACTTTATTAGAGGCATCCATAAAGTTACCCATCCAGTATCATATTGGACCTCCTTTAGCCTTCAGACCAGCAGTGTAGCTTCCATTAGATGTTAAAATTGTTCTACAGAAATAGTGGCCCATGCAGACAGGTAAACTTCTCAAAAGTACAGCACTAACATGATGTAATCAGAATGTTCTCACTCATCCAAGAGATATTATATAGGATTTAGACTCCGCGACAGAAAATGCAAGAGCAGGAAATAAAAGTCACTGTCATGTTCCTAGATCCAATCCATAACTATAAAATCTTTGTGAAAGTGTTATTCAGTACACGTGGAAAGGTACTTGAGTGATCCATCTAGCATTTTTGCCTGGGAGACTCAAATTACTGTGGCTATGTATTTACTCTCTGCTAGGAACCTCGATTCCTTCAACATATTCCAAGCGGCAGAGGTGGCAGTAGGTTGTCAATAAGATACAGGTCAATCAGCACACGGTCACACTGATTTTGGCATACACTCAATCTGCCGAATATCAATGCTAACTCACAAATTTATGGAAACTTACATAGAATACCTGGCAAGGTGGATCCTCAGAGCCTTTAGTCCATAAGAAAAGTTATAATGCTGCACAAAAAAAATTACATTGGCGCAGCAAGCTGAACCGGTAGACGCAATAGAGGCCTTAGAGGCTGAAAAGCAACTGAAGAACGGAGGCTGTAATGCACCACAGGGAATTCGAATACTCAAAAAAGCAGAGTCAAGACATCACAAAGTAAAGAAGACTTATATATGAAGCAAAGCCCAGTTGACTGTAGAGTCCAGAGGAATAGCAGAACTGGGTATGTTATGAGACTTAGCGACAGGGCTGTGGAGTCGTGGAGTCGGTATAAAGTGTACCGACTCCTAAAATATATAATAAATTGGGTACAGTAGTTCAATGCAGTTTGTGGGGAATATTTTTTCATAATGATTGGGGAAAGTTATGAAATGTCCTATAAATGTCTGTCCTATTCCTGATCTAAGGGTCTAGACTTTTAGCTGAGATTAATCTGTGCTACAGTAAATTTATCACTTAAACAGCCGGATTTTGCTAAGAACTTACCTGTAAAATCCTTTTCAGCGAAGGAAGGAAGGGAGACACAGATTCTCTACTTCGTGGGTAGGCGGAGCCCCATAGGATAGTCACCTCAGATTGGAAAAAGACGACCGGCCCCTCTGGAATATAGGCTCCTCCTACTCCCATGTTCATCAGTCCGTACACAAGCTAAGGAAGAGCAGACCAACCAGCAGAACAACATATCCCCTTCAGAAATGAGAGAAAACAGGTTATGTAATAGAAACACACAGTCTTAGGCATACCCCATTGGACCTGACAACTGTGTAGAGCTGGCGAAACTGGAAGGAGAGCCGTAGAGCGCTAAACCCAGTCCAGAAGATCGACATCAGGAAGGAGACGCGCTGCATCTAGAAACACAAAAAAACACTTCTGCCCTGGGAGGGTGCTGTGTCTCCCTTCCTTCCTTCGCTGAAAAGGATTTTACAGGTAAGTTCTTACCAAAATCCGGCTTTCAGCAGCAGAAGGGAAGGAAGGGAGACACAGATTCTCTACTTCGTGAGACGTCCTAAAGCAGTACCTACTTAAGGGTGGGAAATAGAGGCAGAAGCTTCCATACCCCAAAACTTAGGCAAGAGCGCAAACCGTGCTAAAATAACGGAAAACTAAGTAAAGGGATAACTTAAATTACCGCCGCCTGCAGGACCCTGCGTCCCAGGGCCGCATCGGCTGAAGCACTTACGTCCACCTTATAAAACTTAGTAAAGGTGTGAACGGAGCGCCAGGTGGCCGCCCGGCAGAGCTGCGCTGCCGAGGCCCCCTGACGAAAAGCCCACGATGAGCCAATGGCTCTCGTGGAAAGAGCTTTAACTTTAACCGGACAAGGCTCGCCCTTGAGCCGGTACGCTTCCAGGATAGCTGAACGGATCCACCGAGCTATCGTGTCTTTGGAAGCACGTTGACCACGCCGACGACCTGCCGGAATTATAAAAAGAGAGTCCGACTTCCGAAAACCTTGGGTGATCGTAAGATAGAACTTCAATGCCCGCACTAAGTCCAACGAGTGCAAGGCCCGCTCCCTTGGATTCTTAGGTCCTGGACAAAGAGAAGGCAACACAATGTCCTGATTAATGTGGAATTGTGACACTACCTTAGGCAAAAAATCTTCCCGAGTACGAAGCACCACGCGATCCGGAAAAAATTCAAGAAAAGGAGGTGAGCAAGAAAGTGCTGCCAATTCCGATACCCTTCTCAAAGAGGTGACTGCCACCTTCCAAGAAAGTAGTGAAAGTTTAGCAGAATCCATAGGCTCAAAAGGCTTATGCTGAAGGGCTTCCAGGACTAGATTAAGCCGCCATGGAGCCACAACTGCCCTCCGTGGCGGAAACTGACGTGCGACTCCGTGAAAAAAAGAGCGCACATTCCTACGAGAGGCAATAGCCTTCCTAAAAAGTGCGGAAAGAGCAGATACCTGTCCCCGCACCGTACTAACTGCCAAACCCCTGGCCAGACTAGAATGCAGAAAGGCCAAGAAGTTGGGGATGGAAAAAACCCTCGGGTTTCTTGAGGATCCAGAACACCATGAATAGAAAGACTCCCAAGTTCTGTGATAAATCCTGGACGTAGCTGGACTCCGGGCCGCCCGCAAGGTAGCAATGACCTCGGGCAAAAAACCGCGACGGGTCAAGATCTCGGTCTCAAGAGCCACGCCGTCAAACGAAGGGACCTCAGGTCCGGATGACGAATGGGTCCCTGAGTGAGCAAGTCCGGGCGAAGGGGCAGTGGAAACGGAGGTGCCGCCTGAAGAGACACCAGCGTCGAATACCATGTCCTCCGCGGCCAGTCTGGTGCTATCAGAATTATTTATTTATTTTTTTATATATGCGACAGGCTCTGAAGGGTTAAAGCTCACCCTTAGAAAAGAGCTACCCCAGAAATGCCGAGCAAAAAATCAATAGGGGGAAACTCCCTTAAACACCATGTGTTTCCCCTAAAGTTCCACTTTTTCAGAAGGGGTTAACATCACAGCAACTATAATACTACACAGCCTAAAAGGTCAGTGAAGTAAATAGCTTTAGGAGAGAAAGCGGCAGTGCTCCTGAGGACTCCTAATAGGTAGCCTGGAGAGACAGCACTGACAAAGAACCCCTGCCAGAGGCAGAGGGGACTCACCGGTACTGCGGCGACCGCTCCTCCTAAGTGTGTGGACGGACGGGGAGCAGAGAGCAGGAGGCGCCGCAAGAAACACACAGGCAGTACACTTGCCGTAGCCGTCAAAGATACTCTTTAGACCAAAGAGCACTTACCCGGCTGAACGCCACAGGGATCCTCAGGGATGTGTGGCGCCATGGCCCTTTGCTCCCCCCTATGGCGGAGCACGCAGGGACCCTCTCTGATGTGTGGTGTGCGCCTCCGCCAGGGAGCGCCCGGTATCCCCCGGGGCCGGCAGGCATAAGTGGGAACCTCCTCAAGGGGTACACAGAGCTGCCAGGGGAGGGTCAGGGGTCTCAGCAGCGCCGAGACCCCCAGAGACCTCTAGACCACGGGGGGTCCAGGACTCGCTGGATATAAAATAACAACTCTTCTGAGGAGCTGCCGAAGCAGCGACTATCCTCTGAGACCTCAGATAAAAAGACTGATGAACATGGGAGTAGGAGGAGCCTATATACTGGAGGGGCCGGTTGTCTTTTTCCAATCTGAGGTGACTATCCTATGGGGCTCCGCCTACCCACGAAGTAGAGAATCTGTGTCTCCCTTCCTTCCCTTCTGCTGCTGAAATGAGCCATGTATGAGGGAGTCGGAGTCGGTGTCATGGAAATTGAGGAGTCGGAGGTTTGGCTTACCGACGTACCAAATCCCTGCAGACCAGTGTATGCAAGTAGTAAGTAGTAGAAGAGCCCTGAAGAACAGCAGAGCTGGATATGTTGGAAGACTCTCTCTCTTGTTGCGATATAGCAGAACGGGATATGTCAAGAGACTCTTTTGTAGCAATGCAGCAGAGTCCAGTGGAATAGCAGAGCTGAATATGTCAATTGACTCTCATGCAGCGATGCTGCAAAGCACAGAGAAACAGCAGATCTGGATATGTCAAGAAACTCTCCTGTAGCAATTTAGAAGAGCCCAGTGGAACAAATGAGCTGGGTATGTAAGGGGGCACTGAACAGATTAAAGAGAAGATTAAAGTCCTAAATAGTGGGGTGGATACCAACTACCTGAATTCTGATAGCCCGGTACTGGATAACACTCCTGACTTTCATTAAATAAAAATGCATGAAAAACAGCACCAAAAAGACCTGCATAAACTCACCTAGATTAGTTAACAACCTAATATCTTTGCCCTTTTATTACATTTATTTAATAATAATTCTAAAAGCTGTTTCCATCCACACACTACACTATGCAGAAGTTTAGTATTGCTGACCTTTGCAACATCTTTATCACATAACTCCACTATTTCATCACAACCTTGTTCTAACGCATACAAGAATATGAGTTTTACATTGTAGCTGTGATGGGTAAAAAGCTGCATGTTTTATACAGGGATAGAAAATTCCAAAATGCAATAGCTTTTTCAGATTTCCCTAAAGTGTAATAATTATAACAATGCCATATTTTAATCTCTCTACATATATCACATTTTAAGTTATTTAATATAATATGAAAAAAAAAGGAATTTAACCTCAAAGTATATAATGAAATCATCTGTTATGGTTTCATTATTAAGCACAGATAAATTATATTGCTTTGGGAGATGACATAACCATTCTTGCCAACTAAATGTTGTTCACAGCAGAACAAAACAAGAGAAGCCTGGAAAATTTTGACTGCTGTCACGCACACAGAAGGTGAAGGTAAACTGAAGGGCTGGATAACCCGCGTACAACAATCAGTCAAGACCTGCATAGGTGCGCCAAGGTATCTGGCACCGCAATATTACCAGCACCGGATCCTTTAAGTCTGGTAAATCGCAAGGCGAGGCCTACATGGATCAGACTTTTTTTTTTTCTTTTTTTTAAACTACATGCCACAGATACTCAATCGTATTAAAATCTTGGAAATTTGGAGGCCAAGTTAGCACTCTGTCATTTTCCTAAAACCATTTCTGAACCTTTGCACAGTGGCAAAGCCCTTTACCCTGCTGAAAAAGGCCATTAACGAATAGCATTCTCATGAAACATTGCATAATGTCTGTAACATTGTTTAGGTAGGTGGTATGTAAGACACATACACACAGTGTCAGACTGAAGAACATTTGACCCACCAGAGGATTTGATTCTGAGGGCTCACCTTTCTCCCCCCACTCAAGAGCCCCATAGCAGCTGCAAGGTTTGCACTATGAACTCTGCTGAAGGAGAAGCCAGGGCCCACCGGAGGATTCTCCTGATCTTTGGTGGGCCAGTCCAACCCTGAATACACATGAGTATCAGGATGCAAGGATTCCAGCCATCTTTACCTAAAAGCATCACATTGCCTATGCTGGCTTGACTACTTTCTATCCTGGTGCCATCTAAGTAATACACACGGCTGTCCACATAAAGTAAAATAAAACATGATTTATCAGGCCAGGACACGTTCGTTCTTCCATTGCTCCATGGTCCAGTTCTAATGCTCACATTCTCAGTGTAGGTAATTTTGTGTGGACACAATTAGTGTAGACATTCTGACCAAAATGGGTGAACATCAAATGATTACAAGAGAAAATTGTCATCTGTAGTTTACAAACTGCAGGTATATCACCAGCAGCTATCAATTATATACAGTACAGACCAAACGTTTGGACACACCTTCTCATTTAAAGATTTTTTTTGTATTCTCATGACTATGAAAATTGTACATTCACACCGAACGCATCAAAACTATGAAATAACATGTAGAATTATATACTTAACAAAAAAGTGTGAAACAACTGAAAATATGTCTTATATTCTAGGTTCTTCAAAGTAGCCACCTTTTGCTTTGATGACTGCTTTGCACACTCTTGGCATTCTCTTGATGAGCTTCAAGAGGTAGTCACTGGAAATGGTCTTCCAACAATCTTGAAGGAGTTCCCAGAGATGCTTAGCACTTGTTGGCCCTTTTGCCTTCACTCTGCGATCCAGCTCACCCCAAACCATCTCGATTGGGTTCAGGTCTGGTGACTGTGGAGGCCAGGTCATCTGGCGTAGCACCCCATCACTCTCCTTCTTGGTCAAATAGCCCTTACACAGCCTGGAGGTGTGTTTGGGGTCATTGTCCTGTTGAAAAATAAATGATGGTCCAACTAAACGCAAACCGGATGGAATAGCATGCTGCTGCAAGATGCTGTGGTAGCCATGCTGGTTCAGTATGACTTCAATTTTGAATAAATCCCCAACAGTGTCACCAAAGCACCGCCACACCATCACACCTCCTCCTCCATGCTTCACGGTGGGAACCAGGCATGTAGAGTCCATCCGTTCACCTTTTCTGCGTCGCACAAAGACACGGTGGTTGGAACCAAAGATCTCAAATTTAGACTCATCAGACCAAAGCACAGATTTCCACTGGTCTAATGTCCATTCTTTGTGTTCTTTAGCCCAAACAAGTCTCTTCTGCTTGTTGCCTGTCCTTAGCAGTGGTTTCCTAGCAGCTATTTTACCATGAAGGCCTGCTGCACAAAGTCTCCTCTTAACAGTTGTTGAAGAGATGTGTCTGCTGCTAGAACTCTGTGTGGCATTGACCTGGTCTCTAATCTGAGATGCTGTTAACTTGCGATTTCTGAGGCTGGGGACTCGGATAAACTTATCCTCAGAAGCAGAGGTGACTCTTGGTCTTCCTTTCCTGGGGCGGTCCTCATGTGAGCCAGTTTCTTTGTAGCGCTTGACGGTTTTTGCAACTGTACTTGGGGACACTTTCAAAGTTTTCCCAATTTTTCGCACTGACTGACCTTCATTTCTTAAAGTAATGATGGCCACTCGTTTTTCTTTACTTAGAATTTGTATTATAGCAAGAAAAAAGCAGCTAACAGTTTATTCAATATGACTATAAGCTGTGTATCCACCAGACTTCTGCACAACACAACTGATGGTCCCAACCCCATTTATAAGGCAAGAAATCCCACTTATTAAACCTGACAGGGCACACCCGTGAAGTGAAAACCATTTCCGGTGACTACCTCTTAAAGTTCATCAAGAGAATGCCAAGAGTGTGCAAAGCAGTCATCAAAGCAAAAGGTGGCTACTTTGAAGAACCTAGAATATAAGACATATTTTCAGCTGTTTCACACTTTTTTGTTAAGTATATAATTCCACATGTGTTAATTCACAGTTTTGATGCCTTCAGTGTGAATGTACAATTTTCATAGTCATGAAAATACAGAAAAATCTTTAAATGAGAAGGTGTGTCCAAACTTTTGGTCTGTACTGTATATAAATAAATCTGCAGAAAAGTGCAAAAAGGAAATGTTAAACTTTTAGATGGAGCTACATTTCTCCTGCTGCCAAAACATACGCTAGTAATCTGAGCAGTCTGATGATGCCAGCAATGCAGGTACCGGAATGAAAAGGACTACACTCACAGAAAATGCAGAGGACCAAGAAAAAAAGCAGTATTTCTGGGGATAATTAAACATGTTTCCCAAACTGATGGTTTACAGAAACGTTAAGTTTATGTTAGGGCTTATGTAGGTATCTTTGCTGCACTGTAAGACAATAGAGATGATGCAGATCTATAGAAAAACATACTTTTTATGGTGCTGGTGAAAGAAGTCTGCTATGCATAAGCCCACATGTGATATAAGGGATCGCTGTGATAATATTAGGTCATTGGACAACTGGTAACACAATCTCTTTTGAAAAAAGCACAATACAGTTCCTCTATAAAATCAGGTAATTTGGGAGCTTCTAGCACCAATACCCAAACTAAGATGAGCATGATTCGAAGGAACCTGGAATAGGAAATCAGTTTGTCTAATTCACACAAAACTCAACCAAAGCTATTTTATATTTCAAACACAAAGAAGTCATAAAGGAATGTAATGACTGACAGTATATGAGGCATCATGTTGTAATAACATTGGCTGTATAGTGGAGAGTAGTTAATTTTTAATTACACAGCCCAACAAAACAACAGAGATATGCAATGAGATCAGAACTAATATAGTACAGCAGAGCTAACACAGTAGAAGTGAACTTTCTCTCATTTCTAACATTTGTAGTAGCACTTGCTCACTCATAGTGCTGGCAGCTCTGCTGTAGAGCTGTACATGATTATAACTAACAGAGTACAGCAGAGCTGAACACTGACCCACTACAAACATAAGAAGCACATTTGCAATTGTTCTCACACAGTGTTGTCAGTTTCGCTGTACTGCCATTTCCCCACATTGACTGCCTATGAGATGAACTGCAGATGCCAATGTTTTTGTAATTAAGCAAACTTCACTTTTGCTGTACTGTGTTAGCTCTGCTGTACTGTGCCAGTTCTGATCTCACTGCAGAGATGGGTGATTATGAGAGAAGACTATCAATCATTACATGTCTCACACTGATAATGCCCCCTTTGATTCATAATAATTTCTGAAGACAGAATCTCATGCAGATCTGTGTCCTGCCCATAGTCCTAAACAAAAGACATCGGATTGCAACTATCAAGTTATGGTTTTATTCAACTTTCTAGAATCTGCATGCCCATATAGTAGGGCTGATTCTACTGACAGATTCCTTTTAAAACATATTAATTTAAACACTACATTAAAATATCCTTATTTTTATGGGTGAGCATATGTTCTGAATCTCAAAAATTAGAGCTGATAGGGGGAAACTGGTATAATTTTTTGAATCGGCAGGTCAAAAATACCCAGAAACAGGTCTAACATTAAAGGCATCAAAATGTGTGTTGGCCAGTGAGACATTTTAGAATTGAAAGGATGACCACAATGTTCCCTGTCCCCTGTAGATTAAGACTATATGTCGCAAAATATCATTATAAGTTTATTTCAAAGACTTCTTTGCATTACATATTTACATATACCATTTTACTAGTTTATTATATATACAGTTCTAATCAAAATTATTTGACCCCATTACATATTCAGTTTATTAGCAAAATTAACAAACTTTTTGCAGTTTGCAAAAAACAATCAACCAAGAACAATTTAAATAATTCAACAAGACTAATATAACAAGTGGATTCCTCAAATTCTAGACAAAATTACCCATTTAATGACTTATGCAGTTTTATCAAGGGGTTGAATAATTATGACAATCGTCTTAGTAGAGCACTGTTTGGCTGTTATTACCTGTTGCAAACATTATGCATAGTTAGACATCCAGGGCTGTGGAGTTGGTGTTCATTTTGGTGGAGTCGGTATAAAATGGACCGACTCCAACTCCTAAAATATATTATAAATTGGTACAGTAGTTCAATGCAGGATGTGCTGTAAATTTTTCCATAAGAATTTGGGAAAGTTATGAAATGTCCTATAAATGTCTGTTCTATTCCTGATCTAAGGATCTAGACTTTTGAGATAAATCTGTGATGCACTTTATATACATGCTCAATAGTGAGGCAGTGTTGTTGAGTTGGAAGTCAGATAAATTGAAGAGCCAGAGGTTTGGCTTACCGACTCCACAGCCCTGCAGACATCAGCTCCTGGAAGCGTTTCTGAGTAAAACTAGTTCACTAATATTCTTGGTTTTGCGTATTACAACACCTTCAAATCCCACCAAAAAATTTCTATAAGGTTCAAGTTAGACGACTGTGATGACTACTCCAGTGTCTTCTAAGACTTCTAAAACCAACCCTTGGTGGATTTTGAAATATGCCTGGGATCATTATCCCGATGAAAGTTCCAATAACACATTAGCTTCAGCTTCTTCTCAGAAGGCATGACATTTTTTTCCTTAGATTTCTTGATACTTGTCTGAAGCCATCTTGCCCTCTACACACTGCAGTATTCCAATGCCAGAGGAAGCAAAGCAGCCTCAGAGAATCAGAGAGCCACCACCATGCTTCACTGTAGGCAGGGTGTTCATTTCAGCATATGCTTCATTCTTCCTCCTCCAGACATACTGCTTATCCATAGGAGCAAAAAGTTTCAGTTTTGTTTTACTGCTCCACCGAACAAAATCCCAAAATTTCTGTGACTTATTTATATAGAATATATACAGAAGATGTGCACCCCACATTATAGCTCCCTACTTTTAAAGAAAAGATGGGACAGATCATATAAGTGCCAAAGTAACATTTTGAGCCACACCCTCCCCCGTTTTCTTCACACTATAAGTGGGACCGTTTTAAAAATAATAAACTCTGCATTACTTATCTTCTGATGCCGAGATTTATATTTTTAAGACAGGAACGCTGACATATTAAAGGGATTTGAAAGGGGAAAAACCCTCTATGAACAGCCATTTTTGGTGTTTTAGGCTCCTCACATTTCAGCAGTCATAACTTTTTTTTTCACAAACATGGCTGTATGAGTTCTTGTTTTAAACGGGAAAAATTTTACTATTTTTTGCCACAGCTCTGGAGTACGTAAGGATTACTATGTAATTTCTATTTTTTTAATGTTTATGTTTCACACTAAATAACCAGTTGAATTAATTTTATAGGTTATTATGGTTGTCTGGATACATAATAATGTGTAGATATTTTGTTATTTCAAAAAGCACTCCCACTAAGTTTTTTATTCTTTAAAAGTGTGTGTATGTTAAGTAATATGGCTGTATTTAATATAGTCATCTACTGCTGCTCTCTACAGTGCCCAGCACCGTTTTGTTTCTCTTCTCAGTGACGTCACCACAATTTTGACTAGCTGGGTCCCTCTATGCGTGAGCAGGAAGTCTCTCTTACAGTGAAAGACTATGGAGCCTTGTTTTGACATTCCATAAGCTTACATTGTAAAAGTCACTTTCGCGTCTTGCAGAGCGCAGCGTGACCTGGACAGTCTGCAGAGCGGTGACGTCACTGAGAAGTGGATAAGAACGACACTAGACACAGGAGAGAGCAGCAATAGGTGAGTACATTAATATACTCACACCACATTACATATACATACATTTAAACTATAAAAAGTATATGACTTTTTAAAAAAACAAACGAAAAAAAACATTTGTGCCCCAAGAAATAATAAAAGATCTCTAGGTGACGTGTTTTCTTTATTTTTTATTCTTTATATCTTTTGCTCTAGATGGGGCATTCCTAGGAGTCCTAGTTACTGTGAAAAGTAGCTAGCAGAGCTGATCTGGTTCCACTGGGATCCACGCGCTCTGCCAGGCAGACCCTGGCGATCATATGATTATTGGGTGTAGTAGAAGTATTGCCAAAGCCAATGTTTTTGCTCAGTGCCTAGCATGCATTGAGTGCTATGTGTCTGCAAAGCAGAAGTCAAAATAGGTAATTAACAGCTCCTGTCTTCTCCTCAAAGGAGAGCAGAACAAAGTGCCTAAGCGGACACTGCGGCTCCTCGTACCAATACTAAAGATGCATACAGGACTGGGGGAAGACTAGCGATCAGTACAGCACTGCAGAGTGCACTCAGTAAAGTCAGTGACCTGCGTTGCTCACATTGGTCAGTGTTAGGCCACGGCCCCACTATCAGTATTTGGTCAGTATTCGGTCAGTATTTTTTCTCAGGAGTGGGAGCCAAAACCAGGAGTGGGTGATAAATGCAGAATTGGTGATTTGTTTCTATTATACCTTTTCTCTGATTCTTCCTCACCTGGTTTTGGCTCCCACTCCTGAGAAAAAATACTGACCGAATACTGATAGTGGGGCCGTGGCCTTACAGTGATAATAAGAAGGCATATCATGGAGGGGGGGCGGTGTTCCAGTCAAACAACGTCATACTGTTGGTTTAATCTGATGACAACATGTGAACAATGCCATGAAGATGCCTTCATGAATGAATGAATGTAAAAATGGTCCTACTCCTGTAATTATGGAGTGGGGTGGCATAATGAACAGTAGGCTATGTTCACAAGCAGCATTTTTGCAGCGTTTTTTTCTGTAGCAAAAACACACTCTTTTGGCAGGTTTTAATGCCTTTTTTGGTGCGGATTATATGTGAATTATTTTACAGTATAGGTTTAATAAACTTAGTTTCATTGACCAAAAATGCTGCAAAAAAAATGCAGCAAAAACGTAGCAAAACCTGTTTTTTTGCAGCGTTTTTGTACTCTCCCACTGCTTTCTGCGGGTGAAAAAAAAACGCTACAAAAATGCTGAAAGAATTGAAATGCAGATTTAATAAAATGCTGCAAGTCCTCAAATTCAGTCAGGAAAAAAACAAGCGTGTGCATGAGATTTCTGAAATCGAATAGCTGTTATTGGTCCTGTAAAACGTACCGTAGCTTATTTGGATAGAAAAACGTTGCATGTGAACATACCCTGTCTTTTCATTCCAGTTACATTGGAAGCTCGGCGTTGCATTGATGTGGAAGTTGAACTAGTGGTATGACCATTTACCCGAGTGTCCCGGGAGCCATCTTTCTATGCAACAATGCCAGGTCACACGTTGCTCATGCTACTGTGAGCAGCCAGCTTTCAGTCATATAGGTGCTTTGGTGCAGCTGCAGTGCTTCAGTGACAGCCGGCTGTCAGTCAAAGTGCTGGGGTGTGCTTACAGCTTCCACTCACAGTGCTGTGAGCAGTGACACTAGCCACACTGGAAGTCGGTGGCTCCCGGGAGGAGTAAAATTAATTTTCTCCCAAATGCCGAACTTTCATTAGAGCAGCCGGACCCCATCCTAACGCAATTAACCTGCAGATGACCCCTGTATCTACAGGTTAATATCCTCATCTGACGTAACACATTCGCTTTAAAGTAACAGCTCCCGCTTATTAGTTGTACTTGGAATGAGCTAACTCATAGGCACTTTACCAGTGAAATGTATAAACTGATTGACTTAACGGGAATCTGTCACCAGGTTTTTTCCACCTAATCCAAAATCAGCATAATGTACAGTCAGATAACCTGATTCCAGCAATGTATCACTTACTAGGCTGCTTGCTGTAGTTTTTTGTAGACATTATCATTAGAGCACTAAGAAATCTGCTGCCACGTAGTTCTCCATATTCATGAACTTTTTTTAAACCTTGTCTCAGCCACTGATTGGCAACTTTCTGCCTTTGTGCAGCTTAAAGAGAAAGCAGACAATCAGCGGTGTGAACGGGGTTATATAGAGCTCAGCATTCAGAGAATTGTAGCAGATAAAACAGTGATTTTATCAAAACTATAGCAAGCCCTGTAAGTGACACACTGCTGGAAACAGGGTTTCTGCCACTACATTTTGCTGCCCTCAGTTGGGATACCAAAAACCTGGTGACAGATTCCCTTTAATCTTTCAGCATATTGCACTTGCACTGCCTGTGGCATTGCATTTTGAATGTGGTGTTGAGTTATGATGACACAGGAACAACTATTGTAAATCAAAAATAATGTAACCTGAAAAAAATGAAAGCTAAATATCCTTTGTAAACACAGCATATGTCAGATGACAAATACAGTTTAACCCGAAGAGGTAACAAGACAGATCTGAAGAAGAGAATTGTTTATTTAGTGCTTGGAGGGGCTGATCGCAGGGCTGGAGGCTTAATAAATGTCTGCATTGGCTCTTCTACCTGCAGGGTAGTCTTCAGCGCTCTGCATGTTTCAGCATATTTTTAAGTTCATTTGGAAAAGACTTCCATTTTTTCTATTTTCCAATTATCTTTTATAGCATGCGCTGCTGTTTAATCTTAAAATCATAAATGAAGTTTAAACCCCTACTGACATCTTAAATGTTTATATGGCAATTGGCTGAGGTTATTTGTATGCTGGTGGGAAGGCATACGTACAATGACAGCAAGTCAGACAGAAGATTCACCTACATGCAAATAAGAACATCAGATGAACTGCAGTCTTATTATTCACATTTAGTTCATGAACTTTTATTTATCCAATAAAACAGTTCCAGACGTGTCCATAGACTGGTTGGCATGCTGTGGAATAATATGCCTAGGATCAGTCTTGCTGACTGTATGGATAATGTGCTGGGAACACCGAGCCCTAAACTAGTGCACTATCTGCAATTTAAAGGGAATCTGTCAGCAGGTTTTTGCTACCTCATCTGAGAGCAGCCTGATGTAGGCAAAGAGAAGCTGACTCCAGCGATGTATCACTTAGTTTACTGGGTGCAGCCGTTGTAACACAATCAGAGCTATTAGATTTAGAATGAAGCAGAGCTGAGAAAGCTAACCCCGCCCACACCAGGCACTGTATATATAATGTCCATGGAGAGTGAGCTGCCCGTCAAGGGAGGGGGTGTGCCGGACCAGGGCTCAGGAGAACAGCTAGTCCAACAATGATAAGCTACTGGTACTAAAACAATCAATCATTCTAAGCAAACAAAACCTTGGAGCTTGAAATCTGCGTTTTAACCCCTACCTCATGCTGTCTTCAGATGACATAGAAAAAAACCTGCTGACAGATGCTCTTTAAACTAAAAAATTTGAAAAGAGGAATGCTCTTTCACGATTCTCTCGCAGTGTAAATAGGCTGCCGATCACCTGACGAACGAGCAAAATGCTCGATCATAGGATGAAATTATCCTGTGTAAACAGGACTCGCGCTGCCAAGAACAATGGCAGAATATGCGCCCTGAGTGATCTATTACAGATTGTTCAGTGCACATTGTTAGGTGCAAGTGTTAACAGGCTACAAAAAGACCGCCAATCATTAAATATTTATTGATCGGTGATAATTCAATGCCACTGCTTGGATTGTGTAAATTAAATTTTAATTACTGAGCTGCTTTCTATAGTCTTAATAACAGACTTATCTCCTACAGCTCTGCGAGTTCTCTCACTGATAAGCTCTATGATATTCATGAGCTATTCCTGCCCCCACCACTTTCTGCCTATGCACAAGTTAGCCAGAAAGTGGTCAAACATGGTGAGGGCAGGGTTAAACTGAGCTCATCATTGAGAGGACTAGCAGATCTGCAGCAGATAAAACATTGAGGAAATCTTTAACCATCCCTTGCCACCAATGTTTGCCTGAATCTATTCCTGCCCTATCTGTTTTTGTGCCCTCATTCATAAAAATTCCCCTTTACAATGTAGCATTTCAAAAGGTGAAATTTTGCTCGGAGCATAGAGACCCAAAACACCATCGGTCATGAAAAAGTTAAAGAGAATCTGTCACCAGGTTTTTGCCATCTAGTCTGAGTGCAGCATAATGTAACGGACCCCGATTCCAGCGATGTATCAAAATAACAGCAAGTAGCCCAGTAAGTGACACATCGCTGGAATCAGGATCTCTTTTCCTACATCATTCTGCTCTCAGATGGGGTAGCAAAACCCTGGTGACAAATTCCCTTTACAGTTGTGCTTTCAATGAAACACAATTGCAATCACTATAATGCCTTGAGTAATATACTTTATCTTGTTTGTAACCTTAAATATTGGCATTCATGCAGTGACGGGCTAACTTTTCTACTCACCACTTCTTCATCTGATAATTCCCGGCCCTGAATGCTGCTGTTTTCTCGCACAGTTAACTGATGTTTCTTTCCTTTAATGTGACTGAAGAGATAAACCTCAGAAGAAATCTGGCAAAAGAAGCGAAGACAACATTACTATAACATACCACCAGAATGATATATTCCATGATACACCCACTTACGTAAATTAACACATGGAAGAAAAGGTGACTAGAGGATGAGGAATGTTAAAGGGAATTTATCAATGTATAAACTATATTTAAACCAAAAATAAAACCACTGAAACCTGAACATATTTTTCGCATCTATTTTTATGAGTGTAGATTATTTTCTCTGCACATAATTTGGGTAACTATCCTGCCTAAGCAGCTATTGACAGGACTCAAAGATATGCTTTATAGCAAATACATGGATTGTGGCAACCAGCAGGGGCGTAACTACTGCGGTCGCCTCTGGGACCGGGCACAGCGGGTGGGCGCTCGCCGATGCCAGCAAATACTTCAGCTGGACGTACATTATACTATATGAAGGACTATGGGCTGTGCATTATATTAAATGAAGAATATAGGCTGTGTATTATACGAATAAGGAGGAATATGGGCTGTGCATTATATTATATGGAGGAATATGGGGGGTGCATTATACTATATGGAGTACTATTGGGGGGTGCATTATATATGGAGGACTATGGGGGGTGCATTATATTATATGGAGGACTATGGGCTTTGCATTATACTATATGGAGGACTATGGGCTGTGCATTATATTATATGGAGGACTATGTAGTTCCTTATACTATATGGAGGACTGTCGGCTGTGCATTATACTATATATAATCATAGAATGTTAGAGTTGGAAGGGACCTCCAGGGTCATCTGGTCCAACCCCCTGCTCAATGCAGGATTCACTAAACCATCTCAGACAGATGTCTGTCCAGCCTCTGTTTGAAGACTTCCACTGAAGGAGAACTCACCACCTTTCGTGGCAGCCTGTTCCACTCATTGATCACCCTCACTGTCAAAAAGTTTTTTCTAATATCTAATCTGTATCTTTTCCCATTCAGTTTAAGCCCATTGCTTCAAGTCTTTCTTTGTGCAAATGAGAATAAATCTAATCCATTTACAGAGTGACAGCCCTTGAGATATTTGTAGACAGCTATTAAGTCTCCTCTCAGTCTTCTCTTTTGCAAGCTAAACATTCCCAAATCCTCTAACCATTCCTCATAGGACATTGTTTGCAGACCGGTCACCATCCTGGTAGCTCTTCTCTGAACTTGCTCCAGTTTCTTCAGGTCTTTTTTAAGATATGGTGCCCATAACTGGACACAGTATTCCAGATGAGGTCTGATCAAAGAGGAGTAGAAAGAAGCAAGGAGAGATCCAGCATCCAGAAGTATTCTTTAAAATCAATAGTCCTTTATTGTAAAAATATTTTAAAAAAACATATGCACAAACAGTCACAACCCTCACAAGGGGAGAAGATATACAGATGCGTTTCCGAGGAGTTAAAGGGGGAGTAGAGGGGGATAATTACTTCACATGATGCAGACAGTATGCTTCTGTTAATGCAACCCAGAATTATTTGCCTTTTTTGCTGCTGCATCACACTGTTGACTCATGTTCAGTCTGTGATCTATTAGTACACTCAAGTCTTTTTCACATGTGCTGTTGCGTAGTCCTATCCCTCCCATTCTGTATATGCGTTTTTCAATTTTTCTTGCACAGATGTAGGACTTTGCATTTCTCCTTGTTAAAAACCATTCTGTTAGTTGCTGCCCACAGTTCCAGTTTGTTTAGATCTCTTTGAATCCTCTCTCTCTTCTCTAGCATTAGCCATCCCTCCTAGCTTTGTGACATCAGCAAATTTAATCAGTTTACCCGCAATTCCTTTATCTAAATCATTTATAAAGATGTTGAACAACACAGGGCCCAGGACAGAGCCTTGTGGTACCCAACTTGAGACATTCTCCCAATTGGATGTGCAACCATTTATGACCACTCTTTGGGTCCGATCACGAAGCCAGTTATGAATCCACCTAACAGTTGCCTTGTCCATTCCATAGTTGGTCATTTTTTCAATAAGGATGGTATGAGATACTTTGTCAAATGCTTTGCTGAAGTCAAGATATACTAGATCTACTGCGTTTCCCCGATCTACCCAGTCAGTTATTCTGTCATAGAAGGAAATTAAGTTAATCTGACATGACTTATTTGTTACAAACCCATGTTTGCTCTGGTTAATCACTTCATTCTCATAAAGGTACTTGCATACATGTTGTTTAATAATTTGTTCCAAGATCTTTCCTGGTAAAGACGTAAGGCTCACAGGCCTATAGTTCCCTGGGTCCACCTTCTTCTTCTTTTTGAAGATGGGGACAATATTCGTTCTTTCCAGTCTTCTGGGACTTCTCCTGTTCTCCAAGAATTTTCAAAGATTATGGAGAGTGGTTCAATAATTTCCTGAGCTGTCTCCTTCAGTATCCTAGGATAGACCTGAAGACTTGAATTCATTTATGTTAGCAAAGAATTTCCTCACTATCTCTCTGTTTATAAATAGTGTGGATAAGGAGGACTATGGACTGTGCATTACATATGGAGGACTATGGAGGGTGCATTAAATTATATGGAGGACTATGGGGTGAATTATATTATATGGAGGACTATGGGGGTGCATTATACTATATGGAGGACTATGAGCTGTACAGTATACAATATAGAGGACATGGGCTGTGTAGTATACTAATATGGAGGTGCATTATACTATACGGAGGACTATGGACTGTGAATTATACTATATGAAGGATATGGGCTGTGCATTATACCATATGAAGGATATGGGCTATGTATTATACTGATATCGAGGTGCATTATACTATATGGATGACTAAGGTCTGTGCAGTATACCTTGTGAATGGTGTGATCCTGTGTTACCTATACGTAGGAGTTATCTTTCATCATAATCCTGCCTATAGCTAGAAAGAGGTGATCTCTAGAGAACAGGAAGTGTGAACCTAATGTTAGGCTTAGTGGCCAGAGTGGAAACCACATGAATTCATGTTTTTAATATAAAAAGTGACATGGAAAATGAAAAGGGGAAAAGAAAAATCTTAAAAATAAATTCTTAACATTAAACTAAATTTTTACGTGAAACACAAAGGCAATATTCAAATGATATTATCCCTTTAAAAGGAAGTTTAAAAAGAAATCAGAAAATAGTTAAATATTGCTCAGAAGGAAATATAGGAAAAGGGAAAATAAGAGTAAGGGGTTTCACATACAGCAGTTTCTGAAAAAAAAAATGCAATTTTTAAGCCAAATGCAAGTCCTTCCTTCTAATTTCCTATTTCCTTTGGGATTATGTTTGGCTTTGTCTCAAAAACTGAATTAAAATCTGCAGTGGAGTGGGGGAAAAAAATCTGTCTTTATGGTAATATATCTAAGTAAAAAAGGAAGAAGGTACCCGGTTATCAGAAATACTGGGTCCAGAGAGTTCCAAGAAACAGTGTGAGCCAGATAAGACTTACCATTATTCCACAGAGAGTGCACTGCTTCTTCCGCTCAAATGGGGTGAGTTTCGGGGCATAGTCAGTGTTTGCATGTCTTCCACTGCTCAACTCTGCTGCTTTTTCTTTGCGCTGTTCAATCTGTTCCAGGTGTCTCCGAACTCCCTCATCATGCTGAATTTCACACAAATAAGGGCTGTCAGACTGTGAACTTAGGACACAATATTACAGAGCTCTGGGAACTAAAGAGTTGTCTGGTGAAAAAAAGTTATCAGCTATCCACAGGATAAGTGATACCTTACTGAACAGTGAGTGCCCGATGGAAGGAGCCCACACCAATCCGCAGAACAATTCATTTTTATTCATGATAGGGCACATTTACCCCTGACACAAAATGGGACAGAAGGTCAGGTGACCTAGCGCCATTCCATTTATTCTCTATGGGGCAGCCAGAAAAAGGCAGGCGCAGTGCTCAGCAGCCCTGTAATGAATGAATACATTAGCGTTCGAGAATGCTAAACTGCCAACTTATTCTAAAGGGAATTAAAGTGCCACGTTCTACAGATTAGCGGTCAGACATCCACCAATCAACAAGTTTATCACATATCCAATATAGAGCGAGGCCGCACCCACTAGACAGGTGCGGCCCGGGAGTACGCATATTGCATACTTGACCACAGTTCTCGGGGCAGACAACATCGAATCCTTGCAGACTGACTGCAGTGTTTTCATTTTAGACCGGACAACCCCTTTAAAGGGGCATTTCCATCTCCAAATATCCCATCTCAATATGTAGTAGGTGTAATAATATTAGCAAATAACTCCAATTAGAAATGTAGCATAGTTCTTCTGATTAGCTAGGTCACTTACCCCATATAGGGCATTGAAGTAGCTTAAGTATCCATGGTTAAGACCACTCATATAGTGACAGTTAGTTGTTAGTGGTCGTAACTAGTGATGAGCGAGCATGCTCGCTATGGCTCGGTGCTCACCCGAGCACCTCACTGCTCGAGATGCTCGGCACTCGCCGAGTATTTCCGGGGTTGCTCGGCGGAAGCTCGGGTGCCCTCCCTGCATGTTTGGCGCTCTTTAGTGCGCCAATGAACATGCAGGGATTGTCTGCCACACACTGTAATTCCACAGCCATGTTGGTTGTGGCATTACAGTGAGTGGCTGGCCACACAGCGTCATCAGCTCTATATCAGACCTGGCGCCGCCATGTTCATCACAGTCACTCTGGAATCAGGCAGTGTAGGGAGAGCTGCTGCTGAGCTAGGGAGAGATTTACTCGTTTCCTAGCTAGTGTAGGTATCCCAGCATATATTATTCACAAATCCATCTCAACTAACAGTCCTTCTGAGGACTAATCCAGCTGCAGAGATATCAGTGCAAGGCAGGCAGGCAGTGTATGTGGCAGACTGCAGTGCACATAGTAAGAAGGTCCATTCCAGTTCTGTCTGGTGCTGGTGCTTTTACAGATATTTATAGAAATAGTTCGAGGTATCAGGGGCCAGGAATAATTTTTGTTTGGATCTTAATCCTGATTATTTGCTTAAAAAGCAATCCAGAGAACACAGTTTTTCTGCGCCATTTGCTTACAGCCAGGTCCTTTCTATATTACAGCGCTAAAAATCCATCTATTTAAAACTGTGGTTTGTCCGTCACATGGATCACATATAAGTGCGCTGAAAATTCTGCCATTTCTGACCTCCATTGAAATTTTGTTGCAGTGTGTTAGCGAAGTTATTGACACGAGGCCGGCGCTGTTAAAAATAGTTACCTACAGGCCAGCTTTTTAAAACTGTGGTTTTCCGTCACACATGTCACATATTATTGCGATTCAAATCCAGCCATTTGTAGTGAACGTGGAAAATAATGCCCTCCATTTAAAATGGGCAACGCGCGTGGCAAGGGACAGGGAAGTGGACGTGATGGTGATGATGGTGCATGCAGAGGAAGAGGCAGAGGCCGTGGGCAAGCTGAAATTGTGCCACAACAAACACCCACATCTTCTCGCTCGACCTTCCTGTCCCAAATTCTAGGGGACCGCAGCACACCACTATTGAACACAGAGCAGTGTGAAAAGGTTATTGGTTGAATAGCAGATAATGCTTCCAGTCACTTAGCCACCACCACCACCATGTCTTCCACACGGTCAAATCTCAGTAGCCATGAGTCTGGACTGCATATTCCTCACCCTGATCCTCCTTCCTTCCACCGTGCTGAGTACCCAGAGACAACTGATCCCACACTTGGACACTCCGAAGAGCTGTTCACTTTTCCATTTATAGATTCAGGCATCTCGCCCGGTCCACTTGAAGCGGGGCAAGAGGAGATCGCATGATTGCATCTGATGATGTGTCACACACCACATGACCAGATAAGGTTGTAAAATGTTAAAATGACATTTCCCAGTGAATGAATTTGTCTTGGTTGAAAGCAATGCAAAAGTGCATCAAAAAGGCTACGTGTGAACATATCCCAAGGTGTGGAGGAGTATTTTTGGTTTTGGTTATTTATTTTGCCTTATATACAAGTCATTACCCTGGAAAGGATGTTCCTTAACATATTTCCAAGGAAAATCCATTTTTGTTTCGTTTTTGTAAGTTTTATTGTGAGTCCGTAAAAGTGGTGTAATACCTCTGACAACGTTGTTGACAGCAGTGATCTGGGGGTCAGAAATGCTTCCAGGGGTCTTCCCCATGCTGTTCCCATGTCATTTGAGCACTGTTCCCATCGATTTGGGCAATTTTTAGGCCCTCTGCAGACCGCCGGGGGAAGCCGCCTGAAAAATGCTCGCGTTTCCCATAGACTTACATTGGGCTTGTTGCTCGGGTCGAGCAGTCGAGTATTCCAATGTCCTCGACCCGAGTATTTTAGTGCTCGCCCATCACTAGTCGTAACCATGGATACCTAAGCTACTGCAATGGCTGCACAGGAGGTAAGCGATATAGGTTATCAGGAGAACTATACTATATTTCTAATTGGAAGTATTTGCTAATATTATTACACCTACTACATATTGGGATAAGATCTTAGAGATGGGAATACCCCTTTAAGCTAATTTTCATGGCAAGGAATGACTTTGCAATTTTTTGCATTTCATCTGATCACTCTTCATATTAATCAAGTTATTGCAAATTGACACTATAAAAACTGAAGCAGCAAATTTAGTGAAAACCAAAATTTGTTTAAGTCTGAAAACTTTTGGCCACAATTGTAAATACCAACAGTTCTGAATCTCTATGGATAGCTTAATCCCTGTCGATCGGCTAGTCCACTGTCTGACATCGATAACCTCTATGCTGAATCGGCAAGTAACTAAATGGTTTTGCATTTTCAGGATCCAAACCAAGGTAAAAGATGTGGAAGATTTGGGTCAACAACATATGTTTTGCTACAGTAGGAAATGTATTGGAGACCATTAACAGCTATGTGAATCAATAATACAGCACTTTTTCTGCCATCTCTAACCACTGAATTAAAGCAGTAACTCATCTCTAAAAAACAGAACCCCCAGTGACCTTGACCAACAGCTACCCTTTTCCAATTCATATTGTTTTTTTTTATCATTATGGTAAGAAAGGATTCCAAAAAGGCAATACCTTCCACAACTATGGACAGAGAATGGCTAGCCCAATGTTTCATGTACCCTTTTTATCACTGCTTTAGTGACAAACCTAGTATATCCACAGGTATATGATTTTAAAAGGAGTCTGTCATCACCAAGGTGCAAATTCAGCTAATTAAGAATCAATATAGGGGTCTTAGCCACAATATAAATTATACCAAAAAATACATTTTAGTGGCGTAGTTGCAGAAAAATTCACTTTTAATCAACATGCAAATGAGGGAACTTTGGTGCACCCTTAGCATAGCCAATGTCTGATTATCATATCTCTTACTATCCCTGATCTCAATTGACAGCACTCACTTTCTCACAGCAAAAGTTCCCCTAAGCAGAAGCTCCCCAAAAATAAAATCCCGGAGCCCAGGCTTCAGGACTGACACTGGAGGAGCCCAGATGCGTGCTCACACCGACTCCGACTCCTAAAATATATAATAAATTGGGTACAGTAGTTCAATGCAGTGTGTGGGGAATATTTTTTCATAAGAATTTGGGAAAGTTATGAAATGTTCTATAAATGTCTGTCCTATTCCTGATCCTTAAGGGTCTAGACTGAGATGAATCTGTGCTACAGTAAATTTATCACTTAAACATGAGCCATGTATGAGGGAGTCGGAGTTGGAGTCGGTGGCATGGAAATTGAGGAGTCGGAGTTGGAGTCGGAGGTTTGACTTATCGACTCCACAGCCCTGTTTGAATCACAGGCATGATCAGATATAAGTGATTATAATAGAATAAATTATGTCCATATAGTTATTTGCTCCTTCCTTTGGTATTCTTTGCATTGTTTGTATTCTTTGTGTTGATGCTGAACATACTAATGTTCTAATGTGTGCAATTTTCACAGTGTCTCAGCCCAGTGTGGGGTGTATATAGTATGTATAAAAGTCTTTTTTGTGTAACATAATATGTATTGCTATGATTAAGACAGCAAGGTCAAAACGCGTTGGATTGGAATGCTGGGGATTGCTGTTTTACTTCATCCAAGCTTTTATCGTCTGGAATCGGGAGTGCTAGACTTCATCTCTTCCTACACCACTAAAATGTATGATTTTTATGGGGGCTAAGTCGCTGATATAGATGTTTAAGTAGCCAAATAATTGCATATAGTAGGTTGTTATACATTTTCACAGTGTTTCAGTCATGCTAGCTTATACTTATGATTAGTGATGAGCCAAGTGCTAGTTACTCGAGTGTACCTAAAGTGCTCAGGTATGCACTGAGTATCGCAGGTGCTTGAGTGACATGTTCGTGTCCTCGCGGCTGCATGTTTCGCGGTTGTTAGACAGCCACAAAACAAGCGGGGATTGTCTGACAAACATGGGGACACTCAGCATGTTTTGTGGCTAAGGCTATGTGCCCACGCAGCAGATTTGATGCAGAGCGTTTTTGCCTCTCTCTGGCAGAAAAAACGCATGCAGATTTACATGCGTTTTTTCTGCCAGAGAGAAGCGTTTTTTCAGCGTTTTTGCATGCGTTTTCTCAAGCAGTTTTCCAAGCGATTTTGAGCATCACTTGGAAAAGTGCTTAACAAGTTGATCACACAATATAAATCCATGCAACCAGCATGGATTTATAATGTGTGAACAACTGATGCTTTAAATGCAGCATCTATAGTATAAAAAAAAAAAAAAAAAAAAAAAAAAAAAAAAAAAAAACTTGTATACTCACCTCTCCGGTCTCCTCCAGTTTGCTCCCGGCGGCAATCCTGCGATCCTCTCTCTTCGGTGTCCCGCAGTGCACTGTCAGGACCTGCGGTGACGTCATTTAGTCAGCTGATGGTCACGCGACCATCACCTGACCGCCGAAGTCAGCGGTCGCGAGACCATCAGGTGACTAAATGACATCACCGCAGGTCCTGACAGTACCCCGCGGGATGCTGAGGAGAGAGACAGTGGCCGGGAGCAGACCGGGGGCCGCCGGAGAGGTGAATATACAGGTTTTGTTTATTTTTAACTTTTTTATTTCTTTTTTTCACCGCGTGGTAGCCGGGATGAAGAGGAGTTGTAGTCTCCTCTTCATTCCGGGTACCACACGCACCGCAATTACGCTGCAAATTCGCGACCATTGAATTTAATTGAAACGCAGCAAATCCACATATACCTGCGGGTTTGCTGCGTTTCAATGTTCCTCAATGGCCGCGAATTTGCAGCATAATCGCGGTAGAAATGGTCATGCTGCGTTTTGCAAAGCAATGTGAATTCGGCGCGCAAATTAGTACATCAAGTGCACAGCACATCCGAATTCACATTGCTTGGCATGGCAGACTGTTTTACAAGCGTTTTCGCAGCCGTTAAAACGCCGCAAAAATGCTACGTGGGCACTTAACCTAAGGCTGTGTGCCCACGATGCGTTTTTCAAACATTTATGCTGCGGAATTTCCGCAGCGTAAACGCTTGGGAAACGCTTGGTAAACCTTCCCCCATGGTCTCCAATGCAATTCTGCACTTTCAATGCCCATGCTGCGGATTTTTCCGCAGCCTTTATGCTGCGCTCAAAAATACACAGCCTGTCCATTAATTTTGCGGACACGCAGCGTAATCGCCGACATTGACTTGCATTAGAACTCGCCAATTCCGCAAGACTGCATCTGTACCTGCGTAATTGGCGCATTCTAATGTGCAGATAGTACCCAAGTCTGGAGGAGAGGAGAGTCTCATCCAGACCTGGGTACCATAGAATCTGTAAAAAAAAGAATTTAAAATAAAAAATAAAGTTTATACTCACCTTCCGATGTTCTCCCGGTGTTTTGTCCACGACGTCCGGTCTCTTGCAATGCTCGCGCTGTTGTGAAGGACCTGCCAAGACCTCACTGAGTCACCGGGAGGACATCGGAAGGTGAGTATAATCTTTTTTTTTTTTATTATTTTTTACCATTCTTATTCTTTTTTTTAACTATTACTTGGTCACATTATATAAATCCAAGCCAGTTGCATGGATTTATATTGTGTGACCAACTTGTCAAGCACTTTTCCTAGTGAAGCTCAAAATCGCTTGGAAAACTGCTTGAAAAAACGCATGCGAAAACGCTTCTCTCTAGCATGTAAATCTGCATGCGTTTTTTTCTGCCAGAGAGAGGCAAAAACGCTCTGCATCAAATCTGCTACGTGGGCACATAGCCTAACAGCTGCAAAACATGAAGATGCGGGAACTCGAACATGTCACTCGAGCACCCATGATACTCGATGCATACCCGAGCACTCTAGGCACACTCGAGTAACGAGCACTTGTGCTCATCATTACTTATGATTTACGGTTTGCCATTAGAAAGCCAATAAAGACCGTATTACACCGGGCGTTAACTGGTTGATAAGAGCACTCAATTACAAACACTGCTCTGAGTACAATGCAGCAATCAGGTGACGGACGAGCAAATGCTCATTTGTAGACTTAACACATTTTTATGCAGCCTAAAAAAATAATCACTGTCAATAATACATCTCTCCGTGTAAACTGGGGGAATGCTGCTGACAAACTACAATCTAAATGTGGACTGAATGGTTACTCCTATGCAGTTTGCATTGGCCCATGTATAAGGGCCTTTAAATATGTGCTAAGTGACTTGTTATCTTGGCTCATCTATATTCATTATGGGAGGAAATCTGCAAATATAAAAGGACCCCAAGGCTGCATTTACACATGCAGATGGCTGACCAATTTCTTTCCAATCAGACCAATAATAACTGAAATAGGTGAGAGTAGTCAACTGACTGAAATCGAACTCATTAACTAGAAAACTGTTCTGAAGTAAGTGCTTAAATTCTGTCTGTCAATCTCAATGATTGTATTATGTAAACAGCATCTGAAAGATATCTAGAAGGTATTTTAGGATGATCATAAGATGAGAATTGGTCTCTAAATGGACAACTCAGACCAACTGCAGAATCTATAAGAACAGTCCGATTGATCAGAAATCTGTGTGTTAAGCCCCCGTCTCACATAGTGAGATCGCTAGCGAGATCACTCCTGTGTCACGGTTTTGGTGACGCAACAGCGACCTCACCAGCGATGTCGCTATGTGTGACACTTTGCAGCGATCAGGCCCCTGCTGTGAGACCGCTGATCGCTGCAAAGTGTCCTGGACCATTTTTTGGTCGTTGCCCTACCGCTGGTCAGCACACATCGCTGTGTGTGACCAGCGGGAGCAGCGATCAGGCTGGTAACCATGATAAACATCGGGTTACTAGGGGCACACGCGCACCTAGTAACCCGTTGTTTATCATGGTTACGAGCCTGCTAAAGTGAGCGGTAACCTCCCGCTCACCGTAGCAGAGTGGTAACCATGATAAACAACGGGTTACTAGGTGCGCGTGTGCCCCTAGTAACCCGATGTTTATCATGGTTACCAGCCTGCTCCTGCTTCAGCAGGCTGGTAACCGGAGCAGGACATCGTGGAAAGATTCTTTCCACGATGTCGCTGCTCCCCTGATCGTTGGTGAGCCTGCCTGTTTGCCAGCTCACCAGCGACCACATAGAGACGCAGCAACGATCCCTGACAGGTCGTATCGTAGTTGGGATCGTTGCAGCGTCGCTAAGTGTGACGGGGCCTTAAGCCTAATTTAAGTTACACCAACACCTTTGATGGCTGTCAGCTGACAGATAAGGAATCTTTCCAGTCTCTGGCATACACAAATGTTTGGACGAACCAGGGCTGTGGAGTCGGTAAGCCAAACCTCTGACTCCAACTCTGACTCCTCAATTTCCATGACACCGACTGTACCCACTCCGACTCCCTCATACATGGCTCATGTTTAAGTGATAAATTTACTGTAGCACAGATTCATCTCAGTCTAGACCCTTAGATCAGGAATAGGACAAACATTAATAGGACATTTCATAACTTTCCCTTATGAAAAAATATTCCCCACAAACTGCATTGAACTACTGTACCAAATTTTAATATATTTTAGGAGTTGGAGTTGGTCCATTTTATACCGAATCTGATTCCGACTCCACAGCCCTGGGACAAACATTTATTTTTTTTAAATGAAAAGAGAAAAGCTTTTAAAAAAAGCCTCTGCTGGGAGAACAAAAGACCATCAGTTGTTGGGGAACAGTTGGGAGGTCCCCACATGGTAGACGGGTGCTGACGACTGTAATACGTATTGGGGCCTTAAAAGTGCTACTATAAATTTGTGTGTGAACAGGGAATTGATCTGACGGAAATCTATCATATCTGTCACAAACTATTGATCATGCTTACAAATCTGTCTGCCAATCACAATGATTGTGATGAATAAACAGAAGAGGAGCCTGAGCCCTCACTAGATATCTGTGGATCTAAACAATCATCTGAGACCAAGGTCATCATTTGTATAATCAGGCTGATTGAAATCCAGCTCCCATGTCCTGTCAGCACCAATTCACACCAGAGACGGGCTACCTTCAACAGGATTATTGACAGTAAGAGTCACATTTCTTTCATATGTCACATTTTGTGTTTTGCCTTCTCCCTTTTTATTACATATTTTGCTTTTACAATTTTTTATATATTGCTGAAATTGAGTTAAATGTGTAGTATGAAGATTGCTACTGTATAGCCAGGCTTTTCTGTAGCATATTCAAAAGTTATCCTCTATTTTTCCCATTCAATTTCTTGTGTTTTGTTCCCTGAAGGGGTGTGCTCATCTTCTGTCTTCAGGAGTACACTGCTCCTCAGCCTCCTGCTCCCAGTGTACTCCTGAAGACCGACGGCTCGGACTGGCAGCATGCTCACGTCACTGGTATAAACTGAGCGTTCTCTCGTGACGCTAATATAAGCAGCTTTGCTTCTTCAGCTTGGGAGAAATGGAAGGGAACTGAGACTGGCTGGATTAAGCCATCCGGCTAGCTTCAGAGCAGCGCTTCTAAGCCTGCGTTCTTTGCCTAGGAAGCCACCAGTTCTAGGTGGCTGGTAACCTAGGCAATAAGTTATAGGATTACTAACCCCTCCTTTCTTGAGACAGGGGAGGGGATTTTTAATAGGAAATAAATAGCAACGTTTCTAGTTTTACAAACAAAATTTTAATCATAAAAGGGATTTTCATGTTTCAGAAAGTTTTTTCTTATCGTTACAATTCTCATCTTCCCCCGGTCCGGTGCTGAGCCACTGTGGCTGCTCTCGATGTCTGTCATTATGTGTAGTGCTAACCTCACATCGACAGCGCTGCAGCCAATAACTGAGCTAATTGATTCTGCCCGAGTTGAGGCATGAGCCACTCATTGATTAGCTGTAGCGATGCAGACAATAAGAGACATTGGGAGCAGCACCAGAGACTCAGTGTTGGACCCAGGGAGGGTGAGTAAAACAATGTATTATTTTTTTTAAACAAACTGCACAAGGGTGAGGGTTTTTTGAAAACCCCTTTGATGAACATGAGACAACCCCTTTAATAATCGGATCATACAGCTGTTTACAGCAACTACATGAGCATACACTAGGTGATGACACATTTTTTAATTAGGATTTCTAGACAATAAACCCAATCCCTTGTAATAACCTGGATACAATGGAAATCATCCATACATAATATGTAGTTTAGATATCTTCTAGTAGTGAGATATAGGAGTTCTGCATACTCCGCCAGAAAACCCAGAAGCAGTAGAAGTGAGTTTCCCAACAGACAGCCTGCCTCCACAGGGCTCCATCCCATCCCAGTGCCGCTAATCACTACCAGAATGCGCCTCTGATGGTATAAAGAGGGCTTGTAGCTCACAGGAGTATTAAAGAGGTCATGCGCTAATCTGCAGCCTAACAATGCTAATTGACTCGAAAGCCAGGATGCGGTGAAGCAGTAACACAGGAGTCTGCTGGAGAGCGCTCTGCTCACAGACACACACAGATAACATCTAGAGAGGGAGAGACTGGCCTCAGGCACCAATCATTTGGGGCGGGTGCTGACTGAAAGCTTCACGTCTCTGGGGTGGTTTACTCCAATAGACTAAATGACATGTCCTGTCCTCCCTTCACAAACTAGGTGGGCTACATGCAGCTTATCTGTTCCCAATATCTAGCTTTTTAGGCTCCCAAATTAGGTAAGGGAATGCTTTGAATGGTTCATCCTGCCACAACATATACAAAAAAAAAGAACCCCCAGGCCTTAATTTCTGACTAAATAGAAAACATAGGTAGTTTAATTTAATTCCAACTAAGCCTCCACACGGGCTATCATTCTGACTTTCTAGCAAACGTGATGGCAGGTCCTCAGATTGTTATTACCGACCTTGAGCTGGATCTTCTTCTGGAGCTCCTCCATAGCCTCTTGCTGTGCTGCTGTCAGAGCGGCCAACCTTTCTTCCCTGTCCCTTTAATTAAGATATGACATTGATAAGTGATTAATGTAAGACGACAGGATTGAGGAGAAGGTGATATAGCAAAGGACGGGACAGGACGTCGCGAGGAGCAAACACTGGATTTGCATTCTGTTCTATGAATTATGAGCTTTCAGTATAAGTTATGAGGTTTAAAGATGGGTTATGTCAGTAATTACGCTGATTGGTAAAACAGTATTGGATATAAAGCTGGACTGCGGATATAATGGCTCTCCAGTATGATAGGGATGGAACAAAGTGCCTCTCTGGGACACGAGTATTGTGCAATGTGTACTAACTGCCTGTATATGTACACGGTCCCTACACAGACAAGGGAATGTATTATTTATTATATGTATATAGCAGTATATCTTAATTGTATAGTTACTAAAAATAACCCAAAAAACCTATATGAAGTGATAGAAGACAATGGGGTCACAGCACAGATTCACCTTACAGTATGGACACCTCTGACAATAAAAAAAACTACGATCTGTACATATGCCATTGGCCAACTTGAGTGCAAAAATAAAAAGTTGAACAATAGTTCTAAGTTTCAGGATGTAATTTCCGTCATTCATTCTCAGACCCCCGGATATGCAGTTTACAGTCAGTGCCTAGTTTTAAACGTGACCACCTATAAATATCTAAGCACCTATAGGGGAGATGGTCAATGGCAGACTCAGGACTATTCTACTATACCCAAAAACTATTCGGAAAATGAAATGTATGCAAATTTATCCTATCTTTATTTTTTTTTAATCAGACTTTTTTTATTAAAATTTTTTCAAATAATTACAACCACGGGAACATCTTCCAGAATAACTCACATACAAAACCAGAAAAGATGATAACCCCCCCCCTCCCCTGCCTTCAGAAACACAAGTCCTGTAACTGTTTTTATATAGGAAGATTAAAGAGTATCTTCCGCATACCATATTTTACCATTTCCATATATGCAAATAAGACTAAGAGTAATTTCTCTGGATCCTATGTTTATTAGCAGATAATTATAATAAAACTATTACATAAAATTTGGGAGAATCACACAAGGAAGCCACTAAAAAGTTGTGTAGGATTCCTTGTACAGAAAACTAAATGACAATACAAGCTACTCCTGACCACACAGGTTACATACCTAACCTAAGGTAGGTTACGATGAAACCTGGAGGGAAAGACTTACAGATACAAGTAACTGGCCTAATGCTTTGCAAAGTAATATCCAGCCGCTATCAGACACCAAATTGTGCCCCCCAGTCACCTAACACAGAGACAGTCAGGATCATGGCAGAAAAAATCAAAGCTGCAAAATAATAGTCAAAATATTTATATACACACTAGGGTTGTGAAACGCCCAACGCACGTTTTGCCTAGCTGAATCACAGAGCGATATGCTGGAAATGGTATCTGACCTGCAGACAGGGTGTTATAGAGCAGGAGGAGCTGATCAGACTGACAGACATTCCTGTGGGAATAGGTTCAATAAAACTTACATTTCATTCATTAAAATCCCTGGTGTTTGTATGCATGAGTCCAGTGGGCGGTCCTAATCAGTGACTGACAATATTTTCTATATGACTGAGCATGTAGAGATAGCTGTCAATCACTAGTAGGACCGCCCACTGGACTCATGTATTTAAATACCAGGGATCTCAGTAAAGAAAATATAAGTTAGGCCTTATTCAGACTTCTGTGCTGAACATACATGTTCTATTCGTTTGTTTTTATTCAAAGATTGATCATGTACCATTGTAATCTAGGGTGCTCTTCACATGTTGGCAATTTTTCAAGGACGTGCCAGTTTTTCTCTGGTAGTACAGATAAAAAGTGCCAATACAAGTCCATGGGTCTGTGAAAAACATGAACAGCACACAGATGAAATCTGTATGCCATCTGTGTGCTGTCTGTATTTCACATTGCAATGGATAAGAGAAGCTTTGTAATTTATTTATTGAACCGTGAAAAACACTGATGACAAACTGGTAGTAACAATGGACACACGGACCGTACACTGATCCAAAACACTGATGACACACTGGTAGTAACAATGGACACACGGACCGTACACTGATCCAAAACATTGATGACACACTGGTAGTAACAATGGACACACGGACCGTACACTGATCCAAAACATTGATGACACACTGGTAGTAACAATGGACACACGGACCGTACACTGATCCAAAACACTGATGACACACTGGTAGTAACAATGGACACACGGACCGTACACTGATCCAAAACATTGATGACACACTGGTAGTAACAATGGACACACGGACCGTACACTGATCCAAAACATTGATGACACACTGGTAGTAACAATGGACACACGGACAATACACTGATCCAAAACACTGATGACAGACTGGTAGTAACAATGGACACACGGACCGAACACTGATCCAAAACACTGATGACAGACTGGTAGTAACAATGGACACACGGACCGTACACTGATCCAAAACATTGATGACAGACTGGTAGTAACAATGGACACACGGACCATACACTGATCCAAAACACTGATGACACACTGGTAGTAACAATGGACACACGGGCCGTACACTGATCCAAAACACTGATGACACACTGGTAGTAACAATGGACACACGGACCATACACTGATTCAAAACACTGATGACACACTGGTAGTAACAATGAACACACGGGCCATACACTGATCCAAAACACTGATGACATACTGGTAGTAACAATGGACACACGGAACGTACACTGATCCAAAACACTGATGACACACTGGTAGCAGCAACGGACACACGGACCGTACACTGATCCAAAACACTGATGACACACTGGTAGTAACAATGGACACACGGACCGAACACTGATCCAAAACACTGATGACACATTGGTAGCAGCAACGGACACACGGAACGTACACTGATCCCAAACACTGATTACACACTGGTAGTAGCAATGGACACACGGAACGTACACTGATCCAAAACACTGATGACACACTGGTAGCAGCAACGGACACATGGACCATACACTGATCCAAAACACTGATGACACACTGGTAGTAACAACGGACACATGGACCATACACTGATACAAAACACTGATGACTCACTGGTAGTAACAACGGACACACGGACCGTACACTGATCCAAAACACTGATGACACACTGGTAGCAGCAACGGACACACGGACCGTACACTGATCCCAAACACTGATTACACACTGGTAGTAGCAACGGACACACGGAACGTACACTGATCCAAAACACTGATGACACACTGGTAGCAGCAACGGACACATGGACCGTACACTGATCCAAAACACTGATGACACACTGGTAGCAGCAACGGACACACGGACCATACACTGATCCAAAACACTGATGACACACTGGTAGTAACAACGGACACATGGACCATACACTGATCCAAAACACTGATGACACACTGGTGGCAGCAACGGACACACGGACCGTACACTGATCCAAAACACTGATGACACACTGGTAGTAACAATGGACACACGGACCGTACACTGATCCAAAACACTGATGACACACTGGTAGTAACAATGGACACACGGACCGTACACTGATCCAAAACACTGATGACACATTGGTAGCAGCAACGGACACACGGACCGTACATTGATCCCAAACACTGATTACACACTGGTAGTAACAATGGACACACGGAACATACACTGATCCAAAACACTGATGACACACTGGTAGCAGCAACGGACACACGGACCGTACACTGATCCAAAACACTTATTACACACTGGTAGCAACAATGGACACACGGACCGTACACTGATCCAAAACACTGATGACACATTGGTAGCAGCAACGGACACAAGGACCGTACACTGATCCAAAACACTTAATACACACTGGTAGTAACAATGGACACACGGACAATACACTGATCCAAAACACTGATGACACACTGGTAGCAGCAACGGACACACGGACAGTACACTGATCCAAAACACTGATGACACACTGGTAGTAACAATGGACACACGGACCGTACACTGATCCAAAACACTGATGACACGCTGGTAGTAACAATGGACACACGGACCATACACTGATCCAAAACACTGATGACACACTGGTAGCAGCGACGGACACACGGACCATACACTGATCCAAAACACTGATGACACACTGGTAGCAGCAACGGACACACGGACCGTACACTGATCCAAAACACTGATGACACACTGGTAGTAAGAATGGACACACGGACCGTACACTGATCCAAAACACTGATGACACACTGGTAGTAACAATGGACACACGGACCATACACTGATCCAAAACACTGATGACACACCGGTAGTAACAATGGACACACGGACCGTACACTGATCCCAAACACTGATTACACACTGGTAGTAACAATGGACACACGAACCGTACACTGATCCAAAACACTGATGACACACTGATAGTAACAATGGACACACGGACCGTACACTGATCCAAAACACTGATGACACACTGTTAGTAACAATGGACACACGGACCGTACACTGATCCAAAACACTGATGACACACTGTTAGTAACAATGGACACACGGACCGTACACTGATCCAAAACACTGATGACACACTGGTAGTAACAATGGACACACGGACCGTACACTGATCCAAAACACTGATGACACACTGGTAGCAGCAACGGACACACGGACCGTACACTGATCCAAAACACTGATGACACATTGGTAGCAGCAACGGACACACGGGCCGTACACTGATCCAAAACACTGATGACACACTGGTAGTAAGAATGGACACACGGACCGTACACTGATCCAAAACACTGATGACACACTGGTAGTAACAATGGACACACAGACCGTACACTGATCCAAAACACTGATGACACACTGGTAGTAACAATGGACCGTACACTGATCCAAAACACTGATGACACACTGGTAGTAACTACGGACACACAGACCATACACTGATCCAAAACACTGATGACACACTGGTAGTAACAATGGACCCACGGACCATACACTGATCCAAAACACTGATGACACACTGGTAGTAACAACGGACACATGGACCATACACTGATCCAAAACATTGATGACACACTAGTAGTAACTACGGACACACAGACCGTACACTGATCCAAAACACTGATGACACACTGGTAGTAACAATGGACACACGGACCGTACACTGATCCAAAACACTGATGACACACTGGTAGTAACAATGGACCGTACACTGATCCAAAACACTGATGACACACTGGTAGTAACAATGGACACACGGACCGTACACTGATCCAAAACACTGATGACACACTGGTAGTAACAATGGACCGTACACTGATCCAAAACACTGATGACACACTGGTAGTAACAATGGACACACGGACCGTACACTGATCCAAAACACTAACGAACTGGGGCCATTTTTTCATATACATACTTAAACACGGATGTGTGAAGGAGGTCTCGTACGGATTTTTTTTTCTCACAAGCCTATATATCATTTGGATCAGCTTTTCAGAGAAAACATATTTTAAAAAGCCAACCGGATGCTACATGGAGAGACCTGTCTAGTTTTATGTGGCCCCCACTGGCTTTTCCCCGCACCGATCCAGTTGATTGACAGGTCTCTATTTGAGTGTTCATAGACTAAATCAGCTGGGGGCCGCATCGGACTAGTCAGGTCTCTCCCTATAGTACTTGGCTGGATTTCAAACTATGTTTTATCTGAAGTGTAGCAGCTTATCAGAGACAAAAATACGTGGCTACAATCATGCAGTGTGGCTCTTATTCATGCTGCTTGTGGTTCACTCAGCACGAATCTAATTACAAGTTCCGTTTAACGAAGACGTTAGAAAGTTGCATAATTCTGCTTGTTGCAAGCTAATGAAAATAAAATGCAAGGATGTTTGTAGCCTTCCAACTTGATTAGCTTAGCAACTACCATCCATTATCTAATGTTTGCATTTCAAGTATGTATCATAGCCCAGTCCGTTGGGAGTGTTAGTTTTTCCAAGTCAGGTTACTGCAGTGTTTTATAAAAAGACCGAATATTCCACAATACAAATCATCAGAGCAAGGTGCTTACAGATAATGTATGCGGATGAGAATATTGTCTGTACGTTGTATTTAAGTATTTATTGTAAGTGGTGTTCACCACGGCATCACAATATTATGCATGGGGAATCAGTCACAAGGTAGCGAAATATAGATCTCACATGGCTGCCCTGCTACAGCTGGAGCCGGACTGGTCACGTTCACTTCAAGACTACGTCTTTGTGACACATCAGCATCCATACTGCTGCAAGGATCCTCGTGGAATGGATTTCCATGTGCATTTCCACGCGATAAGAGCGCACACTGACACTGAGCACGGCTGGGCTCCTGCACTGTCTGTGTAGACAGGGCTCTCTTGAGTGCTGTCAATCATGATGTGACAGTGCTCATTGAGGGGACATAACGGTGCATTGAGCCCTTGGCCACACCTGGGGTGCACCGAATCCCCTTCAATTGCATATGAAAAAAAAACATGTTTTTTTTCTTGCTACTAAACTACTAAAATCTGTACTACAAGTATGATTTTTATAGGGGCTAAGTCTCATAAACGCCAGTATGAGTGGTTTAAATAGGGTTTGGGGCAGTGACACTAATATTTATAAAAGTTTTCATTTCCTGGCTACAAAATAAAAAAAAAATCTTACAGATGCAGAGTGGTTTCTACGGCAATTTGCCCATCACCATGTCCACCAAGGATGAGAACATACAATTCCATGAGGATTGCTATTAGAGTTGTTAATTGGCCATGCTATGTTCTCATTTATCGATCCAGACACGTCAGAATTCTGGTGTAATTTACACCAAAAATAGTCCTTCATAACTTGTGCAATATTTACTGTGTGTTTAAGACACTTTTTATGATTTTTCTGATGGGTTGTGGCCATACATGCAAAGTATGCAAAAATTGTTGCGCACCTTTTTGGCACAAAGCAAGTCAAATAATAGGTGGTGTAAACTGACTATACAACTTTAATATTAGCCAAATTAATCAAACAACATGAGACACTTTTTCGAGGTGGCACAATTAATAGTATCTAGTGTAAGTTTTGACTAAGAGAGAGACAGTTTTGATAAATCTGCCCCACCATGTTCTTCTTGTTTCTGTTCCATAAAGGGAAAAGCTCTTACTGTATATGTTAAACATAGAATCACATAACAAATGCCTGTGATGGATTCCATACTGTGGCATCCAAAATCTATAGGCTGCCATGCTAAAAAGAAGTATGGCAAAAACAAAGAAATCCAGCATTCACACAAAAAATAGGTAAGTATATTAAAACACGACTTTATTCGCGACCATTGTTAAAAATCACAAGGAACACATATAGGGGAAGTGAACAACACAGGTGTATGCGTTTCGAGCTTAACCGCTCTTAGTCCTGACGGTGCGGCTGCGGGATTTCTTTGTTTTTGTCATATCTTACCCAGGAGCCGGTCTGACGTCTCCGCGTACCAAACCCTAATCGAGGCATTTTCTACACTTGGCGAGCCGATATACATTTTTCTTTTTCCTTTTCTAAAAAAAAGTATACGGTGCGTTAAACTGGACTCATGGGAAGGAACAGTATAGACTACTCTGCTATTTCATAACTATTTCTGCAATATACTAGGACACTCATTAGGTCTCTGTCTGACTAATGGAGCTCTATGCACACAGTTACAAAGTATTTCAGGAGCTTTCTTAGTGTGCACACTAATTGCAACCAAAAAGCGCGATGTGAACAGACCACAAAGCAGTAATGCTGATGACTTTGGCGCCATGCTGCCTAAACATCTACAAGGACTTTATGAAAGTTTCTACACTGAGACAACAAATACAACTATCAGAGTGAATAAAACCTACTATATAGAACTAGACTAGAGTGTCTTTCTGCTGGATGTGATGCTTTCTTGCAACAAAACATATAGCGCTTCGAAAAAGTATTGATACCCCGTGAACTTTTCCACATTACACTCACAAACTTAAATGTATTTTATTGGAATTGTATGTGATGTACCAACACAAAGTAGCACGTATTTGTGAAGCGTAAAGGAAATGATACATGGTTTTCTAATTATTTTAAAAATGTAAATCTGAAAATTGTGACATGCATTTGTATTCAGCCCCAGTTGTCTGACACCCCTATATAAAATCCTGAGTGACCAATTGCCCCCAGAAGTCACATAATTAGTAAATTGAGTCCTATTACCTATGTGTAATTTCTCCTCAGTATAACTATAGCTGTTCTGTGAAGACCTCAGAGGTTTGTTTGGGAACATTAGGGATCAAACAGTATCATGAAAACAAAGGAACACACCAGACAGGTGGGGGATAAATCTGAGAAGCGTAAAGCAGGGTTAGGTTTTAAAAAAATAGCAGAACCTCTGAACATTTCATGGAGCACTCACCCACCTAAACTGATATTCCAAGCAAGGAGAGCACCAATTGGAAGAGCAGCCAATAGGCCCATAGTCACTCTCTGCAGAGATCCACAGCTCAGGAGGGAGATCCTGTCCACAGGACAACTATTAGTCGTATACTCCACAAATATGGCCTCTATGGAAGAGTGGCAAGAAGAAAGCCACTTTTGAAAACAAGCCATATGAAGTTCCATTTGCAGTTTGCAAAAAGCCTGCATATACACAGTATGTGGAAGAAGGTTCTATGGTCAGATGAGACGAAAGTAGAACTTTTTAAGCTAAGCGCAAAACGCTATGTATGGTGGAAAACTAACACTGCACATCACCCTGAAAACACCATCATCAAACATGATGGTGGCACTATCATGCTGTAGGGATGCTTTTCTTCAGCAGGGGCTGGAAAGCTGGTGAGAGTTGATGGGAAGATTGATGGAGCTAAATATAGGACAATTCTGGAGGACAACCTGTTAGAGACTGCAAAAGACTTGAGACTGGGGCGTAGGCTCACCTACCAGCAGCACAACAATGGAATGATTTAGATCAAAGCATATTCATGTGTTTGAGTGGCCCAGTTAAAGTCCAGACCTAAATCCCCATGAGAATCTTTGGCAAGACTTGAAAATTGCTATTCACAATATGGAAAAGTTCACAGGGCGTGAATACTTTTTCAAGGCTCTGCATCGGATATGATTTATAAAGGAATCATAGGAATTCATGAAAATCCTAAACACACAGCCATATACCAGGCACCAATATAAAGCTGAACTTCGCCTTCAGCAATCTATCAGGCTTGCAATGCCAAAACACTAGTTTCTTTTGTTCCTAGCTCTAATAGATTATAAAGGTGAGGCTTTACCACACAAAACCTTGGATTTTCACAATATTAATGGTATGGGTACATGACACAACAATACAAAGGCTGGCATGGGTCAGGTACCTCCCATGGTGCCATAATAGACATGATGTGCTGTTTTATACTAGGACAGGCCTGACAGAACTAATTGTGTGCACTTCTAAACAAAGCAGCCATGTTTCTTATAGAGATAACAGGCAAATCCTTAGCAGCAGAAATTCACTGGCGAGTACAATGCAAGCAAATAGATTGCATCATGTGTCTATTGAGTGATGGGTAAGTTATTAATCCATAAATCTATAGCTTTTAAAGCTAAATCTCCACTGAATAACTTTTCATCTTGACTTTACCAAACAAAAATATACAATAAAGCTAAACTGTGCACATGGAAAAGCACTACAAATGCTACTGATGTCATAAATCAATATCACAGTCATCAGAAACAGTTCAACAATTATTCTCCAATTTATAAATTATCTACATTCTGCCTGCAAAATGATTTATGAGCTTGCAAATCAGTGATCTAATGTTATATTTATTGCTAGAAGACGTCACATTTTCCACACTATCCAAACACCGCTCTAAAGGTCCTAATAGCAATCTGGATACCAAAGTGCTCCACAAGCTCAACACAATACTTCAATGCACTGTGTAGTGAAACGTCATTGTCAGAAGATGAACACTGGAAGGGAGACATGCCAGCACTTATAGCGTACCTGTGCTTTTTACACAAAACCTATGTAAGAGTAAAACCTATATGGCCTGCATGCTTCACAAGTTAAAACTGTTTCTAGTGTCCATATTAACGTAGTAAATCAAGCGGCTGTCCATACTTTGTAACTTACCATCCACTTTTTTGAGTGGCTGGGTCCTCCTCATCAGCATTCTGCTAGTACTACAGGAGCTGAACTACCTCTCCTTCATTTTCCAGTGTACACTGCACTTGCCTGTTAGTGTCCAATGGTTGCCTGCTAGCGCCCAATGGTTGCCTGCCCGCCAGCGCCCAATGGTTGCTTGCCCGCTAGTGCCCAATGTTTGCTTGCCCGCTAGTGCCCAATGGTTGCCTGCCTGCTAGCACCAAATGGTTGCCTGCCTGCTAGCGCCCAATGGTTGCCTGCCCGCTAGCGCCCAATGGTTGCTTGCCCGCTAGTGCCCAATGGTTGCCTGCCCACTAGCGTCCAATGGTTGCTTGCCCGCTAGTGCCCAATGGTTGCCTGCCCGCTAGCGTCCAATGGTTGCCTGCCCGCTAGCGTCCAATGGTTGCTAGCCCGCTAGTGCCCAATGGTTGCCTGCCCGCTAGCGTCCAATGGTTGCCTGCCCGCTAGCGCCCAATGGTTGCTTGCCCGCTAGTGCCCAATGGTTGCCTGCCCACTAGCGTCCAATGGTTGCTTGCCCGCTAGTGCCCAATGGTTGCCTGCCCGCTAGTGCCCAATGGTTGCCTGCCTGCTAGCACCAAATGGTTGCCTGCCTGCTAGCGCCCAATGGTTGCCTGCCTGCTAGCGCCCAATGGTTGCCTGCCTGCTAGCGCCCAATGGTTGCCTGCCTGCTAGTGCCCAATGGTTGCCTGCCTGAACTAAAAAGCAGCCTCTTTATATTTAGCTGGACAGTATAACAGTAGTAGAGAGACCGACAACTTGTCACACTGCCTGAAATCAGTCTGGGTGTCTCTGCTGCCGGAGTTGGATTACATTTGACAGTGCTAGTTAGAAAGAAGGGAGACACCAAGGCGCCAATTCATCAAGACCTGTGATGTTCATGCCGGTCTTGAAAGGGGATGTGCTGGAGTGAGAAGCACCTGATTCATTATGGGGCACACATGTTGAAGAGTCATGTCCCCCTTACAACAGGAAACTTTATAGGGGTATAATCTCCCTTAATCAAACTCACCCAATGAGATATGCACGATCACAATTAAGGTAAGTGGATATAATGCAAATATCACTAATTTGAAGGCTCAGATGGGCCCACTGGGGGACTTGATGGACTCTTGTGCCTGAATAGAACCCTCCACAAAGCATCGGGCAACCTGCTGGTGTCAGCTCTATTTTAAGCTGAAAACTATAGCAGGGAACAAATCGCTCCCTGTGCCGCAATACCTGTACATGCCACTGGCCTATCAGAGGCCAGCAGCAGGTGACACCAGGGGCCGACACATGTATCACAATGACGTCAATGCATTGCATCACCTGTGCCACAAAAGTACTTATCATAGGAGTGGGGACAGGTGAGAGAAATGTTTTTTTTTTTTTTATTGCCACATAAAGTGTGCCACAGAGTGGGACATTATACTGTATGGTGGCCACAAAGGGGAATATTATACTAAATGGGGTCCAGAATGGGGGAAATTATACTCTATGGTATATGCTGTATGGTGACCACAGAGGAGGACATTGTACTGTATGGGAACCACAGAGAAAGACATTATACCGTAAAAGGGCCAGAATGGGGGACATTATAATGAATGGTGACCACAAAGGGGTATATTATACTAAATGGGGTCCAGAATGGGGGAAATTATACTCTATGGTGTATGCCACAGAGAAAGACATTATACAGTAAAAGGGCCAGAATGGGGGACATTATACTGTATGGAGGCAACAAATGGGGACATTATACTATATCAGGCCACAGAGGGGACATTAAACTGTATAGGGACATTATTACTATACTGGGATCAAATTGAGGGATATTATTATTGTATGGGGGCCACAGAGGGGGGACATTATATTACATTATTACTATATTGGGGATAGAATGCTTAACATTATTCTGTATGGAGAAAATTGGGAAACATTATTACTGTACGGGGCCACAAGGGAGGACTTAATGTATGATGCTATAATGGGAATATTAATAATGTCACCATTGTGGCCCCATACATTAACAATGCCCACCTTGTAGCCTCATACATTATTAATTATTAAATATATGGGGCCACAATTTTTGATGTTCCAACTGTATCGATGTATAAAAGGTGGATGTAATTACTGTATGGGGGCAGAAAAGGTGTACATTACTACTGTTTTGGTGCAACTTGGGAGCAGCATTAATGCTGTATTAGAGCAAAAATACAGACATTACTACTGTATGGGGGCAAAAAGAGGAATTTTGTTATAGTAAGAGGGCCACAGAGGAGGACATTGATACTGTGAGGGGATCACAAAGTGGGAACATCAGTAATGTAAATTATTTTATTTTTGCGGATATGGTTACTGTGGGGGGATCAAAAAGGGAGGTACGCTTATTCTACAGGACAGCACTGTGGTACTTCCCTTCTTCATCTGGCGCAGTGTAAAAGTAGGAAAAAAAATTGTGACGGTGCCCTAAAAGCGAATAGCCATAGATGTTTGTGTACTACATTCTGTAGAGACATGTGATGCCTGGAAGAAGTTATAGCAATCTGAAATGGATGAAGGAAAAAAGTGAAAATTAATTACTTCAATTAGAGACATCGCCGAAGACGCTGAATTTACCAGAACACGCTCATTATATACTGTCCTATGTATAACTGTCACTGGTGATCACTGGATTTACATGAGCACTTTCACTATGTGTTATATACTGTCTACAGAGCCCCTATGTATAACTGTCACTGGTGATCACTGGATTTATATGAGCACTTACACTGTGCCTTATATACTGTCTACAGAGCTCCTATGTATAACTGTCACTGGTGATCACTGGATTTACATGAGCACTTTCACTATGTGTTATATACTGTCTACAGAGCCCCTATGTATAACTGTCACTGGTGATCATTGGATTTATATGAGCACTTACACTATGCCTTATATACTGTCTACAGAGCTCCTATGTATAACTGTCACTGGTGATCACTGGATTTACATGAGCACTTACACTATGCCTTATATACTGTCTACAGAGCTCCTATGTATAACTGTCACTAGTGATCACTGGATTTGCATGAGCACTTTCACTATGCATTATATACTGTCTACAGAGCCCCTATGTATAACTGTCACTGGTGATCATTGGATTTATATGAGCACTTACACTATGCCTTATATACTGTCTACAGAGCTCCTATGTATAACTGTCACTGGTGATCACTGGATTTACATGAGCACTTACACTATGCCTTATATACTGTCTACAGAGCTCCTATGTATAACTGTCACTAGTGATCACTGGATTTGCATGAGCACTTTCACTATGCATTATATACTGTCTACAGAGCCCCTATGTATAACTGTCACTGGTGATTACTGGATTTATATGAACACTTACACTATGCCTTATATACTGTCTACAGAGCTCCTATGTATAACTGTCACTGGTGATCACTGGATTTACTTGAGCACTTACACTATGCCTTATATACTGTCTACAGAGCTCCTATGTATAACTTTCACTAGTGGTAATATTAGTGTTAGTGGCTTTTGTTAATAATGAGCATTGGTGATTCGGTCACTATGTGGTGCTAATATGCAGTCCAGTCATGTTCGGATAGTATTTGTCCCTTGTATGTGTTATTACTGTTTAACCACTGCTCCATTTATTCCCTATAAAGCTGCAGAGCGCTAGGATTTTTCGTCAGCCCCATAGAGAATGAACGGTGCTGCTGTCAGGGATCCAACCTGTCACTCTATTTAAAAGGGGGTTTTTCCAACTAGTGAGTTCTAGTGGTCGGACAATCATCGAACCGAACAATAATAATAATGTTTTCACCCGTGAAATCCTTTAATACAAACCACTATAATTGTACATCACAGTTATGGTGTGGGCACAGTAGATGTGTCGGAGCCATCTATATTTTACAGTCGACAATTCGCTGTAAGGGGAATAATGTCGAAAAGGTATTTGTTTGTATCTGCAGTGTGGGCCCCTAAAGTCATTTCTAGCTGTGGACCCCAGACATCCCAGTCTGACACTGCTAGTCTGAGCATCTGTATTAGTGAAACGAGTAAGATTTACACTATTGAGCCATTAGATTTGAGATGTTCCCTAAGGCTATGTGCTCACATAGCGATCTTGTAGCGTTTTTGTGGCGTTTTTACGGCCGCGAAAATGCTTGTAAAACCGTCTGCCATGCAAAGCAATGTGAATTCGGATGTGCTGTTCACATGATGCACTAATTAGCAAGCCGAATTCGCATTGCGTTGCAAAACGCAGCATGACCATTTCTACCGCGATTACGCCGCAAATTCGCGGCCATTGAGGAACATTGAAACGCAGCAAACCTGCAGGTATATGTGGATTTGCTGCGCTTCAATTAAATTCAATGGCCACAAATTTGCGGCGTAATTGCGGTGCGTGTGGTACCCAGGATGAAGAGGAGACTACAACTCCTCTTCATCCTGGCTACTGCGCGGTGAAAAAAAATAAATGAAAAATAAAAAAAACCTGTATACCTCTCCGGTCTCCTCCATCCCGCGGTGTACTGGCAGGACCTGCAGTGACATCATTTAATCAGCTGATGGTCACACGACCGCTGACGTCAGCGGTCAGGTGATGGTCGCGTGACCATCAGCTGACTAAATTATGTCACCGCAGGTCCTGCCAGTACACCGCGGGAAGCCAAGGAGAGAGGACGCGGCCGGGAGGAGACTGGAGAGGTGAGCATACAGTTTTTTTTTATTTTCAACTTTTTAATTCTTTTTTTTTTTACTATAGATGCAGCATTTAAAGCATCTAAGTTGGTCACAAAATATAAATCCATGCCAGTTGCATGGATTTATATTGTGTGACCAACTTGTCAAGCACTTTTCCAAGTGATGCTCCAAATCGCTTGGAAAAGTGCTTGAAAAAACGCATGCGAAAAAGCATGTAAAAACGCAGAAAAAACACTTCTCCCTGGCAGAAAAAAAAGCATGTAAATCTGCATGCGTTTTTTTCTGCCAGAGAGAGGCAAAAACGCTCTGCATCAAATCTGCATCGTGGGCACTAACCCTAATACTTAATAACAGTGGGTCTTAAAGGTTAGACCTATTTAGTTAGGTCACTGGACTAATCTACTGCACTAATAAGTATATGAGCAGTACATTTAAATGCATCCATAAAAATATATACAATTTCTACTTATGTAAAATAAATCCCAAAAATATAAAATAATCAGGAATTATAAAAAAAAATAATTGTATGTCAGAGAAAGTGCAGTGGTGATTTATAAGCTTTCTCCAGTGAATGAAGATGAAGAGCAATGTTTAGGGTAAGATGACGCAGCTCCGTTAAACTTACCTGGCTCTTTCCCTGGCTGCATCCTCTCGTGCTCGCTCCTTTTCTTGCCTTTGCATCTCTATTCGAGCTTCTTGCTCTTTTCTCTTCATCAACAGCTCCTCAACACGAGCCTGGCGTTCAGCTTCTAGCACTCGTTTACGTTCCTGAGCATAAAAGACAGGAATTTTGTAGCACAAATCAACCACAGTAAACCGGGTTAATTGTAATCTAAGGATTTGACTTTTCTGTTTTTAAGACCATTTTTACCTGCACAGCTTCATCACGAGCCTGCTTTTCCTCCTGTCGACGCTGCCGTTCTTCCTGCAGCTCATTGAGTCTTTGCTCATACTCCTTTAGCTTAGCTAGGACATCATGGCGCTTGTTTTGAGCTTCTAAAGTATTGATGAAGGCAATTTCATTTACCTGTAAATTTAAGGAAATTCAGAACTGATACTTAACCTCTAAAAATCCTAAAACGCAAAAAAATAAACCGAAAAAAAAAGTATCCTGACTTCTTTTTGGATAGCACTGATCTGTGCTGTAGTTTCTTCAGTTATGGCTGCTTCCTAACTACGAGATAAGTTGTGATCAGTAACTTTTCAGTTGCATTCTGAAATCCATCTGTTTCATTATACAGCCATGATATTGTATTTGCTTTACACTCATCCATGCTTTACACTGCAGTCCTGCTTGCTCAGACCAACTGATTTATGCACTACTGATAAGGTCACGAGGAAGTCGATGTTTTACTTTACAGAACAGATGTTAAGAAAACGATTAAACCACCACTAAAATAGAGGAGGCACAAAAGACATAGAGGCAGATTCAATGATCATTTTTCTGTTGTTAAAGACGTAGATTTGTGTGCAATTATATGCGACTTTTAGGCCAGCTATGCAAACTTTTTGACAAATGGGTGGAGCTTAGCAAAAAAAAAAAAAGGTGTTGTCTTGTGCAGTCCAGCAAATTTATTATAATTTATTCTAAAAAAAGTAGAGTACACTGTGGCAGAAATGACCTCCAGTCAGTGAGCAAAGTGAATTTTTCCATGTTTGCATACAGGCAGCTGAAGGATGTTCCAAATTCATTAAGAGGATTAAGCAATTCCCCCCATTCCTATGGTTGCATTTAAAGTTTAAAGGGTCACTCCCATCTCCAAGATCCTATCCCAATATGTAGTAGGTGTAATAATACTAATAATATTAGCAAAACCTCCAATTAGAAATCTAGTATAGTTCTTCTAGTTGACTATATCACTTACAATGTGCAGGACTTTGCAGTAGCTTAGGTATCCATAATTATGACCACTCATGTAATAGCAGTTAGTTATTTGCTAGTGGTTGTAACCATGGATACCAAAGCTACTGTAATGTCCTGCCCATGGTAAGCGATAGAGCAAATCAGAAGAACTATACTACATTTCTAACTGGAGGTTTTGTTAATATTATTACACCTACTACATATTGGGATACGATCTTGGAGACGGAAATACTCTTTTAAATAAAGTTGATCTTCCAGATCTCTGTAGCTAGGACAGTCGAGATGCTAAGGCTGAGCATACTCTTTTCATATTTGAGATTAAAGGTGTTAGAAATCGCAGTTTGAAATGATCTCATCAGAATCTTATGGTTTTATGTCAGATGTAGAGGCATTGGGCCCCACATAAACATACACACCAAATACTATTCAAGCCTCCTATGTAGCGGAGATTGCTATTTTTGGTTAGTGGAAACTACACATAACTTCATGGTAAAACAGTTTTTTTATTATCATATCTTTTGTGCTACCATTACTATTATGCCAAAAAAGTATACCTTGGCCTCCTCCTCTTGAGCCTTCTTCACAATGGCTTGTAACTGAACTTCCCGCTTAAATTCGGCATGAAGCAGCTTCTCATCCATCATTTTGCGCCTCTGCTCCAGTAATTCCTCCTTCCACTTTCGCACATCCTTTTCCTAGAACACAAAAAAAATCTCCATTAGAAAAAAATAAGAAAACTGCAAAATTCATAAACATTCAATTAGGAAAAAAAAGCAGATAATTTTTACATATTTCCTGTTTAAATTCTATCAAAATGGAAACCTACTAATATGCAGAAAAATTAGAATATCCACAGAAAAAAAGGAGGGAGTAGCAGGACCAAAATCATTTACCCACCTGATACAGATAAGTCAAAAGAGAAGTCTCTTGTGCTACTTATTAGAAGCATCATTTATCATATTAATGTAATATGTATAAGGACTCATGCAGACGTCCATGGATCTCAGTCTGATCACGGACCACAATGCACAGACTGGCCAGGGGTCTCCCTACCAAAGCATGACATCTTTGTGTATTGCTATGAGGCTGCCACGCTCGGGTTGGCGGACCCGTGGCCAGTCTGTGCATTGCGGTCAATGATCAGACCGAGATCTACGGACGTCTGCATGAGCCCTAAGAATTGAAATCAGAAATGATCACTGATAAGTTAACGGATCTAAGGAGGTAAATCAATTTTAAATACTGTATTTTCCGGACTCTAAGATGCAACTTTTTATGAGATGCACCCAGGTTTAAACAGCTGAAAATAGGAAAAACATATTTCCTACTGATTAAAACTTCCCTGTTGTAAAATAGTGGTGGGGTCAATATCACTAATTTAATGCAGTAGGGTAGATTAGGGAGGTCCTAGGGCTGTGGAGTCGTTAAGCCAAACCTCCGACTCCGAATACAACGACTCCACCTCCCTCATACATGGCTCATGTTTAAGTGATAAATTTACTGTAGCACAGACTCATCTCAGCTAAAAGTCTAGACCCTTAGATCAGGAACAGGACAGACATTTATAGGACATTTCAGAACTTTCCCAAATTCCTATGAAAAAAATATTCCCCACAAACTGCATTGAACTACTGTACCCAATTTATTATATATTTTAGGAGCTGGAGTCAATCCATTTTATACTCCGATTCCGACTCCACCAAAATGGACAGTGACTCCGACTCCACAGCCCTGGTTCTCCTGTTAGGCCATGGCCCCACTATCAGCATTTGGTCAGTATTCTGTCAGTATTTTTTCTCAGGAGTGGGAGCCAAAACTAAGAGTTGGTGATAAATGCAGAATTGGTGACTTGTTTCTATTATACCTATTCTCTGATTGTTCCTCATCTGATTTTCGCTCCCACTCCTAAGAAAAAATACTGACCGACTACTGACAGTGGGGCCGTGGCCTTAGTGTTTCTCACTAGCATGTGTATTATACACATATAGCTTTATAGAACGCACATACTGTATGTACAAACTCTGCCAAACACATATATAACACTGCTGCATGCACAGTACATGCCCACTCAGCTCTGCTGTGCATACACACACAGCTTTGCTACATACACGCGCACACACACACAAGAATGCTACATGCGTACATACATGCAGCTCAGCTACATCAACACACACAGCTCAACTACATTAAAAAAACACATACAGACACACCTCTGCTTCACACATACTACCACATTTTAAAGTTCTTTCCAGGCATGTGACAGATCATGTGACCTGAAAGACTCATCACTGATGCATAGGTCCATGAGTGATCGGGAAGGATGCTGTGTCAGTGTTTTCCATCATAAGAACCTGCCTATGAACTAAAAGATGCAGACACATTTTAGCAAGATTTTTTCTTGCTAAAAAGTGCGTCTTATACTTAAAAAAAATACAATATGTTGCTATGCGGTGATCAATCAAAATGCCAAGTTATGATTCTGTGAAAAACTGTGGTAGTAAAGTAAGCAAACCAGTCTGGCTGAACTCAAATGTCTAGCTTGTTGCGTGGCTAGTTTTTACCCCTGGCACACGATGGATAAGTGTTATGGAGGTGATAGCAAAACACAGTTCTTTATTCCATGTGTTTCTCCTCGGAAAAAGGACAAATCAGGCAAAACAGAATGATTTGCGGCATAGGTGGTGCGATCAGATGGAGTGATAAGTGTACAAAATGGGCATCAAAAGGTCAGATCGCACAAAACAAGGACTGCATTCCAGTCTACATCTTGGGCCACACTTCTGCAAAAAAAAAAAGCCCAATTATCCTTTTCACCTGGAAAAAAATCTATACTCACTCTTTCCAGAAGTTTCTGAACCTTAAGAGCTTTCTCTTCTTGCAGCTTCTCTCTCAGCTGTTGTGCTTTTCGTTGTTTCTCTTCATGCTTCTTTTTGGATTCAGCAATTGTTCTACAAAAGGTAAAGACAATTGTGATCTATAATCTATAGCCTGTAAGCAGACTGATAAAGAGCACCCCCTACAAGGAATATATTAATATCTAAAATGCACAACCACTCACGGTGTGTGTATATATATATATATTTATATTTAATTTTCATTAATATTCATTAATATTTAATTTTCATTGACCCGATTGTGTCATATATATATATATATATGTATGTATAGTATAGACCAAAAGTTTGGACACACCTTCTCATTTAAAGATTTTTCTGTATTTTCAGGACTTTGAAAATTTTACATTCACACTGAAGGCATCAAAACTATGAATTAACACATGTGGAATTATATACTCAGCAAAAAAGTGTGAAACAACTGAAAATATGTCTTATATTCTAGGTTCTTCAAAGTAGCCACCTTTTGCTTTGATGACTGCTTTAAATGAGAAGGTGTGTCCAAACTTTTGGTCTGTACTGTATGTATGTATGTATATATATATATATATATATATATATATATATATATATATATGCATGTTCCGTCCGAGTACGCTCGGGCCGAGCACCGAGTATTTATAGCTGCTCGGTGATATGGTTGAATCGCTCCCGTGTGCATGATTTGCAACTGTTTGACAGCATTATTACATGGGAGGAATGTCTATTTCTTACACATTCCTCAGATGTAATAAAGCTGCCAAACAGTTGCAAATCATGCACACGGGAGCGATTTAACCTTATCACCGAGCAGCTATAAATACTCGGAGCTCGGCCGGAGCATACTCGGACAGAACATACTCGCTCAACACTAGTAATCTTCTCTGATGAGTCTAATTTTCAGCTTTGCCCAACACCTGGTCGTCTAATGGTAAGACGGAGACCTGGAGAGGCATATAAGCCACAGTGTCTTGCATCCACTGTGAAATTTGATGGAGGATCCGTGATGATCTGGGGATGCTTCAGCAAGGCTGGAATTGGGCAGGTTAATCTTTGCGAAGGACGTATGAATCAAGCCGCATACAAGGATATCCTTGAAAAACACTTGCTTCCTTCTGCTCAGGCAATGTTCCCCAACTCTGAGGACTGTTTTTTCCAGCAGGACAATGCCCCATGCCACACAGCTAGGTCAATCAATGTGTGGATGAAGGAGCACCACATCAAGACCCTGTCATGGCCAGCCCAATCTCCAGACCTGAACCCCATTGAAAACCTCTGGAATGTAAAGAGGAAGATGGATAGTCACAAGCCATCAAACAAAGAAGAAATGCTTACATTTTTGTGCCAGGAGTGGCATAAGGTCACCCAAAAGCAGTGTGAAAGACTGGTGGAAAGCATGCCAAGACGCATGAAAGCTGCGATTAAAAATCATGGTTATTCCACCAAATATTGATTTCTGAACTCTTCCTGAGTTAAACCATGAGTATTGTTGTTTCTAAATGAATAAGAACTTGTTTTCTTTGCATTATTTGAGGTCTGAAAGCACTATGTCTTTTTATTATTTTGACGATTTCTCATTTGCTGCAAATAAATACAAAATTTTTAGCTTTGAATTTCGGAGACATGTTATCAGTAGTTTAAAGAATAAAACACCAATGTACATTTTACTCAAAAATATACCTATAAAGAGAAAAATCTGAGAAAATGAAAATTTTGCAGTGGTGTCTTAATTTTTGCCAGAGCTGTATATGTATATATACACAGTCGGGTCAATGAACATTAAAGAACGTATGACTCTTGGAAGAAGGGAAGGAAAAAATGAAAGCGTAAAACCAAATGCTGGTCATGGCGTGAAGGGGATAAAGAGGTATTCTCATCTTAAGACATTAATGGCATATCTACAGACTATGTTATAAATGTCTAATGGATTGCAAGTCCCAAGTTATACAAAAGAAATGTTCCTTTTTATCAGGAAAAAAAAAATGTGTATCTTTCATTACATGGGCTGAACACCAGTGCATTGTAATTGAGACTGGGGGCACTTTTACCACATTCAATTCTGTAAAGTCACACACATTCATGTATGAGGACATTTTTTTTGTGTGGGACGAGTGGAAGCTTTGAATGACACCGCTGATTTTCCCATACAATGTACTGAAAATTAGGATAAAATATTCCAAGTGCAGGAAAATAGTGAAAAAAAAGCAATTCAAATTGTTTTTTGAGTTTTGCTTTCACAGCGTTCATTCTATGGTAAAACTTTTTTATTTTTCCGTCGATGGAGCGGTGTGAATGCTTGTTTAATGCGTTTTTATTTATACCATTTTTTCTTTTTGCTATCATATGGGTTAAATAAATTAATATTTTGATAGATCAAACATTTACGGAAACGGCGATACCAAATATGCCTAAAGCGAATCTTTCAGCAGGATTTGACACCCAAACTATTTATATATGCAAGTAACTCTGATGCCTCTGTCACTACAGCTCTATTCCCCGGCCAGTGCGGCTTCCTCCTGCTCCACTGATGACTTATTTGCAAATCAATTCAAAGGCGGATTTCTCAGTAATGAAGGAACGGACTGGCCATATAAAAGTATTGCTAGACTTGTATTTGAAAGAGCTACATGCACATATAAATAGTTTGGGGGGTACAACCTTGCTCAGATTCCTTTTCATTTTTATTTATTTTAATTCTAAAATGAACCTGTCACTTGATTCATGCTGCCCAAACCACATGCATTATGAAGCAAAGAGTATACTTTAAAGAGCTGTCTGGGGACCATAGGGAGAGACGAAACTAGTCCTGCACTATTCGGCTTTTACCAGTGGCTGGCCTTCAGAGAAGTACCAATATGGCAGTCAAGAGGGCCTTCAGCAGGCCACTAACTGCTGTGGCAAACCATTGGCGACCCGCAGTAAATGGGCACATGGAACGTGCCAGATATCAAAGACAGAAAGAGGAATATAAGGGGTTAACCGTAGTGATCAGAGCTTTTAGTTCTGATCTCTGCTGTTACATGCAGAGTATGGTGGGGTCAGCTCCATAGACCTGCACCTGGCATGTGTACACATACAGTGCCTACAAGTAGTATTCAACCCCCTGCAGATTTAGCTGGTTTGATAAGATGCAAATAAGTTAGAGCCTTCAAACTGCAAACGAGAGTAGGTTTTATGAACAGAAGCATAAATCTTACAAACCAAAAAGTTATGTTGCTCAGTTGAATTTTATTAAATTTTAAACATAAAAGTGTGGGTCAATTATTATACAACCCCTATGTTTAATATTTTGTGGAATAACCCTTGTTTGCAATTACAGCTAATAATCGTCTTTTATAAGACCTGATCAGGCCGGCACAGGTCTGTGGAGTTATCTTGGCCCACTCCTCCATGCAGATCTTCTCCAAGTTATCTAGGTTCTTTGGGTGTCTCATGTGGACTTTATTCTTGAGCTCCTTCCACAAGTTTTCAATTGGGTTAAGGTCAGGAGACTGACTAGGCCACTCCAACACCTTGACTTTTTCCCTCTTGAACCAGGCCTTGGTTTTCTTGGCTGTGTGCTTTGGGTCGTTGTCTTGTTGGAAGATGAAATTACGACCCATCTTAAGATCCTTGATGGAGGAGGGGAGGTTCTCGGCCAAAATCTCCAGGTAGGCCGTGCTATCCATCTTCCCATTGATGCGGACCAGATGGCCAGGCCCCTTGGCTGAGAAACAGCCCCACAGCATGATGCTGCCACCACCATGCTTGACTGTAGGGATGGTATTCTTGGGGTCGTATGCAGTGCCATCGAGTCTCCAAACGTCACGTGTGTGGTTGGCACCAAAGATCTCGATCTTGGTCTCATCAGACCATAGAACCTTGAACCAGTCTGTCTCAGAGTCCTCCAAGTGATCATGAGCAAACTGTAGACGAGCCTTGACATGACGCTTTGAAAGTAAAGGTACCTTACGGGCTCATCTGGAACGGAGACCATTGCGGTGGAGTACGTTACTTATGGTATTGACTGAAACCAATGTCCCCACTGCCATGAGATCTTCCCGGAGCTCCTTCCTTGTTGTCCTTGGGTTAGCCTTGACTCTTCGGACAAGCCTGGCCTCGGCACGGGAGGACACTTTCAAAGGCGGTCCAGGCCGTGGAAGGCTAACAGTAGTTCCATAAGCCTTCCACTTACGGATGATGCTCCCAACAGTGGAGACAGGTAGGCCCAACTCCTTGGAAAGGGTTTTGTACCCCTTGCCAGCCTTGTGACCCTCCACGATCTTGTCTCTGATGGCCTTGGAATGCTCCTTTGTCTTTCCCATGTTGACCATGTCTGAGTGCTGTTCACAAGTTTGGGGAGGGTCTTAAATAGTCAGAAAAGGCTGGCAAAAGAGATCTTTAATCCACACATGTGAAGCTCATTATTCTTGGTGCCTGAACTACTTCTTAATACTTTAGGGGGACCAAACAGAATTCTTGTGGTTTGAGGGGTTGAATAATAAATGATACTCTGAATTAACTTTTAACGTTTTAAAAAAAAAAAAAAAAAAAATTTGCTGCAGTGCATTTCCCACTTCCAGGCTGATCTACAGTACAAATGTCACAATGCCAAGTTAATTCCGCATGTGTCAACCAGCTAAATCTGCAGGGGGTTGAATACTACTTGTAGGCACTGTATACCACATCAGTAAGGAGTTACATTGTTATCTATTTTGTAGCCGCCAAAAGAGAGAACAAATTCAGTATATCTGGGGTACTGTATAGAAAGCTAACCTTTTCCTGGAAGGCGAAGACAGTTTTTCATGCATATGGATCCCATGACCAGGTGGCCTAGAGGGTTCTTCCTCCACAATGTCGCCCCAGGACGTGTTCTGTCTCCAAGACTCTCGTGCTACAAAATAATCCCATTTACTGTAATTAATTCATTTACATCTCATTTATCTCAAAGTCTGAAAAAGCAACCTCCCCCAAAATGGAAAAAACGAATGGATTTAAATATGAAAAAAATGTCTTTCGTCTTCAAGCAGCATCTAAAATTAATTCTACTAGGTACACCTGCACACAGTCTTGAAGGAACTCGACAGGGAGGTTGTTGCAAACATCATGGAGAACTAACCACAGATCTGTGGACTTAGACTTGTACAAATCCTTCAGTCTCTTCATGTAATCCCTGACAGACTCGGTGATGTTGAGATCAGGGCTCTGTGGGGGCCATATCATCACTTTCAGGACTCCTTTTTCTTCTTAAAGGGGTTTTCCACTACTATTTGTCCCCCTTTCGTATGTCCTAACTGTTCTTTAAAATCACTTTTTTAATATGCTTTCATTACCTGTGCTGCTTCTAAAGCCACGGCCCCACTATCAGTATTTGGTCAGTAGTTTTTCTCAGGAGTGGGAGACAAAGCCAGGTGAGGAACAATCAGAGAAAAGGTATAATAGAAACAAGTCACCAATTCTGTATTTATCACCCACTCCTGGTTTTGGCTCCCACTCCTGAGAAAAAATTCTGACCAAGTACTGATAGTGGGGCTGTGGCCTAAGACTGTGTCTTGGTGTGGGTCACGTAACCCTTTGTTATCATGCAGGCACTACTTCCTTTATAACAGAGAAGAAGCCATATAGTAACTACGAAAACATAGGCGGATATCTAGTCAAGTGACGAGTATCCGTCCAACAGCATGCTGAAAGAACATATCAAAAAGAGGAGAAGAACTCCGCATATCTATGCAAAAAAAGTGTATTTATTTGAACATATATAGACAAAGTGAGTATTTTAACCAGACAAAAAATAGAAAAATGATGACTGGATAGAAACATACAAAAAATCAGGTACATATAGTACTAAGATAATGGCTCTAGCCCTTAAGTATAGATAGAATTGCACAGATGCCCATGGTAAGTCATAAATATAATAAATATGCTACATATAGTAGAAACATTCCGCCTCTATGAGGTAAACTAGTACCTTTAGTATAAGAAGGGGGAACACTGACATGTGGCAAAGGGGCACACCAACATATACCTCGTGCCAAAGCAAAATATATAATTGTAAATATATTACCTGTAGAAACTATCACAGTCAGAGTGGAGAGGGGGGGGGGGAGGGAAGAAAGGATGGTGGTAACAGAGAGCCCGACGCGCGTTTCGTGGTAAAGCTTTTTACCGCGAAACGCGCGTCGGGCTCTCTGTTACCACCATCCTTTCTTCCCTCCCCCCCCCCTCTCCACTCTGACTGTGATAGTTTCTACAGGTAATATATTTACAATTATATATTTTGCTTTGGCACGAGGTATATGTTGGTGTGCCCCTTTGCCACATGTCAGTGTTCCCCCTTCTTATACTAAAGGTACTAGTTTACCTCATAGAGGCGGAATGTTTCTACTATATGTAGCATATTTATTATATTTATGACTTACCATGGGCATCTGTGCAATTCTATCTATACTTAAGGGCTAGAGCCATTATCTTAGTACTATATGTACCCGATTTTTTGTATGTTTCTATCCAGTCATCATTTTTCTATTTTTTGTCTGGTTAAAATACTCACTTTGTCTATATATGTTCAAATAAATACACTAGGCACTACTTCCTGTCTGTTATTTCTGATATGGGCATCGGAATTGGGCAAGATAACAAGAGCATGTCGCTGATGGGAGCGGAGCTACCTTTCAATGATTGACAGGGTGTCCGGGCACGCATGATCAGATCACAGACTTCACGGTCCTCCTCTGCACTGATCCTGCTGATGATCTGGAGTGTCGGCTCCCTTAGCTACACCTATTTATATACCTACACCATATAGGAACTGACTACAAAAGCAAATCTCCTACACTGACTATTAAAACAATGTCTTCTTTTTGCAGAAAACCCTTTTTATTGAATCCTTAGCCATACAGACCGATGGCCACTATTTTGTTTGCCGGTAGCATGAACTTCACATTGACACATGGATCCACCACATTTCAAAACTGCAAAATCTGACTCTACATAGCAAGCACAATTCACACATTATCCCTTTAAAGTTTTCTTTACATACCTTCATAATCTGCTAAAACCTCATTCCAATCCATGGACATACCGCTGAATGACATGCTTCCACTGCCCATACTAGCCTAAAGTATAGGAAGAAATGGACATAAATGCAATCAGGTTCATCACAAAACAATCTTTTATGAATGGATTACTATCTGCATTGGTTTCTGTGTTATGGTTCAGGTGCCCAAAATGCAACTAAGGCTCTGTTCACACTATAGAGTCACGGCTATCGTTCGCAATGAAGTCATTCTGGATTCACCTTTTACAAAAACAAACCCAACTGACCTAAAGAAGAGGCCATAGGGTTTTGGTATTTTTGACAGCAAGAACGGTGCTGCAGACTGTGTAATTCTTCAAGACCAAAATACTGAAAATCCCAACAGAAACCAATGACAGCGATTTGTATAAAGCCTAAAGCTAATAGAGTGCTGTAACAAAAAAAAAAGTCTATCAAATATGTGGTTTCTCATATAAAGATTTATTCATTTATGACTGCATGTATTACAGGAGTACAGTTATCCGCTGCCTACATCTATGGGAGAAATGAACAGACACAACATAAAGGGTCGTCCAGAAGTGAAAAAAATACAAAATCATATGAGCTACAAATACTATAATATTAAGAAAAAAAACATTGCTCACTTCATCTATGCTCCGCTGATTCTGTACAGTGCCTATCGGTCCTGGCTACTGACTGACTGCAGTGGCCACTGACTGACTGCAGTGGTCACACGCTGACAGCTTGTCAACAAAGACAGGCATGGCCAAAAACAGTAGCAGGGTTCAATTTGGGGGTATAGAAGGGGCGAAGAGTGTTTTGTTTGCTTTTGACATTTGTGAAACCAGACAACCCTTTAATAAATGTTGGCGCCAAGGGGCAATAAGTGTATTTCTTTTACAAGCAGAATGTTTCTTATGCAAAGTACAGGATTGTGGGTTACTCCAACCTGAGTAAAATGCAAGCAGGTATTTAGGATCGCCTGTATTCTGCTTGTGGAGCAGCCAGCCATCATGGGCTGAATTACGGACTCACAAAGATGATCTACTAGCAACACAAATGTATTTTTATCAATCATATCAATTGTATAAGTCAGATCACAAGACCAAGTAGGATCCGCTGTCCCAAAGGTGGAGTATACGACGGATGGAGGATGTTCCATGACACCAAAGTGAACACAAAGTAGTACGCACCGAGAAATCGCTCTCATTGTCTATTTCAATGTCATTCTCTTCTGCCGCGATCTCTCTCGTTAGTTGCTCTTCTTCTGCTATAGCACTGGCTATGGCCTCCTCATTGGCTTTCTCCAGACGGTCAGCAAGTTCTTCTTTTTTTGCAAGAACCTCGGCCATAGACTGAGAAAAACAAAACAGCACAAACAGTGAAATAAGTCAGAACTATGATAAAGAAGTAAGGAAGAAATGTACAGGTATGCAAGTCGAGAAACAGCTCTAAGGAGACATGTACAAGACATGAGATGTCCCCTCTCTTCCAGTAGTAGAACAGAGGATTTCCTCACCACCATCTATGAGAACACACAGCACAATGGTACCACCACCCTTGTATTACCTATCCTATACCACCCTTGTATTACCTATCCTATACCACCCTTGCATTACCTATCCTATACAATTCAGCTTTGGTGATGAGCCGCCTATAGAGACTCCACATCATCACATCTTCCCATGACACCTGCACTGTATGCACATAGCACAAGAGCCATTATACAGTCACAGAGAAACTGCAATGACGGCAGGAAAGCGGAGGATTACTGACATGTGCACAGAGTCTCAGCAAAGATTCACATGACCTACAGCACATGCAGGGGCAGAATGATACAGCCACACATGCCACATGAAAGTCATGCTGTGCTATACAACAGGGGACTGTCCTACAAAGGAAGACAGCATGTTCATATGAAGCCTTACAAAGCCTCTATTTTTTAAAAGCATTTTGGTAGAATTATTAAAGGGAATCTGACACCTAATCTGAGAGCAGCATAATGTAGGGACGGAGACCCTCATTCCACTTCATTTGGCTGATTATTGTAGATTCACTAAAATCACTGTTTTATCAGCAGCATATCACTAGAAAACGTGTAAACCTTCTGCCATGTAGTCCTCCATATTCATGGGTTCTGTATAACCCCATCGCCACCACTGATTTTCTGTTTTCTGCCTATGCACAGTGTACGCAGAACGTTGTCAATCAGTGGAGTGGGTGGGGTTATACAGAGCTCAGCATTCAGAGATCTGCAGCAGAAAAAACAGTGATTTTATCAAAACTACAGTAAACAGCCCAGTAAGTGATACATTGCTGGAATCAGGGTCTATGTCCCTACATCATGCTGCTCTCAGAAGGTGACAAATTCCCTTTAAAAACATGGCAGAAATTTCACAATTAACTTTTTCCACCAGTTTAAAACACGGGATCTGGAGATTTCTTTTAACAACCGTGGATGTGGAGTCCAAGTCGATAGAGATATACCAATAAATGTTCCAAATTAAAATATTAATTATACGATTATTTTGTTAAATGTATAGCTTGATACATATTTACATGAAGGTAAAGAAAAGCCTGACTACAGTAAATTTATTATTCCCAATTATACATGAGCTCTTCAAAGTGGATCTGTCACCAGATTTAAGAATAGAAACAGCATACATTAATAAATATACCTCTTAGACCTGATGAGGATAGTGTACTCACTCTGAAAATTCATGTTAGAATGGCTGAGTAACACTTTGTGAAAGTTACCCTGCCTAATATTAAACTGAGAATTTCATGACTATAAAATCAATTATTTCAATATCAGGAATATACAGCCATTGTTACATAGATTTTTCAGTGTAAAACCAACAGCGTCATCTGGTCTAAGAGAGTATAGTGAAATCTAAAGACAGATTTGCTTTAAGAAGAAGCCAAAGTTTTAAAAAATAGAGCAGTCTAACTTCACAGCCATGCTTTTCAGCTTCATAATAAAAAATACATGAAGAGCATGTCTCAATGCCACAGCCATAATTTATATTGGATGCCAGTAAAATGACACATAACGCTATTTAATAATATGAGACACAGGATATGTCCATGACTGTGTGGAATGGAGAATGATCTCCTACTCAAATACTGTGGGCCGCTTCATCACAGCTCTCACTCCAGAATACTGAGTAAAAGCTCTGAAAAGTCACAGACTGTAGGGGTAACTTGGAGCTGCGTCAACATTTTTAAAATGTTGATGTCTTCAAGCCAGTTTCACAAAAATGGGTGTAGCTGGGGCAGGACAGGGGTGTGATGCCACTGCTTGCCTAAAGCACGACAAACTGTGGTGTTCTATACACCAGAAATATCACTCCAGTCTTTGACTTTTTCATGCCGGTCTTGATGATGGGGCGTGCTGGAGTCAAGACGTTCCAGATTCATAAATCTGGAGCTTCTGATGAGTGGAGTGGGCCTCCGTGTGCTACGCCAGAAGTCTCCCTCCAGTCAAAGACTAGAGTAGGATTTCTGGAGTAGCGCACGGAGGCACACGCCACTCGTCAGATGCACCAGATTCATGAATCAGGAACGCCTAACTCCATCACACCACATCATCAAGACCAGCGTGAAAAAAGGTGGTCTGGACTTGACACTAGATAACAAATAAACAGATTCAGAGTTGAGGAAGACAATTCGCAGGACCCTAGTCCAGCAGCCACGGCAGTATCCGAAGGCAGTCGCACCAGAGAACAGAGAACTTCCTACCACCTGCCGGCTTCCTGGGTGCCTCTTGTGACTAGTAGGCCCGGCACAATGTTATGATCAGAAGAGGCACCCAGAATTCCGGCAGGTAGCAGGACGTTTGGGGTGCTCTGCTCCTGTGCCACACAGCACCAACATGGCTGCTGGACCAGAGTCCTGGGAACAGTTTTGTTCAAATCTAGTGTGATTATAAATGTACTGCTCAGAAGTCTGCAAAACATGCGATTGCATAAGGTAAAAAAAATATATAAAAAAAAGCCAAAAAATGTACACACAATGACACAATGTACCAAGAACAAGGAAGCTTTTTAAGTTCATCGTTAGTTTCTCTTTTTATACGTCTGTAACTACATTGAGGAGAAGAAGTTACCTGTTCTGAACAAGTACACCACGAGAAGAAACATAAGAAGAAGACAATGTTAAGTGACATAATCGAGTCGGAAATCACCGATCTCCCGTGCTATCACATACGCAAGTCACTAGACCCTTCATTCATTTACAGCAGACTCACAAACCAGCCCACAGTCCAATCCAATTTCTGTAACATTAGTTCTCTCATTTCACTGCATTACCATTGTAGAAGGGCGCTCAAGGCATGTTCACACTTTATGTAACTGCAGCGGGGTTTTTTTTATGCACCTAAACTGAAATTGTCAGCAAGAAAAAAGTTGTGTACAATACGCAAGTTTCTGTCGCATGTTTATGCGTGTTTTTTTGCAGCGTTTTTCATGCATTCATCTCAATAGATGAAAAGAGCTGCAAATAACTGATATACTACGTCTTGGCAAAAAAACAGCAGGGCTCAAAATAAGTGCAAAAAAAAGCAGCGTCTATGCGAGATTTCAGAAATCTTATTGATTATGCTGCATATTTTTACAACACAAATACGTTGTATAACATGTGCAGCAAAAACGCCAAGTGTGAACATACCCTTAGGGTTTCAAACATCAGGAGTCAGGGACTAGCCGTATGCATTGGCCACTACTTTGGCAACCTGATGAGGTCCTGAAGTCTAAAGCTGACCACAGAATTATATCAGTCATGTCTGGCAGAAATTTATCCCTCTAAGGAACAAAGTATCAGACATGGAGATATAAAATATAATGCCCCTCAATTTCCAAAAGTTACTCGCCTGTAGTTTCATAAACCGTATAAAAATTCTGCAGGATCTGTAGAGACGCACTCGATAGGTGACACTAGCTGGCCACTCAGCACTTCCCTTGCTGCTCATCATAGCTTTATTTCCCAATCAGACTTTCATCCAGTACATCACGTTTTATGGATTTATCCCACACACAGCTACAGCTGCTTTAAAGGAAAAAAAAAAAAGATGAAATGTCCTTACCAATTTTCCAGCACTCACGTTTGAAAGGTCCAGATCACTACTGCTCCTTCCTCCCCCCGCAGGGTTTACAGTGCAGGTGACCTCAGACTTTCGCATCTTTGACAATGGGTCCAGAAACACAACAGGGATGTCCAGGCAGGGCAGCGGTGGGGTTGTTTGTGGTGTAAATGTTACTGTGCTCTTTAACTCCTCTAAAGCCCTGTGGACAGTAAACTACAAAAAAACAATAGTGTAAAGTCACAACTGTTACGTGTTTCCATCTTATTTTCTTATAGCAAACTTGTCATTTTTTACTTTTTTCCATTTTACATATAATACACTTATTTATGTTAAATTACATACATATCAATATAGGCATCAACTGATGTGTACCCCTCTGAATCCTATACCCTACTCCTCCTTTATGTAGCCTTCTCCGTATAAATGTCTAACATAGCACCTCTAACTTCCAGAGAGAAAAATTATTTAAAGGAAATCTATCAGCAGGTTTTGGCTACCTCATCTGAGAGCAGCATGATGTAGGCAAAGAGAAGCTGAATCCACCGATGTATCACTTAGATTACTGGGTGCAGCCGTTCTGACACAATCAGAGCTTTTCGATTTAGCATGAAGCAGAGCTGAGAAAACTAACCCCGCCCACACCAGGCTCTCTGTGTACAAAGTCCATAGACAGTGAGCTGCCTATCACAGGAGGGGGCGTTGCCAGACTAGCATGCATGACACAGCCTAGTCCAGCAATGATAAGCTCCTGGTGCTAAAACAATCATTGCAAGCAAACAAAAACATGGAGTTTGATAAGAGAGGTATCGCTGAAATCAGTGTTTTAACCCCTACATTGTGCTGTCTTCAGATTACATAGCAAAAATCTGCTGACAGATTTCCTTTAACAGTCATACTTTGTAAAAAAAAAAATAAAAATAAAAAAAAATAGTACACCAGATTCTGCCCTGAAATAGGGAGCATAGTCTGATGGCAGACTTGCCTTAATAAGATGCTTCTACAAAATGTTTGTACATCCCGGCATGAAGATCCCACTACCCTGAGGTTCAGGACTGACTTTTGCTAGAGAGTCGGGCCCTTTTGAGGGACATTGGGGAGTGTTCTGCGCACATTAAACAACATCTAATAATTTGAAAAATCATCACACAAATTTTCATTCTCTAACAGAATCAAGAAAGCTGCAGACATCAATATTCTCTGCCTAGATGAGGATCACATCAAATGCCTCTCCTGGAGGAAAAGAGGTCTAGACCTTCAATCTCCTGACTGGTGGAGAGCCTTGAGGTCTGGCCCCCAACTATCACACATTTGTGGGATATGTTGTAGACATGCTACAGTTGATTGCTTCTTTTGAGATCCAGACAGAAATTACAGGCAGAAATAGGCTGTTATGTATTTTACTCATTGGGAAGATCATGTTTTGTAACAAAAATAGCAGATAGGAAATTGTGGTCTCCTATATCTCAGAAACTATAGACCAGATTTGGAGCTAGACCTAGAAAAAATGGTTCTTTGCAAAATTCTTAAAAAAAAAGTTTAATGAAAAAAGTTTTAATAAATGAGACACAATCCTACTGGTTACATTTATTTTAAAGGGAACCTGTCAGCACACTTTTACATTTGGAAGTAGAGGTAGGACTGTATAAACTCTCATCCTCTAGTAACAATGATAATTTTTTTTTGTAGATTTGATGTGCTAGTCATGAGAAATCTAGTGTACAGTCATGGCCAAAAGTTTTGAGAATGACATCAAAATTATATTTTCACATGATCTGCTGGCCTCTGGTTTTTATTAGTGTTTGTCTGATGTTTATATCACATACAGAAATATAATTGCAATCATATTATGAGTACCAATAGGTTATATTGACAGTTAGAATGAGTTAATGCAGCAAGTCAATATTTGCAGTGTTGCCCCTTCTTCTTCAAGACCTCTGTAATTCTCCCTGGCATGCTCTCAATCAACTTTTGGACCAAATCCTGACTGATAGCAGTCCATTCTTGCATAATCAATGCTTGCATTTTGCCAGAATTTGTTGGTTTTTGTTTGTCCACCCGTCTCTTGATGATTGACCACAAGTTCTCAATGGGATTAAGATCTGGGGAGTTTCCAGGCCATGGACCCAAAATCTCTATGTTTTGTTCCATGAGCCATTTAGTTATCACCTTTGCTTTATGGCAAGGTGCTCCATCAAGCTGGAAAAGGCATTGTTGGGCGCCAGACTGCTCTTGGACAGTTGGGAGAAGTTGCTCTTGGAGGACATTCTGGTACCATTCTTTATTCATGGCTGTGTTTTTAGGCAAGACTGTGAGTGAGCCGATTCCCTTGGCTGAGAAGCAACCCCACACATGAATGGTTTCAGGATGTTTTACAGTTGGCATGAGACAAGACTGGTGGTAGCGCTCACCTCTTCTTCTCCGAATAAGCTGTTTTCCAGATGTCCCAAACAATCGAAAAGGGGATTCATCAGAGAAAATGACTTTGCCCCAGTCCTCAGCAGTCCACTCCCTGTACCTTTTTTAGAATATCAGTCGGTCCCTGATGTTTTTTCTGGAGAGAAGTGGCTTCTTTGCTGCCCTCCTTGAAACCAGCCCTTGCTCAAAGAGTCTCCGCCTCACAGTGCGTGCAGAAGCACTCATACCAGCCTGCTGCCATTCCTGAGCAAGCTCAGCACTGCTGGTAGTCCGATCCCGCAGCTGAAACAGTTTTAAGATACGGTCCTGGCGCTTGCTGGTCTTTCTTGGGCGCCCTGGAGCCTTTTTGACAACAATGGAAGCTCTCTCCATGAAGTTCTTGATGATGCGATAGATTGTTGACTGAGGTGCAATCTTTGTAGCTGCGATACTCTTCCCTGTTAGGCCATTTTTGTGCAGTGCAATGATGGCTGCACGTGTTTCTTTAGAGATAACCATGGTTAACTGAAGAGAAACAATGATACCAAGAACCAGCCTGCTTTTAAAGTGTCCAGTGATGTCATTCTTACTTAATCATGACTGATTGATCGCCAGTCCTGTCCTCATCAACACCCACACCTGTGTTAATGGATCAATCACTAAAACGATGTTAGCTGCTCCTTTTAAGGCAGGACTGCAATGATGTTGAAATGTGTTTTGGGGGTTAAAGTTCATTTTCTGAGCAAATATTGACTTTGCAAGTACAGTAATTGCTGTTAAGCAGATCACTCTTTGACATTCAGGAGTATATGCAAATTGCCATTACAAAAAATGAAGCAGCAAACTTTGGAAAAATTACTATTTGTCTCATTCTCAATACTTTTGGCCATGACTGTACAAGCCATATGCAAATCAGGCTAGAAGTGCACTGGGGGCGTCACTGCACTTGGACTACTTCTTCCCAGTGCACTTCCAGCCTGATTTTTAAATGGCTTCTACACTAGATTTCTCATGACCAACACATCAAATCTGACACCAGGTTTTTGCAATTTAATCTGAGAGCAGGATAATGTAGAAACTGAAAATCTGATTCCAACGATGTATCACTTATTGGGCTGCTTGCTGCCATTTTGATAAAATCACTGTTTCATCTGCTGTAGATCTACCAGTTTTACGGATGCTGAGCTGAGTCCACACCACTGATTGGCAGCTTTCTGTGTACACTGTGCATAGTATAGGGCAGCAAGGGTAATTTTAAAACGTAACCTTTAATCAGTTAGTTAAGAATAATCAACACTTGTTAAAACCATATATATGACCTTATGAGGTCAGTGTAGAAATGTAACAGTGTCCAAAAAATGGTATATGATAGTACCCAGAGGTATACAGTACCACTGTTGTACGTAAAACAGACTGAGGATAGAACTCCACAAGAAGAGGGCGATGAATTTATGGAGCTAACTCCCCGTCTACAGAATGAATACTGATATGAACCAACCAAAAGCCAATGGGCAATGACAAAAAACATGAATATGCATCTATTTTTGGAAAAAGCAACACCAGGAGTGTGTTTAGCACCCCTAATGTTCAGTGCATTTAACCATGTGCTAGCATGCTCCTTTTGAGCATGTAGTGGAGTACACATTGGCTCTTAGTACAGCAGAATAGCATAGTACCCAGCTCTGTAATGTGCGTATGTGTCCCCTGATGATTCCTGAGAAGGATGAAACGCGTCGGGACCCATGAGAGGCATATTGAGGGCAAGTGCAGGGTGTGTGTATTATAGTGGTAGCTGTGGACTGCCCTTGTCAGGACGGGAGCCTTTGGGAACAGGGCAGAGAAGTATTCCCCTTTAGGGCTAAATAGGGGCAGAACCATATGCCTTCACTGATATGCTGCTGCGTTTCCTTATGGATGATGGCTCCCTCCACTGAGACAGCCCCAGGACTAACTACCATGGAGATTACTACAATGGGTGAGGACGTTCCGTTTTACATTTAATTTATGTCTTATTCACCACTGAGGTGATTTCTTATGTGTGTCTTGCCTAACGGTACTAGCCCACACTATGTATAGTATATATAATTCTGTCTATTACTGATATGCACATGGTTAGATGCACTGAACATTAGGGGTGCTAAACACACTCCTGGTGTTGCTTTTTCCAAAAATAGATGCATATTGATGGTCTGTTTTACGTACAACAGTGGTACTATATACCTCTGGGTACTATCATATACCATTTTGTGGAGACTGTTATATTTCTACACTGACCTCATAAGGTCATATATATGGTTTTAACAAGTGTTGATTATTCTTAACTAACTGATTAAAGGTTACGTTTTAAAATTACCCTTGCTGCCCTACATTATATTTAAGGGGTCTTGAGACACTTTGGGTATTCTAACCTTTGCTGATTTTTGATTTACACTGTGCATAGGCAAAAAGCATCCAATCAGTGGTGGGAGTTGGGTATACAGAGTTCATGAATATGGATGACTACAAGGCTGCAGGTTACTAGTTCTCAAGTGTTTTCAAATTACTGTTTTATCAGCAGGAGATTATCAAAACCACACTGAGCAGCCCAGTAAGTGACACATCGCTGGAATAAGGTTCTCTGTCTCAACATTATGCAGCTCTCGGATTAGGTGGCAAAAACCTGGTAATAGATTCCTTTAATATACAAGTCAAAGAAAACTATGACATCATACACAGAGGAAACTACAGATGATCCTCTAAGAATTTAATAATTAACACGGTAACAGTTACCACTTCTGTCTTGCAACACTGGGCTAGATAGTCTGTACAATTCCTGAATTCCTCTTGTGTTACTCTCATAATTATCTTCAACTGTATATAAACAAATAAAAATGGTCTTGTTTGAAGATACTTTCATAGTTTTTATGCTCAGTTGAACCTATAACCTAATATGTTTATCCAGAGGAAAGCAAAAACCTGCCATAATAGAATATAGTATTACAGTATTTATATCAATTATCGAAAAATAATAAAAGCAAATTGCAATGATTCTTGGTCACTGCTACTTCTTTATATCATCCATTGGGTAGAATACTTTTTAGCACCAGTATTCTCTTAGCATTACCTAAGGCCCAAGTGTCGCAGGCCGCTGATCCCTTTGTCAAAGGCATTTGAATACACTGAAAACTGTTGAATGGACACACTTTTCTAGACCTCATTTGTTGCTGTATACTGGCCCAACGAAGGCCAAAGGGCCATTGTCATGGAGAAAAATTAAAATCCATAAGACATCTTCTGAGAGGGGACATATCAACCTCACAGTGAACATATGGAACCAATTATAATTAGGGAAGAGAGAGCTCACACTTCCATCTCCATTGAAGTAGGGATCTCCTGCTTTGACCATGTAATTACAGCAGGGAGATTTGCTGAGAAAAAGACACCAAGTCTGAGATTCACTTACGCAGAGGTGGGGAAATGCGCTTCCAAACCAAAGAGCTTCCTCTGATCAAATAATCTTTCTGAGACACTTCTGAGCCAGTGGTCAGTGATGAATATTGGGGTTTGCATTGATCTGATATTTATGAGAGATATATTTTCGGCATCACAGCAAAGGGACATACATAACGCATTCACTCACATCACCGTAAGGCTGGCAGAACCCCTCCAATTTAATATTGGTCTGATGGATGATGCTATTCAGGCCATGTCTCATGTCTATTCGCAGTAAGAAACATGATGACAATATCTACCGCCTGGGACCTCCAGGGGCGAAGATATCCTGTAAGTTGGAGATCTCATAAAATTCTGAAAAACCCAGCACATCCCACAAACAGCCCCCACATGAGCTCACCAAGGGGAGATACGTGGGCATAACTTTGATCTATTAAAAAGCAGAAATTGGGTTTGGTCCTTTATCAGTCCTGGAAGGTACAGCTTGTTGAGGGTTCTGTCCATTTTCCAAAAGAGTATGTCCCTCCAATAAGTTATAAGCCATTTCTGTGACATCAGTTTTATTAATTTTCTTTTGTAATCCCTTTTATTTAATTGTATATACCGCAGTGTTTTATTCCCATTTTGTATCATCTTTGTATATTTTTTATAAACACTGCCTACTTTTCTGGATTAAATATATAACATTTAATAGCTCTGTTCCTCTTGCTCTGTAAACCGCGTGAAACCATACGCTACCTGTTACAAGTGTCCAATCGGCTTGTGTATTTTTATTTTTTTGTTATTGTGGAGCTGGCAGTGGCCGTACCGGGGTATATTTATATATATATATTCCATGAGTTGGAATTGGAGATGTAAATACCATATGCTCACTGTGAGTTCCCCCAATAACTGGCCTAGTTGTGGAAGCAGCTGCCTCCATCCTTCACCAGTCAATTGCGTAATTGTCCTGGAGATTGGAGACAGTGTAGTTGTGTTCCCTTGACAAACTGGTAACAGTGGGTGGATCTGAGTCATCTGCCCGATGTCATCTGTGACAAAGTGGTAACAGTGGTGGGATCTGTGCTACCGCCCGCCCCCCTCCGGCTGTTCTCCATAACATACTGGTGGCAACGGTGGGATCTGCTGAACACCCCGGTTGCATTCCCTGACAACTGGTGACAGCGGTGGGATCTCTCTGGTGTCATCTGCAACAAAGTGGTAACAGCAGTGGGATCTGTGTGACGACCCTGGCTATTCTCTGTGACATACTGGTGGCAGCGGTGGGATCTGCATGACCCCCCCCGTTGCGTTCTCTGACAACTGGTGGCAGCGGTGGGATCTGTATGATCTCCCCGGTGTCATCCTTGACAATCATGTTCATGGAATACTAAAGACATGCATTGTACACGTTAGGCGGAGGCCATTAACATGATGTGAACAGAGCCAATAACACTGAAATCTTTACAGCCATTTTTCTTACTAGTCAATGAAAAGCTGTATTGATTGTATATCAAGCTAGTCCTGACTTATATACTGTAGATGAAGTATTAAATCAGAAAACCACAAAGATTTTGGATTTCCTTTTTTGTACGTCTGCAAACAATGAACAGTGCATATAGGCCCCTAAAACACAGTTCTTATGCCAAATCCTATTTCTTCATTGAAGGTTTAACCTGCTTACAGCAAATATCTTCAGCGGTTTGGGAAGTTTTCCGGAGCAAACCTTGGAATGACATGAAGGATTTTCAATCCTATTACTCATTGAGACTCTGCCAAAGTTTGTGCCCTGTAATCCCTAGGATGTTCTCTGCTTCTGTGCCTCCGCTGGTGATGACTTCCTTGAAAAACATGTTTTATACAATGATATCATTCACCTGAATTCTTTTATTCACTATCACACTGGGTCACAGACTCTTGCTAGTACAGGCCTAATTTCTGACCCATAGGAGAATTAACACACACAAGGTTCACTTATTTATGTTAAAAGCACATATGGCCTTTTTAAAGACTGGGTTTACATCGGTGATTTTTTTGTTTTTGCTGCATGCTTCGTAAAGGCTTAAAAAAAACTATTTCAACGCATACAACACACGGTATCCTAGTTTTCCACTGACCTTAAACATGAAAATAAAATAACAGCTTGTGTAAAAAAATAGCATGGCAAAACTGATGAATTCCTTGTCCAAATTGATGTATTTTGGAGTACATTTATTAATCCAGTAGATTCAACATGTGGCAGCCTTCGTTGGGCCTAAAGCAGGTATGCCAATATATTTGCAGCACATGATCATGTTATGGGGGTCTATGGATTGTTAAGTCTGCCATACACAGTAGATGGCTGATGACTGATCGTTCAGCTAGAAGCCATCTTAACCAGCTTTACCATACACAAGAGCACTCAATCGGCCAAACAAATGGATCAGGAGTCCGAAATTAGACATGCCGGACCCTTAACCCTTTCTTACACCAATATCGTCTGGTTCGGCTGACTTTAGTCTAATGTGTATTGGGGCTTCAGAGTGGGCCCCCAATCAATCTAAGCTCCTAAATGCTGCAGCTGCTATGAATTGCAATAGGTTAAAGGGAATCTCTAGGAATCTCCGGGACTGAGCTATTGATTACCTACCCGTAGTTTAGATCATCAATATGAGATTGGTGGTGGTCTGACATCTGGCATTCTCACCAATTACCGTAGCTGAAAAGTGCTACGGCAGCAGCCAGAACTAAAAACGTGTGGGCGGAACAATTGTAAATTGTTTACATTTGTAGGAGAGATAAACTGCAATACTCGGCAGCGGCCACTAAGCATGCAGGGCTGTGTTCTGCCCCATACATTCCTTCCTTCCGGCTGCTGCAGGAGCAGCTATCAGCCGAGTGCCGGGTGTAGGACCCCCACGATCTCATATTGATGACCTATCCAGTAGTCATCATAAATCCAGACCTGTACAACCCCTTTAAAATGTCACAATCCATAGTTATTACTTGCAGGCAGGTGTCAGTTGTATAACACAGCTAACATCCATCGTATATAGCAGGTGTGGAGAAACTCAGTCGCATTTTGACGTCTGCAGACCATTTAATTTCTTCTTAATCTGTAAACGTGTGTGCGCAGCGTTCACTGCTGAACACTGCGGTGCATGCAATGAAAGATTACGTCCTCATTCTAGCCAGCGCCAGGACGTACTTTGTGGGCGGAGTTAAGACATTAGTTAGACACACTCCAGTACCGCAGTAGAAGCAGCCCCAGTGTCTCCTGTGATGACTATGCCAAAGCCCCAGAGTCTCCGGTGATGACTATGCCACAGCACCAGTGTATCCTGTGTGACTATGCCGCAGCACCAGCGTATCCTGTGATGACTATGCCGCAGCACCAGCGTATCCTGTGATGACTATGCCGCAGCACCAGCGTATCCTGTGATGACTATGCAGCAGCACCAGCGTATCCTGTGATGACTATGCCGCAGCACCAGCGTATCTTGGGATGACTATGCCGCAGCACCAGCGTATCCTGTGATGACTATGCCGCAGCACCAGCGTATCCTGTGATGACTATGCCGCAGCACAAGCGTATCCTGTGATGACTATGCCAAAGCCCCAGTGTCTACTGTGAGAACTATGTCACAGCACCAGCGTATCCTGTGATGACTATGCCGCAGCACCAGCGTATCCTGTGATGACTATGCAGCAGCACCAGCGTATCCTGTGATGACTATGCCGCAGCACCAGCGTATCCTGTGATGACTATGCCGCAGCACCAGCGTATCCTGTGATGACTATGCCGCAGCACCAGCGTATCCTGTGATGACTATGCCAAAGCCCCAGCGTCTACTGTGAGATCTATGTCACAGCACCAGCGTATCCTGTGATGACTATGCCAAAGCCCCAGTGTCTACTGTGAGAACTATGTCACAGCACCAGCGTATCCTGTGATGACTATGCCGCAGCACCAGCGTATCCTGTGATGACTATGCCGCAGCACCAGCGTATCCTGTGATGACTATGCCGCAGCACCAGCGTATCCTGTGATGACACTATGCCAAAGCCCCAGCGTCTACTGTGAGATCTATGTCACAGCACCAGCGTATCCTGTGATGACTATGCCGCAGCACCAGCGTATCCTGTGATGACTATGCCGCAGCACCAGCGTATCCTGTGATGACTATGCCGCAGCACCAGCGTATCCTGTGATGACTATGCCAAAGCCCCAGCGTCTACTGTGAGATCTATGTCACAGCACCAGCGTATCCTGTGATGACTATGCTGGAGCACCAGTGTATTCTGTGATGACTATGCCACAGCCCCAGCATCACCTGTACTGACTATGCCGTAGCCCCAGCATCACCTGTGATGACTATACCTCACCCCCAGCATCCCCTGTACTGACTATGCCGTAGCCCCAGCGTCTCCGATGATGTCTATGCCGCAGCCCCGCGTCTACTGTGATCGATATGCTGCAATCCCATATCTCCTGTGATGGATATGCCGCAATCCCATATCTCCTGTGATGGATATGCTGCAGCCCTATGTCTCCTGTTATGTATATGCTCCAGTCCCATGTCTCCTGTGATGTATATACAGCAGTCTTAGTGTCTACTATGTGATGTATACAGCATTCTCTGCATCTCCTATGTGATGTATACAGTATTCTCAGTGTTTCCTATGTGATGTATATACACCAGTCTGGGTATGTCCTATATGATTTATATACAGCAGTCTCAGCGTCTCTTATGTGATGTATATTGCAGGCCTCCCACTGCTTGAGTTCTATAAATGTAATGTGGGCAGTGATGAATTTTCCACTGTGAGGAGACATGCAGTGTAATACATATATGTGTATTACAACTCCAGTCATCACATTAGGGGTGAGTTAATTAAATGTTTGACCAAATATAGCAGGGTAATTTTCAAGTTGATCATTTTGTACTGCCCACGAATGATGGTCTAAATATCCAAATGGCCCTTGGCAGAAAAAAGGTTCCCCGCCTCTGCTATACAGTAGGCTCAGATCATCTCCTGAAACTCTTCCATACACTTACACCTAACAAGTGATGTACATGTAGGTCAGATGTCATGAGTGGGATTAAAAAAAATGACTACTGTGCTTCACAGTGGGCTGCCACTTGCTAGTAGTTATGGTATTATCATCATCACAGGCAGGATGGCAATCAAAGGCAACACCTAACAACAGATAATAAAGGGTCATACCATTTGCAATAGTTGATGGTCACAGCTCACCTCCCAGTACAGATTATACAGCATGCCTAGAATACGTTTTACTGATCAAAAAATAAAAACAGGCTACAGTTAATGAAAAATATAGGTGGTACGTTCCCTTTAAAAAGGAAAAATGGCATACACTAGATGACTTTCTGACAGATAAAATATTTTAAGGAAATATTGCATACACTAGATGACTGCCTGACAGATAAAATATTTTAAGGAAATATTGCATACACTAGATGACTGCCTGACAGATAAAATATTTTAAGGAAATATTGCATACACTAGATGACTGCCTGACAGATAAAATATTTTAGCGGTCTACCTACAGTAGGAGAAGCAGATGTTGTCTTTCTAAATGGAGACGTTTGCTCTACTCCAGTCTTGCTGATACAAACAAATAAGAAAATCAGAGGTTATTATTCCCCATTATAGTTATTAATGTTACTGGCCTTACTAATGACGGGGGTGGAGGGAGCAGGCTTCTCGAGAAGATCGCATCACTGCCAGTTCTCTGACAGATCAATACCTATTATATGGAGTTGTTTGGATGTTGATACAAACGAGTCACCAGCTCTTAGTGCTGAGTAATGAGACCTGTCCGGGCCTTCTGTCATCACTTACTAACGTGCCTGAAACAGCCAGCAGCCTTTCAGAGGCTAGTATACCATTCTTTCTTAGTTGGCAAGACACCCCAGATTCATCTCCGTCTCACTATTTACCATCGCTATTAAATGCATCATAAGTCACCAGCAGCGCAAGCAAATCTCTGACAAACCATCAAAAGGAAAGACCGGCAACAATTCAGCTCTTGTCTAGGAAGATTCATTTCTTAAACCAGCATTTAGATCCTTTTTTCCCTGTGCTAAGAGACTTGGCAAGACACTTTATTCTGAATATACAAGAGCATAAACATGTAAACAGTAAGATAAGATAAAGTAGGTCTCTCCCCAGTGATGGAAACCAGAGCGGGGCACAATACAAGTGTTTAGTCTGGAGAAAATAAATTATCTACTGGTTTGTGTGCTACGAAACGTATCATTTGTAACTCAATGAACAGCGAATATGGAGATAAGATCAAAACGCTGGCAAAAAATAAAATAAAAATCCTGAAAAATTGCGGAAAGATCGTCTATCAATTTCGACATCAAGACAGACCAAAGGAAAAAGATTTGTAAGCAGATAAGAAATATTTATACAAGCAGTCTATATAGAGCAAATCCCAGAAGGCAGGCTGTCAAAGAGCTTAGAAAGTTCTATGAGTCACGCTAATCTCGGCAGAATAATCTCCTGGACGTGCTCCCCGGAGGATCATCCATGCACCTAGAATGGACGCATTATGCATTAGCTCTCAATCCTACACGAGCTGCAAATACAAACATCAATCCTCATTCTTCAGCCCCACTTATGGGGCCGTACACACACATCCGTTTTCACATGTATAATAAGCAATAAAATGGTTTAGGTGTTCATAAGTAGTTTGCTAATGTAGAATTTTTACTGTATAATATATAAACTGTATAAATACACTGCTCAAAAAAATAAAGGGAACACTCAAATAATACATCCTAGATCTGAATGAATGAAATATTCTCATTGAATACTTTGTTCTGTACAAAGTTGAATGTGCTGACAACATAATCACACGAAAACCATCAATGGAAATCAAATTTATTAACCAATGGAGGCCTGGATTTGGAGTCACCCCTAAAATTAAAGTGGAAAAACACACTACAGGCTGATCCAACTTTGATGTAATGTCCTTAAAACAAGTCAAAATGAGGCTCAGTATTGTGTGTGGCCTCCACGTGCCTGTATTACCTCCCTACAATGCCTGGGCATGCTGCTGATGAGGTTGCGGATGGTCTCCTGTGGAATCTCCTCCCAGACCTGGACTAAAGCATCCGCCAACTCCTGGACAGTCTGTGGTACAACGTGACGTTGGATGGAGCGAGACATGATGTCCCAGATGTGCTCAATCGGATTCAGGTCTGGGGAACAGGCGGGCCAGTCCATAGCTTCAATGCCTTCATCTTGCAGGAACTGCTGACACACTCCAGCCACATGAGGTCTGGCATTGTCCTGCATTAGGAGCAACCCAGGGCCAACCACACCAGCTTATGGTCTCACAAGGGGTCTGAGGATCTCATCTCGGTACCTAATGGCAGTCAGGCTACCTCTGGCGGGCACATGGAGGGCTGTGCGGCCCTCCAAAGAAAAGCCACCCCACACCATTACTGACCCACTGCCAAACCGGTCATGCTGAAGGATGTTGCAGGCAGCAGATCGCTCTCCACGGCGTCTCCAGACTCTCTCACGTCGGTCACATGTGATCAGTGTGAACCTGCTTTCATCTGTGAAGAGCACAGGGCGCCAGTGGCGACTTTGCCAATCCTGGTGTTCTGTGGCAAATGCCAAGCGTCCTGCACGGTGTTGGGCTGTGAGCACAACCCTCATCTGTGGACGTTGGGCTCTCATACCAGCCTCATGGAGTCGGTTTCTAACCGTTTGTGCAGACACATGCACATTTGTGGCCTGCTGGAGGTCATTTTGCAGGGCTCTGTCAGTGCTCCTCCTGTTCCTCCTTGCACAAAGGCGGAGGTAGCGGTCCTGCTGCTGGGTTGTTGCCCTCCTACGACCCCCTCCACGTCTCCTGGTGTACTGGCTTGTCTCCTGGTAGCGCCTCCAGCCTCTGAACACTACGCTGACAGACACAGCAAACCTTCTTGCCACAGCTCGCATTGATGTGCCATCCTGGATGAGCTGCACTACCTGGGCAACTTCTGTGGGCTGTAGAGTCCGTCGCATGCTACCACGAGTGTGAAAGCACAAGCAACATTCAAAAGTGACCAAAACATCAGCCAGAAAGCATTGGTACTGAGATGTGGTCTGTGGTTCCCATCTGCAGAACCACTCCTTTATTGAGTGTGTCTTGATAATTTCCATCCATTGTCTATTCCATTTGCACAACAGCATGTGAAATTGATTGTCAATCAGTGTTGCTTCCTAAGTGGACAGTTTATTTTCACAGAAGTTTGGAGTTATATTCTGTTGTTTAAGTGTTCCCTTTTTTTTTTTGAGCAGTGTATATAAACAACACTAATAGAATATTAAAGACACCAATCCATGCCATTGGTTTGCTATCAAGATTTTTTTTTTTTCAAAGGGGTTGTCCAGTTTTAAAGGGGTTGTCCACTACTAGGACAACCCTTTCTCGATCTGAATGTTTGCCCCTGTGAAAATAAAAACTCCTATGCTCACCTCCCGTGCCAGCACCGTTCCAGCGGTGTTGGCACTTGCGTTCCCAGGATTCTCGTGAGGTTGTTATGACGCGTGAACCCTGCGCCCAATCAACGCTGATGTCACTGTCCCCGCCTTCAAACATAAACGTAATCAGAAGGAAGCAAGGGCTGCAGCTGGCCGCTCACTTCCTCTTGATTACTTATACGTCATGCCTATGAATAAGGACACGTCTGTCCGAAACGTGTAAGGTTTTCCTTTGTTTTTTCCCTCCCATTTTTTCTAGTTTTGTTTTTTGATATGCTATTTTTAATGACACGTTAATAAATGTTTATATTTTATTTTTCATTGGTGCTAAAAAAAAATTCCTATTTTGTATTTGGCTTACATGTACAATAGACTCTGACTTCTGAATAAGACCTAACACAGAAAGGCTTTAGATCACACGTGCAAACTCTGGCCCGCAGGGTAGTTTTATTTGGCCCGTGACACCAGAACCACCACCCCTGTGGGGCCCATTATACTGTATGGGGGACTATGTGGGGCCCATTATTCTGCATGGAGGACTATGTAGGGCCCATTATTGTTTGCGGAGTACTATGTGGGGCTTATTATTATGTATGGAGGACTATGTGGAGCCCATTATTCTGTATGGAGGACTATGTGGTGCCCATTATTCTGTAAGGAGGACTATGTGAGGCCCATTATTCTATAAGGAGGACTATGTGGGGCCCATTATTCTGTACAGGGGACTATGTGGGGCCCATTATTCTGTACGGAGAACTATGTGGGACGCATTATTCTGTATGGAGGACTATGTGGGGCCCAATATTCCGTAAGGAAGACTATGTGGGGCTTATTATTATGTATGGAGGACTTTGTGGGGCCCATTATTATCATAAAAAAGAGACACTACGTTACTTCTTTCTTCTTTCTTTTTTTTTTAAACCACTTCTGGTTTTGACTTCAAAAACACCATAAATTAACCTAATCAAAACCTGAAATATGTAGCAGCACTCCGCAACCTCAATAAGAGAATTTAAATCTGGATTAGCTTGCGAAATTTTAGTTTCTGTATAGGTGGAGCTAGAGTTCCTGTCCTTTTTTTCTCTAAGAATGTTATTTACATATTTACATTCCGAAGAGGAGAATGGCATGGTCTATAAGTCTCCCTAAGCTAAGTTTTTCTCTTCAAGGAGAAATTTTATCCCTTAGACCCCCAGTCAGAGGCCTCTCACCTATCCAAACCAGTTTCTTTCTTTAGCACTGATAAGGGGCAAATACCCCGAAAACACATCTGAAAATGGAGTTTCGGCTCTGGCTTCTTATCCCAAGTCATGTGGCAAAGCCGTTTAAAAAATCAATATTGACTATTAGGATTGCTCCTTCCAATAGGTGACACTACATTTCCTGTCCTATTTCACTCCAATGAAGCTATTTATTTATTTGAATTCCCAGGGGAGCATTGTAAGTCTTGCAATGCCCACTTGGCGCTTTCCACATATCGCGACTTTATCCCTTAGAACCCCTACATAGTTGAAGCACATACATAGTTGGTGTGTAATGATATAAACTAGGGTGTTATATCATAATGACATTTGTATTTTTAACAAAATATTTTTATAAAATAGCAATATATATTAATTTAGGTCATTTCCTCTGTCCTAAAATTATCAGCTATGTCAGTACCATGGACAGAGCACAGGGCAAGTAGTATAATTTTCCTGTAGCTACTGTGATAGCCCCATCAAGCAACAATCATATGTAAGAACACAGATGTTCCGTTCCCGATCTTGTCACCACAGCTTCTAACTGACCGGAAGTCAGACATAAGGCTATGTGCCCACGTTGCGGAAATGAAGCAGAAAATTTCTGCTTCATTTCCGCATGTCCTTTCCCAGAAAAACGCATGTGGAATTTCGCAAGCGTTTATCGCGCGTTTTTGATATGCGGAATTGCCTTGCGTTTTTTATTACATTGAAAAGGCAATTCCGCATGCAGAAACGCAAAATTAATTGACATGCTGCGGATTTTTGTGCGCATCAAAAACGCTGCGGAACTTGCGGATTTGCATTGGGGACCATGGGGTGCGGATTAACAAGCGTTTTACAAGCGTTTCCGCTGCGGAAAATCCGCATCAAATACGCTTATAAAACACTACGTGGGCACATACCCTTACGGTCACAAGCTCTCAATGTAAGTCTATGGAAGTCTTGCTCTGGCCTCGTTCTGGATCTTATAGACTTACATTGAGTAGTAACTTCAGGCTTGCCCAGCAAACACTGGAGCATCCAACAGATCACAATATGCAGGAGACAACCGGACCAGAGCGGTGCCGATAACAGTAAAAGCCAGTTAGTGAGTATATTACCAGGGGCAGGAAACTTGCATAAGTGACACCACTCCAGTGGTGAAAAAAAAACACTGGAATGGTGCTTAAATATTTTGTTGTACAGCCTTTTGAGGCAATTATGGCAAAAAAAACGATATCTGTAACTCTCAATGAGACTTCTGCACCCGTCCACAGGTATTTTGGCCCACTCCTGGTAAGCAAACTGCTCCAGCTGTCTCAAGTTTGAAGGATGCCTTCTCCTGACTGCTGGTTTCAGCTCCTTCCACAGATGTTCTATAGAATTCAGATCAGGGCTCATAAAGGCCACTTCAGAAAAGGCCAATGCATTGCTCTTAGCCAATCTTGGATGTTTTTAGCTGTGTGATTTGGGTCATTATCCTTTTGAAGGACCCATGACCTGCGACTCAGATCAAGCTTTCTGACACAGAGCAGCACATTTCGCTCCAGGATGTGTTGTTAGTCTTGAGATTTCATTGCATGCTTCACAGAATAAAGACCCTGTGGCAAATGCAGCAAAGCAGCCCCAACACATATCCAAGCCTCCTGCATGTTTCACAGTAGGTACAATCTTTGTAACGCATTAATTTTGTGTCTGTGAACATAGAGCTGATGTGACTATTATTATTATTATTTATTATTATAGCGCCATTTATTCCATGGCGCTTTACATGTGATAGGGATATACATAGCAAAAACATTTACATAATCTTAACAAAACGAGTCAGCTACTGGTACAGGAGGAGCGAGGACCCTGCCCGCGAGGGCTCACATTCTACACTAGTCAAAAAGCTCCAGTTTTGTCTCGTCTGTCCAAAGGACATTCTCCCAAAAGCGTTATGGCTTTTTGGCAAATTTCAGTCTCGCTTTTTTTCTGATTTGTCCTCAACTATTATTATTATTATTATTATTATTATTAACAGTGGTTTCCTCCTCACTCGTTTTCCATGAAGTCCACTTTGGCCAAGACAGAGATGAATGGTGTGAATTGACACTGATATACATTGACATGGGACTTTACCTCTAATCTCTTTGGAAGTTATTCTGGGCTCTCTGGTTACCTTTCGTATTATCCGTCTCTTCAATTTGTCATCAATTTTACTCTTGAGGCCACATTCACGGAGGTTGGCTACAATCCCATAGATCTCATACTCCTGAATAATGAGTGCAACTGCAGTAACAGGAACATCAAGCTGTTTGGAAATAGTCTTATAGCCTTTAACATGTTTGTTAAAGCATGACACCCCAAAAAGAGACAAAATATCAAGCGTAAAAAACGCGATATATACATGCACTCAAAAACGCAATGAAAAAAACACATGTAACCTATAATACATAATAGGTTTAGAAATGCTGCAGAAAATCTGCAACATCAAAAACTCTCCAAATACTCATCATTAGAACGTAGCCTTAAAGGGTTATTCCCAAAGACACAATAAGGTTTTATGATAATGTATACAGATATTTATTCACGTGTGCCAATTTAACCCATTTTTAAGTCTGCCCCATTCTACTTATGTCACCCACCTATAAATGACCTTCCAGGATCTATTTACTCTCCAGTTGTCACTGGAACATTCCTGTAGCTCCAGCTCATGGTCGGTCAATCATGTGCAGTGCAGGCTCTCTCAGCTGGCACCCTGCCAGCATAACTGAGCTGGGTCTAGAATGGAGCATCTCCTCTGAGGGATGATGTTGTAGCACCCTGAGGATTCGGCTGCTACAGGGGTATTGCACCTCAACCCAGAGGTGTGATATTCCACTCCCGGGTAAGGAAGGAGTGTGGATCTGAGCTCGGTAGGCTGCATGCACTACATACATCCCATTTCCGAGGAACAGGCCGACGGTACTCCCACTTAGAAATGTGCAGGTACGACCGAGTCTGTTCCTGGCTGGAGTGGGAGGGGGGTGGTACATCCCATGTAGTGTAGGGGCAGATAGGGGGAGCAGCCTGGGTAAAGATAGGAGCTCATTGGGTGCTGGTCACCTGAGCTCACACATAGAGGGTGTATATAAGGTGGGCACCAACTAGAATCAGGGTCAGTTGTAGAGAACAAATCAGCAGAGAGAAGGAAACAGCAGCCCTGGAGAGAGAGTGGAGCAGAGAAAGACCCAGAGGGGGAAGACTGAAGGGACCCAAGAACCCAAATTAGAGCACCGGGTGAGGAGTCAGCAAAAGGGTACCGGAACCCAAACTGGTGGGGGCAGAAAGCACACCCCAGCCAGAGACCGGAGACCGTGGGCAGCGTCTGCCACGGTCACCCATCACATCCACCCCGAAGGCACACCACATGAAGGGTCAGGGAACCCAGGGCCAAGGGTGTCCCAACAGAAGGCCCGAGGGAGCTGGACCTAGGTGGATCACTGGTGGGGACGGCTGAAGAAAGGACAGAGGGAGAGCTCAGGGCCACGCTCCGGACTTGTTTGGGGGTTGGCTGGATCCAGGACCTGGTGGACGCAGCACGGCTCGGGTGGTCACTAGCAGCTGGAGTGACCAGTACAACATCTGCAGTAAGTAAACACCCTTAACTGCACTACCCGACTCTGTCTTCATTGCCGTCTGCACTGCACCACCACAACCCCCATCCTCTGCACCTGTCCCCCCTGAGGCTATACCCCTCCCGTTGGGGGTTATCTCATCAAGCTGCGCACCCACCATCAGCCTCAGCGGACCCTGCTGCAGCGGCGGCCACAGTGACCGCATCACAACGGGTGGCGTAGTCGACACAAAAGAACTTTAGTAACATCTGTAGAACTGCCACATCACACTGAGCTTGACGCCCTGGGCACGGGACCGGGTCACAGCCGCTCGGAGACTACAACCCCCCCCATCTGATCCGGTGCCGGGTATTCCCCTCAAAAAGGAATATGTCCCAGGGGGCGCGTCAACTTTGGCGTAGTCGGCAGGATTACGTGCCCGCAACACCCGGGTACTGCGTGCCTGAAGAAAAGTGCAAGTTTACCTCAGAAAGAAGTCTCCCGCCGGTTCCGGAGGGTCCACGCCATCGGACTCCATCACCAGTCGTTTCCCGCCGATTGTCCGCCATTTCCAACTTGTTCCCGCCATCTGCAGAGTTTCCCGCCACTGGGCGACGCTTCCCGCCAAAACCGCAGATTTCCCGCCTTGGAAGAGCAGCGGACGCCATTATGGGCGTGCCAAAGGAGGGCAAGAGGCCACCTCCCATCGTGGGCCAGGACAGAAAATGGCGCCAAAAGTGGAAACCGCCCCCACCAACAGAGACTGTGATGCTGGAGGTGTCTGTCAGCGTGAAAGAACTCCCCCTGGAGCTGACAGTCACCGAGTTGCCCCGGGACCGCCCTCGAAGTGGGAGGAGACGAAAGAGAAGAGAAAGGATGGGTGTCGCTTGGAGCAGTCTGGAGCGAGCGCACCCGGAGGCAAGAGGTCTAACGAGGAGTAGCGGAGAAGCTTACCCGGAGATGGAGAGAAAGCAGAACAGCACCGGCCCGCTGGCCAGGAGTCTGCTAGAGACCGAGGAAGGAGAGCAGAGCAGCACCGGCCCGCTGGCCAGGAGCCTGCTGGAAGAAGAGCAGAGCAGCACCGACCCGTTGGTCAGGAGCCTGCTAGACACCACGACCCCACTAGGCCTAGTGGAGGTCCTTGCACAGCTCCCCCGAGACCGGGAGTGTGCACAGACTGCCCTGGAGGGCCTCGCACGGAGGATGGCCCGGGTACAGCGCGAGATACTGGCGGAGTGGAGCCGGGAGATGACCCAGCAAGCTGAGACCAGTCAACGGAGCACGCTACCCTGGAAGAGGAAGCAGACCGCCTCTGAGGATGGCGCGGGAGGACCCAAGGCCGGAGACGGCGCCGAGAAGGGAGCCGAACGCATGGAGGCAGGTAAAGGGGACGCCTATACCCCAAGCCGAGAAACCGCCCACCTGCCCCAGCTCCCCGTCGCAGAGCCCGAAAGTCCCCCTGCTGTGCCCGTAGCCGCCATGTCACCGCTATGGACTAGGCCCCGACCGGAAGCCGCCGCAGCGACCCCTGTGACGTCACGCGCCTCGACCCGGAGCGTGACAAAGCAGGAAATACCACCAGCCTGGTCGCAAGGCCTAGTACCCCCGGGCGCCGCATCACCAACAGCGCCCCCTACCTCCGCGGAGCCTCCAGCCTGGCCGCAAGGCCAGGTAGCCCAGGGTGCCGCCGTCCTAACGGTGCCCTTCACCTTCCAGGTGCCCCAGGCCTGGCCGCAAGGCCTGGGCAACCCGGGCGCCACCACCACCGCGCCCGCGCCCGTAAAACCAAGGGTGCCACACCTGGGGGAGGACTTGTTCAGCCAGCTCACATGGCCGGACGGGTCTGAAGTAACAACCAGCTATAAGCAAAGAGCAGGAGGAAGACGCCGTTGAGTGCGGCAGAGCAAGTGATGTAAATAGTTACCCGACCGGGTACCAAAGAAACTGTTGCTGCTGCTAATATAGTCCCCGTTGGGACCAGCTGAGTGAACTGTTTACCCGTTAACCCCTTCATCCTACAGGCTGAGGACTGTGAGCAGCCATTCCCTTCCCTCTACCTGGCTGAGGACTGAGAGCGGCCAATTTCCCCTGTAAATAGTTGCGCGTCCTAAAGCGCCCCCTACCGGTTTTATAAAAAAAAAAAAAAAAAAACCCAGTTTTTCGAAGAGACTGTCGCACTTTTCCCGGACACACGTTGCACAGTGTCCGGAGGAGGAACCTGAAACCAGAGACGACGAGAATGTTTATATGAAAAGTTTTATATATATAATGTTTTATATGTTTTATATGTTTATATGAAAAATTTTGTATGTTTTGGTGTTTTTGTCTTTACAGCCCGAGGACGTGCTGTGATTTACCAGGGGGGAATGTAGCACCCTGAGGATTCGGCTGCTACAGGGGTATTGCACCTCAACCCAGAGGTGTGATATTCCACTCCCGGGTAAGGAAGGAGTGTGGATCTGAGCTCGGTAGGCTGCATGCACTACATACATCCCATTTCCGAGGAACAGGCCGACGGTACTCCCACTTAGAAATGTGCAGGTACGACCGAGTCTGTTCCTGGCTGGAGTGGGAGGGGGGTGGTACATCCCATGTAGTGTAGGGGCAGATAGGGGGAGCAGCCTGGGTAAAGATAGGAGCTCATTGGGTGCTGGTCACCTGAGCTCACACATAGAGGGTGTATATAAGGTGGGCACCAACTAGAATCAGGGTCAGTTGTAGAGAACAAATCAGCAGAGAGAAGGAAACAGCAGCCCTGGAGAGAGAGTGGAGCAGAGAAAGACCCAGAGGGGGAAGACTGAAGGGACCCAAGAACCCAAATTAGAGCACCGGGTGAGGAGTCAGCAAAAGGGTACCGGAACCCAAACTGGTGGGGGCAGAAAGCACACCCCAGCCAGAGACCGGAGACCGTGGGCAGCGTCTGCCACGGTCACCCATCACATCCACCCCGAAGGCACACCACATGAAGGGTCAGGGAACCCAGGGCCAAGGGTGTCCCAACAGAAGGCCCGAGGGAGCTGGACCTAGGTGGATCACTGGTGGGGACGGCTGAAGAAAGGACAGAGGGAGAGCTCAGGGCCACGCTCCGGACTTGTTTGGGGGTTGGCTGGATCCAGGACCTGGTGGACGCAGCACGGCTCGGGTGGTCACTAGCAGCTGGAGTGACCAGTACAACATCTGCAGTAAGTAAACACCCTTAACTGCACTACCCGACTCTGTCTTCATTGCCGTCTGCACTGCACCACCACAACCCCCATCCTCTGCACCTGTCCCCCCTGAGGCTATACCCCTCCCGTTGGGGGTTATCTCATCAAGCTGCGCACCCACCATCAGCCTCAGCGGACCCTGCTGCAGCGGCGGCCACAGTGACCGCATCACAACGGGTGGCGTAGTCGACACAAAAGAACTTTAGTAACATCTGTAGAACTGCCACATCACACTGAGCTTGACGCCCTGGGCACGGGACCGGGTCACAGCCGCTCGGAGACTACAACCCCCCCCATCTGATCCGGTGCCGGGTATTCCCCTCAAAAAGGAATATGTCCCAGGGGGCGCGTCAACTTTGGCGTAGTCGGCAGGATTACGTGCCCGCAACACCCGGGTACTGCGTGCCTGAAGAAAAGTGCAAGTTTACCTCAGAAAGAAGTCTCCCGCCGGTTCCGGAGGGTCCACGCCATCGGACTCCATCACCAGTCGTTTCCCGCCGATTGTCCGCCATTTCCAACTTGTTCCCGCCATCTGCAGAGTTTCCCGCCACTGGGCGACGCTTCCCGCCAAAACCGCAGATTTCCCGCCTTGGAAGAGCAGCGGACGCCATTATGGGCGTGCCAAAGGAGGGCAAGAGGCCACCTCCCATCGTGGGCCAGGACAGAAAATGGCGCCAAAAGTGGAAACCGCCCCCACCAACAGAGACTGTGATGCTGGAGGTGTCTGTCAGCGTGAAAGAACTCCCCCTGGAGCTGACAGTCACCGAGTTGCCCCGGGACCGCCCTCGAAGTGGGAGGAGACGAAAGAGAAGAGAAAGGATGGGTGTCGCTTGGAGCAGTCTGGAGCGAGCGCACCCGGAGGCAAGAGGTCTAACGAGGAGTAGCGGAGAAGCTTACCCGGAGATGGAGAGAAAGCAGAACAGCACCGGCCCGCTGGCCAGGAGTCTGCTAGAGACCGAGGAAGGAGAGCAGAGCAGCACCGGCCCGCTGGCCAGGAGCCTGCTGGAAGAAGAGCAGAGCAGCACCGACCCGTTGGTCAGGAGCCTGCTAGACACCACGACCCCACTAGGCCTAGTGGAGGTCCTTGCACAGCTCCCCCGAGACCGGGAGTGTGCACAGACTGCCCTGGAGGGCCTCGCACGGAGGATGGCCCGGGTACAGCGCGAGATACTGGCGGAGTGGAGCCGGGAGATGACCCAGCAAGCTGAGACCAGTCAACGGAGCACGCTACCCTGGAAGAGGAAGCAGACCGCCTCTGAGGATGGCGCGGGAGGACCCAAGGCCGGAGACGGCGCCGAGAAGGGAGCCGAACGCATGGAGGCAGGTAAAGGGGACGCCTATACCCCAAGCCGAGAAACCGCCCACCTGCCCCAGCTCCCCGTCGCAGAGCCCGAAAGTCCCCCTGCTGTGCCCGTAGCCGCCATGTCACCGCTATGGACTAGGCCCCGACCGGAAGCCGCCGCAGCGACCCCTGTGACGTCACGCGCCTCGACCCGGAGCGTGACAAAGCAGGAAATACCACCAGCCTGGTAGCAAGGCCTAGTACCCCCGGGCGCCGCATCACCAACAGCGCCCCCTACCTCCGCGGAGCCTCCGGCCTGGCCGCAAGGCCAGGTAGCCCAGGGTGCCGCCGTCCTAACGGTGCCCTTCACCTTCCAGGTGCCCCAGGCCTGGCCGCAAGGCCTGGGCAACCCGGGCGCCACCACCACCGCGCCCGCGCCCGTAAAACCAAGGGTGCCACACCTGGGGGAGGACTTGTTCAGCCAGCTCACATGGCCGGACGGGTCTGAAGTAACAACCAGCTATAAGCAAAGAGCAGGAGGAAGACGCCGTTGAGTGCGGCAGAGCAAGTGATGTAAATAGTTACCCGACCGGGTACCAAAGAAACTGTTGCTGCTGCTAATATAGTCCCCGTTGGGACCAGCTGAGTGAACTGTTTACCCGTTAACCCCTTCATCCTACATGTTGAGGACTGTGAGCAGCCATTCCCTTCCCTCTACCTGGCTGAGGACTGAGAGCGGCCAATTTCCCCTGTAAATAGTTGCGCGTCCTAAAGCGCCCCCTACCGGTTTTATAAAAAAAAAAAAAAAAAAACCCAGTTTTTCGAAGAGACTGTCGCACTTTTCCCGGACACACGTTGCACAGTGTCCGGAGGAGGAACCTGAAACCAGAGACGACGAGAATGTTTATATGAAAAGTTTTATATATATAATGTTTTATATGTTTTATATGTTTATATGAAAAATTTTGTATGTTTTGGTGTTTTTGTCTTTACAGCCCGAGGACGTGCTGTGATTTACCAGGGGGGAATGTAGCACCCTGAGGATTCGGCTGCTACAGGGGTATTGCACCTCAACCCAGAGGTGTGATATTCCACTCCCGGGTAAGGAAGGAGTGTGGATCTGAGCTCGGTAGGCTGCATGCACTACATACATCCCATTTCCGAGGAACAGGCCGACGGTACTCCCACTTAGAAATGTGCAGGTACGACCGAGTCTGTTCCTGGCTGGAGTGGGAGGGGGGTGGTACATCCCATGTAGTGTAGGGGCAGATAGGGGGAGCAGCCTGGGTAAAGATAGGAGCTCATTGGGTGCTGGTCACCTGAGCTCACACATAGAGGGTGTATATAAGGTGGGCACCAACTAGAATCAGGGTCAGTTGTAGAGAACAAATCAGCAGAGAGAAGGAAACAGCAGCCCTGGAGAGAGAGTGGAGCAGAGAAAGACCCAGAGGGGGAAGACTGAAGGGACCCAAGAACCCAAATTAGAGCACCGGGTGAGGAGTCAGCAAAAGGGTACCGGAACCCAAACTGGTGGGGGCAGAAAGCACACCCCAGCCAGAGACCGGAGACCGTGGGCAGCGTCTGCCACGGTCACCCATCACATCCACCCCGAAGGCACACCACATGAAGGGTCAGGGAACCCAGGGCCAAGGGTGTCCCAACAGAAGGCCCGAGGGAGCTGGACCTAGGTGGATCACTGGTGGGGACGGCTGAAGAAAGGACAGAGGGAGAGCTCAGGGCCACGCTCCGGACTTGTTTGGGGGTTGGCTGGATCCAGGACCTGGTGGACGCAGCACGGCTCGGGTGGTCACTAGCAGCTGGAGTGACCAGTACAACATCTGCAGTAAGTAAACACCCTTAACTGCACTACCCGACTCTGTCTTCATTGCCGTCTGCACTGCACCACCACAACCCCCATCCTCTGCACCTGTCCCCCCTGAGGCTATACCCCTCCCGTTGGGGGTTATCTCATCAAGCTGCGCACCCACCATCAGCCTCAGCGGACCCTGCTGCAGCGGCGACCACAGTGACCGCATCACAACGGGTGGCGTAGTCGACACAAAAGAACTTTAGTAACATCTGTAGAACTGCCACATCACACTGAGCTTGACGCCCTGGGCACGGGACCGGGTCACAGCCGCTCGGAGACTACAACCCCCCCCATCTGATCCGGTGCCGGGTATTCCCCTCAAAAAGGAATATGTCCCAGGGGGCGCGTCAATGTCATTGAAGGGGCGGAACTCCTTCATTATAGTGCAGGAGTTCATATCAGGTGAGCTATACTGCAGGAGGGGACTGAAAGAAGCAATGTGCTGCAGGATGGAGCTCTGTATAGAGGGGCTGAGAGGATATACTGAAGGATGGTGTTCTACGTAGAGGGTTAATAGGAGAGACAGACTACAGGAAGGGGTTGAAATGGGCAATGTACTGCAATATAAGGGCTCTGTATAGAGGGTCTGAGAGGACACTCTCCAGGAGGGGGCTCTGTCTGATAGGAAAGATATACTGCAGAAGGGGGCTGAAAGGAACAATGCACTGCAAGATTGGGCTTTGTACAGAGGGGCTGAGAGGATATACAGCAGGATGGGGCTATGTACAGTGGCTAATATTAGTTGAGCTATGTTTGTTGCTTGCTGACGAGACCAGTGATTTGAAACTGCAAATGCTGCTCAATTGATGCATGTTGCAAAGAATTATCTTCTGTGATATGCATCAACAAAGCAACATTTGCAGTTTCACAAACCTCATGTGCTAGCAGAAGATAACAAACATAACTCTGCACTGCTGTTGTAGAAGAGAGATGAGCTCTGCTATAACCGGCTAATGATTTAAAACCACAGTGCAGCTACACTGATGTAGATGGCAAAAAATCTAATCAGGAAGGGTATTGTTCAGGAGCAGACAGGGCACAGAAGGATAAGGTGAATGTAACACTTAGATTTGTGGGGCTAGTCAGGAGCACACTGGAGAGGGGTTTGCATTACTGAGGAAAAGCAAGGTGCTGCTGGGATTTGTGGTTTTAGCAGATAAGGACCGCCAATTCTGCTTTGTGGAGGGGGACAGAGATGAAAAAAGACACAAAGGTACAAGAAACAATCTTTATGTTTAACAATAAATATGCATGAACTGTGCTATGTGAAAAATAATGCGATTGTGGGATAAAATTGTTGGTTAAATATTAACCAAAGCTTTAGATCTCCATCCCTTCCATGCCAATGCTGATCCTATACTGGCCTCCAATTATGGCATTTCAATACAGTCATGTGTGTGCTGCAGTAATAACCTCAGTAATGTCAGGTGTAAGGGAGAAGAAGGTGCAAATCCCCGGGACACGAGTGATGGAATCGGTAAGGTATAACTAGCTTGTTATTTTTTGACATACTAAACGTTTGGCAAACATTTTTAACAGTTGGGTAACCTGTTTCATTCACATTCGCACCAGACCCTACTAACATCACAAGCTGAACTTTGCTGTGGTCAAATAGGTGACCCCCTAACAAAAACCGGTTAAAATCTAGGTACTGTTCTATTGTGATGACATATAATAATTAACTCTTCATCTACGAGACAATTTGGTCCTCATATGGACAACTGCTCCAAGAATAGGTGTCAGTGATGTCTGCAGCAGCCAATCATATCATGTCATGTCTTTTATTTTCAACGGCCTCCATGAAAAAGAGGCAAAAAACCTGGCTGGATGCCATGGACCATCAGTGACACTTTTTGGTAGATATTTTTTGCACTGCTGACATGAGAGCATGACATGGACTTTACACCTGCGGTACGCCTGTTATGCCACAGATTTGGTGCACAATTCAGTCTCCTGCATAACCCTCTGTATCACCACGTTACTACCACACAGTGCATGCTGTATGCCTTTAATCTCCGTCAGCAGCCGGCTACAGGGAAATTCATTGCTTGTTCCCTATCAGTTTATTCTTTAGCAATTTGCTGCCAAATTAAAACAAAATTTTGGCCGAGCACTGAGAATCCATCATTCATACCCGAAATTTCCACTGCTGTTGTCCTCCAGCTGGGAGCTCTTCTGCACAAATATCTTGTGGCTGCCAGGCCCAGACATTCCAGCCACCGACTAGTGCTAGCTTCATTGTATGGAGCAAATGACAAGCTTGGCTCAACACTGGGCCAAAGGAACGGCATTTCTTAGTAATTAATCCCTGGACCACCACAGCAGCACACTCATCTAATGACAGGAACATCCTTAACCCTTTAATATCTAATCACTCTATTAACATTGAATGGCTATCCATGAGCTGAAAGTTAGTATTCTTATGAATGGGGAGAAAAATAAAGCATCTCTAAACTAGTTTTACCCAGTATTCATTAAACAATGGTACACCAAATAGAGGATATTGAAGGGTAAAAATATACATTCTTTATAAAGCAGCATTTGACGCTTATTTCTGAGGAGCATTCTTTAAAGAGAATAAACCACATATATGGATATCCAGGTCATTGAAAGCTAAATGCACGGACAGCTTTATCTTTTATCTGTTGCTGCATTTTCAATAAAATCAGCATCTTCAGAGGTTGTTACCCATACCAGAACCAGCCTCTATAGTATGATAGCTCACTGTCTGATCTCCCTACCCGGCGCCTGCAGTGAGCTATCTCAATCAAGCTAAATAGACTGAAGATGGGTGGGGAAACAAGCTCAGGAGGCAGAGGCTCAGAAAGTGCTCTGTCATGTCCAGCGAACTTAAAGGAGTTGTCCAGTACTAGGACAATCCCTTCTCATTCCTCATGTTTGGCCCCGTTAGAATAAAACACTTATACTCACCTCGGTTGTTGGCGTCCTTCCAGCGGTGTGGGCATTTGCCTTCCCGGGACTCTATTGCGGTTGTTATGACATGTGAGCCCTGCTCCCAATCAGCGCTGGCTTCACGGTCTTCGCCTTCAGACAAATCGAACATCAAGAGAAAGTCAGAGAGTGGCCGCAGCTCTGGCTTCCGGTTAATGTTCAATACATCCGAAGGTGGGGACAGTGAAGCCAGCGCTGATTGGGATTTGCATATGAATTACATGTCCGCTTTCTCTGTAATGCAGCAAAAGACAGAAGATATAAAGATGCCGATGGATTTACATCCAGAATTCGTCCTTTCCTCAACCCCGAATCTTCTAAAATGTTAGTTCATGTCCTAATCATCTCTCGGCTTGACTATTGCAATATCCTCCTCTGCGGCCGCCCAACTAACACTCTCGCACATATCCAGTCTATCCTTAAAGCACACCTATAATTAAATTTATTATTATTTAAATTAAATGTAGATGTAATAACATTTATAATTTGACCAAAACATTATAAAAAGGCATATATCTGGTGGGAGAAAAACTAATTTTCTTGGCAGGAGCCTCCACTCAACCGAGCCGACTTCAGGTGAAGTCGCAGCCAGGGAGGCGAATTGCCCCTTCTCTGCTGTGCTGACGTCACTCTCCCATGATGCAGTGCAGCAAGGAAAGTGAAAACAGCCTGCAGATCTGAGCGCAGGCACAGTGACTGAGCTGAATGTGATCAGTCCAGCGCGCAGCTGTGGGTATGGCTGTGCTCCATAACTCACCAGGCAGTGAGCTGGCGGCTGCTCATGTGTTTCCTCCTTCACCTCCTGTTCCCTTGCCCACACTATCCAACACTGCATCCTGCCAGTAGTGATTGTACCCCTCCCCCACTGTCACCACACGCTGAGAAGAGAAAGATGTTACCAGCAACAGAAACTAAACGCTGATAGAAGATATGTGCCAGAAACGAGGGGTGTTATGTAGTTCATATGGTCAGTGCATGTGTAATTGTGTGTATATGTGTGAAAAGTGCATGCAGGAGTGTATGGTGCATTTGAGAACTGTATGTAAACATATATGCAGTGTGTGTGTGTGTGTGTGTGTGTGTGTGTGTGTGTGTGTGTGTGTGTGTATATATATATATATATATATATATGCGCAGCATATGTATATACAGTACAGACCAAAAGTTTGGACACACCTTCTCATTTAAAGATTTTTCTGTATTTTCATGGCTATGAAAATTGTACATTCACACTGAAGGCATCAAAACTATGAATTAACACATGTGGAATTATATACTTAACAAAAAAGTGTGAAACAACTGAAAATATGTCTTATATTCTAGGTTCTTCAAAGTAGCCACCTTTTGCTTTGATGACTGCTTTGCACACTCTTGGCATTCTCTTGATGAGCTTCAGAGGTAGTCACCGGAAATGGTCTTCCAACAATCTTGAAGGAGTTCCCAGAGATGTTTAGCACTTGTTGGCCCTTTTGCCTTCACTCTGCGGTCCAGCTCACCCCAAACCATCTCGATTGGGTTCAGGTCTGGTGACTGTGGAGGCCAGGTCATCTGGCGTAGCACCCCATCACTCTCCCTCTTGGTCAAATAACCCTTACACAGCCTGGAGGTGTGTTTGGGATCATTGTCCTGTTGAAAAATAAATGATGCTGTGGTAGCCATGCTGGTTTAGTATGCCTTCAATTTTGAATAAATCCCCAACAGTGTCACCAGCAAAGCACCCCCACACCATCACACCTCCTCCTCCATGCTTCACGGTGGGAACCAGGCATGTAGAGTCCATCCGTTCACCTTTTCTGCGTCGCACAAAGACATGGTGGTTGGAACCAAAGATCTCAAATTTGGACTCATCAGACCAAAGCACAGATTTCCACTGGTCTAATGTCCATTCCTTGAGTTCTTTAGCCCAAACAAGTCTCTTCTGCTTCTTGCCTGTCCTTAGCAGTGGTTTCCTAGCAGCTATTTTACCATGAAGGCCTGCTGCACAAAGTCTCCTCTTAACAGTTGTTGTAGAGATGTGTCTGCTGCTAGAACTCTGTGTGGCATTGACCTGGTCTCTAATCTGAGCTGCTGTTAACCTGCGATTTCTGAGGCTGGTGACTCGGATAAACTTATCCTCAGAAGCAGAGGTGACTCTTGGTCTTCCTTTCCTGGGGCGGTCCACATGTGAGCCAGTTTCTTTGTAGCGCTTGATGGTTTTTGCAACTGCACTTGGGGACACTTTCAAAGTTTGCCCAATTTTGTGGACTGACTGACCTTCATTTCTTAAAGTAATGAGGGCCACTCGTTTTTCTTTACTTAGAACTTGTATTATGGCAAGAAAAAATCAGCTAACAGTCTATTCAGTAGGACTATCAGCTGTGTATCCACCTGACTTCTGCACAACACAACTGATGGTCCCAACCCCATTTATAAGGCAAGAAATCCCACTTATTATACCTGACAGGGCACACCTGTGAAGTGAAAACCATTTCCAGTGACTACCTCTTGAAGCTCATCAAGAGAATGCCAAGAGTGTGCAAAGCAGTTATCAAAGCAAAAGGTGGCTACTTTGATGAACCAAGTTGTTTCACACTTTTTTTGTTAAGTATATAGTTAAGTCATTATCTCAGTAAATTACAATAAGTAACAAAAACACCTGTAAAGCTTTCTTAAGCGTTTAAAAAGGTCCCTAAGGCTATGTGCAAATGATGCAGAAATGCTCAGGATTTTTTCCTGAGCGTTTCTGCATCTCCCTGGCAAAAAAAAACGCATGCGGATTGTACATGCGTTTTCCTGCCAGGGACATGCGGAAATGAAGCGTTCTTCACATGCATTTCTGCATGCGGGTTGACAAGCGCTTTCCAAGCGATTTTAGCATCACTTGGAAAGTGCTTGACAACTTGGTCACACTATATAAATCCATGTAAACAGCATGGATTTATATAGTGTGACCCGAGAGAATGTCAAAAAATAAATATATACTTACCCTCCGATGGCCCCCGGTGTCCTGCTTCACTCCGTTCTCCCTTGCCGGCAGCGATAACTGAAGGACCTGCCGACGTCAGCGTCGCGTGACCCGTCACATGACTCTGACATCGGCGCAGGTCCTTCATTAGATCGCAAAGCGCCAGGAAGCAAGGAGGAGCACAGCGCGGGCCGCCGGAAGGTAAATATATATTTTATTTTTTATTTTATTCTTTATTTACAGCTTTTTTAATGGTACCTGGGTGGGGATGAGACTCTCCTCTACACCCAGGTACCATCCGTACATTAGAACGCGCCAATTACGCAAGTACAGATGCAGTCTTGCGGAATTGGCGCGTTTTAATGCAACTCAATGGCGGCGAAAACGCAGCACTTCCGCAAAATAATTGGTAGTGCTGCGGATTTTTCCGCAATGATAATCCGCAGCAGAAATTTCAGCAGCATGTGCACAGCACATGCGGATTATCATTGGGGGACATGGCAGGCCTCCTACCATGCGTTTTTTAAGCGTTTCTGCAGCGTTTTTGCCGCTGCGGAAACGCTTAAAAAACGCATCGTGGGCACACAGCCTTAGTCTGTTTCAGTAGGCAGATGTCCAGAAGGCAGTCATTGACACACTCCACAAGGTCCAGAGTTCCAATTTTCATTTGGAAATCAAGGTCCCAGAGTCTGGAGGAAGAGTTGAGAGGCCACAATCCAAGCTGCTTGAGGTCTAGTATGAAGTTTCCACAATCAGTGACTGTTTGGGGAGCCATGTCATCTGCTGGTGTAGGTCCACTGTTTTTTATCAAAACCAAAGTCAGAGCAGTCGTCTACCAGGAAATTTTAGAGCACTTCATGCTTCCCTCTGCCGACAAGCTTTTTGAAGATGGAAATTTCATTCTCCAGCAGGACTTGGCACCTGTCCACACTGCCAAAAGTACCAGTACCTGGTTTAAAAACAACAGTATCACTGTGCTTGATTGGCCAGCAAACTCGCCTGACCTTAACCCCATAGAGAATCTATGAGGTATTGTTAAGAGGAAGATGAGAGACAATGCATTGAGTGCATTTACTGAACATACATTTCAGTAGGCCAACATTTCAGATTTTAAAAACATTTTTCAAGCTGTTGTTATAAAGTATTCTAATTTACTGAGATAATTACTTTTTTGTTTTCATTGGCTGTAAGCCATAATCATCAACATTAACAGAAATAAATACTTGAAATAGATCACTCTGTTTGTAATGACTCTATATAATATATGAGTTTCACTTTTTGTATTGAAGAACTGAAATAAATTAACTTTTTGATGATATTCTAATTTAGTGAGAAGCACCTGTATATACTGCTATATATTACACAGATATATTTGTGTACCTATAGCTCTCTTCTCTATATAAAGAGATACATATACAAACATACCTGTATAATATAAAGTACACAGCTATATTGATATTTCTCTCTCTATGACATATACAGACATACATATTTATATATAGCAAGAGAGAGTGCTACATATATAAGCATACGTGTTGTTAGGAGGGCGGTTGCAGACAACTTTATTATAATGGAACGCAACTGACCCCGGGGTCTGCAATGCAGCCTGGTGGACTGCTGCCGAACACTTTCCGGGTGAAAAGGAAAGCAACCAACTTAAATGATAAATCCTTCCATGTTACTGCACACGGGAGCGGGTATAGCGGTTCGCTCTATCTCCGTTAACTGCACGGGAGATGCGCGACCGGGGAAGTAGCTGTAGCCCTGTTAACTACACAGGGACTACACTGGCGGCGCTAGGATGTGTGTGTGACTACGCCGACGGGTACACGTGCCTCCAGCCGGCGTGCTACTGGACTGAAGGGTATTACTCCATGTGGCTGACAGGAGATAGCCGTGGACAGGACGTCTGCAGGCTACTCGAGGTGTTAGGCGACCCCTTTGGCAGAGCCAAACTGCAAGACGGAGCTACCTGCCTATTTCCCCTAGTCTGCCTATTTCCACTACACCTGCCTATGGAAACTACGTGGAACACAGTCGTCCACACATCAGCATCACTGCTCAATGATCAGAGCGTGCCGCCATGTTTATGGGCGGGTCTTTTAAAGACTAAGCCCTGCCCACCTTCGCACCATTGGTGGCGTCACCCGCGACCAATCAGGCGGTGCCAGGTCACCGGATCAGGTGGTTGCCAAACCACCAATCACGGTCCACCAGGTCACGGACATGCTCAGTGCGGAGAATCCTGGACTTAGGCTCTAACAGCCCTGTCTCCCTCCGCAACCTATGCTTAACGATGCTAGGCACAAATACCCAAGAGACAATCTGTACATCTCGTGGACCAGCTAGGTGTTGGAGCTGACGACGAAGCTGAGCAGCATCAGCCCCGGCTGGACCGGAATGGGAGACCACAGAAGGTTCTGAACCCATTTCGAATCCAGCAACAGCCCGACGCCCAACACGTGTTATATAGACAGAGGGGCTCAACCATAATGTGCAGTTACATAAAGTTGTGCTATATATAAATCTATTGATATAGAGAGAGTCAAAATTGTAACAGCACCAGATCTTCAAAATATTGGGTGCAAGGCCCCCAAACAGATATCCATAAATAAAGACAGTATAGCCAAAAAACTATACCTTCAGACGAGCCCCTACATTGAGAAACATCCTAGCCCCCAGCCGCCTGAAACACACTACACGCACCAATAAATGTTCACAAAAAAATGGGAGTTTTAAATGCTTTTCAAGAAAATGTTTTTGTTGCAACACCATTAAACATAATACCCAAACTTTTAAATCTAACCATACAGGTGAAGTTTTTACTATCAAGTCAAATATAAGCTGTCAAACTCGCTTCATTATATACCTCATAGACTGTCAATGTGGCCTGCAAAATGTGGGCAGGACCACCCAGACACTACACCGAAGGCTTAACTCTCATCGGTCCAATACCGTAAAAGGTTTCATGAAGCATGGTTTATCCCGGCATTGCGCATTGGTACACGGTAAGAATGCCACAGGCATCTCTATCACACCAACTGAATCCATTTCCCTTGATCTCCCAAACCCTATAGAAACCTTGAAGAGAAAAGAAATATATTGGATATACAGGATCAGCACCCTTAAACCCTATGGACTCAATCAAATTACTGAGATTTTTATTTAATTATTTATTTTATTCTGTTTTATCTCTGCACAGTCGTTGCATAGGGTCACAGATCCTTTTTCTTATGTATTTTCTTAGGTACTTTTTCTTGTATTTTAATACCCTTCTGATTGTTAATTTAATATTAATTTCTATTAATATCCCCATTTTTAATTCTATATCACAATGTGTCTTATGCTAAATAATCAATATGCACATGATCTTGGATCCAATTTATCCATTCTTGAAAATGCATTTTTTTTCTATTTTAAATTATTCACTGCTTATTGTTTTATTATTCTTGTCCATGATTTTGTATTTATGAAAATTATTATCCCCATTTCATTTCTCGTCCTCCTTTTTAACTTTTTTTTTGTTAGTTTCCACCCATTAGTCTCACTAGACCTTCTGCGGCTCTTGTACTTTCTGGTCCCTATTCAATGGCTCATCTTGAGTTCAAATCCGGTTTCTCCTGCACTCCAAACTGCAGTCTTTACAACATTTTTTGTCCTTTTTATTCATTTATAAGTATAGTTCCCTTTTCTGTATCACCTTTCCCACATCCACCTAGATGGCTCCTCTGTAAAATGTTACCCTTCTGATGTCCACACACTGCCAAATCCCAGGTCCTAATCACATTTCTCTTACACTCCAATTGCGTCTCCTCAACAATTTGTCTTTTAACCCCTTTGCAACCCATGCCGTATTAGTACGCACTGAACCGAGCACATGTCAGCTGATTCTTACAGCTGACATGTGCCCGCAACAGCCGCGGGTGGAATCGCGATCCACCCGCGGCTGTTAACATGTTAAATGCCGCTGTCAATCTCCGACAGCGGCATTTAACGCGCGCTTTCAGGTAGCGCGTCATAAGCCCCGCCCATCAGCGACCCCGTGATCGCGGGTCACCGATGGGTGGGCATGACAACCCAGTGTCTGCAGCAGACACCTGTGGTTGTCATGATCTGGTCACTATGAGCGCCACCTAGTGGTCGGCGCTCATAGCACAGGACCATTTCTGCTGCATGCAGGGGATCTGCTCGTCCCTTGTATGTAGCAGAGCCGATGAAACAAGTGCTGCTTCTAGTCTCCTATGGGGACTATTGAAGCAAGCAAAAAGTGAAAAAAAAAAGTTTTTAAAAATATTAAAAAAAGACGGATTTTGGTAAGACCTTACCTGTAAAATCCTTTTCAGCGAGGGAAGGAAGGGAGACACAGTCATTACTAGTGGGTAGGCGGAGCCCACATAGGATAGAACACCTCAGATTAAAAAAGAGTGTTGTCCGGCCCCTCCAGCTTGGGCTCCTCCTACTCCAGCTCTCCAGTCCGTACACAAGCTAAGGAAGAGCAAATATCACCAGCGGAGCAACATAACCCCTTCTGAAGAACTTCAGAGAAAAAACAAGAGACAGGTTATGCATATAACAGAAAAACCACACAGTCCCAGGTACTACTCACTGGACCTGACCACTGCGATGAGCTGGCAATGCTGGAACAGAGCCTTAGCGCGCCGACCTCAGCCCAGATAATCGCTATCAGAGAAGGGTCACGCTGCATCTGAAAACACAACAACACACTTCTGCCATGGGAGGGAGCTGTGTCTCCCTTCCTTCCCTCGCTGAAAAGGATTTTACAGGTAAGGTCTTACCAAAATCCGTCTTTCAGCAGCAGATGGAAGGAAGGGAGACACAGTCATTACTAGTGGGACGTCCCAAAGCAGTCCAAAAATTAAGGGTGGGAAAAAACCAACAGAGGCAGAATCCCAACAACCTAGAAAAATGCGCAACTAGCGCTAAATACAAGTTAACGATAATTAAACTACAGCCGCCTGCAGGACCCTACGTCCTAAGGCTGCATCAGCGGAAGCACTGACGTCCACCTTATAAAACTTTGCAAAAGTGTGGACGGAGCGCCAGGTAGCCGCCCGGCAGATTTGAGCTGCCGAGGCCCCTTGATGAAAAGCCCACGATGAACCCACAGCTCTCGTGGAGTGAGCTCGAATCTTAATTGGACAAGATTCGCCCTTGAGTTGGTAAGCCTCTAAAATGGCCGACCGAATCCATCGAGCTATAGTGTCCTTGGAAGCTCGTTGACCACGCCGACGACCTGCTGGAATCACAAACAGAGAGTCCGATTTCCGAAAACCTTGAGTAATAGACAAATAGAACTTCAAAGCCCGCACTAAATCCAATGAGTGCAAGGCCCGTTCCTTCGCATTCCTCGGTTCCGGACAGAGCGAGGGGAACACAATATCCTGGTTAACATGAAATTGTGACACCACCTTAGGTAGAAAGTCGCCCCGTGTGCGAAGCACCACGCGATCCGGGAGAAACTCCAGAAAAAGGAGGCGAGCAAGAAAGACCCGCCAGTTCAGAAACCCTTCTCAAGGTGACTGCCACTAAAAAGGCAACCTTCCAAGAAAGCAAAGAAAGGCTAACGGAGTCCATAGGCTCAAAAGGCCCATGTTGAAGAGCCTCTAAGACCAGATTGAGCCGCCAAGGGGACACAAGCGCCTTCCGCGGCGGAAACTGACGGGTTACCCCGCGAAAAAAGGAACGAATGTCCCTACGCGAGGCGATAGCCTTCCGAAACAGCAAGGACAAAGCAGAAACCTGACCCCTCAGAGTGCTAACTGCCAAACCCTTGTCCAGGCCATACTGCAAAAAGGCCAACAATTTGGGAATGGAAAAAATCCTCGGGTTCCTTGAAGAAACCGAACACCATGAAAAGAAGGCCTCCCAAGTCTTGTGATAGATCCTAGTAGTGGCAGGACCCCTGGCAGCTCGCAGAGTGGCAATGACTTCGGCTGAAAAACCTTGACGAGTCAAGATTTCGGTCTCAAGAGCCACGCCGTCAAACGCAGAGACTTCAGGTCTGGATGACGAACGGGCCCTTGGGTTAACAGGTCCGGGCGAAGAGGGAGAGGAAGTGGAGGCGCAGCCAGAAGCGACACCAGCGTCGAGAACCACGTCCTCCTTGGCCAGTCTGGGGCTACTAACATAGCCGGGACTCTTTCCAGTCTGATCCGACGCAACACCAGAGGAAGTAAGGATATCGGCGGGAACACATAGATTAGCTCGAATTGGTCCCACGGAGCCACCAGAGCATCCACCGCCACAGCCTTCGGGTCCTTGTACCTGGACATGAACGTCGGTAACTTGGTGTTGAACCTTGATGCCATCAAATCCACTTGAGGAGTTCCCCAACGGGAGCACAGCTGTGCAAAAATTTCTGGGTGAAGACTCCATTCTCCGGGATCCACCTTCTCACGACTGAGGAAGTCCGCCGTGATATTCTGAACTCCCGGAATGTGAATCACAGAGATGGCTGGCACCTTGGCCTCGGCCCATACCAGGATCCGAGACACTTCCATCATGAGCCTGGAGCTCCTTGTTCCACCTTGATGGTTGATATACGCGACTGCCGTCGCGTTGTCTGTCTGCACTCGGACTGGCAGACCGTTTAAAGGGACCATCCAGTGTTGGAGGCAAAGGAAAAACGCCCTCAATTCCAGGATGTTGATCGGCGGGACAGACTCTTCCGACGACCATACTCCCTGAATCCAGAGATCGTTCCAGACACCCCCCCAGCCTGACAGGCTGGCATCGGTGGTTATGACCGACCACCTCGGAAGGAGGAAGGACTTCCCCAGGGATAACGCTTCCGGACGTAACCACCATTCTAGAGACTCTCGCACCCTGTGGGAGATGATGATACTGCGATCCAGCGAAGCCTGTGATCGATCCCAACGGTTCACAATGAGCATTTGGAGAGTCCTGGAATGAAATTGGGCAAACGGAAGTGCCTCCATTGACGCCACCATCAAACCCAAAAGGCGCATACACCTTCGAAGGGACATTGCTATCGAAGACATCATAACCTGTACATGTCGAAGAAGACTTGCTTGCTTGTCTGGAGGCAGGGACACCACTGCTCGTACCGTGTCGAAATGCATCCCCAAAAAGAGGTTTGACTGCGACGGTTCCAGAGACGACTTCTTCCAATTGACCAGCCACCCGAAGTCCTCCAGGAGCTGAAGGGATAGATTGCGAGCCGTCACCGCCTCCTCCTTTGAGGACGCCACAATCAAAAGGTCGTCCAGGTAGGGAAGAACCGTAACCCCCTGTCTTCGAAGGATCGCCATGAGAGGTGCCAGAATTTTTGTAAAAACTCTGGGCGCCGAGGCCAACCCGAATGGTAGGGCCACAAACTGGAAAAGGTCCTGACCTATGGCAAAACGAAGGAAGCGTTGGTGGGCCCTTCCGACGAGAACATGCAAATAAGCGTCGCGAATGTCGATTGACACCAAAAAGTCGTTCTGCGACAGGGCCGCCACAACCGAGCGAAGCGACTCCATGCGGAATTTCCGGGTGCGGACATGCCGATTCAATCTTTTGAGATCCAGAATGGGGCGAAATTTGTCCTCCTTTTTGGGGACCACAAAGAGGTTTGAATAAAACCCTCTTCCCCGGTCCTCCGGCGGAACCGGTACCACCACACCCTTCTGTAGAAGGGAATCGACCTCCTGCCGTAGAGCGGCAACTAGCTCGGGCTCTGACGGAATGCGAGATCGGCAAAACCTGTCCGGGGGTCGAGAAAGAAACTCTATGAAGTAGCCTGCTGACACAACCCGCGTCACCCAGGCGTCCGAAACGCGGGACGCCCAAGTCGATTCGAATTGGAGCAGGCGACCCCCCACTCGAGAGCCCTCGAGTGAAAACCTGGCGTCAGTCCGCCTTAGCGGGCTTTTTGTCAGCTTCCCGCTTGTCTTGACGGAAGCTCTGTTTCCAGGGAGTGCGGGATTTCTGAGAAGCCTTTTTTCCTGAAAAAGAGGGACGACCCGATCCCCAAGAGGGCTCCCCGGACTGAAAGGGCCGCCGACTACTACCGGCACTAGGCCTGCCCGACGCAGAAGCCACAGTTCTTCGCTGTGGTAAGGCCGCTTCTTTTGCCTTTGCCTTGACAATCAGCTCCGTGAGGTCAGATCCAAATAACTGACCACCCTTGTAAGCTAAAGATAGCAAACCTTGCTTGGAAACCGCGTCCCCGGTCCACTGTCTGAGCCACAGTGCTCTTCTGACTGTGACCGCCGAGGATTGCGCCCTGGACAGCAGTGACGCGGTATCCAAACCTGCATCACTGCCATATCGGGCCGCATCCTCCAACAACTTGAAAAGCCCATCTATGCCACGCCGTCCGTAGACGGTCCAACCAGCTTAGGGAAGCTTTACAAGCACACATGGATCCTAGCACAGCTCTGAATCCATGACCCGCGGCCTCGTAGATGGATTTCGCCGCCATCTCCGTTTTTCTGTCCAGCAGATCCTACAGACTCGCCTTCCCTTTAACAGGCAGTAATGAGGATTTGCTAAGCTGGGATAAAGGGACATCCACTTCAGGAGAAGGAATCCAATCATCAATCAACTCCGTGGAATACGGATACAGTGCCTCAAAAAAGCCGTGTCCCCTGAAAACGTTTATCTGGACACAGGCGTTCCTTCTCCACTGCCCCATTAAGCTCATCCAGAGATGGTAATGCCAAGCGCGACCTATGCGACTCCTGAAAAATCCGGGCCGACTTACCAGGACGTCTAGTTACCTCCTCCGGAAACTGTAACGCCTCCCTCATGGCTCCAATAAAAGCCTCTGCACGGCTCAAAAAAGAGGCAGAGTGCCCCTGCCGATCCTCCTTATCCGAATCGGACATCTCCCCATCTGAGCTTGAAGGGGAACCCTCCATAACAGAGATCTCCAAGTCGCTGTGCGGGGAGGGCAGTACCGGCCTGTGGCGCTTCCTGCCATGAGAGGATCTAGCTGACACCCAATAACCTAGAAGGTCAGACAGGCCATCAATAGAACGAGTGAGGGCCTCCATTTTGACCACTGCCCCATCACCGAAACCCCCGACCGCTGCGCTTGACGCCGTCGAGGACTCCTGCGTGTCAGACACGCGAGACTGATCCTGTAGCGGACCTGGGAGACGGTCCGCACCTCCTGGACCCTGATCTGACATGCCCTCACACAGTATATGGCAGGTTAAACCTGTCAGTAAGTAGGACAGTGTGGTTTCTTAAAAGAAAGCTGAAGGGTTAAAGCTCTTAAAGAGAGAGCTACCCCAGCTGACCCCCAATTAAGGGATAACCGCCTAATAAGGGGTTAATGTCGCAGACTCCCCACAACCTCTGTGAAATGAAAAGGATGTGCGAGCCCCAGACAAAAAAAGGACCTCTATATGAGGTAATAGCTGCAGGACAGCACAGTCTGCCACCTTATTGTGCCTCAGAAAGGTGCCCTGCGCTGAGGGGGTGAGGGGTTAAGCTTCTGCCCTGACAGGCAGAAGCGACTCACCCAGCTGGCCGCGGTGCAGTGTTCCTTCGGTCTGTCGGGAGGAGAGGAGAGTGAGGAGCCCGATGGAAGCCGTTCAGTAATGGCCGCCGCGCGGTGAGGAGAGAGAAGCCGGAAGAGGAGGGGCAGGAGAAAACGCGCGCTCAGAGCACTTCCTGCCCACGAAAGACCGGGAAGGCGCGAAGCCACGCCCCCCGCCGGCTTCAAAAAAGCACGCGCGACTCCTCCGCTCTCCGCTCCTGCCCCGCTTCCATGTCCTGCAGGCATCCACCTGCGGACAAAAAAACACAAGTCACCACCTGAATACATGTAGCAGCGGCTGCCGCAGCAGCCGCTGAAGCACTCAAATTTTAGACTGGAGAGCTGGAGTAGGAGGAGCCCAAGCTGGAGGGGCCGGACAACACTCTTTTTTAATCTGAGGTGTTCTATCCTATGTGGGCTCCGCCTACCCACTAGTAATGACTGTGTCTCCCTTCCTTCCATCTGCTGCTGAAATCTAAAAGTTTAAATCACCCCCCTTTCGCCCCATTCAAAATAAAATATATATATAAAAAAACCTACATACACATATTTGGTATTGCCGCGTTCAGAATCGCCCGATCTATCAACATAAAAAAAGAATTAATCAGATCGGTAAACGGCGTAACGAGAAAAAAATTCTAAATGCCAGAATTACGTTTTTTGGTCGCCGCAAAATTGCAATAAAATGCAATAATGGGTGATCAAAACATCGGATCTACCCCAAAATGTTATCAATAAAAACGTCAGCCAGGCGCGCAAAAAATAAGCCCTCACCCAGCCCCAGATCACGAAAAATGGAGACGCTACAGGTCTCGGAAAATGGCGCTATTTTTTTTTTTTTTTTACCAAATTTTGGATTTTTTTTTCACCACTTAAATATAAAAGAACTTATACATGTTTGGTGTCTACGAACTAGTAATGACCTGGAGAATAAAAATGGCAGGTCAGTTTTAGCATTCAGTGAATGTGGTAAAAAAAAAATAAAAACCAACTGCGGTATTGCACTTTTTTTGCAATTTTACCGCACTTGGAATTTTTTTCCCCGTTTTCCCGTACACGATATGGTAAAACTAGTAATGGCGTTGAAAAGTACAACTCGTCCCGCAAAAAATAAGCCCTCACACGGCCATATTGACCAAAAAATAAAAACGCTATGGCTCTGGGAACAAGGGGAGCAAAAACGAAAAAGCAAAAACGGAAAAAGCTCTGGTCCTTAAGGGTTAATTATGTGGTACCATTTATATGTGCATTTCCCCTCTCTCCTTTGTCCCCTTTCCCACATTTGCCTGGGTGGCTCCCCTGTTAAATATTCACTCACTGGCTTCTATTCACTGTCCCATCCTGGGGTCTTATCCACTTCCCTTTTTTTTTGTTTGTTTGTCGTCCCCCCCCCACAACTTTAATCTATTTGAAATTGCCAGTTGAACGTCCCTCCCCTTCCTAATTTCCCCATTGGTTTAAGTGTTCCTATGGGTGTTCCCTATGCAACTGGCATCCATTTTGGGCCTTTAAAAACCCATCCGTTGTCATGCTGTACACATTTTTTTTTTTCTTGAAATAGACGCCGGTGCGGCGTTGAAGCCGCGTTGTTAATAAAAAGCCTTTTCATCATCATCATCATCTCTGAAGAATTGATTTACTTAAGCAGCGCAGCCCACTTACGTGTTTATCCAACTGGATCCTATAGCAAAAAAAATGGCAGGCAGCACTTCAAAAGATCTTTGAAAAAAATCTGGACTCCACAGTGTGGAGACGTTTCGGTTGCAGTGCAGTGATCAAGCAGTGATGAAGGTTGTCCGCAACTGAAACGTCGCCACATCGGGCTAATAAAGTCCAGATTTTTTCAAAGACCTTTTGGAGTGCTGCCGGCCGTTTTTTTGCTATAGATATAGAGAGATATATAGAAAAATATCAGCAACCAGCCAAAACCCTTCAAATTAGGAAAAAATAGAAAGGAAGCAGCACTTCAATGAAAATAAGTGATACAGACTTTATTCCCCCATCTGATCTGGATGGATGACGTCGGTCTTTCACACTTATTTCCACTGAGCGCTGCTTCACCTCTATTATTCAGCTTGCTCCATTTTTAGCCACGAGATGTAAATGTGGATTTTTATTAGCAGATATGGGTGATACATGCTGTGGTTACTCTGTAGTCTTCTCTCTGGCTCTACACATAGTATATATAGGTAGGAGACCCCTTTATATAGACTGTCCCCCTTTCTATTACAACCATTTGATAAATGAGCTCTTAGGGTCGCTACACTGCTGCTGACCAGAGGTGCTGCCTAGCAACCAGCCTCTGGGGGCGTGTCTCAGAACACAGCACGCTGAGCTGCCAATCCCAAGATGGCCGCTCCCATAACTGTGATTCTCTCATTTCATAACAAAATTAATTCTTCCAAAGGTTATTTCATGTTTATTTATATCTACAGTCTCCTTACTGTGATATACCATAATATGTGTGGAGGTGATAGGTCCTCTTTAACCCTGCTGCCCGATTAATCCACCTCTGCCAATTCCTTCACGAACTTAAAAATCCCCAAGCCAATCCAGTTTAAACTACTAACAATGACTTACAAGACTGTCCATAATCTGTGTTCCCTATACATCTCCAAACTAATCTCCCGATGCCTCCCCATAAGTAATCTCGGGTCCTCACCAGACCTCCTGCTGTCCCCACACATTTGGACCCTTCAGATGTAACCTGAAAACATGTCTATTCAAAAACGCTTTTTCACGTTAAGTTGTTTTAAGTCGATCCTGCACAATAGACCAGAAAACTCTAATATAGGATGTGCCATCAATGTGTGATCAGTGAAAGTGTCACCCTTCAGTTTCCCCCCTGACCCTGTGCTGTGTATGAACGGCCACAGACTCATGTATCTGCATTTCAGTACATTGGTAGTAAAGCAGAAGAGATAATGTACTGGTTTGTCTGGAGCTGGATAAATATAGTTTTATTCAGGCACAATCACAAGTAGACGTTTTGGGCCAAGTCAGAAGTTCTTTCAAAAGGAATGGGAAATATCAAGGACGGCTTCTCCTTCCAACCAGATCCACTCCTTAATTTGGCTCAAAAAACTGCCCCCAAAAGTGCATGTGATTGCAGTCCACCTATAATCTGACTTTCTAAAGAAAACCAAAAAGATGATCAAATGAACCTGTGTAATTGTAGACAAAGACCAATGATAAGTCATTGCATCACCATAAAAAAACAATCATTAGTAAGCTGTTAATGCTAGTAGTTGTCATAACTAGGTTATAACTACACTACTTGACCAGTGGAGAAAAGTTTCTTCTTTGTTGGTTGGAAGGTTCAAACTGATACAGATGTCCATTAATCTCTTTCGGCCACAGCCAATTTTCATTCTTCCCCTTCTTCCAAGGGTCATAAAAAAATTTTTTTTGCAGTCATAGTCATATGAGGGCTTATTTTTTGAGGGACAAATTGGAGTTTTGAATGACAACATTAATTTTACAATATAATGTACTGGAAAAAGGGAAAAAAACATTCCAAGTGGGTTGAAATGGTGAAAATGCCTGCAATTCTAACATTGTTTTTTGGGTTTTGTTTTTACAGCATTCGTTGTGCATTAAAAAATACCTGGAAAAATGATTCTCCAAGTCAGTAGGATTACAGCAACACCAAGCTTGTATAGTTTTTGTTATAGTTTTTAGAATGGTGAAATTCAGAAATTTGTAAATGAAAGAATATTAAAATAATTTTTTGTGTTGCCGTTTTCCGAGACCCCTAACTTGTTTATTTTTTCATTGACAGAACTGTGTGGGGGGCTTGCTTTGTGTATCAAGCTGTAGTTTTTATTGGTAACATTTTAGGGTTCATACAAGGTTTTGATCGCTTTTTATTGCTTTTTTTGTGGGATGTGAGTGACTGAAAAACAGCAATTCTGGCAATTTGATTATTTCTTAAATACTTTCATATTATGATAGAGTAGACTTTTATGGATGTGGATACTGTATTTTTTTAAAAAATGTCTCTATTCTTTAAGGTGGGTGATTGTCATTTTTATGTTCTTCAAAAAAATGTTTTACTGGGCTTCACAGCACTGCCAACATGGTAGCCATGGGATCTTTATCCTCACTACCATGTTGTTTATTCTAGCTACCAACCCCTGGCTCCTATGTCAACCTATTGTCATCCCATGAATGCCACACAAGGGGAGCCTGATAACTGCGCAGGCCATAAAGGCCCCGTCACACATAACGAGATCGCTAGCGAGATCTCTGATGAGTCACGTTTTGGTGACGCAATAGCGATCTCGCTAGCGATCTCGTTATGTCTGACAGGTAGCAACGATCAGGCCCCTGCTGTGAGATCGCTGATCGTTACAAAGCTTCCTGGACCATTCCTGGGTCGTTGCGCTCCCGCTGGGCAGTGTGCATCGCTGTATTTGACACCTTGTCAACGACCTCGCTAGCGATTCAGAACTGAGACACGTAGAGGTGCATAAATTGGACTTTTCTGCGTTCATCGTCCCCGATTGGTGGTCGCTACTGCGTCCTTGTTTTTTCAGATCCCACCAGCGTTCTCCGGCTGTGACTCCACTTTGAACAAATCAGACATCTTTAGCGAAGTAGGTATTGTTTGGGGTCTCAAATGAGTTTCCATTTTTAATTCATTTATAGGACATCTACCAATTATCTGCTATCATTGCTCTTCAGGGAGGGAGGGCTTGGCTTCTATCTGTATATATATGCTTTTGCATGGGCAGATATTTTAGGGGTCTCGTGCACACACACCCACACAGCACGTTTTCTGACACGCTGTCGTGGCCAACCGCTTCAGAGTTTTTCATACGCCAATTAACATGAAGCTTAAATCAATAGACTCTGTTCTTTTGGCCTGTTGCACGCTTCAAAACTTTCTTCGTCGACGTGATGCAATTACGTACTGTCCACCTGGCTTTGTGGACTCTGTGGACCGAGCCAATGGGGAAGTGGAGCTCGGTGAATAGCGTGCAAACTATCCTGCAATTGCAGGCCTTCAACCAGTGGGACATGGCAGAAACACCCATGATGCGAAGACCTGCTGCGACAACTGCTGCCAGTATTTTAACGGTCCTGGTGCCCCGTCACACATAACGAGATCGCTATTGAAGCCAAGCCCTCCCTCCCTGAAGAGCAATGATAGCAGATAATTGGTAGATGTCCTATAAATGAATTTTAAAATGGAAACTCATTTGAGACCCCAAACAATACCTACTTCGCTAAAGATGTCTGATTTGTTCAAAGTGGAGTCACAGCCGGAGAACGCTGGTGGGATCTGAAAAAACAAGGACGCAGTAGCGACCACCAATCGGGGACGATGAACGCAGAAAAGTCCAATTTATGCACCTCTACGTGTCTCAGTTCTGAATCGCTAGCGAGGTCGTTGACAAGGTGTCAAATACAGCGATGCACACTGCCCAGCGGGAGCGCAACGACCCAGGAATGGTCCAGGAAGCTTTGTAACGATCAGCGATCTCACAGCAGGGGCCTGATCGTTGCTACCTGTCAGACATAACGAGATCGCTAGCGAGATCACTATTGCGTCACCAAAACGTGACTCATCAGCGATCTCGTTATGTGTGACGGGGCCTTTAAGGCGCCACTGTCACAGACTGATAACAGCATTCAAGGTGCTTACAGCAATGATTGGAGCTTTCTGCTATCTATTAGGTAGATGCCGGCCATATAACTCAGCCGGCATCTGCAGTGTCGGTTTGGGCTCAGCTCCTGAACTTGCTCTATACACCAGCACACGACATGCAATGTATGTATATATATATATATGGCAGATGTCAAGCAGTAGTATCCTGAACTTGCTCCATACACCAGCACACGACATGCAATGTATGTATGTATGTATGTATGTATATATATATATATATATATATATATATATATATATATATATATATGGCAGATGTCAAGCAGTAGTATCCTGAACTTGCTCCATACACCAGCACACGACATGCAATGTATGTATGTATATATATATATATATATATATATATATATATATGGCAGATGTCAAGCAGTAGTTAAATCCTTTGATACAATTTTGAAAAATTGTGGTGTAAGCAGCTAACTTTCCAGTTTACAACACAAAACACAAGCAGAGCAATTATACAACATTATAATGAGGCATCAAAGATTACAGAAATAACCACCACAAAGGACACAATTTACCTGGGTGATTTCCGTCAGTGGGATTTCACATGGACAAAGCAATTCCTTAGGGGGTGGTTCAACAAGTACAGGAGGGAGTTGTGACTTTGCAGGCTCTTCTGGAGCCTCAATTGGAGATTTAGTGCAGTTATTTTCCTTGTCGCTGTCATCTTTTAGCTTATGCTCTGTGGCCGAAGGAGAATCAGACTTGATAGTCATAGCAGAGGGTCTGGAACGAACAGGCCTGCCACGCTGCACCGTCTCCCATCCTTCAGCATCAATCTGATCTGCAGCCATGACAAGAAAAAAAGACAACAAAAATGCTACATGCTACCAAGGTAATGAGTATAAGGTAAAAGGAAGCTTCATCATTGACTGTATATATTACCAGAACATTGGATCCAAAATTTGTAACAGATAAAAACTACATAGGGCCCTTTACACGGGCCAATGAAAGAAATAGGGGAATGAATGAACGAACATAAATAGAACTGTTGGGCCCCAATACAGTTTGCATGTTGTCAGTGGCAATAAAATTAGACAATGTGCTGCTAACAACAATTAGGGCACATACAAGATACAATCAGGCAGCAAATAAGCATTTGATCATACATAGGCTGGTCACTATCATGTTTACAGAAGCCAATGATCAGGAACGAACATTTGGAAAATTGTTGTCCATTTACAAATGCATATTACAGTAATGTAGAAAGACAAAAAAAAAATTGGTAAATAGAATAAATCCCTGTTTACCCTGTAAACAGCTTCTAAATGAATATTTGGTTTAGAAAGACTTCATTATTTATATTTAATAAAAACATGAAACTCTATATAAAAGGTGTAATAAATAATTAAATTGAAAACTTAGAAGGGGTATTCCCATCTCTAAGATCCTATCCCAATATGTAGTAGGTGTAATAATATTAGCAAATAACTACAATTAGAAATGTGGTATAGTCCTTCTGATTCACTGTGTTGCTTACCCCATGTGCAGGGCATTGCAGTAGCTTAGGTATCCATGGTTATAACCACTAACAGCTAGACAACTAATTTTCACTATATATGAGTGGTTGTAACCATGGATACCTAAGCTATTGCAATGCCCTGCACATGGGGTAAGTGACATAGCGAATCAGAAAAACTATACTACCTTTCTAATTGGAGGTATTTGCTAATATTATTATTATTATTACACCTACTACATTATTGGGATAGGATCTAGGAGATGGGAATACCCCTTTAAAGACGATCTGTTACTGGGTCAAAAGTGGCTAGTTCTTGCTTTTATTTTATTCCCATTGTTCCCAAGAGTATTCTGTTTTTCTAAAATCTGGTGCTAATTTTTATGATCTTTAACAAAAGGAGTGTGGCTTACAAAATTTTCTGAGGGCGTCTTTAGGCTGCTCTGCAGTATTACCCTGTGAGCCACGCCCATTTGGTAAAGACCATAAATATTGGCACTAAATGAAAAGTCCCATATCTCTGGAACCAAATAACGACTTTACAAAAAAAAAAAAAAAAAAAAAAAAAAAAGAATACTGAAGGGAGCAGAGAGCATAAAATACAACCAAAAAGGGTCCCTTTTGACCTGAGGACAGGTCTTCTTTAAAGAATGTATCAGTATTATCGATCAGTCCTGCTAGATGCATTTACCATAGAGGCATACTTTAACCATTTCCATCAACTTCCATACTTTAAGGGTTAACTTTTTTTGAGGGGGGGGGGGGGATATTTAATGGGTTTGAGGTTTCCAAACAGATTTTTAGGAAGGTATTGCAGTGTTTTGCAGCAATAAAGGTTAAAGGGCTTTTATGTCTTTTAAATCTCGCTCTCCGTAACTTTGTAGAATATTCTGTCATTTCTATTCATAAAGCAATTTCGCAGGAAAACAAAGACACAGGACTAGTGTTCCCTTCTGGAGCCTGTCCACTTCACTTCCTTATCCTCGCTGATAGATTTATGACTAGGATAAAGTAGAAGGTTTAAGAGGCAGAAAGGGAGGTGCTCAGTAATAACTGCTCAAACACTGGTGGAAATAGTAATGCAAACTTAACCGCTACATTCAGAAAACCGCCACCCACACATACCAAACTAAATGGAGATTCATTAAGGTGCCTAGGATGTAAATATATTCAAAGTCATTGTATACAACAGAAATAAATAGAAGATGAGTAAATCTACTATACTTTTCATGTACTGGTAATCTAGAAGCGCAGCCACCACCTGCAATGACAAATAAGCATTGCTCACCATGCTTGTGCAGAGGCCTCGGCATTGGAGCTGATGTACCGGAATGGACACTCTCTGTGACTCGATTACTTGTAGAAGATCCATGATTTGCTTTCACTTTATCAGCCCAACTAACACCGGAAGGAGTCAAGCGTCCTGGAGCCAAAGTGAGCGCAGGTCCTCTGTAAAAGCACAATGCATGAGAAAGAAAGGATGCCAAATGTACACAGTTTAGAATATACTTACATTACAAGAATAGTAATGGTTAGAAAATCATTACTTCACTATGTACTCAAATACACTCACGAACAAACTAAGACCATGTTCACACAATGTGTTCGCAATGCAGGGGTTTCATTTTTTTGCAGCAATTTTCTGAAAAAGCAATAAAATTGCTATTTTACGGCGTTTTTGGAAAATTGAGGGAAAAAACATCATGTAATCGCGTCCAAATATGATATTACAGCTATTATTTATCATAATTGCTACATGGTAACTTCGCTGTAAAGAGGTCCACAGCTAAGATGTTCCAAATGTCATAATAACTTATGCAAATATCCTCTTCAGGGAGGAAGAGGACTACAATGCTAGTGCCACCTATTGGGGTAGCAATTCTCAAGGTCAATATCGACCCTTTAAGGAGCCGTGCCAAAAGACATTTTATTTGTAGAACTGTGTTTCAGGGTGCTTGCCACTCATCAGTGCAAAGCATTAAAAAGGTTAATAGGTCGATATTAACCTTTAGGATTGCTACCCAAAAGGTGGCACTAGAGTTCAAGTCCTCTTCCTCTCTGAGGAGGCAATTTGCATATTTAAATTTTCAAAGGAGCATTGCATGGCCGATATGTCTCCTATTGATGTCAACTTGGTACTCTCTGCAAGTAGAAAAGTTCTCCCTTAGACACTCTCCTAGAGGCCTCTCACCTAGCCAAATCAATGTCCTGCTTTGCACTGATGAGAGGCAAACACCTCAGAATGTGCAAATTAAGTTTCTGGTTTGGCTTTTTTATTAAGTCACATGGTAAGGCTCGTTAATGGGTCGATAACGACTTATAGGGTTGCTACCCCAATACATGGCACTAGAGTTCTAGTCCTCTTCCTCTAAAAAAAAAAACACAGGCGATTGGCAAATTTAAAAGGAATCTGTCACCCCCTAGGACACTGTAAAGCTATTACTATGGGCATACAAGTTAAATTAGTTTTAAAATACACTTTTAATCTTATGCTAATGATTTCTGCACAGTGACTCGCTGGCGCTTGCGCAGCAGAAGGATGAAGACACTGTCCATAGAAGGTCGGATAAGGTACGGATAATAGCGTGAGTGTAGGGGGCAGACACGGGATTACGGCGCTGCAACTGCACGTCACAGGGAAAGGGTGGTAGGGTAATGAAGAAAGGAGGCGGAGATTTCTTCCAGGCACCGTACGCTCCAGAGCCTGGAAGAAATCATTAACATAAAAGATTAAAAGTATATTTTTCAATATCTAGATCGCAGCTATGAGGCATACAGGTAAGGCTAGTTTAACCATTCTATTACCTGTATGCCCATAGTAATTGCTTTAAAGCGTCCCAGGGGTGACAGATTCCCTTTAAATTTACAGGAGTCTATAAGTCTCCTTACTCTATACAAGAAGAAACATTCCCCCTTAGACCTGATAAACGCTTGGACAAATACAGTTCTTTAACCCCTTCACGACAACCGCTGTACATGTACACCGCAAGTCGGAAGCGAGTGTATGAAGCAGGCTCACAGGCCGAGTCCGCCCCATACTCGGCAAGTTATGGATATATGTTACAGTCAGACCTTGCCTCTAACAATCGCAGGTGAGCGGAGCTCCACCCACGATCGATAACTTGTTCAATGCCGCTGTCAAACTCTGACAGCGACATTAACAGCGCGTTGGCATGGGGGCGCGTCATTCAATGTGATCATCGGCACGCCTGTGTCGTGATCGAGGGTCGCTAGGACAGCAGGGGGTCTGTTGAAGACCTCCATGCTGGTCATTACAGAGGTTCTTTGAAACCCTGCCTGTGACCAGGCTTCAAAGGGGACCGTGATTTCTGCTATATACAGCGATGCTGTGGCATTGCTGTACGTAGCGCAAGCGATCAGACAATCGCAGCTTCAAGTCCCCTAAGGGGACTAATAAGAACAGCGAAAAGTAAAAAAAAAAAATAAAAAAAAAATATGGGGAAAAAAACATAACATTTCAAAATCACCCCTCTTCCCTCCCCCTATTAAAAATAAAGATAATTAACAAAAAAAATACACATATGTGCTATCACTGCGTTCAGAAAAGTCTAATCTATCAAAATATAAAAATAATTAAACTGATCAGTAAACACCATAAACTGAAAAAATTCAAGAAAGCCAGAATTGTTTTCTTTCAATAGTTTCAAAACCACAAAAAATGTCGTAACAAGCGATCAAAACATCATATCCAACCCAAAATCTATATAAATAAAAATGTAAATGTTCGTTTGTTCAAAATCTTAAATTTCCGATAGTTCTTCACCGATAGCTTTGAAATTTTGACACAACGTTGCATTTGTACACATGCATGTTTTTATATACCTACTATGTTTTTATATACCAGCTGTTGGATGTAAAGCAACAGCGAGAGGGGGGTGTTACGAGCTCAGCCCAGGCTGACTCTCCCCGACCGCCCGGCAATCCCCCCCCCCCTTACTGATATCTCATTCATAAACCCTTCTCCCTCTCCTTCATTCGCCCCAGCCACTGCCTGCGCTCTGCTCCTTTTGTGTCCCCCGTGGGGTTAAGAGGGAAGGGGAATGACGAGACCGTCTGTTCGAGGCCGAAAGACGCTGCTGCTCATCACCACCACCACCACCTGAGAGGCGGCCGCCTCTGCCCTCCGGCACCGCTGCTACTGTGGCTTCTTCTTCTCCGGCAGGTGAGCTTATTTCCGACTGCACAACAACAAGCGGGGGAGGGAAGGAGAGAGGGAGGCTACACAGAGAGGCGCAGGCCGCGGCCTCCACACTGGGCGCTGAGCTGGGCCCGAGCCTCGCAGCAGTGGGCGGATAGCGAGCGAGTGCAAATCCCACAGCGCCACTGGCGGTAGCGGCGCTGTGATCTGGCCAGTACCGGCCCGGCCAAGAACAAAGACTACGAACTTAATATTATTCAGTCTAACATTCAAAGCGAGGCAGTCACATACAAGTCTGTTGACACTGTTGTGGAAGCAGATGAAGCGGTTAATTATCCAACAGAATTTTTGAATGCACTTGATCTGCCAGGGATGCCACCGCACGTACTGCGATTGAAAATCGGTGTGCCAAGTATCATATTGCGAAATATCAACCAGCCAAAGCTTTACAAAGGGACGCGGCTTGCAGTAAAACAATTAATGAGCAACGTCGTTGAAGCAACAATCTTGATAGGACCTTTCAAAGGTGAAGATGTCCTCATTCCTTGCATTCCTATGATTCCAACGGATATGCCATTTCAATTTAAGAGATTGCAATTCCCAATTCGACTGGAATTGCAATCACCGTCAACAAAGCTCAGGGCAATTCTTTAGAATTGTGCGGTTTACATCTAGACACGGATTGCTTCTCACATGGACAATTATATGTTGCATGTTCTTGAGTCGGCAAACCAGACAATCTCTATATCTACATAGACAATGAAACAACAAAAAATATTGTATACCCACAAGCACTGTGAAATTAAATATTTTAGAAACGTGCGCTTTCTCTTTTCTTTCTTTTCCATTTAACCAGACTGAGCCACAGCAACGTGTCGCCGGGTACAGCTAGTAGTATTAATAAAAACGTTTCACCCGCAAAACATAAGATGTCACATAGCTCCATCGACTGAAAAATGAAAACATTACGGGTTTCAGAAAATGGGGACTCAACCCAAAAAAATTGTAGAGGGGCAAACTTCAGATTTTTTTCACCACTAAAATAATAAAATACTTGGACAAGTTTGGTATCGCAGTAATCGTACTGATGAGCAGAATCATATTGTGAAGTAATTTTTACCGCAAAACGTACACCTTAAAAACAATTCCCAAAAAACAATGTTAGAATTGAGTTTTTTTCACAATATCTTCCCACTTGGAATTTTTTTCCTGTTTTATATAACAAAACATGTGTAATTGCAAAAATTTTCAGGGAGAAATACTTAATTTTCTGGAACAATTTAAAAGGTGCCAACACTTTCGGACATGAGTATATTTTTTTTAAACACCAAATATCTGATATAGTAAGATACTTTACTGATCAGAAGGCCCAGCACAGACATTAGTGAATCATATATAAACTAGTCACAGACATTTATTAATATTTCTATCAAGGTTATATCACTAATCATACCCAAAATTAAGAGCCCTTCTTGCACTTGAGGTGGAGCTCACTCTATCAGATGACGGACTGGGCAAGACATGACGTCCTGGTGACATTTTCTTCACTTCCCACGCCAAAGAGGTAGGTCTATAGAATAAAGATAATTGTAACAAGCAGGGCACAAGTTAACAATAACAATTTACATAAAGTAAGAAATAATGCTCCGGCCACATGCAGTCTTGGCACATTTGATGGAAACCACAAGATAGACTAACAGACCCCATACAAGTCAATGATATCCACCATGCACCAGTGGTATCCGACACTGGATGCGATGGATCTGGCTTCTGTTATAGAAAAACACAGCCTGATATAAGTACAGAGAGCAAAAATAAAATATGAAAAAAGAGTGATTTAAAAAGGATTTCTATTCTGTAGACTTTAAGTTTGCATCTTACATAGCAAACAGATAATATCGCTTATAATCCTGTGCCCCGAGATGCAGACATGAGAAATCAATGGTTTGTGAAATGTTAATTGGTGTAATTCCTCGCTAATTGCTGGAATTATCTGGCAGTTTTTCGCTTCAGATAATAAAGTCTTGCATCCCTTGATTGCTGTATGATAAATAATCACAGAACTAGTGTATTGGCCTTGTATGTAGACAGAAGGAAAATTACTATACCCCAGAGGCAGGCATGGTGTGAAAAGTCATACAAGTGGCCATTCATTAATACTTGTCACACAGGAGTACCATCACTAGTCAGGGTGAGCACATGAAGTCCCTCAGAGACATAGTCAACCTCTACTACTGGCCTGCTGACATTACAGGTACAGGGCAAACAAAATATAGCAGAATACGTACAACCCAATGGAAAAAAAATGCTTGCAGTATCTAAGAAATAGAGCATACTTTTTATTTCAGTCTTGCTATGTGTGAGTGTGGGATCAGAGCTGTCAGTCACGGACAGAAATGCCTCCAAGTGTGGAGATTAGTTGGACAATGTGACTCCAGAATCTATGGATCATAAGACAGGTCCATCATATGTGGAGGTGAGAGCCACTTATTATTAGCACAACCTCGGAGAGAAAAGTCCAAATCATCTGGGTAAATTTTGCGTAGTCTGGAAGGTACTATATTTTTTCGATACTGAACTTTTAGCAAGGTTTCAACCAGTAAGACCGATCAGTTATTTTTGCTCAGTAGTGTGGAGCAGTGGTGCCAGTGATATGAATGCCACCCTATCAGCCTCCTAAAGAAACATAAAGGGAAGCTTGCCCCCATCTGGCAGACAATATCCCTGGCAGGGCTGTGGAGTCGGTAAGCCAAACCCACGACTCTGACTCCACAGCCCTGCCTCACTACTAAGCATGTACATAAAGTGCAGCACAGATTCATCTCAACTAAAAGCTTAAATCCTTTCTCAAATTCTTATGAAAACATTTACAGCACATCCTGCATTGTACTAATGTACCCAATTTATTATATATTTTAGGAGTTGGAGTCGGTCCATTTTATACCAACTCCGACTCCACCAAAATGGACACTGATTCCGACTCCACAACTCCGACTCCACAGCCCTTATCCCTGGACAAAGTTGGGTGGAATTTGCAGATGGATTCAATACACTGTGTGCACAATTATTACGCAATTGATGACTCATTTTATTATTGACCAACTACAGTGCTGCCAGACAATCCAAAAGGTTAATAAAACTGAATATTTAAGAAACTAAAAGTGAGATTTTGTCTTTCTTAGGAGAATATCTGTGTGTGCAGAATTATTGGGCAACTAAATGAAAAACGTAAATTTTCCCATCTCAATTGCTTATTTTGATCTATTAACACAATACCCAAACAACTCGAAATGTACAAAAATACATTTCTGACATTTTAAAGAAATTATCAGTGACCAATATAACAACCCTACTTTCCAATAACAGTAATTAGCCCTCCATTAATGGTGTCTGCCAGTTTCTTAATCTGTTGAGGTGTTCAGAGGAGTGTACTGTTTTCCTTCCCTGTCAATCTCCCCGAAGGGCCCACAAGTTCTAGATGGACATGCAGGCCAAAGAAAGTTTAATAAAATGATACTTTGATATCTGCGATCAAATGTCTTATTGCAGAGAAAAATGCTGCGTTATCTGGAATAAGACATCAATTTGCAGATATCAAGGTATCATTTTATTAAACTTTCTATGACCTGCATGTTCATATAAAAGGCTTGAGGCGTGGGGGGTGGGAGGGGGGTGATCCTATTGACAGATTCCCTTTAATAGGGTGGTCCGAAACATCAGGGCTGTGGAGTCGGAGTCGTGGAGTCGGTGTCCATTTTGGTGGAGTCGGAGTCAGTATAAAATAGACCGACTCCGACTCCTAAAATATATAATAAATTGGGTACAGTAGTTCAATGCAGTTTTTGGGAAATATTTTTTCATAAGAATTTGGGAAAGTTATGAAATGTCCTATAAATGTCTGTCCTATTCCTGATCTGAGGGTCTAGACTTTTAGAGATGAATCTGTGCTACAGTAAATTTATCACTTAAACATGAGCCGTATATGAGGGAGTCGGAGTCTGGAGTCGGAGTTGGTGTCATGGAAATTGAGGAGTCGGAGGTTTGGCTTACCGACTCCACACACCTGCGAAACATCTATATAATGCCATAATCTAATTTATTTTCTAATATACTTTAATTAAAATGTCCCTACCATTCCCTCACTACACTAACTACTTTATTTTTTTTTTTACAACTTGGTCTTTGATGATGTTTTGTTTTACAATTCCAGTGCATGCTGGAAAACTCAAATGAAGTGTCATTAGGGGGGCAGAAGCTGCTTTCACTGCCACAGCCTCTTCCCCATCCCTCAAATGAAGCATCATCACTCACCTCAGTTTCAGGGGCTGGGCTAGTCCCTGCTCTATAAAGCATGCGTTATTGTCAATTCCGATAGATGTTAAGTAGATTCTTGTCACTGTGCAATATGCACAGGGACAGTGCGCTCTTTTGCCAGCTCTGATCAGAAGTAAGGACCCGGCAAAAGAGCGCACTGTCAGTAAAATACCCGCAGTGCAGAAACCAACACTGCCTCCACAAGTGATATACAACTTGGAGTTAGAAAATATGTATAAAAATTATGATATGGTTAAACTAACCCCTTGCCTAATAATTCTGCACACAGTGTAATATGTAATTCAGATCATAACATTTAAAGTATTTGACTTGAAAATGTTAAGAAATACTGTTCTAGAATTTAGAAAAATATTGAGTTCTGGGGATATTATTAACCTTTTTTAATCCATATCTATTTAAAGATGTTGTATAACCTTATTGAAAAAGTTTGCAGTGTTTTTTTTCTTCTTCTTTCCTTAATTATACAATGCAACTCCTTACCAGGAGCTATAATATGAGATGTAGAATAGCCCCAATTGTTTAAAAAGAAATGTATGGTTACATAAGTAATAATTCATTACTGTAAACTAAGGGAAAATTCAGGCATGGCAGATAATTTCTGCTGGAAAATTTTGCAGCCAAATTGTAAGAAATCCACAGTGAATCTACATGTGTTACATATTGATTTTGTCACAGTTCTAATCTCTAACATATTTTGTGCTTCACATCCGTACAGGTTTCTAGAGCTGCACATGCTTTAGTGCACAGAAACAGCTTTTCTTACAGCTGCTGGGATCGCACACTGGAGAAAAGAGCTCAGACATTACTAAGACTTGTGCAGCTGCATTTACCTTATGTAGGACACAGCAGCTCAAGGACTAGTCCTGAACAAGTTTTCATCCTGGCAGAAAATAAAGGTGTAGCAAGGACGGATTTCTGAAACTAGTAAGCTTGACATATGTTACTAACTGTCCAGAAGGTATAAAGACATACTCATAAAAAATGGAAAAGCATTTCCATCTTAAAGGGTTATTCTCAAATTTGGAAGTTATCCCCTATCCATAGGGCTTACTTCCTGATTGCTGAGGGACAGACAGCTGAACACCCTCTGAGTGAATAGAGCAGTGGTCGATCATGTGCACCTCCAACATCATTCATTTTTAATGGGAGTGCCGAAACCCAGCCGAACACTGCATTGACTATCTCCGGTCTCCCATAGAGAATGATTGGAGCAGAGGTGCACATGATCAACCTCTGTTCTATTCACACGAGGCTCTTCAGATCCCTGGTTCTCAGGGTCAGTCGGGGACCCAGCATCAGACCCCCAACAATCGAGAGGTTACGTCATGTCCAAACTTGAGAATATCCTTTTAATACCATTTTAATGTTTAATGGTAGGGAAAGTACATTATAGAGGTAGCATGTATATAACTGGATTTACCTGCTCTGTGCATCTGTTTTCTCCAACTTTTCCTGTAGCTGGATCCAGTCAATAAGAGCCTTAAAATCTCGCACGTAGTTGTCAAGCATCATAAGCACTTCCTGTGTGAAGAATAGCAGAAGATAACATATTAGTGAACACACAGCTTAATAATAACTTTATACTGTTTTATTAGTAATAATTATACATTTTAGCACATAATCAAATGAGGAAAGAGAGTTTTATCGGCATATAATTAATTTTATTACATCATTTAATAAATATAAAATTATACATACAATGAATAGAAAAGTGAAAATGCATAAAAATGGCAGCAACGGACCACTGACGTCATAAAGCCCTTACACTCAGGTAAAGCTCATAGACTCAATTAGAGATAAAGAAAATAGAGTATAGCCAGGTCTGCACTCATATGGCAATGAACCAGGTCAGTCCCGGAATTAATATATAGAATAGCGGTAGTAAAAATAAGTAGTCTCAGACCAGGACTAACACCAATGCATCTGTCTTTCCACTGATGTCCTACTGATCACCTGGTAAGCTCAGTAATGAATTTTAAAAATTACAAGAGATAGCTCTTCGTACTATGTACTAATATCACATGATATATGGTTAATGTGTTAGTCCTGGTCTGAGACTACTTATTTTTACTACCGCTATTCTATATATTTATTCCGGGGCTGACCTGGTTCATTGCCATATGAGTGCAGACCTGGCTATACTCTATTTTCTTTATCTCTAATTGAGTCTATGAGCTTTACCTGAGTGTAAGGGCTTTATGACGTCAGTGGTCCGTTGCTGCCATTTTTATGCATTTTCACTTTTCTATTCATTGTATGTATAATTTTATATTTATTAAATGATGTAATAAAATTAATTATATGCCGATAAAACTCTCTTTCCTCATTTGATTATGTCAAGCATGAGTCGGCACTCCTTGGGGTTTGTGGGAAGTACCTTCTCCTACAAACACCAATATAGTTATACTAGCTATTGAACTTGTTCTACGCCCGGGTGGTGAGCATTTTTATTGGTTTATATGGTCTCCCATGCTGGTATGTGCTGCCCCCCTCCTTGTATTTGTGCTGCCCCCTTCCTGTCCCCACCATCCAATCCTGGTATGCATGGCACCCCTCACCCCTAATCCTGGTATGTGTGGCACCCCTCACCCCTAATCCTGGTATGCGTGGCACCCCTCACTCCCAATCCTGGTATGCGTGGCACCCCTCACCCCCAATCCTGGTATGCGTGGCACCCCTCACCCCCAATCCTGGTATGCGTGGCACCCCTCACCCCCTATCCTGGTATGCGTGACACCCCTCACCCCCAATCTTGGTATGCGTGGCACCCCTCACCCCCAATCCTGGTATGCGTGGCACCCCTCACCCCCAATCCTGGTATGCGTGGCACCCCTCACCCCTATCCTGGTGTGTATGGTATCCCTCATCCTGGTATGCATGGCACCCTATCCCTCACTCCCAATCTCGGTATGCGTGGCACCCCTCACCCCCAATCCCAGTATGCGTGGCACCCCTCATCCCAGTATGTGTGGCTCCCCTCACCCCCAATCCCGGTATGCGTGGCACCCCTCATCCTTATCCTGGTGTGTATGGTATCCCTCATCCTGGTATGCATGGTACCCCATCCCTATCCTGGTGTGTATGGTATCCCTCATCCTGGTATGCATGGCACCCCATTCCTCATTCCCAATCCCAGTATGCATGGCACCCCTCATCCCCAATCCCGGTATGCATGGCACCCCTCATCCCCAATCCCAGTATGCCTGGCACCCCTCACCCCCAATCCCAGTATGCGTGGCACCCCTCATCCCGGTATGCGTGGCTCCCCTCACCCTCAATCCCGGTATGCGTGGTACCCCTCACCCCCAATCCCGGTATGCATGGCACCCCTCATCCTTATCCTGGTGTGTATGGTATCCCTCATCCTGGTATGCATGGTACCCCATCCCTATCCTGGTGTGTATGGTATCCCTCATCCTGGTATGCATGGCACCCCATCCCTCATTCCCAATCCCAGTATGCGTGGCACCCCTCATCCCCAATCCCGGTATGCCTGGCACCCCTCACCCCCAATCCCGGTATGCCTGGCACCCTTCACCCCCCAATCCTGGTATGCGTGGCACCCCTCACCCCCCATTCCTGGTATGCGTGGCACCCCTCACCCCCCAATCCTGGTATGCGTGGTACCCCTCACCCCCAATCCCGGTATGCGTGGTACCCCTCACCCCCAATCCCGGTATGCGTGGCACCCCTCATCCTTATCCTGGTGTGTATGGTATCCCTCATCCTGGTATGCATGGCACCCCATCCCTCATTCCCAATCCCAGTATGCGTGGCACCCCTCATCCCCAATCCCGGTATGCATGGCACCCCTCATCCCCAATCCCAGTATGCCTGGCACCCCTCACCCCCAATCCCGATGTGCGTGGCACCCCTCACCCCCCAATCCTGCTATGCGTGGTACCCCTCACCCCCCAATCCTGGTATGCGTGGTACCCTTCACCCCCAATCCTGGTATACGTGGTACCCCTCACCCCCAATCCTGGTATGTGTGGTACCCCTCACCCCCAATCCTGGTATGTGTGGTACCCCTCACCCCCCAATTCTGGTATGTGTGGTACCTTTCACCCCCCCAATCCCGATATATGCATGGTCCCCTCACCCCTTTCACACTGTACACGCATACGAAAAAAATAAACAGTTATACTCACCTTTCTTCTCTGTGCTCCAGCGCTGCTGTGTCTTCTTCTGCCGGAGGCCGGGGGAGGAGTGCGGCGCCGGAGCACCGCGCTGTCTGGCGCCATTTTGCTGAAGACACACTGTAAATGTGTCTTCAGTAAAATGGCGCCGGATAGCACTATGCGCACGCGCTGGTCCGGCGCCTTCACTCCGTCCTCCGTCCCCGGTCAGGTAAGTATGTAAGTAAGGCGCCGGAGATCGCAGTATGCGTTCAGTGTCTACGCATACCGCGCGATCTCCGGCGCCATACACCTCCTCTTACCTGTAACGGCTGGATGCATGATTCTGTCTGGAGCCAGACTGCGCGTCACGCATGTGCAGTCTATCGAGGCTTCGGACAGAAACACGCATCCCTGGTTATATTATAGATAAGGGTTGTAATATTGGAAGTACATTTTAGCACATATAGGATTATAAAAGGTATAGTAACTGTTCATAAACGATCAGGACAACGTACAACAGCTACAAATAATAAGAGACAAAATATTAAGGGGCCACTTTCCAGAATTAAAAAGGGAATCATATATAGGCCTTTATGAAGACAATGTGTTCTAAATTCCTTATGAACATAAATGATATAAAGTATAAGCAGTATAATAAATCGCTAGAAGTGGTGGATAATAACATCGGCCAGATGGACAAGTTTGCCCGTGTAATAAAATATTCCATCACCACCAAATCTCTCTACACAGAAATTGTGCTAAACCCCAAGCAATGATAAGACAAGAATCGTCTGTCATCAGTCAGGATTTGGCCAAAAAGCTGATATTGAGCAGCCAGGGCGAGATGTAGAAGTCTTGTAAAATAAGGGTCAACACTTTCAATAATGAGACTTTGCAGAAATTTGATATACCGTATTTTTCGGACCATAACCTTACCACATACTTGCGGTGGTGGGTGCGGCGGCAGGGCCGATGCAGCGATGTGGCAGTGGGTGCGGCTTTGCGGCGGTGAGGCAGAGTGGATGTGCAGAGCTGCGGCGGCGAAGCAGAGCGGCGGTGGGTGCACAGTGATCTACAGGAAAATGGCCGCCCAAGCCGGCGCATGCGCCATCTGGGAGCTTGGGCGGCCAATTTTCTGTGGATCACAGCTTCATGAAGATGGCCGCGGCCACCGGAAAGGCGCACCGCAGCACCCACCACCGCTCTGCCGCACCGCTGCACAGCCGCAGCCACCGGACTGCAGCACACGCCGCTCACAGGCCCAAGACCCGGCCCAGGCCCCATCCGGACCACAGGCCCCAGCCAGGCTCCAGGCCCCAGCACAAGCCCCACCACAGGCCCAGGCCCCACCCCAGGCCCCAGCCACACCACAGGCCCCACCACAGGCCCCACTTCCACCGACTTCCTGAAGGACCCTGCCTCCTGTGACCCTCGCTCCAACGCCCCCAAGGTAAGATACCTATTCAGACTATAAGACGGATGCCCATCTTAGAAAAATTTTTTTTTTTCCTATTTTCCACCCCAAAATTTGGGGTTCGTCTTATGGTCCGGTGCGTCTTATAGTCCGAAAAATAAGGTATTTTTCAATTAAAGTGGAAAATCTCATGAAATTATATAATTGTACATCAGTAACAATAGAAACGTCTGATTAAAAGATCTAAAAACACTGAAGCAGAAAACTTTGTGAAAACCAAAATTTATAACGGTCTCAAGAATTTTGGCCACAACTGTACAAAACCTATTATGGCATCTACAGTACTTGGGTCAAATCAGGGGCCGGGGCGCGCACACCGTCAGCGCAGGGGCCGGGGCGCGCACACCGTCAGCGCAGGGGCCGGGGCGCGCACACCGTCAGCGCAGGGGCCGGGGCGCGCACACCGTCAGCGCAGGGGCCGGGGCGCGCACACAGTCAGCGCAGGGGCTGGAGCAAGTGCACCTAGACCTTTCTTTCTGTTACAGCCACTCATTACACTGATACACCCAGAAGAGTAGCAAAGGCTCTGTTACTGCTCGGTTTTCACTCACATTTCTGCAGAATAATTCTATTCAGGCAGAGCTCTCTCTAGGCAAGTGAGCGCTAACAATCAAGATATAGGAAGGGGCAAAGGGATGACAATTCAGAGGGCAGAAGAGAGATATATTAAAATGCATTCCTCCTATCATAGTTGTCACAGACCTGCAATTAGTCCTAATTTGCGGTAGCATAGCCCCATCTGCTTGTAAATGAGAGATCATCTCCCAAGCAGATACCTGACTGAAGGCCTTGCTCTGTTCCCCTTATCAGGCTATCGGGCTCATTGCCTGGAGAGCTGTAACACAAGCCATGTTTTCCGAACAAGGGAATACAAACAGGACAAGCAGCAGCAGAGGTCTCCGTCCGTCACTCATGCGTATCTCTCTCCGGACATCTCGCCCCGCAGCTGGACAAAAGTGTCTCTCAGGACTCTGCCTCCCCCATCCCGGATCACCACAGCCAGATACCCAGATTAAGTTACCAATTAGTTTACCAATTGGCTGCAACGAATTCGATTGGTTTGTAATTAATTCTAGTCACTGGCGCGCACGGCAGGACGGTTGGCGCCATCTCTTTGTCCTGATGACACTCAATACCAAGACGCCAGGACCCCAGGGCCCTGCACATCAATACAGCTCTCTTATTCACCTACAATGCTTCTTGCTGCAGATGAGACTGGTGCTGAAGTAGTGGAAATTGCTCTATCTATAGGATACACTAGAGCGGGGACCTGAGAAGAAGCAGACAAAGGTCCAAGTGTCTCCGAAGGTCAAATTGTATCTGTCAAACTGATACAAAGACGAGTAATATAGATGCAATGAGACAAGGAGTAAAATGTCAGACCGAATATACGCTAACATTTACTGTAAGATAACAACAGTGTAATAAAATAGTAATCCAATGTAAAATGTGTCCCGTAAGGGAAAACTGAATAATCAGATACATATAGAAGATGAGGCCGCTTCGAGATCTTCCACATACAAACCACGAAAAGGAATTCTGAAAATATGTATTACGACAGCAGCCGGCACAAAATAGGACACTTCACAGCATGAATGATGAATCAAAAAAGGATTCAGGTAAGTGATAAGCCAAGATGCTGTATAGTCAGGGAATAGGAAGACGATGCACCAGCACTACAATAGTGCCACCTACAGACGAGCAGAGGAATCACGTAATGGGAATACAGTCTGACTGCCCTAACCCCCTGACTTTTTTGACAGGTCCCTCTCCAGTGTATGATCTCTGCCAACAGTCCAAAATACCCAGACTGCTTTAAGGGTGACTTATAGATAGGAAGTGGGATTATCTGCAATAAGCAAATAGAAGGTTAAAGGTTATGCCCTAATTAATGTTTGAAAGATGCTTTTGTGTTCACATCACACAGTGACTATCATTTCTAAAAGAAACCTCATCACTATGCTTGTACATGGGGTACACCAGAGCCCCTTCTGTTTTACAGGAAGAATAATTCTGTACACCGCGCTGATCCTGCTGTCAAATGCTAAGGGAACTGTGACCTTGCTCTTTATCCAGTGTATTAAAAGTTTTCATTCACTCCGAAAGGAGAAAGAAATCTAGAAATTGAATGAGTAAGGATGCAAGGGGTTAAAGTTGATAAAGTACCACTGGATAAAGATTTAGGCCTCACTCCGTGTCATCGAGGTTCATGTAAGTGTAGCCATACATAATAAATAAAGGTCGGCCGATCTGCTGAAAATGTAACTGTATGTAGAGGAGGCAAGTGGTCGCTACTAAAGACAATGCGTATTCACTCTTCTCCACGCCCATAGTCCCGGCGTGGAGAGGAGTGAATATGCCGGCAGCTCACATCAGTGTCTGAGAGTGACAACATGCGCAGCTCAGATGCTGAAATGAGCTGCTGTATCAGAACAGTAAGCAGCGCGCGCTGGAGCAGGGGTGAGGAAGGAAGGTGAGTATAAGTTTTTATTTTTTATGTGTACAGTGATGGGGTCATACATACCAGGATTGGGATGAGGTGTCCTATACATACCAGAATTGGGGATGAGGGGCCCATGCATACCAGGATTGGGGGATGAGGGGGCCATGCATACCAGGATTGGGGGATCTGGAGGCCATGCATACCAGGGTTGGGGATGAGGAGGCCATGCATACCAGGATTGGTGATGAGGGGGGCCATGCATACCAGGATTGGGAATGAGGTGGCCATACATACCAGGATTAAGGATGAGAGGGGCCATGCATACCAGGATTGGGGATGAGGGTGCCATACATACCAGGATTGGAGATGAGGGTGCCATACATACGAGGATTGGAGATGAGGGTGCCATACATACCAGGATTGGAGATGAAGATGCCATACATACCAGGATTGGGGATGAGGGGGCCATGCATACCAGGATTGGAGATGAGGGTGACATACATACCAGGATTGGAGATGAGGGTGCCATACATACCAGGATTGGAGATGAGAGTGCCATACATACCAGGATTGGAGATGAAGGTGCCATACATACCAGGATTGGAGATGAAGGTGCCATACATACCAGGATTGGGGATGAGGGGGCCATGCATACCAGGATTGGGGATGAGGGAGCAAAGCGTACCAGGATGGGTAAATTTACCAGTAATAGCTGCATTTCCCACCCTATGCTTATACTCGGTTCAATACATTTTCCCATTTTTTTGTGGTTAAATTAGGTACCTCGGCTTATACTCGAGTATATACGGTAACTGTGGTTCATCAGATCTTTGGGAAGCGGAGTTCAATTTCCCTAGCCTCACATAGGCCTGATTACTGCTACACCTGTTCTCAATCAAGAAATGATTTAAATAGGACCTGCCTAACAAAGTGAAGTAGACCAAAAGATCTTCAAAAGCTAGACATCATGCTGCAATCCAAGGAACAAATGAGAAACAAAGTAATTGAGATATATCAGCCTGGAAAAGTTTATTAAGCCATTTCTAAAGCTTTGGGACCCCAGCGAACCACAGTGAGAGCCATTATCCACAAATGGCAAAAACATGGAACAGTGGTGAACCTTCCCAGGAGTGGCCGGCCGACCAAAATTACCCCAAGAGCGCAGCGAAGACTCATCCAAGACGTCACAAAAGACCCCACAACAACATCCAAAGATCTGCAAGCCTCACTTGCCTCAGTTAAGGTCAGTGTTCATGACTCCACCATAAGAAAAAGACTGGGCAAAAATGGCAGACTTCCAAGACAAAAACCACTGCTGAGCAAAAAGAATATAAAGGTTCATCTCAATTTTGCCAGAAAACATCTTGATGATCGCCAAGACGATTGGGAGAATACTCTGTGGACTGACGAGACAAAAGTTGAACTTTTTGGAAGGTGTATGTCCCATTACATCTTGCGTAGAAGTAACACAGCAATTCAGAAAAGGAACATCATACAAACAGTAAAATATGGTGGTGGAAGTGTGATGGTCTGGGGCTGTTTTGCTGCTTCAGGACCTGGAAGACTTGCTGTGGTAAATGGAACCATTAATTCAGCTGTCTAACAAATAGTCCTGAAGGAGAATGTCCGGCCATCTGTTCGTGATCTCAAGCTGAAGCGCACTTGGTTATGCAGCAGGACAATGATCCAAAACACACCAGCAAGTCCACCACTTAAAGAAGTTGTCCATTATATTAACCCCCCAATGTATCCCCCTGGGGCCCCTAAGGATTTTTGGAAATACCTTACGTTGCTTTTTCTGCCTGTGAGCGGCGCTATCCTTGGCCGCTCACAGGCATCACATGACCCCGCGCTGACGTCACAACAAGTGAGGCGTGACTCAGCGCTGGGGGCCCCGTAGTGGCTGCTGCGTTGTGGGCGGGGTTACCCCCCACGTCACACCCAGCATCCACCACACGCTTTCCCAATGAATGGGGAGAGGCAGAGAGCGCAGTGGATGCCGGGTGTCACATGGGGGGGTAATCCCGCCCACAGCCTGGCATCCACTGTGGAACCAGGAAGACAGAGACCCCAGGCTGCTGCCAGCACTTGTCCTGACATCAGCGGATGTCAGAGCCGGCTGCCGCCGGGGGTCATGTAATGTCTGTGAGCGGCCAGTGATAGCGCCGCTCACAGGCAGTATCTGCAACGTAAGATAATTACAAAAATCCTTAGGGGCCACGGGGGAATACATTGGGGGGGGGTAATCTAAAGTACTGGACAACCCCTTTAATGGCTTTAGAAAAACAAAATTAAGACTTTGGAGTAGCCTACTCAAAGTCCTGACCTTAATCTGATTGAGATGCTGAGGCATGACCTTAAAAAGGTGGTTCATGCTCGGAAACCCTCCAATGTGGCTGAATTACAACAATTTTGCAAAGATGAGTGGGCCAAAATTCCTCCAGAGCGTCGTAAAAGACTCATTGCCAGTTATCGCAAATTGCAGTTGTTTCTGCTAAGAGTGGCCCAACCAGTTATTGGGTTTAGTAGGCAATCACTTTTTCACACAGAGCCCTGTAGGTTTGGATTTCTTTTTCCCTTAATAATAAAGACCTTCATTTAAAAACTGCATTTTTTATTTACTTATGTTATCTTTGTCTAATAATTAAATTTGTTTTGTGATCTGAAACATTTAAGTGTGACAAACATGCAAAAGAGTAAGAAATCAGGAAGGGGGCAAACACTTTTTCACAGCACTGTATACATATAGTGCAGCCTGCACTTAAACAGGACCTATCACCAAGTCATAAGTGAGCTGTTTTTGCTTTTATTTTATTCCCCCTGCTCCCCTGAGTATTCCATTTTTTTTAAACCGCCACATGGTTCCAGAGAAATGAGCCTTATTATTTAGTGCTGATTTTTTTGGTCTTCTCCAAGAGTGCGTGGCTTATGGGATTCTCTAGAAGCGTGTCTTTAGGATCGCTGTATTAATTACCCTGTGAGCCACGCCCCTTTGTAAAGATCATAAAATTAGCACTAAATAAAAAAGCCTGTATCTCTGGAACTGTATGGCAGATCACTCAGAGGAGCAACAGGAAAAAAACCGGTGACAGGTCCTCTTTAACTAGCAGTTGGCCATTTGGCTACTATGGCATGGACTCCCGCAATGAAAAAGGCAACCTATGAAGCAAAGACGACCGCTGTCTGATTAAAGTGGTTGGCCAATTTATTTCAACAGATATGATGAAGACATGATTTTGTGGATTGTTCACAAACTGGCCCCTTATGGAGAAACGTGTGACCAAACCTGTCCTACAGTCTCATCCATTTGGAAAACACTGCACATGGGAAATATGTTTTACAATTGGAGGAGACAGATGGCCAGGTCTGGTCGCATGTTTCTCCATCAACAGGAATACTGTGAAGTCTGTGAGGACGAGGTAAACCAGTAATGATAAGTGCCTCAACATCACGGCCCCAATACATGTGTTAAAATAGAGATAGACGGCCAATCCCTTTAATCACAGGCAGAAAAAGCCCTTGGCCTGTCCTGCAGACTGGTGATAAGTGTTGATTCTGGGAAGCCCCTGTAATGAAATCACCGAAGAATTACAATCTCCATGTAAATATATTTCAGAAGATGAATCCAACCTGGGATCACAACCCTGCCGGCAGTTCTGTGACCACACATACTAAGAATTAGGGATTACCTTGCACTCCACGACACTCTGGTCGGATTCACAAGTTACATAGATTTCATCCACAGCTCTCCGGAGGTTGTCAAAGAGAAATGCCCAATATCGGGCCCGAAGATCAACTTTCCGAGGCAGCCTTGTCTTGGATGGGCTTTTGTCTTGATTTTTGTCATTTGCAGAGTTAATATTTAATTTGCAGTGCAAGGAGATATTCTGTGAAATAAAGACATGACAGCATGAAACTAAAGCTTCAGCTCACGGAAAGAAAAAACTAAACAAAAAAGAACAAATAAAGGTGAAATAGACATGTGGGAAAAAATAACACAAGTGAAAACAAGAACAACGGCCTATACTGTATGTACTAATGTTGGGCTTATTCTGTGACTTTATTTTGCAAGTAAATGACCAGACACAGAGCTGTGCACATAGAGGTCTCACAACTCACTTTTTATACTTTTCTTATTTTTCTATTAGTGTTCAACTGTACAAAAAGTCACTGATGGATTCTCAGTTAATTCAATCTGCAGCCAGCAACACACAGTACAACACAGAGGCTATAGGAGGCAAATAGTGCAAATTTATTAATGAAATCCAAATGTAAAAATTATTTTTAGCCCTGATTACATACATTTAAGTTGAAAAAAAGTCCCTAAAGGTGGACAATCCCATTAAGGTTATAGCTACAACTTTAGTTTTTTTTCAGTTTTTTTAATTTCATTTATTTTTGTAAATATTGCATAATGTGTCATCCAAATAGCGCATTATTTGTCTTTTATCCTGGAGTTTTGGACTCTAACTGGAGTATTGTCAGGAGCGCGAGTTTAGACCAATTTAGTTGTGCAAAGCATGCTGGCAATCACGTGTTCACCGGGTGATTGGATTGCTCATGCAGACATTAAAATCATCGTTCTCGGAAGCATTTCATCCTGTGTAAACAGCTCATCTGCTGCCGATAGTGATTAGATTCTATAGGCACAGAACAATTGTATTAATGATCGTTCTGTGCACATAGCCCATTCTAAACAGCCACAGATCAGCATCACATCAATGCAAAGCCATGACATCTATTTACTACTGTGCTCTACAAGCATGGAGCTATGTGCAGTGAAGTCAGTGTGTTCAGCTTATCACAACGGTGCGCAGTTTAACAAATATGTATTTACTTTGAATCCCATTTTCTTTTTCATTCCTAGTTTTTAGTTTGTGTTGTTCTTTTTTTTTTAATTGGACAAAACCAAAACTGGAGCCCATTATAAACATAAACTTGCCATTGAGTGCAATATAAGTTTATATATATAAATATATATATAGATATACATATATTCACATGTAAAGCGCCATGGAATAAATGTTGCTATAATAATAAATAATAATGCTGATATATACTTGTTATACATGCTGTGTGCATATATGTGTGTGTATGTATGTATATTTATAGATAGATAGATAGATAGACACACTCTGCTCAAAAAAAAATAAAGGGAACACTCAAATAACACATCCTAGATCTGAATGAATGAAATATTCTCATTGAATATTTTGTTCTGTACAAAGCTGAATGTGCTGACAACAAAATCACACGAAAATCATCAATGGAAATCAAATTTATTAACCAATGGAGGCCTGGATTTGGAGTCACCCCCAAAATAAAAGTGGAAAAACACACTACAGGCTGATCCAACTTTGATGTAATGTCCTCAAAACAAGTCAAAATGACGCTCAGTATTGTGTGTGGCCTCCACGTGCCTGTATGTAGGGTCCTGTTGCTGGGTTGTTGCCCTCCTACGGCCCCCTCCACGTCTCCTAGTGTACTGGCCTGTCTCCTGGTAGCGCCTCCAGCCTCTGGACACTACGCTGACAGACACAGCAAACCTTCTTGCCACAGCTCGCATTGATGTGTCATCCTGGATGAGCTGCACTACCTGAGCAACTTCTGTGGGTTGTAGAGTCCGTCTCATGCTACCACGAGTGTGAAAGCACAACCAACATTCAAAAGTGACCAAAACATCAGCCAGAAAGCACTGGTACTGAGATGTGGTCTGTGGTCCCCACCTGCAGAACCACTCCTTTATTGAGGGTGTCTTGATAATTGCCAATAATTTCCATCTATTGTCTATTCCATTTGCACAACAGCATGTGAAATTGATTGTCAATCAGTGTTGCCTCCTAAGTGGTCAGTTTGATTTCACAGAAGTTTGATTTACTTGAAGTTATATTCTGTTGTTTAAGTGTTCCCTTTATTTTTTGAGCAGTGCATATATATTATATATATATATATATATATATATATATATATATATATATATATATATATATATATATATACACACATACACACACACTGGACTTTTTGCTGGGTACATGCAGACATGTAAGCACAGCTGGCAATCACTGATAGCAGCACTAATTGGACTAGTGACTGACCAAAGCGGTCACGTCTTACCGTCTGGAACAGGAAGCACAAAGAACAGTAAAACAAGCAACATTGGTAGAGGAGCAGCGTGGGATTGCTAAGGTGAGTATACTTTTCTTTTTAATATTTTGAAGCATCTTGGACTTATAGGAGGTATTCCCATCTCCAAGATCCTATCCCAATATGTAGTAGGTGTAATAATAATAATATTAGCAAATACATCCAATTAGAAATGTAGTATAGTTCTTCTGATTCGCTATGTTGCTTTCTCCATGTGAAAGGAATTGCAGTAGCTTAGTTTTCCATGGTTACGACCACTTACAACTAACTTTCACTATATGAGTAGTTGTAACCATGGATACCTAAGCTACTTCAATGCCCTGCACATGGAGAAAGTGACATAGCAAATCAGAAGAACTACAATACATTTCTAATTGGATGTATTTGCTAATATTATTATTACACCTACTACATATTGGGATAGGATCTTGGAGATGGGAATACCCCTTTAATGGGTGGACATATGCCTTTAACATTAACTTAAAGAAGCCCTCCCATCTATATTTTTTCGTTAAGTGTGTTTATGTGAATGTAATGTAGTGTGAGTGTATTAATATACTCACCTACCACTGCTCTCTTCAGGATCCAGTGTCGTTCTGCTCCTCTTCTCAGTGACTCTCCAGCTCACGTTGAGCTCTGCGTGACCCCAAAGTGGCTTTTACCATGTATGCCTATGGAGCATCAGAACAACCCCCATAGGCTTCATTGTAAGAGAGACTTCCGGCTCATGCACAGAGCACAGGGTGAGCCGGCTAGTCACAACTGCGTTGACGTCACTGTGAAGAGGAGCAGTACGGTGCTGGATCCCAGAGAGATGGGTGGTAGGCGAGTATATTAATACACCCATACTACATTACATAAACATATAAGCACATCTAATACAAAAAATATAGATGGGAGTGCTTCTTTAAGTTAATGTTAAATACTTTTTTCACACATAGTTCACTAATATTTGTAGCTTAAAAAAAAATTAAATAAACTATACACCTAAATTTCCCCAAATTCAGGATGATAATTAATAATTTATTATAATCACATAAACTAGACAGGATAAGGTAAAATATGGTGGAGGTCAGGCTCTGTTCTTTTATTAACACTTTAATTCCTTCAGAAATAGAAATTTGTCTTCAGGGAAAGAATTATCACGACTCCCACAGAGTCAACATTTCCTAAAGAGATTGAGGAATAAACTTCTGTTGTGATGATTTATCCCCTCTGGATTAATGAATGTAAAATAAACGTGCTTATCTCGGGCAGCCATGAAATATCATAAACAGTTCTCTCATTTCAATTAATCTTCCTTGCCTGAGATTATGGGTCTATCAACAACTCCGAGAACTCCCAGCGTCGGCTTCCTGCTGGAAGAATGAGTGATGAGCCCACTAATGCACCGCTAAGTAAGGCCGGGGCTTGTTATGCCAGCGCAGCAAATAACTGCTGCCTGCAATGCTGCCTTCTGTTTACTGCACGAAAGACTCCATTTAACCCTCCACCAGCAGCATGGAAGGAAGAAAAGGTCACTAGCACCACATTGAATGCAGTTTGAGTTAGGCTAAGTTTCCACAATGAGTATTTGGCGAGTTTTTGATGCTGCACATATTTGCACCAACTACCAAAAGTAGGTTACTTGCGTTTTTGGGTGTGTTTTTTTACATGCATTTTTTCATGTTTTAAACAAAGCTGCTTTATTTTGAAAACTTCCTGTTACTTACACTTAAAGGGGTATTCCCATCTCCAAGATACTATCCCAATATGTAGTAGGTGTATTAATAATGATATTAGCAAATACCTCCAATTAGAAATGTAGTATAGTTCTTCTGATTTGCTATGTCACTTACCCCATGTGCAGGGCATTGCAGTAGCTAAGGTATCCATGGTTACGACTACTCGTGGTGACAGTTAGTTAGTTGTTGTTGGTTGTAACCATGGACACCTAAGCTAATGCAATGCCCTGCACATAGGGTAAGAAACATAGCAAATCAGAAGAAATGTATCACATTTATAATTGGAAGTGTTTGCTAATATTATTATTATACTTATTACATATTGGGATAGGATCTTGGAGATAGGAATACTCCTTTCATAAAACTTTATTGATACAGTTATATGCTTTCACTGTTTCTTCGCTGCGGAAATGCACTAAAAAAACATATAGTTTTTACCTGCGGATTTTCCACATCTCACTCAAGTCTATGGGGAAAATGCACAAATAAAATGCATATTTACCGCAAGAGGAACGGACATGTTACAGATTATAAATCCCACACACATTACTGGAACTGGGATACACAAAAATACGCAGCGGAAGAAAAAGCACCAAATACTCATCGTGGGAACCTAAATTCTTTCAATTGAGGAGTTATCCAGGACGAAGTAAATTTTTTACTACAGACCTAAGAAGTAACAGGCAGGTAGTTGCTACCTACCTGTTGTTGCGCCCAGCATAGAGTGGTCACAGACCGCTCCTGCCAGCGATTCCCCAGCTTCCGCTGACATCACGTCGACAGAGCAGCGGCTTCGCTTTCACTCTACTCTGCTGACGGTGCGTGACTACCGACATCATGCTCCCTATAGCCTAACTGCAGGAAGCCAGCGGTCAATCAGTCATGACTACCAATGATATATGCTTAGAAACTCTTAATTTGAGCAATATGAGTAGATACACACCGGCTGTAAGATTGATTACTGAAAAAAATACCCTACAGACATGCAGGTTCTTATGCAGATTTGTGATGGAATTACTTTATTTTTCACTCTTTGCAAAAAAAAAAAGTGACATTCGCTGCAATTTGGTAGTCTTTCTATGCACGTCTGAATCTGCATCAAAATCCACATGTAAGACAAGCAGATTTAAAGGCGGATTTCTCAGTGACAAAAAAAACCAAGGAGAATGTAGATCCACCCTGAGAAAATAAATTTGTCCAATACAAATACCCAGAAGGCAGGTTGTATCGGTTAATAATATGTGAATATGGTGACCCCATTCGGATGGAAATTTAAGAAGAAATTTCATTGCAGTTATTCATTGGGGGGGGGGTTCTCTAAAGCTGGTCATACACGTATGTGAACATGTAATATTTTCCATATGGAAAATGATGTCATAATAAAAAGTTGCCATATAATAGGGGCCTCTGATGTGGCCTTTGGCTCCAATAGACGGTGGCTAGCCGTATGAGGCCTCTTTCCATTACAACAATACTATATAACGTACAGTGAAGGGAACAGGCTAAGCATTGGAGATCCCATGCGAGCCCTGAGCTGACGTACATAAAATACAATACAAAAATTACCGGTTTAGGAGGTTTGTGTGCTCCATGGATTCCTCTCTTAGGTTTTCCATATGGCCACTTGGCTTTCCCTGTGAAGAAGAAAGATCATGTAAGTTGTTTTCACGTCTGTCTTTGCATAGTACAGATTATATGGAATGGCCCTTGAAGACATTTTAGCGCTCAGATACCTCACCTTCTATATCAATTTGTCATCTTTCAAGTGAAAAAAGTTTATGTAATCTTTTGATTCTCGATGTAGACAGACTTGGCCCTGTAGCCTGTGCAATGAAAGCGTTATTTTGGTAACTTAAAGGGGTAATCCAGATCCGCTCATTTCTGAGTCAGGAAGTGAGTCAGGCCTGTGACATCACGTGTACAGATTACAGACCTCTTGTGCAAGCGAGACAGCAAATATCTGAAGACGTGACGTCACCAGTCCCACTCACTTCACAATAAGGAGGTGAGTGAAGCTGGATTACCCCTTTAAACCAGTATGCTAATACAGTCCTGTGATAGCAGTTTACAGCTTTACAGTGGCCTTATCGAACTTAGAAAGCAATATGCCAAAGATGGTTACTGACTTCTATAGGAGAGTTTTCCAGGCATGCTCTGTGATTTGTGCAGGAAAGGGGAGGAGGTGAGCTGTAACCATCACCTATTGTGAATGGGGGATCCTGTGTTATTTATGTAAAGACGTTACTTTTCACTGCAATCCCGCATGTGATGATAATGAGATGACTGCTGAGAAGTGATCCTTACAGAACAGGATGTGTCAGCCTACTGTGAAGCTCAGTTGTCAGAGTGAACACTTAAAAGATTTCAGGAATCTTTTCAAATACAGATGAGATGAAAGTGTAGTAAAAACATAAACATTTAAAAAAAGATCTTTAACATAAAAATGTATTCAAACAATAGGTCATTATATGACGACACGTTCCCTGTAACCTCTTGGTTTTGGCACATTTTGTGGATGTTATTGTGTGACTGTCACACGGAGAAGCGGTAGAGTTAGTCCACATACTAACAAGCGTTGTGCAGTGTTTTCTTTCTTTTTAAGCTGTGGCTCTTTGACACACTTCTAACTCCAAATGTAAATAAGGGACAAAAAATACATATACTAGAGATATAAGAAACACAATCATGTAGAATGACAACAGGTTCTAGGGCTCTACATCACCCCGTCCGGTGGTAAGCGCGGAGCTGCAGGCAGCAGAGCCCCTGTGATGGTTTATTCATGGCTGTACAGTACAAAGCATATTGATTGCCCAGAGATGTATTCCATTTTGTGCATTGATTTTGGATTCTCTTTCCGTGTAACCTGACCACTGACAGCCCCCTGGAAGGAGATGTGTTTCCCATAATCAATATGTGACCCAGATCTTGGGCACTTCCAGTGCTGAGGTAACAGCACAATATACAAGAGGAGTCCGTACTGCCTTCTTATGTTGCTTTATTATAACCTACTTCTCTCCATCACATTTCTTTATTTTTAAGATTGGGCAGGCAACATAATGAGAATTCCCAACAATGTATTGTAATCACTGTGCAAGCTCCACACAGGAATGAACCGGAATTTTCAGACTATAAAACGCATCTAAGGTTTAGACAGCAAAAAATAGGAAAAACATTTTTCCTATTAATTAAAACTTCCCTGCTGGTGTAAAGTGGAGGGATTATTACATTAAAGGGGTTGTCCGGTACTTTTAAAAAAATGCCAGTGTGTTTTAATGATAAATACAAGCTTCTTTCTAATTACCTTGCGCTGCTGATACTTTTAATGTTAAAGGGTAGAATAGGGAGGTAATAAATCTATTGTTAGTCTCTCTGCAGTGTTATATACACACACAACACAGCTCTGCCATATAAACACAAAGATCTCTGCTACATTCACACATAAACACACAGCACTGCTATACATGCACTGCAGGGATTCACTCTCTCTGGTAGGCATTAGGCCTTAGGTAGCATTCATACAGTAAATGCAGTTTTGGCCCAAACACGTGCAGTTTTTATTGCTCTCCACAGGATGCACAGCACCAAAATCAAACTCATGGGGCGTGGCCTGAGCTCAACTGATGTAGGAAGCAGGAGAGTTGAGCTCCATGCCGACAACCAATTCAACGCTACTATAACGCGATTTGAGGGAAGAAATCCCTAAAGCTCCTACAGAATTCGCTTGGGGACCGTCTCAGGAGTATTTTGAGACCTTCCCTGTGAAAATCAACAAAAAATTGAAGAAGTTATATTCTTCTGAAGCAGGCAGCTGCATTTTCCCACCACAGGGAGTACAGCTCAAGTCCCCAAGTGAGAAGGAGGAAGGTGACATCTTCACAGGTGCCATTACTAAGCAGCACCCCACTACAGACCCTCATCCCACCTGAGACCCTTGGATTCCGAAGCGGAGGGTCGCAGCTCCACACAGTGAAGTCCGGAGGTGAAGCTCCAGCACCACTGAGGAGAGGACAGCGAGGACTGAGCGGAGGGAGCGGTGCGGACGACGGAACAGCGGAGACTACCACAGGCTAGTACAGTCCCCCTCAACCCGTTCCGCCATACCCGGTGTACGTGGGAACCACCCATTAGCAGTGAACTGTGCGGGGGATTACAGTCCAGTAATACCGGCCGGCGTCGCAGATTTGATCTGCGACATCGCTCCGCCCCCACCCCAGCGTAGCAGCTGCGTCGCGTATGCGAATAATCCCATACAAGCCTGTGCCACCTTTATCACCTTCGCGTTGCAGACAGGCCTCTTGGGGGGTTAAAAAGCAAACGCGGAGTGCATGAATCGTCCCAGTCCAGCCCTAAGACTAAGACTTATCTGCAAGCTGTAACAGGCTCATAACACGTGACTCAGTCGCTTCCGTTCTCGCTTCCGGAAAACAAATTGAATCTGATAGCCGGGACTGTAGATCACAACTGCGTGCTATATCATAAAGTGACATTATCTTTGAGTCGCAGTTGCGTCTTCCAATTTGTATACAGTGTCATACCTGAGTGGTGATTACGGTGAACGCAAAACTCTACTGCGTCCTGTGACACATTGCATCTGCGTGTCGCAACTGCGTCCTCCCAAGCACTTACAGTGTTACATCTGATCGCTGGCCACTGCGATCGCAAAACTCAACTGCGTCCTGTGACACATCGCATCTGCGGGTCACAACTGCGTCCCTCCAAAGACTCAACGTCACACCTGATCGCTAACAGCACTAAGTGCAGAGCCTAACTGCGTCCTGCAACACAGATTGGAAACGCGAAACGCAACAGCGTTCCTAACTGCATCTGTCGCACTACATCCGACTGCTATCATCTCTGAACACAAGGCACAACTGCGTACAGATTCTCTGACATAAACTGTTCGACACAGTTGCGACCTTCTCGTTCTTGGCACAGCAATCCAATACTACTGAAGTCTCAAACAAACCCTGACTGGAAATTTATCAAAGCACGCCCTAGCTGATATCGTCAACCATGAGTTCCACTAAGAAAAATGCCACCGCAGGAAGCAAACCTTCTACCTCAACAACCAAGTCCAAAAATTCAAATGAGAAAAATCCTCAATACCACACATACTGCAATCCCCTGGAAGATTCTCCAAGCCAGGTAAGCCCTCTCAAGTCCAGGTCTCCCCTCAAAAGAGACGAAAAACTAACCTCAAGAAAAAACTACCAAAAAGAATCCACACAAGCTGCATCCCAAAATCCCCTTCCCTCTAGCTCGTCCCTACCAATAGATGCAAACAAGGATCACCCTCCTTCAACTACAACTAATAAACTGAATTTCGAGGGAATGGACACATCCATCTCTCATAAGAGACAGAAACCAGAAAGCTGGGGTCACAAGGGCCCTACAGATGGGGCTTCCCACTAAAACTACTAGTTTTTCACAAAGGGAAAACTATCGTTCTTTTCTCCCCAGAGGAAGGACGTAATTTTTGTTGCCTCTCTGAAGGATGATACCTCATTTAAAGACCCTCCTCTCTACCAGAGGGACAATCGCTGAACTCCCGGATTACCTTTACCTTTTCCAAAACTTGCTGATTCCATTAAAGCTGTAGTTTCCTTCACTGTTTTTTGAAGGATCTTACGTCATGTTATAATTATATAACTTTTTTGCCATATGGTTAATAGGTATTATGTTATGTTTTATATACTATTTGTATGCAATCCTAACTGGACTCCTCATACTGGGATTTTCTCTTCCAGCAACTTGGTTGCTCTACATCGGACAATATCACTAACTTTTTCCCCAGAAAAAAAACCCTACGGACTAGTAGGTATTCCCTGGAGGTTTGTTTACGAGTCGTGAAGTGTAATTATTCATTCTGATTCTCACAAACGTTTTAAAAGTTGTATTGTTGCTCTTATTTGATTTGTCTTTGCATAAGTGATCTATTCACACATTTTATGACACAAATATAAAAGTTCACCTGTGTAGTCATTTAAATAATTTCTACACATTTCCTGATTCCAACTCTCAGACTTTACACACCTTTTCCAACCTAGTACAAACGTACTCAAGAATGAGTATTAAAATATCATCATACAATGTTAAGGGGCTCAACAGCCCAAATAAAAGATTCTCCCTCTGGAAAGAAATCAACTCCCAAAAAGCCGTCATTATCTGTCTGCAAGAGACAAAGTTCTCTGAATCTAACCATCCCAAATTCAGCCATAAAAACTTCAACAATATTTTTGAATCCACAAACAAGAAGAAAAAGAAGGCCGAGGTCGCCACTTTAATCAACAACACCGTCCCCTTTAAACTTGAAGAGGAGGTTACTGATACAAATGGTAGATATCATATTCTTGTTTGTGGAATCAACAACCAAATTTGCACAATTGTAAATGTCTATGCCCCCAACAAAGGACAAAGTTTTCTTAATAAGATAATGAAAAAGATTTCTAAAATTAGAAAGGGGGAACTAATTATACTAGGTGACTTCAACATGGTCCCTGACAGTCGTATGGACTCCTCATCTCCCAAAAGATGTCTGTCTGCTTCCCTAAACCCGTGGCTAACAAAGAACGAGCTGTTTGATGCCTTTAGGTGTATCAACACCACTTCAAAGGAGTACACGTTCTTTTCAGACGTCCACCAGACAGCTTCCAGAATCGACCTTATACTAACTGACGTCTTTTCCATCTCAAAAATTGAAAAAATCTCAATTCTTCCAAAAAGTATTTCTGACCACTCCCCCTTGTTGGGAGAAATTAGGCTAGGCCCATCCCTCACAAATAATTCTCTCTGGTAATGCAACCCTACCCTTGTCTGTTCACCAGAGTACAGAGCTATAATTGAGGAAAATATAAAACAATATTTCACAGAAAACGAAGATGAAACCATCAGCCCATTTACATACTGGAATGCCCATAAAGCAGTCCTCAGAGGGACATTGATGAAATTGTCATCCTCCATCAAAAAGAAAAATAGAGCAAAAATTACGGAACTCCAATCCCAAATTAGATATAAAGAAGAAATTCAAACTAACACTAACCCACCATCTCAAAAAATCAGCCAAGAAATCAACAACTTAAGAGTAGAACTCAAAAAAGAAATATTCGCCCCCTTCGATTCTTTAGTTAAGAACTCAAAATTTAAAATATATGCCTCCTTGAATAAACCGACTAAATTTATGATGAACCGCATCAAGAAAAAGAGGATACACAATAGAATTGATAAAGTTTTAACGGAGGATGGCACATTTAAATACCACCCCAAAGAGATACTCTCGACTTTCGCGAAATATTATCATAAACTATATAACATCAATACAGACGATTCTGTACCAAAGCCCAATAAAGAATTAATCAACAAATTTCTTTCCTCAATTAAATTACCCCAAGCCAGCCACCTCTAACCACCTCTCTAGCCCAAGAAAAATAACTAATGGAACCAGGCAGGGTTGCCCCCTTTCACCTTTGTTGTTTGTCTTAGCAATTGAACCCCTCGCACAGAAAATTAGGGAAAACCAAAACATAAAAGGCATACAATAAAGAATTAATCAACAAATTTCTTTCCTCAATTAAATTACCCCAAGCCAGCAACCAAGATTTAGAACTCTTATCATCCCCTTTTACAGGAAAAGAGATATCCGAGGCAATAACACAATTAAAACCACATAAATCCCCAGGCCCCGATGGTTTTACCAATGAATATTTTAAAACTTTCGAACCTATTCTAACCCCACACCTTACCCAAGTATTCAATAAGGCAGCGTCCCAGGGTTCATTCCCAGCCGAAATGCTGGAGGCCACAATCATATTAATTCCTAAATCTAAAAATAATTTGGAGGACGTCAAAAACTTCAGGCCTATCTCCCTCATAAATACTGATGTTAAATTATACGCCAAAGTGCTGGCAAATAGATTAAAATCTATACTACCTACATTAATAAATACCGATCAAATCGGCTTTGTCGAAAAAAGACAGTCTACAGATGGAACCAGACGCCTCATTAATATCATCAAATTATTGAACTCATCAAAAATCCCTTCAATACTCCTGACACTAGATGCCGAAAAAACGTTTGACCGTCTCAATTGGCTATATTTAAAACTCGAAACGAAATTTGGTTTCAATGAAAAAATCTTGTCTTCCATTTTAGCTCTGTACTCTAACCCCTCGGCCAAAATATACGCCAATAACCACCTCTCTAGCCCAAGAAAAATAACTAATGGAACCAGGCAGGGTTGCCCCCTTTCACCTTTGTTGTTTGTCTTAGCAATTGAACACCTCGCACAGAAAATTAGGGAAAACCAAAACATAAAAGGCATACAAGCAGGCTCCCGCCAATTTAGAATTAATTTGTTCGCAGATGATATCCTATTAACATTAGCTGATCCTCTCAGTTCCATCACAGAGGTAACAAATACCCTGGAAAAATTCTCGGAAATTTCGTATTTTAAGATAAACAACAATAAATCAAAAATAATCCAACTCAACTTAAGCAACAATATAATAAATAAAATAAAAAAAAGACTTTAATTACGATTGGGAAGAGGAGGAATTCACATACCTAGGAATCATCATTACAAAAAATATAAACTCAATCATCACCAAAAACATGGATTCAATTGTAGAAACAATAAATAAAGACACACATTACTACAACGACAAAGGCTTATCGTGGTTAGGCAAGTCACTAATCCTAAAAACATTTGTTCTACCTAAAATCTTATATGTGCTGAGAAACCTTCCCTTAATCATTCCCTCCTCATATTTAACCAAATTACAATACCTTATCAATTCATTCATTTGGAGCGGTAAAAAAGCGAGGACCCCGACAGCTTTGCTATATAAAAGCAAAACTAACGGCGGCATAGGACTAATCAACGTGAACTCATACTACTTAGCTAATATAATAAAACAAAGTCAATACTGGTTTTACCAAAAACACCCTCCAGCATGGATAGAATTGGAGACATTGCTTTACGGTAACCTCCCCCCTCAAAATTTACTCCTTAACAAATTTTACAAGAAATCCCACTATACTCCATCCCACCCTATCTTCCAAGCTGCCTTATTTGCATGGGGAAAATTCACTAATCTCAATAGAAACAAAAACAATTCCAATTACTCACTGAATTTCCCTCTTTCATATATAGCAGCATTTTATAACCACCCGTTTCCTTCTCACTGGCCTTCCATAGGCATAACCAAAATTAAGGACATTTTTAATGGTAGCAACTTTATCCCCTTCACAGAACTAAAATCCAAATTCAAACTGGCATCGGATGAATTCTTCTACTACTCAATGACTAAGGACCTGATTATGTTATTTCTTTCCAACAGAAAATCACTGTCTGAAGCCTCTATAAACCTACTCTGTAATACAAATCATAATATCTTCTGGAGTCTGAAGTATATTTATACTTGCTTTAACAAAGATGTACTCTCAAATAAAACCACATTTATGAAAAAATGGGAAGCATACCTAAATACATCTTTTACTTTAGAAATGTGGGAAAACGCCCTCTGCTCATCATACTCATCTAACATCTGCATGGCGCTTCATGAGGGATACTGTAAAACTCTATCACGTTGGTACTATACCCCCTTAAGGCTCTCGCATATTGACCCCAACAATTCTCCTCTTTGTTGGAGGAACTGTGGGCAAATCGGAGACCTGATACATATTTTCTGGAAATGCCCCAAAATAAAAAGAATTTGGGCCCAGACGTCTAAACTAATTAACAGTCTGACTAGTCAAGAAATCGCCCTTACACCCCAGAAAGCTCTTTTATCTTAAGAGTTGGAATCATTAACCTCACATACTAGATACCTCATTATTCACATATGTCTGGTAATAAAAAATTCAATTGCATACAACTGGAAGAAACCAGAACCTCCACGTTTCTTTGAACTTTTAGGTAGAATCTCACTCCATAAATCATATGAGTTCAGGTACGCATCAAGCATAAACGGCTCAACAAGAAACCTAAAAAAAATGGTCGTTATGGTCCAAAAAATTCCCTGATTAAGGGGAATTCAAAGAAACCAGATAACTTTCATTCCCAAATCTCTTTCACACATGTTTAACATGCTTTTCATTGTGTCATTGTTAAATATATTCGTTTTTTACTTGTTTTGTTCTGTTTTGATATGTTTTATCTTGGATAAACTGTGTTAATACACTTGACTATCCTCCTTCCCCATCCACTTTTCCTTTCCCTCTCCCTTCCCCTTTCCCTTACGAACCATGTTCGAGTTCGTGTTCAAATTTTGATAAAATTCAATAAAAATATTGTGAAACAAAATCAAACTCATGAACATAAATCCCTAGCCTTGTCCAGGTGCTAACTAAACAGAACAGACCCTGGCAACTCATACACGATTAGGCTAGCCCCAGCTCAGTCATACAAAACAGCTTTTGTCGATAGCAACTACTGATACTTGCTGTTCTCTGCACAAGGCCTGTGCAGTCTCTTCTCAGAGAGGGATTCTGTCCGGTTTCTCTCTTCAGCTGCAAGACACATCCAGTCTGGTCAGCTTCCCTGAGCTGACTGACTTAGATGAACACCAAGCCTGTTTATATGCAAAGCTAGCCATCTGTACTAAACAAAGCCTGCAGAGCTCGTATTTAACCCTAGCCTACCTGGCATTGCTACAGCACATATAGATGCACAGCTCTGCTATATATGGATGTATTGACACACACAGCTCTGCTATATGTACATATAAATAAGTACTGGATGCAAACATGTGCCAATTGTTCCGCGCACCTCCATGTTCAAAAAGGATGCACTGTCCAGTTCACTGTTATACATTTATTCCAAAGCTAATTTAGATCTATACATGCGGATTTTATGCGGTTCAATGCAAGTCAATGGGAGCGATTTTGCCGTGAAATCGCGCCCAAATTGGTTGTGCTGCGGATTTTTCCACAATGATAATCCGCAGCGGAAATTTCGTTGGGAAACATGGCAGACATCTTAACAAGCGATTTTAATGTGTCTCTGCGGCGGAAATGCCACTGCGGAAACACATTAAATCCGCATCGTGGGCACACATCCTTAGTTAGCTAGTTGTAACTTAGTTAGTGGTCGTAACTTAATTTGCTGTTATTATTATTACACCTATTACATATACATATTGGTATAGGATCTTGGAGCTGGGAATACTCTTTTAAGTCCAAGTGGGCATTACCAGCAACACTAAAGAGAAAGCACACGCTCCGCAATAGCTTACTCCTGTGTGAGATGTAATGTCAGACAGTCTGATATCACGGCAGAGTGATTATAAGTGGTTGCAAGCACAGGAAACCTGAGTGCCAGTACTGACATCTGAGTTTTATCCTCTCTCAGTCCATGTGAGGGTGGGGCACCACAGCTGAGTTTAGCTGTGTCACATTACAAAGCCTTCTATCAGCTCTCCTCCACTTACAGCACGGTCACCTCTCCTGTACTGCCTTACCAGAGGCAAATGTGTAAGTAATCTCACTTAATAATGCTGGATCCTAACTTAATTTGGAGGCCTTTAGGAGATTTGGAGGCATGCTTGATAAAAATTTCATTTAAGATTCTATCAAAGAAAGGCACACCTTGTTGCATCTGATGGGCTCTCATGAATTGGCCAAATTGGGCACTAAGTACCTTCATTTTATAAGTATACTCCTTATAGCAGCAATGTTTGCATACTTCTTAGCGCTTACACATGGCTGCTGTATTCTTTTGTTAGTAATCACAAGTATGTCCTTTGTGATAAACTTGTAATCACTCCGCAGTGAGATCAGGCAAGTTAAGCACAACAGACATAAGTGTGATTATTGACAGCTTTCAGCTATGTCTGATCACTTATGTCTAATATGCTCACAGCAACTTGTGCTCACAGCTTTGCAGTATGATCAGGCTGTCTGTCATTATATGTCTCTCACAGGAGTAGCCTGTTCTAAGCTATGCTGGTGGCGTCTTCTTCTATCCCTTTAGTGTTGCTGCCTGCTTATGGCTGGTCTTAGTGATACAGGGGGAAGAAGTAAACTCCCACAGTGAAAACTGATCACACCCAGTTAGACTTAAAACATAACTTATTAGCTACCAAATACTCGGATTGCTAATATCTCCGCAACAGAGAGGTGAAATAAAAAAAAAAAAATCACAAAAGAAAACCATAATTTTATTCTGCTTCGCAGCCACTATTACACTAAATGTCCAGCTCAATGTGAAAAATTTGGTGAAATGTTCTATTTAAGCATATTGTGGTTTCAACCTGCAAAAATGTTGTATAACCTATGGCTGGCTGATTTATACTTTATGCACATTGATAGAGGCAGTTCACATTTATACTATTCGCAAACTGGAGGCATTACAGTGGAAAATTAAAATTTGTCAATGCAGGAAATGACAAGGCATGAGTAAGATACACTTACAAAATTGGAAGATTAGATCACATACCTTATAACCCACAGAAGGATTCAACAACCACTAGCTGAAAGGAAGGATATCTACAGGTGCTTCTCACAAAATTAGAATATCATCAAAAAGTTAATTTATTTCAGTTCTTCAATACAAAAAGTGATCTATTTCAAGTGTTTATTTCTGTTAATGTTGATGATTATGGCATACAGCCAATGAAAACACAAGAGTCATTATCTCAGTAAATTAGAATAATTAACAAAAAACACCTGCAAAGGCTTCCTAAGAGTTTAAAAATGTCCCTTAGTCTGTTTCAGTAGGCTCCACAATCATGGGGAAGACTGCTGACTTGACAGATGTCCAGAAGGCAGTCATTGACACACTCCACAAGGAGGGTATGCAAAAAAAGGTCATTGCTAAAGAAGCTGGCTGTTCACAGTGTGCTGTATCCAAGCATATTAATGGAAAGTTGAATGGAAGGAAAAAGTGTGGTAGAAAAAGGTGTACAAGCAACCGGGATAACCACAGCCTTGAAAGGATTGTTAAGAAAAGGCCATTCAAAAATTTGGGGGAGATTCACAAGGAGTGGACTGCTGCTGGAGTCATTGCTTCAAGAGTCACCACACACAGACATATCCAGGACATGGGCTAAAAGTGTCGCATTCCTTGTGTCAAGCCACTCATGACTAATAGACAATGCCAGAAGCGTCTTCTCTGGGCCAAGGAGAAAAAGACCTAGACTGTTGTTCGGTGCTCCAAGGTGTTGTTTTCAGATGAAAGTAAATTTTGCATTTCATGTGGAAATCAAGGTCCCAGCGTCTGGAGGAAGAGTGGAGAGGCCACAATCCAAGCTGCTTGAGGTCTAGTGTTAAGTTTCCACAATCAGTGATGGTTTGGGGAGCCATGTCATCTGCTGGTGTAGGTCCACTGTGTTTTATCAAGACCAAAGTCAGCGCAGCCATCTACCAGGAAATTTTAGAGCGCTTCATGCTTCCCTCTGCCGACAAGCTTTTTGGAGATGGAAATTTCATCCTCCAGCAGGACTTTGTACCTGTCCACACTGCCAAAAGTACCAATACCTGGTTTAAAGACAACAGTATCACTGTGCTTGATTGGCCAGCGAATTCGACTGACATTAACCCCATAGAGAATCTATGGGGTATGGTCAAGAGAAAGATGAGAGACACCAGACCCAACAATCCAGACGAGCTGAAGGCTGCTATCAAAGTAACCTGGGCTTCCATAACACCTCAGCAGTGCCACAGGCTGATCGCCTCCATGCCACGCCGCATTGATGCAGTAATTGATGCAAAAGGAGCCCCGACCAAGTATTGAGTGCATTTACTGAACATACATTTCGGATTTTAAAAACATTTTTCAAGCTGTTGTTATAAAGAGTTCTAATTTACTGAGATAATGACTTTTGTGTTTTCATTGGCTGTAAGCCATAATCATCAACATTAACAGAAATAAACACTTGAAATAGATCACTCTGTTTGTAATGACTCTATATAATATATGAGTTTCACTTTTAGTATTGAAGAACTGAAATAAATTAACTTTTTGATGATATTCTAAATTTGTGAGAAGCACCTGTAAGGCCTTGTGCACACTGCATATGAACCCCATATTTGGTGTATAAGCCAGGACAAAATCCATAGCGTCCCATTAACACTTGTAGAGGACAAGTGTTATTGGCTTCCACTGGGATAGTAAACATTGGTATATTTATTTCTCCATTGTATAAAAGCAAACAGATCTTTTCTATACAATGGGCTATCAAAATAAAAGCTATACTACACATTATGCTTTCCTTCATATATGCCCCTTTAGTGGGATATTGTTTAGAAATTTGTACTAAAAATGTCAATAGATATGTAAAATAGATACTTGATTTGAGCAAAAGGATAGGCAGGACCCTGGGTCAGCGACCATGTCAGTATTCTGTGATGGCTAGATTAGCTCTATCATGGTGAAACGTGCATGACGTCGTTACAGACCTACTAACTAAACAAGGTACAAGGGATGCTGACAGGTAGGAGAAGGTTCACAGGGCTATGGTCCTTTTTGCTCAAATCTACCAGATATACATACAGAATATGTTTGAATCCACTTTGAAGAATTTTCCTATGTTATACATAATGGCATATCCACAAGATAAGTCATTAATGCCAGATAAGTGGTAAATTCAGGTCCGGGACCCCACAAAACTGAGTTCTGCAACCTGAGGTAGAGGGTAGGAATACCATGAAGGCGGGCTGTGAATGAAAAAATGGCTAACATATATGCAGATTTCTCCATTGAAGTCTATAGAGAAAGCAAGCTTGGCTGTTTCTTAATATTCTAAAAACTTCCATAAAGTAAAGCGCCATGGAATGAATGGCGCTTTAATAATAAATAATAATAATAATAATAATAATAAAGAGAGCGGCTATCCCAGAACCCAAATTGTACAATTTTGGAAGCACCTTCATTTTCTTTGCTCTCCAGAGGGACACTCCAGGCTATCAAGTTCCTTGCAGTCCGCCCTTCTTCAGCCACAATCTTCCGAACTTTGTCATGGCTGTTAGATCTTTGAAACGAAGCCTGAAAATGAGTGAGAAAAACACAGCAATCTTATAAAAAGTCGCATAGAAAGAACTAGGCAGAAGACACAACTTGTGTTTTACCTGTGATCCAGCTACATAGCCAGTACACATTGGGTTAACATTGGCTCTTGCATATCAAGCTTTAGACTGGGCTGATAAGACAAATGTATTCTGCAGGTTCAACAGTCAGAAATCAGGAGCAAAGGTCCATGTACTGATTGCACAGAGATCTCTGCTGCTACCAATGCACATGCAGGTTTGTTCTCAATAAGGAGTAAATGCCAACATATACAGTTGGTACGGAAAGTATTCAGACCCCTTTAAATTTTTCACTCTTTGTTTCATTGCAGCCATTTGGTAAATTCTAAAAAGTTCATTTTTTTTCTCATTAAAGTACACTCTGCACCCCATCTTGACTGAAAAAAACAGAAATATAGACATTTTTGCAAATTTATTAAAAAAGAAAAACTGAAATATCACATGGTCATAAGTATTCAGACCCTTTGCTCAGTATTGAGTAGAAGCACCCTTTTGAGCTAGTACAGCCATGAGTCTTCTTGGGAATGATGCAACAAGTTTTTCACACCTGGATTTGGGGATCCTCTGCCATTCTTCCTTGCAGATCCTCTCCAGTTCCGTCAGGTTGGATGGTGAACGTTGGTGGACAGCCATTTTCAGGTCTCTCCAGAGATGCTCAGTTGGGTTTAGGTCAGGGCTCTGGCTGGGCTAGTCAAGAATGGTCACAGAGTTGTTCTAAAGCCAGTCCTTTGTTATTTTAGCTGTGTGCTTAGGGTCATTGTCTTGTTGGAAGGTGAACCTTCGGCCAAGGCTGAGGTCCAGAGCACTCTGGAAGAGGTTTTCATCCAGGATATCTCTGTACTTGGTCACATTCATGTTTACTTCAATTGCAACAAGTCGACCTGTCCCTGCAGCTGAAAAACACCCCCATAGCATGATGCTGCCACCACCATGTTTCACTGTTGGGATTGTATTGGGCAGGTGATGAGCAGTGCCAGGTTTTCTCCACACAAACTGCTTAGAATTATCACCAAAAAGTTCTATATTCATCTCATCAGACCAGAGAATCTTATTTCTCATAGTCTGGGAGTCATGCATGTGTTTTTGAGCAAACTTTATGCGGGCTTTCATATGTCTTGCACTGAGAATAGGTTTCCATCGGGCCACTGTGCCATAAAGGCCCGACTGGTGGAGGGCTGCAGTGATAGTTGACTTTGTGGAACTTTCTCCCATCTCCCTACTGCATTTCTGGAGCTCAGCCACAGTGATCTTGGGGTTCTTCTTTACCTCTCTCACCAAGGCTCTTCTCCCACGATTGCTCAGTTTGGCTGGAAGGCCAGGTCTAGGAAGACTTCTGGTGGTCCCAAACTTCTTCTATTTAAGGATTATGGAGGCCACTATGCTCTTAGGAACCTTGAGTAATGCAGAAATTCTTTTGTAACCTTGGCCAGATCTGTGCCTTGCCAAAATTCTGTCTCTGAGCTCCTTGGGCAGTTCCTTTGAGCTCAGGATTCTCATTTGGTCTAACATGCACTGTGAGCTGTGAGGTCTTATATAGACAGGTGTGTGCTTTTCCAAATCAAGTCCTATCAGTTTAATTAAACACAGCTGGACTCCAATGAAGGAGTAGAATCAACTCAAGGAGGATCACAAGGAAATGGACAGCTTGTGACTTAACTATGAGTGTCTGTGCAAAGGGTCTAAATACTTATGACCATGTGATATTTAAATTTTTCTTTCTTAATACATTTGCAAAAATTTCTACATTTCTGGGTTTTTTTTCAGTCAAGATGGGGTGCAGAGTGTACATTAATTTGACAAAAAAATGAACTTTTTAGGATTTACCAAGTGGCTGCAATGAAACAAATAGTGAAAAATTTAAAGGGGTCTTAATACTTTCCATACCTACTGTACATTAGGTTAATGTTGGTCCAATCCACTGACCATTTAATGTGATGGGGGGAGGTGTCTCATCTTTCCCCAATGGCTGATGTCGAGCAAGTGAAGGATCAAGCTGAAGAATTTAAACATGCCCAATAATTTCATTCTCTAGAGAGAACAAAATGAGTTGCCCTAGTGATGGCTAGCAGCGACTTACTCCGCTCTTACCCTGCAGAACACATGTACGCTCAGCAAAGCCAAAGACGCATGTGTGTAAGCTGGGATGAAAGAAATAGCTGTCAACCACAGGCACACTCATCCAGCAGTGATCAGAAAATATATGGCCAGCTTAGCCGGTGTGGCTAACGGACAACAGAATGGATGATAAATGTATGATCACGGAGGTCCCACTGATCACAATAAGGTGGGTCCAGTGATCACTGGGGTCCCACTGATCACAATAAGGTGGGTACGGTGTTGGGGTCATTTTTGTGATCACCCCCAGCAATCCTACATTTATCATCTGTCCTGTGGAAAGGTGATCAGTAAAAAAGTTATTTCAAATAGAGGGCATGGGGGATGTTTTTCTTGAACGAGTGCCATCTATGTTTTTAACAGATAGAGCTCATACCTATGGCAGCCTCTGGGGTAGTTCACATCTCAGAATCTTTCTTCAAACTGAGTGGTAAAGCACAGAGACTTGTCCGATATTGATGCAAGTGTCTGATCAAACTCATCACTGCAAATCTATGGATCCGTGAAAGAATCAGACCGCACTCAGAGGCCATCCGTGTGCTGTCCGTTTTCATGGACAGTGAAAGGAGAAGCTTGATAAACCAGGGATGTGGAGTCGGTAAGCCAAACCTCCGACTCCTCAATTTCCATGACACCGACTCCACGACTCCCTCATACATGGCTCATGTTTAAGTGATAAATTTACTGTAGCACAGATTCATCTCAGCTAAAAGTCTAGACCCTTAGATCAGGAATAGGACAGACATTTATAGGACATTTCATAACTTTCCCAAATTCTTATGAAAAAATATTCCCCACAAACTGCATTGAACTACTGTACCCAATTTATTATATATTGCAGGAGTAGGACTTGGTCCATTTTATACCGACTCTGACTCCACAGCCCTGTGATAAACCTCGATTGGGTTTTTTATTTTCATCTGAGAAAAACTGATGAAACTGAATGAGCCCTATCATCTATAAATGACATACAAAAAACATGATAAAAGCTCTTTCATGTAAAATCCCTTTAAAAAGAGAGAAAAAAGTGTAACCTCCAGTGGAAACGTGGACTGTTTACCACACAAGCTGCGAGTCTGTTGCAAATACTTGATAGCATAAAAAAGGCTTAGGAGATTTTTCTGAATGAAATAACAGTAACCGCATGAATTCGCAGTCAATTCTTGGGATTTTTTTTTTGCTTCAGCTTTTTCCTCTTCGCCTTCCAAAAGTCATTACTTTTTTATTTTTCCATCGACACAGCAGTGTTTGAGTTTGTTCTTTGCAGAACAAATTGTATTGTAATAATAAAAAAAAAAACTGTAATTCCGTCATTGTTTTTTTTGTACTCAAGCATGAGATAAATATTACGATGCAATAATTAGTTATGACAGTTACACATGCAGCAATACCAAATATGTTTTTTTTCTTTTTTAGATTGTGTTTCATACATTCATAGATATCCAAGGAGTAACGTTTCTCCTTGCGGAGAGAGACATGTCAAGTATGCCAAGGTGAGGAGACTTTTAAGCCGCAATGCTCCTCTGGGAAATATGCAAATTGTCTCTTCAGAGAGGAAGAGAACTAGAACTCTAGTGCCACCTATAGGCAGTAGCAATCCTAAAAGTCAATATCGACTCTCGAGCCTTGCCACATGATTCAGGATAAAAGCCAGAACCAGAATTTGGTCGATATTGACGTTTAGGATTGCTACGTCCTATAGGTGGCACTAGAGTTCTAGTCCTCTTCCTCTCTGAAGAGACAAGTTTCATTCATAGAAAAAGGGGATGATTTGAACTTTTATATTTTGATTACTACATTTATTTACTTATTTTTAGATAGTTTTAATTGTTTTTTCATTTACATTTTGTGTTATCCCCCTTAAAGGGTATCCAGTAGATCAACCCTTCTAAGCCGTCTATGTGGGCATCTAGATTATAGGACACGGAATATGATGATAACTTGATATCAGCAATCTGATGTCTTATTTCCGCATTCCCATTTTTTAATATGTAAATGATCTGATAAAATTTATGGGCCGGACACTGATCTCCCTGAGAATCTGCCTCCAGAACTCCAGTGTGAGACATGTAATGACTGACAGTCTGCTCTGCTGATCTACATGTCTAACACTGGTAACTCTTCCTTTATGTAAATTTATAGAACTCGTGCTTTGTTTGTAGATCTGGACTGATCAACATTTAGGATCAGGAGAGGTTTTTTTTCTCTTAAAAGTAAAAAATGGCTTCGCCTGTATCTACACACGTTTTCTCATCCATGTGCTGCTTTTAAAACAAACAATAAAAAGATTCGCAATTTGAAAATCAGACTTTTATTTCACGTAATTTGCCCATTCCATCAAACTCAGTGCATGCGCTAGTCTCATCTGTTTTTGAGGATCAGACTCAGCCATTCAAGTCTATTAGGACCCACCAAAACAGAAGACATTCATTTTTCATCGATTTTTAACTGATGAATTGCTAAGTGTCAACGGAAAAAAAAGTTCAGACAGTCTCTACCTGCTTCAGTTTTTAAAAACAGATGAGAAAAACATGGATGCAAAACAAGCTTAAATGGGTTGTCCGGCCTAGAGGTTCAAGCATGCACTTACGTGACTGCAGACTTGTGAGTCCTCACAGCGCACGCACTGCCATGTCATGGTCATGTGAAAGCAAGTTTTCGATTTGCATACTTGTGGCTACATTTCGACTAGACGTGTCCAGCCTCACTCACATACTTGTGATCATGCCCCCGCCTGCTCCCGGCACCAAAGAATCCTGACAGTGTGCACAGTGAGGATTTACAAGTCTGCAGTCACATGAAGTGACTGCAGACTTGAACCCTAAGCTTGAACAATCCCTTTAAAAGCATGGAAAACATAGGCAAAACGGGTGACACATGGTAGAGAAATGGTGTCTTTCTCATGGATGTTTTTCACAAATGATTGCGATAGGTCTCATTCAGACATCCGCGAATCACGTAGTGCTCTATAAGTGTCTTTTATTGATACAAGTCAATTTTTGATCTGACTTACAGTTGAAAATTACTCATACAAGTCTAGAGGTCTGTGGAAAACATGGACAGCACACGGATGGATTCAATGTGTAAACTGTATGCTGTCCATGATTAACATTGTAATGAATAGCAGAAGCTTTAGGCTAAGTACCCACGATGCAGAAATGCTGCATATTTTTTCCGCTTCTCCCTGGAAGGAAAAACGCATCTGGATTTTACATGCGTTTTTCCTGCCAGGTAGAAGCGTTTGTCAAGCGTTCTTCACATGCATTTCTGCATACGGGTTATCAAGAGCTTTTCCAAGCGATTTTAGCATCAATTGGAAAAGTGCTTGACAACTTGGTCACACTATATAAATCCATGCAACCGGCACAGATTTATATAGTGTGACCAAGTAATAGTTAAAAAAAAAAAAGAATAAGAATGGTGAAAAATAAAAAATAAAGATTATACTTACCTTCCGATGGCCCCTGGTCTCCTTCTCCGCTCCGTCCGGTCTCCCCGGTGTCTCGCGGTAGTGTGAAGGACCTGCGATGACGTCATTGAGTCATGTGACAGGTCACGCGACCGCCGACGTCAGCGGTTTAATGACCTGTCACATGACTCAATGACATCATGTCAGGTCCTCACACTACCGCGAGACACCCAACACACGAATCGCTGAAGAGGCCGGGGGATATCGGAGGGTAAGTATAATCTTTATTTTTTATTTTGAATTCTTTTTTTTTAACAGGTACTATGGTACCCAGGTCTGGAGGAGAGTCTCCTCTCCTCCAGACCTGGGTACCATCCGCATATTGAATCGCTTCTTATCCGCATGTGCACATGTAGTGATGCGGATATCAAGCGTTTCAATGCAAGTCAATGGCGGCAATTACGCTGCGTGTCTGCAAAATTAATGGACATGCTGCGTATTTTTCCGCAGCGGAAATTTCCGCAGCATGTGCACAGCACATGCGGATTATCATTGGGGACCATGGGGCACGGATTACCAAGCATTTTTTAAGCGTTTTCGTTGCAGAAATTCCGCGGCAAAAAACGCTTGAAAAACGCATAGTGGGCACGCAGCCTTGTGGTTTGTTTTTTGTTCATCAGTGAAAAAACACTGATGAAACTCAGACCAAACACTGAAAAACAAAGGTCCGTCTATTTAGATACAAGAATCATCATGAATGAATACGGGTTTTCATTTCCTTTCTATGGATAGTAGGGGGACAAAGTTTATTCATACCCCCTCAATTCACTCATGTCCTATCCCATCCCCTGCTTGTCTTTTTTCAACTATGAAGCCTCCCAGCACTGCAGAAAGTGATTTGCTCTAAGGATAACTTAATATGGGATCATCTGCTTGGGCCCCATATCCGTCCTTATGGTTAGAAAAAAAAACGAAAAAAATATATAAATAGAAATTAGAATAAAAGGATCTCCCAAATGTGTTGTGAAAAGACTCATATTTCTCTACAACCTGCACATAGGTCTCATACTACAGGAGTTTGCATAGCCAACATATGAAGGGCAAAATACACACGTGGTCAAAATTGTTGGTACCCCTCGTTTAATGAAAGAAAAACCCAAAATGGTCACAGAAATGACTAGAATCTGACAAAAGTTATAACAAATTAAAAATCTATGAAAATGAACAAATGAAAATCAGACATTGCTTGTCAACCCTGCTTCCACAGAATTTAAAAAAAAATTAAACTCATGAAATAGGCCTGGATAGAAATGATGGTACCCCTGAAAATAATGTGACAAAAGGGACATGTTAAATCAAGTTGTGTCCACTAATTAGCATCACAGGTGTCTACAATCTTGTAATCAGTCAGTGGGCCGTATATAGGGCTACAGATACTCACGTGCTGTTTGGTGACATGGTGTGTATCACACTCAACATGGACCAGAGGAAGGAAAGGAAAGAGTTGTCTCAGGAGATTAGAAAGAAAATTATAGACAAGCATGTTAAAGGTAAAGGTTATAAGACCATCTCCAAGCAGGTTGATGTTCCTGTGACTACAGTTGAACATATTATTCATAAATTTAAGATCCATGGGACTGTAGCCAACCTCCCTGGACGTGGCCGCAGGAGGAAAATCGATGACAAATCAAAGAGACTTATAATACAAATGGTAACAAAAGAGCCCAGGATAACTTCTGAAGAGATTAAAGGTGAACTTCAAGCTCAAGGAACATCAGTGTCAGATCGCACTATCCGTCATTGTTTCATCCAAAGTGGACTTCATGGGAGACGACCAAGGCGAACACCGTTGTTGAAAAAAATCATAAAAAAGAAAGACTAGAATTTACCAAACTACATGTTGACAAGCCACAAAGCTTCTGGGAGAATGTCCTAGGGACAGATGAGACAAAAATTGAAGTTTTGGGCAAGGCACATCAGCTCTATGTTCACAGATGGAAAAATGAAGCATATAAAAAAAAAAGAACACTGTCCCTACTGTGAAACATGGAGGAGGCTCTGTTATGTTCTGGGCTGCTTTGCTGCATCTGGCACAGGGTGTCTTGAATCTGTGCAGGGTACAATGAAATCTCAAGACTATCAAGGGATTCTAGAGAGAAATGTGCAGCCCAGTGTCAGAAAGCTTGGTCTCAGTCGCAGGTCATGGGTCTTGCAACAGGATAATGACCTAAAACACACAGCTAAAAACACCCAAGAATGGCTAAGAGGAAAACATTAGACTATTCTGAAGTGGCCTTCTATGAGCCCTGACCTAAATCCTATTGAGCATCTTTGGAAAGAGCTGAAACATGCTGTCTGGAAAAGGCAAACTTCAAACACGAGACAACTGGAGCAGTTTGCTCATGAGGAGTGGGCCAAAATACCTGTCGAGAGGCGCAGAAGTCTCACTGACAGTTACAGGAATCGTTTGATTGCAGTGATTGCCTCAAAAGGTTGTTCAACAAAATATTATGTTAAGAGTGCCATGATTTTTGTTTACTTTTATCATATTCAAGTTATTTCTGTGACCATTGTGGGTTTTTCTTTCATTAAAAGAGGGGTACCACCAATTTTGGCCATGTATGTACTTCAACAAACTTATTAGGGTTTACTATGAAGAATTTCCCTAAACACTAGGACATAGGAATAGACTGTCTCCACCAGTCCCATAAACCTTGAATGCAGCAGCAGTGAACATGCTCCATTCAGTCCCCCTTAATATAGGGGTGTAGTGAGGAGCCATGGGTGCATGGGACTCCTGTCCTAATGATCCACTGGAACCCTAGTGATAGGGTCAGAAGTGATTATAATCATATATTGACTATTCTGTAAATAGGTGATAAATGTCGATTATGGAATAACTTCTTTGAATATACGGTATATATTATATATGTGTATTCAAAGAGGTGATATACGTCTGACTTATGTGGTTTCTTTCCACCATGATACCCACAGCTATGTCCAGACCGGTGGTCCCCAAACCCTAGTATCACCTAGTAATGTGGCTGCTGGATTCAGGCTGGGAGTAAATGGAGAGGCAGCAGCAAATGTCCACTGTTCTCTTTGTTAAGTTCTCTGCTGTTTCCATGACTCTTATAGGACAGAATAGCGATAGCATGTGGCTTTCTATTTACTCATCACCTCATCAAATGGACGAAGGTCTGAAGACACGTATTTGGGAAATAGATGTGGGTTCCAGAAGTTGCACCTGCACCAGACATTTATGGCATATTCCGTGGATAAATACCCTTTTAGAGGGGCTGTCCAGTAACAAGATATTTATGACCTATTCCTGTGACATCAATATCAGAATGGAGGGGGTCTGACAGCCCCACCAATCAGCTGGTATTAGCTCTTCTGAATAGGAGCTGTTCTGCAGTACATAGCAGTGGCCACTACACACAGAACGTAGCACTGCAGCTCCATTCAACATCTGATCACAGCCGAAGCGGTCTGATTTTCACAGTGACAGAATGGAGAATCTTTTTTTTTCCTCTCCACGTTCAAGAAAAACTGATGCCAGTCTGATCAGAATAATAGGACCGTTTTTCTCAATGTGAAAAAAAACAGTCGTGTGACCCTTACCTTCATGTATTGAAACTTCTCAAAAACAACAAAAGAGGAGCAGTTATCAAATAAGATTGTCAGACGCAATATCACTAGGATCATCCCACTATAACCATTGACAGTCTGACTTCTGGGACGCTGCTGCTAACAATCTCAGTGCGGCACCCCCTTCAGCCTTTTCCCTACACAGCAGCAATGCAGGAAACTGCAGCCGGTCCCATTCACTTGGAGCTGTGCTGCACAGCAGGTGGCCAGAGCGCTGCTGTGTGGAGTAAAAAAAGGGAGCACTATACCAGCACGGTGGTCCCCTCATTCTCAGCATTGTTGTTGGTCCAGTGACATCACAAAAGTGAAAGCAACATTTTTAGCCCTTTATCAAGCGAAAAGGTAAATGTGAAATATTGCCTTTACCAAGCAGAATTGGTACGGTCTTGGCATCTATTCAAGTGTGTGCTGTCCTGGCAGTCCTGCTTACACCTTGGATAACTCCTGGGTTCGCAATGGTCATATCCGCTGGGGATGTGCACTTGAACCAGAACCTTGTTTAAAAATGTTATATTATCTCCCGAAGTGGTTTATTATGAGCATCGATGGCCTGATGGGGGCCTATACTGTACTATTATGTGCCTATGATTTTATAGCAAATCTAAGGTTATATTCATACTGAGTTTGTGGTCAGAAGGGTTTTTTTTTTTAGCAGAAACTCACAAAATGCAATTCATTTCTATGAGAAATCCACTTTGCTGTTCACGTGAGGAGTTGCTTAAAGCTTTTTTTTTTTCCTGAAGAGGTTTTGAAAAATGCCTGGTGCAAAAGGAAGAGCATGTCACTTTTAAAGTGGAGTCTGAAGGAAAAGTCTCCAAACTAGACACTATCCAATCAAAAGCCTGCAAAAAAACAATTCAAGGAAAAACTTCCAAACTCTCTTCTGGAAATCCTTCAAGGAAAAGAAAGGGTATGTGTACAAGTGATCATATGCACAGCAATGTCAAAGCCACTTGCTGTTCATTTGTTCCATGTTTTGCAACTTCTTTTAACAACTTCAGGCTTTCAAGAGATGTGAAGTGGCTAAAAAAAGTGACCGGATACTTCTTTGGGCGGCTTCTGCCTAAAAGCTGCCGCTGTGTTAAATATAAAAGATGCCAGCAAAACCACCGCAAAAAGAGGGCAAAGACAACAAAGAAGAAGCTTGAGAAAAAAATACTTCTGCTTCAAAAAAAGCATCTTCTGCTTCAAAAAAGAAGCCAGTACACCGGAGTCTAAAAATGCCGTGTGCAGATACCCAAAGACTTCTTCAAAAACTCTTCAAAACAAGAGTTTCTTGCAGTATTTTTCTGCTTGAAAAATGCAGGGATTTTGAAAACTCAGTGTGAACAAAGCCTAAGGGTTAAAGTTTCAACTTGTGGAGAGCGCCAAGTAGGCATGGGGAATCATGCAACTCTTCCTTGGGAAAATAAATATGCAAATAGCCTCTTCCTAGAGGAAGAGGACGGTATCTCTCCTGAGAGCTCGCTCACATGAGCGTATAACTCAGACAAGTACTATCCTATTGGGAAGTGCAGATATGCGATTTTTTTTATACAGACCGAAAAAAAAAAATCGCAGTATGGTGCGAGTGGCTCCGGAATTCAGATCACGCACACCCATACAAGTCTATGGGTGCGTGTGAAACATCAGACTGGACTCGGATGTCATCCGGGTGCAGTCCGACATCCGAGGACTCATACAATGGAAAAGATGGAGAAATTAAGTTCTTCATCTTCTCCACATCTGTGCTCCGATTGTTGCATGTGAGAGAATTGGATCATACTAAGATGATACTCGGCTCAAACTCTGATCAGAGATGATACATAGGAAGGCGCATCTCAGACATCTGTGTTTCGAGTACGTGTGGTTTCCACACGTACTGGAGACACTGACACACGTAGAGCCATTCAAATGAATGGGTCTGTGTACATGTCAGTGTGTTTCCACAGACCGTGTGTCCGTGGGCAAAACATGCTGACATATCCGTTTTTTTATGGCAGCATGGCCACAGAAAGTATCACACGTACCAGCGCCTGGGAATCAGCATACAGTTAGCGCTGTTCCCAAGCGCCGGGTGCTGAACTCTGCCCTCATCATTGTCCCCTGCTTGCGCTGCGATCAGTGCTAGAAAGGGACAATGATGAGAGTAGTATTTTGCTTCCGCTGTGTCCTGGCGTAAATATAAAAATAAAATAAAAAAAATCCTTATACTCACCTGTCTGAAGATGTCCCCCACTGTAATCCACCTGACCGCTTATGCCAAAGAGCCGGGGAGAATGAGCTCACTAAGTGACAGGACAACGTTCAGTGAGCTCAGCGGAGATCCGGGGCCCGCTCGCTGCAGAAGTCATTCTCCCCGACTCCTTCCATAAAGGCCAGATTTGTAGAGTATATAACTAAGGCCACGGCCCCACTATCAGTATTTGGTCAGTATTTTTCTCAGGAGCCAAAACCAGGTGAGGAACAATCAGAGAAAAGGTATAATAGAAACAAGTCACCAATTTTGCATTTATCACACACTCCTGGTTTTGGCTCCCACTCCTGAGAAAAAATACTGACCTAATACTGATAGTGGGGCCATGACCTAACACTGACCAATGTGAGCAAAGCAGGTCACTGACTTACTGAGTGATTAATAATACAAATACTGTGCTGGTTCTTGGTCTCTAGTTAATCTTCAGGTTCCCATGCATGATTTTAGAGCCATTGTTGTTTTTCTCAGGAAATGGCAACCATTACAGCCTAATTGTTCTCAAATACGCAAGGTGAAATCGGCCAACAATGCAGTGACAAATGGCAGGGCCAAGCACGTATAAATGTATAACCGGCAGAGTCCAGGAGTCTGGAAAAGAGGTGAGAACCTGTACAGAAGCAGTAATGGATGGCCTTTCCTACTTTTTATTTATAGATGTTTATTTCCAAAATAATTGTCGCAATAAAGGCAGCATTAGTGACGGGTGCCATAGACGTCAATGAGCCATCTCCAGGTACCAGGTCTCTGCGTTCCATGTTACTGGTGTCATGTAAATCATCTAGATGGGAGATGAACTGCAGCACTCGGGAGCAGCCACTATACAATGTTTGCAGCTGTCGTGTTTGGCTCCATACATTGCTTACATCCAGGCACTGCCAGAGCAGATAGCAGCTCATCAGAGGCACAAATGGTCTTATATTGATGACCTATATGGATAGGCCACAAATGTGTTATTTGTGTTACCATTCTAAATGCCATGACTAAAGGTGTTGATGCACCAGAAACAAGTCAGTGTTTTTTATTGATTTAAGCCGATATGGATGTTATTTGGAATTTTAACATGTACCAATAAAGAAAATTTTTACACCCGTGGAGCTGGGTCTCACTTCCTTGCTTCCAGTTCTGGACAACCCCTTTTAAGAACATATTCCCATGGGTTCTTTCCACTGTGAAAAATCCACTGGGGATTTTGTTGCGGAAAATCAATTTTTGATTGCACATGGTACATTTCAGAGCAAAAAACCAACATCAAATCTGCAGTGCCAATTGGTGCAGATTTCACTACATACTGCAGTACTTATTGGAGTGTACCACTGCTGCAGGCTTATACGGTGGAAGGACTATGTTGAGAAGACAGCACATGGCGCTGTGTTAACTGTTGGAATTTATTAATACTGTGTGACCTCTTTGGTTAATTCGTATCGGTTTTCTCTTATACTCCCCCCATGTTGTGATGACGAAGATAACAGATGCCGTAAATCCCAAGTAAAACAGTTCACTCTCCAACAATTTCTGCCTGTAATAGATTCTGCTGAAAATCTGTCACAGTGCTGACGTTGTGTATCTGCCCGGGTGGATGTACCCTGAAAGGGTTATTCCCATCTTCATAGATGGGTATTGTCGGATAGTGCTAGGGAAAAAAAGTACTTTTGCAATTTACTGTTTATTAAAATTTGTAGCCGTTTCTTTCAGTTGCCTGCCTTGGAGACTGACCACTACTACTGTCTAGTTTAGAAGCCCAGCAATGAAGCTGCCTGGGATTAGGAGGTAACACAGCGCTACAGTGACACTGGAAAGTTTGCTTACAAGCTCTATAGAAAAGTGCATGCAGGCACTGCAGTCTAACAGTGGTGGTCGGTCTCCAAGGCAATGAGCAGTATATAAAAGTGTTAATATCTCAAGATAGATAAAAACGGTAGGGAAACAGAGCGCACCAGATCATAGGGCGATCCCTTTATAAAAGGATACAATTGATCTAGGCACAAGTCCCGTAACGGCTCATTGCGGTTGCAGCTGCCCCGTGGCCGGGGAAGAACCCCACCAGGACAAGACGAGACAATTCACGGACGACTTAGGCTGCGCTATCGAAATTAAGGTTCTTCATCCAATGATATCAATGGCGGTTTTTATTTCACAACATGTTTCAACTCCAGACCGGCATCTTTATCAAGCGTAAAAAGTGTAAAACCAGTACAGTTGGTTTGTTACATTTAATAAAAACACCGGTCCGGTGTCAAAACGCTTTGTGAAATAAAAAAGGCCATTCATATCATTGGATGAAGAATCTTCATTCTGGTAGCGCAGTCTAAATCCGTGAATCGTCTCTTCTTGTCATTATCTCAGCAGCAGACTGCGGCTCCCTGTGTGTACAGGCCCCTACCTGACACTACGAGGAGGCTACAAACGTTTGGCTTTGTGGTGTCTCAGTGATCATCTCTTGGCCGAGTCCTACGTCTCCTGTGTTTCGGAGAATGGACCCCTATTAACACTGACTCTGCAGATGTTCTGTATGATGAGAGGCCCCCTTAATATTTCTGCATAAAGCGCCTCAGTTACCATCTGCCATAACCAGGGTGTGGGCAGCGCGAGGACACAACGTGACTTTCTATGGGGTCGATGATTACATTTCTAGAAATAAAGCCCCCCATTATAAGCCGTAATGTTTAATGAGTGAGGGTCCGACCTCCAGGAAGGGGCAGAATGAAGACCCCGCTGTTTATGGTTCGTGTGGACCTCCCGCTATGCTGGGTACTGCCGCTCAGGCCCAGCTTGGGTTACTGGCAGCGGGACCCCATAATATTGCGCAGACCCCCACGGCTCAGACACAGAGGGCCAGTCATTAATGTTTCCTCATAGGACCCCCTAATATTGCTCTTATAGCTATCCGCTTGTGCGCCCCCTCCCTACAAGTGTTCTGTCACAGGAGGACACATACTAAAGCCCATATCCCCGGTACAGACCACCAGATACTCTGCAGCCTGCACTGCAGAATACTGAGGTGACAGGAGGCTACAACACAGGCAGCAGCGGTACCAGGACCCCTCCGGGGAGAGTGACAGCCCCGCCTACCAGCCACACAGAGCCCCCACATCACATACACATCCCTTACCATCCGGCCGCCGTACCGTTCCCTCCGCCCTCCCGTGTCACCGGCAACTGACCGGAAAGGCGCGAAGCGCAGGCGCCGGGCTCAGGGGGCGTGGCGTTCCGACCCCAAAGCCTGGAACGATTGGCGGAAGGCGCTATGTGATTGGCTGAACGGTGCAAGACTGCGGTGACAAGAGTCCGCTTTTGGCCAATCACATTCCAGGAATCTTTACTCGTGAGTTGTTTGTAAGCTCTGAGCGCCATGGCAACCGTGTCCGCTGCCGGAAGTGCCTGACAGGCGGCCTCTGTGTGACGTCACACGCACAGCTGATTCCTCCGGGTCACGGCCATTGTTCTGTCATGTAACTAGTGTCTGCGCTGAGACGGCGGAGAGACAGAGACAATGCAGAGACAGCAGAGAGACAGAGACAATGCAGAGGCAGCAGAGAGACAGAGACAATGCAGAGGCAGCAGAGAGACAGAGACAATGCAGAGACAGAGACAATGCAGAGACAGCAGAGAGACAGAGACAATGCAGAGGCAGCAGAGAGACAGAGACAATGCAGAGACAGCAGAGAGACAGAGACAATGCAGAGACAGCAGAGAGACAGAGAATGCAGAGACAGCAGAGAGACAGAGACAATGCAGAGACAGCAGAGAGACAGAGACAATGCAGAGACAGCAGAGAGACAGAGACAATGCAGAGACAGCAGAGAGACAGAGACAATGCAGAGGCAGCAGAGAGACAGAGACAATGCAGAGGCAGCAGAGAGACAGAGACAATGCAGAGACAGAGACAATGCAGAGACAGCAGAGAGACAGAGACAATGCAGAGGCAGCAGAGAGACAGACAATGCAGAGACAGCAGAGAGACAGAGACAATGCAGAGACAGCAGAGAGACAGAGAATGCAGAGACAGCAGAGAGACAGAGACAATGCAGAGACAGCAGAGAGACAGAGACAATGCAGAGACAGCAGAGAGACAGAGACAATGCAGAGGCAGCAGAGAGACAGAGACAATGCAGAGACAGCAGAGACACAGAGACAATGCAGAGGCAGCAGAGAGACAGAGACAATGCAGAGACAGCAGAGAGACAGAGACAATGCAGAGGCAGCAGAGAGACAGAGACAATGCAGAGACAGCAGAGAGACAGAGACAATGCAGAGACAGCAGAGAGACAGAGACAATGCAGAGGCAGCAGAGAGACAGAGACAATGCAGAGACAGAGACAATGCAGAGACAGCAGAGAGACAGAGACAATGCAGAGGCAGCAGAGAGACAGAGACAATGCAGAGACAGCAGAGAGACAGAGACAATGCAGAGACAGCAGAGAGACAGAGACAATGCAGAGGCAGCAGAGAGAGAGACAATGCAGAGGCAGCAGAGAGACAGAGACAATGCAGAGACAGCAGAGAGACAGAGACAATGCAGAGGCAGCAGAGAGACAGAGACAATGCAGAGACAGCAGAGAGACAGAGACAATGCAGAGACAGCAGAGAGACAGAGACAATGCAGAGGCAGCGGAGAGAAAGAGACAGAGACAATGCAGAGGCAGCGGAGAGACAGAGAATGCAGAGGCAGCGGAGAGACAGAGAATGCAGAGACAGCAGAGAGACAGAGACAATGCAGAGACAGCAGAGAGACAGAGACAATGCAGAGGCAGCAGAGAGACAGAGACAATGCAGAGACAGCAGAGAGACAGAGACAGCAGAGAGACAGAGACAGCAGAGAGACAGAGACAATGCAGAGGCAGCAGAGAGACAGAGACAATGCAGAGACAGCAGAGAGACAGAGACAATGCAGAGACAGCAGAGAGACAGAGACAATGCAGAGGCAGCAGAGAGACAGAGACAGCAGAGACACAGAGACAATGCAGAGACAGCAGAGAGACAGAGACAATGCAGACACAGCAGAGAGACAGAGACAATGCAGAGGCAGCAGAGAGACAGAGACAATGCAGAGACAGCAGAGAGACAGAGACAATGCAGAGGCAGCAGAGAGACAGAGACAATGCAGAGACAGCAGAGAGACAGAGACAATGCAGAGGCAGCAGAGAGACAGAGACAATGCAGAGACAGCAGAGAGACAGAGACAATGCAGAGGCAGCAGAGAGACAGAGACAATGCAGAGACAGAGACAATGCAGAGACAGCAGAGAGACAGAGACAATGCAGAGGCAGCAGAGAGACAGAGATAATGCAGAGACAGCAGAGAGACAGAGACAATGCAGAGACAGCAGAGAGACAGAGACAATGCAGAGGCAGCAGAGAGACAGAGACAATGCAGAGACAGCAGAGAGACAGAGACAATGCAGAGACAGCAGAGAGACAGAGACAATGCAGAGGCAGCAGAGAGACAGAGACAATGCAGAGACAGCAGAGAGACAGAGACAATGCAGAGGCAGCAGAGAGACAGAGACAATGCAGAGACAGAGACAATGCAGAGACAGCAGAGAGACAGAGACAATGCAGAGGCAGCAGAGAGACAGAGACAATGCAGAGACAGCAGAGAGACAGAGACAATGCAGAGACAGCAGAGAGACAGAGACAATGCAGAGACAGCAGAGAGACAGAGACAATGCAGAGACAGCAGAGAGACAGAGACAATGCAGAGGCAGCAGAGAGACAGAGACAATGCAGAGACAGCAGAGACACAGAGACAATGCAGAGGCAGCAGAGAGACAGAGACAATGCAGAGACAGCAGAGAGACAGAGACAATGCAGAGGCAGCAGAGAGACAGAGACAATGCAGAGACAGCAGAGAGACAGAGACAATGCAGAGGCAGCAGAGAGACAGAGACAATGCAAAGACAGAGACAATGCAGAGACAGCAGAGAGACAGAGACAATGCAGAGGCAGCAGAGAGACAGAGACAATGCAGAGAGACAGAGACAATGCAGAGACAGCAGAGAGACAGAGACAATGCAGAGACAGCAGAGAGACAGAGACAATGCAGAGGCAGCAGAGAGAGAGACAATGCAGAGACAGCAGAGAGACAGAGACAATGCAGAGACAGCAGAGAGACAGAGACAATGCAGAGGCAGCAGAGAGACAGAGACAATGCAGAGACAGCAGAGAGACAGAGACAATGCAGAGACAGCAGAGAGACAGAGACAATGCAGAGGCAGCGGAGAGAAAGAGACAGCAGAGAGACAGAGACAATGCAGAGGCAGCGGAGAGACAGAGACAATGCAGAGGCAGCGGAGAGACAGATACAATGCAGAGACAGCAGAGAGACAGAGACAGCAGAGAGACAGAGACAGCAGAGAGACAGAGACAATGCAGAGGCAGCAGAGAGACAGAGACAATGCAGAGACAGCAGAGAGACAGAGACAATGCAGAGACAGCAGAGAGACAGAGACAATGCAGAGGCAGCAGAGAGACAGAGACAATGCAGAGGCAGCAGAGAGACAGAGACAATGCAGAGACAGCAGAGAGACAGAGACAATGCAGAGACAGCAGAGAGACAGAGACAATGCAGACACAGCAGAGAGACAGAGACAATGCAGAGGCAGCAGAGAGACAGAGACAATGCAGAGACAGCAGAGAGACAGAGACAATGCAGAGGCAGCAGAGAGACAGAGACAATGCAGAGACAGCAGAGAGACAGAGACAATGCAGAGGCAGCAGAGAGACATAGACAATGCAGAGACAGCAGAGAGACAGAGACAATGCAGAGACAGCAGAGAGACAGAGACAATGCAGAGGCAGCAGAGAGACAGAGACAATGCAGAGACAGAGACAATGCAGAGACAGCAGAGAGACAGAGACAATGCAGAGGCAGCAGAGAGACAGAGACAATGCAGAGACAGCAGAGAGACAGAGACAATGCAGAGACAGCAGAGAGACAGAGACAATGCAGAGGCAGCAGAGAGACAGAGACAATGCAGAGACAGCAGAGAGACAGAGACAATGCAGAGACAGCAGAGAGACAGAGACAATGCAGAGGCAGCAGAGAGACAGAGACAATGCAGAGACAGCAGAGAGACAGAGACAATGCAGAGACAGCAGAGAGACAGAGACAATGCAGACACAGCAGAGAGACAGAGACAATGCAGAGGCAGCAGAGAGACAGAGACAATGCAGAGACAGCAGAGAGACAGAGACAATGCAGAGGCAGCAGAGAGACAGAGACAATGCAGAGACAGCAGAGAGACAGAGACAATGCAGAGGCAGCAGAGAGACAGAGACAATGCAGAGACAGCAGAGAGACAGAGACAATGCAGAGACAGCAGAGAGACAGAGACAATGCAGAGGCAGCAGAGAGACAGAGACAATGCAGAGGCAGAGACAATGCAGAGACAGCAGAGAGACAGAGACAATGCAGAGGCAGCAGAGAGACAGAGACAATGCAGAGACAGCAGAGAGACAGAGACAATGCAGAGACAGCAGAGAGACAGAGACAATGCAGAGACAGCAGAGAGACAGAGACAATGCAGAGACAGCAGAGAGACAGAGACAATGCAGACACAGCAGAGAGACAGAGACAATGCAGACACAGCAGAGAGACAGAGACAATGCAGAGGCAGCAGAGAGACAGAGACAATGCAGAGACAGCAGAGAGACAGAGACAATGCAGAGGCAGCAGAGAGACAGAGACAATGCAGAGGCAGCAGAGAGACAGAGACAATGCAGAGACAGCAGAGAGAGACAGAGACAATGCAGAGACAGCAGAGAGACAGAGACAATGCAGAGGCAGCAGAGAAACAGAGACAATGCAGAGACAGAGACAATGCAGAGACAGCAGAGAGACAGAGACAATGCAGAGGCAGCAGAGAGAGAGACAATGCAGAGACAGCAGAGAGACAGAGACAATGCAGAGAGACAGAGACAATGCAGAGACAGCAGAGAGACAGAGACAATGCAGAGACAGCAGAGAGACAGAGACAATGCAGAGGCAGCGGAGAGACAGAGACAATGCAGAGGCAGCGGAGAGACAGATACAATGCAGAGACAGCAGAGAGACAGAGACAGCAGAGAGACAGAGACAATGCAGAGGCAGCAGAGAGACAGAGACAATGCAGAGACAGCAGAGAGACAGAGACAATGCAGAGACAGCAGAGAGACAGAGACAATGCAGAGGCAGCAGAGAGACAGAGACAATGCAGAGACAGCAGAGAGACAGAGACAATGCAGAGACAGCAGAGAGACAGAGACAACGCAGAGGCAGCAGAGAGACAGAGACAATGCAGAGACAGCGACAATGCAGAGAGACAGAGACAATGCAGAGGCAGCGGAGAGACAGAGACAATGCAGAGGCAGCGGAGAGACAGAGACAATGCAGAGAGACAGAGACAATGCAGAGGCAGCGGAGAGACAGACAATGCAGAGGCAGCGGAGAGAAAGAGACAATGCAGAGACAGCAGAGAGACAGAGACAATGCAGAGGCAGCGGAGAGACAGACAATGCAGAGGCAGCGGAGAGAAAGAGACAATGCAGAGACAGCAGAGAGACAGAGACAATGCAGAGACAGCAGAGAGACAGAGACAATGCAGAGGCCGCGGAGAGACAGAGACAATGCAGAGGCCGCGGAGAGACAGAGACAATGCAGAGAGACAGAGACAATGCAGAGGCAGCGGAGAGACAGAGACAATGCAGAGGCAGCGGAGAGACAGAGACGATGCAGAGACAGCGGAGAGACAGAGAGACAGAGACAATGCAGAGGCAGCGGAGAGAAAGAGACAATGCAGAGGCAGCAGAGAGACAGAGACAATGCAGAGGCAGCAGAGAGACAGAGACAATGCAGAGACAGCGGAGAGACAGATACAATGCAGAGGCAGCGGAGAGACAGAGACAATGCAGAGACAGCGGAGAGACAGATACAATGCAGAGACAACAGAGAGACAGATACAATGCAGAGGCAGCGGAGAGACAGAGACAATGCAGAGACAGCAGAGAGACAGATACAATGCAGAGACAGCAGAGAGACAGAGACAATGCAGAGGCAGCAGAGAGACAGACAATGCAGAGGCAGCGGAGAGACAGAGACAATGCAGAGACAATGCAGAGGCAGCGGAGAGACAGAGACAATGCAGAGGCAGCGCAGAGACAGAGACAATGCAGAGACAGCAGAGAGACAGAGACAATGCAGAGGCAGCGGAGAGACAGAGACAATGCAGAGGCAGCGGAGAGACAGATACAATGTAGAGACAGCAGAGAGACAGAGACAATGCAGAGGCAGCAGAGAGACAGAGACAATGCAGAGGCAGCGGAGAGACAGAGACAATGCAGAGGCAGCAGAGAGACAGAGACAATGCAGAGAGACAGAGACAATGCAGAGGCAGCGGAGAGACAGAGACAATGCAGAGACAGCAGAGAGACAGAGACAATGCAGAGACAGCAGAGAGACAGAGACAATGCAGAGGCAGCAGAGAGACAGAGACAATGCAGAGGCAGCAGAGAGACAGAGACAATGCAGAGGCAGCAGAGAGACTGAGACAATGCAGAGACAGCGGAGAGACAGAGACAATGCAGAGACAGCGGAGAGACAGATACAATGCAGAGGCAGCGGAGAGACAGAGACAATGCAGAGAGACAGAGACAATGCAGAGACAGCAGAGAGACAGAGACAATGCAGAGGCAGCAGAGAGACAGAGACAATGCAGAGAGACAGAGACAATGCAGAGGCAGCAGAGAGACAGAGACAATGCAGAGACAGCAGAGAGACAGAGACACGTAGACAGAGCAGAGACACAGACAGCGCATAAACTATGCAGAGACATAGACAGGCGATATGGTGGCTCAGTGGTTAGCACTGCAGCCTTGCAGCACTGGGGTCTTGGGAGTTTGTATGTTCTCCCCGTGTTTGATGGGTTTCCTCCGGGTTCTCCGGTTTCCTCCCACACTCCAAAGACTGACAGGGAATATAGATTGTGAGCCCCAATGGGGACAGTGATGATGATGTCTGTAAAGCGCTGTTAAATTAATGATGCTATATAAGCGAGTAAAATAACTAAAAATTAGATGGCACTGAGATACAGGTCAGAGACATAGACAGCTCAGTGAGGGAGCACAGAGACAGACAATACAGAGACATAGACAATACAGAGACATAGACAATACATAAACAGTTCAGAGACATAGCACAAGGACATAGATGGCTCAGAGACAGACAATGCAGAGATATAGTCAGCTCAGAGACAATGCAGGCACTGACAGCACATAGACCGGGACCCATCATTGCTGTTTCTCCAGCTGGCTGGAGTAATATGCTTATTAGTAGTTTTAGTATTCTCTGCATGTTTGATGCCACTTTTTAAGTTTTCTACCTTTTTGCTGCCATTTTCTGGGTCAAAGTTATGTAATCTGTTTGTTGCCATCCAACACTTTTGTGAATGAAAACTAGATCTTACATATTGCTAGTGCTGGCATCCAAGCCAAGTGTTCCTACCTCCTTAGAATAAAAATATTGTCTAGGAATAAAATAACAACATCCGATCGGCCAAGGGGCAGACACCTGCTCTGAATCGCACAGGGAAATAGGAGGCAGATTTTTATGCAAGCGCGGTATAACACTCTCACAGCACATGGTGAAGCAGACAGATCACATATGCAGTCTTCATGTTAATGATATACAAATGAAAATGAAATTTCCAAAACATCTCGATTTATTCAGTATCAATTATGAGCGGCACCTGCAGAAATATGTGCGCTTACACATCTTGGCATGTTATTAATGAGGTTAATAATGATTGAGGAATGTTCTGCCGCAATGAATGCAAATCATCAAGATCTGCTGCTGGCAGCTTCCATTGCAATTGAAGACCAATGACGTCTGAGATATGCTTGATGGGAGACAAGTCCTGAGACGCTTCAGCCTATGGTAGCACATTTAGGCCACATAGGCTGCTCACAGTAGTACGAGCATCATGTGGCCTGATATTGTTTATAATCTTCTTTCCAGATACACTAACAGCTCGGCGTTACACTGATTTCATGATGGAACCAGTAGTACGGCCATTTCTGCCAAGTGTTCCAGGAGCCCTTTTTCAAACAACAACATCAGGCTGCATGTTGCTCGTGCTACTGTGAGCAGCCTGCGAGGCCTAAACATGCTAGGTGGCCTGCAGTGTCTCCTGACTTGTCTCCCATCGAGCACATCTGAGATGACATTGGTCGGCAATTGCAAAGGGAAAGCCAGCAGATCTTGATGATTTCCATGCCCAAGTGCATTCAGCGTGGGAAAACATTTCTCCGACAGCAATTAATAACCTCAATGATGACATGCCAAGGCATGAGAGTATTTTTCATGTGGCGCTCATAACTGGATAAATTGAAATATTTGGAATATTTTGTTTCCATTTTTTCATCGTTAACATGTGTATCACTCTTGTCATTTCTATAATTCCATTGTTTTTCCTTCGTGGTGATGCAATTTCAATGTTGGATTTCTGATCAAGTCAATCACAAAACCTGAGATATATTGTAGGGATCGTACTCACTTGGGTGCAATGAGAGGAAAACAGGAGGCATGTTCCTTTAAGTGTCCATAACGGTTTATTGGTTTCATAAACCGTACAAGAGCAAAAGTGCAAACAAACAGCCTTTAGTGAGGCCAAAACAAAGAAAACAGTCCGTTTAGCAAAAAACTCTGGTTAGCCAGCACTATGGTCATATAGGCTGGCAGGCATCCAGTACACAGCCCAGTCTGGCGACAACCACACACAGGAGGCTTTTCTCCCTCCAGACACACAGACCATGTGCCAAACAACAGCCTCCATTTTATAGGCTGTTAACCACACCCAGAGGTGAGGTATGTGGGTTGCTGGACCCGCCCATTCTCTCCTAGAAACCCCTAACCCGTCTCCCAGGTGCACCAATTAGACCTCTTAGTACATACGTGCACTAGAGAAATATTCCGGGTTACATCACAGAGATCAGCCATCTTTGTGATACATACCTCCCATCGACTACGCGACCATTAGCCACCTTACATACTTCCCCACCTCTGCCTAAAGCCATGAGGCTTGGTACCTTCTGCTGCCAGACAGGGAATTCTCGAGAGGGCATCGGCATTACCATGCAGCTTCCCTGCTCTATGTTCTACATGGAAGTTAAAATCCTGTAGGGCTAAAAACCAGCAGGCGACCCTGGCATTTTTTCCCTTTGTTTCCCTCATCCATCTGAGTGGGGCATGGTCGGATACCAATATAAATTTTAGACCTAGGAGATAGTACCGTAATGTGTCCACTGCCCACTTTATGGCCAAACACTACTTCTCTATGGCCGCATAATTTTTATCGCAGGAGGACAGCTTCCTACTCAGGTAGAGGACAAGGTGCTTCTCCCCATGTATCTCCTGGGAAAGGACTGCTCCCAAACCGACATCTGAGGCATCTGTCCAGAGTATAAACTCTTTCTTGATGGACCGGTTGCCTACACAGAGCCACTTTCATCTCTTGAAAGGCCGTCTCCGCCTCTGCAGTCCACTTGGCCATGGCTGATTTTGTCCCCTTTAGAAGGTGAGTCAGGGGTGCGGCCACCATGGCGAAGTTTGGGATGAACCTTCTGTAGTATTCCACGATCCCCAGGAAGGCTCTAACCTGTTTTTTTGACAGCGGTCTCGGCCAGGTTTGGATTGCCTCCAGTTTACTGACTTGGGGTTTGATCTTGCCTCTACCAACCACATAACCCAAGTATTTGACTTCTTCTTTTCCCATGGCACATTTTTTTCGGGTTTATTGAAAACCCCTCCTTCCTGAGAGCATCAAACACCACCTGGACCTTTTACAGATTGCTCTCCCAGTCCGGGCTGAAGATAACAATACCGTCCAAGAATGCCGCGGCGTATTGCTTATGGGGTGCAAGAATTCGATCCATAGCTCTCTCGAAGGTTGCAGGGGCCCCCTGCAGCCCAAACGGCATCCGGACATACTGGAAGCATCCATCCGGTATAGAAAACGCAGTCTTCTCCTTGGCTCCCTGTGCCATGGGGATCTGCCAATATCCCTTTGTCAAATCTAAGGTGGTTATGTACCTTCCTGGTTCAAGCCTCTTGATCAGCTTGTTTACGCGTGGCATAGGATATGAGTCAAATTTGGAGACTTCATTCAACTTCTGATAGTCGTTGCAAAATCTCCACTCACCATCAGGCTTTGGGACCAAGACAATCGGGCTCGACCAACCACTCTTGGACTCTTCAATGACACCAAGTTTCAGCATACGAGCCACCTCTTTGGAGATCAACTCTCATCGGGCCTCAGGTATCTGATAGGGCTTCAAGTTCACCCAGACATGTGGCTCCGTCAGAACCTCGTGTTCTATGACCCTTGTGCAGTCCGGCAATTCGGAGAACAGATTCCGGTTCTTCTGCAGTAACTCCCGACACTGCTGTTTCTGGGCCTTCGTTACCTTTTCCGCTATTGAAACTCCTCCAACGTCACATTCTGGCTAGCCCAGCAAGCATGGAGCTTCCACAGCTTCCCTGTCTTGCCACGGCTTGATGAGGTTGACGTGGTATATCTGATATGGTTCCCGTCTTCCTGGTTGATGAATCTTACAGTTCACCTAACCAAGCTTCTCCACCACTTCATATGGCCCTTGCCATTTGGCCAAGAACTTGCTCTCCACAGTAGGGATTAGAACAAGGACTCGGTCTCCCGGATTGAACTTCCTCACTCTGGCTGACCAGTTGTAGACCCTGACCTGAGCTTCTTGCGCCTGGAGGAGATGTCCTTTTATGATGGGCATCACCTTCGCAATCCTCTGCAGCATCAGTGCCATGTGCTCAATGACGCTCCTGTGGGTCATGACTTCATCTTCCCAGGTTTCCTTGGCTATATCCAGGAAACTTCGCAGATGTCGGCCATACAGAAGTTCAAATGGCGAGAACCCCTTAGAGGCCTGGAGATCAACAAATACGGAAGGAGACAGTCCCAGTCTCTACCATCCTTTTCTATGGCCTTCCTCAGCATACTCTTTAGCGTTTTATTGAACCATTCCACAAGGCCATCTGTCTAAGGATGGTACACTGAAGTCCTCAGTTGGGAGAATTGCAAGACCTTGCATAACTCCCTCATCACCTTACTCATTAAAGGTGTTCCCTGGTCGGTCAGGATCTCCTTTGGTAAACCTGTCCAGGAAAAGAAGTGGACCAATTTGCAGGCTATACTCTTTGCAGAGGAGTTTCTCAGGGGAATTGCTTCTGGATAGCGTGTGGCATAGTCCAGGATGACCAAGATATATTGATGCCCACGAGCAGATTTAATCAGGGGACCGACCAAGTCCATGGCAATTCTCTTGAACGGCACTTCAATAATGGGCAATGCCACGAGGGGACTTAGAAAGTGAGAGGTGGCTGCAGTTAACTGGCATGTAGGGCAGGATCTGCAATACTTTAATATTTCCTGGTTTTCCCGGTGACACTCGAGCCAATAGAACCTTTGCATAATCCGTTCCTGCGTTTTTTCCACCCCTAGATGTTCCCCCAAGATATGCGAATGGTCCATGTCCAACACCTTCCGTCTATAGGGACCCGGCCCTATTAACTGTTCCACCAGCTCTTCCCTCACTTTCGTAACACGGTACAACAATTCCCCACTTATCATAAAATAGGGAAACCTTGTGTCAGCCCTCGGCTCCCGTGCAACCCCATTTATGACCATGACATTATTGAAAGCTTACTTTAGAGTTAGGTGCCTATGTTGGGCAGACCCCAAATTCTCGCTGGTCACCCCTAACTCTGGAATGTCAGACTCAGGGGGCACTACCTCCTCATCCCCCACAAGAACACAAAAGGGAGACCCATCTGACTCTGGGTGTGGTGATACCTCATCAGGGTTAACCGGTTTCTTATCTGAGCCAGCGAACCCGGAACCCTTCCCCCAAAGATCCCAAAACAAACAAAAGTCACGGCCTATAATGATGGGGGTGCAACAAGTCCTGAACGACGCCGACCTCATGGGACTCAGTAGCGTGGGCTGTTTCAGTGTCCACTCTGGCCATGGGATAGTCCTTATGTGACATGCAGAAGTAGCGCTGTTGTGCTTCAGAAGCATCCAGCAGCTATAAGAGTTAACACAGTCACAGGAGACAGGGAGAGCCCCAGGATTGTGGGGAAGTTGTTTACTGTTCTGGCTGGAGCCTTAGAGAAAGGTGGTATGTTATCTGGATCTGACAGAAGGCAACTGAACAGGATTCAGATCAAGAGAGAAACTAAACACAGGTCAGATAAACTCCCTTTGCAGAGTAATATCGGGCAGGAAGATAAGGACTGGAAGGAATTGTGTCACAGGGATCATCTCCCTCATCAAACCCTCCCCCCCTCCATCTCCATGCAAGATAAAGCATGCTGTGTACTAGTGAGTCCTTGTGAAGAAAAAGCCTGCTGTTTATGTATAGAGGTGTGCTGCCAAGAGATCTAATCTGTGCTGAATTTTGCTACTGAAGAGACTGACGTTACTGTGCCTGCTTTATGAGACTGTACTGTAATGAAGATTGTTGCTGTAATATCCCTGAATTGCACTGGCCATGCTTCAGATTAAATTCCACTGTTAAACTGTTGAAAAAGACTCTTGTCAGATGTGTTCGGTCAGCAACTGAATCTATTGTGTGCCTGAGAGAAGCTGCAGCCTATGGTCGCCCTGAGTAATGGTTCCCATAGGGATTCCAACGAGTTCATGAAACCCGTCTCGTCCTTATCGTAACCTAGTGGCGTGTTTGTAACATTGGTGGCCCGTACAGAGAGTCCTGAGCGGGAATTAGCATGTAGAGGAAGAAGAGGAAAAGTGTCTGGAAAAACACAGCAGCACAGCACCTCAACTCAACTCTGCTACACCAGTTAAAGGGGACCAGCCCTAAAGAAAACTCACTAGCAGCAATGGATGTGGAAATACAAATGGACAGAATTAGTGAGCTGTTTCTTCAGTTGACCTGTGAAGAATTGAGAACAGTAGCAGAACATATAAAGATGTCAGAAGAACAGATTTCTAAAGCACACAACAGCAGGCAACTGTTTGCTGCCATTAATGCAAAAATGGATGAGCTGGGGAGAAAGAAGCTGAAGAAGTCATGGGGACGTTCCTCCAGGAGCTAACACAGTTTCTAACCAGGTTGAAGTTGGAGGAAGGAGGGGCTGCACCAATTACCAAAAGCGGGAATCTCTGTCCGCAGACTGAACTATAAGAATTGAAAGAACAACTCAAAGCCCTTACAACAACTCTGCAGGAATCAACCAAACCTCTGAATGGGTGACAGACTGAGACAGAACCTTTAACCTGCTCAGGTTAGATAAATCAGGAAGACAGCCCTCTCTAACACCACAAATCATGATAAGGAAACAATTCAAGATCGTGGGACAGATTGGAGAATGTGAACAGAAAGAGAAACTGTCTTATATGAACTTGTTGCACCAGATCGATGCAGGCTTACAGAAAGGTTACCAGCCAGATGAGATCGTTGAGGGGTGGTGAAAGCGATCAGCCCAGGATTGAACCTCCATAGTATACTAGAAATGAAGAGTCAATTGACCTTGCAACAGCTGAAGATGATTTTAAAAGGGCACTATAAAGAAGAGAGTACTTCAGAATTGTTCCACTGACCCATTAACCTCTCACAGAAAAATAATGACTCACCCCAAAGTTTTTTGTTCAGAGCAATTGAACTGAAGGATAGACTGTTGTTTGCATCCAGAGATGTAGAATCGGAGGAGAGGTTTGATGCTGGACTAGTCTAGAAGAAGTTATTGAGATCATTGGGAACGGGGTTAACCAGCAAAGACATCAAGTTGCAGCTGAAACAGTACCTAGAAGATCATGGCATTCTGGACGAAGTCTTAATTGAAAAAATGAATGAGGCATCTAGTTTGGAGGCAGAGAGCAAACAAAAGTTAAAGAAAGGCTCTGCTCCTAAAATCACCAAAATGAGTCAGCTGAAGTTGGAGACCCCCATTGGCCAGTCCGCAGATAATCATGAGACCCTCCAGTGACACCTCCAAAATGAAACCTTAAAGCACCAACAAAAGAGAGGACTGCCAGTGCTGACTGGGAGAAAGTAATAGAGAATTCGAGCCTAGTTGATTGAGGTGAAAAAGTTGATTTGTTCCAGGCCAGAACCTGTATCCCTCAGACCCAGGAGTGGGTTCCAAAACAGAAGATACCTGGCTTGTGAAGCGTGCCATTCATCAAATCAGAGTACGGTGTGTGTCCACTGTCTAAGATGTGGAAGGACATTATGCCAAGGAATGCCAATGGTCACGGTCCTTTAGGGTTAAAAGACAGGAGGCTGCCAGTGCGGGGCAACCGCAACATGGAGGAGACCCCAGAAGCAAATCCAAACCCCAGAATGGCGCATGAGGTAAAACGGCTGCATCAGTACTATCCACAAGTGTGTTCCCGTCTACAACAGCTGCAAGAGAGACAGGGGCATCAGTTACTTAATGCCCAGTGCGGAGGTCAAATGATGTACTCCTGGGAGGAGGATTCCTCGGTCAGTAAAAATAGCCTCATCAGCCTAATCGGTGAAAGATGCTTTATACAGTGCCAGCTAGATGGACTCCCGGTAAAAGCACTGTGGGACACAGGAGCCCATGCGAGCCTTTTAAATGAAGACTGGAGAAGGCACTACCTGCCACATACTTGCCTTCGGTCGCTAAAAGAACTCTTAGGACCAGTGGAACTGCTCGGCAAAGCCGTCAACCAGATCGAAATCCCTTTCGTAGGCTGGGTGGAAGTGACTTTCCAACTGAGGGCCGCGAAGAATAGCAACACCATTGAGCTTTTGGTACCTTTTCTCGTGACCAGTGATCAGAACGTGGCGGAGGATCCTATCCTGGGTTATAATGTAATCAGTGAGGTCATCACGAAACACAAGTCAGGGACGCTGGTAGTGGATGCAATTGCCACATCACTTGCCATACCCAATGCCGTGGCGGAAAATGTGATTCATAGAGTAAAGAAAGCACAGAATACAATGGACCTAAAAGAAGTCAAGGTAGGCTGGCGCCCAAACATCATCCCTGCAAACCAAATGGTGGGGGTGAAATGTGGAGTCCGGGTAGAAAAGTCCAAAAAGACTGTTCATGCCGAAAGACTCCTCAGAACTTCCGGAAGGCCTAGTTCAAGGTGAGACTGTGCTTACGATTCCTACTGGTGGGTTTGCTCGAGTGACAGTACCGGTGATGAATACTACGAAACAGAAAATTAGACTGGATCCAAAGACTGTGTTAGGTCACATCGAAACCATTAAAACTGTATATTCAGTTTATATACCAAAGATTATACCAAAGATTCAAGATATGCTGGATAGCCTATCAGGAAGTACCTGGTTCTGTGTCCTCGATCAGGGTAAAGCATACCATCAATGGTTTGAAGAGTCCAGTAGACCATTGACAGCATTCATCACACCGTGGGGGTTATACGAGTGGATCCGCATACTGTTTGGGCTCAGTTAAGCTCCACCAGAATTCCAGAGGAGCATGGAGACATGTTTAGAAGGATTGAGGGACGATATCTGTCAGCCGTACTTGGATGACAATATGATACACAGCAAAACCTTCCGAGAGCACGTTGAACACGTGAGGACCGTATTACAGCGGTATCAACAACATGGAGTTAAGTTGACCCCAAAGAAGTGTGAACTGTTCAAAAGTCAAGTCCGATTTATAGGGAAAATTGTGTCCGGAGAAGGATATACCATGGACCCAGCAGAAATCGCTCCAGTATTGGCCTTAAAAGACAAGCGGCCCTCCACTGTCGGGAAGTTGAGGCTGATATTAGGATTCCTCTCCTACTATCGTACTTAAGATCGGAACTTCTCCAGGATTGCCATCCCACTATACCTCCTCTTGGGGGGGACGACAGAGTCAAGAACACCCACAGAGAAAAAGAAGAACGCGGGTAGGACCGGGCTTAAAAGAAACAACGCCGTTTTGTCCCAACAGCCCATTCTCTGGTCAGCAGGCCACCAGGAAAGAGTTTGAGGTATACACTAACAACAAATCTTTGACCTACAGTACAGACCAAAAGTTTGGACACACCTTCTCATTTAAAGATTTTTCTGTATTTTCATGACTATGAAAATTGTACATTCACACTGAAGGCATCAAAACTATGAATTAACACATGTGGAATTATATACGTAACAAAAAAGTGTGAAACAACTGAAAATATGTCTTATATTCTAGGTTCTTCAAAGTAGCCACCTTTTGCTTTGATTAATGCTTTGCACACTCTTGGCATTCTCTTGATGAGTGTAGCGCCGGCGTCCCTGCCCTCTGCTAGGCAGGGACGCTGTTCCCCTCACCTCTCTGCTCCGTGCCCGGCGTCCTCCTCCCGCTCTGCTGTCAGCGCGCGCTCCTTCCCGGCCACTGTGCTTAGGGCGCGCGCGCGCGCTCTCCCTCCCTCTTAAAGGGGCCGCGCGCGCCGTCCTAAGGAGTCCCCGGCCAATGGCCGGAGGACTTCACCATATATAAGGCACCTCCTCCAAAATGGAGGTGCCCGAGCAATGTTGTTGCACTGTTCACTACTCTGCTTCAGCCCTCAGGTCCCGTTGCCAGTTACCTGCCAGATACCTGCCAGATTCCTGCCAGCTTGCTGTCTTATTCCTGCCTGATATTCTGCTACCTGCCTGCTAGCCTGAGGTCCGACGGTCTGCCTTACAACTCCTGTCAGTCTGTCTAAGGACCAGCTTGCCCGCTCACCTGGGAGCGCACATCAGCTACCTGCCTGCTTGCCTGAGGTCCGACGGTCTGCCTTCCAACTCCTGTCAGTCTGTCTATGGACCAGCTTGCCCGCTCACCTGGGAGCGCACATCTGCTACCTGCCTGCTAGCCTACCTGGAGGCTCCGCCGTCACGTGCTGTGACCACCTGCCTGTCCAGTGACTCCTGCCCGCTCACCTGGGAGCGCTCATCTGCTGCCTGTCTGCTAGCCTACCTGGAGGCTCTGCCGTCACATGCTGTGACCACCCGCCTGTCCAGAGACTTCTGCCCGCTCACCTGGGAGCGCTCATCTGCCGCCTGTCTGTTGGTCTTCCTGGAGGCTCCGCCGTCACATGCTGTGACCACCCGTTTATCCAGAGACTCTCGCCTGCTCACCTGGGAGCTCACGTCTACCATCAGCCGCCACAGGTCGTACCAACCCTTTACCCAGAGACTGCCCCGGTCATTTGCCGTGACCATCTGCCCGTTCATCCAGAGACTGCCCCGGTCACTTGCCGTGACCTCCTGCCCGTTCTTCCAGAGACTGTCCCGGTCACCTGCTGTGACTGCCTGCCTGGTCGCCACCCGCTCCCTTACAAGGACCGCCCCCTTGTATAGTAGCTCAGAGGTTCCGCCTCCCAGACCCGTTACAGTTTGCTCGGGCCATGGAACCCGGTGGCACCCAAGCTCCCTCTCTCTCGGACCTGTGTCATGAACTGTCCCGTCAGAGGTCCCAACAGGAGTCCATCCTGGGTCACCTGCGGAATGTCAATTCTCGCCTGGACACTCTGACTGCTCTGCCAGCAACCTCCGCCAGTGCCATGACTCGCAATCCGGCAGCTCCGCTGCCCACTAATACCATGGTATCCTACCCCGGACCCCGGCTTTCTGCACCTCCTCGCTTCGGAGGCGACTCCGCCCAGGCTCGGGGCTTCCTAAATCAGTGCACCCTGCACTTTGAACTCCTGTCCCACCAGTTTAACTCCGACCGGGCCAAAATTGCCTTCATCATGTCCCATCTCACCGGGGAGGCCCTGGCCTGGCTAAATCCTCTATGGGAGAGAGGAGACCCCCTGGTGTCCGACTTGCCTGCCTTTCTCATGGCTTTCCGGAAAGTCTTCGACGAACCCGGACGGAAGACCTCATCCGCATCATCACTGCTACGCCTCCATCAGGGAAGTCTCACTGTGGGCCAATATGCCATACGGTTCCGTACCCTTGCCTCGGAGCTGGCCTGGGATAACGACGCTCTGGTATCCGTCTTCTGGGAGGGTCTGTCCGGCCGTATTAAAGATGAACTTGCCGGTCGGGACATTCCTACCACTCTCGATGACCTAATAACTCTTGCCACCCGGATTGACCTACGGTTCCAGGAGCGTGCCAAAGAGGTCACCCGTGAGAGGAGGTTTCCACGTCTAGCTCCTACTTTTCAGAAACCCGTCACTCCCTCCGTCTCTCCCCAGGTACACTCTCCTGAGCCTATGCAGGTCGACCAAACCAAGATGGTCAAAACCCGTCAGGACTTACGCCGTGCCGAGGGGAGCTGCTTCTACTGTGGCAGTAAGGAGCACCGGATCCGTGCCTGCCCGGAGAGGTCGGGAAACGCCTGTGTCTAGGTTCGCTCAGAGAGGTCGACCTAGACAAGAATAAATCCTCTCCATCTCTGCTGCTGTCAGTCTCAATCGTCTGCGGGGAGAACCGTTATTTCGAACTAGCCCAACTTGACTCTGGAGCAGCCGGGAATCTTATTTCACAGTCCCTGGTAGAGAAATACCGCATCCCCACCAAACCTCTGGCTGTACCCTTGTGTGTTGCTGCCGTGGATGGGGGTCTCTTACCACGCCCCATCCAACTCATCACCGAATCCATTACTCTGCAGGTGGGAATGCTGCATTCTGAGAGTATCTCCTTTCATGTTCTGCCTGGACTCTCTCACGCCCTCTTGCTAGGTCTACCTTGGTTCCAGAGACACGCACCCGTGCTTGACTGGCAGACCGGAGAAGTCCTTCACTGGGGACAGGACTGCCATAAGACCTGTCTGGTTCCCGTCCATCCCGTCCGTCCTTCTCCTACCCCAGCTAATCTACCTGGACTTCCGATTCCTTATTGGTCTTATGCTGATGTCTTTAATAAAAAGGAGGCAGAGACACTACCCCCTCATAGACCATACGACTGCCCTATCGACCTGTTACCCGGTACTACTCCTCCCCGTGGGCGTATTTATCCATTATCCGCTGCTGACCCGGTCGATGTCCGAATATATTGAGGAGAATCTGGCCAGGGGATTCATCCGGAAATCTACCTCCCCGGCGGGAGCAGGCTTCTTTTTCGTCAAAAAGAAGGACGGCTCTCTCCGTCCCTGTATAGACTATAGAGGCCGTAACCAGATCACGGTGAAGAATAAGTACCCCCTTCCGCTCATTCCGGAGTTATTTGATCGTCTGAGGGGGGCTAGAATCTTCACCAAACTGGACCTCCGTGGGGCGGAGAACCTGGTTCGTATCCGTCAGGGGGATGAATGGAAGACGGCATTCAACACCCGGGACGGCCACTATGAATATCGGGTAATGCCCTTTGGTCTCTGTAACGCTCCTGCCGTCTTTCAAGAGTTAGTCAATGACATCTTCCGGGACCTTCTCTACTCCTGCGTAGTGGTGTACCTGGACGACATCTTGGTCTTCTCTCTGGATCTCCAGACTCACCGGAGGGACGTTCGTCAGGTCCTGCTCAGGCTCAGGCAGAATCACCTCTTCGCTAAATACGAGAAGTGCCTCTTTGAGCAGACCTCGCTTCCGTTTTTGGGCTACATTATTTCTCAGACCGGCCTACGAATGGATACAGAGAAACTGTCTGCCATCGAGAAATGGCCTCGACCGGAGGGGTTGAAGGCCATTCAGCGGTTCCTGGGCTTCGCCAACTACTACCGCCTCTTCATACCACACTTCTCTTCCCAGACTGCTCCAATTTCCGCGCTCACCCGTAAGGGTACTAATCCCAAAGAGTGGCCGCACGAAGCAGAGGAGGCCTTTCTTTCCTTAAAACAGGCCTTCTCTTCCGCCCCGGTGCTGCATCGCCCGGACGGCAACAAGCAGTTCTTCCTGGAAGTTGACGCCTCCTCCTCTGGAGCCGGAGCGGTACTTACTCAAAAATCATCTTCAGGGAGGATGGTAACTTGCGGCTTCTTCTCTAAACTCTTCTCCTCCTCAGAGCGCAATTATTCCATAGGAGACCGAGAGTTATTGGCCATCAAACTGGCATTGGAGGAGTGGCGTTACCTGCTCGAGGGGGCTCTTCACCCGGTAATAATTTACACTGACCACAAGAACTTGGCTTACCTCCAGCATGCCCAGAGACTTAACCCGCGCCAAGCCCGGTGGTCCTTGTTTTTTGCTCGCTTTGATTTTGTTCTTCATTTTCGCCCGGCTGACAAAAACGTCAAGGTGGACGCCTTGTCTCGATCCTTTCTGGTGTCTGATCTCGAGGAAGATCCGAAACACATCATCGATCCCGCCAGAGTAATGCAGGTGGCTCCCGTGAGTCTAAATCGTCTCCCTCCCGGAAAGACGTTCGTATCAGTACCTGATCGGGAGAAGATCCTTCACTGGGGTCACTCGTCTAAACTGGCTGGCCACGCCGGTCAGAAAAAGACCCTCCAGCTTATTACCCGGCACTACTGGTGGCCTACCCTGCACAAGGACGTAATAGACTTTGTTTCTGCCTGTGTGTCCTGCGCCCGCAACAAGGTTCCGAGACATCTGCCAGCCGGTCGCCTCCTTCCGCTTTCTGTACCTGCTGCCCCCTGGCAGCATATAGCAATGGATTTTATAACTGACCTCCCAGTCTCTGCCGGTTGTACGGTCATTTGGGTGGTCGCTGACCGCTTCTCCAAGATGGCTCATTTCGTTCCCCTGCCAGGCCTCCCGTCTGCACCCGAGCTAGCTAAAGACTTTATTCATCACATCTTTCGTCTTCATGGCCTGCCCCTCCACATCGTGTCGGATCGTGGGGTACAGTTCACCTCACGCTTCTGGAGAGCCACTTGTAAACTGCTAGACGTCACCCTGGACTTCTCTTCCGCTTACCACCCACAGTCCAATGGTCAAGTGGAGCGGATCAATCAGAACCTGACCAGTTACCTCCGGCACTTCGTTAATGCTCATCATTCAGACTGGGTGGATCTCCTACCATGGGCCGAGTTCTCTTATAACAATCACGAGAGCGAATCCTCCTCCAAATCCCCGTTTTTTGTAGTCTTCGGTCAGCATCCTCGGATTCCTTTTCCTGTCTCCACCTCTGTGGACAACCCGGCTGCGGAATCTCTCGTTAGCAAATTTTCCTCCATTTGGGAGAGTACCCGATCCGCACTCCTTCAGTCGTCCGAACGGATGAAAAGACACGCTGACAAAAAACGCCTGGATCCTCCACAATTTCGTCCTGGAGATAAAGTCTGGCTCTCATCTAAATATGTCCGACTCAAGATACCTTCTTACAAGTTAGGGCCTCGGTTCATCGGTCCTCTGGAGGTCATCAGTCAGATCAACCCGGTGGCCTATAAATTGAAACTCCCGGCCAACTTACGGATCCCTAACTCCTTCCATGTATCTCTCCTCAAACCTGTGGTACTTAACTCTTTTTCCAAGTCTACAGGTACGCCTCCTGCTCCGGTTTCTGCTGAGGACGAGTTTGAGGTAGAGAACATTCTTGCCACCAAAAGGGTAAGAGGAAAGACCTTTTTTCTAGTAGATTGGAAGGGGTTTGGTCCTGAGGAGAGAACGTGGGAGCCCCGGGAGAACATCTATGCCCCTCTTATCCTTGCTAAATTTCTGTCTGGCCTAAAAAAGGGGGGGCCTAAAGGGGGGGGTACTGTAGCGCCGGCGTCCCTGCCCTCTGCTAGGCAGGGACGCTGTTCCCCTCACCTCTCTGCTCCATGCCCGGCGTCCTCCTCCCGCTCTGCTGTCAGCGCGCGCTCCTTCCCGGCCACTGTGCTTAGGGTGCGCGCGCGCGCGCTCTCCCTCCCTCTTAAAGGGGCCGCGTGCGCCGTCCTAAGGAGTCCCCGGCCAATGGCCGGAGGACTTCACCATATATAAGGCACCTCCTCCAAAATGGAGGTGCCCGAGCAATGTTGTTGCACTGTTCACTACTCTGCTTCAGCCCTCAGGTCCCGTTGCCAGTTACCTGCCAGATACCTGCCAGATTCCTGCCAGCTTGCTGTCTTATTCCTGCCTGATATTCTGCTACCTGCCTGCTAGCCTGAGGTCCGACGGTCTGCCTTACAACTCCTGTCAGTCTGTCTAAGGACCAGCTTGCCCGCTCACCTGGGAGCGCACATCAGCTACCTGCCTGCTTGCCTGAGGTCCGACGGTCTGCCTTCCAACTCCTGTCAGTCTGTCTATGGACCAGCTTGCCCGCTTACCTGGGAGCGCACATCTGCTACCTGCCTGCTAGCCTACCTGGAGGCTCCGCCGTCACGTGCTGTGACCACCTGCCTGTCCAGTGACTCCTGCCCGCTCACCTGGGAGCGCTCATCTGCTGCCTGTCTGCTAGCCTACCTGGAGGCTCTGCCGTCACGTGCTGTGACCACCCGCCTGTCCAGAGACTTCTGCCCGCTCACCTGGGAGCGCTCATCTGCCGCCTGTCTGTTGGTCTTCCTGGAGGCTCCGCCGTCACATGCTGTGACCACCCGTTTATCCAGAGACTCTCGCCTGCTCACCTGGAAGCTCACGTCTACCATCAGCCGCCACAGGTCGTACCAACCCTTTACCCAGAGACTGCCCCGGTCATTTGCCGTGACCATCTGCCCATTCATCCAGAGACTGCCCCGGTCACTTGCCGTGACCTCCTGCCCGTTCTTCCAGAGACTGTCCCGGTCACCTGCTGTGACTGCCTGCCTGGTCGCCACCCGCTCCCTTACAAGGACCGCCCCCTTGTATAGTAGCTCAGAGGTTCCGCCTCCCAGACCCGTTACAATGAGCTTCAAGAGGTAGTCACCGGAAATGGTCTTCCAACAATCTTGAAGGAGTTCCCAGAGATGCTTAGCACTTGTTGGCCCTTTTGCCTTCACTCTGCGGTCCAGCTCACCCAAAACCACTTCGATTGGGTTCAGGTCTGGTGACTGTGGAGGCCAGGTCATGTGGCGTAGCACCCCATCACTCTACTCCTTGGTCAAATAGCCCTTACACAGCCTGGAGGTGTGTTTGTGGTCATTGTCCTGTTGAAAATAAATGATGGTCCAACTAAACGCAAAAATCGGATGGAATAGCATGCCGCTGCAAGATGCTGTGGTAGCCATGCTGGTTCAGTATGCCTTCAATTTTGAATAAATCCCTAACAGTGTCACCAGCAAAGCACCCCCACACCATCACACCTCCTCCTCCATGCTTCACGGTGGGAACCAGGCATGCAGAGTACATCCGTTCACCTTTTCTGCATCGCACAAAGACACGGTGGTTGGAACCAAAGATCTCAAATTTGGACTCATCAGACCAAAGCACAGATTTCCACTGGTCTAATGTCCATTCCTTGTGTTCTTTAGCCCAAACAAATCTCTTCTGCTTGTTGCCTGTCCTTAGCAGTGGTTTCCTAGCAGCTATTTTACCATGAAGGCTGCACAAAGTCTCCTCTTAACAGTTGTTGTAGAGATGTGTTTGCTGCTAGAACTCTGTGTGGCATTGACCTGGTCTCTAATCTGAGCTGCTGTTAACCTGCAATTTCTGAGGCTGGTGACTCGGATAAACTTATCCTCAGAAGCAGAGGTGACTCTTGGTCTTCCTTTCCTGGGGCGGTCCTCATGTGAGCCAGTTTCTTTGTAGCACTTGATGGTTTTTGCAACTGAACTTGGGGACACTTTCAAAGTTTGTCCAATTTTTCGCACTGACTGAACTTCATTTCTTAAAGTAATGATGGCCACTCGTTTTTCTTTACTTAGCTGCTTTTTTCTTGCCATAATACAAATTCTAATAGTCTATTCAGTAGGACTATCAGCTGTGTATCCACCAGACTTCTGCACAACACAACTGATGGTGCCAACCCCATTTATAAGGCAAGAAATCCCACTTATTAAACCTGACAGGGCACACCTGTGAAGTGAAAACCATTTCCGGTGACTACCTCTTGAAGCTCATCAAGAGAATGCCAAGAGTGTGCAAAGCAGTCATCAAAACAAAACGTGGCTACTTTGAAGAACTTAGAATATAAGACATATTTTCAGTTGTTTCATACTTTTTTGTTAAGTATATAATTCCACATGTATTAATTCATAGTTTTGATGCCTTCAGTGTGAATGTACAATTTTCATAGTCATGAAAATATAGAAAAATCTTTACATGAGAAGGTGTGTCCAAACTTTTGGTCTGTACTGTATATATACACACTGCTCAAAAAAATAAAGGGAACACTTAAACAACAGAATATAACTCCAAGTATATCAAACTTCTGTGAAATCAAACTGTCCACTTAGGAAGCAACACTGATTGACGATCAATTTCACATGCTGTTGTGCAAATGGAATAGACAATAGATGGAAATTATTGGCAATTATCAAGACACCCTCAATAAAGGAGTGGTTCTGCAGGTGGGGACCACAGACCACATCTCAGTACCAATGCTTTCTGGCTGATGTTTTGGTCACTTTTGAATGTTGGTTGTGCTTTCACACTCGTGGTAGCATGAGATGGACTCTAAAACCCACAGAAGTTGCTCAGGTAGTGCAGCTCATCCAGGATGGCACATCAATGCGAGCTGTGGCAAGAAGGTTTTCTGTGTCTGTCAGCTTAGTGTCCAGAGGCTGGAGGCGCTACCAGGAGACAGGCCAGTACAACAGGAGATGTGGAGGGGGCCGTAGGAGGGCAACAACCCAGCAGCGAGACCGCTACCTCCCCTTTTGTGCAAGGAGGAACAGGAGGAGCACTGCCAGAGCCCTGCAAAATTACCTCCAGCAGGCCACAAATATGCATGTGTCTGCACAAACGGTTAGTAACCGACTCCATGAGGGTGGTATGAGGGCCCGACGTCCACAGATGGGGGTTGTGCTCACAGCCCAACACCGTGCAGGACGCTTGGCATTTGCCACAGAACACCAGGTTTGGCAAAGTCGCCACTGGCGCCCTGTGCTCTTCACAGATGAAAGCAGGTTCACACTGAGCACATGTGACAGACGTGACAGAGTCTGGAGACGCCGCGGAGAGCGATCTGCTGCCTGCAACATCCTTCAGCATGACTGGTTTGACAGTGGGTCAGTAATGGTGTGCTGTGGCATTTCTTTGGATGGTCGCACAGCCCTCCATGTGCTTGCCAGGGGTAGCCTGACTGCCATTAGGTACCGAGATGAGATCCTCAGACCCCTTGTGAGACCATATGCTGGTGCGGTTGGCCCTGGGTTCCTCCTAATGCGGGACAATGCCAGACCTCATGTAGCTGAAGTGTGTCAGCAGTTCCTGCAAGATGAAGGCATTGAAGCTATGGACTGGCCCGCCCGTTCCCCAGACCTGAATCCGATTGAGCACATCTGGGACATTATGTCTCGCTCCATCCACCAATGTTACATTGCACCACAGACTGTCCAGGAGTTGGCAGAAGCTTTAGTCCAGGTCTGGGAGGAGATCCCACAGGAGACCATCCGCAACCTCATCAGGAGCATGCCCAGGCGTTATAGGGAGGTCATACAGGCATGTGGAGGCCACACACAATACTGAGCCTCATTTTGACTTGTTTTAAGGACATTACATCAAAGTTGGATCAGCCTGTAGTGTGTTTTTCCACTTTAATTTTGGGGGTGACTCCAAATCCAGGCCTCCATTGGTTAATAAATTTGATTTCCTTTGATGATTTTTGTGTGATTATGTTGTCAGTACATTCAACTTTGTACAGAACAAAGTATTCAATGAGAATATTTCATTCATTCAGATCTAGGATGTGTTATTTGAGTGTTCCCTTTATTTTTTTGAGCAGTGTATATCAGGTTTTGTAATTGACTTGATCATGTATGTTGTCTACCATTCCAACAGTTGGCAGTAGCACTTTAGTATAATGTATTTTTGGATTCTGGGCTAATCAAGACTACATTTGTTATAATTAATTATTACCTGCCTTGGTTACCTTAGCACAGTAGTTTCTCTGTTTTCATCTCCACTTTTTATACTTGTCTATATTTTAATCATTACTAATAAACATCATTGAATTTTAATTTTAGGGTTTAGTACTTCGTTTTTTGTTAGTTTTTGTACTTTTTTGAAGTACATTCTACTCTTTGGCCTAATTATAGGAACTTACTGAATAATAGTTGTGTCTGTAGGTCCAGTTCTCTTCTTTAAAGGGAATCTGTCACACCCCTGGGCGATATCAGACCTCTACTATGGCCATACAGGGTATAGAAAAGTAAATGTATACATACCTGTATATCCACAGTAGAGGTCTCATTGCAGAGAAAAGCACTTTAATCAAGTCTTTTTTCCACAGGCTTGGAGTCCGGGGGACGCTAAGCAATCCCCGCCTACTTATTATTTCCCCAAATCCCCGCCTGCTTATTAATCCCCTAAATCCCCGCCTCTCTGCTTAATTATCATATCCCACCTCCCCTGCACGTCACAGGGCCCTGTACTGTGCTCCCTGACTTCCGGGCATGCGCAAAGCGCCGCTCACATAGAGCGCGCTTTGCTTCATCCCGGCCCCGTCTCTCTGTGCTCTGCGCCGCAGGTTTCTATTGCGCAGGCGACGGAAAGTGACGGTGACTCCCTGGCGCCTGCGCAATAGGAACCTGCGGCGCAGAGCACGGAGAGACGGGGTCAGGATGAAGCAAGTGAGCGGTGCTTTGCGCATGCCCAGAAGTCTCTTAGTTTGCGAGTGTGAACGAGCTGTGTGTGTCCAGAGCGTAAGTGCGAACGAAAGTAAGTGTGTGACTTTGTATTCAGGGAGTTTGGAAGGGAGGACTTTGGACTGAATTGCTGACTGTATTTCATTAATTTCTTTACTTTACTTTTTACTTAACATTCTGTATATTGCAATCCCCATTAGGAAATGAGCTCCATTATTGACAATGTTATCCAGTGTACATCTTGCCACATGTATGTATTCCTTGAACAGCCGGTCGAGGTTGCTTACTGCTGCGCGAGATGTGTGCACGTTGTGCGTTTGGAAGCTCAGATACTGGATCTAAATGAGCAGCTGGCAATACTGAGATCCATTGACAACATGGAAAGGAGTCTGCTGCTCACTGAGCAGCAGCTCACTGGGGTAGATGTGGGGGAGGGTGGTAGTCGGGAGCTGCAGGATAGTGAGGTCGCTAGTTGGGTGACAGTTAGAAGGGGTGGTAGAGGGAAGAGTGCCAGGAAGGCTAGTCCTGATCTGGCACACCCCAATAAGTTTGCAAAGTTGGCAGATGAGGGGAGTGACGGTACAGGGGTAGCACTACTGCTGCAAGGCATGTCCCCTGAAAGCCGGAGGAGTGTCAGCTCAAGTAAAGAGGGAAATAGGAGAGTAGGGCAGGCCATGCAGGTGCTGGTAGTGGGGGACTCAATTATTAGAGGAACAGATAGGGCAATCTGTCACAAAGACAGGGATCGTCGAACAGTGTGCTGCCTACCTGGCGCTCGAGTCCGGCACATCGCTGATCGGGTTGACAGATTACTGGGAGGGGCTGGTGAGGACCCAGCGGTCATGGTGCACATTGGCACAAATGACAAAGTTAGAGGTAGGTGGAAGATCCTTACAGATGATTTCAGGGAATTAGGGTGGAAGCTGAAAGCTAGGACATCCAAGGTGGTATTCTCTGAAATACTACCGGTACCACGTGCCACGCCAGAGAGGCAACGGGAGATTAGGGAGATAAATAAGTGGCTCAAGAACTGGTGTAGGAAGGAGGGATTTGGGTTCCTGGAGAACTGGGCCGACTTCTCAGTTGGCTACAGACTCTACGCTAGGGACCGGCTGCACCTTAATGGGGAGGGTGCAGCTGTGCTGGGGGAGAAAATGGCTAGAAGGTTGGAGGAGTGTTTAAACTAGGGATTGGGGGGGAGGGTATTCATTTTATTGGTGGGGAAGATAATGCAGATAGTGACCTGGGCACAAATAAAGAAATTGGGGGTGGGGTTAGAACAGTCAATAAAGTAAGAAGGAATAGAGGTACAGAGAGATACATAAAATGCATGTACACTAATGCCAGAAGCCTCGCCAACAAAATGGAGGAATTAGAATTAATTTTGTTGGAAAATAATTATGACATGGTAGGGATATCTGAGACGTGGCTGGGCGAGAGCCATGACTGGGCAGTTAATTTACAGGGCTGTAGTCTGTTCAGAAATGACCGTATAAACAAGCGAGGGGGGGGTGTGTTTATATGTAAAATCATCCTTAAAACCTGTCTTGCGGGAGGATATATGTGAATCTAATGAAAATGTACAGTCCCTGTGGGAGGAGATAAGGGGAGGGGGAAAAAATAATAAAATACTGATAGGAGTTTGTTATAAGTCTCCAAAAATAATGGAAGTAGCGGAGAATATCCTCGTAAAGCAAATAGATGAAGCAGCGACTCAAGGAGAAGTCATTATTATGGGAGACTTCAACTACCCTGAAATACATTGGGGGACAGAAACATGTAGTTCAAGCAAAGGAAATAGGTTTTTGACTACTATGAGAGACAATTACCTTTCACAACTGGTTCAGGACCCAACAAGAAGGGGGGCACTGCTAGACCTAATATTAACCAATAGGCCAGACCGCATATCAAATATACGAGTTGGGGGTCACTTGGGTAATAGTGATCACAAAATAATACGTTTTCATGTAACCTTTAATAAGATGTGTAGTAGAGGGGTTACAAGGACACTAAACTTCAGGAAGGCAAATTTCCAACTGTTAAGAGATGATCTTAGTGCAATAAACTGGGACGATATCCTGAGACATAAAACTACACAAAGCAAATGGGAGACATTTATTAACATCCTGAATAGGACCTGTGTACAATATATACCCTATGGGAATAAACATGCTAGAAATAGGAGGAAACCACTATGGCTAAATAGAGCTGTAAGGTGCGCAATAAGTGAGAAAAAGAAAGCATTTAGAGAACTAAAGCAAGTAGGTAGTGATGAGGCATTAAATAAATATAGAAAATTAAATAAATTATGTAAAAACCAAATCAAGGCAGCAAAGATTGAGGCAGAGAGAATCATTGCCAGAGAAAGTAAAAATAACCCCAAAATTTTCTTTAACTACATAAATAGTAAAAAAACTAAAAAATGATAGTGTTGGCCCCCTTAAAAATAGTCTGGGTGAAATGGTGGATGAGAATGAGGAAAAAGCCAATATGCTAAATGATTTTTTTTCAACCGTATTTACACAAGAAAGTCGCATGACAGAAAACATGGTTAGTGATAACAAAAATTCTCCAGTAAATGTCACTTGCTTAACCCAGCAGGAAGTACGGCTGCATCTAAAAATCACTAAAGTTGACAAATCCCCGGGCCCGGATGGGATACACCCGCGAGTACTGCAGGAATTAAGTAACGTCATAGATAGACCATTATTTTTAATCTTTAAAGATTCCATAATAACAGGGTCTGTACCACAGGACTGGCGTATAGCAAATGTGGTGCCAATATTCAAAAAGGGGACAAAAACTGAACTTGGAAATTATAGGCCGGTAAGCTTAACCTCTAATGTGGGTAAAATCCTGGAGGGTTTCCTAAGAGATGCTATACTAGAGTATCTGAAGAAGAATAACCTCATGACCCAATATCAACATGGGTTTATGAGGGACCGTTCCTGTCAAACTAATCAGATCAGTTTTTATGAGGAGGCAAGTTCTGGACTGGACCAAGGAAATGCAGTGGATGTTGTGTATATGGACTTTTCATAAGCTTTTGATACGGTTCCACACAAAAGGTTGATACATAAAATGAGAACAATGGGGATAGGGGAAAATATATGTAAGTGGGTTAAGAATTGGCTCAGTGATAGGAAACAAAGGGTGGTTATTAATGGGTCTCAGTTAACAGTGGGGTACCACAGGGATCAGTATTGGGCCCCCTTCTTTTTAACATATTTATTAATGACCTTGTAGGGGGCATACAGAGTAATATTTCAATATTTGCAGATGACACTAAACTCTGCAGGGTAATCAATACAGAGGAGGACAATTTTATATTACAGGAGGATCTATGTAAACTAGAAGCTTGGGCTGATAAATGGCAAATGAGCTTTAATGGGGATAAATGTAAGGTAATGCACTTGGGCAGAGGAAATAAAATGTATAATTATATGCTTAATTGTAAAACACTGGGCAAAACTGTAACTGAAAAAGACCTGGGTGTATTGGTGGACGACAAGCTCACGTTTAGTGGCCAGTGTCAAGCTGCTGCTGCAAAGGCAAATAAAATAATGGGATGCATTAAAAGAGGCATAGATGCTCATGAGGAGAACATAATTTTACCTCTATACAAGTCACTAGTGCGACCACACTTAGAATACTGTGTACAGTTCTGGTCTCCGGTGTATAAGAAAGACATAGCTGAACTAGAGCGGGTGCAGAGAAGAGCGACCAAGGTTATTAGAGGACTGGGGGGTCTGCAATACCAAGACAGGTTATTATGTAGCACCCTGAGGATTCGGCTGCTACAGGGGTATTACACCTCAAGCCAGAGGTGTGGTAAGGATGGAGTGTGGAACTGAGCTCAGTAGGCTGCATGCACTACATACATCCCATTTCCGGGGGACAGACCAATGGTACTCCCACTAGAGAAATGTGCAGGTACGACAGCGTCTGTCCCTGGCTGGAGTGGGAGGGGGGTGGAACATCCCAGTAGTGTAGGGGCAGATAGGGGGAGCAGTCTGGGTAATGCTAGGAGCTCATTGGGTGCTGGTCACCTGAGCTCACACATAGAGGGAGTATATAAGGTGGGAACCATCTTAGAACAGGGTCTTTTGTAGAGGTTTGGTCAGACAAGCAGAGCAGCTCAGCCAGCTCCAAGGCCAAGAGAGTGAGAGAGAGGAGAAAAGAAGGACCCAGAGGGGGAGAAGAGGGAACTCCAAGAACCCAAAATTAGACCAGAGGGTGAAGAGTTGGCACAAGGGTACCGGATCCCAAGCTGGTGGAGGGCACTAATCCTTAGCCAGAGACCGGAGGTCGTGGGCAGAATCTGCCACGACCACCCACTAAATCCACCCGGAAGGCAAACCAAGAATAGGGTCAGGGAACCCAGAGACAAGGGTTTTACCAACAAGAGGCCCGAGGGAGCCGGACTTAGGTGGATCCCTGGTGGGGAAGGCCAGAGAGAAGGACAAGTCAGAAAGGGAGCTCAGGAACACGCTCCAGAATCACCTGGGGGTTGGCCGAGTCCAGGACCTGGTGGACGCAGCACGGCTCGGGTGGTCACTCAAGGCCGGAGTGACCAACACAAAAGCAGTAAGTAAAAACCCTGAACTGCACAGCCCGACTCTGAGTTTCATTACCATCCTCACTGCACCTCCACAACCACCATCCTCTGCAACTGACCCCCTGAGGCTATACCCCTCCCGTTGGGGGTTATACTACCAGAAGCTGCACACACACCACCAGCCTCAGCGGACCCTGCTGCAGCGGCGGCCGTATTGACCGCAAATCAACGGGTGGCGTAGTCGACACTAAAGAACATCCAGTAACATCTGTAGGACTGCCACACACTGAGCTTGACACCCTGGGCACGGACCGGGTCACCGCCACTCGGAGACTACAACCCCCATCTGATCCGGCTCCGGGTTTCCCCCAAACAACACTGGCCCAGGGGGCGCGTCAACTTTGGCGTAGTCGGCAGGATAACGTGCCCGCAACAACCGGGTACTGCGTGCCTGAAGAAAAGTTCACCGTTACCTTAAAAAGAAGTCTCCCGCCGGTTCCGGAGGGTCCCCACCAACGGACCCCATCACAGGTCGTTTCCCGCCGGTTGTCCGCCATTTGCAGCTTTTTCCCGCCATCCGTGGAGTTTCCCGCCACTGGGAGACGATTCCCGCCATTTCCAAAGATTTCCCGCCTTGGAAGAGCGGACGCCATTATGGGCGTGCCAGAGGGTGGCAAGAGGTCACCTCCCATCGTGGGCCAGGTCGAAGAATGGCGCCAAAAGCGGAAACCGCGCCCACCAACAGAGACTGTGATGCTGGAAGTGTCCATCAGCGTGAGAGAACTGCCCCTGGAACTGACAATCACAAAGTTGCCCCGGGACCACCTTCAATGTGAGCGGAGACAGAACAAGAGAGCAAAGATGGGTGTCGCCTGGAGCAGTCTGGAGAGAGCGCACCCGGAGACAAGAAGTCTGGAGAGGAGTCCAGAGAGAGCCTACCCGGAGATGGAGGCAGAGTCAGGCAGCACCGACCCAGTGGTCAGGAGCCTGCTACAAGCCACAACCCCACTAGGCCTAGTGGAGGTCCTGGCACAGCTCCCCCAAGACCGGGAGTGTGCACAGACTGCGCTGGAGGGCCTCGCACGGAGGATGGCCCGGGTGCAGCGAGAGACGTTGGCGGAGTGGAGCCGAGAGATGGCCCAGCGGACCGAAACCCGTCAGCGGAGCACGCCACCCGAGACGAGGAGACAGACCGCCTCTGAGGATGGTGCAGGAGGACTCAAGGCCGGAGACGGCGCCGAGAAGGGAGCTGAACGAATGGAGGCAGGTAAAGGGGACGTCTCTACCCCGAGCCGGGAAACCGCGTGCCTGCCCCAGCTCCCCGTCGCAGAGCCCGAAATTCCCCCTGCCGTGCTCGTCGCTGCATCGTCACCGCCGCAGACTAGGCCTCAACCGGAAACCGCGGCCGCGACCCCTGTGACGTCACGCGCTTCGACCCTGAGCGCGGCAAAGCAGGAAATACCATCGGCCTGGTCGCAAGGCCTAGTAGACCCGGGCGCCGCCATTCCAACAGCGCCCCCTACCTCCGCGGAGCCACCAGCCTGGTCGCAGGGCCGAGTAACCACGGGCGCCGCCGTTCTTACGGTGCCCTTTTCCTTTAGCGTGCCCCAAGTCTGGTCGCAAGGCCTGGTCAACCCGGGCGCCGCTACCACCACAGCGCCCATAACACCCAAAGTACCGCACCTGGGTGAGGACCTGTTCGCCCAGCATACGTGCCCGGATGGGCAGCCCTTCATATGGCCCCAGGAGTACTACCAACTGGAACTCCAAAGGGCGAGGCCCCTGTGTGAGCCCCTGATTCCGGCTCCGAAGCCCGTCAGGAGGACCCAGCCCCCGCTAGAGGAGGCACAATTTGAGTGGGACCCCACCGGAGGAGACCTCATGGGGTTCACTCAGGAGACTCGGGCGGCCGCAGCAGAGCGTGCAGAGTGCTGCCGCCAGCAGCTCGAGGTCTTCGAGAAGGAGCGGAGAGAGAGGCGGGTCCGGGAACAGCAAGTACAGATAAGGAGCGCGGAGCAGAAGAGCCGGACCAGGAGAGATCCCCGTGCAGCTCATGGTCCCCGTACCACCGGGACTGTGATTAAATTCAACCTGCAGCATGGGTGGGGCTTCATAAGAGACCATCATACCCCCGGCGACGTCTTTGTCACCCGCAGAGACGTAGAAAGCCATCTGCCGGAGGGACACAGAGGTCGTGACCTGTATGTAGGGGACGAGGTCACCTTCACCCGGCACAAGTGTGCCAAAGGACCCTACGCCCTCCATGTACATCGCCTGACGGAGGAGGAGCTGCGGTGTGAGGAGGAGCAGGAGGACCCGGACGGGTCTGAATCCAAAGAAGGAGCCGGAGGACGCCGTCGTTAAAGTACGGTAAAGAGACTGTAAATAGTTACCCATCGGGGTACAGTGAACTGTTGCTGCTTTAAATATGTCCCCGTTAGGACAAGAGTGAACTGTTAACCCGTGTGTCCCTATTCCCATTATGTTATTTATGAAAAGTTTTATATGAAAAGTTTTATTGCTGATAATATATGTGATGTTTTATATGTTTATGTTTATGAAAAAAATTGTATGTTTTGGATGTTTTTTATATCTTACAGCCCGAGGACGTGCTGTGATTTACCAGGGGGGAATGTAGCACCCTGAGGATTCGGCTGCTACAGGGGTATTACACCTCAAGCCAGAGGTGTGGTATTCCACTCCCGGGTAAGGATGGAGTGTGGAACTGAGCTCAGTAGGCTGCATGCACTACATACATCCCATTTCCGGGGGACAGACCAATGGTACTCCCACTAGAGAAATGTGCAGGTACGACAGCGTCTGTCCCTGGCTGGAGTGGGAGGGGGGTGGAACATCCCAGTAGTGTAGGGGCAGATAGGGGGAGCAGTCTGGGTAATGCTAGGAGCTCATTGGGTGCTGGTCACCTGAGCTCACACATAGAGGGAGTATATAAGGTGGGAACCATCTTAGAACAGGGTCTTTTGTAGAGGTTTGGTCAGACAAGCAGAGCAGCTCAGCCAGCTCCAAGGCCAAGAGAGTGAGAGAGAGGAGAAAAGAAGGACCCAGAGGGGGAGAAGAGGGAACTCCAAGAACCCAAAATTAGACCAGAGGGTGAAGAGTTGGCACAAGGGTACCGGATCCCAAGCTGGTGGAGGGCACTAATCCTTAGCCAGAGACCGGAGGTCGTGGGCAGAATCTGCCACGACCACCCACTAAATCCACCCGGAAGGCAAACCAAGAATAGGGTCAGGGAACCCAGAGACAAGGGTTTTACCAACAAGAGGCCCGAGGGAGCCGGACTTAGGTGGATCCCTGGTGGGGAAGGCCAGAGAGAAGGACAAGTCAGAAAGGGAGCTCAGGAACACGCTCCAGAATCACCTGGGGGTTGGCCGAGTCCAGGACCTGGTGGACGCAGCACGGCTCGGGTGGTCACTCAAGGCCGGAGTGACCAACACAAAAGCAGTAAGTAAAAACCCTGAACTGCACAGCCCGACTCTGAGTTTCATTACCATCCTCACTGCACCTCCACAACCACCATCCTCTGCAACTGACCCCCTGAGGCTATACCCCTCCCGTTGGGGGTTATACTACCAGAAGCTGCACACACACCACCAGCCTCAGCGGACCCTGCTGCAGCGGCGGCCGTATTGACCGCAAATCAACGGGTGGCGTAGTCGACACTAAAGAACATCCAGTAACATCTGTAGGACTGCCACACACTGAGCTTGACACCCTGGGCACGGACCGGGTCACCGCCACTCGGAGACTACAACCCCCATCTGATCCGGCTCCGGGTATCCCCCAAACAACACTGGCCCAGGGGGCGCGTCAATTACACTTGGGGTTATGTACTGTGGAAAAAAGAAGGCTTAGGGGTGATCTTATTACTGTGTACAACTATATGAGGGGACAGTACAAAGACCTTTCTACTGATCTTTTTACTCTGAGGCCTGAGACTGGGACAATGGGGCATCTTCTACGTCTGGAGGAAAGAAGGTTTAAACATAATCACAGACGGGGATTCTTTACTGTAAGAGCAGTGAGACTATGGAACTCTCTGCCGCATGATGTTGTAATGAGTGATTCACTGTTAAAATTTAAGAAGGGCATGGATGCCTTTCTTGAAAAGTATAATATTACAGGCTATAAATACTAGATTCCTTGATATGGCGCTGATCCAGGGAACTAGTCTGATTGTCGTATGGAGTCGGGAAGGAATTTTTTTCCCCAATGTGGAGCTTAGTGTTTGCCACATGTTTTTTTTTTTTGCCTTCCTCTGGATCAACATGTTAGGCTATGGGTTGGACTAGATGGACTTAGTCTTCCTTCAACCTTAAAAACTATGTTACTATGTTACAGTGCACGTCACAGGGCCCTGTGACGTGCAGGGGAGGGGGGGGGGGGATATGATAATTAACCAGAGAGGCTGGGATTTAGGGGAATAATAAGCACATAGGTGGGGGTTTCTTGGCGTCCCTCGGGCGCCAAGCCTGTGGAAACAAAGAATTGATTAAAGTGCTTTTCTCTTCAATGAGACCTCTACTATGGACCATACAGGTATGTATAGATTTACTTTTCTATACCCTGTATGGCCATAGTAGAGGTCTGATATCGCCCAGGGGGGTGACAGATTCCCTTTAATCCTAAACATCAAGATTTTTAAATTAGGCCCACCACAGAACAAAACGTAAGGTGGATACAGATATTTGTAACTTTAGGTCTAAAGAAGAAAGTCTAAAAAGTAAAAGATGTCTTCATGTCTAGATCATGCTATTGTAGAGTCAGAGTTGCAGACACTAAGCACACTATGCTGTTACGTGTCTTTACTGTTGATGTCAGGTCAGACTGGAGAGTGACAGGTATGCATGCTTTAAAGAACTCCTGTCCCCACTTCTTCCTCATCTTTAAATAATGTAAAAATGTATTTTTCAGCATGTTTTTTTTGTAAGAAGAAAAATACACAAATGGATTAGAAATTTTAAAGAAGCTTGAAAGGAGTAACGGCACTTTAACATTTTAGACGGTGTATCTTCATAACAGATCATGTGCAATAATTTCATAAAGTTATTCCTCAAAAAGCCAGTTATTCCATATTGGTCAAACCCCCAGTGATCAGCAGGTTATCCTCTATCTTTTGGTTAGGGGATAACTTGATTCTTCGGGCATAACCCTTTAGAAAGAAAAGTGGTCCAGTAAGAGATATTTAAACAATTACACTACGCTTCCACTAGGGAGCGCTGTTGTTTATATTTTCTGAGTTTCTGTTGCTTTAAAAATGACTATTCTGTGGACTGTAGTGAAATAGACGTGATTCTGTATTGGCAGATAAATATAAATTTAGGGACATAGTTTTGTGAACAATTGTCTAAAACTGTCAATTTTGGTCAGGTAACATTTTTTTACATGTTTCTTTTTCCTCGTGGAGTTCTTGGGAAATTATTAGTTAATTTTCTATAGGTTATAATTATTCCTTTGTTTCAGTTTACTTTAATCTCCTCCTGAATTAGAAAGATATTACATATTATAAATCCTCATTCATATTTAAAGTATACCTCCAGTTATAAGGAAATAATATTATAGTGCAGGAGCGTGCACAATATTCATTTTTCTAAACTTCCCTCGCAGATTTTGTTTTTAATAGAAACACAATAGTGATGTCACAGCACTTAGTGACAGAAACACAGTAGTGTTGTCACAATAGCTCATGAACCAGATGTGATGTCACAGTAGTTAGTGACAGAAACACAGTAGTGATGTCACAATGGATCATAAACCAGATGTGATGTCACAACAGTTACTGAAAGATACACAGAGGTGATGTCACAATGGCTTATGAACCAGATGTGATGTCACAGCAGTTAGTGACAAAAACACAGTAGTGATGTCACAATGGATCATAAACTAGATATGATGTCACAGCAGTTACTGACAGAAACACAGTAGTGTTGTCACAATAGCTCATGAACCAGATGTGATGTCACAGCAATTACTGAAAGATACACAGATGTGGTGTCACAATGGCTCATGGACCAGATGTGATGTCACAGCACTTAGTGACAGAAACACAGTAGTGATGTCACAATAGCTCATGGACCAGATGTGATGTCACAGCAGTTACTGACAGAAGCACAGTAGTGATGTCACAATAGAATATGAACCAGATGTGATGTCACAGCAGTTACTGACAGAAACACAGTAGTGATGTCACAATAGCTCATCAAACAGATGTGATGTCACAGCAGTTACTGACAGAAACACAATAATGATGTCACAATGGATCATAAACTAGATGTGATGTCACAGCAGTTATTGAAAGAAACACAATAATGATGTCACAATGGATCATAAACTAGATGTGATGTCACAGCAGTTATTGAAAGAAACACAATAGTGATGTCACAATGGCTCATCAACCAGATGTGATGTCACAGCAATTGCTGACAGAAACACAGTAGTGATGTCACAATGGATCATGAACAGGGGCTGGCTGTCAAATTTTGGCCTAGGGGGCAAGCATACAGCAGTGGCCCATGAGCAGTGGTACAGCCTCACTGCGCACGTGTGGGACCAGCACTGGAGATGTAGAAATGCGCGTGCGCCCCACAGTATCAGCGCTCGCCGGGAGCAATATTCAAACACGTGGGCGGCGCCCGCAGAGACTAATGTGAGAATCACACCCCTATGACTGAAAACGAGCAGGTAGGACTGTGGCGCCCTTGAGGGTTCAGTCGCCACAGAGGTACTGCACCTCACCCAGAGGTGTGGTGTCTCCCTTCTCTCAGGTAAGGAGGGAGTGCTGCACGGAACCCCAAACACCTGCATCCAACACTACACTGCTCCAGGCCGACTGGAAGGGCAAGATGCAATGTGTTTTCTGCTGAGCCCTGTCCCTGGCTGGAGTGGGGGGAACCCAAAGGTAGGGGGAACCAGTAGTGGGTGTGGGAGGAGGAAGTAGTTTAAGGGAGCACTTTGGTAGGAGTATATATAGGGAAGCCATCGTAGGGTGGCAGTTCAGATCAGTCAGACAGATAGTTCTGAGGAGCTGTTCAGAAGAACAGCTCGGGACTGTTCAGAAGAACAGTCCGGGAGCAGAGTCTCAGGAGGAGATCTGCTCCACAGTTAGGGCCAGGTCAGAAGGCCCCGGAGGGGAGCAGGGAGTAGGCTCCTTTCTACAGACAGGATCCCACGGGGTACGGTGCGTGCAGGACGGCACCCGTACGCCCCGCATCTGTCAGAAGACAGAGGGATCGCAGCCGCATTCTAATCCCCCAGGAGGGTCAAGTGGGTCCCGGATCCGACGTACAGGAAGGACTTCAGAGCACCCGAGCGGGATTGAGAGTGGGCAGCGCAGAGCAGGAGGGTGAAAGACCGGAGTAAAGGCGGTCAAAATAGGAACACGAGAAAGTAGGGTTCTGCCAGGTATTCCCAAGTTGCCTGAGGAAGGATTGAACCCCTACCTGGTGAACGCAGCGCAACGCGGGAGGCCTTTACCTCTATAGTGCACTGTCCATTCTTCATCGGCACTATCGTTCCCCCCTGCACTACAACGCCCAGCGCGACCCACTCTCTTATACTACACTGCCCTGAGGCCTGCTCCACCTGTGGGGAGCATTCCCATCACAAACTGCCCTAACATCTGCCTCAGAGAACTGTTGCAGCGCTCGTGATCCTCACCAGACACCACAGGTGGCGTCACGAACTTTCCCAAATCCCCATATATACAAATCCCCCTTTTGAGTGCCCGCCCTGGGCCACGGACCGGGCCAGCCACCCTGATATCCCCCGGCTACCGGAGGCCCGGCTGCCGAGTACCCCACGACCCTGGGGGCACATCAGGACTAAGTGTATATAATGTTATAAAATCATTATAATACCATCAATTTTAATGAAAAAAGCTTGTTAGTGATGCACATTGCACATTGCATCACTAACAAAGCAATGGGCTCAGTGATGATAGTAGATAGGACGTGACAGGTTCCCTTTATCGCCAGAGATGTTAAATTCAAATACACAAAGGGCCAAAGTTCAAAGCTTGGACAAAGTTGTGCACCAACCTTGATATTTTGATATTTATTAAAAAAGTGTCTACAATTGAGGAAGTTTTTCTTTATCAAATATAACGATTAATTTAAAAATTATAGTGGAATATTATAATATGTTTTACGGGGCCGGGTGGTGGAACCTCTGATCCGGGTGATCCGGGTAGATAAGCAGGCAGGTACGGCTGACAGCCAGACAGGTGCTCCGGGTAGGCAAGCTGGTGACCACGGCTGATAGCTGGCAGGAGCTCCGAGTAGGTAGGCAGGCGGGCACGGCAGGTAACTGGCAGGTGCTCAGGGTAGGCAGGCTGGCGAGCATGGCAGGTGCTCCAGGTAGGCAGGCTGGTGGCAGGACTGTTAGACAGACTGGCGGGCAGGACTGTTAGACAAACTGACGGGCAAGGCTGACAGGCAGAGGGACCTGAGGGCTGAGGAAAGTGTTAGCACACAAAATAACAACCTTGCACAGGCACCTCCATTTTGGAGGAGGTGCCTTATATAGGGGAAGTCCTCCGGCCATTGGCCGGGGACTCTTTAGGACGGCGCACGACCCCTTTACGAGGGAGGGAGCGCGCGCCCTAAGCACAGTGCCCGGGAAGCTAAGTGCGGCGCGCCACAGCAGCAGGATGAGAGCAGAAAGACGCCGGACCGGGACCGCGGCGGTGAGGGGAACGGCGTCTCTGCCCGGCAGCAGGCAGAGGCGCCGATGCTACAATGTGTTATGTAAAAGCAGTAAAAAGCATATGGCCCAATGGCCTAATTTAAATATGTAATTTAACACAAGATAAAAATCCTTGAATGAAACAGATAATAATGTATGATGCAAACAAAAGTGCCCCCAAACACAGTATAATACCCCCACAGTGAATTCCTCAACACTCACAGTATGATGACCCTATTGTACCGCTCTCCCTCAATCCCCCCAACAAACTATGGTGATCCCATCACAGTATGATTCTCCAACGATAATCCCCACACAGCCCTCCATACAGTATAATGGCCCCCATAGTCCTCCATACAGTATAATGGCCCCACATAGTCCTCCGTACAGTATGATGGCCCCACATAGTCCTCTATACAGTATAATGGGCCCCACATAGTCCTCCATACAGTATAATGTGTCCCACATAGTCCTCCATACAGTATAATGGTCCCCACATAGTCCTCTATACAGTATAATGGGCCCCACATAGTCCTCTATACAGAATAATGGGCCCACATAGTCCTCCATACTGAATATTAGCCCCACATAGTCCTCCATACAGTATACTGGCCCCACATAGTCTTCCATACAGTATAATGGCCCCACATAGTCCTCCATACAGTATAATGGCCCCACATAGTCCTCCATACAGTATAATGGCCCCACATAGTCCTCCATACAGTATACAAGGCCCCACATAGTCCTCCATACAGAATAATGGCTCCGCGTAGTCCTCCATACAGAATAATGGGCCCAGCATAGTGCTCTGTACTGTATATATGGCTCCGCATAGTGCTCCGTACTGTATACATGGCCCCGCATGGTGCTCCGTGCTGTATATATGGCCCCGCATAGTGCTCCGTACTTTATATATGGCCCTGCATAGTGCTCCTCACAGTATAATGGCCCCATATTAAAAAAATAAATAAATACTCACCTCTGCCATTCCAACGCTGATCCCTACTTACCTGTGGGTCCACAAGCCATCCCTTTTTCACTAGCGTGCACCCTCCCAGCAAGCCGCGCGTTCTCCCAGCAGGCCGCACGCCCTGATGGGAGGGCGCGTCCAGAGGAGAGTGGCTGCGGCAGTATTGCCGTCAGGTGGCACAGTTTGAGCCGCCCGGCCGAGGCGATGGCTAACGCAGCTGGAGGACCGGCCTGGGGGGCAATTGCCCCTCTGCCACTCGGCAGAGCCCGCCCCTGATCATGAACCAGATGTGATGTCACAGCAGTTAGTGATAGAAACACAGTAATGATGTCACAATGGCTCATGAACCAGATGTGATGTCACAGCACTTAGTGACAGAAACACAGTAGTGATATCACAATAGCTCATGGACCAGATGTGATGTTATAGCAGTTAGTGACAGAAACACACTAGTGATGTCAGAATAGCTCATGGACCAGATGTGATGTCATAGCAGTTAGTGACAGAAACACAGTAGTGATGTCACAATACCTCATGGACCAGATGTGATGTCACAGCAGTTAGTGACAGAAACACAGTAGTGATATCGCAATAGCTCATGGACCAGATGTGATGTCATAGCAGTTAGTGACAGAAACACAGTAGTGATGTCACAATAGCTCATGGACCAGATGTGACGTCACAGCAGTTAGTGACAGAAACACAGTAGTGATATCACAATAGCTCATGGACCAGATGTGATGTCATAGCAGTTAGTGACAGAAACACAGTAGTGTTGTCACAATAGCTCATGGACAAGATGTGATGTCACAATAGCTCATGGACCAGATGTGATGTCACAATAGCTCATGGACCAGATGTGATGTCACAGCAGTTAGTGACAGAAACACAGTAGTGATGTCACAATAGCTCATGGACCAGATGTGATGTCACTGCAGTTAGTGACAGAAACACAGTAGTGTTGTCACAATAGTTCATGGACCAGATGTGATGTCACAACAATTACTGAAAGATACACTGAGGTGATGTCACAATGGCTTATGAACCAGATGTGATGTCACCGCAGTTAGTGACAGAAACACAGTAGTGATGTCACAATGGATCATAAACTAGATGTGATGTCACAGCAGTTACTAACAGAAACACAATAGTGATGTCACAATGGCTTATGAACCAGATGTAATGTTGCAGTGGTTACTCACAGAAACAAAGTTCACTTCTGATTGAAACCAACTTGTGATGTGACAGCAGCTTACCTGAGTACAGGTGGCACTGCGTTGAAGCTGGCAACAATTAGGAGACAACAGTGAGCTCTAGTGATCCTATCCAGCATTAAATCAGTGCTTAAAAGCTGAATAGAAGAGAGCTTGTAATCCATGTGCATATTTGGCCTCAGCCATCACTGCTAGAGCGGTGGTGGCCAGTCACCTACACAACGAGAGATATACAAACAAAAAAAAAGTGTTAATATCTCAAGAACGGCAAAAAATGTAAATAAACAGTAGATAGCAAAAGTGCTTTTTTCAAACGCCATCCACCTATATCTTCCTGTGAAGATGGGAATAATCCTTTAAAGAAACCACCCATGTCATACCTAAAGAGGCATGAAAACTTCAGTATACTAACTACGTACTAACATGTTTTGTACTGTGAAATCACTACTGTGTTTTTGTCAATAAGCGACATGACATCATATCTGATTCATAAGACTTTGTTACATTGTGAGTTTTAGTAAAGGAAGCTGCTGCAATATCACAAGTGGACTGTCAGGTTAGCAGCTGTGACATCATAAATGTGTTAAAGTGTGTTTCAGAAAGATAATATCAACTGTGTATCACTCAGGTAAGGCGCTCTGATATCACAACTAATTTACTTAGGTATGTTATTGTGATGTGAATGATGTAATCTGCAAATTTGTAATCAGTGCAGTTCTGACATCACCAGTCTCTGTCAGATGAGCTGCTGTGACATCACCACTCTCTGCCATATGAGATGCTGTGACATCACCACTCTGCCAGATGAGCTGCTGTGACATCACCACTCTCTGTCAGATGAGCTGCTGTGACATCACCACTCTCTGCCAGATGAGCTGCTGTGATATCACCACTCTCTGCCATATGAGATGCTGTGACATCACCACTCTGCCAGATGAGCTGCTGTGACATCACCACTCTCTGCCAGGTGAGCTGCTGTGACATCACCACTCTCTGTCAGATGAGCTGCTGTGATATCACCACTCTGTGCCAGATGAGCTGCTGTGACATCACCACTCTCTGCCAGGTGAGCTGCTGTGACATCACCACTCTCTGCCAGGTGAGCTGCTGTGACATCACCACTCTCTGCCAGGTGAGCTGCCGTGACATCACCACTCTGCCAGATGAGCTGCTGCGACATCACCACTCTCTGCCAGGTGAGCTGCTGCGACATCACCACTCTCTGCCAGGTGAGCTGCTGTAACATCACCACTCTCTGCCAGGTGAGTTGCTGTGACATCACCACTCTCTGCCAGGTGAGCTGCTGTGATATCACCACTCTCTGCCAGGTGAGCTGCTGTGACATCACCACTCTCTGCCAGATGAGCTGCTGTGACATCACCACTCTTTGCCAGGTGAGCTGCTGTGACATCACCACTCTCTGCCGGGTGAGCTGCTGTGACATCACCACTCTCTGCCAGGTGAGCTGCTATGACATCACCACTCTTTGCCAGGTGAGCTGCTGTGATATCACCACTCTCTGCCAGGTGAGCTGCTGTGATATCACCACTCTCTGCCAGGTGAGCTGCTGTGACATCACCACTCTCTGCCAGGTAAGCTGCTGTAACATCACCACTCTCTGCCAGGTAAGCTGCTGTGACATTGACGCGCCCCCAGGGCAATGGGGTACTCGGCAACCGGGCCTATGGATGCTGGTGGTGGGGGGTATGTCACAGTGGCCGGCCCGGTCCGTGGCCCATGGCAGTCAACCAAAAAGGGGGATTGTAACTTGGATAGGAAAAATAAAATAAATAGTTTGTGATGCCACCTGTGGTACCTGGTTAGGTTTACCAGCGCTGCTGCAGACCTCCGGGGGGTGATGGGATGGCAGCTGAGGTGTTTCTGCTCCCCACAGGTGGAGCGGGCCCCCGGGGCAGTGTGGAGTTTGGTGGGTGGTGATGCTGGGACTTGTAGTGCAGGCGGATGGCACAGCAGGAGTAATTGACAGAGACAGGGGATTCGCTTCAATACCTTTACTGGTGCGGATGTCAGGTACGGTCCAGGGTACTCAGCAGGATGGGTGCACTTCAGGACTTCTCCCCAGTGAGTGGATATAAGGCCTCCTGGTCCGTGTCTGCCTCACTGTATGCTCCTGGCCAGCCTGCAACTGGGCCTAGCTTATGTGTTGTGCTGTTCCTTCACCTGTCACTCGGTAGTAGGACCTTCTGCTGGCAACCACTATCCCTGGTAACGCTGGGGCCTTCGTGGTTCCTGGTCCTGTGTGGGTCTAGCTTCAGGTCTGCCAGGGACTTGTAGTCCTCCTGGAATGCCGGTGGTCCCTACTGGTTATAAAGGGACCCTGTAGGCGCGGACCCAGTGTCCGGTTTGTATACTGGGGTGAGCCTATGATGCTCCTCTGCTCCCTCGACTCCTCTCTCCTTTCTCCTCTTGCCTTCGGCCACACTCGGGGCCCTCAGAACTCAGCAGCAGACGCGCTGCCTCTTCGCTGCTCTCAGCGTCAGCACGCTCTCAGACTCTCTCTCTGTCTGACTACTAACTGCACTGCCTAGCTCCACCCTCCATATATATGTAGCACCCTGAGGATTCGGCTGCTACAGGGGTATTGCACCTCAACCCAGAGGTGTGATATTCCACTCCCGGGTAAGGATGGAGTGTGGAACTGAGCTAGTAGGCTGCATGCACTACACACATCCCATTTCCGGGGAACAGACCGATGGTACTCCCACTAGAGAAATGTGCAGGTACGACAGTGTCTGTTCCTGGCTGGAGTGGGAGGGGGGGTGGAACATCCCAGTAGTGTAGGGGCAGATAGGGGGAGCAGCCTGGGTAAAGCTAGGAGCTCATTGGGTGCTGGTCACCTGAGCTCACACATAGAGGGAGTATATAAGGTGGGCACCATCTTAGATCAGGGTCAGTCAGTCAGTTGTCAGTCAGTCTGTGAGACGTCAGTCTGTCTGAGAGCCTGAGAAGCAGAGCGGAGGAGAAGGAAGAGAGACCCAGAGGCGCAGAGAGAACTCCAAGAACCCAAGATTAGATCAGAGGGTGAAGAGTTGGCAAAAGGGTACCGGATCCCAAGCTGGCAGAGGCTACAGCACACCTTAGCCAGGAACCGGAGGTCGTGGGCAGGATCTGCCACGACCACCCACTAAATCCACCCGGAAGGCAGACCAAGAATAGGGTCAGGGAACCCAGAGACAAGGGTTTACCAACAGGAGGCCTGAGGGAGCCGGACTTAGGTGGATCCCTGGTGGGAACGGCCAGAAGAAGGGAGAGTCAGAAAGGAGCTCAGGACCACACTCCGGAGTTGCCTGGGAGTTGACCGAGTCCAGGACCTGGTGGACGCAGCACGGCTTGGGTGGTCACTGCTGTACACAGTGACCCGAGCAACACCAGTAAGTAAAACCCTGGAACTGCATTTTATGCCTCTGAGTCTCCTTGCTGCACCTTCACAACCACCATCCTCCACGGCTGACCCCCTGAGGCTATACCCCTCCCGTTGGGGGTTATACTACCTAAGCTGCACACACATCACCAGCCTCAGTGGACCCTGCTGCAGCGGCGGCCTTTTGACCGCAAATCAACGGGTGGCGTAGTCGACACAAAGAACTAATAACAGGACTGCCACACACTGAGCTTGACACCCTGGGCACGGACCGGGTCACAGCCACTCGGAGACTACAAACCCCATCTGATCCGGCTCCGGGTATCCCCAACAACACTGGCCCAGGGGGCGCGTCAACTTTGGCGTAGTCGGCAGGATTACGTGCCCGCAACAACCGGGTACTGCGTGCCTGAAGAAAAGTTCACCGTTACCTTAAAAAGAAGTCTCCCGCCGGTTCCGGAGGGTCCCCGCCAACGGACCCCATCACAGGTCGTTTCCCGCCGGTTGTCCGCCATTTGCAGCTTTTTCCCGCCATCCATGGAGTTTCCCGCCACTGGGAGACGATTCCCGCCATTTCCAAAGATTTCCCGCCTTGGAAGAGCGGACGCCATTATGGGCGTGCCAGAGGGTGGCAAAAGGCCACCTCCCATCGTGGGCCAGGTCGAAGAATGGCGCCAAAAGCGGAAACCGCGCCCACCAACAGAGACTGTGATGCTGGAAGTGTCCATCAGCGTAAGAGAACTGCCCCTGGAACTGACAATCACAAAGTTGCCCCGGGACCACCCTCAATGTGGGCGGAGACAGAACAGGAGAGCAAAGATGGGTGTCGCCTGGAGCAGTCTGGAGAGAGCGCACCCGGAGACGAGACGTCTGGAGGAGAGTCCAGAGAAAGCCTATCCGGAGATGGAGGGAGAGTCAGGCAGCACCGACCCAGTGGTCAGGAGCCTGTTGCAGGTCGCCACTCCAGAAGGCCTGCTGGAGATCCTAGCACAGCTCCCCCGAGACCGGGAGTGTGCACAGACCGCGTTGGAGGGCCTCGCACGGAGGATGGCCCGGGTGCAGCGAGAGACGTTGGCGGAGTGGAGCCGAGAGATGGCCCAGCAGACCGGCACCCGTCAGCGGAGCACGCCACCTGAGACGAGGAGACAGACCGCCTCTGAGGATGGCGCAGGAGGAATAAAGGCAGGAGACGGTGCCGAGAAGGGAGCTGAACGGACGGAGGCAGGTAAAGGGGACGTCTCTACCCCGAGCCGGGAAACCGCGTGCCTGCCCCAGCTCCCCGTCGCAGAGCCCGAAATTCCCCCTGCCGTGCCCGTCGCTGCATCGTCACCGCCGCCGACTAGGCCTCAACCGGAAACCGCGGCCGCGACCCCTGTGACGTCACACGCCTCGACATCGAGCGTGGCCAAGCAGGAAATACCACCGGCCTGGTCGCAAGGCCTAGTACCTCCGGGCGCCGCAATACCAACAGCGCCCCCTACCTCCGCGGAGCCACCGGCCTGGCCGCAGGGCCGAGTAACCACGGGCGCCGCCGTTCTTACGGTGCCCTTTTCCTTTAGCGTGCCCCAAGCCTGGTCGCAAGGCCTGGTCAACCCGGGCGCCGCTACCACCACGGCGCCCATAGCACCTAAAGTACCGCACCTGGGTGAGGACCTGTTCGCCCAGCATACGTGCCCGGATGGGCAGCCCTTCATATGGCCACCGGAGTTTCACCATCCCCGACTCCGGAAAGAGAGACCCCTAGACGAGCCCCTGATTCCGGCTCCGAAGCCCGTAAAGAGGACCTCGCCCCCGCTGGAGGAGGCACAGTTCGAGTGGGACCCCACTGGAGAAGACCTCATGGGGTTCACTCAGGAGACTCGGGCGGCCGCAGCGGAGCGTGCAGAGTGCTGCCGGCAGCAGCTCGAGGTCTTCGAGAGGGAGCGGAGAGAGAGGCGGGTCCGGGAACAGCAAATGCAGATAAGGAGCGCGGAGCAGAAGAGCCGGACCAGGAGGAAACCCCGTGCAGCTCATGGTCCCCGTGCCACCGGGACTGTGATAAAATTCAATATGCAGCACGGATGGGGCTTTATCAGAGATCATCACACCCCCGGCGACGTCTTTGTCACCAGAAGAGACGTGGAGTCCCATCTGCCGGAGGGACACAGAGGTCGTGACCTATATGTAGGGGACGAGGTCACATTCACCCAGCACAAGTGTGCCAAAGGACCCTACGCCCTCCATGTGCATCGCCTGACAGAGGAGGAGCTGCGGTGTGAGGAGGAGCAAGAGGACCCGGACGGGTCTGAAGAATCTAAAGAAGGAGCAGGAGGACGCCGTCGTTAAAGTACGGTAAAGAGACTGTACATAGTTACCCGTCAGGGTATAAGAACTGTTCTAGTTAAAATGTAGTCCCCGTTGGGACCAGCCAATTGAACTGAAACCCGTGTGTCCCTATTCCCACTGACCGAGGACTGAGAGCGGTCATTCCTCCCTAATACCTGGCCGAGGACTGAGAGCGGCCATATTTCCCTTGTATATAGTTGCGCTTCCTAAAGCGCCCCCTACCGGTTTTATAGGGAACTGTTTTCTTCCAAGAGAGACTGTCGCACTTTACCCGGTCACAAGTTGCACCGTGACCGGAGGAACCAGAAACAAGAATGTTATTTATGAAAAGTTTTTATATGAAGAGTTTATTGCTGCTGATGATGTATATGATGTTTTATATGTTTTATATGTTTATGAAAAAAAAAAAAATTGTATGTTTTGGATGTTTATATTTTACAGCCCGAGGACGTGCTGTGATTTACCAGGGGGGAATGTAGCACCCTGAGGATTTGGCTGCTACAGGGGTATTGCACCTCAACCCAGAGGTGTGATATTCCACTCCCGGGTAAGGATGGAGTGTGGAACTGAGCTAGTAGGCTGCATGCACTACACACATCCCATTTCCGGGGAACAGACCGATGGTACTCCCACTAGAGAAATGTGCAGGTACGACAGTGTCTGTTCCTGGCTGGAGTGGGAGGGGGGGTGGAACTTCCCAGTAGTGTAGGGGCAGATAGGGGGAGCAGCCTGGGTAAAGCTAGGAGCTCATTGGGTGCTGGTCACCTGAGCTCACACATAGAGGGAGTATATAAGGTGGGCACCATCTTAGATCAGGGTCAGTCAGTCAGTTGTCAGTCAGTCTGTGAGACGTCAGTCTGTCTGAGAGCCTGAGAAGCAGAGCGGAGGAGAAGGAAGAGAGACCCAGAGGCGCAGAGAGAACTCCAAGAACCCAAGATTAGATCAGAGGGTGAAGAGTTGGCAAAAGGGTACCGGATCCCAAGCCTGCAGAGGCTACAGCACACCTTAGCCAGGAACCGGAGGTCGTGGGCAGGATCTGCCACGACCACCCACTAAATCCACCCGGAAGGCAGACCAAGAATAGGGTCAGGGAACCCAGAGACAAGGGTTTACCAACAGGAGGCCCGAGGGAGCCGGACTTAGGTGGATCCCTGGTGGGAACGGCCAGAAGAAGGGAGAGTCAGAAAGGAGCTCAGGACCACACTCCGGAGTTGCCTGGGAGTTGACCGAGTCCAGGACCTGGTGGACGCAGCACGGCTTGGGTGGTCACTGCTGTACACAGTGACCCGAGCAACACCAGTAAGTAAAACCCTGGAACTGCATTTTATGCCTCTGAGTCTCCTTGCTGCACCTTCACAACCACCATCCTCCACGGCTGACCCCCTGAGGCTATACCCCTCCCGTTGGGGGTTATACTACCTAAGCTGCACACACATCACCAGCCTCAGTGGACCCTGCTGCAGCGGCGGCCTTTTGACCGCAAATCAACGGGTGGCGTAGTCGACACAAAGAACTAATAACATCTGTAGGACTGCCACACACTGAGCTTGACACCCTGGGCACGGACCGGGTCACAGCCACTCGGAGACTACAACCCCCATCTGATCCGGCTCCGGGTATCCCCAACAACACTGGCCCAGGGGGCGCGTCATATATATCCCTAACGGGCTCCCTCTGGCGGTGTGAGGTGGAAGGGTGGAGGTGTTTGTATGTAATGAGGGCCTCTTGTAGAGAAGTCCATCCATGCACCCTGGGTCCTGTGGTACCTGTGCAAAGCAGGGTGCCCGTTCCCCCCCTAGTACAATTCAGTACTCCTGGACTGAAGCATTTTGCAAAACAGGTTAACAATAGAGATGAGCGTTGTTCTACTCGAACTGTTCGCCAATCTCAAATTCGAGCTGTTTTGGGCGGTGTTCGAGCCGTTCGGCGAACACGAACAATTTGAGAAAAATTCGGCTGTTCGAGGTTATGTTCGATAACTGTTCGTGCACCAAAATCATAACTGGATTTTTTCTCAGTAATGATGAAAATTAATGTTAATACGCAGTTTGAGTGTACAGCGGGGTGGGGGGAGGGGCAGGGGATGGATCTCTGTAGGAACAATGAAGATCTCCATTTTTTTTTCTCTTTCCCGCATTTGCAGTGGGGAGGTGCAATCTGTCAGCCTATCAGCAGCGCACACACGGAGCGAAGTGCTTTTTTTCACACAAGCAAGGGCATGTGTCATTGGCAGTGTATGTCACATGTCCTTGCCCTATAAGACCAAGCCATTTTCCCCGTCGCCACCATTTTCTCACTGCTGCAGCTGCGTGTTAGACGGCACCGCTGTTGCTGTGTGCGCTATACCTTGTTAATTTCAAGCCAATTTTCGCACAAATCTACAGATAGCTTGGGAGTAGGGAATAGTTGTGATTGCAGTCCTTTTAAGGACTAGGTTACAGCATTTCCTACGACTTTTATCAGGCAGGTCTGTGCTCTTAAATAGATAGATTGTGGGAGTAAAGACTAATTGTAATTGGAGTCCTTTTCAGGACTAGGTTACATCAGTTCCTATCAGTTTTTGCCAGGCAGGTCTGTGCCAGTGCTGTGCAAGTTTTTTTCACAGCATTTGGCTGAATCTAGCAAAGCTAATCCTTTTTGGCCTATTGCAGAGTGTGTTAGTCAGTGGAGTAGCCTATCTGTGTTGCAAGATATACCACCTGTGTATAGAATACCAATTTTTTTACTGCACCTAGTGAAGTAAAATCTTTTGGGCATAGCATCATTCTATTAGTCCATCTATACTGACCTCCATCAGGTTGCAAATTGAATATAATTTTTTTCTGCATCTAGCTCTGAAAAAATATTGGGCTTCTAGCTGTGTGTGGGACTTGTTCTATTAATCCATCTATACAGACCTCCATCAGGTTGCAAACTGAATATATTTTTTTCTGCATCTACCTCTGAAAAAATATTGGGCTTCTAGCTGTGTGTGGGACTTGTTCTATTAATCCATCTATACAGACCTCCATCAGGTTGCAAACTGAATATATTTTTTTCTGCATCTACCTCTGAAAAAATATTGGGCTTCTAGCTGTGTGTGGGACTTGTTCTATTAATCCATCTATACAGACCTCCATCAGGTTGCAAACTGAATATATTTTTTTCTGCATCTACCTCTGAAAAAATATTGGGCTTCTAGCTGTGTGTGGGACTTGTTGTATTAGTCCATCTATACTGACCTCCATCAGGTTGCAAACTGAATATATTTTTTTCTGCATCTACCTCTGAAAAAATATTGGGCTTCTAGCTGTGTGTGGGACTTGTTCTATTAATCCATCTATACAGACCTCCATCAGGTTGCAAACTGAATATATTTTTTTCTGCATCTACCTCTGAAAAAATATTGGGCTTCTAGCTGTGTGTGGGACTTGTTCTATTAATCCATCTATACAGACCTCCATCAGGTTGCAAACTGAATATATTTTTTTCTGCATCTACCTCTGAAAAAATATTGGGCTTCTAGCTGTGTGTGGGACTTGTTCTATTAATCCATCTATACAGACCTCCATCAGGTTGCAAACTGAATATATTTTTTTCTGCATCTACCTCTGAAAAAATATTGGGCTTCTAGCTGTGTGTGGGACTTGTTCTATTAATCCATCTATACAGACCTCCATCAGGTTGCAAACTGAATATATTTTTTTCTGCATCTACCTCTGAAAAAATATTGGGCTTCTAGCTGTGTGTGGGACTTGTTCTATTAATCCATCTATACAGACCTCCATCAGGTTGCAAACTGAATATATTTTTTTCTGCATCTACCTCTGAAAAAATATTGGGCTTCTAGCTGTGTGTGGGACTTGTTGTATTAGTCCATCTATACTGACCTCCATCAGGTTGCAAACTGAATATATTTTTTTCTGCATCTACCTCTGAAAAAATATTGGGCTTCTAGCTGTGTGTGGGACTTGTTCTATTAATCCATCTATACAGACCTCCATCAGGTTGCAAATTGAATATAATTTTTTTCTTCATCTAACCCAGCCAATAGTTTTGGCCTAATACCACAGTTTGGCCATTCAGCTCTGCTCGGTTCCCATCCATTGTTTTTTTGTGCAAACAACTCCAGAGTTGTGAATTAGTTAACCACCAAAATGAGTGGAAAAAGGCCTGCTGCTGGTGGAAAGGGGAATAGGCGTGTTGGGAAGGGGAAAAAAGGTTGTGTCCGTGGGGTAGGTGTTAAAGCAACAGTAACATCTGCAGAAGAAAGACCATCTTCCAGCCAAACTAAAATATCTACTTCTTTTAGCGGACAATGTGATAAGATCCCTTTCTTAGGGCCATGCCAATCGCTACAAATTCCAGATGAGGCACAAAAACAGCAGGTGCTTCAACGGATATCAAGTGCTCCTTTAAGTGGGCTCTCCTCCACATCAACTTCAACATCACAAATACTCCAGTCCTCAAAGGTGTCACCCCAATCGCACTTGCTTCCTCACAGCTCCCAAATCTCCAGCTGCCCGTCTGAGTATGAGGTAGAACAGATGGTTGAGTCTGCAGAGCTGTTTACTCATACTATAGCCTGGGAATCAGAGGTCGACTCCAGCGCTTCTGTGAATCCAGACGAGGAAATGATCTGCACTGATGCCCAGAATCTTTATGAGTCGGATCCAGGACCAGATGCAGAAGGTTCTGACCATAATGTAGACCCTCATTCCCAAACTGTAACTCCTGTTGGTGGAGACAATGAGGAAGACGATGATAAGACTCAAATACCTGATTGGAGCGACAACTTTAGTTTTTTGTCAGGGCAGGAACAGGTTGGCTCTGAGGACGACGGGTGTGATAACGCACAGGGTGATGATGATGAGGTTGGAGATCCCACTTACTGTCAACCCACAGTCAGCCAAGAGATGAGGTCAGCAGAGGAGGTGGAGGAAGATGCTAGTGACGACGAGGTCAGGTTGCGCCTTCCTGGACAGAGACGTAGTACTGGAAGCACGTCAACAACTGCATCCTCAAACACAACTCTGCCTCTCACTACAAGTCGTGGTGGCTCTTCAGGTCGCATGGGTGCTAAGCCTTGCATAGCCTGGGCATTTTTTCAGATCGATAAAGATGACCCAACTCGTGTTATCTGTAACATTTGTCAGCAAAAGCTAAGTAGAGGCCAAAAAATACATAGTTTGAGTACTTCATGCATGAACCGGCACATGGACATGAAGCATAAGTTGCAGTGGGAAGCTCAGTGTGCTACAATGCGGCCTAGCCGGCCGGGCCAACCACCGTCTGCCATATCTTGTGCATCCGCGGCCTCTTCATCCTCTGTGACTGGGGGGACAGCAGTCACACCTGTTTTGGGGCGCAGACCTGCCACCTCTTTACCCGCAACAGCCAGCGTGATTGGCAGGTCATCATTTTCTTTGGAGGTGGTAACACCAGCTGGTGTTGAGCGCTGTCCAACATCGATAGCACCACCTTTGGATCAAGGCAACCTAACATGTCCGCCTGCATCTTCCTCACAGACCGGCAGTTTGCCGGGGACACCCTTATCAACCCCGTCTAAGCACAATAGCCAGCCCTCGGTCCCTCAGATGTGGACAAGTAAAAGACCATTTCCTCCTAGCCATGAGAACGCTAAGAGGTTGAATTTCACCATCTGCAAGCTCTTGGCTACAGAAATGCTGCCTTTCCGCCTGGTGGACACAGAGGATTTTCGAGACCTTATGTCCGTCGCAGTGCCCCAATACCAGATGCCCAGTCGGCACTACTTCTCAAAGAAAGGTGTGCCTGCGCTCCACCAGCATGTCGCACACAACATCACCGCTTCTTTGAGAAACTCTGTGTGTGACAGGGTGCATTTCACCACAGACACTTGGACGAGTAGGCATGGACAGGGGCGTTACATGTCGCTGACTGGGCACTGGGTAACTATGGTGACAGCAGGACAAGGGGCTGCTGTCCAAGTCTTGCCGTCCCCACGAGTTGTGCGTCAATCCTCTTTATGTCAAAGTTCCTCCACTGCTTCTGCCTCCTCAACCTCCTCTCGGTCTTCCACCTGCACCCAAAGCCTGTCTGGTCATGCCACAAGCTTTCTAACTGCGCAGAAGGGATCCTGCACACCTCCTTACTATGCTGGCAGTAGGGCTCAACGTCATCAGGCGGTTTTTACATTGAAATGTCTGGGAAATGTGAGTCACACAGCTGAGGAGTTGTGGTCAGCTCTGGAGAACCAATTTCATGAATGGTTGTCTCCACTGGACCTGAAACCAGGGAAGGCCGTGTGCGACAATGCTGCAAACCTGGGTGCGGCCCTTCGCCGGGGCAATGTCACACACGTGCCTTGTATGGCTCACGTGTTGAACCTGGTTGTCCAGCAATTTTTAGCCCACTATCCCAGACTAGATGGCCTTCTGCAGAGGGCACGGTCGCTGTGTGCTCACTTCCGCCGTTCGCATCCCGCAGCTCAGCGACTTACATCACTACAGAAGTCGTTGGGCCTGCCACTTCACCGGCTAAAATGCGATGTGCCTACCCGGTGGAATTCAACTCTGCACATGTTGCAGCGACTGTGGCAGCACCGACAAGCCCTGGTGCAATACGTTCTGACGTATAGCCTGGGCCAACGAGATTCAGAGGTGGGGCAAATCACGCTGGAGGAGTGGTCTCAGATCAGGGACCTATGCACCCTTCTGCACAGTTTTGAAATGGCGACGAAGATGTTTAGTGCTGACGATGCCATTATCAGCATGACTATTCCGGTGATTTACATGCTGGAGCACATGTTAAACAGAATTCGGAGTCAGGTGGTGGCACAAGAGGAGGTGGAGGAAGTAGAGGAGGAGGAGTTGTATGCGGAAGGGCTAACATCTGCAAGGTCCAGACTGTCGGCAGCACCAAGGCGGCAGGCATGTGAGGGTGGGGGAGATGGTTTTACCAGGGCGCATGGTAGCAGCCAAACTAGTGAGGAAGGTGCAGGAGCCCAGGAAGAAGTGGAGGACGAAATGATGGAAGACTCATCAGATGAGGGAGACCTTGATCACATTTCTGTTGTGCGAGGTTGGGGGGAGAGGACAGAGGAAGGAAGCATGATTGTTACCTCGCCACCAACACAACAGGGACTTGGTGCTCCTGGATGCGCAACACACATGAGTGCCTTCTTGCTGCACTACCTGCAACATGACCCTCGAATTGTGAGAATTAGAAATAATCCTGACTACTGGGTTGCCACACTGTTAGATCCCCGGTACAAAAGTAAATTTGCAGAAATTATTCCTGCCATAGAAAGGGATGCACGCATGCAGGAGTATCAGCAGAGACTGTTGCAGAATCTTACATGTGCTTTTCCACAAAATACCAGTAGTGCACGTAGTGAATCTCACAGTTCCAACTTGCCAACCGTGGGACCGTCAAGTGTTCAGCACTCAAACCGTAACAGAACCACAGTATCTGCTGGTAACATCAATTTTGCGGAATCATTTCACCACTTTTTTAGCCCATCCTTTGCAAGGCCACAGGAGACAAGAAGTCTGACACATAGTCAACGCCTAGAGACGATGGTACAGGAGTATCTCCAAGTAAACATTGAAGCCACGACTGTGTCACTGGACCCTTGCTCTTTTTGGGCTTCCAATCTGGATAAATGGCCGGAGCTAGCCACTTACGCCTTGGAGATCTTGTCATGCCCCGCAGCAAGCGTTCTGTCTGAACGTGTGTTCAGCGCTGCTGGTGGTGTGCTGACAGATAAGCGCACGCGGCTCTCCACTGATAATGTAGACAGACTCACGTTCATAAAGATGAACAAATCATGGATCCGAAACGACTTTTCTACCCCTGTGTCATCCTGGGGAGAGTAAAAGCTTGATGATTGGTTAAAATCACCCTACCAACCGTTTTAAGCTTTCAAATTACTAATCATGTTTATCTGTATCTTGGCTGGAAAATAATTTGGGCTTTGTAGCAGTGTGCAGCACTGATCCTATTAGGCCATCTATACTAAAGCTTCACCAGATTTAAAATTAATAATAATTTTTAGCTGCATCTAGCCCGGAAAATAATTTTGGGGCTCCGAGATGCGCAAGACACATAAGTGCCTTCTTGCTGCACTACCTGCAGCATGACCCTCATATTGTCAGAATTCGAAGTAATCATGACTACTGGGTTGCCACACTCTTAGATCCCCCAAACTTTTCGATCAACCTTTTCATTTTAATAAAGACCAAAAAAATGTTCATTTTTGAAATTATAAGCATTAGCAGGTTGTTAGAAACTGAAATCAAACAGTTTTCAACTCAAAACTTTATTCTAGGTGATGTTACATTTTCACATAGGACCCCTTGTTCGAAAGGAGCTTCTGAACTCTCTCGTCCATTGAATTTGTCAGGTTTTGGATGGTTTCTGCTTCAATTGTTTTGCATGAGGACAGAATACCCTCCCAGAGCTGTTGCTTAGATGTGAACTGCCTCCTGCCATCATAGACACTCCTTTTAATGATGCTCCAAAGGTTCTGAATGGGGTACAGGTCAGAGGAGCATGGGGGTCACACCATAAGTTTGTCCCCTTTTATGCCCATATCAGCCAGAGATGCAGATGTTTTATGTGCAGCATGAGATGGTGCATTATCATGCAGAAAAATGATCTTGCTGTGAAATACACGGTTCTTCCTCTTGAACCATGGCAGGAAGTGCTGTTTGAGAAAATCCACATACATTATGGAGTTCATCTTTAGCGCCTTCAGGGATCCTAAAGGGGCCGACAATCTCTCTCCCCATGATTCCAGCCCAAAACATTACTCCACCTCCTCCTTGTTGGCGCTGTAGCCGTGTTTGCGTGGGGTGTCCATCAACCAGCCATCCTCCACTCCATCCATCTGGACCATCGAGCGCTGCACGGCACTCATCCGTGAACAAAACAGTTTTGAAATCAGTCTTCATGTAATGTTTGGCCCACTGGAGCCGTTTCTGCTTGTGTGAAGTGGATAGAGGAGGTCGACAGGATGGCGTATGCACAGCTGCAAACCTCTGAAGGACCCTGCATCTTGTTGTTCGGGGGACGTTGGAGGCACAAGCAGCTTCAAAAACTTGTCTGCTGCTATGACAAGGCTTTTTTGCCGCTGCTCTTTCAACCTGACGTAATTGCCTGTAGGAAAGAGTCCTCAATTTGCCCTTATCAGCACGCACACGTGTGTACTGTGAATCAGCTACATACTTCTTGATTGCCAAGACACTTCATCCTGATCATCGCACAATGTTGATTGTAGTCATGCCTTGACCTAAACACTCCACAATTTGTTGCTTCTCAGCAGCCGACACATCCTTTTTCTTTCCCATTTTGGCAGAAAATGTAGGCTGCTTAATAATGTGAGACAGCCTTCTTAAGTAGTCTTGCCTTTCATTGGACACACCTGCCAAACTAATTAGCACAGGTGTCTGCAATTGCTTACAGTGATATAAAGAGCCCTGACACACATCACCATCAATGAGTTTAACTGACAAACAAACAAATTCTTCCCTTATCACTCCTAAACACTTTTTGCATAATAATTTGGAACGCAGTGTACATGTGCTTTTCCACAAAACACCAGTGGTTCACGTAGTGAATCTTACAGTTCTAACTTGCCAACCGTGGTCTGTATGGAGTTGTTCAATAAAGGGCCCAAAATTAAGATAACATAAATGGGAGAGGTCTCTATGAATAGGAATTCCTAAGTATTTGATACCCTGTGAGGGCCAGGCAAAGGGAAAGTTGGACTGGATGGAATCCTATTTGGATTTGGGGAGGGAGACATCGAGGGCCTCAGACTTCGCTGCATTGATTTTAAAATTTGACCATGTAACAAAGTGATCTATTTCAGCCATAACAGCATGGATGGATATATGTGATTGAGTGATATATACTAGGACATCATCAGCAAATAGAGAGCACTTGTACTCGGTGCCTCCCTCCTCAATCCACCTAATATTGGGGTTATGGCGAATTGATGAGAGCAGGTGCTCCGTCACTAGGATGTATAAGAGAGGGGACAGAGGACATCCCTGCCTTGTCCCATTGGTGATTGTGAAAGGTGATGAAAATGTTCTGATGCACCCCCTGGGCCTTGGGACACCCGGAGCCGGACCCTTTTTGGTGGATGCTGGTGGTTGTAGTCTTTGTGGCGGCGACCCGGTTCCGTGGCTCAGGGTGGTCAAACCAGTGGCGGAACTATTTATGTGGTTTTGATGTTTAAATGTCCGACTACGCTACCCGTGGATTGCGGTCAGAGTGAACCGCCGCTGCAGGGCAGACTGCTGAGGCTGGTGTTGTGGGTGCAGCAGAGCGTAGCATAACTCCCCACGGGAGGAGTATAGCCTCAGGGCAGTGTATGCGGAGGATGGGGGTGATGGTGCAGGGCAGCAGCAGTAACGACACGGAGTCAGTGATGCAGTCCAGGGCCTTTACTCACAGTTCTTATTATCCAGACCACGTCTGCAGGTAACGGCTGCCCACGTCGTACTGTGCTCACCAGGTGAGGGGCTCAGACAACTCCCAGATAACTTTGGAGCGCTTCACAGGACCCCCTTCGTGTGTCCTTTGTCTGGCCTTTCTTACCAACCCTTCTGTCCGGCTGCCTCGGGCCTCCTCTTGGTAAACTTGGCGCCAGTTTCCCTGACCCTATGTGGTGCCTTCCTAGCGGGTGTAGCGAGGGGCTGCGCCACATAAAATGTCACAGCCTCCGGTTTCTAGCTGAGGGTCGTTTCCTGCCTCCACTAGTTTCGGGGACCGGTCTCCCCCTTTGGCCTGACCCCTCCACGCAGGTGGATTCGGGCGTGCGGTGGCGACTCGCCCGTCCGCACCCCTGGGATCCCTTCATTCCTCGTTCCTGGAGCCTTCTCCGCTCCTCTTCCTTCCTTCTCCCTCTTCCAGGCCTGGGCCTCTGTTACTAGGCCCGCCTCCGGAGCAGAGCTCATGCAGAGCCCCTGCTCCCTGCCACTTCTGCTCAGACTTCTCTGCACTGAACTAAGATGGTGCCCACCTTTTATACTCCCTTCTCAATGCACCCAGGAACTGCTTCCTCCCTGCTCCTGCACTACAGGGTTCCCCTTCCTCAGTGTTCCCTCCCCTCACTCCAGCCAGGGACAGGGACTGTCGTGCCCATCTCAGAGGCATATTGGTCGCCCTGCCCCACGGCAATGTGGTGTAATGCATGCAGGTGTCGGGTCCTGATCCACACTCCATCCTTACCTGAGAGTGAGATATCACACCTCTGGGTGAGGTGCAATACCTCTGTAGCAACCGAGCCCTCAGGGTGCTACAGTTCCATTCATCTTCAGCCTAGGTGACGTATTGTGATACAGGGCCGTGATTTTGGCTATAAAAGGGTCCCCTAGACCCCTACCCCAAACTTTTTAAGAGAATCATATATGGCGTGCCAGGAGACTCTATGGAATGCTTTCTCAGCATCCAACGAGAGTATCTAATTACAAATTTTTAACTGCATCTAGCCCAGGAAATATTTTGTGCCTAGTAGCAGTGTCTGCTAGTCAGCGGATTATCCTGGCTGTTAAGCAAGCTACACCACCTGTAGTTTAGACACTTAATTTTTTCAAAGGAAATGCTTCGGGACCATGGGATACTCAGTGAAGAGCATCAGGAGGCACCCCAAGGCATAGGGGCTGGGACTGGCAGTAGGATGCCTTGTGGTGGACAGCCGAGCTCGATCCTTATAAAAGCTTTTTAACTGCAGCAGCTTTAGTGGACGCTACTGGAGCTGGAATTACGCGGCTGCTGGCATGAGACTTGCCCTCCAATAGATCCTTGTAAATGGATTTAAAGTGTATTCATTCAAATTAGAGAGACAATTTAAATTAAAAAGCTTAGAGCTGCCTCCACCACAGGGGGGCTCGCTCGACCCACCAGCGGACAGGCACCAGTATTGGGAGAGGGGGGCTGGCCATCAGGGTTCACCGCGGCTCTGGCACAAACCCGGCGACACGGAGGTGGCACGGGCAGGAGCGGACTGGCCGTGTCGGCTTCTCACTTTTTGGATTTTAGAAGGGCATGACATGCCTATATCTGTGTCTCCCCCTCCTTTTACTCCTCCACCTCTTTTATTTTCGCATGACTATATGTACTTGTCACTTTTCCATGTGTTAGTTATGTCTTCTGAGCAGTTTGTCAGCTTTTGGACACCTTTGAAGGTGTTTTCTATGTGTTTCTATGTGTTTTTGTTTGCCTGCCATTGGTTTTAACGGTGTTCGAAGGTGTTCGACGAACAGTTCGGCGAACACACGGGTGTTCGACGAACCGAACCGAACTCGAACACTACGGGGGTGGCTCAACACTAGTTAACAACAATAACAAAAATAATTATAATAACAATTAAGTTACAGTAAGTCCCGTAACCTGGTGTCCATTTCACCGAAGAAAGAACATGAGGGATCTGCCTGAAAACCCTCAACGTAGGCCCTGGGCATGGCAACATGGCATAAGTGATCCAGGTGCTGGACCACGTCTTCGGCCACGCCAAACGGGTTTTTGTTCTGTGGTCAAATAAAGGGGCACTTTTGACGAGTGCAACTATTTACAAATAAAGTTTTTGGCTGCTCACAGTCCTCAGCCTACAAGTCTCTGTACCCTGACGTGTAACTACAGGCACACATTTATTTCAGTCTACATAATAAACAATAACAGTAGCAATACCCACTGGGTAACTATTTATAGTGTAGGCACTTTGTGCTTATTCCCTAAACCGGGCAGGGATCTGTCCTTGTGGGCTGCGTGTGGACCTTTGTAGCACTGGGGTGTCACTAGTGTCTCTGCATGCCCTCTCTATTAATCTAGCAGGTGTACGTGCTGGTAGATTATAGAACTTAATCTCTCTATGGGACTGGCAAGTACACTGTCCACTGGGCCTTCAGGCTCTGCTCCAACGGGTGATTCTCCTCTTACTGGGGACTCTTCCTGTTCCTAAACAGGCTCTACCAGGGCGCTTACAGGTTCTTCTGGTTGTTGATAGAAGTGTATCACTGGTACTATAACTGCTCCATCAAGTTGAGGCCAGTCCACAGGGAAATCTCCTAGAACTGTGTGAAGCACGTCTTCCTTGGGTTCTTCCGGTGCTATCGGAGGTACTTCTTGCTCTGTTGTCTTCAGTAGACCTGGGCACACTTTCAGATGGTCTCTTGAGACTGTTGCAGTTGTTTTACCTCCATCTTTGCTAATCAGGCAGGTTTTACTGTTGTCAAACTTGGAGTTCAACACTATGTAGGGCTCTCTTTCCCACTGGTCATCGAGCTTGTGACTTCTTCTCTTCCGCTTTAGCACTATCTCTCCAGGTGCCAATGGTTCCGCTGGTGCATGTTTATTGTACTGTTCTTCTTGTTTTTCCCTTACTCTGTTCAGACTGTCTTCGACACAGGCCTGTACTCTCCTGTACTGCTCTTGCCGATTTGTATCCCAGTCTTCAGTGGAAATATCTGCTTCAGGTTCTACCACTCCGAGTTCCAGGTCCATGGGCAACTTTCCGGGTCTTGCTCTCATGGGGTACGCTGGGGTACAATTAGTAGAACTCACAGGTATGTGATTGTACAGATCTACCAGGTCAGGTAGTTTGTCTGGCCACTGGTTTCTTTCTTCCAAGAGTAAGGTTTTCAGCAGGTCTATGACGAAGTTGTTCATTTTTTCACACAACCCATTGGTCTGAGGGTGATACGGGGTAGTCCAGATCTTTTTGCATCCGTACAGGTGGCAGAACTCTTTAAACTGCTCGGCTTCAAAGGCAGGGCCTTGATCCGTCAGCACTTTGTCTGGGTATCCATGGGGCCTGCAGAAGTATGCTTGGAACGTTCTTGGTGCAGTCTCTGCTGTCAGATCCTTAACAGGGGCTACCACCAGGAACCGGGAACAATGATCCACCATGGTCAGTGCATAGGAGTAGCCTGACCTGCTGGGTGACAGCTTGACGTGATCCAGAGCGACGATCTCCAGGGGCTGGGTTGTCTTGATGGACTGCAAGGGTGCTTTCTGGCTGCCATAGTCTTTTCTTCTGAGGCTACAGGGCCCACAATTCCGGCACCACCTCTCTATGGAGCTACGCACTCCAACCCAATAGAACCGGTCCTTCAACAGGGTTTCCAGCTTCTTCCAGCCAAAGTGACCTGCTTGATCGTGGTAGGCCTCCAACACCATCTGGATATCCGTTCTGGGTACAAAAATCTGCCACACCATTTCATGGGTCTTGGGGTTGACATATCTTCTGCACAGCTTCTCTCTATAGATGAACAGCCGGCTTCTCTCATTCCACAGTTGCTTGGCTTGTGGAGGAGCATCTTTCTCCAGGTGAGAACCTTCCTGGGTGATCAGTCTTTTTATAAGGCTGACAACCGGGTCACTGTCCTGGGTCTCCTTCCAACTGTGGTGGGGTAGAGGATTCAGCGTCCTTCCCTGACGTCTTCTGGTGACGTATTGCTCATGGACCACTCTGCTTCGGTGGAAAGCAGGTAATTCAACTTCCTCTAAATCATCCACTTCATCTCGGTGTTTGACTGGTGAGGCATCCTTGACAGGGCATCAGCATTCGTGTTCTTGTGACCTGCCCGGTACTTGATGGTAAACTGATAATTTGACAATCTGGCCACCCAACGCTGTTCCATGGCTCCCAACCTGGCTGTCTCCAGGTGTGTCAAGGGATTGTTGTCAGGAAAAGCTGTAAACTTAGTTGAGGCTAGGTAATGCTTGAACTTTTCAGTGATAGCCCAGATCAAGGCCAGGAACTCCAGCTTGAAGGAACTGTAGTTCTCCGGGGTCCTCTCAGTAGGGCGTAGCTTCCTGCTGGCATGCGCAATTGCCTTCTCTCTTCCATTCTGCTTCTGGGACAACACAGCTCCCAGTCCCTCATTGCTGGCATCGGTGTACAGCAGGAAAGGCTGGCTGTAGTCAGGGTAAGCTAGGATTTCTTCACCAGTCAGGATTTCCTTCATTACTGCAAAGGATTCGGCCTGTTCTTTGCCCCACTGGAATGGGGGACTCTTTCCTATTTTGGACTGTCCTACCAGGAGGTCTTGTAGAGGTGCTACCTTTTTGGTATAGTCATTTATGAACCTCCTGTAGTACCCGACCAGTCCCAGGAATTGCCATACTTCTTTGATGCTTCTCGGTTCAGGCCACTTCAGGATGGCAGTGACCTTCTCCGGGTCTGGTGCTACTCCCTCCAAGCTGACTACGTGCCCCAGGTACTGAACCTTCTGCTTGAGCAAGTGGCATTTAGAAGGCTTTAGTTTCATCCCATACCGGGACAATGCTTCAAATACCTCCGCCCGGTGCTTCAGATGGTCCTCATACATCCTCGAGTACACGATAACGTCATCCAGGTACAGTCGCATTGTCTCGAAGTTCCGATGTCCCAAGCAACACTCCATCAGCCTCTGGAATGTTCCGGGTGCATTGCAGAGTCCAAACGGCATACTGGTGAACTCACACAGTCCCATCGGGGTGGTGAAGGCCGTCTTCTCCCGGTCTTCCTCAGCAACAGAGACTTACCAGTACCCGCTAGTGAGATCCAGTGTAGAGAAGTAATTGGCAGATTTTAGTGCAGCCAGGGATTCCTCTATACGGGGCAAAGGGTATGCATCTTTATGTGTTATGCGATTAATCTGTCAATAATCTACACACATCCTCATGCTACCGTCCTTTTTCCTGACCAGGACCAGGGGAGCTGCCCAAGGGCTACAGCTATCCCTTACTACCCCTGCCTTTTTCATGTCGTGTAACATTTCCTTGGCTTTCTGATAATGTGCTGGTGGTATGTGTCAGTAACGCTCCTGAATGGGTGGATGGTTACCGGTGGGTATGTGGTGTTGTACCCCTTTAACCCTACCAATATCAAGTGGGTGCTTACTAAACACTTGTTCATATTCCTGAACCACTCTGTAAACACCGTGTTTTTGATGGACAGGAGTGGCGTCAGTCCCAACATGGAGCTGTTGACACCAGTCCTCCAGCTGAGCTTCGGAGTCATTGTCCTCCACTGTATCTGGTGGGGTCAAGGATTCCACTGTGTGTATGGCATCATTATTCACAGTATACAATCTAACAACAGTGGCATACCTTGGCAATTTGACTTCCTCCTCCCCACAATTTAGGAGACGTATGGGTACCCTCCCATTGCGTACGTCAACTACCCCTCTAGCAGTTAAGAGTGTAGGTCTGTGCTCCGAGCTGATGGGCTCCACTACCGCCTGGTAGTTCTGTCCCTTGAGACCTATTGCTGCCCTACACCAAATCAGCATCTCACTCATTGGGGGAATCACAATGGGTATCGGGTCTGTCACCCGTACATTACCAATCTCACCACCTGTTAGCTTTACCTGTTGCTGGTACAGGAGGGCTCGAATCTCTCTCTGGAACACCTTCCTCTGCCCTGGTTTGGCAGTGTCAGCAATCTGTTGGAGTAAAAACAACACTTCTCCCAAACAGTTACCAACAATAACTACTAATGCAGGAAAAGGAATATGATGTCATTGGAATCACTGAAACTTGGTGGGACGATACACATGATTGGAATAAAAGGCTAAAAGGATACAACTTATTTGCAAGAAACAGACTTGATAAACGAGGAGGAGGTGTCGCATTGTATGTTAGAAAAGCGTATATCTGCACAGAGATTGAAGCTTCAGAGACTGGGAGTTCTGTGGAAACTGTTTGGGTAAGAATACAAGGAGAGAACAACGGAAAGGACACCATTGTAGGCATTTACTACAGGCCACCTGGGCAAGCTGAAGATATGGATGAACTCTTTATGTATCAAATGACCAAGTTCTCCAAAAAATATGACGTAGTGGTCATGGGAGATTTCAACTATCCAGACATTTGTTGGGAATCTCTCTCAAGTAAAACTAACAGGTCAAGCAAATTCTTATCCTCTCTTGCTGACAACTTTATCTTCCAAAAGGTAGGGGATCTGCTACTTTGGATCTAATCCTTATAAACAGAGAGGAAATGGTTGAGGAGGTAAAGGTGGCTGGGACCCTAGGAGGCAGCGATCATGCTATTATAGAATTTTGGATAACTAGAGGAGGAAGACATGTGAAGACTCAAACTTCAAGGTTAGATTTTAGAAAGGCAGATTTTAAGAGACTCAGAAAGAGAATAGGAGGGATCCAATGGCTGGATGTCCTTAAGGACAAAAATGTCCAGGAAGGATGGGAAATTTTTAAAAATGAGATTCTCAAAGCACAATCGTTAACAATCCCGAAAAGTAGGAAGAATGGGAAGCATTTAAGGAAACCAGGATGGATGAACACAGAACTTAAACACATGCTAAAAAGAAAGAAAGAAATGTTTATTAAATGGAAAGAGGGAGGCATATCTAAAGAAGATTATAATGCAGTCTGCAGATCCTGCAGGGCACGTATCAGGTTAGCTAAAGCTGACAATGAATTAAGCTTGCAAGAGATGTCAAAAGCAATAAAAAAGGATTTTGGGGGTATGTCAAAAGTAAAAGAAAAGTCAAAGATGCTATAGGATTTTTACAGGATGAAAATGGAGAAATGGTAAGAGAGGATGTTGAGAAGGCCGAACTTTTTAATTCCTATTTTGCATCTGTTTTCTCTCAGAAAGAAAATGTAACATCAACTGATCTTCACTGTCCTTTTAAAGGAATAGAGGAATCCAAGTTATCTGTAAACAGAAAGATTGTGAGGGAATATTTAGCTAACATAAATGAGTTCAAGTCTCCAGGTCCAGATGAATTACACCCCAGAGTACTGAAGGAGATCGTAGAAGAAATTTTAGAACCACTCTCCATAATCTTTGAAAATTCTCGGAGAACAGGAGAAGTCCCAGAAGACTGGAGAAGAGCAAATGTTGTTCCTATCTTCAAAAAGGGGAAGAAGGTGGACCCAGGGAACTATAGGCCGGTGAGTCTGACTTCTATACCAGGAAAGATCTTTGAACAAATTATTACACAACATGTATGTAAGTACATGGATAAGAATGAAGTGATTAACCAGAGTCAGCATGGGTTTGTAACTAACAAGTCATGTCAGACTAACTTAATTTCCTTCTATGACAGAATCACTGACTGGGTGGATCAGGGAAATGCTGTAGATATAGTATATCTTGACTTCAGAAAAGCATTTGACAAAGTCTCTCACACCATCCTTATTGAAAAAATGACCAAGTATGCAATGGACCAGGCAACTGTTAGGTGGATTCATAACTGGCTTAGTGATCGGACTCAAAGGGTGGTTGTAAATGGCTTCACATCCAGCTGGATGAATGTCTCAAGTGGGGTACCACAGGGCTCCGTCCTGGGACCTGTATTGTTCAACATCTTTATCAATGATTTAGATGAAGGAATTGAGGGTAAACTGATTAAATTTGCTGATGACACAAAGCTAGGAGGGATAGCTAATACTAGAGAAGAGAGAGAGAGGATTCAAAAAGACCTAAATAAACTGGAGCAGTGGGCAGCAACCAACAGAATGGTTTTTAACAGGGAAAAATGCAAAGTACTACATCTGGGCAATAAAAATGAAAAAAGCATATACAGAATGGGAGGAATAGAGCTAAGCAACAGTACATGTGAAAAAGACTTAGGTATACTAATAGATCATAGACTGAACATGAGTCAACAGTGTGATGCAGCAGCAAAAAAGGCAAATACAATTCTGGGATGTATTAACAGAAGCATACAGTCTAGATCACGTGAAGTCATTATCGGTCTTTATTCCTCTTTGGTCAGACCTCATCTGGAATACTGTGTACAGTTTTGGGCACCACATTTTAAAAAAGACATAGACAAACTGGAGCAAGTTCAGAGAAGAGCGACCAGAATGGTGACTGGTCTGCAAACCATGTCCTATGAGGAACGGTTGCAGGATTTGGGAATGTTTAGCTTGCAAAAAAGAAGACTGAGAGGAGACTTAATAGCTGTCTACAAATATGTCAAGGGCTGTCACATTGTAGAAGGATCATCTTTATTCTCATTTGCACAAGGAAAGACTAGAAGCAATGGGATGAAACTAAATGGGAGGAGACACAGATTAGATATTAGAAAAAACTTTTTGACAGTTAGGGTGATTAATGAGTGGAACAGGCTGCCACGAGAGGTGGTGAGTTCCCCTTCAATGGACGTCTTCAAACAGAGGCTGGACAGACATCTGTCTGAGATGATCTAGTGAATCCTGCTTTGAGCAGGGGGTTGGACCAGATGACCCAGGAGGTCCCTTCCAACTCTACCATTCTATGATTCTATGATTCTATGAATATTTGTACCAAGTATCATATACAAGTCTGTATCACCAGGGTTAGATTCCACTACAATCAGCCCTTGGTCCTTTAGTTCCGCTCTCTCCACCTTCACTGTCACGTCCTTAACCCCTACTAGGTTAAGAGCAAGGCCGTTAGAGGCATACACAGAGAGGGTCGGGGCTGGCGGCTGGAGTTCATCTACGGACCAGTACCTTTTGTAGAGGACATCAGGTATGATGGTTACCTGTGAGACGGTGTCCAGTAATGCAGGTGTGGCTATACCGTCCACCACGATGGACAGGAAAGGCCTTCCTCCTACAAACCGATGGTACCAGCTTGATGGGCCTGGTTGATTTACTCCTGGGTGTCGGCCCTCGGCCTCAGGGTTTGTCCGTTTAAAGGACAGTTCCACACTGTGTGGCCTGCCTTGTGGCAGCGGTAGCAGATGAAGTCTCCTGGAGGGCGACGTTGGTCGTTGGTCCTCCCACGGGGTGGCATTGTCCTCCTCCGGGGTGGCGTTGTCCTCCTACGGGGTGGCGTTGTCCTCCTTCTTCTCCTCATCCAGGGGACATCCTCAGGGCTATCGGCGAGTAGGATAATTCCTTCCGGCTCGGGCTCCGTCTGTAGCTGCAGGGTGCTCAGGACAGTGGCCAGGATTTTACTTAGCTGGCGCACTTCAGAGCGCAGGCTGTCCAGCTCGCTAGGGGGCACTGTTTGCATCTTTGTTTCAGCCATCAATGAAGGAGCAGTGGGTGCTGCGGCCACTGGGGTGGCCCCACCCTGGTAACGCTGGATAGCAGTCCCTGATGTTTCCAGGGGATGTAGACCCTTAATAGCCATGTCCTTCAGGGTGTCAAAGGGGACGTGTGGATGATCTAAAGCCCACCACTGTACAGTTCTGCTCTCCTCCTGGGACCTCAACCCCCGGATGAACTGTTCCGTCAGCATTTTATTCTCATCTTGTATGCTGACTGGACTAACCTGTTTCAGGGCCCGCAGGGCTTCGTGTAAGCGCCAGGCATAGTCCCAGGTTTCTGGGTACAGTGGTAGAACCTCATCCGGAGATCAGTCTCAGTGCGGTTTTCAAAGACAGTTTGCAGTCTCTTAAAGATGATGGATACTGATTCCTGGTCTGTGGCTGGCCAGGTTTCAACTTCCCGCCTTGCAGCACCAGTTAATTGTCCCAGCACAACAGCGGCTCTCTGCTTACCAGTCATAGAATACATGTCCAGTACACTGCATATTTTCCTTTTGAATCCAGACAGGGTGTCTGGTTTGCCATCATACTGGGGAAGCCATTTCGCTCCAGGGATATACGGCAGGGCCATGGGTATCAACGGAGTCACGACCCCTGCTGGTGGGGCGGCAGCTCCGGCCTGTGCAGCGCCGGGCGAAAGTTGGGCATCAGGAGCGGTAGCCGGTGCTCCGGCGGCTTGCTGGTCGTCGGTCATGGTTGCGCCCCCCTAGTAAACCTTAGCCTACCTTCTTTACTTGGATCGGGTAGGCTGCAGCTCCACAGGCGACGGTCTCCTTCCAGGGCCTTGCGTCTCCCTCGCGGCTGACGTCAGAGCGTGCGCTTGACAACGGTCTTCTTCTAGGACCTGACGCTTCCTGGTTCGGCGTCAACGCGCGAGGTGGGGCCTGGGCTTCGCGCGATTCCAGCGGTTACGCCTCTCCGATTCCCGCGGTTAACCCCCTCTTCTTCCCGCGTGGCGACAGGAAAATGGCGGATAATGGCGGGAAACCTCGGGAATGGCGGGAAATATTCACCACAGTAAGTGTTATAGTCTTTTAAGGTGCACAGTACCCGGTGGCAGCGGCACGGAATCCTGTTCGTTGCAACGAGCACGAAATCCTGTTCGTGACGCCAGAAGTTGACGCACCCCCAGGGCAATGGGGTACTCGGCAGCTGGGCCTATGGATGCTGGTGGGGGGGGGGTATGTCACAGTGGCTGGCCCGTTCCGTGGCCCAGGGCGGTCAACCAAAAAGGGGGATTGTAACTTGGATAGGAAAAATAAAATAAATAGTTTGTGATGCCACCTGTGGTACCTGGTAAGGTTTACCAGTGCTGCTGCAGACCTCCGGGGGGTGATGGGATGGCAGCTGAGGTGTTTCTGCTCTCCACAGGTGGAGCGGGCCCCCGGGGCAGTGTGGAGTTTGGTGGGTGGTGATGCTGGGACTTGTAGTGCAGGCGGATGGCGCAGCAGGAGTAATTGACAGAGACAGGGCATTCGTTTCAATACCTGTACTGGTGCGGATGTCAGGTACGGTCCAGGGTACTCAGTAGGATGGGTGCACTTCAGGACTTCTCCCCAGTGAGCGGGTATAAGGCCTCCTGGTCCATGTCTGCCTCTCTGTATGCTCCTGGCCAGCCTGCAACTGGGCCTAGCTTATGTGTCTTGCTGTTCCTTCACCTGTCACTCGGTAGTAGGACTTTCTGCTGGCAACCACTATCCCTGGTAACGCTGGGGCCTTCGTGGTTCCTAGTCTTGTGTGGGTCTAGCTTCAGGTCTGCCAGGGACTTGTAGTCCTCCTGGAATGCCGGTGGTCCCTACTGGATATAAAGGGACCCTGTAGGCGCGGACCCGGTGTCCGGTTTGTATACTGGGGTGAGCCTATGGTGCTCCTCTGCCCCCTCGACTCCTCTCTCCTTTCTCCTCTTGCCTTCGGCCACACTCGGGGCCCTCAGATCTCAGCAGTAGACGCGCTGCGTCTTCGCTGCTCTCAGTGCCAGCACGCTCTCAGACTCTCTCTCTGTCTGCCTACTAACTGCACCCTCCATATATATATCCCTAATGGGCTCCCTCTGGTGGTGTGAGGTGGAAGGGTGGAGGTGTTTGTATGTCATGAGGGCCTCTTGTGGAGAAGTCCGTCCATGCACCCTTGGTCCTGTGGTACCTGTGCACAGCAGGGTGCCACAACATCACCACTCTCTGCCAGGTGAGCTGCTGTGACATTACCACTCTCTGCCAGGTGAGCTGCTGTGACATCACCACTCTCTGCCAGGTAAGCTGCTGTGACATTACCACTCTCTGCCAGGTGAGCTGCTGTGATATCACCACTCTCTGCCAGGTGAGCTGCTGTGACATCACCACTCTGCCAGGTGATCTGCTGTGACATCACAATTTCACCATAAATAATATTATTCGACACAATGCAGCTCCACCTTTGATTATCAAAGATTCTATAGGCAGTGAAATGTAGCATATATCTGATATATGACCATTACCCTTTTTTTCATTGTGCACAGTGTGAAATAAAATCTGCTACTGCCTGGGAATCATTCACAGGCAGGTTGGCTTGTTCTTTTTTATCATAGGTTTTGTTTCTGTACTTTAAAGGGCACCTGTCATGTGAAAAAATGCTATTAAACTGAAGATATGGGGTTATTTTGCAGGTTAATTGAGTTCTGAACTTGCCCAGCGCCCGCACTTAAGAGCTACACTGTCGGGAGGAAACTAACTTTACTCCCCCCGGCAGGGGGGTAGCATCGGTACGGTGCAGTCACCGCTCTGTATATAGTCAGCGGTGACGGTAACCGCTCCCACGGCACTGACTGACAGCTCGCTCAGCATTTTGGCCGGCTGTCAGTGCCAGAGGTGCAGTTACAGCCGCCTCTCTCTATAAACAGAGAGTGGTAATTGAAACCACCCTGTGACTGAACAAAGAATGCTGCTGGGAGGAATAAAGTTAAGTTCCTCCCTGTAGTGGAGATCTATGTTCAGGCGCCGTATGGTGTCAGAACGCTATTATCCTACAGATTAATCCTATATCTGCAAGTTAATAGCGTTTTTTCACGTGACAGGTTCCCTTTAAGTATGCCAGTGAAGACATTGCTCGTCATAATTTGGGGCCCAGGATACTGCCACACTGAGCACTAAACCTCAGGAAGTTTGACAATAGTCACCTTGGTGTATAGTTTCCGAGAACTGCACAGATCTTTCTCATCTTCAGCTAGGTCTCAGACGTGTAACTTCCTGTGGTGCGCTGCTCTCACATTTTAGAGGACTGGAAGGCACCACAGTTTACCTGCTGTTACCCAACCTCCAGTCTCTGGTCTCTCTTTTCATTGACTGGCACAATATCAAGCATCAAGGCATACTGTATGTTTTGTGCTCTTCCTGACAGATATTGCATATTTCTCAAACTTCTCCTTTTTATGTAATAGACCAAGTTTGTCATCTCAGTAGTTTCAGAGCTGTAAATATTTTTAGTTGGACCTGGAGGACCTATAGAAAATATACTTTCACAAACTGGAACTTCTGGTAGCATGGCTTTAAGCTGAAAATTAAGCGTCTACATTGGAAGGAACTATAGAACTGTGGACGTAAAAGGATGTCGTTGATACAGTTTAAAGATGCTTTCTGGGTAAGTACTTGATATTTTTTTTTACCAATTTTTTAAGATTATTTCATAGATATGTTGAAAAAAATCTAGAACTCGTAGAAATTTACACAAGGGTTTATTAAGGTAACAGAGGAGGTCCTGCTCCATTAACTAGAGTTAGAATCATGGCGAACCTTGCCCTGGGTGCCATGCAAGACATTGAGCATTGGTGCCACAAGAATCTGCACAGTGGTTACCCCACAATGAGAGCTGATCACTGGAGCGTGCAGCAGAGGGACTTCTTATCCCCAGGGGGATTCACAACATGAAAAGGAGTGTCTAAAGCAAAACAAGTGGTAATGCTTTTTAGTAACCCCTGTGGTAAGCAGAATTCCCCCTTTATATTAAACATACAGGGGTTCTCCTTGAGTAGTTGCACTACTTTTGTTAAGCTGTATTGGTAGGAAGGTCCCATAGCCTTGCAAGCTTGGCACAACATAGTAGCAGGGATGACTCCCTCTTAGGGCTTGTTTTCACCTATCCGGCTGTCCTTAATTTTTTCCCTCAGACACAGCATAGACACAAACTGGGGGGACACTGAAGAAAAACTGATCCCATAGTTTATCACCATGTGCATTGGTTGTTGCACCAGACTCTTCAAGGAGCTAGATCTAAAAACGCAGTATGTTTTAGCAAAAAAAAAAAAACTGGTTAAAAAAGTCGGATGACGACTGATGCATATAGTGGTGGCCAAAAGTATTGGAACCCCTGCAATTCTGTCAGATAATACTCAGTTTCTTCCTGAAAATGATTGCAGTCACAAATTCTTTGGTATTATTATCTTCATTTAATTTGTCTTCAATGAAAAAAGACAAAAAGAATTGTCCTAAAGCCAAATTGGATATAATTCCACACCAAACCTAAAAAAGGTGGTGGACAAAAGTATTGGCACTGTTTGAAAAATCATGTGATGCTTCTCTAATTCGTGTAATTAACAGCACCTGTAACTTACCTGTGGCACCTAACAGGTGTTGGCAATAACTAAATCACACTTGCAGCCAGTTAACATGGATTAAAGTTGACTCAACCTCTGTCCTGTGTCCTTGTTGTGTACCACATTGAGCATGGAGAAAAGAAAGAAGACCAAAGAACTGTCTGAGGACTTGAGAACCCAAATTGTGAGGAAGCATGAGCAATCTCAAGGCTACAAGTCCATCTCCAAAGACCTGAATGTTCCTGTGTCTTCCGTGCACAGTGTCATCAAGAAGTTTAAAGCCCATGGCACTGTGGCTAACCTCCCTAGATGTGGACGGAAAAGAAAAATTGACGAGAGATTTCAACGCAAGATTGTGCGGATGGTGGATAAAGAACCTCGACTAACATCCAAACAAGTTCAAGCTGCCCTGCAGTCCGAGGGTACAACAGTGGCAACCCGTACTATCCGTCGGCGTCTGAATGAAAAGGGACTGTATGGTAGGATACCCAGGAAGACCCCACTTCTTACCCCGAGACATAAAAAAGCCAGGCTGGAGTTTGCCAAAACTTACCTGAGAAAGCCTAAAACGTTTTGGAAGAATGTTCTCTGGTCAGATGAGACAAAAGTAGAGCTTTTTGGGAAAAAGCATCAACATAGAGTGAACAGGAAAAGAAAAGAGGCATTCAAAGAAAAGAACACGGTCCCTACAGTCAAACATGGCGGAGGTTCCCTGATGTTTTGGGGTTGCTTTGCTGCCTCTGGCACTGGACTGCTTGACCGTGTGCATGGCATTATGAAGTCTGAAGACTACCAACAAATTTTGCAGCATAATGTAGGGCCCAGTGTGAGAAAGCTGGGTCTCCCTCAGAGGTCATGGGTCTTCCAGCAGGACAATGACCCAAAACACACTTCCAAAAGCACTATAAAATGGTTTGAGAGAAAGCACTAGAGACTTCTAAGGTGGCCAGCAATGAGTCCAGACCTGAATCCCATAGAACACCTGTGGAGAGATCTCAAAATGGCAGTTTGGAGAAGGCACCCTTCAAATATCAGGGACCTGGAGCAGTTTGCCAAAGAAGAATGGTCTACAATTCCAGCAGAGCATTGTAAGAAACTCATTGATGGTTACCGGAAGCGGTTGTTCGCAGTTATTTTGGCTAAAGGTTGTGCAACCAAGTATTAGGCTGAGGGTGCCAATACTTTTGTCTGGCCCATTTTTGGAGTTTTGTGTGAAATGATCAATGATTTGATTTTTGCTTCATTCTCTTTTTTGTTTTTTTCCTTGCAAGCAAATTAAATGAAGATAATAAGACCAAAGAATTTGTGATAGCAATCATTTTCAGGAAGAAACTGAGTATTATCTGACAGAATTGCAGGGGTGCCAATACTTTTGGCCACCACTGTATATCTTCATCAGTTTTCACATCTGCTGCAATCATTTGAAACACAAGAAATCTGACCCTGATTCAGCTGATAAGTGGAAACCAAATTTTACCTTTACTTATATAATAATATTTACTATGTATAGACTATAAACAAGTACATATACCGCAGACATGAATCAATTCAATATGTATGAGTTTGGAAATTATTTTAGGGTGATGATTTGCACTAATAATGGAGCTGCTAGCAAAATAAATACATTTAACAAAATAAAATTTGCCGTTTCTCATGGTTCACCCAGATAGCTTTAAGCAAGACAAACAACAGATTAGCAGATAAACAAAAAAAGCTGCCTCGCCGTGTCCTCTTTGTATAGCTCAATCCGTTTTGCAATGCTGTGGGTCTCCAACCAATAGCCGTGACTAAAGGCTTCACATAAGAAAAATAACATCATGACAATAAAAAAGAAAAAGTTCCAAAGAGACTGTTTGGATTACAAACATGATAAAGTTTATGATTGGAAAAGGAACATAAGGTTTATTTCCCAATATCCAAAAAAACTGAGGGATAAAACTGACATAAAATCTATCCTGAAGAATAATCCAGATGACAAAACTCCATCCAGAAATGTAACTTTTTCATCTGAGGAAGGTTTTTCAGATGTATATGCAGAGAGCTCAGAAGATGGAACAGGAGGAGACTGTAGTAATCCTGCTTCAAAAAACGACAGGAGAAGCGACCGAGGAGGAGGAGGAAATCCAGATCCCCCAAGCTTCAATACGAGGGGCAAGAAAAAGTAGACAGCCTATGGTCTAGTGTCATTGTGCTTACCCCTACAATTCTCTCTGAACATGAGATCAGTATCTTAAGTAAAGGGACAAATTTTGTTCCGAATCAGGATTTTGATTTATTTCAAACGATTCTAGATATAAATAAACTAGCCAGATTATTGACAGTGAAAAAGCATTTTTATAATGATCTCCATGTCCCTGGGGAATTGTATAAGGAGGAGGATAATTGTGAAACCCTTGCACAATTGACGTTTGATGAACAATGTGCACGGCTTGCTTTGGAGGATTTAAAAGGTGAATCAGGTGATGTTGATCTTATACATGTTGATACTAAGGATTTTCGTATATTGAATCCATCTTTCTATCCAAAAGATTCTAAGGCTGAATGCATTTCAACTTTTCAGTCTTTAATTGAAAGAGATTTGATAGAACTTTCTCAAAAAATGAAACAGAGTGTATCAAATAATAAAAAAAATAATTTAACCATAGATGAGAAAAAAGCAATCACCAGCTTATCAATGAGAGATGACCTGGTGATTAAAAAATCCGACAAAGCAGGCTATATTGTTGTTATGGATAAGAAACTCTATGAAAAATGTGTTTATGATATCCTGGATGATAATGAGACGTATAAAAGGATACAATTTAATCCTACATATGCAGGAAAATCTTGAGTAAATTGGTTGAAGATGGAGATAAAATGGGGGTGTTTACTGAAAAAATGAGTTATAATATAATACCTGATAATCCGATGACACCAATTTTTCATGGGCTCCCTAAAACCCACAAACTAGAATTTCCTACACCTTTACGCCCCATCATATCGAGTATTTCTTCTTTGAACGAAAATTTAAGTCGGTGGGTAGAATTTTATCTACAGCCATAAAAATGCATCCTATTCAGGAGCTTGCAAACATTTTGTAGAGAGACATAAAGGGGAATTAAATAATTTTTCTTTCTATGGGTTAGAAAAAGTGGATATTCCTATTAGAGGAGGGGATTGGAGGAAAAAACTCCTCCTAAGAGAGTTATTTTGGATTATCAAACTGGATACAAAATACCCCAATGGCATGAACTATAGGAATGATACCCTTTATCTATATTAGATCTCAGAATATTTAATGTCGGGTTTTTTTTTTTCTCTCTTTCTCTGGCTTTCTTGGATTTAGCCTTGTGATTATGCTGATTATTCTCAAATGTGATTGATTGCTAACATATGTGTTTATTGATCAACGGTTGGTCACCATTTGTTTTTATACCATGTATCATAAGGAATCTGTATCTCCGTGAATAAGGGCTTTTGCCAGAAACGCGTTGAGATGCATCCCCAACCTGTATGATCTTTTAATTATTTTCTAATAAATTGAGGATTTTAATTATTCTTGGGACTCACCAAATTTATTTTTCTTAACAGATTAGCAGCTTGTATTAATCAGATTTAAGATCCTCCACTTCATAGGATAAAGGGGAGAAGCGATTGACCTATTATTGCATTAATCACTGGCAGGAATGCGCCAGCTGTAATACTATGTATACATTTATATATACAGTGGTGGCCAAAAGTATTGGCACCCCTGCAATTCTGTCAGATAATACTCAGTTTCTTCCTGAAAATGATTGCAATCACAAATTCTTTGGTATTACTATCTTCATTTAATTTGCTTGCAAGTAAAAAAACACAAAAGAGAATGAAGCAAAAATCAAATCATTGATCATTTCACACAAAACTCCAAAAATGGGCCAGACAAAAGTATTGGCACCCTCAGCCTAATACTTGGTTGCACAACCTTTAGCCAAAATAACTGCAAACAACCGCTTCCGGTAACCATCAATGAGTTTCTTACAATGCTCTGCTGGAATTGTAGACCATTCTTCTTTGGCAAACTGCTCCAGGTCCCTGATATTTGAAGGGTGCCTTCTCCAAACTGCCATTTTGAGATCTCTCCACAGGTGTTCTATGGGATTCAGGTCTGGAGTCATTGCTGGCCACCTTAGAAGTCTCCAGTGCTTTCTCTCAAACCATTTTATAGTGCTTTTGGAAGTGTGTTTTGGGTCATTGTCCTGCTGGAAGACCCATGACCTCTGAGGGAGACCCAGCTTTCTCACGCTGGGCCCTACATTATGCTGCAAAATTTGTTGGTAGTCTTCAGACTTCATAATGCCATGCACACGGTCAAGCAGTCCAGTGCCAGAGGCTGCAAAGCAACCCCAAAACATCAGGGAACCTCCGCCATGTTTGACTGTAGGGACCGTGTTCTTTTCTTTGAATGCCTCTTTTTTTTTCCTGTTCACTCTATGTTGATGCTTTTTCCCAAAAAGCTCTACTTTTGTCTCATCTGACCAGAGAACATTCTTCCAAAACGTTTTAGGCTTTCTCAGGTAAGTTTTGGCAAACTCCAGCCTGGCTTTTTTATGTCTCGGGGTAAGAAGTGGGGTCTTCCTGGGTATCCTACCATACAGTCTCTTTTCATTCAGACGCCGACGGATAGTACGGGTTGACACTGTTGTACCCTCGGACTGCAGGGCAGCTTAAACTTGTTTGGATGTTAGTCGAGGTTATTTATCCACCATCCGCACAATCTTGTGTTTAAATCTCTCGTCAATTTTTCTTTTCCGTCCACATCTAGGGAGGTTAGCCACAGTGCCATGGGCTTTAAAATTCTTGATGACACTGCGCATGGAAGACACAGGAACATTCAGGTCTTTGGAGATGGACTTGTAGCCTTGAGATTGCTCATGCTTCCTCACAATTTGGTTTCTCAAGTTCTCAGACAGTTCTTTGGTCTTCTTTCTTTTCTCCATGCTCAATGTGGTACACACAAGGACACAGGACAGAGGTTGAGTCAACTTTAATCCATGTTGACTGGCTGCAAGTGTGATTTAGTTGTTGCCAACATCTGTTAGGTGCCACAGGTAAGTTACAGGTGCTGCTAATTACACGAATTAGAGAAGCATCACATGATTTTTCAAACAGTGACAATACTTTTGTCCACCCCCTTTTTTAGGTTTGGTGTGAAATTATATCCAATTTGGCTTTAGGACAATTCTTTCTGTGTTTTTTCATTGAAGACAAATTAAATGAAGATAATAATACCAAAGAATTTGTGATTGCAATCATTTTCAGGAAGAAACTGAGTATTATCTGACAGAATTGCAGGGATGCCAATACTTTTGACCACCACTGTATACAGTACAGACCAAAAGTTTGGACACACCTTCTCATTTAAAGATTTTTCTGTATTTTCATGACTTTGAAAATTGTACATTCACACTGAAGGCATCAAAACTATGAATTAACACATGTGGAATTATATACTTAACAAAAAAGTGTGAAACAACTGAAAATATGTCTTATATTCTAGGTTCTTCAAAGTAGCCAATTTTTGCTTTGATGACTGCTTTGCACACTCTTGGCATTCTATTGATGAGCTTCAAGAGGTAGTCACTGGAAATGGTCTTCCAGCAATCTTGAAGTAGTTCCCAGAGATGCTTAGCACTTGTTGGCCCTTTTGCCTTCACTCTGCGGTCCAGCTCACCCCAAACCATCTCGATTGGGTTCAGGTCTGGTGACTGTGGAGGCCAGGTCATTTGGCGTAGCACCCCATCACTCTCCTTCTTGGTCAAATAGCCCTTACACAGCCTGGAGGTGTGTTTGGGGTCATTGTCCTGTTGAAAAATAAATGATGATCCAACTAAACGGAAACCGGATGGAATAGCATGCTGCTGCAAGATGCTGTGGTAGCCATGCTGGTTCAGTATGCCTTAAATTTTGAATAAATCCCCAACAGTGTCACCAGCAAAGCACCCCCACACCATCACACCTCCTCCTCAAATGGCGACACAATCAAAAAACATTTTTTTAATTTCTAAATAAATTTAAATTTCACATTTTTTTTCACCATTAAAATAATTTAAAAAAACGTACAAGTTTGGTATCGCTGTAATCGTACTGATAAGGAGAATCTTACTGACAGGTCATTTTTACCACACAATGTATGCCATAAGATAATTCACAAAATATAATGTCAGAATTGTGTATTTTTTTCCAATTTTGCCGCACTTGTAACTTTTTTTTTAGTGTTTTACAATACTATGGATAAAATGAATGGTGTGATTCAAGTAGAATTCATCCTGCAAAAAACAAGCCCTCATAAGTCTATGTAGACAGAAAATAAAAAAGTTATGGCTTTTGAAAGAAGGTGAGGAACAAATTAAAAAATAACAGAAATTGACAGAGTCAGGAAGGGATTAAACATAGGTCATATACACATATGAGACTAAGGGCAGGGATTTCCCACCTTAATCATGAGCAAAATACACTCCTCAACGTTGAAAGTCCAACACCAAGAAGGAAAAGTCATGATGGAAATCACAAATTCCATAGACATGTTAATGATATGTAAATGAAAAATTTAAACAACATTTTTAAAGCATCTCGAATGATTAATTATTGAGTATGAGTGCCACGTACAGAAATACACGTCTGGGCATGCTATTAATGAGGTTATTAAGAGTTGAGGAATGTTCTGCCACGCTGAATGCACTTGAGCACACAAATCATCATGATCCACTGCTGGCTGCTCCTTTTACAATTTCCAACCAATGATATCCTAGATGTGTTCGATGGGAGACAAGTCTGGAGACCTTTCAGGACAGAGAAGCAGATATAGGCTGCTCACAGTAGTACGAGCAACATGCAGCCTGGCGTTGTGTTGAAAAATGGCTTCCAGAATATTTTGGAGAAATAGCTGTTCCACTAGTTCCACATCTAAATCAATGTAATGCTGAGCTGTTAGTGCACCTAGAATGAAGACTAGAGGGGTCAAGCTACTGTACATTATGCCAACCCACACCATAATCCTGGGAGTAGGTCAGGTTTGATATTCCATCATGAAGGCCTCATCATGGCATTGCTCATGTGGTCTCTAGACCATTCTCTTGCTATCATTTTACTATCATTGGATCCCTCAAGACAAAAGCAGAACTCATCTCTGAAGAGGGTAGACCTCCTGCAGCTTCTATTGCTCCAGTTCAGCCCCCAGTCTCCATCTGGGGATGACATGGATAACGTTACACTAACAGCTCAGCGTTCTTGGTGTTGCATTTTCAATGTTGAGGAATGTATATACGGTGTTGAGACATAAAATGAAGTGCAATATACTGTACATGTATACGAATTGAGTTTATACGTAGTCTTCACTTAGCCATTTATATTTTTAAACATTTGCATGCAACTTCCTCAAACATCATCCACTGAAACCGAAGAACAACCTCAAGTTATTTTAGTATAGCTTTTACACCCTGCATACAGTATATATTAGCACTGGCTTAGTTTTCTGAGGTTTCTTTTTATAAAAGTCAGTCAAGCTAAAACCGTTATATTTACAGTGAGTCTCTTAACCAATTTAGCCAATCACATAACCACATGTAGGAGATGTGTGGGTAGAATATTAGCCCTACTACGTTACCTAAGAGCAATAATATAGGACTTATATTTATACTGTGTGTAACATCCCTGGCAGCGTGCTGGCATGGCTTACCATCTCCCACCATGCAAGACTGCTGACTTACCTATCAGTCCAGGCTGCACACTTTGCTCCAGTACTTGCTGTGTGCATGTCTCTTGTCTGATTGCTTAGGGTGGCGGCGCGGTTACTGCCTGATTCTTAAAGTTACTGTGTGCGCACTCCTAATGCGTCCCCAGCCTATTGCTGTGAGTCACTGGATACTTAAACCCCCTCCACCCAGTAGGAGATGCCTAAGCAACACTTTCTTTCAGTGTGCTCTGTGCAACTGAGTTGCCAGGTCCTGTCCTGTATCTTGTCTGTTTCCGCCACCCTGTGGGCTGAGTACCCAGGCCTGTTACCTGTATCTGTGACTTCTAGTCTGTTCTGCCACCCTGGGGGCTGTATACCTAGGCCCGTTACCTGTATCTGTGACTTCTAGTCTGTTTCCGCCACCCTGGGGGCTGAGCTCCCAGGCTCGTTCCTGTATCTTGCTCCGGGTTCAGTTCCTGTCTGAACTGTGTCCTAGCCCGTTACCTGTTTGTCTCTATGTCCGTACCTGCCTTTTTCCTGCAGTGTCTGAACCTGCACCTAACTCCAACTCGTTGTCTCTGTACTTCTGTTTGTGAGTTTTGTGTCCACTCGCTACTTCATTGTAAGTACCTTGTGTGTATTTGGTTCTGCTTGTCCCGTTTCCCTGCCTCCGTATCTACCTCCTGTGTTCTATCTTCCTGTGTTTCCCAGTCTGTTCCATGTGAACAGAGCCCTGTCCTGTCTGCCTGCACCTTCTGCTCTGTTCTGCCTTGCTTGTCCACCGCACCTGCGGTTTTGCTCTGCTCTGCTTGTCCACCGCACCTGCGGTTTCGCTCTGCTCTGCTTGTCCACTGCACCTGCGGTTTCGCTCTGCTCTGCTTGTCCACCGCACCTGCGGTTTCGCTCTGCTCTGCTTGTCCACCGCACCTGCGGTTTTGCTCTGCTCTGCTTGTCCACCGCACCTGCGGTTTCGCTCTGCTTGTCCACCGCACCTGTGGTTTCGCTCTGCTCTGCTTGTCCACCGCACCTGCAGTTTCGCTCTGCTCTGCTTGTCCACCGCACCTGCGGTTTCGCTCTGCTCTACTTGTCCACCGCACCTGCGGTTTCGCTCTGCTCTGCTCCGCTTGTCCTCCGCGCCTGCAGTTCTGCTCTGCTTGTCCACCGCACCCGCGGCTCTGTTCCTGTATCCCAGTCTGTACTGGTCCCTATCCAGCCTGCGTTCCTACCTGCCAGTATCTGCCAGTCTGCATACCAGCCGTGCCTGCCAGTACCCGCCTGTCTGCATACCAGCCGTGCCTGCCAGTACCCGCCTGTCTGCATACCAGCCCATTCCTGCATTCCCCAGTGGGGGTCAACAGCTGTGACCGGGGTCTGACCTGGAGTAGCACCTGGGCCACCTCCCACGTCCCTCCTCAGACCATGGAGTCGATTGAGCCACCGTGTGTTCGTGGTCGGATCTGGCAAGGCCCCTAGTCACGCCCCTCCAGACACTCCTCGGTTCGTGGCCCAGTGGGACCACTAACCATGCTCACACCAGTCAGTCCGGGCGTGAGCATAACAGTTTGCTCAGACCATGTTCCCCGTTGAGCCCCACGGCCCTTCGCTCTCGGAGATATTTGAATCTTTGTCTGGCGAACACGTGCACCAAGGAAAAATTTTTTCTCAAACTGAGGTCCAGGCGATTTACGCACCAGCCCAAATGGAGCTATCAGCACTCGTTCCTGCGGATCCACCACGGTACTATGGGGATCCAAAACAAAGTCGTGCGTTTGTGGAGCAATGCATGCTGCATTTCAAATTCTATGCCCACTATTTTCCCACTGATTGGGTTAAAGTAGCATTTCTGATGTCCTACCTAGCGGGTTATGCCTTGAATTGGATCACCCCCCTATGTGAAGCATGGGATCCTATCGTCTCTGACCTGCAGGCCTTCCTGGTGGCCTTTCTAATGGTCTTCGATGACCCTAGCCCTGAAGCTTCTGCTAAAGCGTCCCTTCCCATAATCCTGGAGCAGTCCCGATGGGTGATGCGTGTAGGTAGCCCACCAGTTCCCCAGCCTGAAGAGGCTGCTGCCCACACAGAATCCACACAGGATGACAATGCTCCGCAGAATACTTCTCTTCCCAACCTCAAGAGGCAGTCCAGACGTGCAAAGCGTAGAGGTAAACCGTCACGCCAGGTTCTGTCCTCCCAAAGACCTCCTGTTCCCCAGCCTGTAGAGGCAGCTATCCGCACAGAATCCATGAAGGTTGACTATGTTCGTCAGGCAAAGCAGAGGCCGGAACTCAGTCACAAAATCGGATTGCGGTCCCGCTGCGGTTGTTTGGGACACCCTGACGGTCTTTGTCCAGTGAAGGTTGGAGAATCCCAAGACATTAGGCCTGTAGGAGAGGCTGCCCTTGGCGTTAGTGTTTCCTCTCCACAGATGACCATGAATGTCTCCGTGGCAAGTGAAGGCCTCGGATTAATCGGAAGTTTCGTGCTTAAAGCCTTGAAGAGTTGGTGTCTGATTCCCGTCCGACAACTCCAGAATCTGGTTTGGGCATTGTCAGCGGAAGGATGAGCTCCACTCAGAAACAGTCAAAATATGTCTGTACAATTTAAGCTCCAGATTGGAGCATTACACATGAAGAAGTTCACATTCCAGGTGCTGTCTGGTTTACCCACAGGTCACCCAGAGCCGAGAGATCTAGTGCCCGCTCTGGTCTGGAGATCCTGCATGGTGTTTCCTGGGGGACTGCTGAGGTACAAGGGGTGTCCAGTCCCCATATCTTCAGGACAGTCATCAATGTCTTCTTCTTCTTCACCAGATCTGCTAGTTGCTGACTCGCTGTGCGCGGAAGTCTCCGAAGGAAGGGAAGCGGAGGCAATGTCCCCACACAGTCTCGACGATTGTACCAATGATCTGGCTTCTGGTACCGCCCCGCCTCGCAGACGTGTCATCTCAGAAACCAGACTGAAGATGGTCCCAAAGCAAGGATCTTCCATCTCTAACAAATCTGGCAATAAGTCCATCAAGGCGGTGGCTACCTCCAAGTCTCTGCACCCCTCCAACCATGTGGAGGACCTCCAGTTGTCTCCTGAATCCTCCGGGTTGCTACCTGATAAAAAATGGAAAGAGACTTTCCTACACCCTGTATCTGGAACTTCGCCCACTTCATCTGATGCTGAGGATGGCTCGATGGGAGGAAGCATCCTAGTCACCAAGATGGTGAGACGAGTTTCGTTCCCTCTAGTGGACAGAAGAGGTAATCTTCTTGAAGAGAAGGATTGGCCTCCAAATTCTCTGCAGAAAATCCTTGCAGGCTTGAAGAAGAGGGGGCGTAAAGGGGGGGCTACTGTAACATTCCTGGCGGCGTGCTGGCATGGCTTACCATCTCCCACCATGCAAGACTGCCGACTTACTTATCAGTCCAGGCTGCACACTTTGCTCCAGTACTTGCTGTGTGCATGTCTATTGTCTGATTGCTTAGGGCGGCGGCGCGGTTACAGCCTGATTCTTAAAGTTACAGTGTGCACACTCCTAATGTGTCCCCAGCCTATTGCTGTGAGTCACTGGATACTTAAACCCCCTCCACCCAGTAGGAGGTGCCTGAGCAACACTTTCTTTCAGTGTGTTCTGTGCAACTGAGTTGCCAGGTCCTGTCCTGTATCTTGTCTGTTTCCGCCACCCTGGCGGCTGAGTACCCAGACCTGTTAACTGTATCTGTGACTTCTAGTCTGTTTCGCCACCCTGGGGGCTGTATACCTAGGCCCGTTACCTGTATCTGTGACTTCTAGTCTGTTTCCGCCACCCTGGGGGCTGAGTTCCCAGGCTCGTTCCTGTATCTTGTTCCGGGTTCAGTTCCTGTCTGAACTGTGTGCCAGCCCGTTACCTGTTTTTCTCTATGTCCATAACTGCCCTTTTCCTGCAGTGTCTGAACCTGCACCTAACTCCAACTCATTGTCTCTGTACTTCTGTTTGTGAGTTTTGTGTCCACTCGCTACTTCATTGTAAGTACCTTGTGTGTATCTGGTTCTGCTTGTCCCGTTTCCCTGCCTCCGTACCTACGTCCTGTGTTCTAACTATCTTCCTGTGTTTCCCAGTCTGTTTCATGTGAACAGAGCCCTGTCCTGTCTGCCTGCACCTTCTGCTCTGTTCTGCCTTGCTTGTCCACCGCACCTGCGGTTTCGCTCTGCTCTGCTTGTCCACCGCACCTGCGGTTTCGCTCTGCTCTGCTTGTCCACCGCACCTGCGGTTTCGCTCTGCTCTGCTTGTCCACCGCACCTGTGGTTTAGCTCTGCTCTCCTTGTTCACAGCACCTGTGGTTTCGCTCTGCTCTACTTGTCCACCGCACCTGCGGTTTCGCTCTGCTCTGCTTGTCCACCGCACCTGCGGTTTCGCTCTGCTTGTCTACTGCACCTGCAGTTTCGGTCTGCTCTGCTTGTCCACCGCACCTGCGGTTTCGTTCTGCTCTGCTTGTCCACCGCACCTGCAGTTTCGCTCTGCTCTGCTTGTCCACCGCACCTGCAGTTTCGCTCTGCTCTGCTTGTCCACCGCACCTGCGGTTTCGCTCTGCTCTGCTCCGCTTGTCCTCCGTGCCTGCGGTTCTGCTCTGCTTGTCCACCGCACCCGCGGCTCTGTTCCTGTATCCCTGTCTGTACTGGTCCCTATCCAGCCTGCATTCCTACCTGCCAGTATCTGCCAGTCTGCATACCAACCGTGCCTGCCAGTTCCCGCCTGTCTGCATACCAGCCGTGCCTGCCAGTATCCGCCTGTCTGCATACCAGCCGTGCCTGCCAGTACCCACCTGTCTGCATACCAGCTGTGCCTGCCCATTCCTGCATTCTCCGGTGGGGGCCTCCTCCCATGTCCCTCCTCAGACCAAGGAGTCGATTGAGCCGCCATGTGTTCGTGGTCGGATCTAGCGAGGCCCCTAGTCATTCCCCTCCAGGCACTCCTCGGTTCGTGGCCGAGTGGGATCACTAACCACGCTCACGCCAGTCAGTCCAGGCGTGAGCGTAACACTGTCGGACCTTTTCTATTATTTAAAGGGTAACCGTGCTTTCAAGTATCTTTCAGAATAAGCTCTAATGTATGCATACATGAGGAATAACACAATTTCTGGCAATTATATGACTTATATCCTGCATTCTCATCAGTTTTCTCCCCTGCATGCTCTATCTGTAATTTGCAATCCACTGGGAGTTGGGGGAGGAGACGGGCTGCCGTGATCTCTCCTATATACAGCACAGAGAGCCTGCTCTTTATTCACTTTTTAGCTCACAGAGACAAGCTGCAACAATATGGACATTGTACAGCAGAGCTGAGCTGTCTTTATCTGAATTTAGCTCTGCTGTGAGGTAAACCACTTATTATAGAGCTTGGCACAATGTTTTTCTGTCTGCTTCTGCCTGTTCCCTTCCCTGCTTTTCACTCTTCCTTCCCACTCCATAGAGGATAATGGGCTGTGTCATTGAGCAAGATGGACTTGAGCTTATTTTTCATAGTGGATGACAAGTTAAGGAGGCGGGGGGGGGGGGGGAGGAAGAAGTGTCTGTTAAGTGAGGAAGGAAGCTCATTTCTCTGATAAGATATATTTCAAAGTTTCTTACAGTCCTGTACCATTGATTTTTGCAAAGCTTGTTGGAAGTACAGTTCCGTTTTAACTTACGAAAGATAAAAAGAGGGAAACATACTGCACGTGCATAAGTCGCCTGACAATATTTATTTCACACTAAGCCACTTCCCTAACCTTGCCCAGTCCTTTATAAAGGCCCACATAGAAACATTAGTTCTAGTGAAACCCGTTAGTGTTCCCACACAGTAGAATGAGTTGATAAATTGTCAAAAATCATAAATTCACACAAGTGGACACCACTTGTTCAAATTATATAAACCACAACGGTCCCGATATACTTTCCCAATGATACACTAAAGACACAAAAACTGCCGCAAATAAGTGCAGCTATAACCGGAAAGCATAAAACTCATAATTAAAAATATAATTTTATTGAGGTATACATATAAAAAGTAGACAAACAATAAAAAAATGTTAAAAAAAGCAGGAACCCTTGAGTTCCCTACACAATAGCTCACTGAACCAATTAATGCTAATAATGAGTCCGATGTTTAGGTAGGAGTATATCTCCTTACAATAGCAATCATAGGAAATGCGAATACATAGGTTCAAAATCACATTAATAATGGATCCTTAAATATATAGAATGCTAGTGCAACTAGAGGATATTCATACCCAACAAGGGCATAAATACTGAAAAATAGTATTGGTAATAAATCCTTAATAATATAAAGTGCTAGTGCATATAAAGGATATTCATACTTGGTAAGTGTAAGATGCTAATGCATATAGAGAATGCTCATACATAAAAAAATAAATGTTGCACATATAGAAATACAAATATATATAGAGTGTATAAAGGAAGTCCAAGAATAAGGATATATTACTTGCCAGAGAAAAGAGCTTGTAGGGAACCACCCCGACGACGCCGTTTCGCGAGTGCTTCTTCTGAGGGGGCCCCTACAAGCTCTTTTCTCTGGCAAGTAATATATCCTTATTCTTGGACTTCCTTTATACACTCTATATATATTTGTATTTCTATATGTGCAACATTTATTTTTTTATGTATGAGCATTCTCTATATGCATTAGCATCTTACACTTACCAAGTATGAATATCCTTTATATGCACTAGCACTTTATATTATTAAGGATTTATTACCAATACTATTTTTCAGTATTTATGCCCTTGTTGGGTATGAATATCCTCTAGTTGCACTAGCATTCTATATATTTAAGGATCCATTATTAATGTGATTTTGAACCTATGTATTCGCATTTCCTATGATTGCTATTGTAAGGAGATATACTCCTACCTAAACATCGGACTCATTATTAGCATTAATTGGTTCAGTGAGCTATTGTGTAGGGAACTCAAGGGTTCCTGCTTTTTTTAACATTTTTTTATTGTTTGTCTACTTTTTATATGTATACCTCAATAAAATTATATTTTTAATTATGAGTTTTATGCTTTCCGGTTATAGCTGCACTTATTTGCGGCAGTTTTTGTGTCTTTGTTGTTCAAATTATATGTAGTAAGGGAAAAGGGGGGAAGAGAATGTCAATTAAAATATAACTTTTATTGATTACCTAATAAAATTGATAAAATAGGTTGCTGAAATTGTCTAATATATAAAATCAGTGGCTTACTTACCATAAATTGCCATATTTATTGCACAAATTCTCAGTATAATATCATAGATGGCTATGAGAAAAAAAACAAAAATGTTGTTAATCTATATATGGAACAGGCCACTGTCCCTTTAACCCCTTTACCCCCGAGGGTGGTTTGCATGTTAATGACCAGGCCAATTTGTACAATTCTGACCACTGTCACTTTATGAGGTAATTACTCTGGAACGCTTCAACGGATCCCCCTGATTCTGAGATTGTTTTTTCGAGACATACTGTACTTCATGATTGTGGTAAAATTTCTTCGACATCACTTGCGTTTATTTGTGAAAAAAACGGAAATTTGGCAAAAATTTTTAAAATTTTGCAATTTTCAAAATTTGAATTTTTATGCCCTTAAATCAGAGAGATATGTCACAAAAAATAATTAATAAATAACATTTACCATGTAGTGCCGGCGTCCCTGCCCTCTGCTAGGCAGGGACGCTGTTCCCCTCACCGCTCTGCTCCGTGCCCGGCGTCCCTCTCCCGCTCTGCTGGCAGCGCGCGCTCCTTCCCGGCCACTGTGCTTAGGGCGCGCGCGCACGCCCTCCCTCCCTCTTAAAGGGGCCGCGCGCGCCGTCCTAAGGAGTCCCCGGCCAATGGCCGGAGGACTTTACCATATATAAGGCACCTCCTCCAAAATGGAGGTGCCCGAGCAATGTTGTTGCACTGTTCACTACTCTGCTTCAGCCCTCAGGTCCCGTTGCCAGTTACCTGCCAGTTACCTGCCAGTTACCTGCCAGATTCCTGCCTGATTATCTGCTACCTGCCTGCTAGTCTGAGGTCCGACGGTCTGCCTTACTACTCCTGTCAGTCTGTCTAAGGACCAGCCTGCCCGCTCACCTGGGAGCGCACATCAGCCACCTGCCTGCTTGCCTGAGGTCCGACGGTCTGCCTTCCAACTTCTGTCAGTCTGTCTATGGACCAGCTTGCCCGCTCACCTGGGAGCACACACCTGCTACCTGCCTGCTAGTCTACCTGGAGGCTCCGCCGTCACGTGCTGTGACCACCTGCCTGTCCAGTGACTCCTGCTCGCTCACCTGGGAGCGCTCATCTGCTGCCTGTCTGCTAGCCTACCTGGAGGCTCTGCCGTCACGTGCTGTGACCACCCGCCTGTCCAGAGACTTCTGCCCGCTCACCTGGGAGCGCTCATCTGCCGCCTGTCTGTTGGTCTTCCTGGAGGCTCCACCGTCACATGCTGTGACCACCCGTTCATCCAGAGACTCTCGCCTGCTCACCTGGGAGCTCACGTCTATCATCAGCCGCCACAGGTCGTACCAACCCTTTACCTAGAGACTGCCCCGGTCACTTGCCGTGACCATCTGCCCATTCATCCAGAGACTGCCCCGGTCACTTGCCGTGACCATCAGCCCGTTCATCCAGAGACTGCCCCGGTCACTTGCCGTGACCATCTGCCCGTTCATTCAGAGACTGCCCCGGTCACTTGCCGTGACCATCAGTCCGTTCATCCAGAGACTGCCCCGGTCACTTGCCGTGACCTCCAGCCCGTTCACTCAGAGACTGTCCCGGTCACCTGCTGTGACCTCCTGCCCGTCTTCCCTGGTCGCCACCCGCTCCCTTACAAGGACTGCCCCCTTGTATAGTAGCTCAGAGGTTCCGCCTCCCAGACCCGTTACAGTTTGCTCGGGCCATGGAACCCGGTGGCACCCAAGCCCCCTCGCTCTCCGACCTGTGTCATGAACTGTCCCGTCAAAGGTCCCAACAGGAGTCCATCCTGGGTCACCTGCGGAATGTCAATACTCGCCTGGACACTCTGACTGCTCCACCAACAACCTCCGCCAGTGCCATGTCTCGCAATCCGGCAGCTCCGCTGTCCACTAACACCATGATATCCTACCCCGGACCTCGGCTTTCTGCACCTCCTCGCTTCGGAGGCGACTCAGCCCAGGCTCGGGGCTTCATAAATCAGTGCACCCTGCACTTTGAACTATTGTCCCACCAGTTTAACTCCGACCGAGCCAAAATTGCATTCATCATGTCCCATCTCACCGGGGAGGCCCTGGCCTGGCTAAATCCTCTATGGGAGAGAGGAGACCCCCTGGTGTCCAACTTGCCTGCTTTTCTCACGGCTTTCCGGAAAGTCTTCGACGAACCCGGACGGAAGACCTCATCCGCATCATCGTTGCTACGCCTCCGTCAGGAAAGTCTCACCGTGGGCCAGTATGCCATACGGTTCCGTACCCTTGCCTCGGAGCTGGCCTGGGATAACGACGCTCTGGTTTCCGTCTTCTGGGAGGGTCTGTCCGGCCGTATTAAAGATGAACTTGCCGGTCGGGACATTCCTACCACTCTCGATGACTTAATAACTCTTGCCACCCGGATTGACCTACGGTTCCAGGAGCGTGCCAGAGAGGTCACCCGTGAGAGGAGGTTACCACGTCTAGCTCCTACTTTTCAGAAACCCGTCACTCCTTCTGTCTCTAACCAGGTACACCCTCCTGAGCCTATGCAGGTCGACCAGACCAAGATGGTCAAGACCCGTCAGGACTTACGCCGTGCCGAGGGGACCTGCTTCTACTGTGGCAGTAAGGAGCACCGGATCCGTGCCTGCCCGGAGAGGTCGGGAAACGCCTGTGTCTAGGTTCGCTCAGAGAGGTCCACCTAGACAAGAATAAATCCTCTCCATCCCTGCTGTTGTCAGTTTCAATCGTCTACGGGGAGAACCGTTATTTCGAACTAGCCCAACTGAACTCTGGAGCAGCCGGGAATCTTATTTCACAGTCCCTGGTAGAGAAATACCGCATCCCCACCAAACCTCTGGCTGTACCCTTGTCTGTTGCTGCCGTGGATGGGGGGCTCTTACCACGCCCCATCCAACTCATCACCGAATCCATTACTCTGCAGGTGGGAATGCTGCATTCTGAAAGTATCTCCTTCCATGTTCTGCCTGGACTCTCTCACGCCCTCTTGCTAGGCCTACCTTGGCTCCAGAAACATGCACCCGTTCTTGACTGGCAGACCGGAGAAGTCCTTCGCTGGGGACAGGGCTGCCATAAGACCTGTCTGGTTCCCGTTCATCCCGTCCGTCCTTCTCCTACCCCAGCTAATCTACCTGGACTTCCGATTCCTTATTGGTCTTATGCTGATGTCTTTAATAAAAAGGAGGCAGAGACACTACCCCCTCATAGACCATACGACTGCCCTATCGACCTGTTACCTGGTACTTCTCCTCCCCGTGGGCGTATTTATCCATTATCCGCTGCTGAGACCTGGTCGATGTCCGAATATATTGAGGAGAATCTGGCCAGGGGATTCATCCGGAAATCTACCTCCCCGGCGGGAGCAGGCTTCTTTTTCGTCAAAAAGAAGGACGGCTCTCTCCGTCCCTGTATAGACTATAGAGGCCTTAACCAGATCACGATGAAGAATAAGTACCCCCTTCCGCTCATTCCGGAGTTATTTGATCGTCTGAGGGGGGCTAGAATCTTCACCAAACTGGACCTCCGTGGGGCGTACAACCTGGTTCGTATCCGTCAGGGGGATGAATGGAAGACGGCATTCAACACCCGGGACGGCCACTATGAATATCTGGTAATGCCCTTTGGCCTCTGTAACGCTCCTGCCGTCTTTCAAGAGTTGGTCAATGACATCTTCCGGGACCTTCTCTACTCCTGCGTAGTGTTGTACCTGGACGACATCTTGGTCTTCTCTCCGGATCTCCAGACTCACCGGAGGGATGTTCGTCAGGTCCTGCTCAGGCTCAGGCAGAACCATCTCTACGCTAAATATGAGAAGTGCCTCTTTGAGCAGACCTCGCTTCCGTTTCTGGGCTACATTATCTCTCAGACCGGCCTACAAATGGATCCTGAGAAACTGTCTGCCATCGAGAAATGGCCCCGACCAGAGGGGTTGAAGGCTATTCAACGGTTCCTGGGTTTCGCCAACTATTACCGCCTCTTCATCCCGCACTTCTCTTCCCGGACTGCCCCAATTTCCGCGCTCACCCGTAAGGGTACTAATCCCAAAGAGTGGCCGCCTGAAGCAGAGGAGGCCTTTCTTTCCCTAAAACAGGCCTTCTCTTCCGCCCCGGTGCTGCATCGCCCGGACGGCAACAAGCAGTTCTTCCTGGAAGTTGATGCCTCCTCCTCTGGAGCCGGAGCGGTACTTACTTAAAAATCATCTTCTGGGAGAATGGTAACTTGTGGCTTCTTCTCCAAACTCTTCTCCTCTTCTGAGTGCAACTATTCCATAGGAGACCGAGAGTTATTGGCCATCAAGCTGGCGTTGGAGGAGTGGCGTTACCTACTCGAGGGGGCTCTTCATCCGGTAATAATTTACACTGACCACAAGAACTTGGCTTACCTCCAGCATGCCCAGAGACTTAACCCGCGCCAAGCCCGGTGGTCCTTGTTTTTTGCTCGCTTTGATTTTGTTCTTCATTTTCGCCCGGCTGACAAAAACGTCAAAGCAGACGCCTTGTCCCGATCCTTTCTGGTGTCCGATCTCGAGGAAGAACCTAAACATATCATCGATCCCGCCAGAGTAATGCAGGTGGCTCCCGTGAGTCTAAATCGTCTCCCTCCCGGTAAGACGTTTGTTTCAGTACCTGATCGGGAGAAGATCCTACACTGGGGCCATTCGTCTAAACTAGCTGGCCACGCCGGTCAGAAAAAGACCCTCCAGCTTATTGCCCGGCACTATTGGTGGCCTACCCTGCACAAGGACATAATAGACTTTGTTTCTGCCTGTGTGTCCTGCGCCCGCAACAAAGTCCCGAGACATCTGCCAGCCGGACGCCTCCTTCTGCTTCCTGTACCTGCTGCCCCCTGGCAGCATATAGCAATGGACTTTATAACCGATCTCCCCGTCTCTGCCGGTTGTACGGTCATTTGGGTGGTCGCTGACCGCTTTTCCAAGATGGCTCACTTTATTCCCCTGCCAGGCCTTCCGTCTGCACCCGAGCTGGCTAAAGACTTTATCCGCCACATCTTCCGTCTTCATGGCCTGCCCCTCCACATCGTGTCGGATCGTGGGGTACAGTTCACCTCACGTTTCTGGAGAGCCACTTGTAAACTACTAGACGTCACCCTGGACTTCTCTTCCGCTTACCACCCACAGTCCAATGGTCAAGTGGAGCGGATCAATCAGAACCTGACCAGTTACCTCCGGCACTTCGTTAATGCCCACCATTCTGACTGGGTGGATCTCCTACCATGGGCCGAGTTCTCTTATAATAATCACAAGAGCGAATCCTCCTCCAAATCCCTGTTTTTTGTAGTCTTTGGTCAGCATCCTCGGATTCCTTTTCCTGTCTCCACCTCTGTGGACAACCCGGCTGCGGAATCTCTCGTTAGCAAATTTTCCTCCATATGGGAGAGTACCCGGTCCGCACTCCTTCTGTCATCCGAGCGTATGAAAAGACACGCTGACAAAAAACGCCTGGATCCTCCACAATTTCATCCAGGAGATAAAGTCTGGCTCTCATCTAAATATGTTCGACTCAAGATACCTTCTTACAAGTTAGGGCCTCGGTTCATCGGTCCTCTGGAGGTCATCAGTCAGATCAACCCGGTGGCCTATAAATTGAAACTCCCGGCCAACTTACGGATCCCTAACTCCTTCCATGTATCTCTCCTCAAACCCGTGGTGCTTAACTCTTTTTCCAAGTCTACAGGTACGCCTCCTGCTCCGGTTTCTGCTGAGGACGAGTTTGAGGTAGAGAACATTCTTGCCACCAAAAGGGTAAGAGGAAAGACCTTTTTTCTGGTAGATTGGAAGGGGTTTGGTCCTGAGGAGAGAACGTGGGAGCCCCGGGAGAACATCCATGCCCCTCTCATCCTAGCTAAATTTCTATCTGGCCTAAAAAAGGGGGGGCCTAAAGGGGGGGGTACTGTAGTGCCGGCGTCCCTGCCCTCTGCTAGGCAGGGACGCTGTTCCCCTCACCGCTCTGCTCCGTGCCCGGCGTCCCTCTCCCGCTCTGCTGGCAGCACGCGCTCCTTCCCGGCCACTGTGCTTAGGGCGCGCGCGCACGCCCTCCCTCCCTCTTAAAGGGGCCGCGCGCGCCGTCCTAAGGAGTCCCCGGCCAATGGCCGGAGGACTTTACCATATATAAGGCACCTCCTCCAAAATGGAGGTGCCCGAGCAATGTTGTTGCACTGTTCACTACTCTGCTTCAGCCCTCAGGTCCCATTGCCAGTTACCTGCCAGTTACCTGCCAGTTACCTGCCAGATTCCTGCCTGATTATCTGCTACCTGCCTGCTAGTCTGAGGTCCGACGGTCTGCCTTACTACTCCTGTCAGTCTGTCTAAGGACCACCCTGCCCGCTCACCTGGGAGCGCACATCAGCCACCTGCCTGCTTGCCTGAGGTCCGACGGTCTGCCTTCCAACTTCTGTCAGTCTGTCTATGGACCAGCTTGCCCGCTCACCTGGGAGCACACACCTGCTACCTGCCTGCTAGTCTACCTGGAGGCTCCGCCGTCACGTGCTGTGACCACCTGCCTGTCCAGTGACTCCTGCTCGCTCACCTGGGAGCGCTCATCTGCTGCCTGTCTGCTAGCCTACCTGGAGGCTCTGCCGTCACGTGCTGTGACCACCTGCCTGTCCAGAGACTTCTGCCCGCTCACCTGGGAGCGCTCATCTGCCGCCTGTCTGTTGGTCTTCCTGGAGGCTCCGCCGTCACATGCTGTGACCACCCGTTCATCCAGAGACTCTCGCCTGCTCACCTGGGAGCTCACGTCTATCATCAGCCGCCACAGGTCGTACCAACCCTTTACCTAGAGACTGCCCCGGTCACTTGCCGTGACCATCTGCCCGTTCATCCAGAGACTGCCCCGGTCACTTGCCGTGACCATCAGCCCGTTCATCCAGAGACTGCCCCGGTCACTTGCCGTGACCATCTGCCCGTTCATTCAGAGACTGCCCCGGTCACTTGCCGTGACCATCAGCCCGTTCATCCAGAGACTGCCCCGGTCACTTGCCGTGACCTCCAGCCCGTTCACTCAGAGACTGTCCCGGTCACCTGCTGTGACCTCCTGCCCGTCTTCCCTGGTCGCCACCCGCTCCCTTACAAGGACTGCCCCCTTGTATAGTAGCTCAGAGGTTCCGCCTCCCAGACCCGTTACATACCACATGTTTACTTTACATCAGCGCAATTTTGGAACCAACATTTTTTTTTGTTAGGGAGCTATAAGGGTTAAAAGTTGACCAGCTATTTCTCATTTTTCCAACAAAATTTACAAAACCATTTTTTTAGGGACCACATCACATTTGAAGTCACTTTGAGAGGTCTTTATGACAGAAAATACCCAAAAGTGACACCATTCTAAAAACTGCACCCCTCAAGGTGCTCAAAACCACATTCAAGAACTTTATTAACCCTTCAGGTGCTTCACAGGAATTTTTGGAATGTGGAAGAAAAAAATTAACATTTTTTTCACAAAAATGTTACTTTAGACCCAATGTTACTTTAGACCCAATTTTTTTTATTTTCGCAGGGGTAACAAGACAAAATGGACCCTAAAATTTGTTGTGCATGGTGCGTGGTGTCCGCTAACAAATTGAATGGAAAATCGGCTCAAATTGTTAGCTGACACCATGTCGCGTTTGGAGAGCCCCTGTGTGCATAAACATTGGAGCTCCCCCACAAGCGACCCCATTTTGGAAACTAGACCCCCCAAGGCACCTATCTAGATGCATAGTGAGCACTTGGAACCCCCAGGTGCTTCACAAATTGATTCGTAAAAATGAAAAAGTGGAAAAAAAATACTTTTCCATTTTTACGAATCAATTTGTGAAGCACCTGGGGGTTCCAAGTGCTCACTATGCATCTAGATAGGTGCCTTGGGTGGTCTAGTTTCCAAAATGGGGTCACTTGTGTGGGAGCTCCAATGTTTAGGCACACAGGGGCTCTCCAAACGCAACATCGTGTCCGCTAACAATTTGAGCTGATTTTCCATTCAATTTGTTAGCGGACACCATGTCGCGTTTGGAGAGCCCCTGATGTGCCTAAACAGTGGAAACCCCCCACAAGTGACCCCATTTTGGAAACTAGACCCCTCAAGGATTTTATCAAGGGGTATAGTGAACATTTTGAACCCAGAGGTACGACACAGAATTTGATAACATTAGGTCATCATATTGAATAAGTTTTCATTAGTCTTGAGCGCAAGTGCTCGCTACTTGAGTTTGCATCGGGTACTCAGGTATGCACCATGTACTGCGTGTGCTCGAGTGACATGCTCGAGTCCCTGCCCCGCATGTTTCACGGTTATTAGACACCCAAAAAAAAACATGCGGGGGTCTCTCGTGCATAGCAGGCAATCCCGGCAAAGTTTTTTTGGCCGTGAAGCATATGGGGCGGAGACTCGAGCATGTCACTCAAATACCCACGATACTCAATGCATACCCAAGCACCCGATGCAAACTCAAGTAGCGAGCACTTGCGCTCAACACTAGTCGCCATATCGTCATCTTTTTTTCTTACTTTTGAAAAAAATCACAACCCCATCACAACCCTAACCCCAACCCCAGCACTAATCCTAACCCCAACCCCAGCCCTAACTCTAACCCCAACCCCAGCCCTAACCCTAGCACAACCCTAACCCGAGAGTTTATTTTTTACGCCGTTCCTCGTGCGGTATAAGTGATTAGACGACTTTATTCTTCGGGTCGGTGCGACTACAGCGATACCAGAATCATATGGGGTTTTTATGATTGACAGCTTCACACGCTAAAAGATGCATTTTTTGTAAAATCTAGTTTTTGCATCGCCATATTTTGACAGTCATGTGACGGCTTGTTTTTTGCAGGATGAGTTGACGTTTTTATTGGTGCCATTTTCAGGCATGTGACATTTTTTGATCGCTTTCTATTCAGATTTTTGGGAGGCAGAATAAACAAAAACCAACAATTCAGGAATTGGTTTTTTTTTTTTTTTTTTATTCTGTTCTGCGTGTGCTAAAATTGATAAGGTAGCTTTATTCTTTGGGTCAGTACTTTTACAGCGGTACCACTTTTATATTGTTTTTCTATGTTTTGCACTTTTACATTATAAAAGCTATTTTATAGAAAAAAATATTTTTTAGCATCGCTTTATTCTGAGAGCTATAACTTTTTTATTTTTCAGCTGATGGAGCTGTATGGCAGCTTGTTTTTTGCGGGACGAGATTACGTTTTCAGCGATACCATTTTTATTTATATTCGTCTTTTTGATCGCGTGTTATTCCATTTTTTGTTTGGCGGTATGGTGATAAAGCATTGTTTTTTGCTTCGTTTTTTATTTATTTTGTTTACCGTGTTCACTGAAGGGGTTAACTTGTGGGACAGTTTTATAGGTCAGGTCGTTCCGGACGCAGCGATACCAAATATGTGTACTTTTATTGAATTTTAGTTTTTTTTTCATAGTAATATTTATTGATGGGTGCATTATATTTTTATTTTTGGTGGATTATTTATTTTATTAAATTTTTTTAATATTTTTACAATTTTTTTTTTTTTTACTTTATGACAGTTTTTTTACTTTTTTACTTTGTCCCACTATGGGACTTTCACTTTTTTTTCTCTGATCGCCTGCATAGCATAGGGATGGAGCACCATCCCTGTGCCATGCAGGCTGTCAGCGCTGGACAGGGAGAAGATAGTTTGGAAATGCACTGCGCATGTCCAAAAAATCTTCCTGCTGTCTGGTGACCCGGATGTTGTCATGACGACATCGGGTCGTCATGGCAACATCCAGGAAGCCACGGCAGACAGCGCTGGAGGCCGGAAGAGGAGGTGAGTACGCCAATCACCTCCCCTTAGCCACCGCAATTCTGCGATCGACTGCGATCGACTTCGATCGTAGCATTGCGGGGGTTTATGTCCCGGGAGCGGTGCGGGACCGCTCCCTGCACATAGCCCTGGGTGTCAGCTGTGACAATCAGCTGACACCCGGCGGCGATCGCGCCCGCACAGCCTGTGTGCAGGCGAAATCGCCAGGGCGTATTAATACGTATCTGGTCCATAAGGCCCAGGGAACAGGTACGTATTAATACGCCCTATGTCGTAAAGGGGTTAATGTAAAGTGGCCATATATACCATAAATTAGATGAATACCCAGCCAGTTAGATTGTGTTGTTGTAAACAGAATCACAAAATTATGGATTCATATTCCTATTGAATTTGTAAGAGATTAGACTGAATGGTCTGACTGCAACTGTTCATGTGGAGGCTAATGTGGAGGAATTCACCATTGGGGTATCATACTGTGTTAGGGGGGCTCTTTTATTGGCATCATACTTTATGAGGGCAATAAAAGAGAAATCTTGGACTTCAGGAAGAGAAAAATCACTATGTAAAGTTGTGAGATATTCTCTTCTTTGACCCCAACAAATATATACACTGCTCAAAAAAATAAAGGGAACACTTAAACAGCACAATGTAACTCCAAGTCAATAACACTTCTCTGAAATCTACCTGTCCAGTTGTGAAGCAACACTAATCGTGAATCAATTTCTCCTGCTGTTGTGCAAATGGAGCAGACAACTGGTAGAAATGATAGGCAAGTAGCAAGATACCCCCTATAAAGGAGTGGTTCTGCAGGTGGTGACCACAGACCATTTCTCTGGTCTCATCCTTTTTGGCTGTTGTTTTTGTCACTTTTTCAGTTTGCCATTGCTCTCACCCCTAGAGGTACAGTAGCATGAGGCGTTGTCTACAGTACAACCCACAGAAGTTGCTCAGGTAGTGCAGTTCATCCAGGATGGCACATCTGTGCGAGCTGTATCAAGAAGGGTAGCTGTGTCTGTCAGCACAGTGTCCAGAGCATGGAGCAGATACCAGGAGATGTGGAGGGAGCCATAGGAGGGCAACAACCCAGCAGAAGGACCGTTAGCTCCTCCTTTGTGCAAGGAGGAACAGGAGGAGCACTGCCAGAGCCCTGCAAAATGACCTCCAGCAGGCCACAAATGTGCATGTGTCTGCACAAACAGTTAGAAACCAACTCCATGAGGGTGATATGAGGTCCCGACGTCCACAGATGGGGGTTGTGCTCACAGCCCAACACCGTGCAGGACGCTTGGCATTTGCCACAGAACACCAGGATTGGCAAAGTCGCCTTTGGCGCCCTGTGCTCTTCACAGATGAAAGCAGGTTCACACTGAGCACATGTGACAGACGTGACAGAGTCTGGAGACGCAGTGGAGAGCGATCTGCTGCCTGCAACATCCTTCAGCATGACCGGTTTGGCAGTGGGTCAGTAATGGTGTGCAGTGGCATTTCTTTTAGAGGGCCGCACAGCCGTGTATATATATATTATTTTTTGTGAGTGGGGGGGGCAATTAGAAATTCTGCTATGGGGCCCCATGAATTCTATGTACGCCCCTGTGTATGGCTGAAGCGCAATGTAAGTATAATGAGATCATGACAGCGCTAAAGCAGGTGCTGTGTGTAAAGCTTAATGCCAGCAGTGTCCCACAGTTAGAGTGACCTTTAACTGTGTTAATGCACACAGTTAGAGGTCACTCAATGTAATTATAGAGGATGTCACTAAAGCACAAGACACAGGTAATTATGCAGCAGGTCAGGAAATTATTAAAGAGGAACCAGCCGCTTTCATTGTTTTCGGCATATACAGCGGTATCAGTCATCGAATCTATCATAATTCAGATCATGCAGATAAGTGCAGATTAAGTCAGTTTATATCTACCAAGGGCTTTCTGGAGGGATAATAATTCCCTATTAATGTGCTTGCCCTAACTCAAATTTAGCTAGCTATCCATAAAACTGAGACTAGGTACCTGACACGTGTTTCGCCGATATGTGTCAGCTTTTTCTAAGGGCTGTTCCCACAGAATACAATACCCCTTTCAGTGCCCCCCCACACAATATGATGCTTGCAGTCCATGCAGTATGATGCCCCCCACACTCCCACACAATATGATGTAGTCCACAGTCCCTGTACACATTATGATGCCTCCCACAAATAGTATGATCCCCCTTAGTGCATCCCATACAGCATGATGCCTCAACAGTACACCCCCACACACATTATGATGCCTCAGAGTAAGCCCCAACAAAGTATTATGCCCCCACAGAATATAATGCCCCATACAGTATGATGCCACCCACAGTCACACTAAACAGTTTGATGCCCCTCACAATCCTCCCACACAGCATGTTGTTCCCCACAGAAAACCCTCACAGTATGATGCCCCCACAGTCTCCCCACACAGAACAATGCCGATAGTAGTATCACCCACAAACAATATGATGCCCTATAGTCTTCCACACAATATAATGACCCTGACAGTACCCCCACACACAATATGATAACCCCCAAAGTTCTCTCACAGAGTATGATCCATCTTACACAGTAAGTTGCCCACAGTGCCCACCCACCCCCCACACATGAAATGAGGCCCCAACAATCTCCACAAACATTCCCCATTGAGAAAGCGGTAATACATGCTGCGAAACGCGCATCAGGGTTCCTCTCTCTGCCATCTTTGTCAGCTGTTACCTGCCTATACCCCCTTGGTAAGATTAACCCTCTACTTTCTATGCCTAGCTTTGCAATTACTTAATCTTTTATAGCACCACTTCAGCACTTGTATCCCAGGCATATCTTTTGACTTATGGGATTTTTCTTACCTGCACTGCACTTTGCAATTTACAAATACCATTGTTTTTGGGGGGTTGTGGCAGGTCTCGGCTGACACCGTTTTGTTCAGCTGTCATGTCATCGTTTATACGTATGTTTTTGTAATTGTAGATGAATTTTACTCATGAAATAATAAACATGTGTTTTTATACCAGTCTCCGTCTCTTCCGAATTTATAAATCTCCACACACAGTATTATTCCCCCACAGTGCCCCTACAAAGTATAATGTCCCCAGTGTCCTCCATATACAATATGATGCCCCCAGTGCACCCTACACAGAGTATGATGGCCCCCACATAGTATGATTCCCTGACATTCCCCCTCAAAACATGATGTCCCACACTGTGCCCCATACACCATATTATGCCCCTAGGGTCTCCAAAGACACACAGTATGATGGTTTGATAGTACCTTACACATGATGCCCCAAAACAGTATGATGCCTCTAATGTCCCCCAACACAATATGATGCCCACATAGTGCCCTCCAGTATAATGCTCACAGTTGCCCACCACATAGTGTGGTGTCCCCAGAATGCCCCATTCACACACAGGATGATGCCAGTGTGTGTCTTACACAGAGTATGATTCCCCCCACACAATATGATGTCCCCAGTGTGATCCCCACACAGTATGGCACCACAGTTCCTGCCATCACTCTGTATGGAGTGCCTACAGTGACATCCACACAAGCATCCCACTTACCTGTGTGACCCATCCCATCGTCCTTAGGACTGAGCAGCTCTTTGCTACCGAGTCGCATGACCTGAGAATGTCTTGTAACCGGAAGGTCCTTGCAGGTCCTTCAAAGAACTGTTCCAATTGACAGGACTGTGAAAACTGCTGTCCATCAGTAGCCACTGATGAGTTGCAACGCTTACATGACATAACAATATCTACCAGCAGTAGACACAGCGCTGACATCGCTGGAACAGTAGCAGTACAGGAGGTGAGTATGTGATTTTGTTATTTTATCTGGGGCACTTTAGCATTTAAGAATGAGCTGTGTAGTAGTGGACAATCCCCTTTAACTCTCTTCCCAGACCGAATGGTGGTGCAGAGACATGATGGCTCCGCGCTCCACCCTTGTGTTCAACTCTGAGTACTGAGGACTTAGATACAGTTGAAGTCGGTAATGTAACCCCAACCTCTGAGGACAGCAGGACAGCCCCCCAAATTCAAGCCTGTCCCATTTGATCTGGGACAATTGGGAGGTCACGAGACCATTGTGCAGTCGCGGAAGAAATCTTGCCCTTGCTCAGACACTGATGACATTGATAAATCACATGATCCCAATCATCTTACTTCATATGGACATGTAGATCACCCTGTCAAATGATCAAAAGCCTACATATGGACATCAGGGGGGCATTATTTGTACAGTGGGGGTGGGATATGAAGGTACTTATACTTTTAACGGTACATCATCACACTTTTTTGCTAGCCAAACCTCTTAAATATCCTATTTATTTATCCATGAGGTATTCATATTCCATCCAACATGAGAAAGTCTGCCATCAAGTTGAAGAAGAAAGAGATTTAGAATGTGAAAGCTAACTTTTTCCAAGCAGTGTGGACTCTTGCATGACTGTTGCTGGAGTCCTGGTGACCATGGTTTCCTAATTTATTTTAAGCCTCCCCCCCTCCAGTACATCCCCTGATGAATGTGTTTAATGTATTGTTTATAATTGTTTTCCCTTTTTTTTTACATATCATAATCAGTATTAAAAATAAAAAATAGAACTATTGCAATTTTCACACTGGCCACTAGAGCTTTTTTAGACTCTTAACTCCCTGCTGTTTCAGGAAACAACATATGTACAAAGCCCCAATAGATTCTGACCCTGTCTTTTTTATTGAAGTGTCTAATGAGCCTGCCCAAAGGGCATTCTGTGTTATCAGCTGTGTGTAGAGATGTTACCTCTCATTGTAATCCTGCTTCTGCTGATAAGGAGCCTTTCTAAAAACTGTTAAGCCCCCGTCTCACATAGCGAGATTGCTAGCGAGATCGCTGCTGTGTCACGGTTTTGGTGACGCAACAGCGACCTCACCAGCGATGTCGCTATGTGTGACACTTTGCAGCGATCAGGCCCCTGCTGTGAGGTCGCTGATCGCTGCAAAGTGTCCAGGATCATTTTTTGGTCGTTGCCCTCCCGCTGGTCAGCACACATCGCTGTGTGTGACCAGCGGGAGCAGCAATCAGGCTGGTAACCATGATAAACATCAGGTTACTAGGGGCACACGCGCACCTAGTAACCCGATGTTTATCATGGTTACGAGCCTGCTAAAGTGAGCGGTAACCTCCCGCTCATCGTAGCAGAGTGGTAACCATGATAAACAACGGGTTACTAGGTGCGTGTGTGCCCCTAGTAACCCGATGTTTATCATGGTTACGAGCCTGCTAAAGTGAGCGGTAAACTCCCGCTCACCGTAGCAGAGTGGTAACCATGATAAACAACGTGTTACTAGGTGCGCGTGTGCCCCTAGTAACCCGATGTTTATCATGGTTACCAGCCTGCTCCTGCTTCAGCAGGCTGGTAACCAGGAGCAGGACATCGTGGAAAGATTCTTTCCACGATGTCGCTGCTCCCCTGATCGTTGGTGAGCCTGCCTGTTTGACAGCTCACCAGCGACCACATAGCGACGCAGCAACGATCCCTGACAGGTCATATCGTTGTCGGGATCGTTGCAACGTCGCTAAGTGTGACGGGGCCTTTACTTAAAGGACAAGAAGTATGAGTCTAAATAAAAAATCCCCAGCTACCAGTGTGAAAATTGCAAGATAACTAATTTTGTTTTTTTAGTAAAGAGCAGGATATGAACAAAAAAATGTTTCCAAAAAGTTTAAAAAATAAATGAACTATAGAAATCAAATGTAACCCCTTTCTGACGTGGAGCGTAATAGTACGCCCCACGTCAGATCCCCCTGACCTTTCCGGGCACATGTCAGCTGATCTATACAGCTGACATGTGCCCGCAACAGCCGCGGGTGGAATCACGATCCACCCATGGCTGTCAACCGGTTAACTGCCGCTGTCAATCTCTGACAGCGGCATTTAACTCGCACTTCCGGGAAGCGCATCATTGGCCCCGCCCATCGGCAACCTCGTGACATGATCGCGGTTCACTGATGGGTTGGCATGACAACCCGGGGTCTGCAGGAGACCCCTGTGGTTGTCAGTGCCAGATTGCTATAAGCGCCGCCCAGCGGTCGGCGCTTATAGCAAGTGAGCAAATCTGCTACACACAGACGATCTGATCATCACCTGTGTGTAGCACAGGTGATCAGATAAGTGCTGCTTCTAGTCTCCCATGGAGACTATAGAAGCATGCAAAAAGTAAAAAAACAAATGTTTTTAAAAATATAAAAAAATAAAAAAATATAAAACTTTAAATCACCCACCTTTCGACCCATTCAAAATAAAACAATAAAAAAAAACACATACATATATTTGGTATCGCTGCGCTCAGAATTGCCCGATCTATCAATATAAAAAAAAGAATTAATCCGATCAGTAAACGGCGTAACGAGAAAAAAATAAAAGATGCTAGAATTACATTTTTTGGGTTGCCACAACATTGCAATAAAATGCAATAACGGGCGATCAGAACATCGTAACTACCCCAAAATGGTATCAATAAAAACGTCAGCTCGACGCACATAAAAAAAAAGATATCACCCAGGCCCACATCACGAAAAATGCAAACTTTGTTTTTTTTTTCACCACTTAAATAAAAAAGAACCTATACATGTTTGGTATCTACGAACTCGTAATGACCTGGAGAATCATAATGGCAGGCCAGTTGCAGCATTCAGTGAATGTGGTGAAAAAACCCAAAAAACTGTGGAATTGCACTTTTTTTGCAATTTCACCGCACTTGGAAATTTTTTCCCATTCTCCAGTACATGATATAGTAAAACCAGTCATGTCTTTCAAAAGTACAACTTGTCCCGCAAAAAATAAACCCTCACACGACCATATTGACCGAAAAATAAAAAAAGTTATGGCTCTGGGAAGAAGGGAAGCAAAAAACAAAACCGCAAAAAACGGAAAATGCGCCGGTCATGAAGTGGTTAAACAATAGGTGGGAGAGCCCCAGCAATTTGCATTTGCAAAATAAGTGATATACAGCACTTATTATGCACTTTTGATCCCAGCAAACCAAGGTAAGATTAAATCTTGCTCTTAATATGTTAGAAGCTTCATGTTTTGGAATTACACATCAGAACAATCTTATTTTTTATCTTTTCTGATTACATTGGGAATAATAGTCAGTTAGCTTCACACTAACAGACATAAATAACAAGATCTTAATGATAGATATTGCCTAAAATATGCAGCAAATCAGATCAGTGGGTTTCTAGGTCCTGAGACCCCCAACGATGACTCATAAAGCCACATTCTTCAGCATGCAGAAAAAAGCCTATGAGCATTTATACAGAATGAAGTATGGGCTAAGGCTGTGTGCCCACTATGCGTTTTTTAAGCGTTTCCGCCACGGCAATTCCGCTGCAGAAACGCTTAAAAAACGCATGGTAGAACGTCTGCAATGTTCCCCAATGATAATCCGCATTTACTGTGCACATGCTGCGGAAATTTCCGCTGCGGATTATCATTGCGGAAAAATCCACAGCACTACCAATTATTTTGCGGAAGCGCGGTGTTTTCGCCGCCATTGACTTGCATTGGACTGCATGTCATCTGCATCACTGGATCTGTACATGCGGATTACATGCAGTTCAATGTGCGGATGGTACCCGGGTTTGGAGAAGAGGAGACTCTCCTCCAGACCCGGGTACCATAGTATCTGTAAAAAAAGAATAAAATAAAAAAATAATAATATGCTTACTTTCTGATGGCCCCCGGTGTCCTTGTCTCGGCTTGCCAGCAGCTTGCGGTAGACTAGAAGGACCTGCGGTGACGTCATTTAGTCATGTGACGGGTCACGCGACCGCTGACGTCGGCAGGTCCTTTAGTCTACAGCGAGCTGCCGGCAAGCAGAGACAAGGACACCGGGGGCCATCAGAAGGTAAGTATAATATTTATTTTTTATTTTTTACCATTCTTTACGGTCTCACTATATACAGTTATATGAAAAAGTTTGGGCACCCCTATTAATCTTAAGCTTAATGTTTTATAAAAATTGGTGTTTTTGCAACAGCTATTTCAGTTTGATCTATGTAATAACTGTTGGACACAGTAATGTTTCTGCCTTGAAATGAGGTTTATTGTACTAACAGAAAATGTGCAATCTGCATTCAAACAAAATTTGACAGGTGCATAAGTATGGGCACCTCACCAGAAAAGTGACAATAATATTTAGTAGATCCTCCTATTGCAAAAATAACAGCCTCTAGTCGCTTCCTGTAGCTTTTAATGGTTTCCTGGATCCTGGATGAAGGTATTTTTGACCATTCCTCTTTACAAAACAATTCCAGTTCAGTTAAGTTTGATGGTCACCGAGCATGGACAGCCCTCTTCAAATGATCCCACAGATGTTCAATGATATTCAGGTCTGGGGACTGGGATGGCCATTCCAGAACATTGTAATTGTTCCTCTGCATGAATGCCTGAGTAGATTTGGAGTGGTGTTTTGGATCATTGTCTTGCTGAAAGATCCATCCCCTGCGTAACTTCAACTTTGTCACTGATTCTTGAACATTATTGTCAAGAATCTGCTGATACTGAGTGGAATCCATGCGTCCCTCAACTTTAACAAGATTCCCGGTGCCAGCATTGGCCACACAGCCCCAAAGCATGATGGAACCTCCACCAAATTTTACTGTGGGTAGCAAGTGTTTTTCTTGGAATGCTGTGTTTTTTTGCCGCCATGCATAACGCCTTTTTGTATGACCAAAAAACTCAATCTTGGTTTCATCAGTCCACAGGACCTTCTTCCAAAAAGAAATTGGCTTCTCCAAATGTGCTTTTGCATACCTCAGCCGACTCTGTTTGTGGCGTGCTTGCAGAAACGGCTTCTTTCGCATCACTCTCCCATACAGCTTCTCCTTGTGCAAAGTGCGTTGTATAGTTGACCGATGCGCAGTGACACCATCTGCAGCAAGTTGATGCTGCAGCTCTCTGGACGTGGTCTGAGGATTGTCCTTGACTGATCTCACCATTCTTCTTCTCTGCCTTTCTGATGTTTTTCTTGGCCTGCCACTTCTGGCCTTAACAAGAACTGTCCCTGTGTTCTTCCATTTCCTTACTATGTTCCTCACAGTGGAAACTGACAAGTTAAATCTCTGAGACAGCTTTTTGTATCCTTCCCCTGAACAACTATGTTGAATAATCTTTCTTTTCAGATCATTTGACAGTTGTTTTGAGGAGCCCATGATGCCCTCTTCAGAGGAGATTCAAACAGGAGAACAACTTGCAAGTGGCCACTTTAAGTAGCTTTTCTCATGATTGCATACACCTGGCTATGAAGTTCAAAGCTCAATGAGGTTACAAAACCAAAACAAGTGCTTTAGTAAGTCAGTAAAAAGTAGGTAGGAGTATTTAAAACAAGAAAATGATAAGGGTGCCCATACTTATGCACCTGTCAAATTTTGTTTGAATGCAGATTGCACTTTTTCTGTTAGTACAATAAACCTCATTTCAAGGCAGAAACATGACTGTGTCCAACAGTTATTACATATATCAAACTGAAATAGCTGTTGCAAAAACACCAATTTTAAGAAAACATTAAGCTTAAGATTAATAGGGGTGCCCAAACTTTTTCATATAACTGTAAATCCATGCCGTTTGCATGGCTTTATATAGTGTGACCAAGTTGTCAAGCACTTTCCAAGTGATGCTAAAATCGCTTGGAAAGCGCTTGACAACTCGCATGCGAAATGCATGTGAAAAACGCTTCACATCCGCATGTCCCTGGCAGGAAAAACGAATGTACAATCCGCATGCGTTTTTTTCTGCCAGGGAGATACAGAAACGCTCAGGAAAAATCCGGAGCATTTCTGCATCGTGGGCACATAGCCTTAAAGACCTTCTATTGAGCCCGAAAACCATTCTGTATGCGCTCAGGAAGAAGTTCTGTGCTTCTGCGTGCTGAGCAGTACCCTAAAAGCATTTAAATCATATGTACTCTTTCATTTTCTAAAGTACAAATTACGATCAGAAGGTATCTTTTATTTTACTTTTTAAATTTACCAAACTTATTTAGATAAAAACACATACATGGGGCAGATTTACTACCTCCAACTAATGTTTATTCCTTCATAGGAATGAGGAAAGGTTGGATTTTGCCTTGACAAAAGAACATAGTAACATAGTAACATAGTTTGTAAAGCCGAATAAAGGCTTGCGTCCATCAAGTTCGACCTGTTAGTTCTGTAATTGCTAAAGTTGATCCAGAGGAGGGCAAAAACCCCAAATGATTTGGCCAATCTTCACCTGAGGAAAAATTCCCTCCCGACTCTGAAACCAGCAGTCAGAATAAATCCCTGTATCAGCCTACTATTTTATTTTATTTTTAAGTATATGCTGAAATCTGCCTGGTATCTAGAAATGCATCCAGTCCCCGCTTGAACTGGTGTAGTGAATCCGACATTACCGTCTCCTCACTCAGTAAATTCCATATTCTCACTGCTCTTACCGTAAAGAACCCCTTCCTATGCTGGTGCTGAAACCTTTTCTCTTCCAGTCTTAGTGAATGCCCTCTTGTTACCGTAATATCCCTCCTTTTGAACAAATCCCGGGCTAGATCTCTATACTGTCCCCTAACATATTTGTACACATTTATTATGTCCCCCCTCAACCTTCTCTTTTCCAGGCTGAATAGTCCTAGTTTTGCCAACCTCTCTGGGTATTGCAGTCCCTCCATTCCCTTTATTAATTTTGTTGCCCTCCTTTGTACCTTTTCAAGCTCATTTATATCCTTTCTATATATTGGGGCCCATAACTGAGCACAGTATTCCAAGTGTGGTCTGACCAGTGCTTTGTACAGTGGAAGAACAATGTTCTCATCCTTTGCAGCTATACCTCTTCTGATACATCCCATTACCCTGTTTGCCCTTACAGCAGCGGCCTGACTTTGGGCACTCCAATTTAGTTTGCTATCAATCAAGATGCCCAAGTCCTTCTCCATCTCTGAATTCCCCAATGATTTCCCATTCAGTGAGTACTGGTGACTTCCATTTTTCCTTCCCATATGTATGACCTTACATTTCTCCTCGTTAAACCTCATTTGCCATTTAATGCTCCACCTACCCAGCTTATCCAAATCCCTCTGTAGGTCTGCACTGTCCTCTTTTGTATTAATTGTTTTACATAACTTTGTGTCATCTGCAAATATTGATATTTTACTATTTATCCCTTTGACTATGTCGTTAATAAAGATATTAAATAACATTGGGCCTAGTACAGATCCCTGTGGTACCCCACTAGTGACGCTTACCCAATCTGAGAATATTCCATTTATAACCACCCTCTGCCTTCTATCCTTTAGCCAGTTAGCTACCCACTTGCAGACATTTTCCCCCAGCCCCATCATTTTCATTTTGTATACCAACCTATTATGTGGCACGCTATCGAACGCTTTTGAGAAGTCGAGATACACGACATCCACTGGTTCCCCCTGATCTACTCGAGAGCTAACCTCCTCGTAGAAGTCAATCAGGTTTATTTGGCAGGAGCGATTCCTCATGAATCCATGTTGGTTCGGGATTAAAAGATTATTAGCATCAAGATGCTCCGTAATTGCCTCTTTAATGAAGCTTTCAAAAATTTTGCCCACAACGGACGTCAGACTCACCGGCCGATAGTTTCCGGCGTCACTTTTCGCTCCCTTTTTGAATATTGGCACTACATTCGCCTGTCGCCAATCAAGTGGCACAGACCCAGTCTCAACAGAGTCTTTAAATATAAGATATAACGGTCTGTCTATCACATTACTTAGTTCCCTTAGTACCCGTGGGTGTATGCCATCAGGTCCTGGTGATTTGTTTATTTTAATTTTACTGAGGCGTTTCTGTACCCCAGCTTGGGTTAGATTTGTCATACTTAGTGGAGGGCTTCCTTAACTTGAAAGACAGGAGTCTTGCTAGCACATCTCTAGGAACTGCAGGGGAGATATGCTGAGGCTTAGGGAGGCTATGTGCGCTCTCAATTATTAAATCCTTCTTGTAGACGCCTGGGAGGAATTTCTTTATGAAGTCCTGTAAGTAGGGTCTTAGCTGCTGAGGGGGAGGACAGAGTCCGGGATACCACTGAGTTTGACATTGTTTCTTTTACTCCTGTCCTCTTAGCTGTTTTTAGTTGGAGTAATTTTACCTCTTTCTGGAGAGCCTCATTGTCGTGGCAGTAACTCGCACACATTCTCTGCGCCATGCTACTCACTGCGGTCGCTGCTGTGCCCCTCCCCGTGTCAGGCCGCCTTGCTGAGTTACCTCTCACCTCTGCTTCATCTTCCTGCTGTCTTTACCTGTTTATAGGGAGGCGCGGCCATATCCTGCAGGAGTTTAAACCTGCTGTGTCCTGCAGGGTTTGGCCTCCCTAGCCAATCCCCTGCCAGCAGGGGATATATTAGGCAGCTCGTCCCCCTATTCCCTGCCTGAACTTAAGTTCTTGGTTCCTGTCTGTCTCCAGTTATCAGTTTAAGTTCTATTTTGTCTCATCCAAACAACCCGGCTCATTTACCCATTCTGTCTGGCCTCTCCTCTCCTAACCCTGGCTTTGAATTCTGAACCTGTGCTGTCTGCCCTGATCGTGAACGGTCTGACTACTCTTCTGTCTTTGCCCTACTGTGCTCCGCATTCCTGCTTTGACCCATGGGTCAGCTGCTAAGGGTCCAGGGACTGCCCTGGAGTGGCACCTGGTGATTACCTGCAGCCCAAGCCTTTCCTCACCACAATAGGCTCTAGTGAAAACCAGCTGGTCACTTAGTCATGCCCCTCCAGGGTAAACCGAGCCTGTGGCGCAGTGCGTCCACACCCACCATCGTCACATTCATATTTGGTGTAAAGGGATTTGTAGGCAGAAACTAGGTAATTTATCCCATATTCATTTTGACTTGTGTGAGATTCTAGTGCCTCAATCCTGTTTGTAAGAGGTGATAGGAAAGAATCATCTCTCTTAGATAGAGCTGTGTAGCAAAGTCAGGTAGGCTAGGATTAAATCCTAGCTCTACAGGCTCTGATTATTTACACCTGTCTGACTTTTCATATAATCAGGCTAGGTATTTACCTTAGTCAGTCAGCTGTGGGAAGCTGACCAGAGTGGATTTGTGTTGGATCTGAAGAGAGAGACAAGCCAGAATTTATCTCTGAGAAGAGACTGCACAGGCCATGTGCACACAACTGTAAATATCAGTGGTTGCTATGGACAATAGCTGTGTTGTGGGATCAAACTGGGAATTACTCAGCAGTGTCTGAAGTAGCCAGGGTCTATATTGTTTAGTTAGCGCTGGGACAAGGCTATGGATTTATGTTTATGGTTTTGTTTCGGTACTTTGAAACCAGTGGACATAAACGTCACATCTTTATTTTTCATGCAAGAATCCAGTGCCTGTGTGGACGCTAACTACTGCCTACCTGACAGCGTGAATCTACAGCTGGTAAATTCCTTCATCTGTGGCTCCGATGCTACCAAAATAGTCTTTGTGGCCATGGGACTCAGGTTGATTGCCAGCGCCATCCGTGGAGCTGAAGGATCTTCTAATGGCTTTCTACTTGTAAGGGGATAGAGAGGAAGAGCTGTAATCTGACTCAAGACCAGAGCTGCCAGATGGAAGCCACTTGCCGCCTCGAGTGGCATTAGGCTGTATACCCGACTCGAGTGGCATTAGGCTGTATACCCGACTTGCCCGACAGGCTTTTCTACTTTATGGACTGGGAATTGGGTTTGCCTGCCTCCTAGAATGCTTTTTGGGTGGCACTGAGTCTCCTCCGAGTGTCTCAAACTTTTTCTCTGTTGGTGACATAATCTTCTGTGATGTAGGTGTGTCGCGGCCTGGTGCTGTGTAGGAAATATATGCCGAGGCTTTTCCCTGGCCTTCGGTCTTCACAAAGAAAGTTGTTAACTTGCGGTTATCTTCTTCTTGCTCACTGGATTTGGCCATTGCTTGAAGTAGGAGGGATTCGGGGATTCAAGGATGCTGCTATGGACCCACAGTTGCTTAGATGTTGCTTGTTACAGGGGTTTGTGCAAGGAGCTCACAATACATGCAGCCTTCCAGTTCAGCAGCTACACCATGCCAAGATCCGTCTCCCTGAAGGATATAACTGATTTCCGGAGTTCCTGGATGGTGTCCATAAATTTCTTAGGGATAATACCCTCATTAACCCCTTTCTGACATTATACGTACTAATACGTATCTGTGCTCTGGGCCAATTGGACCAGATACGTATTAGTACTAGTGATGAGCGAGCACTAAAATGCTCGGGTGCTCGAAGCTCGGGTTGAGCACATTGGAATACTCGGGTGCTCGACCCGAGCAACGAGCCCAATGTAAGTCTATGGGAAACTCGAGCATTTTTCTGGTGGTCCCCCCCTGCAGTCTGCAGAAGGTCAAAAATTTCCCAAATCGATGGGAACGGTGCTCAATTAAGCGTCAGGCAGGCAGAATATATAGGCAGACAGGCAGGGTATATAGGAGGGTGCATGAAAAACATAGCAGGGCACTTGGAACACACTAGTGCCCTCCGATTTTCGTGCACCCGTCTCTTTAAAAAAGCCGGCCGGCAATTCATGAGCGGCATACACCGGTACCCGAGAATTTAGAACAGAAAGAATAGAGCATCACACATAGATTAGATAGATAGAAACATGTCAGTCACATATATAATAAGTACAGTGACAATGTTGGTTACTGTACTTGTTATTTAGTGTTAAAATAAAGGATTTATTTAAAAAAAATAATAGTGTTTTTGTCTCTTTAAAAAAGCCGTCCGGCAATTCATCAGCAGCATACACCGGTAGCAGACAATTTAGAACAGAAAGAATATAGAATCACACATAGATTAGATAGATAGAAACATGTCAGTCACATATATAATAAGTACAGTGATAGTGTTGATTACTGTACTTGTCATTTAGTGTTAAAATAAAGGATTTATTAAAAAAAAAATTGGCGTAGGGTTCCCCGTAATTTTAGTCTCTAGCGGAGGTTAAGCAGACAGCTGGGGAAGATGTTTGAAGCCTGGGAAGGGGGTAATACCCACGGAGCTTCCCAGGCTACTAATATCAGCCCCCAGCTGAATACCTAGCCTTTACCAGCTATTAAAATGGGGGACCCCAAAAAAAAATGACGTGGGATCCCCCCTATTTTAATAGCTAGCAAAAGCTAGGTAGACAGCTGGGGGCTGATATTAATAGCCCAGGAAGGGTGCCATGAATATTGGCCCCTCCCAGGCTAGAAACATCAGCCGTCAGCCGTCGCCAATTCTGGCACTTAGCCTCGCTCTTCCCACTGCCCTGTAGCGGTGGCAGTGGGGTAATAGGGCTGGGGTTGATGTCAGCTTATAATGCCAGCTGACATCAAGCCCAGGTTAGTAATGGAGAGGCGTCTATAAGACACTCCCATTACTAACCCCATAGTCAAAGTTAAAAAAAAACACAAGCACCCAGAATAAAGTCCTTTAATTGAAATAAACACGCAATTCTTTAATGTTCTAAATTAAACCATACTTACCATCACGCCCATTCCAGCTGAAGCCAACGATCTCCTGCAATAAAAATAAAATAATAAACCAACCTCATCCTTACCTTTCCATGGTTCCCAGGACGGCTCCAGCTTTGCTACATTCATATGACAGGCTGGATCGCAGCAGAAAGCTGCCATCCAGCCCAACCTGGGCTTGATGTCAGCTGGCATTATAAGCTGACATCAACTCCAGCCCTATTACCCCACTGCCACCGCTACAGGGCAGTGGGAAGAGCGAGGCTAAGTGCCTGAATTGGCGCATCCTGTGGATGCGCCATTTCTGGGGCGGCTGACGGCTGATGTTTCTAGCCTGGGAGGGGGCCAATATTCATGGCACCCTTCCTGGGCTATTAATATCAGCCCCCAGCTGTCTGCCTAGCCTTTGCTAGCTATTAAAATAGGGTGGACCCCACGTCATTTTTTTGGGGGGTCCCCCATTTTAATAGCTGGTAAAGGCTAGGTATTCAGCTGGGGGTTGATATTAGTAGCCTGGGAAGCTCCGTGGGTATTACCCCCTTCCCAGGCTTCAAACATCTGCCCCAGCCGTCTGCTTAACCTCCGCTAGAGACTAAAATTACGGGGAACCCTACACCAATTTTTTTTTTTAATAAATCCTTTATTTTAACACTAAATGACAAGTACAGTAACCAACACTGTCACTCTACTTATTATATATTTGACTGACATGTTTCTATCTATCTAATCTATGTGTGATGCTCTATTCTTTCTGTTCTAAATTGTCTTGTACCGATGTATGCCGCTGAAGAATTGCCGGCTGGCTTTTTAAAGAGACGGGTGCATGAAAACACTATTATTTTTTTTGATAAATCCTTTATTTTAACACTAAATAACAAGTACAGTAACCAACACTATCACTGTACTTATTATATATGTGACTGACATGTTTCTATCTATCTAATCTATGTGTGATGCTCTATTCTTTCTGTTCTAAATTGTCGGGTACCGGTGTATGCCGCTGCTGAATTGCATTCACTGTGAGCACTGTTCCCATCGATTTGGCCAATCACTGTAATGCCACAACCACCATGGCTGTGACATTACAGTGAGTGGCAGACAATCCCAGTATGATTGTTGCTCTAAATAGCGCCAAACATGCAGGACGGGGACCCGAGCTCCCGCCCGAGCATCTCTATGCTATACAAGAAATCAGACTGCAAAAAATGAAAGTCCCACCATATTGGGACAAAGTGTAAAAGTTAAAAAAGTCTCAGAAAGTGAAAAACAAAATAAAAAATTGTAAAAATGTTAAAAAAATGAAAAAAATAAAAATATACTGTACCCATGAATAAATATTATTCTGAAAAAAAAACAATAAAAGTACACATATTTGGTATCACCACGTCCATAACGACCTGACCTATAAAACTGTCTCACTAGTTAACCCCTTTAGTGAACACAGTAAACAAATAAATAAAAAACGAAGCAAAAAACAATGCTTTATCATCATACCGGCAAACAAAAAATGGAATACAACGCGATCAAAAAGACGAATGTAAATAAAAATGGTACTGCTAAAAACGTCATCTTGTTCCGCAAAAAACAAGCCAACATACAGCTCCATCAGCCAAAAAATAAAAAAGATATAGCTCTCAGAATAAAGCGATGCAAAAAAATTATTTTTTCAATAAAATATTTTTTATTGTGTAAAAGCGCCAAAACATAAAAAAAGATATAAATGTGGTACCACTGTAAATGTACTGACCCAAAGAATAAAGCTACCTTATCAATTTTTTTGCACATGCAGAACGGCATAAAAAAATGCCCAAAAAACAATTCTTGAATTGTTGCTTTTTGTTTATTCTGCCCCCCAAAAATCGGAATAAAAAGCGATCAAAAAAGTCACATGCTTGAAAATGGTACCAATAAAAATGTTGACTCATCCTGCAAAAAACAAGCCGTCACATGACTCTGTCGGCCAACATATGGAAAAATATGTTGTCCGACAAAATATGGCGATGCGAAAACAAGTCTTTGCAAAAAAAAGCGTCTTTTAGGGTGTGACAGCTGTCAATCATAAAAACACAATATGAATCTGGCATAGCTGTAATCGCACCGACCCGAAGAATAAAGTAATCTAATCACTTATACCGCACAAGAAACGGCGTAAAAAATAAACTTTAGGGTTAGGGTTGTGCTAGGGTTAGGGGTAGGGCTGTGCTAGGGTTAGGGTTGTGCTAGGGTTAGGGTTGTGCTAGGGTTATCGTTAGGGTTGAGCTAGGGATAGGGTTAGGGTTGTGTTGGGGTTGGGATTTTTTCACCGAGTATTGCAGGTGCTCGAGTGACATGCTCGAGTCTCCGACCCATATGCTTAGCGGCCAAAAAAACCTTGCAGGGATTGCGTGCCATGCACGATCGATTCGCGCATGTTATTTTTTGGGCGTCTAACAACCGTGAAACATGCGGGGCGGGGACTCGAGCATGTCATTCGAGCACCCGCGATACATGGTGCATACCTGAGTACCCGATGCAAACTCAAGTAGCGAGCACTTGTGCTCAAGACTAAAGACAACTTATTCAATATGATGACCTAATGTTATCAAATTCTGTGTCGTACATCTGGGTTCAAAATGTTCACTATACCCCTTGATAAAATCCTTGAGGGTATAGTTTCCAAAATGAGGTCACTTGTGGGGGGTTTCCCCTATTCAGGCGCATCAGGGGCTCTCCAAACGCGACATGGCATCCGCTCTCAATTCCAGCCAATTTTGTGTTCAAAAAGTCACACAGTGCTCTTTCCCTTCTGAACCCTGCCGTGCGCCCAAACAGTGTATTTTCCCCACATATGGGGTATCGGTATACTCAGGAGAAATTGCACAAAGGTTTTTGAGGTCCATTTTCTCCTATTACTGCTGTGAAAATATAAAATTTGGGGCTAAAACATAATTTTTGTGGAAAAAGTTTGATTTTTTTATTTTCACGGCTCCATGTTATAAACTTCTGTGAAGCACTTGGGGGTTCAAGGTGCTCACCACACATCTAGATAAGTTCCCTGAGGGGTTTAGTTTCCAAAATGGTGTCACTTGTTGGGGGTTTCCACCGTTTAGGCACATCAGGGGCTCTCCAAACGCAACATGGCGTCCGCTAATTATTCAAGCAAATTTTACATTCAAAACGTCAAATGGCGCTCCTTCCCTTCCGAACCCTGCCGTGCGCCCAAACAGTGGTTTTCTCCCACATATGGGGTATCGGCTTGCTTAGGAGAAATTGCACAACAAATGATATGGCACAACTTCTCCTGTTACCCTTATGAAAATGCAAAATTGGGGGCTGAAAAACATTTTTGTTGGAAAAAATGTGAAAATTTTATTTTTACGGCTCAATGTTATAAACTTCTGTGAAGCACCTGGGGGTTCAAGGTGCTCACCACACATCTAAATAAGTTCCCTGAGGGGTCTAATTTCCAAAATGGTGTCACTTGTGGGGGATTTCCAATGTTTAGGCACATCAGGGGCTCTCCAAATGCAATATGGCATCCGCTAATTATTCAAGCAAATTTTACATTCAAAAAGTCAAATGGCGCTCCTTCCCTTTCGAGCCTTGCCGTGCACCCAAACAGTGGTTTTCCCCAACATATGGGGTATTGGTGTGCTCAGGAGAAATTGAAAGGGAAAAGAAAAAAAAGCTGGATCATCGTCTTTCCCATTACCTGTCTCAGGAGAAATTGCACAACAAATTTTGGGGTTCATTTTTTCCTGTTACCCTTGCATTCACATGTTATGAAAATTTTCCCTGGAGAAATAGACGTGATTTAGATATTAAAATCTTCAGCGTGTCAATTCTTTGTCAGGAATTCATAGCTAAAGGTTCTTTTCCAGTTGTGTTTTTCCTGAAGCGTCCTCTTTGCGATCTTTTTTGTTGTTTCTGTGCTTCTTGCGTCTTTTTTTCCACTTTATTATGTATATATAAATGTATATATATTGTAGGGAATCAGCTCTTTGGCAGTCGCCAGTGTTCACACAGGCACGCAGTTTATTGTGCAAACAGGAAGGTTTATTGAGTCCATAAATTTCCAACAGAAAGTAAAACAGTCAGTATAACATAACAGTCCTGTAGAAGTTACAGCTCACCCAAATAAATCTCAGTCCTGCTCTTCCAGCCTCTGGCAGAGACTGAGCAACATATACCAGGTCTTTTCACCTTCACTCTCAGACACAGATATCAGAGGTGTTTCCACCTCTACTCCTAGGTAGTTCTGAGAAGTTTTGCTGCCATTTTTTATAACAGCTGCTCCTGCTGAATTGGAAGGTTGGAATGACTAGTCCCACCCATCTCTTCTAGACATTCCTAAAAACCTGAACCCATACTGGTCCTATTAACCCTCTCAGCACCTATCAGTGCTGGAGCTTGCTTACCAGGTTTCATATTTCCAAGCCACCTCAGTGATACACACCTCCCATCCAGGATTCTGCCAGCTGCTTGCCTACAATATACAGTATATTTATAGATTTTAGGGGTTCACGTTCTCGGGTAGCCACTTGGAACACAAAGCCATAAGGTTTTCATCTCAAAAACTGAATAATGTTTATTTCCACCCGTTGCACAGTACTGAAAACAAAATCATAAACATAAAATCCCTAGCCTTGTCCATGCGCTAACTGAACAATACAGACCCTGGCTTCTCAGATACGGCTGAGCTAGTCTCAGTTCGGTCACACAAAACAGTTATAGTCCATAGCAACCGTTGATACTCTATTTACTTGCATCCTTCTTAAGGGATTATTTATGATATTGAGGACACATATAGTTTCTCATCCAGTGGCACTTGCAGTATGGTGCACATGGCTTGTGCAATCTCTTCTCAGAGAGATTCTGGCTTGTCTCTCTCCAGGTCTAACACAACCCAGTCTTCTCAGCTTCCCCCAGCTGACTGACCAGTGAACACATGGTCTGGTTCTACTCATAGCCATCCAGGTTCACCTAATCAGGACCTGTAGTGCTAGGATTTAACCCTAGTCTACCTGGATTTCCTACTATATATATATACATATATACAGTATATACTGTATATATAACAGCAACGCCAACACTGATGCCACCACCATGTGCCAGTCTTTGCACTAATTATTATTATTATTATTATTATTATTATTAAAGCTGCCTGAAGAATGGACAGGTCTTTTTTAACCGCTTCAAGGCTTTTGAAGCCTGAAGCAGATAAAAGAAGTTGAAAAAAGACAACATAGCTAATCATTTTGACATTGCTGTGCTTATGTTCAATATTTTTAACATTTATTAAGCACTTTTTCAGGTGGGTTCCAGGTACAAGGATGCCTTGTGCACATATCCTAAAAGTTAAATCTCCAGGTCAGTCATTCTTCCGTGCTCTTTTTAGTGTTTGGAGGACTCTTTTGTTAAACACTTTCTGCTATACAGTATACCACACTGAGGCCACTCTGACTACATAAATAAGGCAACTGGTATAACTACCGCATAAATTGCCCCATACAGCTTTCAGTCCTTTTTCCCTTCAAATTGTAGGGAGATGGAAACTTGTAAAATCTCTAAGCACTGAACTCCCCAGAGTGGTGGCACCAGGGAAATGCTTTGGCTCCATGGCGGTAACCACAAGTTTAGAGCCAAGTGCCAAGTGATCTTCTCTCCACAATTGTGGCATGGTCTGCCTCTGTGTTTTTGCTTGCTCAAAGTTATACAGGATTCAGGGAAAAATAAAAAAAATATAGGTATTATCCTGCTCTGGATGGTGATGCCACAGGAGAAAAACATTGAGACACCTTTGCCTTGGCTACATGTCATATACCTAGAAAGACAGCATTGTTCTGGAGGAGAGGTGTTGGCTGAACTCATTACCTTGTATTCTGTTCTGTGCCAATGCGAGCAAGCAATTATGTTGTCACTTTTTAACTGACAAATTACATTATAGTAATTATATGACTCATGCAATAATGTTAGAATTAAGAACAGCACACAAAAAAATAAAACCTAATTATTTAAATGAGCACAGGAAGGAAATGTTATGGTGAAATATTTCCACACTTGTGAAATACATGTACAAGTTCAGTTTCTGTTATATACAGTGAGCATTTCCAGTATGGGCTCACTTTTGATGAGCTGACATTTAAATATGAGGATAGCATAAGTAGTGATGGTATGTGGAAACACCTGAATTGCCCGATGGCCACTGTAACAACACATATGGGTGAAGCCATGTTCACACTTCAGTATTTGATAAGTATTTTACATCAGTATTTGTAAGCCAAAATCAGGAGTGGGTGAAAAATGCAGAAGTGGTGACGTTTTATTTTCTTCTGATTGTTCCACTCCTGGTTTTGGGTTACAAATATTGATGTCAAATGCTGACCAAATACTGAATGTGTGAATATGGCCTAATACGTAGGTGAAGAAATGGTGCAGAAAATAACCAAAAGCTCATCGTAGGATCGTAGCCTAAGACTGTAAAATGTGAAAACACTGAATACTGAAAGTATGAAGAAGGCCTTAGGCCTTGTCTTCTGCTGGGGATTGTGCTCACTCAGCTGCTGGGTTTGTCTCAAAGTATCTTTATATACAAAAGAAAAGAGAGAAGATAGACACTAAAGGAATTAGGGCAACTAGGAGCAGTCCTCTTCTCACCACACACTAACACTAGGTGAATATATTTAATCCTGCGTTTAGTCTGCATACATATTTGCAGTTTTTGCAACAAAAAAAGCAAAAAGGCCTTGCAAAGTGTGAACGCAGAATTAGTCTTCAGTCTTCCATTGAAGGTTAAGGAATGTTTAGGAAATCCTACAGATTTCCTTGTCAAACAAGCTACTGTCCAGTTCTTGGACTGGGTTTTCTGCCATTTAAAGAATAAAATGTATGCTAATGATTATTACAGTAAAATGTATATATACATATTTCCTCTATATAGACAGGACTGGACTCCGACAGAACAGCGCCCCTGTGCAAAAAAATATGCAGACCCTTTGCAGTCCCATAGTTCATCTGGGTGGGTGCACATGTTGCTCCAATGTTATGTCCGCCCCTGACCAAGACATTGTAATGTAGTTTACCATCTTGTGACAATCCGCTCAGTAGGGCAGACTGTGCTGACATCTACAGGGATGGTTTTGACTGCCTCCACCACACTATTACCAATGTGGGGGTACAATGTGGGGATCCTGTATCTACATTGTCCTGATATCACATGTATTTAACTCACTTTAATCCATCACCAAATACAAATGTTATATTAATAAAGAAAAAGCTGGCACCAGTATCCAAAGACCTTGTGAGGAGGACATGCAATTTTTCTTCTATTCCAAAAATGGACATTCAATGGAACTCAGACGCACCGTATGATAATTAATGGGGTCCCTTTCTAATGCAACTCATCCATTTTGTACATGAATTCTGGTTGTTCCTCTAAATGCATCAGTGGAAATGCAAATTTGGACATAGCCTAAAGTATCTTTTTTTTTCTTCTAGTGTACAGATTTGATTCTGAATACAGGATATGAAGTAATAATTCAGAAATTACTGGATGGGAGGAAGTTTTGTAAGGATGTAGAGGACCTACTGAAGCAAAGGTAAAAATTAATTATTAATTTATCGTATGTTTTAAAAAAGTGGCTACTGTTGATTTTTAGTTTTAGAGTACATTGCAAATGGTATCTCTACGATTATCTGGTATCTTTATCAATAATCGTATTTATATGTGAGTTATAAAGTACTGTTTTATTCTGTGGAGTTGTGCTTCTTCTGTCTGTAAATACACTGCTCAAAAAAAATGAAAGGAAACATATAATTCACCCATCGGATCTCAAAAAATGAGAGACTCGAGTGACAAATTGTTACTGGTATGAATTGGCTAATTTGTTGAGGACAAAATGTTGTATCAATGATCAACGGAAACCAAAATCATCCAGCAATGGAGGCTACTTTCTAAATAGAAATCACAGGTGAATCCAGTTAATGGAACTGCATCATGGCAACTCACAATCTGAGTCACTAGTGTGTATGGACCCAACATACCTGTGGGCATGCCAAACAATATCTGGGCATGCTCATGATCAGATGGCGAATGGTGTCTTGGGGGATCTCTTCTTCTGGAAGAGGGTATCAGTGAGCTCCTGGACAGTCTGGGGCACTATCTTGCAGTGTCAGACCTACTGATACATAATGTCTCAAAGGTTCTCAATTGGATTCACGTCTGGGAAGCATGAGGGCCTCTCAATGGCATCAGTGCTTTCATCATCCAGGAACTGCCTAAACACTCCGACCAGATGAGGCAGGACATTGTTCTGCACCAGGAAGAACTAAGGGCTCACAGCATCAGCATAAGGCCTGACAATAGCTCTTAGGATTTCTTCGCAGTACCTAACAGCAGTCTGGACACCGCTGATAATTACATGGAGGTTTGTGTGACCCTTCAAGGATAGATGTGGCTCCCGAGACCATTACTGACTCTCCACTAAACAAGTCATGCTAAATAAAGTTTCCACTGCATCTCCAGACTGTTTCCCGTCTGTCACATATGATCAGTGTGAACTTTTTCTCATCTGTGAAGAGTAAGGGATGCCAAAAGTGTAACTGCTCAACTGTGCTGGGTGTTGAGCAAAAGTCCCACTACAGGATGTCAGGCCCTCATACAGTCTGTTTCTGACCAGTAGCCAACTGAAGGTCATTTTGTAGGGCATTGATAGTGCTCCTTCATCTTCTCCTCACACAAAAAGCAGTCACCTGAATTGCTGCTTGGTTGATACCATTCTCTTGGCCTGTGTGGTTCTCCTCATGTAACAGCCCAAATCCTGGTATCTGATCCATGTTCTTGAGACTGTGCTGGGATACACAGAAAACCTTCCTGTAATGGCATGTATTGCTGTGCCATCCTGGAGGAGCTGGAATACCTGTGTAGGCTGAATAGCCTGCAGGTACAGCCTTATGCTACCAATAATGAAAAGAATAGTAGCGAAACGCAAAACTAGAGAAGAATCAGTCATCGCCCAGCACCATCTCCTCCTGCTTAACTGACTGCTCCTTTGCCTGAAGTTACACAGAATAAAGGCTGTCAGGCAAGCAGGAGGAGGCAGCGCCGGGAGAGGAATAGAACTGGAGTGACAGAGGCTTCAGATCTACAGCCTCATTTGCATATACCTTCAAATGCTGATTTCTCAGTAACAGAGGAACGGACTGGCCATATAAAGATATTGCTGGACTGGTCTTGTCAAATAGTTTGAAGTATTAAATCATGCTTATAGATTCCCTTTAGTGCTTTTTTTTAATTCAGAAATGCTGGGATTACACACTTCAAAACACAATTGCAATTTTACATGCACAATTGCAATTTTATCAAAATACATAAAAAATGCACAGTTCCGCATCATTTTTTAATCACAAAGTGGGAAGGAATTTCATGAAATCACATCCTCTTTCCTTGAAGTGTTAAATGTTTCAGATTTTCCGTGTAAAAAAAGTATTGGAAAAAAGGCAGCATTTACATTATGTGGGCACATAGCCTTAGAGAGCTCTTCATCTGACACCTATTCCTCCTGACTCCACCATTACTCTTGAATTTGCTCAGTGTGCATGTGTTCTTAATAAAGAAAGGGGAATAGACTGCTGCCTGACATTTCACTCAGTGGCTGCAGAAAACAAACAAAGGATTGGACATGTTGAAATCCAACATACCCAATCCTTTCATCCCCTAAAAGCTGCTGCAGGTTGTGTTAGAAGACCCTCGAAGAAATTTGATCAAGTGAGCCCTCCCTCGGTGGGTTCATCCAAAATATATCTAAATGACCAGCTGTACACATCCTCCTTGGTTATTGCATAGCGGTGCATGAATTTAGTGATCTGTCTATATTTGCTGCATGCTCTTGTTTCATGAAAACTAAAACAGGTTGTTTGAATCGCTACTAGTGATGAGCCAGCACTAAAATGCTCGGGTGCTCGTTGCTCTGGTCGAGCAAGTCGTAATGCTCGGGTGCTTGACCCGAGCAATGAGCCCAGTGTAAGTCAATGGGAAATTCGAGCATTTTTCCGACGGCTTCCTCCGGAGCGGAGGTCTGGAGAGGGCCTAAAAATTGGCCAAAATTGGCCAAATCGATGGAAACAGTGCTAAAATGATATGGGAACAGCATGGGGAAGACCCCTGGAAGCATCTCTGACTCCTAGGTCACTGCTGTGAACAATGTTTTCAGAGTATTACGCAACTTTTACGGACAATAAAATATACAAAAACTATGCCAAAATGGATTTTGTTGGAAAAAATGTTAAGGATCATTCCACAACCAAAAACAAAAATGCTGCTCCACACCTTGGGCTATGTTCACACGTAGCAATTTTGATGCGCTTTTGCACTTTTGCATTGCTTTCAATGGTGAAAAATTCATTCACCAGTAAATGTAATTTTCACATTTTACTACCTTATCTGGCCATGTGGTGTGTGAGACATAATCAGACACATCCTGCTTCATTTATGAAGGAGGGATTGTGAAAGTCACAAAGCCTATTTTTACAAGGCCATCAGGCGGCTCTTACTATTGTTAGAGGGCCAGCAGTTGTCCCTCACTATTGTTAGCGGGCCATCACCCGGCTATGCTTTGTTGTTCCCATTATTAAGGAGTGGGTCTCCTATACTGTTGTTGCGTATGCAGTGACTGCAAGGGTTGCCAAAAATTAGGATGCACTCCAATACCCCTTTAAAGAGACATAGAGGAGGGCCTCATTAAAAAATTGTTCCCATTATTAAGGAGTGGGTCTCTTATAGTGGTAATGCCCATGCAGTGACTGCAAGGGCTGTCAAAAAATTGGACGCACTCCAATACCCCTTTGAAGAGACGTAGAGAAGGTCCTCTTTTAAAAAATTGTTACCATTGTTAAGGAGTGAGTCTCTTATACTGGTACTGCCCATGCACTAAGTGCATAGGCTAAAAAACATTTATCCCTGGGGGGTATAAATGAACATACTGTATAACATTCAGAATGTTAGAGGTAGGCCTCTAAAAAAAAATCCTATGGGCATCATAAACACCCTTAAAAAATTATGTGGGTGTTGCATCACGGTCACCCTGGTGATATGGTGATGGAGGATGAGGAGAAGGAAGAGGACAACAGAAAATAGACAAAATCAGGAAGCGTATACCCATGTCTGGGTGTGAAGAGGTGCATGGGAATAGACCCCCCCAAAAAAACACTGGATTTGACTCTATGTTTCGCTGCAATCATCCGGTGGTGTTGAGAAGTCTGGCCCAATCCAGCCCTTAATCATTTTTATAAAAGTCAGCCTGTCCGCATTTTCAGTTGACAGGCAGATGCGCCTATCAGTTTATCAGTTATAATACCCCTAGCGGCACTAAAAACCCGCTCTGGCGAAACGCTAGCAGCAGGGCAGGCTAGGACCTCCAAGGCGTAGAGAGCCAGTTCATGCCACGTGTCCAGCTTGGATACCCAATAGTTATAAGGCACAGAGGAATCATAGAGGACATGGTACGGTCGGCAAGGTACTCATTCAGCATCTTCCAAAACTTTTCCCTCCTTGGCAGAGTACCCCGCGCATCAGGGCCTGGGCGCTGGGAGGGTCTGAGACAACTGTCCCACACCTTTGACAGTGTTCCCTTGCCTCTGCTGCATCGTATTTGTGCCTCCCTCGCCTGAATTCCTTGGTTGTCCAACGAACTGTGACCTCTTCCGCCAGCATTTTCAGATGGGAATTTTTTAAATAATTCCTCAAAAAGGGCCCTCTGGTATTGCACCATTTTATTAGACCTCTCCGCCATGGGAAGGAGAGATAGAAAGTTCTCCTTGTAGCGTGGGTCTAGAAGTATAATCAAACAGAAATCACTGTTGCCCAAAATGCGTACAACGCGAGGGTCACAGGAAAGGCAGCGGAACATAAAGTCAGCCATGTGTGCCAGACTGCCAACAGCCAAGATTTCCCTGTCCTGTCCAAAAGGACGACTGTCCATGCTCTCCTCCTCATCCTCCTCCTGGTCCTCCTCCTCGTTCTCCCTCTCCTCAGGCCATCCACGCTGAACAAATGGTATGGCTGTTGTGTGAGTAGTACCATCTGTAGTGCAGGAAAACAGCTCCTGTTCCTCCCCCTTTTCCTCATTATCAACCAATCCATGTTGAGATGAGATGAGGCTGAGCTGTGTGTCATCACCCTGCATACTTCCTTGCTTCATCTGATCGTGCTCCACCTGCAATGCCTCCTCTTTAATTGTGAGCAGAAAGTGTTTCAGTAGACAGAGAAGCGGGATGGTGACACTAATTATGGCTCATCGCCGTTCACCATCTTGGTGGAGTCTTCAAAGTTTTGGAGGATGGCACTGATGTCAGACATCCATACCCACTCATCAGCTCTTATGTGCTGAGGCTGACCTGAATACCGATGGGCGTGTTGAAGCTGGAACTCAACAACTGCCCTGTGCTGCTCAAAAATCCTTCCCAACATATGCAAGGTTGAGTTCCAATGCGTGGTGACATCGCACACCAGTCGGTGAGCTGGAAGCTGCAAACGCTGATGAAGCACAGCGAGGGCGGCCGAAGCTGTAGGTGACTTTCTAAAATGGGAAGACAAGTGGCGTACTTTGACAAGCAGCTCAGGCAGATTCGGGTAGGTTTGAGAAACCGCTGAACCACTAGGTTGAGCACATGGGCAAGGTATGGTACGTGTGCGAGGTTGCCAAGCTTAAGAGCCGCCACCAGGTTCCTGCCATTGTCAAACACGACCATGCCTGGCTGTAGGTTCAGCTATGCCAGCCACAGATCTACCTGCTCTGTTACAGCTGTCAACAACTCCACAGCGGTGTGCGGTTTGTCCGCTAAGCATATTAGCTTCAGCACAGCCTGTTGCCGCTTGGCCGAGGCAGTGTTGCAGTGCTTCCAGCTTCCGACTGATGTGGTCATTTCGGAGATGGAGGCTGAAGAGGAGAAGGTGCAGGAGCTGTAGAATGTAGGGGCAACCCTGATAGACCCAGGGCCCGCAATCCTCGGCATAGGGAGGACGTGTTCCCTCCCAGGGTCTGACTGGGTCCCGGCTTCCACTATATTAACTCAGTGTGCCGTCAGTGTGATGTACCATCCCTGGCCACAAGCACTTGTCCATGTGTCTGTGGTTAGGTGGACCTTCCCAGTAACTGCGTTGTTGAGGGCACAGGTAATGTTCTGGAACACGTGCTTGTGTAAAGTGGGGATGGCACACCAGGAGAAATAGTGGTGGCTTGGGACTGAGTACCGAGGGACGGCCACCACAATGAGGTTGCAGAAATATTCCATCTCCATGAGCCTAAAAGGCAACATTTCAAGTGCAAGCAGTCGAAAAATGTGGCAGTTTAGCGCTGTGCACTGTGGGTGGTTGGCTACGTATTTGCGCTTGTGTTCAAAGGACTGAGGTAGGGAGAACTGAATGCTGCGCTGGGACAAGGACATGAAGGTGGTGCTGATGGTGGTAGTTGCGAGTGCTCAACAACAGGTGCAGGGCGGGAGGCATCTTGGCCTGTGCCATGAACATGGGATTGGCATGCACACACAACAGCAGAACAGGCAGTGGTGTCACCCGCAGACACTGTTTCTGGACCCTGGCGTTCAGCCCAACTAGTTGGGTGCTTTGCTGTCATGTGCCTGAGCATGCTGTTGGTGGTCAGGCTGGTAGTTTTGATGCCCCTGCTGATGCTAGCATGGCAGATGTTGCAAATGGCCTTTTTGGGGTTACCTGGGCAGTCTTTAAAAAAGAGCCAGACTCTGGAAGACCTAAAAGATGGACTGGCAACTTCCCTCAAGTTGGTGTTCCGGGGAACAGTTGCCCGCCTTGTGTCTGTGGCCACCGCACTACTTGTTCTTGCCTGTTGTGATGCTATGCTCCCCTCCCCCTCTGTGCTGCTGTCCTCACTATGCGTGTCACCTTACCAGGTTGGGTCAGTGACTTCATCGTCCACCACCTCGTCTTTCACGTAAGCACCCTGGGCCTCCTCCTGACTTGCTGGCAATTGTGTCTCATCATCATCCAACTCTTGCGACAGTAATTGCAGTTTCCCACCATCGCCTTCATGTGACCGTGGCTGCTCAAATATTTGGGCATTGCTACATGCGATCTCCTCTTGCCCTGCTTGAAGCGGGCCGGGCGAGAGGCCCGAATCTATAAATGGAAAAGTGAACAGCTCTTTGGAGTGTCCAAATGTGGGATCACTAGTCTCCGGGCACTCGGAATGGTGGGAGGAAGGAGGATCAGGGTGAGGAATATGTGGTCCAGACTCACGGCTACTGAGACTGGACCGTGTAGAAGACAGTGTGGTGATGGTGGCAAACTGACTGGAAGCATTATCTGCTATCCAACCAACAACCTTTTCATACTACTCTGGCTTCAAGAGTGGTATTCCGCGGCCTCCTAGAAATTGGGACAGGAAGGTAGTTCGACATGATGTGGGTGTTTGTTGTGCTCCCTCAGCAAGCACAGTTTCATCTTGCCCATGGTTTCGGCCTCTGCGTGCACCATCAGCATCACGTCCACTTCCCCGTCCCTTGCCACATGCCTAGCCCATTTTAACTGGAGTGTAATATTTGGCACGCTCCAAAACATGTGACGGTTTTAGGCAGTGGCCTTACAGATGTGGTATTGGTCAGCGACCAAGTGTGAATAGGTTGAGCAACACATAACTGGCAGACTTTAACTGGAATGTAATATTTTGCACGCTCCAAAAAATGTGACGATTATTACCACAGTAATATGGGATCACATGTGATGACCACGGTTTTAGGCAATGGCGTTAGAGATATGGTATTGGCCAGCAACTAAGTGTGAATAGGTTGAACAACACACAACTGGCAGACTTTAACTGGAGTGTAATATTTGGCATGCTCCAAAAAATGTCACGATTATTACCGCAGTAATATCGGATCACATGTGATGACCGCGGTTTTAGGCAGTGGCCTTACAGATGTGGTATTGGTCAGCGACTAAGTGTGAATAGGTTGAACGACACACAACTGGCAGACTTTAACTGGAGTGTGATATTTGGCATGCTCCAAAAAATGTCATGATTATTACCGCAGTAATATGGGATCACGTGTGATGACCACGGTTTTAGGCAGTGGCGTTAGAGATATGGCATTGGTCAACGACTATGTGTGAATAAGTTGAACAACACACAACTGGCAGACTTTAACTGGAGTGTAATATTTAGCACGCTCCAAAAAATGTGACCGCAGTAATATTGGATCATGTCTGATGACCACGGTTTTAGGCAGTGGCATTATTGATATAAATGATCAGGATTAAGAGCAACAAAAAAAAATTAGCCCTGATATCTAGGGCTATGGATATCTGCAATAGCAGCAGACATAACGTGCAATGGACCCTATTCTGGTGTATACAGTGTCCACAAACTCTGCCTGCCAAACTCCTGCTATCACCAGGAATAATATATGCGGCTGCATTAGTCCTTAGAAGGACTGTTAGTTCAGATGTGTATATATAGCTGTGGAATACCTAATACCTCACTAATAAACCGCCAATTCTCTCCCTAGCTCAGCAGCAGCTCTTCTTACTCTGCCTGTCTGAAGGGTAGACTGTGACGAGCACTGGGTCTGATATAGACCTGATGAAGCTATGCGGCCAGCCAATCACTGTAATGCCACAACCAACATGGCTATGGCATTACAGTGACTCGCAGGTAATCCCTGCATGTTTATTCGCTGTTAAAACAGCGCCAAAACATGCGTTCGGGGACTCGAGCTTCTGCCCGAACATCCAGGAAATACTCGCTGAGCATCTTGAACAGTAAGTTGCTCAGGTGAGTACCGAGCAGTTGCGAGCACGCTCGCTCATCACTAATCGCTACATGTTTTAGATGGTAGTAGGGTGGTTTTGACGCCTCATGGACTTTGGCCAAACATGGCTCTGTGAGCTAGTACTACCATTTTAGGCCTTATTCAGATGTCTGTGTTGCACATACATGTTGTATCCATTTTTTCACAGATACAACACGTACCCATTGTTTTCTGTGGGGCTGTTCACATGTCCATATTTTTTCATGGATCACATTTCTGTGCAAAACACTTGGAGTCTGTTTTTTTCCGGCAGCATGGATGCAAAGGGCCATTACAAGTCTACGGGTATGTGTGCCATCAGTGCTGTACGGATTTAACATCACAAAGTATAGGAGAAGCTTTTTCGTTTATTTATTTATCCATTTATGAAAAACCCTGATGACACTGATGGTGAAAACAGATACACTGATGGTACACACTGATCCAAAACACTGATGACACCGATACCATTTTTTCACATGCGTGTTTAAACACAGATGTGTGAATGAGGCCATAATCCTGTAAAACTATAGATGTATATTCTTATCTATCAGCCAGCAAGGCGTATGTAGTTTCATAAGTAGTGCACTCATTATAAAGGACATATAACAGACATGACTAGTAAGAAGTAACATCAGTAGGGAGATGAGATTCTGTGGCCACTTCTAGTTTTTAACCACAGATCAAAAGTCTTAGAACAGCTGAAAGATTCATATAAGTTTATATAAGAAGTGCTTTTGTCAGCTTCCCAAACGCACTGCTGCCTAAAACCACAGCATACTATATATAATGACAGTGACAGTCGCATGGCTGCCCATCTCAGCTGTATATTGCAGAACCACAATTGTGCTCACTTGGCAACAACCAAAGGAAACAGAGAGCTGAATACAAATATTTAGTCCATAAAACACAGTTTGGGGTCACTTGTAAAATAAATAAAACTAAATACAGTTAGTGCCCATAGAAACCATTCAGATGACAGTCTTATTTTTGTATAGATAAGATAATAAAGGTTATAACATAACACTATTGTACTCCAGCGCGGCCTCCAGATTATCATAAACGAGCATTGTTAAAAACCCTCGTTTCGCGATTATATTGCCGTGTAAACAGGCTGCCGATAACCTGATGGATGAGAAAAATGGTTATTCGTCTGGTGAAATTATCTTTTGTGCGGCGAAAAGGATCATCATTCTCGACGGAGCATCACCCTGTGTGATCAGGACTCGCATTGACGAGAACCATGCCAGACTATGAGCGATCTAGTATAAATCACACCGCATCGTTTACATTGGTCAATCAACAGTTCCGCTGATCTGTAAAAGTTTACCAATCAGGGGTCGTATCGAGCCCCTGGTCGGTCCATGTAAACGGTCCCTTACTTTCACCTATTTACATTATTCAAATCAAAAATAATGTTTTCATCTTTTTTATTGTGACCAGGGCTATGGCAGAAGAAAAATATGGAAAAGAATTGGTTCAAATTGCAAAAAAGGCTGCAGGACTAACAGAAATCAAGTAAGCACTGACGTTTTCAACAAGATGATCATTTATGGTCATTTATGAAGTAAAATAAATTTGGTTTTCAGTAGCTCTCATGACTGGGAAAAGGAGAAGCAGGACACCTCTGTGGCCAGATGTCTCAGGTTTAGATAAACCACAGCTAAACTAAAACTTAAAAGTAAACTCAATTCATTGGACGCTTAAAAATAATAGATTTCCTTCTGCAACTTATGAACAACATGAAATGTTTGGACATTTACAAAAACTGTTTAGGGTATATTCACACAAGGCAGCTTTATCGCAGAAATGTTTGTGACTGTCCCATTCATCTAACTGGGGTTTACAAAAATCCATATGCATGCTGCAGAAACAGCCTCAAACAGATGAATAAACTGATTTTCAGCCACAGAAATTTTTACAATTATTATAATTAACTGGGTTATTCATTCATCTTTTTTATAACATAAGTCCTGAAAGACTGCAAATAGCTGTTTTAAAGCGAACCAGTCACTTTAGGTAACGTTTCAGAATAAGCTGTCATGTTTGTGCACAAGAGGAATAACTCTATTTCTGCCAATTATATAATGTGATGGGTGAAGAATAGCTGCTATGATGTTTCCCATACGCAGTACACAGAGAGATGGATTCCTGCTCTTCTTTCTCGTTAGCACATGTTCAGAAGCAGCAGCTTGGAGGATGTTACACAGCAGTATTGAGCTGTGTGACTGTGAATCCAGCACTGACATGAAATACATTTGCTAGAAGCTGTAGCTTGATTTGTATGGTCTCTAACTGTGCTGAGTGCTGTTCGCTCATTCTTCCCCTTTGCTCTCCACAGAGCTCAATGTACTCCGTAACTTGACTTGTGCATCATACTTTGTTATATTCCCTTGTATTATTGATTTATGCAACGTTTTGTGGAAAAGACAGTGACCATTTAATGTAATTTACATTGTTTCTAGCTTTAAATGGACATATGTTTTTACTTCTATGTGTTTTCATTGGTGCTGTTGCTAATCTGGAGTGGGCTAAACTGGATTGGGCTCTGGTTACTTTTGTTATATTTTTATACTTTTGCAAAATAAAAAACATTTTTTTTTGTAGGACGAGTTGACATTTCCTTTGAGATCATTTTGGGGTACATGTACAACTTTTTGATATCTTTTTGTATCGTTTCTTGGGGGAGGCAGGAAACTAAAAGTATCCATTTTGGCGTTATTTTTTTAAGCTGTCTTAACTTGTATTTCAGCGTGTTAGAGTTATAATCCTATCAGCATAAATCTGATAGGTATCCTATTAGACCAGTGGGGCAATGGGATAGCTACCTACTGTTACCCCACAATCTAGGCCATTGGGAATGGGTTTGCTTATTGATTGGGTAAGAGCACTCAACCTCTGCCTAACCACTTGGTTGTTCCTCTAATTACTTTTGACTATGGCAGTACAGTAATTCCTGGCTACCTGGAGAAAATCAACTTATTTCCTCCTGGGAGCTGCCAGCTTTTAAGAAAAGAAGCATGTACAGAGTGTCTTCAGTCATCAGTCACACGCCATGGGCACTATGATTGACAGCTCACTCTGCAGCGCATCTGTACAGAGCGAGATTTCAATCAAAGGCATGCTATCAGTATAAGCAGCGGTGCTGTGAGCAGTGGCTATAGCTGCATGCCCCCATGACTGAAAGCCGCCGGCTCCCAGAAGAAAGTACATTTTCTCCCAGTAGCTGCACTTTCAATAAGGCGGTCAGGGAGCATTGAAATGCCTTTTACCTAACAGTTTGCCCCTCTATCTGCAGGCAAATGGTGCTTTCTGAGGTGAAAGGTTCCCTTTAAATATACAGTCATGGACAAAAGGTTTGAGACTGAAACACAACAATAACTAGTTACTGAAGTATAATTATAAGCATTTCATACGTTTTTAAACTGTTATTGGCAAATACGTCAAGTTTATTTAAAGGCTCAATATTTACAGTGTTGACCCTTGTTTTTCAAGACATCTGCAATTTGCCCTCTCTTGCTGGTTACACTCACTTTTTGAGGTTTGGCCACAGGTTCTAAATGGGATTGAGATTTGGGGAGTTTACTGACCATAGACTAAAAATGTCAGTGTTTTATTCACCAAGCCACTTAGTTATCACTTTTGCCATGTAACATGGCTCTCCAACATTCTGGAAAAAAGCTTTGTTCATCACCAAATCGCTCCTGATCATTAGAAGCTGCTCTTGGATAATGCTTAGATACCATTCTTTATTCATGGCAGTGATCTTAGGCAAAATTGTGAGTGAGCCCAATCTTTTGGATGAAAAGAAACTCTACACATGAATGGTCTCAGGATGCTTTACTGTTGACATGACACAGGACTCATGGTAGCCCTCACCTTTTCTTCTCCTGACAACCATTCTTCCAGATGTCCCAAACCGTCTGAAGGGCACTTCATCAGAGAAAATAACTTTACGCCAGTCCAATCCCTATACTTCCTGTTACTCCGTCCTTGATGTTTTTCTTGGATAAAAGTGGCTTCTTTGCTGCCCTAAACATCAGGCCAGCCTTCAAAAGTCTTCACCTCACTGTGCATGCAGATGCACTGACACCTGCCTGATGCCATTCTTGAGCAAGCTCTGCACTGGTATTGATTCTGATCCCACAGCTGAATCCTCTTAAGGAGATGGTCCGGGCACTTGTTGGACTTTCTTGGGCACATTGAAGCTTTCTTCACAGCAAATAAACCTCTCTACTTGATGTTCTTGATGATCCGATAAATTGTTGATTTTTGGCCAATCTTTCAAGCATCAATGTCCTTGCCTGCAAACCTGTTTAGGTGCAAAGTAATGATTGCATGTGTTTCCTTGGAGATGACTATGGTTAACATAAGAAGACAATTATTTCAAGCACCAGCCCCCTTTTAAAGCAACAGCCTGCTTTTATAATTCAATCAGCATGACAAAGTAATTGCCTTGTCCTCATTAGCACTTTCTCCTGAGCTAATTAGAAGATCAGTGAAATTATATAAGCAGGTCATTTCGGGGCAGGGCTGAAAATCAGTGGAAATTGGGCTTTTGTGATTAAATTAATTTTTATGCCAAGAAATGACTGCAATTTTTTACAATTCATCTGATCACTCTTATGTGACAATCTGGAATTAAATGCAAATTGCCACTTTAAAAACTGAAGTAACAAATTTTGTTAAAACCAAAATTTGTGTCACTCAAATGTTTTTGGCCATGACTGTATATTCTCTCTCCGTTGACACACAGATTCACCTGTAATTTGCCATAAAACTACAACACTGCTGCAATTCACTTACATTCTCAGTTTATGACCTTAGGGGAAGAAGTTGTAATTGGTACAAACTCTACACTTGTGGGGCCACAACATTGGGGTCATCAGTGAGTCGCAGTAATGCTGAATTTTTGCTGTGAATATTAAGTGACCCCCATGTTATTATGTAGCCCTAGCCTAATGCATTGCTTTACTAGCCTATCAGAGGATCCTCTTGGGGCCCAGACTCTGATATAATAATGGGCCCTACAGCAGAAGACATGTCCCTTATGAGTCTTCAATGAAGCTAATCACTAGAACACTGTTTATTCCTCATGGGCTGATTAGAAAAGAACCTATTAGATATCATTGATCCTGCATGTCCAATAATATCAGCAGAATTAGAGATGAAAATAAAAGTGGATTCTTGAATCCTGTCCTGTGGTCCTGTGGTGAGTCCGAGGAACTTCAATCCAACACCTGTTTAGTGTGTAACTCAGAGCTGCTATAACATGATCAGTATAATCTGAAATGAACATGTAACAGAAGATGGAAGTCACTGTATCTGCTTTCTATTACATCTGTTGTGAACCAAAATGTGTTTCTAGTTCTAATGGCTTATTATGTGTATCTATTCCAGTAAACTACGTGAATCCTTTGATACTTTAAAACAACGTAAGTGTGTTTACTTTTTTAATTTGGTTTAAATTATTTTATTCTTATAAGACTTGGAGGTTCTGCATTGTTATACTGTAGAATATTACAAATAACATACACAGGCTAGCGTGGATCTGTTCACATGTCCATTAGTTCTTTTCTGGTTGGCTTTGATGGTCAGAATAGTGTAGCACGCTTCTCTACTCTATCCAGTGAAATTAGCTTGAGGATCAATTAAAAATCAGATCATAATGGATTCTAATATTAGAATTACAGTGATTGCAAAATTTCACATCTATATATCTTACTTTTTCTCCTATTACTATAAAATATCCTTGATTTTGTTCTAGAAATTGAGAATATCGGAAATTCCCATATTCAGCTTGCAACAACATTGAAAGAAGAGATTCGCAGTTTAGAAGACTTCAGAGAGAGGCAGAAGGAGTTGAGGAAAAAGGTAAATGTTAAAGGGTTTTCCTTAAAATATGACATCAAATTCAGATGGACAAGGAAAAAAAACTTTAAATAGAAAAGTTAAAATAAATATATTACTTCTAGAAATCCCACATCAAAGTCACAGCAGATAAAGTGAGCACACACTACCATATTATTACATCATAAAGCCATCAATATACAACCCCTGGCAAAAATTATGGAATCACCGGGCTCGGAGGATGTTCATTCAGTTGTTTAATGTTGTTGAAAAAAAGCAGATCACAGACATGGCACAAAACTAAAGTCATTTCAAATGGCAACTTTAGGGCTTTAAGAAACACTAAAAGAAATCAAGATTAAAAATGTAGTACTCAGTAAGGCTAATTTTTTTCAGACCATGCAGAGGGAAAAAATTATGGAATCATTCAATTCTGAGGAAAAAATTATGGAATCATGAAAAACAAACACACAAAAAAACACTCCAATACATCACTAATATTTTGTTGCACCACCTCTGGCTTTAATAACAGCTTGCAATCTCTGAGGCATGGACTTAATGAGTGACAAACAGTACTCTTCATCAATCTGGCTCCAACTTTCTCTGATTGCTGTTGCCAGATCAGCTTTGCAGGTTGGAACCTTGTCATGGACCATTTTCTTCAACTTCCACCAAAGATTTTCAATTGGATTGAGATCCGGACTATTTGCAGGCCATGACATTGACCTTATGTGTCTTCTTTCAAGGAATGTTTTCACAGTTTTTGCTCTATGGCAGGATGCATTATCATCTTGAAAAATGATGTCATCATCCCCAAACATCCTTTCAATTGATGGGATAAGAAAACTGTCCAAAATATCAATGTAAACTTGGGCTTTTATTGAAGATGTAATGACAGCCATCTCCCCAGTGCCTTTACCTCACATGCAGCCCCATATCATCAATGACTGTGGAAATTTGCATGTTCTCTTCATGCAGTCATCTGTATAAATCTCATTGGAACAGCACCAAACAAAAGTTCCAGCATCATCACCTTGCCCAATGCAGATTCGCGATTCATCACTGAATATGACTTTCATCCAGTCATCCACAGTCCACGATTGCTTTTCCTTAGCCCATTGTAACCTTGTTTTTTTCTGTTTAGGTGTTAATGATGGCTTATGTTTAGCTTTTCTGTATGTAAATCCAAATTTCCTTTAGGCGGTTTCTTACAGTTCGGTCACAGACATTGAGTCCAGTTTCCTCCCATTCGTTCCTCATTTGTTTTGCTGTGCATTTCCTGTTTTGGAGACATATTGCTTTAAGTTTCCGGTCTTGACACTTTGATGTCTTCCTTGGTCTACCACTATGTTTGCCTTTAACAACCATGTTGTTTGTATTTGGTCCAGATTTTAGACACAGCTGACTGTGAACAACCAACATCTTTTGCAACATTGCGTGATAATTTACCTTCTTTTAAGAGTTTGATAATCCTCTCCCTTGTCTCAATTGACATCTGTCGTGTTGGAGCCATGATTCATGTCAGTCCACTTGGTGCAACAGCTCTCCAAGGTGTGATCACTCCTTTTTAGATGCAGACTAACGAGCAGATCTAATTTGATGCAGGTGTTAGTTTTGGAAATGAAAATTTACAGCGTGATTCCATAATTTTTTCCCCAGAATTGAGTGATTCCATAATTTTTTCCCTCTGCTTGGTCTGAAAAAAATTACCCTTACTGAGTACCACATTTTTAATCTTGATTTCTTTTAGTGTTTCTTAAAGCCATAAAGTTGCCATTGGAAATGACTTTAGTTTTGTGCCATGTCTGTGATCTGCTTTTTTTCAACAACATTAAACAACTGAATGAACATCCTCTGAGCCCGGTGATTCCATAATTTTTGCCAGGGGTTGTAGAATGGGTTCAGGAGCTGAGCCCTCTCCACCCAGGACAGCGCAGGCTGTGTTATACAGCCAACACATGCCTCTAACAGCAGTGACCAGAGCTAACTCTAATCGCTGCTATTACCCCCTTATATTGCTGATGTGGCAAAAATGCTAACATTAAAAAGGTCAGGTCACTACAGAGAAAAGAAGCCCTCACATAGCTTGGTTTATGGAATAATAAAACAGTTATGGGTCTCAGAAAATGTCAATACAAACTAATTTTTTTTTTTTTTTTTTTAAACTTCAGATTTTTTTTCAACACTTAATGATTAAAATAAATGCAGTATACTAGTTTAGCATCTCTATAATTATACTTACCTGGAGAATCATGTTCCTGGTCATTTTTACCAGAAATTGAATGCCCTATAAACAAAACTAATAAAACAATGGTGCAATTGAATTTTGTTCAGCATTTCACTGTACTTTTTCCCCATTTTTAGTACATTATATAGTAAAATGAATGATGCCATTCTGTACTGTTACTTGTTCCAAAGAAAAACAAGCTCTTATACATCTATGTCAATGCAAAAATATATAAGTAATGGTCCTTCGAAGAAGAGGAGGAAAAAATGAAATGGCAAAATTGAAAAATGGCTGTGTTCATAAGGGGTTAATGTTTAGAAAAATATATCTATATTCTCTGTAGCTTTTAATGTGACTCAGTTTTACCATTTCCCTATTGTTCCATTGGAATTATAATTACCAGTACATTTCCACCTAACCTGTGGTTTTGTTCTTTTCTTTCCACTAACAATTCTATGTTAGGCACCTTTGAAACAGTTACATTACTTCTGTGCAATATATTTTATAATATTAGATTTTTTACTTCTTAACGATTATATATTTTTTTCCCCTTTTTTTACATTAAAAAAAATTCTCAGCATTGTACAATCCTTTCTTTTTTTGTTAAAAAGGTCCCCGGATAATATGCTCACATGATGGCCCACTGCTATTCTCACAGTTGTTGAGGAGGCAAAAGTATTTGATCATAAGGGGTCCTACTGCCGGAACTTGACCTTGACCAATCAAAACAACAAGGGTCCTATTATTCATATTGGATAAGAAGCCAAAAAAAACCATGTCGCTCTCTTCATAATGATGCACAGGGAGATATTTCCTGTAGACTTGCTCCTCCTATGGATATCCTGTAAATGTTATTTGTGAGAACGTGACTTGTAGTCTTTCCGATACATTTTCCGCTCAGTTAATCAGTTTTGAATTGAAGTGTCCATTATACACATTGACTATGGCACTCCGTTTCTAATAATTGCATTGTATGGCACTATTACTACAACAAGAACTTTACTATTTTGCTAACAATATTGCAATGTTTCCTCACACAGTATGAAAATGCTATGGAGCGACTCCAGAAGAATAAAGTGACTCTGTACAAGAAGACAGTGGATGTACGTTCTCTTACGGAGGGTTTCAGGGGAGGACTTGCCATGAAAGCAGAGTGGATTTTCAGTGTGGATTAGTATAGATTCTGCTCACCTGTTACTAGAGGTTCCACAGACTTTAATATAGAGAGCTTCGTAATTCACAGTCAGATCTCCCCTGCTTTTTTTCATTTTGGCATTAATGCATAACAGGACACCAGTGGTGGTCTGTATGGACCACCACTGGTATTATAATCTGAAAATAAACCTACCAGGTCATTTACCAACCTACCAGGTTATCTTCTAGCCATAGAAAAACAGATATCTTACTGATCTCTGAAGGTCCAACAGCTAGTACCCTTAGCAATCCCAAGAACGGGGCTCTGGAACCCAGAAGTTCTGCAGAGCCCCATCTTGAGTATAACAGAGATGCGCATGCTCGACCTCCACTCCATTCACTGTTCATGGAAGTAGCCCAGCACTGTGATTATTTCTGGCAGTTTCATAGACAAAGAAGGACATGAGGGTCAAACATGTGCACCACCATTCTATTCAAGACTGAGCTCTTTAGAGATTGGTGCCCAGGCTCAAGAGACTCATTTTCAGAATTATAGGGAGTCCCAGAAGTCTGGCCACCAATGATCAGTAAGTTATCCCAATGGAATAACTTAATATTTTGAGAATGACCTTTTAAATATTTTACTCTTCCCTCAAATGCTGATTTCGTAGGTGCACTGTACTCTTAATCCCCATAACAGCACAGGCAGAAAGCACCTAGTAAACAATATGGTATGTTACATGACCCATAGGTCAATGTTATCAGTTTGTCTCTGATTTCATTTTAAGGATCCAATGGTCCAACTATAAAGACTATTCCTATTCTAAAACCAAATCTTTATTTGTAGAGAACACTAACATATTCTGAAGGACTGCTCTAAGTATGCATGGGGCATTATTATATTAAGTACATCAAGTTGCTTCTACCCTACGGTATCCTCACCCATCCCTTGTAGATTGTGAGCACTTGCGGGCAGGGTCCTCTCTCCTCCTGTACCAGTCTGTGACTCTTTTCTGTCCAAATTATTGTACTTGTTGTTTGCTATGTATACCCCTTTTTCACATGTAAAGCGCCATGGAATAAATGGCTGTATAATAATAAATAATAATGTGAGCAGCGTTCATGCTAAATGTTAACAAGTTTTATTAATGATGCAAAAGAATAAAGCAAACAAAGAAAGGTAGAAGCATATACAGTATATATGCTTCTACCTTTCTTAGTTTGCTTTCTTCTTTCGCATCATTTATAAAACTTGTTAACATTTAGCATGAATGCAATGTAATCTTACTGGCTATATGATGTCTGTATGCTTCGTTGTTACTGATATATATGTAAATATATACACATACACAGTACAGACCAAAAGTTTGGACACACCTTCTCATTTAAAGATTTTTCTGTATTTTCATGACTATGAAAATTGTACATTCACACTGAAGGCATCAAAACTATGAATTAACACATGTGGAATTATATACTTAACAAAAAAGTGTGAAACAACTGAAAATATGTCTTATATTCTAGATTCTTCAAAGTAGCCACCTTTTGCTTTGATGACTGCTTTGCACACTCTTGGCATTCTCTTGATGAGCTTCAAGTGGTAGTCACCGGAAATGGTCTTCCAACAATCTTGAAGGAGTTCCCAGAGATGCTTAGCACTTGTTGGCCCTTTTGCCTTCACTCTGCGGTCCAGCTCACCCCAAACCTTCTCGATTGGGTTCAGGTCTGGTGACTGTGGAGGCCAGGTCATCTGGCGTAGCACCCCATCACTCTCCTTCTTGGTCAAATAGCCCTTACACAGCCTGGAGGTGTCCTTGGGGTCATTGTCCTGTTGAAAAATAAATGATGGTCCAATTAAACGGAAACCGGATGGAATAGTGTAGCACCCTGAGGATTCGGCTGCTACAGGGGTATTGCACCTCAACCCAGAGGTGTGATATTCCACTCCCGGGTAAGGATGGAGAGTGGAACTGAGCTCGGTAGGCTGCATGCACTACACACATCCCATTTCCGAGGAACAGGCCGACGGTACTCCCACTTAGAAATGTGCAGGTACGACCGAGTCTGTTCCTGGCTGGAGTGGGAGGGGGGGTGGTACATCCCATGTAGTGTAGGGGCAGATAGGGGGAGCAGCCTGGGTAAAGATAGGAGCTCATTGGGTGCTGGTCACCTGAGCTCACACATAGAGGGTGTATATAAGGTGGGCACCAACTAAGATCAGGGTCAGATGCAGAGGGTCAGATGCAGAGAGTCAGCTGCAGAGAACAAGTCAGGAGCAGAGGAGAGAAGAAAGACAAAGACCCAGAGTGAGAGAGGAGAAAAGAGAGAGACCCAGAGCACAGAAGAGAAGGACTCTGAGATCCCAACTAAAAGCACCGGGTGAAGAGTCGGCATCAGGGTACCGGAACCCAAGCTGGTGGGGGTAAAAACATTCCCCAGCCAGAGACCGGAGACCGTGGGCAGCGTTTGCCACGGTCACCCATCACATCCACCCCGAAGGCACACCACATGAAGGGTCAGGGAACCCAGGGCCAAGGGTGTCCCAACAGAAGGCCCGAGGGAGCTGGACCTAGGTGGATTACTGGTGGGGACGGCCAGAGAACGGGACAGAAAGAGAGCTCAGGGCCACGCTCCGGACTTGTTTGGGGGTTGGCTGGATCCAGGACCTGGTGGACGCAGCACGGCTCGGGTGGTCACTAGCAGCTGGAGTGACCAGTACAACATCTGCAGTAAGTAAACACCCTTAACTGCACAACCCGACTCTGTCTTCACTGCCGTCTGCACTACACCACCACAACCCCCATCCTCTGCGCCTGTCCCCTCTGAGGCTATACCCCTCCCGTTGGGGGTTATCCCACCAAGCTGCGCACCCACCATCAGCCTCAGCGGACCTTGCTGCAGCGGCGGCCACAGTGACCGCATCACAACGGGTGGCGTAGTCGACACAAAAGAACTCTTAATAACATCTGTAGGACTGCCACATAACACCCAGCTTGACGCCCTGGGCACGGGCCGGGTCACAGCCGCTCGGAGACTACAACCCCCCATCTGATCCGGTGCCGGGTATTCCCCTCAAAAAGGAATATGTCCCAGGGGGCGCGTCAATAGCATGCTGCTGCAAGATGCTGTGGTAGCCATGCTGGTTCAGTATGCCTTCAATTTTGAATAAATCCCCAACAGTGTCACCAGCAAAGCACCCCCACACCATCACACCTCCTCCTCCATGCTTCACGGTGGGAACCAGGCATGTAGAGTCCATCCGTTCACCTTTTCTACGTCGCACAAAGACACGGTGGTTGGAACCAATGATCTCAAATTTGGACTCATCAGACCAAAGCACAGATTTCCACTGGTCTAATGTCCATTCCTTGTGTTCTTTAGCCCAAACTTGTCTCTTCTGCTTGTTGCCTGTCCTTAGCAGTGGTTTCCTAGCAGCTATTTTACCATGAAGGCCTGCTGCACAAAGTCTCCTCTTAACAGTTGTTGTAGAGATGTGTCTGCTGCTAGAACTCTGTATGGCATTGACCTGGCCTCTAATCTGAGCTGCTGTTAACCTGCGATTTCTGAGGCTGGTGACTCGGATAAACTTATCCTCAGAAGCAGAGGTGACTCTTGGTCTTCCTTTCCTGGGGCGGTCCTCATGTGAGCCAGTTTCTTTGTAGCGCTTGATGGTTTTTGCAACTGCACTTGGGGACACATTCAAAGTTTGCCCAATTTTTTGGACTGACTGACCATCATTTCTTAAAGTAATGATGGCCACTCGTTTTTCTTTACTTAGCTGCTTTTTTCTTGCCATAATACAAATTCTAACAGTCTATTCAGTAGGACTGTCAGCTGTGTGTCCACCTGACTTCTGCACAACACAACTGATGGTCCCAACCCCATTTATAAGGCAAGAAATCCCACTTATTAAACCTGACAGGGCACACCTGTGAAGTGAAAACCATTTCCGGTGACTACCTCTTGAAGCTCATCAAGAGAATGCCAAGAGTGTGCAAAGCAGTCATCAAAGCAAAAGGTGGCTACTTTGAAGAACCTAGAATATAAGACATATTTCCAGTTGTTTCACACTTTTTTGTTAAGTATATAATTCCACATGTTAATTCATAGTTTTGATGCCTTCAGTGTGAATGTACAATTTTCAGAGTCATGAAAATACAGAAAAAACTTTAAATGAGAAGGTGTGTCCAAACTTTTGGTCTATACTGTATATACATAGATTTATATGTATATGCAGTATATCTATATATACACACAGTTGTGCTCAAAAGTTTACATACTCCAGCAGAATTTTTGCTTTCTTGGCTTTGTTTCAGAGAATATGAATGATAACAAAAAAACTTTTTCTCCACTCATGGTTATTGGTTGGGTGAAACCATGTATGGTCAAACTACTGTGTTTTCTCTATTTAAATCTTAATGACAACCAAAAACATCCAAATGATCCTGATCAAATGATCCTGATCACAAATGGGTTTGAATTGCTGCTAAAGGTAACATTCTCACCTGTGACCTGTTTGCTTGTAATCAGTGTGTGTGCATAAAAGCTGAGTGAGTTTCTGGGATCCAGACAGACTCTTGCATTTTCATCCTTGTGATTGTGATTTTGCAGGCCTGATAACAACAGGCCTGGAACAGATTCTGACAGGAGGGGGAAGTGAGCAACCGTCTAACTGCTGAATATACATCAATGGTCTGGACAAAGCTGACTGGGGTCTCAGGAATTAACTGTTCAGCCTGGAATGTAGATACTATTATCCTCTATTACTACATCTTGGGGATTGACAACTCTAAGTGTAATGAATACTTTTCTATATTGATGACTACATATAAATAGTCTTTCCTCCACACAAAAAGAAATTCCCATGGTCCTTTGTGATAAATGAGCGATCATAATGAACTGTGGGATAATCACATGAAAATTGATACCATAGGACTGCACAGTGTATTAAAGAGAACTTGACAGCTGGTATATGCTGCCAGATTCAGTGGCAGCGTGTATCAGATCGTGGATGCATGATCTCAGCCAGGTATGACCAACTCTTAAATGCCACAGATTGGGACCAAACCGCGCTGGAGACTAGTTGGACATTAACTAGTTGGCGGCTTCTCCCACCCTCTGACAGTGACTGACAGGTTTTTCCCTATACGCATGTACAGAGAGAAACCTGTCACTCCAGGGGAGCGGTTGTGGATAAGAGGTTCCCTGCTGCTTTTAAAGCATGTTTTTCTCTGAAATTCCAGAGCATTTCATAGTCAAACATACCTGACCGAGATCATATAGCCAGTGTCTGATACATGCTGCCCGTGAATCAGGCAACATGCATCAGATGTCAGGTTCTTTTCAAGTATTTGTAACTTACAACAACATTTACACTCTCACGACAGCTTTGTTATGTTTGTAGACAATATCACCAAAGAGTAAACTCCTCTTGTGATATTTTAGAATATTACATATTTGAATCTACATAAAAAGATGAGTAACTTTGAAGGTGTTATCTTGTTTCATAAAAAAAAATACAATGTTGCTTATGCCAAAAACAAAATAAGCATAACTTACCTACATGTGACCACTGCAGCCAATCACTGGGCTTAGCAATGATGACAACTGAGACTAGTGATTGGCTGCAGCATTTATGTGTTACATTTGTGCGCTTACAGTTTATAGTTCCTCTTTGCTTCTCGTCACTAGTATTGCCCTGCCTCTTGACTAACAGTGAATGAAAATTTTTCCAAAAAAGGTATAATCTATGGGTGATAATCTGGTTAAACAGTGATTTTATGCTTTTTGCAAATGTATTTTCATGCTTACTCTCTCTTTCATTTTCTATTTAGTCAAAGAAAAATTATGAGCAAAAGTGCAAAGATGTAGAGGAAGCTCAACTAAACTTTGAGCGCGTGACTATAGCCGGAAACGCTAAGCAAGTAGAGAAGGTAAAGAATACCTGACTTAGTCACTTATAGTTCACACTTCTCTATGGAATAGTAAGTGGGCAGAACAAAACAAGTTTCCATTTAAATGTGCAAATACACATTCATTTAACAGCCTTATACACAGGTAGTGAGCCTTATATTTACAGGCCTGGGTATAAAACGTCTGTTCGATGGACTTCTATATAGGCTTTTGAATTATATTTGATATATAGTAAACCATCCCTAAGGTTATTTGCACATCACATCATTTTTTAGGAGTATACGCTACGTAACCCGCCTGACAAAAATGCTAAATAGACGCTAGAGGTGATGAACATATGCATTTAGGTTTAAAAATGACTTTCTGTTCATATGTTCAGTGTTTTGAGCTTCTTTTAACCGCTTCAGGTTTCCAAAAACGCCAAGCAGTTGAAAGAAGTGACCTGACCATTCTTCAGGCAGTTTCCGCTGTTAAAAAAATAAACATATTCATTCTTCAGGCGACTTCTGCTCGGAAGACACCTGATTTCTATGCTCGACAGTACAGCGATAAAGATGCCTGCTTCACTTGCGAAGCCACCTTAGAAAATGACCCCCGGCATTTAACTGAAGCTGCTTTGCCTGGGAAAACTTGGTGGTTGTGCCAGCATCTTAAATACGTAGTGTTCACATAAACTTAGAGCAGGAAATGAGCAAACATTCTCCAAATCCTCTTCAAAAATTCCAAACTCCTCAAAACCTTGGCATGTCTTCTCAGTTTCTGCTCCAAAAACTCTGCAAAAAAAAACTGTGTGCACATAACCAAAGGCTAGGTTCACAGAGTTTTTTGACATGGATTTTGAAGCAGATCCACTGCAGAATCCACATCAAAAACCACTGCATATTTTTGAATATGCTTTGATGTGGGTTTTGAAGTACATCTGCTCCAAAATTCACATTAAAAAATTTGTGTGATCCTAAGGCCACGGTCCCACTATCAGTATTTGGTCAGTATTTTTTCTCAGTAGTGGGAACCAAAACAAGGAGTGGATGATAAATGCAGAATTGGTGACTTGTTTCTATTATACCTTTTCTCTGATTGTTCTTCACCTGGTTTTGGCTCCCACTCCTGAGAAAAAGTACTGACCAAATACTGATAGTGGGGCCTAAGGCTAAGGCTAAATGCAAATGAAGTCTTTTTACATAAATTTTTGGATTAGAAACTGAGCAGAAACTCAAACTTTTGAGGATTTTTGAAATTAGAAGAAGAGGATTTGGAGAGCTTCCGCTCAGTTTCCACTGAGTTTCTGTTCAAAAAACTCTCTATGCACATAGCCTTGTTCTCTTGATTTTTTTTTAATAATGCAGTCCACCCATACCTTTAATTAGTTTGATCAGCTCTCTCTGAATTTCCTTTATTTCTGATCAAAGCTACATATATTACATGCATCAGTAATTTATAGAGATAAAACCATGTAAGGCATCAAGGCATCTTTTTATGAATCCTTTATTTTATTTGGCTCGGCAGCAGCTGTTTGGCACTGGTTGTTTCAATTATAATGTATTCTAATAAACACCCAAAAGCTGGCCATGTACATAAGATTGATTGTTCAGACAAATGCTATTGTTCACTGACCACCTCATACACATGCAGTCTCTGTTTGGTTCAGTTATGTCTACTCATACTAGAAAAATATATATATCTTTTTACCGTGTTAGGCAGTAGATAGAAAAATATTAAGATTTGAGAGTCCTCAAGTGGTTGATACCTTTTAATGGCTAACTGAAAAGATGATAACAAATCGCATGCTTCCAAGACTACTCGGGTCTGTTCATGAGGCATAGAATAACACAAAATCTGAAGAGTCACATATTTATGCACAACAGGACGCAGGAAAAATGCAATAGATAAGACAAGTGACGTGAGGCAGAACTATCAGTATGGGAGAGGGCGAAACAGTTGTGGCCGTAAATATTGGAATAGTTCATAGATAAGTCGTGTGACAGTTTTATTGTCCTGGGATTGAGGTCTGGTCCAGTGTTCTGATGCCCCCAAATGGTCTGAGGAGCACATTCCTTAGTTGATTGTCTCTTCAGAGAGGAAGAGGACTAGAACTCTAGTGCCACCTATTGGAAGTAGCAATCCTATCGATCCTCTAACGCAGGGTTCCCCAACTCCAGTCCTCAAGGCCCACCAACAGGTCATGTTTTCAGGATTTCCTTAGTATTGCACAGGTGATGGAATTATTGCCTGTGCAGGTGATGCAATTATCACCTGTGTAATACTAAGGAAATCCTGAAAACATGACCTGTTGGTGGGCCTTGAGGACTGGAGTTGGGGAACCCTGCTCTAACGAGCCTTGCCAGATGACTTAGGATAAAAGTCAAACCAGAAATCTCAATTTGCAGACACTATGTTTCGGGGTACTGCCCCTCGTCAGTGCAAAGTGTGAGTTCTGGTTTGGCTGGGTGAGAGGCATCTGACCAGGATCAAAGAGGTAACATTTCTCCTTGCGGAGAGTGACATCTCAAGCCTGACATGCTGGACTTGACATGTCACTCTCCGCAAGGAGAAACGTTATCCCTGTGGATTGTATATGCTTCCCAAAATCCACAAATCTAGAAATTCAGGAAGACCAATTATTTCATGTGTGGGCACCCTTACTGAGCAGGTTTCTAGATGTGTAGAGGGTATTCTTAAACCCCTGGTAAAGGATACAGCCAGCTCAGTAGCGTAGCTACCAGTGGGGCTGCCCCGAGCCCCGCGCTCTAAGGGGCCGCCCACCTGGAGCTGCGCTACTTTAAACTGTATCAGTGTGCACCGATACAAATAAACTCTGCGGCAGAGCAGGGAGAAACGATCTCCCTGCACTGCCACTATTGGGTCCGTGAGCTGAGGGGCCACTTCGCAAATTCAACTGTATCGGCATCAGCCGTTACAGTTAAAAGCGATGGAGGAGGGAGCATCAGCTGACGTTTCCTCCCCTATCATTCTTTCTCGGCGTCTGACGTCTCAGCGCGATGACTACATGGCGTCCTCTACTCTGAGATCATTAGGGAACGAGGAGGAGAGGTGAGTATTGTATCTTATTTTAGTTTTTTTTAGAACATTATACTGTATGCGCTATGGGGGTGCATGTGCATTATACTATATTGGGGTGCATTATACTGTATGTACTATGGGGGTGCATTATGCTATATGGGGGTGCATTATGCTGTATGGGTTATGGGGGTGCATTATACTGTATGGGCTATGGGGTGCATTATACGGTATGGATTATGGGGTGCATTATACTGTATGGGCTATGGGGGTGCATTATACTGTATGGGCTATGGGGTGCATTATACTGTATGGGCTATGGGGTGCATTATACTGTATGGGCTATAGGGGGAATTATACTGTATGGACTATGAGGTGCATTATACTGTATGGGCTATGGGAGTGCATTATACTTTATGGGCTATGGGGGGAAATATACTGTATGGGATATGGGGTGCATTATACTGTATGGGCTATGGGCTTGCATTAGACTGTATGGGCTATGGGAGTGCATTATATTTTATGGGCTACGGGGGTGCGTTATACTGTATGGACTATGGGGTGCATTATACTGTATGGGCTATGGAGGTGCATTACACTGTATGGGCTACGGGGGTGCATTATACGGTATGGGCTATGGGAATGCATTATACTGTATGGGCTATGGGGTTGCACTGTACTGTATGGGCTATGGGAGTGCATTATATTTTATGGGCTACGGGGGTGCATTATACTGTATGGGCTACGGGGGTGCATTATACTGTATGGGCTATGAAAGTGCATTATACTGTATGGGCTATGGGGGTGTATTATACTGTATGGGTAATGGGGGTGCGCTATACTGTATGGGCTATGGGGGTGCATTATACTGTATGGACTATGGGGTGTGTTATGCTGTATATAAGACTATGTGGGGGCCTTTAAACTATATGTAAGCAAATACAATGTGAAGGTTTGTGTGGGGTCCATCATGCTGTGTGGAGGCTATTATACAGTGTGAAGAGATGTGGGGCCATTATATTGTATGTAGGCCCATTATACTGCATCGAGGGCTGTGTGGGGGTCACAGTTGGGGGACCATAGTGTGTTGGAGTTACAATTCTTTTCTGGGGCAGTTGAGGGGTGGGTTCAGCAGGGTCATCATACTTTACGAATGCAATGAAAGGGGAATCTAGGGCTCCAGTAGGCCTACAATTAAGTGGCACACAGTACCACACAGCAGGTGCAGTAATACAAACACATATGGCAGCAGTGGATCTGCATTAGGGTATCAGCAGGATGAGGAGATTGTGTAGGTTGGAGATAAATGGAGACAGTGCCTGAAGTGTGAGAAGTCATATGTGTCTTTGTTGTAATCTCAGCAGCCAAGTCCTGGCTGGAAGAAGTTGTGACTGTGAAAAGTGAATGACTCCACCAGAAAGAATGTGAGCTGTAAATCACAATCAATAACTGTACTGTAATCTCTTATATGTTTTGCAGGACTGGTATCTACCACTATATGGTCACCATATGGCGGTAATATCATTTTTGTTCTTTGTATAAAGATTTTTTTTAATAACAGCTCTGTCATCTGCTGAGGTTCTTCTACAGCCACTATTCTGGTGCGCCATTATAGTTGTAATCAGGATTACATGGTTAGGGGCCCACTTAAAAGTTTTGCCTCCCCTGAACCAAACCCCTAGCTATACCTTTGACCTAGCTACATTCAAGGCACAACTGACCTATTGAATAAACTAGCAGCAATAGGTACTCTACCAGAAGGAACCATCCTGGGCACCATGGATGTGGAATCTTTGTACTCTAATATCCCATACCAGGATGGATTAAATGCCTGCAAAGTCGTCACTGAAAATTCAGGAATTGATGCTGATTTTGTGGTGTTACAAAATTCATCCTCACTCACAATCAGTTTGAATTTAATAACAACATATATCTACAGGAGACTGGTACAGCAATGAGAAGTAAAATGGCTCCACAGTTCGCAAATATTTTCATGGCCAAGCTTGAAAGTGACTTTTTGTCCTCATGTCCCATCAGGCCTCTGGCCTACTACCATTACATTGACAATATTTTAATCATCTGGATGGAGTCTGAGCAACAGCTAAAGACGTTCCATGCACACTTTAATCAATTTCATCCCACCACCAACTTAACACTCAACTATTCCTGTACTGAAATTAACTTTTTGGACACCATCATTAAGTTACAGAACAATGAAACAGAGATGTTTTTGTACCGGCCAACATACCTTAAATGGGACAGTTTTCATCCAAAACACATAAAAAACTCTATTGTCTACAGCCAAGCCATCAGATACAATGAGATATGTTCCAACCCTATGGATAGAGACAAACACCTTGGTGGCATCAGAAAGATTGTTTTGAATCAGGGCTACCATCCAAGATCAATTGAAAACCAGATTGCAAGAGCCACCAGAATATCAAGGAATCATCTCCTACATTACAAAACTCAACAAGAAAGCAACCTGGTACCTCTATTAGTCACCTACAATCCAAATCTGGAGGCGCTAAAGGGAGCTGTACGGAAACTACAACCTTTACTACAAAAAGATGCCCGATTACAATCCATATTTCCAGACCCCTACTTCTGTGTTTTAGGCAGCCCCCATATCTAAGAAGCATCATTGTCAAAATCTCCCTGTCCTCTCCAACAGCTACAGGAACCTTTCCCTGCAACCAGAAAAAAATTTAAATCTGTCCATTTATAATGACCACAGACAAGATAAAGATGCCCAACTCACATCAGGACTGCAAGATCCCAGGTACTTTCAGCTGCATCACATCTAATGTAGTGTGCTTAATTATATGTACCAAATGTCCAACTGGGGGTCTGTATGGACTTAGAACAAGGATGAATTCTCATCGCCACACAATAAAAGAAAAACAGAATATATCTACCTGTGGCCAAACATTTTTGTATCCCCGATCACAGCATCATGGACATGAAATTACTGGTATTAAAAGGTAACTTCAAATCTGAGAGAGACAGAAAAATTTGGGAGTACAAACTTATGAGAACCTTTGACACACTCAGCAGGAATGAATGTGTTGCATGGATTTATGTCTTTCTACTAAGGAATGTGCTCCTCAGACCATATGGGGGCATCACAACAATGGACCAGACCTCAATCACAGGACAATAAAACTGTCACACGACTTATCTATGAACTATTCCAATATTTACGGCCACAACTGTTTCGCCCTCTCCCATACTGATAGTTCTGCCTCACGTCACTTGTCTTATCTATTGCATTTTTCCTGTGTCCTGTTGTGCATAAATATGTGACTCTTCAGATTTTGTGTTATTCTATGCCTGTAGTAGTCTTGTGTTATTCTGTGCCCCTAGTAGTCTTGGAAACATGCGATTTGTTACCATCTTTTCAGTTAGCCATTAAAAGGTATCAACCACTGAGGACTATCAAATCTTGATACTCATACCAGTCATTTTTGTGTAATAGTAATCCATGGTGTGTCACGTTAGTCCGGTATTATTTAGGTATATTTAATAACCGGAAACATTAAACTCTCTCCGAGAGACTACGTCTTTGAATAGACCACCTAGACCAGGGTTCCCCAACTCCAATCCTCAAGGCCCACCAACAGGTCATGTTTTCTGGATTTCCTTAGTATTGCACAGGTGATTGAATTATTGCCTGTGCAGGTGATGTAATTATCACTTGTGCAATACTAAGGAAATCCTGAAAACATGACCTGTTGGTGGGCCTTGAGTACTGGAGTTGGGAGCCCTGACCTAGACTATATTTTTCTGGGGCAGGTTTTCATTTCCTATTTAATTTTCAATATTCTGTGTATATTGTTCCCCACTCTGAGATGACCATTTTAACTACATTTTGATGTTCATCTCAAAGGTTCATTGTGTCTTCAATTGTGTTAGTACAAACAAAATCTGGTTAGTTTGGTGTTTGGCATAATTTACTTTGATAATGAGGAAGGTATTTTAAAAGGAACTGATGACTTCAAAAAGGCAGATATTCACAGTGCTTCCTCTCTCAAAGACAACATGTACTTGTGATGAAAGCCGGCCGGTGGGTGCAGCTCTCTGGCGCCCCCTTATCTCTCAGGTCAGTCAAGGTACTGCACCTAGAGAAAGTAGTGCCAGGAAGCTGCAACCAGCGCAGGGAACACGGTAGTGTGTTATCCCTTCAACGTCACTAAACCGTAACGTCACTACACAGCACAACTCGCTAGCGCCCTCTTAGCCTCAGGTCAGTCAAGGAACTGCACCTAGGATAAGCGGTCGCCAGGGAGACTGTCCTGTAACCTACTGGGTATCGGGGCCCTCTGTAGTGAGGGCGGTATATATATCTTCCTTGGCCGCGCCAGGAATATATATATCTGAACCTCCGACCGTCACTACCAGCCTTCCCCAATCCCCAGTTGGTATGCTGCCACCAGTCCCTATTTTAGATATACGCCCAGTCCGTGAATGGGCCTATATCGGGTCAGGAACCAACCCTGGGTAGCGTTTTTGGCTTGAGCCGAGCTCACACGGACGTGCGTTCGTTATGCAGAATAAAAGGCAGGCCCACAATTACTTGAGGTAATTGATTATAATAATACACTAGATACACGATATACAACTAAATATACACAGGTATAAGGTCAGGCTAAACTATACAACAATGGAATACAACACACAGAATCACCACAGCATATCAGTTACCGGTTTCTTGATTTTCTTGTGACGCAGGGAGAGGATTCTGCGGTCGCAGGCACGGTTCTTTGTTACAGGCTGAGGCCTACCACCGCATGGTCAAACTGCTCCTCCCCTTGGTGGCCTCAGCTGGTGCTCAGATGTTCAGCACCCCACTCTTGGGTCAAGACTGACTTGTCTCTTGTCTGTCCTGCTATCTTACCTGCCCCGTCCCGCCCACTGCTGGTGAGGTCAGCTGGCTCAGTCTCCACCCTCAGGTCTAACTTCGATCAGAAGCCCAAATTCTATGGAACCCAATAACTTCTTCTGGGATGGTCTCATGATACCCCCAGGGGTTCCCATGGATTCGGGCCGCCGTAACCGACCTTTTGATATCAATTATGATACCATACGGTCCTCAGGAATGGCTCCGCGCTATATCTTGGCTTCCAGAGCACGTACAAACGTCTACCGCGGAGGCTTGTGTGCGCAATGGCTCCGGGACGCCGTGATATTTTTTTATTGGCCCATCCCACGCAACATGCGTGTACTATTCATGTTTCTATATCTTATGCCTCCATGCTTGTGACAGACAAAGAAACTAGTCCTATGGGACAAATGGTCAGGTACAGATAGACGAAGCACCCCCCCCTGCTGGCTGTGTTTCCTCTCGAAGTCTTTGAAGCTCCTAGCATTCAAGTGTTAAGTAGGCTTCTTATCTTACAGGAGCCTGGATGGGGGGAAACTATCTAGTTGACGTTTTAACAGAAGGTCCCAAGGGTGGGGGCTGCTGAAGTGTGGCCATCCCTGGATATGATTTATCATTACCAAGATGGCGGCTACAGGTTCATCACACCTCCCCCTATACGAGGGCGCGAGGGGGTAGCACATTCCTGTGTTCCCCCGTGCGTCCTTCTGCACCCTCCCCTTGCCGGGATAACCCGTCAGCGTTACCGTGGTCACGGCCTCTTCTGTGGCGAATGGAGAAGTGGTACTGCTGGAGAGCGAGGCTCCAGCGTAGCAACCTGCCATTCGACCCAGAGACCGTGTGTAACCAGCTGAGGGGGTTGTGGTCCGTCTCCACGGTGAAATGGCTCCCGTACAAGTAGGGCTGCAGACGCTGCAGGGCCCATACAATTGCCAGGCATTCTTTTTCCACCGTGGAGTAAGCCACCTCCCGGGGCAGTAGCTTCCTGCTCAGGTACAAGACAGGATGTTCCTGGCCTGTCGTGTTGACCTGACTTAGCACAGCACCGAGGCCAAAGTCACTGGCGTCGGTCTGTACCACAAACGGCCGGTCGAAGTCGGCAGCTTGCAGTACAGGGGAGCTACTTAGGGCGGCCTTGAGTGCCCCGAAAGCTGTCTCGCAGGCGACTGTCCAGTCGACTGCGACGGGCAGCTTCTTCTTGGTGAGGTCCGTCAGGGGCTTGGCCAGGGTGCTATAGTGTGGGACGAACCTCCTATAGTACCCGGCGGTCCCCAAGAAGGACATCACCTGCTTTTTGGTCCTAGGAGTGGGCCAGGATGCGATGGCATCCACTTTCCCCGGTTCTGGCTTCAGAACCCCCCCGCCTACCCGGTGACCCAGGTAGAGGACCTCACTCATGCCCAGCTGGCACTTTTCCGGCTTGATGGTCAAGCCTGCCCGGTGGATCCGACCGAGCACCTGCCGCAGGTGCTCTAGGTGATCCTCCCAAGTGGGACTGAAGACTGCAATATCGTCCAAGTACGCAGCCGCGTACCCTTCAAGTCCCTCAAGCAGCGTATTGACCATCCGCTGAAAAGTGGCAGGGGCATTCTTCATGCCGAATGGCATCACTGTGGACTCGTACAGTCCAAAAGGGGTGATAAAGGCAGAGCGTTCCCTTGCCGCGGGGGTCAGAGGAATCTGCCAGTACCCCCGGCTCAGATCCATGATGGTCAGGTACTTAGCCCCGGCCATCCGATCGAGCAGGTCATCGATGCGTGGTATGGGGAACGCATCGGTGGCCGTTACAGCGTTGAGCCCCCGGTAGTCCACGCAGAACCGTGTAGTTCGGTCCTTCTTTGGTACGAGGACTACAGGCGAGGCCCACACGCTGCTGGATGCCTGGATCACCCCCAGCTTCAGCACCTCGTCTATCTCTTGGCGCATGTTTCCCTGCACCTCGAAAGAGACCCGATATGCTGAACGCCGGATCGGCGGGTGATCGCCAGTGTCCACGTCGTGGACAGCCATCTCAGTCCTTCCGGGCAGGCTGCTGAACAGCCCCCGGAAGGGGTGCAGGGTGGTCCCCAGCTGGGACCGTTGGTCCTCCGTGAGCTGGTGGCCAACCCCCACATCCTCGATGGACCCACCCGCCTTGGCTTGGGTGAGCAGATCCAGGAGGGTTTCTACCTCTCCTTCCTCGGGAAGGTTGCACACTGGGTGGGCAGTCGCTTCCCGCTCATGATGAGCCTTCATCATGTTCACGTGGAAGGCCTTCCTCCTTCCACGGGCGTGATCCAGGGTGACCAGATAGGTGACGGCATTGAGTTTCTGGTGCACGAAGTAGGGACCTTCCCAGGCTGCCTGAAGCTTGTTCTGTGGTACGGGGACCAGTACCCACACCTTTTGACCCACCTGGTAGGTCCTCTCACAAGCATTCTGGTCGTACCACCGCTTCTGGTCGGCCTGGGCCTGGGCCATATTGTCCTGCACCAGCTTTGCCAAGGCCATCATCCTGTCCCGGTGGCGCACGACATACTCGATGACCGACACCTCGGGGGTGGCCAAATCCCCTTCCCATGCTTCCTTCACCAGAGCCAGGGGGCCCCGTACCCGTCGCCCGTACAGGAGCTCAAAGGGGGAGAACCCCGTTGAGGCCTGCGGAACCTCCCGGTAAGCAAATAGGAGGTGTGGGAGGTAACGCTCCCAGTCTCTCCCGTGGGAGTCGACCAACATCTTAAGCATCTGCTTTAAGGTGCCATTGAACCGCTCACACAGGCCATTAGTCTGTGGGTGATACGGGCTGGCCACCAGATGTTGCACCTGCATTTGCTTACAGAGGGACTCCATCAGCCGCGACATGAACTGGGTCCCTCGGTCGGTGAGCATTTCTTGGGGGAAACCCACTCTGGAGAAGATCTCCAGTAAGGCGGTAGCCACCTTGTCGGCCCGAATGGACGACAAAGCTACCGCTTCCGGGTACCGGGTGGCATAGTCCACTACCGTGAGTATGAAGCATTTCCCGGAGTGGCTGGGAGTGGACAGAGGTCCAATAAGATCCACAGCAACCCTCGAGACAGGCTCTTCGATGATTGGCAGAGTTACCAGTGGGGCTTTGGGGCGCGGCCCCGCCTTCCCCACCCTCTGACAGGTGTCACACGAACGGCAGTAGGCACCCACCGCGGCTCCCATCCCAGGCCAGTAGAAATGCTGAGCTATCCTGGCCTTGGTTTTAGCGATCCCTAGGTGTCCGGCCATCGGAATCTCGCGTGCGATCCGCAACAATTCCGCCCTGAACGGATAGGGTACCACTAACTGTCGGTCCCTGGGCCACGCCTCCGGTGAACCCTGCTGGACCGTTACCCGGTACAGCCGTCCCTGGTCCCAGACCACCCGCTCGCAGTCTGACTCCATGGGAGGCTGTGCCGCCTGTTCCTTGAGAGCTTTCAGGCTGTCGTCTGCTTCCAACGCAGCCTGAAATTCCTGACTTGATGTGGCCAGAATCGACGAAACTGCCACATCCTCTGTCAGCCCCTCCGGGCATGTCACCTGGCCGCTGTCTGACCCGGCAGACACTTGGTCAGAAGTGGGGAAGCCGTCGGACCTCTGCAAGGCTCCTTGGGCTCCGGCGCTCCCACTCCTGGTGACAGCGGCTATGACCGCTGTGACCGTGGGTAGTGCCTGCTTCCCCTCTGTTTCTGACCAAGCCGCCCGATCAGGCAGGCTTCCTAGGCCTTTGGACATCTCGGATGTGGGGAACTCCTGCCCTGGGGTCTTACCTGGCGGCTCCTCTCTTGGGACACCCCCACCTCCCATGGCCTGTTCCTCCCCCTGCAGGGGGCCTATACTCAGCAGCCTGGATACCCCTGGGAGCCCTACACTGCCGGTAGCTGCCCCCCTCTCCATCCCTGAGCTTCCCTCTACAGAATCCTGCCCGCCCCCTCCCTCACCGGAGGACAAGAGGTCACGGCACGCCGGCTGAGCACCTCTGCGGGCATCCCCACACTCCCCACCTGCTTTCACTAACCCTGTTTGTGTTGTGTCTGTGCAGGTGTTACCCTCAGGTTTCACTCCCTCCTCCTCAGCAGGACACACACTACATACAACATGGTTGGCATTAGCAGCAGACAAATCAATACACTCTTGGGGGGCCGAACTTGGGGGTTCAGAGGGTACATACTGCGATACTAGACGCCCCAAGTCGGTCCCTAATAAAACATTTGCGGGAATATTTGGCGTTACTCCCACCTCCCGCATCCCCCTTCCGGCACCCCAGTCCAAATACACCATGGCAACGGGAAGTGCCGGCTCCACGCCTCCAACCCCGGAGACGGAAAGAGTCTTTCCTGGTACCAAGTCCTGGGGGGACACCACCTCAGGCCGTACCAGTGTTCGTTCAGCGCCCGTGTCCCGCAGTCCCATGACCGCAGAACGGCCTATGGTGACGGGTTGGATGTTGTCCAGGGACCTACCACCACCCCCTCCCACACACAAAACATTGGGCGCTCTCTGGGACTGGGATGGGGTCTTTTGGCGCTGGGGACACTCAGCCCTAAAGTGTCCTGGTTTGTTGCATAGATGACAACGTCTTACGTCTGGTCCTTGCCTGGAGAGGGCAACAGGGGGATACACCCCTTGTGTTCTAGGGGCCGGGGAAACAGGGGCATGACTGGGCTTACCCCCTCTCCAGGTGCTGCTGGCAGACTTCTTCAGCTCAGGCGCCCTGTTATTGGCATACTCGTCTGCCAGGGCGGCTGTAGCAGAAGCCCCTGTTGGTTTTCGGTCACGGAGGAACTGTCGGAGGTCCTCTGGGCAGTTCCACAAGAACTGCTCCGTGACGAACAGTTCCTGGACCTCCTGGCGGGTAGTAAGCGCTAGACCCGAGGTCCAGTGCTCTGCGGCTCTCAACAGCGCCCGCATATGATCGGTCCAGGTGTCCTTGGGGCCACGCAGCAGGCTCCGGAACTTCTGGCGGTACGACTCGGGAGTGAGGTTGTACTGCCGGATCAGGGCCCGCTTGATGCAGTCGTAGTTCTGTACCTCCCCGGCAGGTAAGTCCCCCAAGGCATCCAGGGACTTACCCCTCAAACGGGGGGTCAGGTATCTGGCCCACTGATCCCGGGCCAGATGGTGCTGAAGACAGGTCCGTTCAAATGCCACCAGAAAGGAGTCCAGGTCCCCATCCTTCTCCAGTAGAGGGAAGTCCTCAGCTCGGACTTTGGACGACTTGGTCTCCTGATGGGTTGGTTGCTCTAGCGGAAGCCCCCGCTGGGCCAGGTCCAGTTGGTGCTGGCGCTCCGCAGCTCGCTCTGCACGCTCCGCAGCCTCCCGGCGCTCTGCAGCTTCACGCTCCGCAGCCTCCCGGCGCTCCGCAGCTTCGCGCTCCTCCTCCGCTGCCTTCTCTGATGCTGCCAGGAGGGTTTTGTAGACGGCATCGCCATGAGACTGGAGACTTGCCATAGCCGCTTGTAAAAGGGCTTGTGATCTGGACAGGCTGGGCTGGGTAGGTGGTGGGCAGCCCACTGCGGGACCGTATACTGGGGACTGGCTCCCTGAGGTGCCCGGGCTGGACTCCTCCTCGCCATGAGTAACAATGTCCTCCCCTCCTGCCACACGGACCGTAGCATTAGCCTCCTGCAGGGTCTTGCTCCTGGTGCCGTCTGCCATCTTGGTAACCGACACCGCTGCAACCCTGAGTTTGCACACACCTTGTTATACTTTTAGCCTGACCGTCTAACGTTGGGCTGACCTTAAGACTCCAGCAGTGGAAGTTACCACTGGCAGTCTTTAGTGCCTGGGAGTAGGGGTCCCACAACACTATTATTCTGCAATCCCACCGCTCTGCCACCAATGTGAGGAAAGCCGGCCGGTGGGTGCAGCTCTCTGGCGCCCCCTTACCTCTCAGGTCAGTCAAGGTACTGCACCTAGAGAAAGTAGTGCCAGGAAGCTGCAACCAGCGCAGGGAACACGGTAGTGTGTTATCCCTTCAACGTCACTAAACCGTAACGTCACTACACAGCACAACTCGCTAGCGCCCTCTTAGCCTCAGGTCAGTCAAGGAACTGCACCTAGGATAAGCGGTCGCCAGGGAGACTGTCCTGTAACCTACTGGGTATCGGGGCCCTCTGTAGTGAGGGCGGTATATATATCTTCCTTGGCCGCGCCAGGAATATATATATCTGAACCTCCGACCGTCACTACCAGCCTTCCCCAATCCCCAGTTGGTATGCTGCCACCAGTCCCTATTTTAGATATACGCCCAGTCCGTGAATGGGCCTATATCGGGTCAGGAACCAACCCTGGGTAGCGTTTTTGGCTTGAGCCGAGCTCACACGGACGTGCGTTCGTTATGCAGAATAAAAGGCAGGCCCACAATTACTTGAGGTAATTGATTATAATAATACACTAGATACACGATATACAACTAAATATACACAGGTATAAGGTCAGGCTAAACTATACAACAATGGAATACAACACACAGAATCACCACAGCATATCAGTTACCGGTTTCTTGATTTTCTTGTGACGCAGGGAGAGGATTCTGCGGTCGCAGGCACGGTTCTTTGTTACAGGCTGAGGCCTACCACCGCATGGTCAAACTGCTCCTCCCCTTGGTGGCCTCAGCTGGTGCTCAGATGTTCAGCACCCCACTCTTGGGTCAAGACTGACTTGTCTCTTGTCTGTCCTGCTATCTTACCTGCCCCGTCCCGCCCACTGCTGGTGAGGTCAGCTGGCTCAGTCTCCACCCTCAGGTCTAACTTCGATCAGAAGCCCAAATTCTATGGAACCCAATAACTTCTTCTGGGATGGTCTCATGATACCCCCAGGGGTTCCCATGGATTCGGGCCGCCGTAACCGACCTTTTGATATCAATTATGATACCATACGGTCCTCAGGAATGGCTCCGCGCTATATCTTGGCTTCCAGAGCACGTACAAACGTCTACCGCGGAGGCTTGTGTGCGCAATGGCTCCGGGACGCCGTGATATTTTTTTATTGGCCCATCCCACGCAACATGCGTGTACTATTCATGTTTCTATATCTTATGCCTCCATGCTTGTGACAGACAAAGAAACTAGTCCTATGGGACAAATGGTCAGGTACAGATAGACGAAGCACCCCCCCCTGCTGGCTGTGTTTCCTCTCGAAGTCTTTGAAGCTCCTAGCATTCAAGTGTTAAGTAGGCTTCTTATCTTACAGGAGCCTGGATGGGGGGAAACTATCTAGTTGACGTTTTAACAGAAGGTCCCAAGGGTGGGGGCTGCTGAAGTGTGGCCATCCCTGGATATGATTTATCATTACCAAGATGGCGGCTACAGGTTCATCACAGTACTGAACTACACAAGCACATAAGGACATTTTGCACAGCACCTACAAAAAAGTATCTCTATGGTTAATTTAGTAAAACTGGAATTTATCAGCATGTAAAATAGGAGTGCGCTAACCACTAAGACCAAGATGAGCTTTTGGTGAACTGCCATTTCTTCCATTTTCATTTCGTTGCAATGTGTTGGTCAAGCTATTCACACTAGGTCTCTGTGTAGAATAATATTAGTAAATTAAAGGCCTGCTATTTAAAACCGTGGTTCTCTGTCAGATCACCTATAACAGTGTTCCAAAATCAGCCATTTCTTCCATTTTCATTCCGTTGCAGTGTCGGTGAAGCTATTCACACTAGGTCTCTGTATAGAATAATATTAGTAAATTACAGGTCTGCTATATAAAACCGTATTTTCACTGCATCTAAGACGCAGCGTCTTATAATTCCTGCAAAGTAGAAAAGATTTATAGAAATCTCCTGCCCACTGTGCTTTTTTTTAATCAGCATAAACTGACCTGCGGTGTATGTTTCAAATCCATAACAGGTCAATTTCTCTTGCCGATACGCTGAGTTTTCTGTGCGGATTCTCGCCATAGACTTGCATTACATGCGGAAAATCTGCATGTAAAAATCGCCCCTCGTTTTTACTGCGTTTTCATGGAGGAAACACAGCAAAAACGCATGTGATCCGCACATGACTATGTCAATAAATTTTGTTAAAGCCAAATGCTAGGAAGTATCATAATCAAAGCAGCTTTATATAAAACATGACATAGCAAAAAGAGACAAAAGATGCAGTTTTAAAAACTAGATAAAACCTCAATAAAACCGCATGTAAAAAACGCACACAAAAATTAAATGAAAAAACGCAAGTAACCTAATTTATTTAAGGCTGTTTACACATTCAGTATTTGGTCAGTATTTTAGCTCAGTATGTGTAAGTCAAAACCAGGAGTGGAACAGTCAGAGGAAAAGTATAATAGAAACACGTCACCACTTCTGCATTTATTACCCACTCCTGGTTTTGGCTTACAAATACTGATGTAAAATACTGACCGAATGCTGAACATGTGAACGTGCCTAATACGTAGGTGCAGAAATGGTGCAGAAAATAACCAAAAGCTCATCGTAGGAACGTAGCCTTAAGCCACGGCCCCGCTATCAGTATTTGGTCAGTATTTGGTCAGTATTTTTTCTCAGGAGTGGGAGCCAAAACCAAGAGTGGGTGATAAATGCAGAATTGGTGCACTTGTTTCTATTATACCTTTTCTCTGATTGTTCCTCACCTGGTTTTGGCTACCACTCCTGAGAAAAAATACTGACCAAATACTGATAGTGGTTTCGTGGCCTAAGAGAGTAAAAAGTGAAAAGGAAGCAAAATAGCTTCATAATGATAGCATGTGGTTACAAAAAAATCCCTAACGTAAAAAAGTAATAAAATAGTCAGAAAAATAATCTGAGTCAGAACATAGTGTGAAACACGGCAGAAATGTGGTCTGTAACACTTATAATGACACATAAAGCTCCCAGGTTAGACTCACTGCTTTATAATCCATGCATGATATACTGTATAAATCTATATATATATATATATATATATATATATATACAGTAAGCTAACGTCAATACTGTACTCATGCGATACCTCAGGGTTTTAGAAAATCAGTCTTTGGTTCCTCTTTACAGTTCCCAAAAAATGTGTCATTTCCCATTGTCACACAAATGTTCCAAAATTGTACAGCTTTTTTGGAAGAGTAAATTAACACGAAGTGGTTTTTTACTTTTATTAGTTTTATACATCTCATTTTTTAAGCCAATAGAAAGCGGCTGAGGCATTGAAGTGACCCTAGCCTCCTACTTTCAGTGGATACACAAAATATCTACACCCGCAGCGCCTTCAAAATAGTCCTTTTTTTTCACTTGGGATATTGAAGCCTTGCAAATAGGCAAGTAGTACTGGTGACATTGTAAATTTGCATGCTAGAGTACATTGGTTATATAGATGTCCCTCTGGATCCACGGTAGCCAAGTCCTGTTATTATTACACAAAAAAAAGGTCATCCATCTACCTTTTTAGGTATCATCATCTCCCTAAATAAAATGACTCAAAACTTCCAAATGATAATTTTTTTCCTCGTAGAACAAAAAAGAAACATTGAATCTTTTTATATTTCAGATCCAGAACAAAGTGAAACACTGTGAAGAAGCAGCTAAGGATGCAGGTACATACAATGTTGGCAGCTTGCCGAGAAGCTGTGGTTATTTTACTTTCATATCCTGTGAATGTAAACCCTCAGAATTTCTGCAGAAATCACTGGGCCCAATTTATCAAACTAACCGAAAAAGTGTCCTTGGTGCCTACAGCAACCATCAGAGCTCATTACTATTCTAAAAAGTTCATTTTTTTCTCAATTAAGTACGCTCTGCACCCCATCTTGACTGAAAAAAAACAGAAATGTAGAAATTTTTGCAAATTTATTAAAAAAGAAAAACTGATATATCCCATGGTCATAAGTATACAGACCCTTTGCTCAGACACTCATATTTAAGTCACATGCTGTCCATTTCCTTGTCATCCTCCTTGAGATGGTTCTACTCCTTCATTGTCCAGCTGTGTTTAATTAAACTGATAGGACTTGATTTGGAAAGGCACACACCTGTCTATATAAGACCTCACAGTGCATGTCAGACCAAATGAGAATCATGAGCTCAAAGGAACTGCCCAAGGAACTCAGAGACAGAATTGTGGCAAGGCACAGATCTGGCCAAGGTTACAAAGGAATTTCTGCATTAATCAAGGTTCCTAAGAGCACAGTAATCCTTAAATGGAAGAAGTTTGGGACCACCAGAAGTCTTCCAAGACCTGGCCGTCCAGCCAAACTGAGCAATCATGGGAGAAGAGCCTTGGTGAGAGAGGTAAAGAAGAACCCCAATATCACTGTGGCTGAGCTCCAGAGATGCGGTAGGGAGATAGGAGAAAGTACCACAAAGTCAACTATCACTGCAGCCCTCCACCAAAGTCAACTATCACTGCAGCCCTCCACCAGTTGGGACTTTATGGCAGAGTGGCCCGAGGGACCCTCTCCTCAGTGCAAGACATTTGAAAGCCCTCATAGAGTTTGCTCAAAAACACATGAAGGACTCCCAGACTATGAGAAATAAGACGAAGATAGAACTTTTTGGTGATAATTCTTAGCGGTATGTGTGGAGAAAAACAGGCACTGCTCATCACCTGCCCAATACAATCCCACCAGTGAAACATGGTGGTGGCAGCATCATGCTATGGGGGTGTTTTTCAGCTGCAGGGACAGGGAAACTGGTTGCAATTGAAGGAAAATAAATGCGGCCCAGTACAGAGATATCCTGGATGAAAACCTCTTCCAGAGTGCTCTGGACCTCAGACTTGGTCGAAGATTCACCTTCCAATAAGACAATGACGCTAAGCACACACCTAAAACAACAAAGGATTGGCTTCAGAACAACTCTGTGACCATTATTGACTAGCCCAGCCAGAGCCCTGACCTAAACCCAATTGAGCATCTCTGGAGAGACCTGAAAATGTCTGTCCACCAACGTTCACCATCCAACCTGACGGAACTAGAGAGGATCTCAGGGAAGAATGGCACAGGATCCACAAATCCAGGTGCATCATTCCCAAGAAGACTCATGGCTTTATTAGCTCAAAAGGGTGCTTCTACTCAATACTGCAAAAATTTCTACATTTCTGGGTTTTTTTCAGTCAAGATGGGGTGCAGAGTGTACTTTAATGAGAAAAAAAAATGAACTTTTTAGAATTTACCAAATGGCTGCAATGAAACAAAGAGTGAAAAATGTAGAGGGGTCTGAATACTTTCCTTACCCACTGTATATTGCTTCACAGTCTTTGCTGCTGAAACCTATGACCAAATAGTCCTTTTCAGGGCTACATCTATTCTATTCAATATAAATACTGCTGTTAGCGGTATTTAGTGTAGGGATAGTAGGTGGAGAAGGGATAGTAGTGCATTTCAGGCCTTGCTGCAGAAATGTAAAACCAAAATTCCTTATCAAAGCTACATCTATTCTATTCAATATAAATACTGCTGTTAGCTGTATTTAGTGTAGGGATAACTGCTTGAGAAGGGATAGTAGTGCATTACAGTCCTTTCCGCAGAAACCTAAAACAAAATCTCGTTATCAGGGCTACATCTATTCTATTCAACATAAATACCGGTGTTAGCTGTATTTAGTGTAGGGATAACTGCTGGAGAAGGAATAGTAGTACATTACAGGCCTATTGAAAGGGTTTATAGCCTTACAGTCCTTGCTGAAGAAACCTAAAACCAAAACTTATTTTTAGGCCTACATCTATTCTGTTCTAGTCCCTATTAATACCACTCTTAGCTGCATACCTAATTTAATATGTGCAAGGCGTGCGGTAAGGGCCGGGGAAGTGGACGTGCTGCTGATGGTGCATGCAGAGGCCGAGGCCGTGGGCCAGGTTATCCTGTTCCATGCTGGGGGAGCATGATACCTAGCTTCCTGTCCCACTTTGCAGTCAAGCCAGAACAGTGTGAATTGGTGGTCAGTTGGATAGAAGATAATGCTTCCAGTATGTTTCCCAGCACCACCCTGTCTTCCACACAGTCCAGTCTCACTAGCCAGCCTGGACCACACAATCCTCACCCTGTTCCTCCTTCCTCCCACCATGACGAATCCCAGGAGACAATTGATCCCACACTCAGACACTCAGAGGAGCTCTTTACATTACTATTTATTGATTCTGGCCTCTCGCCATGCACATTTCAAGAGGGACATGAGGAGATGATGTGTAGTGATGCCTAAATATTTGAGCAGCCACGGACAGAAGAAGACAACGGTGGGGAATGGCATTAGTGTCTCAAGAGGTAGATGATGATGGTACACAGTTGCCAACAAGTCATGTTCTTAAGTCAACAAGTCAGGAGGAGGACAAAAGTGCGTAAGTGGAAGACGAGGTGGTGGACGATGAAGTCACTGACCCAACCTGCAGCACCGCAATAGGTAGGCAGAGGCAGTGGGGTTGCCAGAGGGAGAAGGTGGGCAACTGTTCTCTAGAGCACCCACACGTGACAAAATCCCAGGCCAAGGGTTAGGTATTCCCCAATCTGGTGTTTTTTTAGTGTTTTTTTTACCGAAAGTGCGGAAGACAAGAAAACGGTCATTTGCAACCTGTGCCGTACCAAGATCAGCAGGGGCCTGACTACTACCAGCCTGACCACCACCAACATGCTCAGGCACATGTCATCCAAGCACCCGACTAAGTGGGCCTAACACTTGGGTCCACAATCAGTATCTACGGGTGACACCACTGCCTCTTCCCCTGTGCTACGTGCTTGCCATCCCCTGTCCAGGACGCAGGCGCCAATGCCTCCTGCCCTGCATCTGTAATCGGATATTCGCAAACACCATCAGTAACCACATCCCCTTCCTTCTCCCAGCGCAGCGCTCAGCTGTCACTACCCCAAGCCTTGGAACCAAAGCGGAAATACTCAGCCACCCACGTGCCAAAAAACTAAACGGCTACATTTCCATACTTCTTGCCATGCAAATGTTGCCATTTAGGCTTGTGGACACTGAGGCTTTCCGCAACCTCATGGCGGTGGCCGTCCCTCGGTACTAGGCGCCCAGCCACCACTATTTTTCCTGTTGTGTCACCCATTCCCTGACCAATGCAGTTACTGAGAAGGTCCACTTAACCACCAACACATGGACAAGTGCTCGTGGCCAGGGACGCTGCATTTTCCTCACAAATTGGACATTGGGACACTACACGTGCTACCGACACCTAGATTTGCAACATCTAGTTCCATCAAAGTCCCCCCCCCTCCTACACCAGTTCCTGCACCACCTCCACCTCCTTCAAATTGTCATCCATAATCAGTCACAAGCTGGAAGCACTGCAGCACTGCGTCAGTGAAGCTGCAACAGGCTCTGCTGAAACTAATTTTAAATTAGATGACAAACAGCACACCGCCGCAGGGTTGTTGAAAGGTCTAACAGAGTAGACAGATCTGTGGCTTTCGCCACTGAACCTACAACCAGGCATGGTCATGTGTGATAATGGTCTTAACGTGGTGGTGGCCTCAAGTTTGGTAACTTCGCACATGTATCATGCCTGGCCCATGTGCTCAGCTTAGTGGTTCTGAAAACCTACCCAGATTTGCTTGAATCACTTGTGAAGGTATGTCGTTTGTGCATCCATTTCTGCAAGTCACCTACAGCTGCCGCCGGTCTGGCAGTGCTGCTGCAGCAGCGCTTGCAAGTGCCACCTCACCGACTGGTTTGCGACGTGACCATGGGCTGGAAATTAACATTACATATGTTGGGAGGGCTTTGTGAGCAGCAGAGAGTAGTAGTTGAATACCAGCTACAATATGCCCGTCGTTATTCCAGTCACCCTTCGCACATAACAACCGACGAGTGGGCCTGGATGTCTGATATCTGTGAGGTTCTACAAAACTTTGAGGAATCAACAAAGATGGTGAGCGTTGATGATGCCATAAACAGCGTACCTATCCTGCTTCTGTGTCTACTCAAATGCTCGCTGCTCTCAATTAAAGAGGAAGCCTGCGGACCAGGTGGAGATGGAGGAAGAAAGAAGACAGGGTGATACTACCCAGCCCAGCCTCATATTTTCAGTGTGAATTGGGTGATAATGAGGACTCTGAGGAGGATGACCAGGAGATGGTTGTCTCCGCTACAGAGGGTACTACCCACACCAGCTTCATCCCATCTGTTCAGTGTAGATGGGCTTAAGAGGAGGAGAAGGAGGAGAGGGAGGAGGAAAAGAAGGAGATGGATAGTCGTCCTCCTGGTGGGGACAGGGAAGTCTTGCCTGTTGGGAGTCTGGCACACATGGCTGACTTTATACCAACACTGCATATAACGCGATGGTCACGGGAAAGGCAAGGAAAAGTCATGGGAAAGTTCACCCTTCTCGGCCCACGCTACAAGGAGGAATATCCATCTCTCTACGGCAGAGAAGGCTAGTAAAATGGTGCAATACCAGAAGGCCTTAGTTGATCAATTAGTAAAAATAATTCCCATCTGCCAACGCTGGTGGCAGAGGTCATAGTTCTTTGGGCAACCAAGGAGGAGAGATGAGGGAGACACACAACAGGTCCAACAGAGGCAGGAGAAGACTATCAAAGTCTGGAACAGTTTCATTAGACCCTCCCAGCGCCAATGCCCTGATGTGCAGGGTAATCTGAGAAGGAGGGAAAAGGTTTAGAAGATGGGAAAGGAGTACCTAGCCGACCCTACCAGTGTCCTCCGTTATTCCTCTGTGCCGTACAACTATTGGGTATCCAAGCTGGACACGTGGTAGGGAGAGATGCTGGAAAAGGGCTAGTTTAGCATTAGAGGCACATAGGCAGGGTTTATTACCTTAGAGTCCTTGCTGCTGCTGCTAACCTTACATCAAAACTCCTTATCAGGGCTACATCTATTTTATTCCCTATTAATACTGCTGTTAGCTGCATTTAGTGCAAGGATAGGTGCTGGAGAATGGATAGTTTTGCATTAGAGGCCTATAGGCACAGTTTATTGCCTTACAGTCCTTGCTGCTGAAACCTAAAACCAAAAGTCCTTTACAGGGAAACATCTATTCTATTCACTATTAATACTGTTGTTAGCTGCATTTAGTGTAGAGATAGGTGCTAGAGAAGGGATAGTTTTGCATTTAAGGCAATAATTCCTTCCTATATGCCCCTCAGTCCTTGCTGATGCAACCAAAATCCAAAAGTCCTTATCAAGGCTACATCTTTTATTCGTATTAATACTGCTGTTAGCTGCATTCAGTGTAGGGATAGCTGCTGGAGGAGAGATAGTTTTGGATTAGACAAGGAGGACAAGAAAAAGAGTAAACTGTCACGCTGGTGGTTCGTGGACCCACTGCACCACGGGCCAGGCTTACCCTGGAGGGGCATGTTTAAGCGGCTACCAAGTACCACTCCTAGGGCAGTCCCCGGAACTGCGGCAGCTGACCCCAAGGGTCAGAATGGCAGAAACGGACTCAGAGTCCAAGGCAGGACCAAATACAGATGATACTGACCTAGACATTGGTTCAGATAGGACTGTCTCTGGAACCAGTACTGGTAGCGTGGAATTTAGGCAAAGGTACAGCCAGAGTGGTTTCAGGATTTGGGTACTGCAGGTGTGGTTTCCGGCTCTCTTACCACTGGAGCGGTTTTAGGTTCAGGTACCACCAGAGTAGTTTCAGGTTCACTCACCGCCAGGGAGGTATCAGATCAGGTTCAGATACCATCAGAGCAGTTTCAGGTTCAGGTACCGCTGGAGCAGTTTCAGGTTTAGGTACCGCCGGAAAGGTTTCGGGTTCACGTACCAGAGCGGTTTCAGGATTGTCTCAGACAAGACAGATACTGGAAAGCAGAACTAGTACTGGTACAGGTTTAACTGGACTGGTACAGGGACCTGATAACAAGCTTGCAGATTGACTAACTACAATTGTTGCTCAGGCACCTCCCAACAGGTGGAGATACCTTAAGTATTATGTGCCTCCCCGCTATTGGCTGGGAACACATTAGGAGTGTGCACTCTGTCTCTTTAAGAGACAGGAAGTGCGCACATGCCCTAAGCATTTTGCCAAGGAACCTGTGTGGCGGGCGCAGACCCTGGAACACAGGAGGCAAAGCAGGAGACGCAGCAGTGCGGCCTGGGCGCTGAGTATGTCAGCGTCCCTGCTGCATGGGAGGAGCAGAAGAATGCAGGGATGCTGGTGTTGCAAAAACCATGAACCATATGGTGGATGGGAATACACCAGAAAAAAATGAACATATGATTTGGCTTTATGTTTCTCCTCCCCCTCCCTCTCCTCCTCTTCTGCCCATCCACGCTAAAAAGACTGGATGAATCTGGTGTGGGTAGTACCCTCTGTAGCACTGGCAACCATCTCCTGTTTCTCCTCCTTCTCAGCCTCCTCCTCATTATCACCCAGTCCATGCTGAGAAGATGAGATGAGGCTAGGCTGGGTAGTATCACCCTGTGTACTTTCTTCCTCCATTTCCACCTGGTCCACATGAAAAGCTTCCTCTAATTGTGAAGCCTTCTGGTGGCTACTGATGGTTTAAATGAAGACTCTGCAAAATCTCACAACTTTTTTCAGACTTTATTTACAAAAGCTCTTAAAATAAAGATCCTCTGTTTCCAAACATTTTGTATTTTATGCATTAAAAAGGGTCACATTGTTACAATGCTGTAACTCTGAAACAAAGAAAAAACAACAACCTAGGTGTAAATAATACTGACACCATAGTATTGTATTTCATACAGGTCAAATGTGTGGTTAAAAAACACACATCAACCCTTTGATGGGAGATCTGAATTTACCATCAATTCCCTGGAGACAAACCAAATCCTATGTATCTGCAAATCATCACTGAGAGGGCTAAAAAAGTAGTAGTGCAGATTGATGGTGATAATATAAAAAAAAATTGCAAAAGATAGAAAAGCATTGACAAGAGCTGCGTTACGACACATAAAACATAAATAATGACAGTCTCTCGTCCGGAGGGCACAGGGCCGGACTGGCCATCTGGCAATTCTGGCAAATGCCAGAAGGGCCTGTCTGGATGTGGGCCACCTTGTCTGCTACATTGTTATGAGAATCTTGCAACCTGCCGGAGGCCAGCACCAAGGAGGAGACATCGGCGGTGCAATGACTTCACTGCATTGCGCCGCCAGCATCCACTGTGAGAATGGATAGAAGAGACAGACGCTGTGGAGGATGAGGTGTCTGGATTATGTGAGTATAGGGATTTTTTTATTTTTGGGGGGCTGTGGGAGACCATCACACTATATAGGGCGCTATGAGTTGGACCATATTAGTATTATTGTTATTTATTATTATAGCGCCATTTATTAAATGGCGCTTTACATGTGAAAAGGTGTATGCATAATAAAAAAAAAGTACAATAATCTTAAATAATAAAAGTCACCGACTGGTACAAGAGAAGAGAGGACCCTACCCGCGAGGGCTCACAGTCTACAAGGGATGGGTGAGGATACAGTAGAAGAGGGTAGAGCTGTTCGTTCAGCGGTATAGTGGAGCGAGGGTTAGTGCAGGTTGTAGGCTTGTCAGAAAAGGTGGGTCTTCAGGTTCCTTTTGAGGTTTTCCACAATAGACGAGAGTATGATATGTTGGGGTAGAGAGTTCCAGAGTAGGGGAGATGCGCGGGAGAAATCTTGTATGTGATTGTGGGAAGTGGAAATAAGAGGGAAGTAGAGAAGGAGATCTTGTGAGGATCGGAGGTTGCGTGCAGGTAAGTACCAGGAGACTAGGTTACAGATGTATGGAGGAGACAGGTTATGGATGGCTTTGTATGCCAAGGTTAGGGTTTTGAACTGGAGTCTCTGGGCAATGGGGAGCCAGTGAAGGGATTGACAAAGGAGAGGTGGGGGAATAGCGGGGGGACAGGTGGATTCATTGGGCAGCACAGTTTAGGATAGATTGGAGGGGTACGAGAGTGTTAGAAGGGAGGCCACAGAGCAGGAGATTGCAGTAGTCGAGGCGGGAGATGATGAGGGCATGCACTAGTGTTTTTACAGATTCTTGATTAAGGAATGTGTGGATCTGGGAAATATTTTTGAGTTACAGTCGGCAGGAAGTGGAAAGGACTTGGATATGTGGTGTGAAGGAGAGATCAGAGTCCAGGATTACCCCGAGGCAGCGAGCTCACAGGACTGGGGAGAGTGAGCAGCCATTGACTTTGATGGATAGGTCTGTTGGGGGGGTTGAGTGAGATGGGGCAAAATGTTGAATTCTGTTTTATCCATGTTAAGTTTTAGAAATCTAGCAGAGAAGAATGATAAAATAGTGGACAGACATTGTGGGATAAGTTTTAGAAATCTAGCAGAGAAGAAACATGAAATAGCAGACAGAAATTGTGGAATTCTGGTTAGTAAGGAGGTGATATCAGGTCCAGAGGGGTAGATCTGTGTGTCATCAGCATAGAGGTGATACTGAAAGCCGTGACACTCTATGAGATGTCCCAGGCCAATGATGGTACACCCAACAGCCCCCCATATAGTATGATGGTTCACCTCATAGCCCCCTATATAGTATGATTGGACCATAGTAGCATAGTATATAAGGGGCTGTGGGATGGACCACCATACTACATAGTGTACTGTTGGGGGGACCATCATACTACATAGGTGGCTCTTGGGAGGACCATCATACTTTATGGGGGACTGTGAGGTGAACCGTCATAATATATAGGGGGCTATGAGAGGGCCCATCATATTATATGGGGGAGCTGTTGGGGATACCATCATACTATATAGGGGCTGTGAGGTGTTCCATAATAATATATAAGGAGCTGTGGGGTATACCATCGTACTATATGGGGAGGGTGTTGAGGGGACCATCATACTATATGGGGGGCTGTGAGGTGGACCATCATATATATAGGGGGCTGTGATGTGGACCATCATACTATATAGGGGACTGTGGGGGGGCCGTCATACTGTATTGGGGCTATGGGGATCTTCATAGTGTATGGGGGATCTATCATACTGTGCGGGGTGGCTGTGGGGTGACTATCTTACTGTGTAGGGTAATTGTGGTGGACATCATACTGTGTGGGGTGACTGTGGTGGACAATATTCTGTGTGGAGGTCTATGGGGAACATTGTACTATGCTGGGTGCTGTGGTGATCATCATACTATATGGGATGGTTATGGGGGACATCATATTGTATGGGGGTTATGGGGTCCTCATACTGTACAGGGGGCTTTGGTGGACATTACACTTTATATAGGGGCCTGTGGTGGACATCATACTGTGTGGGGGTCTGTGGTGCCTTTCTTACTATATACAGGTGGTTGTGGTGGATACCATTCTGTATGGGAGGCTGTGGTGACAATCTTGATTTCCTCCAGGCAGGATAATATTAGTAATATATCTCTATCTGGTGCTCAGGGGCGGGGACAGCATTGGCCTGTGTGAGTTCAAATACCAGGGCTGAATTTCAGTCCCAGTCCGGCCCTGGTCACCACTCAATACTTAGTGATCAGCATTTAATCAATGCTGAGCTGGCTGTCAGTCAGTGCTGGGGTGTGCTTGCAGCTGCTGATCACTAAGTATTGAGCTAATAGAAGCTGTACCTCTATGACTAAAAGCCCGAGGCAGCCGGGAGGAATAAAATGAATTTCCTCTCGGCAGCCGGGCTTTCAGTGCGGTGGCCGCACAGCCTCAGAACGCTATAAACATGCATGTTAACCTCATATCTGCAGGTTAATAGTGTTTTTTGATAACACAGATTGCCTTTGAGACCAGGAACAAAAAATCCTAAATATTTGGAAACAATCGTATGAAACACAATAGGAATTATTAGATGCAACGTTAATATACAACACTGTGATCTTAGTGTTACGCAACATATATTATAAAAATTGCTTACGCTATATAACGTGAAAAATTGTAGAGAAAAATTTACCTGGGAGAATAAGCACATGAGACTTTTACATGGGGACCCTAGAATTAGTAGAAGGATCACTAATTTTAAAATGATGCCATTTCCTAATAATTTGGGAGCATTTTTATTTATAAAAGATCTGAAAAAATAATTCACAATAACTTATTCATGCCCCCCACCAGGGGGCATCATAACTCACTTTTCTAACACTGAACTTTTGTAATGATGAATCCCTTTTCGTGGCTTCTTCTATATCTCTGATGTTTTATGTATCACCCTTTGTGCTATTAATTGTACTATTCAGTTGTGAAATGTGATATTGCTGTGAATCAGGTTCCCATATTCTAGATCTTTGGATAGGCTGATAAATGCACTGAAATTCAATGTATTTTTTTTTACAAACTTGCATGGTATTTTCTAGACCAATTATACAAGCAAAATATTACTTTACTTGAAAAGGCTCGACTAGAATGGGAGACGGAGCATGTTAACACCTGTGAGGTACGTGCTCTCCATTGTACACTACTATTGTGCCTGGATTATCATGCATGTGTCATACATCAATTATGTATTGTGGATTTCAGGCATTTGAACAACAGGAGAAAGACCGGATCAGTATAATGCGCAGCTCCCTCTGGGTTCATTCCAACCAGTTTTCCATGCAATGTGTGAAGGATGACGAGGTAACAGTGGCACAATGTTCTTACAGCCCACAGTCTCAGGCGGCTCATATAAAAGCAGCAACTGTTCTCCAGGGAGCAGCTCCAATCCAATCTTTCTAAGGAATGTAATTCATTCCGCTAGAGAAGGTTGTGAGCCGATCAAAAATTCTAGGATTGCTTCTTGGTTAATAAAAGTGATCAAACCAGATATTTAAAGGGGTTGTCCAGAATTAGAAAAACATCTTCAGAAACAGCGCCACCCCTGATCGTTTGTTTGGTATTGCAGCTCAGCTATACTCACATCGATAGCTGATGTTTCTGAAAGAAAGCAGCCATGTTTTTCTAATTTAAAGAGAATCTACCAGCAGGTTTTTGCTATGTAATCTGACAGCAGCATGATGAGGAGACAGAGACCCTGATTCCAGCAAGGTATCACTTAGTGTACTGGGTGTAGCAGTAATGATACTCACAGTTTTCTCTGCTGCAGATCTAGCAGAGCTCAGTTGGTGAGCTCTGTATAACCCCCCTTCCCCTGCCACACACACCACAGCTTTCTGTGTACATAGTATAGTGACAGCTGATTATCAGTGCTGGGGGCGTGGTTGGACTAGGATGCAGGAGGTCAGTTGTCCTATTGTGATAATCTCCTGCTGGTAAAATACTAATTGTACTGAAACCGCAAAACACAGCCCAGTAAGTGACATCACTTTAATCAGGGTCTCTTCCATTACTTCATAGTACTTTTATATTTCATAACAAAAACCTGCTGACAGATTTCCTTTAAAGGGAACCTGTCAAGTTGATGCATGCTGCCCAATCCACGTGCAGCATTGATCAGGCACTGGCTGTATTTCCTCGGTCGTTGTTTTTTTGACCCACCTGTCTGACTAGTCTCAGTCCCCAGCGATTATTAAAGTATGTTACGCCGCAGCATTTCAAAGTCAAATATACATGACTGAGATGATACAGCCAGCGTCTGATACATGCTGCCCCCTTTTTGCTGAATAATATTTACAGCATGTTAATTTGATATACTATAAATGTCTGCCTGACCATAGGGCTTACATAAGTTGATTAGCCGACTCACCGCAATGTATACAGATATATTAAATCATGGCAGAAAAAAAATAAAATGATCAAAGCAGACTCCATAGAAACCATCTGTATCCTGCATATGTGCAGGAATAAAGTGATGACCGGCCTATACAATCCTCAATTTTAATTAAGATGCCTCTACCTTCTATCCCATACATTCCTTCAAAGAAGAATGAGGTTATGGTGCATTTAACTAACAGCTGAACGTTCTGATCTTCACAGTCCATTGACTCACTGCTGTCATTGCAGATGCTGGAAGTTGTCAGACAGAGCCTGGAACAATGTGATGTGGAAGCAGAACTGAATTTCTTTATTCAAGACAAAACCACAGGGCGGATCCCACCTGGTAATAATATTAACCATCACTGATATGGCGCCAACATATTCCATAGCATAGTAAACATACAAAATTAGCAGTAGAGTTGGAGAAGGCCTGCCAGAGAACAGAAATACTGCAACCTGAGTTCAAAGCCCACTGAACGTGCTGTATCATATACAATCATGGTCAATCATGAAATTGTTCCAGAAAATGAAATTTATTCCTCCTGGTAGTGTTCCAGTTTCAGTTATAGGGTTGGCGCCAGCACAGGTTCAGTCACCGCTCTGTGTATAGTGAGCAGCCGCTGTAACCTCGCCCCTGGCACTAACTGCCAGCCGGCCCTAATGCAGAGCTGCTGTCAGTCAGTGCCGGGGGCGTAGCTACAGCTGCCGTTCTCTATACACAGAGCGGTGACTGAAGCTAAGCTGAAAACGAACGCTACTGGGGAGAATAAAGTTAATTATCTCCCGGCAGCAAGGGTCTAGGTGCCCGTGCCGGGCAGGTTCAGAACACTATTAACCTGCAGATTAACCCCATAACTGCAGGTTATTAGCATTTTTTCACGTGACAGGTTCCCTTTAATTTCTTCATCCAATCCAACACAGACTCGATGATGTTAAGATCAGGGGCTCTGTGGGGCCATATCATCACTTCCATGACTCTCTGTTCTTCCTTACGCTGGAGATACTGTAGTTCTTAATGGCAGTGGCTGTATGTTTGGGGTCGTTGTCCTGCTGCAGAATAAGTTTGGATCCAATTAGACACCTCTCCGACAATAATATATGATGGATAAGTATCTGTTTGTATTTCTCAGCATTGAGGACATCAAGAAATGGACAACCCTGAAGACTGTAGATGAAGTAGGCCAAGGAAACTTAGACAAAAGATGAAAGACACATCAGCTCAGAACTGTCAGTGACCAGTATGAACCAGCGATACCCATATACTAATTTGGAGAAGTCTGACCAGATGTGGTCTTCATAAAACAATTATTGTAAAAAACCTTCCTTTCGATATGGCAACAATGCCAAATGACTCAACTATGCACGAAAACATAGGAACTGGTGCTGATGAGTCAAACTGTAAAATATTCGACTGTAGCAGAGGCAGTTTGTTTTCCAAAGGACAGGAGAGCAGTACTATAATTAGTGTCTGTAAGCAACAGTGAAGCATGGTAGAGGGTCCTTGCGAGTGTGAGACTGCATTTCAGCAAATGGCGTTCGGGAATTGGTCAAGATTGATGGTGTCCTCACTTCTGAGAAATACTGGCATATTCTTATCTTTCATTTAATACCATCAGGAAGGTATCTGATTGGCTCCATATTTATTCTGCAGCAGGACAACAACCCCAAACATCTAGCCAATATTTTTATTAAGAACTATCTTCAGCATATAGAAGAACAACGAGTCTTGGAAGTGATGATATGGCCCAGACAGTGCCCTGATTTCAAGATCATTGAGTCTGTGTGAAATTATAGAATGAGACAAAAGGATGTGCACAAGCCTACATCCACAGATCTGTGGTTATGTCTTTAAGATGTTTGGAACAACCTCCCTGCCGAGTTCCTTCAAAAACTATTTGTAAATGTACCTAGAAGGGTTGATGCTCTTTTGAAAGCAAAGGGCGGTCAGACCAAATATTGATTTGATTTGAATTTCTCTTTCATTCATTCATTTTGTTTATTGATAAAAAATAAACTATTATCTCTGTTCAACCTCCTAGCAGAAACCCCTTAACTTTACATGACAACCATTTTGAAAACTTTGTAGAAGTCAGTAATAAAACTCCAACATGCAAACTAGACAGCACACCACTTAAAATTTAGAGAAGCTAAATATCTAGTGGTGATATGAAATAGAATGATTACTTTCAATTTATTGTTCTCGTTGTTTTATGCTGTTTAGCTAATCTCCATTAGGGTGCTTTCACATTGCGTTCCAGCACCAGTTCAGTGGCCCCGTCGGGGCTTACGTCTGAACCTCCACAAAACAGAATTCAGATGTATGCGCCATCGGGGCCATAGAGTATCATGGTGTTGGCAGAGTGGCCATGTGCTCTGCCGTACATCATTTTCAGACATATATGCCTACTGGAGGCGTACACCCAGACGCAGTCTACTACGTCTGAGTTTCCGCCTCCAGTAGATGTACACACCCGAAAATGATGCATGGCAGAGCACTCGTCCGTTCTGCCAACACCATAATAGTCTATGGTCCCGTCGGCGCATACATCTGAATCCAGTTTTGCGGGGGATTCAGATGTAAGCTCCGACAGGACCACCGAACAGGTGCCGGAATGCAATGTGAAAGCACCCTTAGGCTGTGTGCCCACTATGCATTTTTTAAGCGTTTCCGCTGCGGCAAAAACGCTGCAGAAACGCTTAAAAAACGCATGGTAGAAGGTCTGCCATGTTCCCCAATGATAATCCGCATGTGCTGTGCACATGCTGCGGAAATTTCCGCTGCTGGTTATCATTGCGGAAAAAAACGCAACACTACCAATTATTTTGCGGAAGCGATGCGTTTTCGCCGCCATTGACTTGCATTGGAACGCATGGAATCCGCATCACTGGATCTGTACATGCGGAATCCAAACATTTCAATGTGCGGATGGTATCCGGGTGTGGAGGAGAGGAGACTCTCCTCCGGACCCGGGTACCATAGAACCTGTAAAAAAAAGAATAAAATAAAAAATAAATATTATACTTACCTTCTGATGGCCCCCAGTGCGCTTGTCCTCCCTTGCCGGCAGCTCGCGGTGGACTGAAGGACCTGCGCTGACGTCATAGTCATGTGACGGCAGGTCCTTCAGTGTAGTGTACCGCTGCCGACAGCCAGGACGGAGCGAAGCAAGACTGCGGGGGCCATCGGAAGGTAAGTATAGATTTATTTATTTATTTTTTGACATTCTTTGTGGTCACACTATATAAATCCATGCCGTTTGAATGGATTTATATAGTGTGACCAAGTTGTCAATCACTTTCCAAGTGATGCTAAAATCGCTTGTCAACCCGCATGCTGAAATGCATGTGAAGAACGCTTCACATCCGCATGTCCATGGCAGTAAAAACGCAAGTACAATCCGCATGTACAATCCGCATGTGTTTTTTTCTGCCAGGGAGATGCAGAAACGCTCAGGAAAAATCCGGAGCATTTCTGCGTCGTGGGCACATAGCCTTAGGGTAGAGCTGTGATCTGTGCCTGCAGTTTAGGTACAGTGTGTACAGCTAGTCTGAGATAGGCTGAGACACAATTCTTTTCTGCTTATCCTCTGTGCCCCTGTCTATAAAGACAGTGATAAAAAGAAGCTTATCAGGCATAAGGCTTATCAGGAAAAAGCCACTCACATACTGAAGCATACAGATACTTTAGCTTGACAGATGATGTTATCTTTAAAAGGGTTGTCCACTACTTGACTGAGCAGCAGAAAAAAAACAAAAGCACTATACTTACCTCCTAGACTGCCACTGTTCCCCGATCTCCACACTGGGTCACACAGCAATCAAGAGACCACTGCAGTCAATCAGCAGCTGCATTCTTTACTATTCTATCAGCAAGTAAGCCGTAATAAGGGAGAGCCAGGAGAGTTAAATTAATTACAGTTATTAAAGGTTGTCTGTCATCCCCAAAGTCCAAACTAAACTGCTTAAACATTCATGTTTATGTTCGGTGCACCAAGCCATAGGCAGCACCAAGGATGCAATGAAGACCCCTCATTTGCATATTGAATAAAACTTAGTAGATGTTTCTCCCCTATATAAATGTTTACGCAGTTTAATTTGCACTTTGGGGGTGACAGATTCCCTTTAAGTTTAGATGAGACATGTCCTAGAGGAGCCCTAACTACACCAGCCATTGGAAGGTATAAAAAGCAAATCATGTCATTATTCATAATTCACATTTTAAAAAGGGGTTGACCACTTCATCTTTTATTTTAACAGATGTGTTGGGGACATGATTTTGCGGCACTTGTTCAGCTGCGTTTTGCAGTACCAGCAAAGTCTATGAGATTCCAGAAATCTCATGCATACATCATGGGTTTCTTTTGTTCAGGATTTTGTACCTTGCATGTTTTTTTGCAAAATAGAGCATATCACTTCTTTCAGCGTTTTTTCAGCGTTTTTCATCCATTGGAAGTAATGGGTAGTGAAAAAACGCTGAAAAAACACCTAGTGTGAACATAGCTATCAGGTTTTGCTGTTTTTAGTGAAAATAAGCAAGTACAGCAGTATGTGAAACTCATTTATTTTTGTGATTTTACCATCTTGTCTTGGTTACTGAGATGGTAGTTTGCATTAGTATAGTGTATTTAAATTAGTGATTCGTACAATGTAAACATTGGATGAGCTACCTGTGAGATTGAACAATACCCATTGCCTAGGCAGGTGTGAAATTGAACAATGCCCTGAGCAGACCATAGTGTAAAAAAGTAAATAGTGTCATACAAACTCAATGCACTGCCAGTGTCTTAGGTAAACTATTCCTAAAGAATTCACCTTCCCCACTGTACATTTGTAATTCTGGTTAATATGGTTTCACATGTGTCTTGCATTGGTGACCTGTGTGCATGCTTCTGTGGTGGAAGCAAAGCTGAACTTTGGCTATGTTCACACATCATGTTTTTTTCCTTGTTTTTTGTGCCTAAACCAGAATGAGTTTTTTTTCACTGAACTTTATGTACATGCATAACTGAGCTAAAAGGAGAGTGAGAAAAACGCTGAAAACAAAACGCACCAAAAAAAGCAAGAAAACAGCACCAAAAATCCTGAACAACCTCTTGGCAAGAGATCAGGTTTTGCTGCAGAAAATGAATGCTGAAAAAAACATGATGTGTGAACATAGCCTAATAGTTGCAGGGGTTGCAATCACACCCAGGCCCTGAAGCCTGGGGGGCCCAAAAGGTTCCTTTGGCCCATATGAAAAGACCAATACTAATAAAGATCTGTGATAATTTTGGGGCCCCATTGGAGGTTTTGCATTGGGGCCCATGAGCTTCAAGTTACACCAATGGAAAGCTGCTTTTCAATTGGAGGAGGCTGATGGACTGGTCTAGTCATTAGAGTTGTTGCGAATCAATTCGCATGACCCAGTCGACTGGCTGCATCAGTGATGTTTGGCCCCTGGATAGGAGCTGTGAGAACCTTCTCTTGCCCAATGTCATCCATGGCTCTTTTTGATGCACCTGTGACATTACGCCAGGGTAGCTAATCGAAAGAAGAGCCGGGGATACGTAGAGGTAAGAGGCGGGTTCTCAGGGCTCCTATCCAGCGAATACAGATTAATTACATAGCCAATGGACCGTTTTGTGACAATCGATACACACCATCTATACTGGTTATATGCCTTTTCCTCACCAGCCATTTTGAAAATATAAGAGCTGTAAAGTCCAGAGGATGGTTTAGTAATAAGAGCAGGAGGAATTCCTGTAATATTTAGTAAGTGCCACAAAATAATATCCCCATTACATCGGTTAAAATAAAGTGGTCAACCCCTATATATTTTATTATGAAATAACACTTTTTACTCTGATATTAATTTATGAACAAACACAAGGAAGAAAATATAAACTACATTGAATTATGGGTACAGCATTCTACAATTTGACAGATATTAGTGTAATTGAAGACTTTTAAAGTGGACACTTTTTGCTCCTGAAAATAAAAAGGTCACAGCATTTGTTCAGCGCTGCGGCTCCCTTACAGTATTTCCTTGCGCAGTTTTCTTGCCTATCCGCTGTATAGGGGGCCGTAAAGCAGCCACAAGTATTGGCCTCCCCAACCTCTCCTCCTCTAGCACACTCCTGATCAATAAAGGAAGAGAGGTAACACAAGATAACCACAGCCTTGATCTAAACATGGCCATACACATGGAATAACTGGGGGCTGAAAGATTACTTGGCCAACAACTACCATTCCCAATTTTCCCATACACATGAATTTTTGGCTCAACCAAGCGTTCATGTCTGTTTCATTGGAGAGAGGAGAAAGTCCTGGTGGTGACTCCTGTCTGAGAATAAAAGGATTGGATGTTTATATTCATTGTCTGCCAATGTAAACATTGAGCCTAGTGATTGGCTGCAGCGGTCACATGAGCTGTAGTCATGACATCACCAGTGGAGAGATATCGTTGAACTTCGGTATGGTGAATACTGGCCTTCTGTTATTTTCTATGTACTGTGTATGTAATCCCAGACTGAACTTGTCACCAGGTCAAAGGGGGCTAGTTTTTGCTCTTATTTTATTCCTGCTGTTACCCTAAACCTAAACATTATTGGCCATGCTAAATAAAAAAGGCTCATATTTCTTGAATCGTATGACGGATTAAATAAAACAAAATGGCTTACTAAGGCGAGCAGCAGGAATAAAATAGGAGCAACTGTGACAGGTTGTCTTTAATATTTAAAATAGAAAATTGTTGTATTTTCGCAAAACCCATCTTTCCTGTATTGTCTGTCTCCAGGTCCTGTGTTATATGAGAGTTATAGTAGTGAGATTATCCCAGGAAATGGTAATGGAATTAACCCACATACCAACAGCAATAAAATGATAAAAAGGTAAGATTATTATTTTTATTAGAGTATTATTAAACTTTAAGTTTATAGCTTACACTGAGTTATAAAATGCCCTAACCCCTTAAAGGAAATGTATCAGTAAGATCAACCCTCAAAATCACATATATGGGCATATAGGTCTTTGAAAGCTAAATCCATCAAAACCTTTATATTTCTAGATCTGTTGCTGTATTCATCCATATCAGCGTTTCAATTCATATGCAAATGAGGCCTTAAGTGCTCTGGGCGTGACAGTGCTTCTTAAACCTCTGTTTCATGAAGATGTTTCCCCACATAGCACCAGCCTCTTTAGCTTGATTAATTGCTCCCTGTCTGTGTGATATTAGGAGCCAGGCAAGAAATTAAGGCAGTGAGCTATCAATCAAACCAAAGAGGCAGGGAAACAACCTGTAGGAGCAGAAGCTCAGGAAGTGCTCTGTCATGCCCAAAGCTCTTACTGACAGATTCCTTTTAAGGATGAAGTCTGGTTTAGTACTCAATTATGCAACATTTTGCCAGTATAATTAAATATCAAATTTACATATTTTTTTAATGACGCGCCCCCAGGGCCGTGGGAGTACTCGGCAGCCGGGCCTATGGATGCCAGTCTGGGGAATATCACGGTGGCTGGCCCGGTCCGTGACCCTGGGCGGTCAGTGCAAAAGGGGGGATATTTTTATATGGGGTTTTTGGGATTGTTCGTGACGCCACCTGTGGAATGCGGCAAAAGGGGGTGCCGCCGCTGCGGAGCAGTCCTCTAGAGCTGGTGTTACGGCTGCAGGGATGGTGTGGCTCTCCACAGGTAGAGCTTGCTCCAGGGCAGTGTAAGGCGGTGAAGGTTGCGCTGGGCGTCGTAGTGCAGGGAGGGAAAGATGGCGCAGATAAAGAATGGACAGAGGCAGTGCGGTGCAGTCATCCGAGTTTTTACTCACAGTTCTTATGACAGTTCCACTGGTGCACTGTACAGTTGTCGGCCTCCCACGTCGCGCTGCGTTCACCAGGCAGGGGTTCAGCACTTCCTCAGGTATATTAGGAGTACCTGACAGAACCCCACTTTCTTGTGTTCCTAGCTAGACCGTCTTCACGCTGGGTCTTTCTCCCTCCTGCCCTGCGCTTCCCACTCTCAATCCCGCTCGGGTGCTCTGAAGTCCCTCCTGTCCGTCGGAGTTCACAGACCTGCTTGACCCTCACGGGGATTAGAATGAGGCTTCGGCAACTGACTATATAAGCCAGAAGCCTCCGATTTTCGCAGCCGAGACCTGGAGTAACACGGCTGGACCAGGGGCCGGTCCCCATCTTGCGGCATACGATCCCTCTGTCTTCTGACAGATGCGGGGCGTACGGGTGCCGTCCTGCACTCGCCGTACCCCCTAGGATCCTTTCTTAGAACGGAGCCTACTCCTCTGCTCCCCACCTGGGCCTCTAGGACTGGGCCCTACTTGTGGAGCACAGCTCCTAAAGAGCCTCTGCTCCCTGACTGTCCTTCTGAACTGTTCTTCTGAACTCAACTGTTCTGCCACCCTAAGATGGCTTCCCATTATATATCTCCTACCATGGTGCTCCACTAAACTGCTTCCTCCACCCACACCCACTACTGGTTCCCCCTACCTTTGGTTCCCCCCACTCCAGCTAGGGTCAGGGCTCAGCAGGAAACACATTGCATCTTGCCCCTCCAGCCGGCCTGGAGCAGTGTAGTGTTGAATGTGGGTGTTAGGGTTCCGGGCAGCACTCCCTCCTTACCTGAGAGAAGGCGACACCACACCTCTGGGTGAGGTGCAGTACCTCTGTGGCGACTGAACCCTCAGGGGCGCCACATTAATGTTTTTATACTTTTGCACCATTTTAAAACTATTTTGAGAATAATTAGTTTTTTGCTTTGTTTCATTCAAAGACCCATAACATCTTTAATTTTTTGGGTGGACGCTAGTTTTTTGCCAAATATCTTGTTGTTCTCATTGGTGACTATTCAATAACTTTTTTTATACAGTATTTTTTAGAGAAGGAATGAAAAAAAACTATTTTTGCATTGGATATTCTAATTCTCTACAGTTTTTACTTTTTGGGATAACAAATGCAATTATTTTGCAGTATCTTTTTTTATGCTAACTATTTTGCATACAAACAGCACATGGATATTTAAAGGGAACCTGACAGCTGATATATGCTGCTAGGTCCATGGTAGTATGTGTCAGACGCTGGCAGCATGATTTCAGCCATATATGTTTAACTCTGAATTGCTGCTGCGTTTCAGAAAAAAAGATCGTTTAATGGTCACTGGGACCAAGCCGCATGGGAGATTAGTTGGATAGGTGGGTCCCTAACAGCTTCTCCCTGCCCACTGCCCCAGAGTGACAGGTCTCTCCCTACATCTGTGTGTAAGAGGTGTGGACAATAACTTGTGACAATGTGTCTTTTACATAATGTATATTGTGATATATATATCTATAGAGTGTGATAAGTATTGATAGTATAATGTAATCCATAGTGTATATCAGTGCTATAGGTAATGTTGGTAATAAATAATATAAGATGTGATAATGTAAGGTATTATAATAATGTATAGTGATGTAATGCATGATACAGATAGGTGTTGTAGTGTTTGCATAGAATGTAGGTGAAATGTTACATATACCCAGCTACAGACTGCAGGGTCAGAGAGAGAGTTCATGTTGGGACTAGCCCACAATGGGAGGGCTTAGTGATAGGGAAAGGACTATGTTTCCTGGTTAGAGTCAGATAGAAGTTAGAGTCTGAAAAAGTAACAAGTGTGCAGTGCTACCAAGGGGTGATACACAGCTTAAAGAGATGTACGGACAGGGATAGTGAGATCCTGATGAGAATTACTGACAAGACGGAGTGGCCTTCCACCTTAAAGAAGTCCTTGGATAGGATGACGTGCCACGAGAAAGCTTGCTAGGGCTGTAGGTAACAGACCTGAAGAGGACTGAGAGCATGGGACTAGTGGAGGTCCCGAGCGGTAGATCCAGGGTGTCCATAGTAATGAGACATGGAACCGCTGAGCGAGTAGAAACTCGCTGATCAGGACTGTGGCCTAGGAGCTAGGTTGTGGCGAGGTAGGGCGAAACAGTGCGTCAATGGCCCTGGAGTAGACTACAGTGGAAGGAAACGATGTGTGTGAAAATGCTTTTCATTGTGAAGGAACCGAAGACTGTGTACCCACTATCCCTTGCACATAACCCTTATCAACTTCAGTAAAGTCCTCATGTTTAAAAGGAAGTTTGCTTTATTGTTTTGTGGAATTCGTGGTTCTGGTCAGCCAACACCATCAGCTAAAGGCGGCCTGCACAGGCGGAAAGCCCTCACTTTACCAACACCCCGCCAGGACCTATCTTTTTCAGTAAAATGCTAGGGAGTTATGAAGCAGCAGCTCGGCCATGGCTACTGATCTTTACTTTACATGTGTATAGACAGAGACCTATCACTCAAGGAGAGCAGGTGTGGAGAAGCTGCCGGGGACCTACCTCTCCTACGTGCGATAGTGTTTCATCGCACGTGCGCGCTTGCGGCCAATGAAAGCAGAGAAGATAGGGAAAGTGCGTGCTGGATACTGGGCTGTGACGTGCAGTGAAACACCATCCACAGCCCAGTCAATCAGGGGGAGTGCATGCAACTGGGTCACGCCTCGGTGATGCAAGGGAGTCCGGAAGTTGACGTGACATCAGCGGATGTCAGAGGCAGCTGCAGCCAGGGGTCACGTGATGCGGAGTGAGCGAGCAGCGATAGCGACGCTCACAGGCACATATGGCAGCAGAAGGTATTTATAAAAATACTTATTTACAAGGTTTAAATCGATGGGCGCATTATACATTGTAGTGGACCACCTCTTTAAATATGACTGTTTTGAGGTGGAATTAATCTTCAAGTTAATTATGACTTTATGGCCTCAATTCAATACAGCAATACTGAAGCCTAAGGGTATGTGCACATGACATGCTTTTCAGACGAGTCTGCTCCAAAATCCGCCTGAAAAAGGGCCCAGAAAACGCTCAGAGAAATGAACATTTGCATTTCTGTGTAAAAACTACTTGCTGTTCATATGTTCAGTCTTTTGAGCGTCTCTTAACCGCTTCAACTTTCCAAATACACCAACAGTTAAAGGAAGTGACCTGCCCATTCTTGAAAGCTATAAAGAAGCAAGGACGACTTGTCTTATTGAGCGTTTTGCTAATGTTTTTGTTTGAAAAAAAGCTAGTGGTTTCTTCTTTATTAAATAGAGTAAAAAACAAAAAGGCAGTAAAAAAAAGACACCACAAAAACACAGAAAAAGTGCTCAATGAAACCACCGGCAATCAAAAATGTCAAAAAATCTCTCGGAAAACTACCAAGAAGATACCGAAATATATGTTTCGGGAAAAAAATGAAGGCAAATTTCCTCAAGTGTCTTCTTGAAAAACCCAGCGGGTCTGCCCACCTGAAAAAAAATTTGTGTCCACATACCCTAAAATCACCATTTCTGCCTGAAACAATTGTGTAAATTCTGCACATCTTTTTTGGCAACGTAAACTCATTTAACAAAACTCCCTGTTATTATGTGTAGAATTTCTAACCTCCTGCATGGATGTGGTGGAAGTACCAAGAACCTCTCGGAAGAGAACAATCAGCCCAAAGGTAAGAGAATAATAGAGAACTCATTGTAGATATACATTTATTGTACAAGACATTTATCGAGGTGACTGCCGTTTCTAGTGACTGGAGATTCGGAATATGCCAGTATACCTATAGTTCCTAGAGAAAACCACGCCATTGAGACGGACGCAGTATTGCCAGACTACACTGTGATGTATGATTACATCCCCCAGGTAAGGAAGATGAACAAGCAGCTACTGTATATACACAGTCATGGTTTTGTATGTACTGTATTGTATTTAGATATTCGCTGGCATATTGTCCAGATAGCTACAGATTACATACAGTATTCACATGCCATTTCATTGAACACAGCAAGAAGGTATTGGCAGTGACTAGGTTCCAAGAGGCTGTCCCTGATACATGGGTGATCAAATATAAGCAGGAATATATAGGTGTACATCAGGGGCGGACATATCATTGGTGCAACCTGTGCAGACGCAGAAGGGCCCAGGAGGTTAGGGAGCCCCTTTCACCTTCAAAATTGGTAGAATAGTGCATTATGATGAGCTATTAGACTGCAAAGGGCCCATGTAGTTTTCTTGTGTCCACCATTGGTCTATATACTATTTGTATTGTATTCACCTAAATGTATGTCTATATTTATATATACTTGACAACCTCCATGTCCACAGTGTGGCTAAGTACATACGAGCATATTAAAACTCGTCCGTTTGTCATCCAGAAAAAAAGGACAATTTTTATCTCTATTGTCATCCATAGGCAATCTGTATGCCATCCGTTTTTTTATACATCAGCATTTGTTCTAATTTATAACACCAAATAGAGTCTTCAATGTTCAAAAATTGCAATGTGTCCATAAAAATCAGATGCTATAGGGTTGATCCGTATGGAATCCAATTTTTTTGCACACCCGTAGACTTGAATGGGCGAATCTTATCTAACACATGGAAGAAACTACTGCATGCTGCAATTTTTTTCACTTGCAGATTCGGTTTGAGTGAAAAAATGGTCATCTGAACAGTCCTATTGAATGACATCGATCTTAGTGCTGTCCGTGTGATGTCATTTTTTTTCACGGACAGCACTCGGACCCAAAATACAGTCATGTGATGTTGTCCTGACAGTGTCTGATTCTTTCAGAGCACTGATGAGCTGGAGATTAGTGCTGGAGATGTGGTACTGGTGATAGAAGAAGGAGAAGATGGCTGGTGGACTGTGGAGCGGAATGGACAGACTGGTCTTGTGCCTGGATCTTACCTTAAGAAACTCTGAGACCAGAATCATATCCAGATACAGATGATGTAAGGGTCAGCGACACTCTCGCTGGTGCAGATGTGATATTATCTGTAATTTCATGATCAATGTTTAGTGCACAGGCGGATAGTAGCTTATGTGTTTGTGGTCACTGTAAATTGTAAATCTATGCTGTATATTGTATTTTAAAGAAAAACTGTGCAGCTTTCTCAGAGTTTTACACAGAAAAGGGTTTTGAATAGAAAATCATGAAATGCTTAAAGAACTGTAAAGAACTGTACATGAAAAGCATTTAACAAAGTAGAAATGGATCTAGATCTTCACTGTCTGATATGTCAGATGTTTCATTGTGTTATCTGAAAGCAGTAATGACAATTGCTGATTAATGGAAATGTATTGCCAAAAAATTACCTATCAAGTGTCACATTAATTCCTGAAGGGATTGGCCACTTTATTTCAACAAATGTGTCAGGATTACGATTTTGGTGGCCCTTACTAATATATGTGTCACAGATTCTCCTTTTGTACTTGTTAGTCCAAACTTCCTTTAAAGGGGTATTCTCAAGTTGTGTCTTGAGTAGCACACAGCTCTGCAGTCTCCTTCTCTCCTTGTTGCTGGGGAGGCTGGCACTCCTCCTTGAGTGCAGTTCTGGTCAGTTCCTTCTGCTGAGCTTATGCTACTGTGACACATTAATGGACTGGAAAATGATGATGTTGGTGGAGTGGGGGGTGCTAGATATTTTGCAAGAGTGATAATAGGTCAGGAGCGGAGAAGGAGGGGCAAAGGTGAACAACTAACTGCTCTATAGAAATCAATAGGCTGGAGATAGGTGGCTGGCATCGTAGGCGTTAACTCCTCAGCCTGGATTGTAGCTGCTGCGCATACTCACCAGGCTCTGGTGGTCAATCTCCTTGGCAAAAAGCTGTACACTATGCAAGATAAAAGCTCTCATTGCAAGAGAATGACAGCAGATAGAAAAAGCAAACCAACTGCAAACCTGCTTATTTTCATGCTGTTTAACTAAAGCAATGTAATAACATGAAAATACACTTTTAAAGCCTGCACTGCTCTCCTGTCCACAAAGTAGAAGCTTGTGACTAGACCTGCCCATCAGCCTCTTCCAAATGAAGGGTATGTTCCCACATAGCAATTTTTTCTGCATTTGAATGAATGCATAAAAAATTAATAAAAAAGGTATGAAAAATGCATCAAAAGCACAAGTAATGTTTGCAATGTTTTTTTCCTGCCAACACTGCGTTTTTCATGTGGAAAATATTGCTGCAAAAAAGCACTGTGTGAACATACTCTAGGGCTGTGTGCCCACTATGCGTTTTTTAAGCGGATTATCATTGCGGAAAAATCCGCAGCACTACCAATTATTTTGCGGAATCGCGCCGTTTTCGCCGCCATTGACTTGCATTAAATCGCATAATAGCCACATCACTACATGTGCACATGCGGATATCATGCGGTTCAATGTGCGGACGGTACCCGGGTCTGGAGAAGAGGAGACTCTCCTCCGGACCCGGGTACCATAGAACCTGTAAAAAAAAAAAAGAATAAAATAAAAAATATACATTATACTTACCTTTTGATGGCCCGTGGTCTTCATAGCGATCTGTCCAGTGTCCCCGGCAGCTCGCGATGGTGTAAAAGGACCTGTGGTGACCTCATTTAGTCATGTGATGGGTCACGCGACCGCTGACGTTGGCGGTCGCTTGACCCGTCACATGACTAAATGACGTCATGGAAGGTCCTTTTAGACCACCGCGAGCCACCGGGGACACTGGACGGATCGCTATGAAGACCACGGGCCATCAGAAGGTAAGTATAATATTTATTTTTTACCATTCTTTACGGTCACACTATATAAATCCATGCCGGTTGCATGGATTTATATAGTGTGACCAAGTTGTCAAGCACTTTCCAAGTGATGCTAAAATCACTTGGAAAGCGCTTGACAACCCGCATGCGGAAATGCATGTGAAGAACGCTTCACTTCCGCTTGTCCCTGGCAGGAAAAACGCATGTACAATCCGCATGTACAATCCGCATGTACAATCCGCATGCGTTTTTTCTGCCAGGGAGATGCAGAAACGCTCAGGAAAAATCCGGAGCATTTCTGCATCGTGGGCACATAGCCTTACACTTATCAGGTTAGAATAAATCTAATAAAATATAGGCTACATATTGTCACTAGGGCTGTGACCCCTAAATATCAAAAGCATTATCTACATCTGTCTGTACTTATCTGATAATAAACATCTACTTTTTGTCCTTTTAGTTGATACATTTTACTTTTTTCCTTGCTTTAGTAGGAGACGCTAGCCATGCATTTACTACCCACCACCTCAATAGGTGCTGCACTGCCCTCCATTCATAAGCTTCGGACACATTTTTTATATATTCCTGTAGAAACCTTATTATATAGCATACTTCTGCCGTACAGCCCAATATAGTGATGTCAGTGAAATTGAAGAACTCTATAAAACTGCAAACAGCATCTTTCACCCACAGCACAGCACAGGTCCTAGTGGCGAAATATGGCTCTAAGGACAGTGAATGTCTCATGCTCACAGCTTATTTAAAGGTTTGTTTTATGCATCTAAAAGTTTACAGGATGTAAAAATAAATTATTTCAAGAAAATAATAATTATGCTAGCATTTTATTTATGCCATAGAAATTGGTAAAGAAGGGTGGGGTAGGAAGCGAGGGTAAGCACACAGTTGAAAATTTGGACTACATATCATTAATAAAGATTGCTTGTATATAGCTTGTACTAGTGGTGTGCTGAAAACCTCAAATGAGTTACCTGGTAAAGGTATATATCTAGTTAAAGAAGCCCTCCCATTAAATTTTTTATCCTCTTAATATATTGCAATCATCATATTATATAGCACTGTGTACTGACAATTGCTCATTTTGCCTTTCTACCCAGGTAATTCTTCTCTTTTCTCTGCTCTATGTAGAAACAGGGAGTCTCTTGTCCCTGCATTTATCATTACATAGTAACATAATAATGTAGGTTGAATAAAGATCTAGGTCCATCAAGTTCAATCTTTCTTCCCCAATTGTATTTCCCCTACCAACAGTACACTAACTTACTTTTTATTTTTATCATTACTGCACTATTACAATTACAAATAAACCAGTTTAGAATTTTTTAATTAGTTTTATTTTTGTATTACTGTTATGGTATTACTAAAATCCCTGTACCTAAATCTGTTGATCCAGAAGAAGGCAAAAACCCCAGGATACATTCAGCCAATTTGCATCACGGGGAAAAAATTCCTTCTTGACCCCGAGAACGGCAATTAGTCCTAGAACCCTGGATCAAAAGTACTACTATACGTGTAACATTTTGTCTAATTTAACTGTAGCCCACAATGTTATGTGTATCAAGGAAATCATGCAAACCTTTTTTGAAAGCTTTTATAGTGTCAGCCATTACTATCTCTTGTGGTCGGCATTCCACAGCCTGACTGCTCTGACTGTAAAGAACCCTTTCCTGTTTAGATGCTGGAGTCATCTTTCTTCCACCTGTAACGAGTGCCTCCTGGTCCTTAGTATAGTCTTTGGAAGGAATAAGTCATGGGCTAGACATTTGTACTGACCACACACATATTTATACATGTAAATGAAATCCCCTCTGAGGCGTTGTATTTCTAAGCTAAACAAGCTCAACTTTTCAACCTCTCATCATATGAGAGGCCTTCCATTCTGTGTAATATTCTAGTTGCCGCCTTTGAACTGACTCTAACTTCTGAATATCTTTTTTAAAATGTGGAGCCTAAAACTGGATTCCATATTCTAGATGTGGCCTCACCAGTGATTTATAAAGGGGTAACAATATGTTGGGATCACGAGATTTTATTTCTCTTTTTATACACTCTAGAATCTTGTTTGCTTTTGCAGCAGTTGCTTGACATTGAGTACTGCTGCTCAGCTTACTTGCAACCAGAATACCCAAGTCCTACTCCTTTTCTGTAGTCCCGAGCATACTCCCATTTAATGTATATGTAGCAATAGGATTACTCCGTCCTAGGTGCATTACTCTACATTTATCTACATTAAACCTCATCTGCCAAGTGTTTGCCCATTCAGTCATCTTATCCAGATCGTTCTGCAATATAGTAATGTCAAGATCAGATTTTAATATCCTACATACTGTAGTTTGGGATCGTCAGCAAAAACTGACACTTTACTCACAATCCCATCCCCCAGGTTATTAATAAAGAGGTTAAAGAGAATTGGTCCTAGCACAGATCCCTGTGGCACCCCACTGCTGACTATGTCCCATTTAGAAAATGTACCATTTATGACAACTCTTTGTTTCCTATTATTTAGCCAATTCCTTACCCATCTACATATAGTTCTACCAAGTCCTTGTTTCTGTAGCTTCAGTATAAGGCTGTTATGTGGTACAGTATCAAATGCCTTCGCAAAGTCCAGATAAATCGCATCAGCCGCATTACCAACATCCAGATTTGCACTTACCTCCTCATAGAACCCCAACATGTTGGTTAAACACGACCTATTCTTCATGAATCCGTGCTGATTATCATTTATTATATTATTCTCTGCAATATAACTCTTCAGGTCATCCTTTATGATGCCCTCAAAAACTTTACACACTACTGCTGTCAGACTTACCGGGTGGTAGTTACCTGGACCCACCTTCTTACCTTTCTTAAAAATCGGTACCACATTGGCTATCCTCCAATCCTGTGGCACCGCCCCTGTTACAAGAGAGTCTAAGAATGCGAGATACAGCGGTTTATCAATTACTGAGCTCAATTCCCTCAGTATCCGTGGATGAGTACCATCTGGTCCAGGGGATTTGTCAATGTTTAATTTGTTCAGACGCAGGCGTACTTCTTTTTGTGCTAAACTAGTTATATCAAGTGGAGAACTTTGTTTTTTTCCTGTTGAAAGATCCCTGGAACAGACTGTTTGTTGGTGAACACGGATGAAAAGTGTCTGTTTAATATCTCAGCCTTTTCATTGTCCTCTATAATTATCTTATTATTATTGTTTTTTAAGGGGCCGATACCATCTAATTTTCTCTTTTTGGCATTGATGTATGTATAAAATTTTTGGGGATTTAATTTAATGTCGCTGGCGATTTGTTTCTCTGTAGATAATTTTGCTAGCTTGATTTCTTTTTTACATTTCTTATTTAGGTCTTTATACTCCTGAAATGCTATTTCTGTATTCTTGGCCTTCAAGATTTTGAATGCCCTTTGTTTTTGTCTTATTAAACTTTGTACTGTCTTATTTATCCAGAATGGTTTCTTTTTATTCCTGGAAATTTTATTACCAAAGGGGATACATTTTCTACAGGATTCTAGTAGTATTTCCTTAAACATGCCCCATTTACGTTCGGTATCCCCGTTTACCATGACATGGTCCCAGCCAACAAGTACACGATTAAGCTCTTCCCTTAATTTGCTGAAATCAGCTTTCCTAAAGTTCCTGGTTTTTGCATTTCCTTTTTGAAATGTTTTATTAAGTATTACATTCCCCTCTTCAACTCATGACCCAGCTGCTCCCTCCTCCCCCCTTCCAGGGACTTTTGCAGTGACTTATGACTCATGCAGGGAAAATTGACCTCCTGTTTCTACATAGAGCTTAGAGCATAGAGCTTAGAGGGATTCAGCTAGTCTGTTTTGAATCATGTGATGTCATAGACCTAATGGAAAAGAGAAGAATTAACGGCATAGAAAGACAAAATGAGCAATTGTACAAGCACAGTGGTATATAATATGATGAATATATTAAGAGAATACAAATTATGATTATAAAACAGTGTATTGGGTAGATACACCAATTAGCCATAATACTGAAACCTTGCACTAGGTCTGCAAACTTTAGGTAGGTGGCACATTACATGTAACACCCACATGGATGTCAGGACCCAAGTTTTCCCAGTAACATTGGTCAGTGCATTGCACTAGTGGTGTGGCATTGAGAGGGGTGGGGATGTAAGGGGGAAATGGCCCGGGCACCAAATTCTATGGTGGTGCAAAAATGTTGCCCTCTTTCCCCACTGTTAAATGAGCTGCTTCTTCTTAAAGTAGCACCCGGGTGAAGTGAGTGCTCGCTAGCGAGATGAAAAAGCTCTCAGTATAAAGAAGGGAGCTTTGTCATTCTTCACCTGCTGGATTTTGCATAGGCAATGACAGAATTGACTTACAGTGGGGAAAAAAGTATTTAGTCAGCCACCAATTGTGCAAGTTCTCCCACTTAAAAAGATGAGAGAGGCCTGTAATTGACATCATAGGTAGACCTCAACTATGAGAGACAAAATGAGAAAACAAATCCTGAAAATCACATTGTCTGATTTGGAAAGAAATTTTTTTTCAAATTTTGTCGGAAAATAAATATTTGGTCAATTCCAAAAGTTCATCTCAATACTTTGTTATATTTCCTTTGTTGGCAATTACAGAAGTCAAACGTTTTCTGTAAGTCTTCACAAGGTTGGCACACACTGTTGCTGGTATGTTGGCCCATTCCTCCATGCAGCTCTCCTCTAGAGCAGCGATGTTTTGAGGCTGTCGCTGGGCAACACGGACTTTCAACTCCCTCCAAAGGTTTTCTATAGGGTTTAGATCTGGAGACTGGCTAGGCTACTCCAGGACTTTGAAATGCTTCTTACGAAGCCACTCCTTTGTTGCCCTGGCGGTGTGCTTGGGATCATTGTCATGCTGAAAGACCCAGCCACGTTTCATCTTCAATGCCCTTGCTGATGGAAGGAGGTTTGCATTCAAAATCTCACGATACATGGCCCCATTCATTCTTTCATGTACACGGATCAGTCGTCCTGGTCCCTTGGCAGAGAAACAGCCCAAAAGCATGATGTTGCCACCCCTATGCTTCACAGTAGGTATGGTGTTCTTTGGATGCAACTCAGCATCCTTTCTCCTCCAAACACGACGAGTTGTGTTTCTACCAAACAGTTCTACTTTGGTTTCATCTGACCATATGACATTCTCCCAATACTCTTCTGGATCATCCAAATGCTCTCTAGCTAACTTCAGACAGGCCCGAACATGTAATGGCTTAAGCAGGGGGACACGTCTGGCACTGCAGGATCTGAGTCTCTAGTGGCGTAGTGTGTTACTGATGGTAGCCTGTGTAATGTTGGTCCCAGCTCTCTGCAGGTGATTCACTAGGTCCCCCTGTGTGGTTCTAGGATTTTTGCTCACCGTTCTTGAGATCATTTTGACCCCACGGGGTGAGATCTTGTGTGGAGGCCCAGATCGAGGGAGATTATGAGCTGTCCTCCCACCTCTCCTCCTGCTCCCTCTTCGACCGCCTACAATCTGGTTTCCGACTGCACCATTCTACTGAAACTGCACTGACTAAAGTCACCAACGACCTACTAACCGCCAAATCTAAGCGACACTACTCTGTCCTCCTCCTCCTTGACCTGTCATGTGGAATTATATACTTAACAAAAAAGTGTGAAACAACTGAAAATATGTCTTACATTCTAGGTTCTTCAAAGTAGCCACCTTTTGCTTTGATGACTGCTTTGCACACTCTTGGCATTCTCATGATGAGCTTCAAGAGGTAGTCACCGGAAATGGTTTTCACTTCACAGGTGTGCCCTGTCAGGTTTAATAAGTGGGATTTCTTGCCTTATGAATGGGGTTGGGACCATCAGTTGTGTTGTGAAGAAGTCTGGTGAATACACAGCTGATAGTCCTACTGAATAGACTGTTAGAATTTGTATTATGGCAAGAAAAAAGCAGCTAAGTAAAGAAAAACGAGAGGCCATCATTACTTTAAGAAATGAAGGTCAGACAGTTCGAAAAATTGGGCAAACTTTGAAAGTGTCCCCAAGTGCAGTTGCAAGAACCATCAAGCGCTACAAAGAAACTGGCTCACATGAGGACCGCCCCAGGAAAGGAAGACCAAGAGTCACCTCTGTTTCTGAGGATAAGTTTATCCGAGTCACCAGCCTCAGAAATCGTAGGTTAACAGCAGCTCAGATTAGAGACCAGGTCAATGCCACACAGAGTTCTAGCAGCAGACACATCTCTTCAACAACTGTTAAGAGGAGACTTTGTGCAGCAGGCCTTCATGGTAAAATAGCTGCTAGGAAACCACTGCTAAGGACAGGCAACAAGCAGAAGAGACTTGTTTGGGCTAAAGAACACAAGGAATGGACATTAGACCAGTGGAAATCTGTGCTTTGGTCTGATGAGTCCAAATTTGAGATCTTTGGTTCCAACCACCGTGTCTTTGTGCGACGCAGAAAAGGTGAACGGATGGACTCTACATGCCTGGTTCCCACCGTGAAGCATGGAGGAGGAGGTGTGATGGTGTGGGGGTGCTTTGCTGGTGACACTGTTGGGGATTTATTCAAAATTGAAGGCATACTGAACTAGCATGGCTACCACAGCATCTTGCAGCGGCATGTTATTCCATCCGGTTTGCGTTTAGTTGGACCATCATTTATTTTTCAACAGGACAATGACCCCAAACACACCTCCAGGCTGTGTAAGGGCTATTTGACCAAGAAGGAGAGTGCTACGCCACATGACCTGGTCTCAATTGCAAAAAGAACTTCGGCACTCCATACATGAAAATATAAGAAATATTGTATCTAGACTAATGTCACTTTGAAAAATGAAGGTTTTTTTGCGCATAATTTGGCCAATTTATGTGTGCCCATCAACCACGGCCATAATTTGGCCAAATTTGGCCAAATTATGCGCAAAAAACCTTAATTTTTCAAAGTGACATTAGTCTAGATACAATATTTCTTATATTTTCATGTATGGAGTGCCGAAGTTCTTTTTGCAATTGAGATTACTCTTTTCTTCAGAGCACCCGAATAGACCAGTGAGCGACCCCTCTCTTTTTTCTATTAATCATTTTTGGGATCCCGCTCCTGGAGCATTGCAGCAGGTACGTGTTCACACTATTAGAAGTTTGACAGCCTTTTTTCTGACCATGTGTCCCTCCCATTCAGTCACAGGTGGTTTTAACTAGCTCTACCAGCCCATACATTGTAGGTTAAAAGCCCAAGCAAAGACATATTGTCCATACAGGCTTACAGCCCAAGAGTGGCATATCCAGTGGTAGCGTAGCGTAGTTTCCCATCATACGAAGGTGACCTTGTCGTGGTTGATGGGCACACATAAATTGGCCAAATTATGCGCAAAAAACCTTCATTTTTCAAAGTGACATTAGTCTAGATACAATATTTCTTATATTTTCATGTATGGAGTGCCGAAGTTCTTTTTGCAATTGAGATTACTCTTTTCTTCAGAGCACCCGAATAGACCAGTGAGCGACCCCTCTCTTTTTTTCTACATGACCTGGTCTCCACAGTCACCAGACCTGAACCCAATCAAGATGGTTTGGGGTGAGCTGGACCACAGAGTGAAGGCAAAAGGGCCAACAAGTGCTAAGCATCTCTGGGAACTCCTTCAAGATTGTTGGAAGACCATTTCTGGTGACTACCTCTTGAAGCTCATCAAGAGAATGCCAAGAGTGTGCAAAGCAGTCATCAAAGCAAAAGGTGGCTACTTTGAAGAATCTAGAATATAAGACATATTTTCAGTTGTTTCACACTTTTTTGTTAAGTATATAATTCCACATGTGTTAATTCATAGTTTTGATGCCTTCAGTGTGAATGTACAATTTTCATAGTCATGAAAATACAGAAAAATCTTTAAATGAGAAGGTGTGTCCAAACTTTTGGTCTGTACTGTATGTCTGCTATTTCATCCTTCTTCTCTGCTAGATTTCTAAAACTTAACATGGACAAAACAGAATTCATCATCTTTCCGCCATCTCATTCACCCCCCCCCAACTAACCTATCTATCAACGTCAATGGCTGTCCAGTCTCCCCAGTCCATCAAGCTCGCTGCCTTGGGGTAACCCTGGACTCTGAACTCTCCTTCAAACCACATATCCAAGCCCTTTCCACTTCCTGCTGACTCCAACTCAAAAATATCTCCCGGATCCGCACATTCCTCAACCATGAATCTGCAAAAACACTAGTGCATGCCCTCATCATCTCCCGCCTTGACTACTGCAACCTCCTGCTCTGTGACCTCCCTTCCAACACTCTTGCACCCCTCCAATCCATCCTAAACTCTGCTGCCCGACTAATCCACCTGTCCGACTAAGCCACCTTTCCCCCCGCTATTCCCCGGCCTCTCCTCTCTGTCAATCTCTTCACTGGCTCCCCATTGCTCAGAGAGTCCAGTTCAAAACCCTAAACATGACATACAAAGCCATTCACAACCTATCTTCTCCATATATCTCTGACCTAGTCTCCCGTTACATACCCTCAAACAACTGAACCGAACAATATGAGAGACAGTTATAACCATAATTGGTCTATAATCAATGTGGGCACTCCCAATCAATATAATCCTACAAGCAGACGGAGTAAGATACCCAGAAATAATTCTAAATAATGACAATAAAGATGAAAATAAAGCTAAAACATGATTTTATTGAATATTCATAATAAAAGACACACAATATTAAAAATAGCAGGTCAAGTGGAGGGGAATACACAAAATCAGAGTGGTAGCCATTAGGGTTAATATAGGGTTTTGTATACACGATTAAAGGGTGTAGGGATAATAGGCACATTCATAGATCAATCAAAATATGTTTTGGAATTTCTAATTCTCAGCCAATTAGGACGGAAGTAGAGAGTAGAGTAAGAAGTAGAAAGAAAGTGCCTATCCTCACACATTAATTGTTAAACCTGAAATAGCAAGTGTAAATGGATTGGGAGCGGTAGAAAGGGATTGGTCAGACTACCCATCTCTCAAACTGTATGATTCACCCATATTGGAGGTAAATACCTGGTACCACGCTAGAGCCCCGACGCGCGTTTCGCATGTGCTTCCTCGGCGGGCTGTCAGCTGTCCTCGGGGGGCTGTCCAATATGGGTGAGTCACACAGTTTGAGAGATGGGTAGTCTGACCAATCCCTTTCTACTGCTCCCAATCCATTTACACTTGCTATTTCAGGCTTAACAATTAATGTGTGAGGATAGGCACTTTCTTTCTACTTCTTACTCTACTCTCTACTTCCGTCCTAATTGGCTGAGTATTAGAAATTCCAAAACATATTTTGATTGATCTATGAATGTGCCTATTATCCCTACACCCTTTAATCGTGTATACAAAACCCTATATTAACCCTAATGGCTACCACTCTGATTTTGAGTATTCCCCTCCACTTGACCTGCTGTTTTTAATATTGTGTCTTTTATTATGAATATTCAATAAAATCATGTTTTAGCTTTATTTTCATCTTTATTGTCATTATTTATAATTATTTCTAGGTATCTTACTCCGTCTACTTGTAGGATTATATCCCGTTACATACCCGCACGCAACCTCCGATCCTCACAAGACCTCCTGCTCTACTCCCCTCTTATCTCCTCCTCCCACAATCGCATACAAGATTTCTCCCGTGCTTCCCCCCTACTCTGGAACTCTCTACCCCAACACGTCAGACTCTCGCCTACCGTGGAAACCTTCAAAAGGAGCCTGAAGACCCACCTCTTCCGACAAGCCTACAACCTGCAGTAACCACTGATCCACCATACCGCTGCATGACCAGCTCTACCCTCACCTACTGTTTCCTTACCCATCCCTTGTAGATTGTGAGCCCTCGCGGGCAGGGACCTCGCTCCTCCTGTACCAGTCGCTTTCATATTGTGTTCAAGATTATTGTAATTGTTCTTGTATGTATACCCCTTTTTCACATGTAAAGTGCCATGGAATAAATGGCGCTAATAATAATAAATAATAATAATAATAATTATCAGTGGTCTTGTATGTCTTCCATTTTCTAATTATTGCTACCACAGTTGATTGCCTGCTTGCCTATTGCAGATTCAGTCTTCCCAGCCTGGTGCAGGGCTACAATTTTGTTTCTGGTGTCCTTCCAAAGCTCTTTGGTCTTCACCACAGTGGAGTTTGGAGTGTGACTGTTTGAGGTTGCGGACAGGTGTCTTTTATACTGATAACAAGTTCAAACATGTGCCAGTACTACAGGTAATGAGTGGAGGACAGAGGAGCCTCTTAAAGAAGAAGTTACAGGTCTGTGAGAGACAGAAATCTTGCTTGTTTGTAGGTGACCAAATACTTATTTTCCACCAAAATTTGAAAAAAATTTCTTTCCAAATCAGACAATGTGATTTTCAGGATTTGTTTTCTCATTTTATCTCTCATAGTTGAGGTCTAGTTATGATGTCAATTACAGGCCTCTCTCATCTTTTTAAGTGGGAGAACTTGCACAATTGGTGGCTGACTAAATAATTTTTTCCCCACTGTATCTGCACTATGCACATTTGTTGCACTATGCTCTCCAGCAGCACTCTTCCTCTCCACTCATGGATCTTCTGGAAAGATGTCCCAATATAAACAAGTGTCTCCTGTAAATAAGAACAAACAAAAAAACAACACTAACTTTGCAATAAATGTTACGTTTTTTTCCATAGTTTTATATCTCTAATTAGAGTTAGGGCTAGGATCAAAGGTCAGAGCAATAAAATACAGTGACTTGCAAAAGTATTCACCCCCCTTGGCATTTTTCTTGTTTTGCTACCTCACAACCTGGAATGTCACTGGTTTCTTTGAGGGTTTGCATCAGGTCATGTAAAGAACCACAACTGTGAACATTTGTTTTCCTTTTAATTGTGATGAAAACAAATAGGACAAAATAACTGAAAACTTCAGTGTGCATAATTATTCACCTCTTCCCTCACCTCTCTAAAGTCAGGACTTTGTAGAGCCCCCTTTTGGAAGAAGCCCAAGGCGAAATTTTTGCATCTGGTATCTGTATATAGAACCATTGGTTGTATGAAACAGGGCATAATATTGCACATAGTAGATCCTTATAGTTAACTAATCTTTGGCACTTGCACTTTATATTTGGACATAAGTCTGCTATAATAATGTTGAGATCTGTGATATCCTGCAGCATGTTCTTGAAAATTTCTTGGCACTAGAGCCTCATAAACGGGAATTGGTGCAATATAGGGTGGATCAACGGCAGGAAAGAGACATTTATCCAGCACAAAATCCAGGGAATTAATTAAAAATTTGAAATATATTTAAACAAGATTAAAAAGAGTACCTATACTATGAATAAGAACACACAGTTTGAAACGCGTCAGATAGCATGCTGTCTAGAGCTATTTTTAACATGTACTCTTTTTAATCATGTTTAACCCCTTTCCAACCCTTGCCGTATTAGTACGCACATTTGCGTACCCCCGGTTCAGTGAGGGCTGCTGCGCTGAGCCCTCACTGAACCAAGCACATGTCAGCTGATTCTTACAGCTGACATGTGCCCGCAACAGCCGCGGGTGGAATCGCGATCCACCCGCGGCTGTTAACATGTTAAATGCCGCTGTCAATCTCCGACAGCGGCATTTAACGCGCGCTTCCGGGTTGCGCGTCATAAGCCCCGCCCATCGGCGACCCCGTCACGTGATCGCGGGTCACCGATGGGTGGGCATGACAACCCAGGGTCTGCAGCAGACGCCTGTGGTTGTCATGATCTCGTCGCTATGAGCGCCACCTAATGGTCGGTGCTCATAGCACAGGACCATTTCTGCTATATGCAGGGGATCTGCTGATCCCCTGTATGTAGCAGAGACGATCAGACAACTGCTGCTTCTAGTCTCCTATGGAGACTATTGAAGCATGCAGTAAGTGAAAAAAAAATGTTTTTAAAAATATAAAAAAAATAAAAAAAATATAAAAGTTTAAATCACCCCCCTTTCGCCCCATTCAAAATAAAATATATAAAAAAAAAAACCCACATAAACATATTTGGTATCGCCACGTTCAGAATCGCCCCATCTATCAATATAAAAAAAAGAATTAATCCGATCGGTAAACGGTGTAACGAGAAAAAAATTCTAAACGCCAGAATTACGTTTTTTGGTCGCCGCAAAATTTCAATAAAATGCAATAACGGGCGATCAAAACATCGGATCTACCCCAAAATGTTATCAATAAAAACATCAGCCCGGCGCGCAAAAAATAAGCCCTCACCCAGCCCCGGATCACGAAAAATGGAGATGCTACAGGTCTTAGAAAATGGCGCTATTTTTTTTTTAGTTTTTTTTACCAAATTTTGGATTTTTTTTTCACCACTTAAATATAAAATAACCTATACATGTTTGGTGTCTACGAACTCGTAATGACCTGGAGAATAAGAATGGCAGGTCAGTTTTAGCATTCAGTGAACGTGGTAAAATAAATAAATAAAAAACAACTGTGGTATTGCACTTTTTTTGCAATTTTACCGCACTTGGAATTTTTTTCCCATTTTCCCGTACACGATATGGTAAAACTAGTAATGGCGTTGAAAAGTACAACTTGTCCCGTAAAAAATAAGCCCTCACACGGCCATATTGTCCAAAAATAAAAACGCTATGGTTCTGGGAACAAGGGGAGCAAAAAATGAAAAAGCAAAAACGACAAAACCCAAGGTTGAAAAGGGGTTAAATAAATTTCAAGTTGCATGTATCTTAGTAATTGATAGTTATTGCCATAATTGGTGGCATATACATGGGAAAATTCATAATCGTGATTTAAGTCTGTAAGTGATGATGGATATTTGATATTGAATGTACTTGTATTTTAATTTTTAAACTGTGTCTTAATATAATTGAAATAAAGTTTGTTGAATTTTTATAAATTGTTAGATATCTTCCTACAAAAACTGGGCTCATTTTGCACTAGCATTTTGTTGTGGTTACAGGTTATAATGTAACACAGCAGCAGAAAGCCAAGGGGTTGAATAGGTTTGCAAGCCATTGTAGCTCCATAAAAAATGTAAAACAAATACTTATTCTAACAATGTATAACTTTGTATAAGCAGAAAAAACCCTAAGGCCTCAAAAAGCAAACTATAATTATACAGGGTGGTCCAAAAGTAGGTGGACAGAAAGTGTAATAAGGTTATGAAGGGGGAGATTTATCAAACATGGTGTAAAGTGAAACTGGCTCAGTTGCCCTTAGCAACCAATCAGATTCCACTTTTCATTCCTCACAGACTCTTTGGAAAATAAAAGGTGGAATCTGATTGGTTACTAAGGGCAACTGAGCCAGTTTCACAGATCTAGTTTTCACAGATAGATCTCCCCCAAATCTGTTTTATTTTCAGATAATTCAGATAACACATAATGAGAAGTAATTTAAATACAGATCAAAGAAAATGGATTTTAACAGAGTATTGGAAATCTCAAAATGCTGAAACCGTTAGAGCAAATTGGGTTGAAACATTTGGTACTCAAGCCCCAAAGAGACAAACCATTTACCGCATTCGTGACAAATTCAATGCCACTGGCTCAATCCTTAATGCTCCAAAAACTGATCGACTCAAAACAGTCTGTACAGAAGATAATAAGCAACTTGTTGCTGAAACATTTGTTCAGAGTCCAAAAAAGTCCACAGAAGAGCCTCTTTGGAATTGGGAATTTCACGAGCTTCTATCATGCGAATCCTGAAATCTATTGGGTGGAAAGCTTATCGTCCACGTCTAATTCATGGTTTATTGGAGGATGATCCAGACAGGCGGCTGCAATTTAGTGAGATTATGCTTAACTAAACTGAAGAAAATCCAGTAATTTTAGATAACATTATGTGGAGTGATGAAGCTTCTCTCAAATTATCCGGCCATATTAACAGACATAATTGTAGTTACTGGTATAATGAGAACATGCATTTAACATTAGAGCAACAACTGAATGAGCCTGGTGTCAATGTTTGGGGTGGTATTTCAAGTTTTGGTGTTTTAGGACCAATATTTTTTGATGGAACAGTCACAGGAGATAAGTATCTCGAAATTCGAATGAATCAAGTTGTTCCCCAGTTACAGCAACAGCCTAATTCAAATGACCTTTATTTCCAACAAGATGGGGCCCCTCCACATTATTCAAGAGTAGTCCGCGAGTATCTTGATGAAACACTTTCTAATAAATGGATTGACTGAAGAGGCCCACTTGATTGGCCGGCACGTTCACCAGACTTGACCCCAATGGATTTTTTCTTTTGGGGAGTACTCAAGGACAAAGTTTATAGTCAAAAACCAAAAAGTGTCAGTGATATGAAAAATTACATAAGAGATGCATTTCAAGAAATTAATACCCAAAGAGACTTGTGCAAAAAAGTTGTTGAAGCGTAAGAGGCCGACTTCAAAGCTGTGCAAATTGTAATGGAAAACAGTTTGAGCACCTGCGTTGATAAAATTTAAGGGCTTTTGTATTATTGTTCAGAATAAAATTTAATTGTCAATGTTATGCTTGTGTTAGTAAATATAATTTTATATATAAATCAAAATAAATGTTATTATTTTCTGGCCACCTACTTTTGGACCTCCCTGTATATTAGTATTTTCTTAAAATACATGTGATTGAGGGATAAGAGATTCAATAGTGGACTGATAGAAGGAACTCAGGGAGTGCTAACGGTCCATAGTGTGGAAATATTTGCTTTGTCCCAGGCCCATCAACCCGTCGCTAGACTTCTGCATCACACGTTTATTTATTTTACTCACTTACATAACACCATTAATGCCACATCGCTTTATAGACATCATCACTGTCCCCATTGGGGATCACAATCTAAGTTCCCTATAATTATGTCTTTGGAGTGTGGGAGGAAACCGGAAATCCCAAAAGGAAATTCACACAAAAACAGAGAGAACATACAAACTCCTTGAATATCTTATCCTTGGCGGGATCACAGCGCTGCAAGGCTATGGTGCTAACAACTGAGCCCACCTGCAGCCCACTGCCTCTACCATCATATTTCTATAGTGCATCCTGGTTCCCAGGAGAACAATGTGCATGCACTCAACCATCCACATTATATAACAGAAAACCTAATTTATCACATCAGTCCGCATCCTTCCAGTGTGACATGTTACCAGGGGCGGACACAGACTGTAGTGGGCCCCTGTGCAAGAAATTTTGGGGGGCCCCCCCTGCCCTTCATAAGGCAACAAAGTTATGTAAACATAACCCCCCATGTGCATCTCTCACCCCCCCATGTGCAGCTCTCACCCCCCATGTGCATCTCTCATCCCCCCCATGTGCATCTCTCATCCCCCCCATGTGCATCTCTCATCCCCCCCATGTGCATCTCTCATCCCCCCATGTGCATCTCTCATCCCCCCCATGTGCATCTCTCATCCCCCCCATGTGCATCTCTCATCCCCCCATGTGCATCTCTCATCCCCCCCATGTGCATCTCTCATCCCCCCATGTGCATCTCTCATCCCCCCCATGTGCATCTCTCATCCCCCCCATGTGCATCTCTCACCCCCCCATGTGCATCTCTCATCCCCCCCATGTGCATCTCTCACCCCACCATGTGCATCTCTCATCCCCCCCATGTGCATCTCTCACCCCACCATGTGCATCTCTCACCCCCCATGTGCATCTCTCATCCCCCCCATGTGCATCTCTCACCCCACCATGTGCATCTCTCACCCCCCATGTGCATCTCTCACCCCCCCCATGTGCATCTCTCACCCCCCCATGTGCATCTCTCATCCCCCCCATGTGCATCTCTCACCCCCCCCACTCCTAGTTAATTAATTGTATTTAAAAAAAATAAAACTTGTTATACTTACCCCCATGCAATCCCTGCAGAATCCTGGCGCTCGTCCACGTCGCTGCCACCAGGTTCTCCTGACGTTCGGCCATGTGACGGCGCCACATACATAGTTATCAGCTTTTGTTTTGGCCAAAAGATTTTTAAAGCCGCCACCACGATAAGGTAGACTCTTCTGGGCGGGCCCTACTCTAACCTATTAAAATTTTCTTAAAATATCCAATACTCTTTTTAGATATATTTTTATTTAGTTTTCTTTAAGGGAATGTGTCATATACATTTTTTTTTTAAATGACCAATAATACCACATACAGGGAATACCGCCACACCATGACCAGACCACATATTACCACAACATAGTGACCGAATAATACCACACAGAAGGGAGAAAAACTGCCACACCATGACCAGACCACATATTACCACTACATTACTAATATTACCACCACATTACTAATATTACCATAAGTGTCATTATACACGGGAGCTCTATACATGGTATGTATAACGTAAGTGTCCAGGTAATCTAGTGATCACCAGTGAAATTATACACAGGAGCTCTGTATATAGTGTCAGTGTACAGGTAATACAGTGACATTATACACAGGAGCTCTGTATATAGTGTACAGGTAATACAGTGATCATCAGTGACATTATACACAGGAGCTCTGTATATAGTGTCAGTGTACAGGTAATACAGGGATCACCAGTGACATTATACACAGGAGCTCTGTATATAGTGTCAGTGTACAGGTAATACAGTGATCACCAGTGAAATTATACACAGGAGCTCTGTATATAGTGTCAGTGTACAGGTAATACAGTGATCACCAGTGACATTATACACAGGAGCTCTGTATATAGTGTCAGTGTACAGGTAATACAGTGATCACCAGTGACATTATACACAGTGTACATGTAATAGACTGACTCACCGGTGACGTCTCTAGGTGAAGTCCTTCATCTTCGCTTTTCTCCTTCATCCAGCACAGACCGCCATCACGTCTTCCAGCCAGGACTCGTCTCTGCATAAAATAACACAGTTATCTAGAGCACATTCCCCAACTTCTACATTACGCAGCTGAATACAGACGTGCATCCACCATCAATATATGGTTAGTTATTAGGCAACCTACCATTCCAAATATAAATTGTAATCTACCACTGTGCCCCCATTAACTGTAAATAGGCACTTAATATATAATTTAATTAGAACCTCTAATCTTTCCGCCAATTTGTTACCAGTCACACTCCTGCATCCGCAACGCCCCCTACTCTATACTTCCTGCTCCCCGCATTCAATATTTACATGCACCCCCTGCCCCAATTCATTATATCATGTCCGTGCTCTCCCCACCCCATCATCATTTATCATTTACTCTCCCCCACCCCACATTCGTTATGTGCAGCTCATTATCCCCCTACTCCCAATTCCCCCATGTGCAGCTCTCAAACCCCCCCATGTGCAGCTCTCATCCCCCTCCATGTGCCCCTCTCTCACCCCCTCCCCCCCACATGTGCCCCTCTCTCATCCCCCTCCCCCCCACATGTGCCCCTCTCTCATCCCCCTCCCCCACATGTGCCCCTCTCTCATCCCCCTCCCCCACATGTGCCCCTCTCTCATCCCCCTCCCCCACATGTGCCCCTCTCTCATCCCCCTCCCCCACATGTGCCCCTCTCTCATCCCCCTCCCCCACATGTGCCCCTCTCTCATCCCCCTCCCCCACATGTGCCCCTCTCTCATCCCCCTCCACCACATGTGCACCTCTCTCATCCCCCTCCACCACATGTGCACCTCTCTCATCTCCCCCCACATGTGCATCTCCCATCTCCCCCCCACACATGTGCATCTCCCATCTCCCCCCCACACATGTGCATCTCCCATCTCCCCCACACATGTGCATCTCCCATCCCCCCCCCACACACGTGCATCTCCCATCTCCCCCCCCCCACATGTGCATCTCCCATCCCCCTCCCACACACATGTGCATCTCCCATCTCCCCCCCACACACATGTGCATCTCCCATCTCCCCCCCCTACACACATGTGCATCTCCCATCTCCCCCCCCTACACACATGTGCATCTCCCATCTCCCCCCCCCACACACATGTGCATCTCCCATCTCCCCCCCCACACACATGTGCATCTCCCATCTCCCCCCCCACACACACACATGTGCATCTCCCATCTCCCCCCCCACACACACATGTGCATCTCCCATCTCCCCCCCCCCACACACATGTGCATCTCCCATCTCCCCCCCCCCCACACACATGTGCATCTCCCATCTCCCCCCCCCACACACACACATGTGCATCTCCCATCTCCCCCCCCACACACACATGTGCATCTCCCATCTCCCCCCCCACACACATGTGCATCTCCCATCTCCCCCCCCACACACACACATGTGCATCTCCCATCTCCCCCCCCACACACATGTGCATCTCCCATCTCCCCCCCCACACACACACACACACACATGTGCATCTCCCATCTCTCCACTCCTAGTTAATTGTATTTTAAAAAAAATAAAACTTGTTATACTTACCCCCATGCGATCCCTGCAGAATCCTGGCGCTCGTCCAAATCGCTGACAGCAGGTTCTCCTGACTTCCGGCCATGTGACGGCACCGTCACATGACCGGAAGTCAGGGGAATCATGAAGGCGCTGCTGCAACAGCGCAGCTCAGCGCTGAAATGTCCCGGACCCGGCGCATAGCATGGGGCCGGGGGCCCCATGAGGAGAGAGACGCACAAGAGGGGGGCCCCCGAGGGGGCCCCTACCGGCCGGGCCCCATACTGGAGTCAGGGCAGTCATGCCCTGATGGCGGCCCTGCTGGAGGCTGGAGGGGCCCCCTCTCCCTCGGGGCCCCCGTTCAATGAACCGGCTGCACGGGCGGTAGTTCCGCCCCTGCATGTTACGGTTCTGATGCTCATGTGCTTATTGTAGGCGCATTTGGTGGTGGACAGGCCTTAGCATGAGCACTCAGACCAGTCTGCCGCAACGTAGCCCCACGTTTCACACCTTTCTATCACAGAGTTAAAGAGGTTTTCCACTTCCAGACAACTCCATCTTATTCCTTTCAAGGCCCCATTTAAAATAAAAAAAAATGGATACTCACCTTTCACAGTGGCGCTATTCCTGTAATGTCAGCCCCGATATACCCTGTGGGTCATATGACATTGTTGGGTCACTTGACCGCTGCAGCCAAGCAACAGTCCGCTCTGATGTAATATTGAGGAACTGCACCCAATAAGCGGACGTTGATTGACAGCAGTGGTCACATGACACAACAACGTCATGTCATCCGCCAGAAATAATGGTGCCGACATCGCTGCAGGAGGTAACTATTGTTTTTATTTTAAATGGGGCCCTGAAGTGATGAAGCAGGGGATGTCCGGTAGTGGCCAACCCCTTTAACCTTTTCAGCGTGTTAAATAGAAGGAACGCTGCAGATAAAGCCATTTCATATTCCTGTTAGATCACCGGCACTAAACTGCACAGCGTATAACATTGTAGGGTTGTATTTCACCTGCATTCGGAGGAGGAAATGGATACAGGAATATGACACATTAAGGTAAATGTTGATTAAAGGGGAGTGAGGGAAAAAAACACCTCCGGCTATAAACTTTACTATATTACAAATCAAGAAAGCACAATGTGAAATACACAGTGGAAAGGAAAGGTGAAGGCTCCTGGTTGAAATAATCAAAATGTGCAAGATAAAGAATTTTCAGAACTTTACCCTAAATAACGTGGCATTATAACCATGGCCGGCCTTAGGCTGAATGATGCCCCCATAGATTTTTTACTCAGTTTTCAGAGGGCACATGTGGGAGGAAGAGGCTATCTTTTATAAAATTGATTTAGGTTTTATTAATAATAATAATAGCTTTTCTTCACACACAATCTGTACTGCAAATCCACATCAAATCCAGCATGTCTGAACTCATCCTAAGGCCGCGTTCACACATTCAGTATTTGATCAGTATTATCAGTATTTATAAGCCAAAACCAGAAGTGGAACAATCAGAGGAAAAGTATAATAGAAACACGTCACCACTTCTGTATTTATCACCCACTCATGGTTTTGGCTTACAATTACTGGGGTAAAATACTGAAAGTGTGAACATGGCCTTAAAGAGATATTCCCATTTCGTACATTTATGGCATATCCCTAAATGTACAGTAGATGTGTATCCCATCAATGGGACCCACATTTATCTCAAGAATAGGGACCTGTTGCATGATGCAAGTGAATGGGAATTGTGACCATCTCTGGGTTGAGAATGGCACATATCAGGGCCCCGACCTTAACATACATGCAGTTCACATTGGTGGGATACACATCTGCTGTACATTTATGGTATATTGTAAAAATAACAGGAGAACTACTGAGTAAATATGGCATAAAAAAACAGATTTTATTGCTACATAAATGTAGATGCCTTTTGATAAAGCCTGTCATACTGGGGCGAAACGTGCGTCGTGGCACTTGTCTGTCTAATACCCCTTTTTGTGGCTCTCCACTCTACCCGCCATTCTATCTACTGGTAAGCATCCATTAATATTCATGTCTGACTGTTCTAAGGGAGGGCATGATCTGCTTCCCCTTTGGGTCTGTTCCATAACTTACATAAAAACTCTCTAGACTGTTTTATTGATTTTTACTCTGATGCTGCTAGTGGGGAATCCCCACATGGGAATACTTATAGGGCGGAAGGCCACGGTTCTCAGCACACTGCACTTTTTGTCTGATATAAATTTGTGTGACTCTAATATGTATCTTATATGTGTTGTACGTTTATGTAGCAATAAAATCAGTTTTTTTATGCCATATTTACTCAGTAGTTCTCCTGTTATTTTTAGTGTTTTTGAGTAGGCATTCTCATTGCAGGCGCGGGACTGACCGTTTGCCTGACAATTAGCTTTCTAATATGCAGGCCGCTGTTTATATAAAAATGTATGGTATATTGTGTAGATGTGCCATAAATGTACGGTGATGGGAATTGGTCTCCTCATTTTCCAGACGTTTAGAGACTATTGTAAAAAAAAGAGATGCTGCCATCAATTTCCAAAAGAGTTAATTTTTTTTCATTTGAAATGGAACAATGTTTCAATTTCACCTTCTGATCGGTGTTCTATGTTCTGTGAATAAAATATGGCTAGAAGAGATTTCTAATTACTCATAATACATGCGCAAATTGCCTCTTCAGAGAGGAAGAGGACTTGAACTCTAGTGCCTCCTATTGGAAGTAGCAATCCTAAAAGTCAATATTGATCCTTTAAAAAGCCTTGCCTTATGAAGCTTTTATCCTACCTCATATGGCAAGGTTTGTTAAAGGGTCGATGTTGACACTGATCAAATACTGGTAAAAATCTGATCCATCACACTGATGAAAATCAGTTATTTCACATATAAGAAAAAACAGATGTCTGAATAAGGCCTTAGCTTAAAGGGAACCTGTCACCAGAAATAATGCTGTTAACCTGCAGATATGCACTTCCTCTGCAGGTTAACAGCGTTATTATGCTGCCCGGCGCCTGCACGCAGCCGAATGCAGCGGGGAGAAAATTAACTTAATTCTCCCTGCCAGCATTTGATTTCAGTCATGGGGGAGGGAGCGGCACAGTTTCAGTCATCGCTCTGAGTATACAGAGCGGCAGCTATAGCCGCACGTCCGGCCCTGATTGACACTTGGTCTGCATTGGGGTTCAGCTGTCACTCAGGGCCGGGGGTGCAGTTATAGCCCCCGCTCTGTATACTCAGAGCGATGACTGAACCAGCGCCGCCCCCGTGACTGAAACCGAATGCTGGAGGGGAGAATAAAGTTAATTTTCTCCCCGCAGCATTAGGCTAGATGCAGGTGCCGGGCAGCATAATAACACTGTTAACCTGCAGATTAACCTGCAGATATGGGGTTAACAGCATTATTTCTGGTGACAGGTTCCCTTTAATGAATACTATTTTGCAAACCATGTATTTGTTATTCTTATTATGTTCATTTGAGAGGGGGAAAGAGGAGCACAATTAGACTGCCAGGACCATGACACCAAATCCCTTAAATTACCAAGTTGCCCTCCTTCCCAATAATAAGACGCTCCAATAAAGCATTCTTTCAAATAACCATTCTCTTTATACCGTAAAACGTGTAACATCCGAAATGGTATGAAGCTACTGTACGTCTTCAGCTCCATACTCTCCAAACTGATAACTCTTACTGCCAGCTGTGACTTAACTCCTCTCTCTAAAACACAGAAGAAACTCTAGACAGGCAATATCTTACAAAGGGCGAAAGGGAAGCTCAGTCAGCAGGTACCGGTGATGAGGCATATCAAGCCAAAAGGGGGGATATTTATTATAGGACTTTACCAAACAATAGAAGAACAGGGGTAGGAGGGAGGTGGAAACAGGAAGATAACTTCCACACCCACGGCCAGATAGAATCACCTGGTGGGATGATCGAATGGGGAAGCTGACCACCCCTTGTTAGAGCCAGCGATGCGCTGGACCAAAATTTAATCCCAAACCTAACCAGTCACCAGAGGATGGTAGAGCGCAATCAACAAGTGAGGAACGTTTAACCCCCTCGCCTCTTGATCACATTGGCTCTGCAGTCAGTGACCCCTTCCCTATTTGGCTTGTGGTCCTCGAGGAAATAAGCAGAGCGATACACAGAACCATTGTGCCGAGTTCTCAAATAAGTGTTTTACCTCACTCTAGTACTTGATACAGCTGCTACTGCTGTACGATAACTAAGGAATTAAGACAAATGGAATCCATCCCTGTGTCCTCTGCTGTGTATGGGAGACATGATATTATTATTATTATTATTTATTATTATAGCGCCATTTATTCCATGGCGCTTTACATGTGATAGGGATATACATAACAAAAGCATTTACATAATCTTAACAAAACGAGTCAGCGACTGGTACAGGAGGAGCGAGGACCCTGCCCGCGAGGGCTCACAGTCTACGAGGGATGGGTGAGGATACAGTAGGTGAGGGTAGAGCTGGTCGTGCAGTGGTGTTTACTGCAGGTTGTAGGCTTGTCGGAAGAGGTGGGTCTTCAGGTTCCTTTTGAAGGTTTCCACGGTCGGCGAGAGTCTGATATGTTGGGGTAGAGAGTTCCAGAGTAGGGGGGAAGCACGGGAGAAATCTTGTATACGAGTGTGGGAGGAGGAGATAAGAGGGGAGTAGAGCAGGAGATCTTGTGAGGATCGGAGGTTGCGTGCAGGTAAGTACCGGGAGACTAGGTCACAGATGTATGGGGGAGACAGGTTGTGGATGGCTTTGTATGCCATGGTTAGAGTTTTGAACTGAATTCTCTGGGCAATGGGGAGCCAGTGAAGGGATTGACAGAGAGGAGAGGCCGGGGAATAGCGGGGGGACAGGTGGATTAGTCGAGCAGCAGAGTTTAGGATAGATTGGAGAGGTGCAAGAGTGTTGGAAGGGATGCCACGGAGCAGGAGGTTGCAGTAGTCGAGGCGGGATATGATGAGGGCATGCACTAGTGTTTTTGCAGAGTCTTTGCTGAGGAATGCACGGATCCGGGAGATGTTTTTGAGTTGGAGTCGGCAGGAGGTGGAAAGGGCTTGAATATGTGGCTTGAAGGAGAGATCAGAGTCCAGGGTTACCCCAAGGCAGCGAGCTTGTGGGACTGGGGAGAGTGAACAGCCATTGACGTTGATGGATAGGTCGGATGGGGGATGTGAATGAGAGGGTGGAAAGATGATGAACTCTGTTTTATCCATGTTGAGTTTTAGAAACCTGTCGGAGAAGAAGGATGAGATGGCGGACAGACATTGTGGGATTCTGGTTAGTAGGGAGGAGATATCGGGTCCAGAGAGGTAGATCTGTGTGTCGTCAGCATAGAGGTGATACTGAAAGCCGTGAGACTCTATGAGCTGTCCCAGGCCGAAGGTGTAGATGGAGAAGAGCAGGGGTCCTAGAACTGAACCTTGGGGGACACCGACAGATAGGGGGCGAGATGAGGAGGTGGTGCGTGAGTGGGAGACGCTGAATGTCCTGTCTGTTAAGTATGAGGAGATCCAAGATAGAGCCAAGTCCGTGATGCCAAGAGATGAGAGAATCTGGAGTAAGAGGGAATGGTCCACTGTGTCAAAGGCAGATGACAGGTCCAGAAGGAGGAGGATGGAGTAGTGTCGCTTGGATTTGGCATTTAGTAGGTCGTTGGTGACTTTGGTCAGGGCAGTTTCAGTCGAGTGATGCGGTCGGAAGCCAGATTGTAGACGGTCGAAGAGGGAGCAGGAGGAGAGGTGGGAGGACAGTTCAAGGTGGACATGTTGTTCTAGAAGTTTTGAGGCAAAGGGGAGAAGTGATATGGGGCGGTAGCTGGTCAGAGAGGAAGGGTCAAGGGAGGGCTTTTTGAGGATGGGTGTGATTGCGGCATGTTTGAAACATGAGGGGAAGACTCCGGTTGTTAGTGATAGATTGAAGAGGTGGGTTAGGGTTGGGATGAAGACTGAGGTGAGGTTAGTGATGAGGTGGGATGGGATTGGGTCAAGTTTGCAGGTGGTGAGGTGTGATTTGGAGAGTAAAGAGGAGACTTGACCTTCTGTAATGGTGGAGAAGTGGGGTTTGGAGGAGGATGGTTGAGTAGATATGAGGAGGGGTTGTGTGGACTTTAGGCCAAAGTTTTGTCTGATGGTGTCAATCTTCTGTTTGAAGAATGAGGCAAAGTCGTCGGCTGAGATGAGAGAAGAGGGAGGAGGTGCTGGGGGACGAAGGAGAGAGTTGAAAGTGTTAAATAGCTGTTTAGGGTTGTGAGATAGGGAGGATATGAGAGATGAGAAGTAGGTTTGTTTTGCTGTAGTGAGTGCGGACTTGAAATTAGTGAGGGATTGCTTGAATGCGATGAAGTGCTCGATGGAGTGAGACCTTTTCCATCTCCGCTCCGCAACCCTGGAGGCCCGGCGCAGTTCTTTGGTAAGTTTAGTGTGCCAGGGTTGCCTGTTGAATGTGCGAGGTGTGGTGTGTGTGAGAGGGGCGATCGAGTCTAGAGCTGCAGCTATTGTGGTGTTATATGAAGCAGCAGCAACGTCTGCATCGTGCAAGGAATTTATGTCTGTGAGAGGAAGGAGGGATTCAGAGAGAGAGTGTAGGTCAAGGTGTTTGAGATTTCTGCGAGGGAGTGTGAGTTTGTGGAGTGGGGATTGTGCACCCGGAGAGGAGAGGGTAGAGAATGTGAGGAGGTTATGGTCAGAGAGAGGGAGTGGTGAGTTAGAGAGGTTAGATAGGGAACAGAGGCGGGTGAAGATGAGGTCCAGTGTGTGGCCATCTTTGTGGGTGGGTGTGGAAGACCATTGAGTGAGTCCAAAGGAGGAGGTGAGGGATAGGAGCTTAGAGACAGACGAGTGGGGAGTGTCAATGGGGATGTTGAAGTCACCCATTATGATAGTGGGGATGTCAGTGGAAAGGAAGTGAAGCAGCCAGGTAGTGAAATGGTCTAAGAAGGTGGTGGCTTGCCCTGGGGGTCGGTAAACGACGGCCAGTTGGAGATTGGAGGGGGAATAGATGCGCACACAGTGCACCTCAAAAGAGGGGAGTGTAACGGAGGGTGGCAGTGGGATTTTGGTGAAAGCGCAGAGTTCCGATAGGAGGAAACCTACGCCTCCACCATGTTTGCCATTGGGGCGGGGGGTGTGGGAAAGGGGGAATCCGCCATATGAAAGGGCAGCTGGGGAGGCTGTGTCAGAGGGGGTGAGCCAGGTTTCAGTGATGGCGAGGAAGGAGAGTTTGTTTGTAATGAAAAGATCGTGGATGAAGGAAAGTTTGTTGCAGACAGAGCGAGCGTTCCATAGAGCTCCTGTTAGTATAGCTGAGGAGGTGGGTATTAGTTGGATGGGTATGAGGTTAGAAGGGTTGCGACAGTTTGAGGAAGGTCGTGGATAGGAGGTAGAAGTGACTGTGGGGATATGGCGAGGAGGACCAGGATTTGGAGAGATATCTCCAGCAGTGAGGAGGAGCAGAGAAAGTGTTAGCAGGTGGGAGCAAGAGAGAGCATGAGGTGGCTGTCTGTGTTTGGAGATCCAGGATTGAATGCTGAGGAATAATTTGGAGGAGGAGGTGAGATGAATGGGGAGAATAGAGGGAGAGATGATGAGTTTCTTACTTGGTGTAGGGATTTGAGGGGTTATTAGAAAGTGGAGGACTATAGAGGAAAAAGTGAGAGCTAACAGAAACATAGTTAAAAGAGACTAAGTGGTCAAAGTGTGGGTTACCTGACTCCTGCCCTGACTAACTGCCTCTGAAATAACTGCCACTTCTCTCCGAAGCCACTTTGCACAAGAAGACGCTAGTCTCTTCGCACCAGCTCAGTGTCAATCGCAAATTAAGAGATTAAGAGCCTGCAGAGGGGAAAACTGATGTAAATGAGGATACAAGACATATGAAGGCCAGATATAGTATTCTACCTCATGTACACACAGGCCAGCCTATTATTGAATGTTATTTGAAATTACGGTTATCCTTTAATTGTGTAAATGGTCCTCACCTGCAGTGACAGGATTTATAAATGATGAAAACTATCTGACCACACTGATTTAGCTGGGAAAACCCTCAAGGCATTGCATTACATACTAATTAGAGATATGTTTCAGACACTCAATAATCCCTTTTAAAGTTCAGAAAGTAAACAAAGACTTCTAAAAACTGCGAATAACAAATCTGAGAAGCACCTCCTAGCAAAATGAAATAAATGTACAGGTGCAGGTTCCTATGAATATATTGCACTAGCATACAAACGCGCACCAAGATCACTGAATATATGTATTTTGACCTGCAATACTGTTCTATAGACTTTACTTAAATCTTTAAAAAACTCTGCATTATTTTTGTTGGCTATAAGTCATCAACTGCAATTAAATCATTGCATCTCACCTTTCCTAACAATTATCACAATTTCCTGAATTTCAGAAATCAACAGATGTACAGTCATGGCCAAAAGTTTTGAGAATGACACCAAAATTATATTTTCACATGATCTGCTGGCCTCTGGTTTTTATTAGTGTTTGTCTGATGTTTATATCACATACAGAAATATAATTGCAATCATATTATGAGTACCAATAGGTTATATTGACAGTTAGAATGAGTTAATGCAGCAAGTCAATATTTGCAGTGTTGCCCCTTCTTCTTCAAGACCTCTGTAATTCTCCCTGGCATGCTCTCAATCAACTTTTGGAGCAAATCCTGACTGATAGCAGTCCATTCTTGCATAATCAATGCTTGCATTTTGCCAGAATTTGTTGGTTTTTGTTTGTCCACCGGTCTCTTGATGATTGACCACAAGTTCTCAATGGGATTAAGATCTGGGGAGTTTCCAGGCCATGGACCCAAAATCTCTATGTTTTGTTCCATGAGCCATTTAGTTATCACCTTTGCTTTATGGCAAGGTGCTCCATCATGCTGGAAAAGGCATTGTTGGGCGCCAAACTGCTCTTGGACAGTTGGGAGAAGTTGCTCTTGGAGGACATTCTGGTACCATTCTTTATTCATGGCTGTGTTTTTAGGCAAGACTGTGAGTGAGCCGATTCCCTTGGCTGAGAAGCAACCCCACACATGAATGGTTTCAGGATGCTTTACAGTTGGCATGAGACAAGACTGGTGGTAGCGCTCACCTCTTCTTCTCCGAATAAGCTGTTTTCCAGATGTCCCAAACAATCGAAAAGTGGATTCATCAGAGAAAATGACTTTGCCCCAGTCCTCAGCAGTCCACTCCCTGTACCTCTTGCAGAATATCAGTCGGTCCCTGATGTTTTTTCTGGAGAGAAGTGGCTTCTTTGCTGCCCTCCTTGAAACCAGCCCTTGCTTGAAGAGTCTCCGCCTCACAGTGCGTGCAGAAGCACTCACACCAGCCTGCTGCCATTCCTGAGCAAGCTCGGCACTGCTGGTAGTCCGATCCCGCAGCTGAAACAGTTTTAAGATACGGTCCTGGCGCTTGCTGGTCTTTCTTGGGTGCCCTGGAGCCTTCTTGACAACAATGGAAGCTCTCTCCTTGTAGTTCTTGATGATGCGATAGATTGTTGACTGAGGTGGAATCTTTGTAGCTGCGATACTCTTCCCTGTTAGGCCATTTTTGTGCAGTGCAATGATGGCTGCACGTGTTTCTTTAGAGATAACCATGGTTAACTGAAGAGAAACAATGATACCAAGAACCAGCCTCCTTTTAAAGTGTCCAGTGATGTCATTCTTACTTAATCATGACTGATTGATCGCCAGCCCTGTCCTCATCAACACCCACACCTGTGTTAATGGATCAATCACTAAAACGATGTTAGCTGCTCCTTTTAAGGCAGGACTGCAATGATGTTGAAATGTGTTTTGGGGGTTAAAGTTCATTTTCTGGGCAAATATTGACTTTGCAAGTACAGTAATTGCTGTTAAGCTGATCACTCTTTGACATTCATGAGTATATGCAAATTGCCATTACAAAAAATGAAGCAGTAAACTTGGGAAAAATTACTATTTGTCTCATTCTCAATACTTTTGGCCATGACTGTAGTTATCCTTCCTCTCTCATAGGAAGTGCTTGCCTATGCGTGCCCACATCATGTCATACCCTTTCAATGCCCAAGAATCCCCCTGTCCTGTCTGGCTGACAGGAGCAGAGGGTGGCATTTTGCTGGAACAAAATTACAAGTGAAATCCAGGCGTCAAATGACCGGATGAAGAATAAAAACTCACTAAGAAAGGAATGATATAAAAAGCTATGGCCTGATGTACCACGTTCTTAAGTCCAGGGTTAAGATGGCCATATTGGAAAATATGCTCATTGTGGACAGGTGCAGGGGCTGCCTTTACATTGCTGCATTTTTCTGATCAGTAAATCGGACAAACCAATAGTCTGCATGGAAAATCAGCCATGTGCATTGTCACACTGGCTATAATGGGTCTTTCACACACACAAAACAATTATACGCTCGTCTGTATGAGCCCTTGTACTAATGTTGTATACTGTATAGCTTTGGGGACACAGCACTCAAATATTATGGGTATTACCTCTCTTACTATTACTGCTGTCATTTGGATCAACACAGCTGATAAGGTGATGTTCCCACAAAGCAACAAATGTCCGCCATAGAAAAGAACTAAAATCCGCTGCAGAAATTCACATTTGTTTCACATGATTTTTTTATTTAGAGGTCACCCCTTTTTCTTACAGCGGATCCGTGGAACATCTTCAAGAAATCCACAACAGATATCTCAAGGCCAGATGTGGTGCATATCTGCCCTGATTTTGCACTAAACATTTCTGCCAATTTACAATATATGTGGATAGAGTTAACTCAAAAAAAAAAATAAAGAACTGGGATATCAGCACAAAAAAAGTGTAATTTGTCACCTAACTTTACATTGTCAATGGCTTGTGCAATGTTAACCACTCCCTGGCATACAGTAGGACGTACTGTCATGTCGTATGTTGGGTCCCCATTAGTGTTGAGCGATACCTTCCGATATCGGGAAATATCGGATCGTATTGGATCGGACCGATACCGAAAAAGTATCGGATATTGCCGATTCCGATACCGGAAACCAATGCAAGTCAATGGGACAGAAATATCGGAATGAAAATAAACCCTTTCTTTTCTTTTAGGTTAATTCTACATGAAGGAAAACAACTAAGAATAATGTAGAATGTATTGGGGGAGGTGGGGGAGACAATAAAGGCATAGAGGTTTAGCCCAATCAAATGGAATAGCAGGAATTAATATTTTTTTAAGACGTTCTGAGTTACGGAAATATTGACTATGTTAAGTATTTTTATATTTTGTCAGATATTTATGTTTCACTACTTCCATGCTCTTCACCTTCTTTTTTACTTCTCCCACACTTTCTCCTTCATCATCCTCAGCATCAGCATCTTTTTCATCCACTTCTTCTTCATCTTCTTCTTCTTCTTCATCACCTTCTTCGTATTATTCTTTTTTTTTACATTCTTCATATTCTACTTCTTCATCTTCTTCATCTTCTTCATCTTCTTCTTCTTCATCATATTCTTATTTGTGGCAAGCATTCCTGTAGTTGTTATCTCTAAAAGGTTGGACATTACACCTTTCGTTCTGCCCGTCACAAAAGATTTACAACAGGATTTGTCCGCGTTCAGTTTGGCTGCAGCAGCAGGTCTTTTCCAGGGGCACCACGAGGAGGAACGGACTCACCCCCATACACTGCTTAGTCATCTTCTGCTTATAATTTAGATATTATCTTTTGCTCTGATTTTTAGTCTTATGCTTAATGTTTTTCCGCTTTTTGTTCTGCAGCTTTTTGTATTTCTGCTTCTTGGTTTTCTGTCTCTTGTTCTTCTGCATCTTGGTGCTTGTCTTCTCTTCTTTGTCCTCTTGGTCAACTTCTTCAGGGTCATCTTCTTGGTCTTCTTCGGGGTGGTCTTCAGGGTCGTCGTCTTCGGGGGTCCTTGTCTTCGGGGTCCTCGTCTTCTTCGGGTTGGTCTTCTGGGTCCTCGTCTTCGGGGTCCTCGTCTTCTTCTGGGTGGTCTTCAGGGTCCTCGTCTTCTTCAGGGTGGTCTTCAGGGTCCTCGTCTTCTTCGGGGTGGTCTTCAGGGTCCTCGTCTTCAGGGTCATCGTCTTCGGGGTCCTCGTCTTCTTAGGGTTGGTCTTCAGGGTCCTCGTCTTCAGGGTCCTCGTCAGGGAGATCTAGAGTGATTACCAAGAACCATTTCAAAAAGCTTGAACTTGGAAATGTAGCAGAAGGTACAAGAAAGCTGAGGAACTACCGAGGACCAGCTGACGGTACTGGAACCCGGATGGGTAGCAGAAGGTACAAGAGCCAATGGAACTGCCGAAGACCAGCTGACGGTACTGGAACTCGGTTACTAAGCAGGAGGTACCTGTGCCAGAAAGCACTACCAAGGACCAGCAGACGTTGGTGGAACTTGGATACCGAGAAGGAGGCACCTAATCCAAAGGCACTGCCGAGAACCAGCTGACGGTACTGGAACCCGGATGGGTAGCAGAAGGTACCCATGTAAAAAAAAGTTCAAGGCCGCGAGCCGGCCGCAGTTACCAAAACCCACAGTCCTACAGGGGGTGCTTGTCCTATTGGCACTATGGAACCAGCCTTCGTTGCCAGATCCCGCAGCAAACATAGGAGTCACCTAAACTGCAGGCACCATAGAGTCGGCTAACCCGACCGCAACACGACAGGACAACGCATTGGAGGCAAAGTGACGTTGACACTACCCGGAAACAGCTGGCGTGCTGGAACCAGGCTGGGCAGGAGGGAGTACCCGTGCCAAAGTCACTGCCGAGAACCAGCTGACGGTACTGGAACCCGGATGGGTAGTAGAAGGTACAAGAGCAAATGGAACTACCGAGGACCAGCTGATGGTACTGGAACCCGGATGGGTAGTAGAAGGTACAAGAGCAAATGGAACTACCGAGGACCAGCTGACGGTACTAGAACCCGGATGGGTAGCAGAAGGTACAAGAGCCAATGGAACTGCCGAACACCAGCTGACGGTACTGGAACTCGGTTACTAAGCAGGAGGTACCTGTGCCAGAAAGCACTACCAAGGACCAGCAGACGTTGGTGGAACTTGGATACCGAGAAGGAGGCACCTAATCCAAAGGCACTGCCGAGAACCAGCTGACTGTACTGGAACCCGGATGGGTAGCAGAAGGTACCCATGTAAAAAAAAGTTCAAGGCCGCGAGCCGGCCGCAGTTACCAAAACCCACAGTCCTACAGGGGGTGCTTGTCCTATTGGCACTATGGAACCAGCCTTCATTGCCAGATCCCGCAGCCCACATAGGAGTCACCTAAACTGCAGGCACCATAGAGTCGGCTAACCCTACCGCAACACGACAGGACAACGCATTGGAGGCAAAGTGAGGTTGACACTACCCGGAAACAGCTGGCGTGCTGGAACCAGGCTGGGCAGGAGGGAGTACCCGTGCCAAAGTCACTGCCGAGAACCAGCTGACGGTACTGGAACCCGGATGGGTAGTAGAAGGTACAAGAGCAAATGGAACTACCGAGGACCAGCTGACGGTACTGGAACCCGGATGGGTAGCAGAAGGTACAAGAGCCAATGGAACTGCCGAACACCAGCTGACGGTACTGGAACTCGGTTACTAAGCAGGAGGTACCTGTGCCAGAAAGCACTACCAAGGACCAGCAGACGTTGGTGGAACTTGGATACCGAGAAGGAGGCACCTAATCCAAAGGCACTGCCGAGAACCAGCTGACGGTACTGGAACCCGGATGGGTAGCAGAAGGTACAAGAGCAAATGGAACTGCCGAGAACCAGCTGGCGGTGCTGGAACCCAGGGTAAATACTAAAAACGGAGGAGCCAGAGGTGTAATTGGAGCAAGTTTTAAATCCGTAGTACAGTGGATGTGGACAAAGCAGGAGAATTTGCCGGACACACAGCTGGGGATCAGCTGACGTTACTGAACCCCAATAACACTGGAGCAAGCGTTGACTGTGCAGACGGCACTTCTGAGCAGCAACTAGCGGTATTGGAGCCCAGGGTAAATACTAAAAACGGAGGAGCCAGAGGTGTATTTGGAGGAGGTTTTAAATCCGTAGTACAGTGGATGTGGACAAAGCAGGAGAATTTGCCGGACACACAGCTGGGGATCAGCTGACGTTACTGAACCCCAATAACACTGGAGCAAGCGTTGACTGTGCAGACGGCACTTCTGAGCAGAAACTAGCGGTATTGGAGCCCAGGGTAAATACTAAAAATGGAGGAGCCAGAGGTGTATTTGGAGGAGGTTTTAAATCCGTAGTACAGTGGATGTGGACAAAGCAGGAGAATTTGCCGGACACACAGCTGGGGATCAGCTGACGTTACTGAACCCCAATAACACTGGAGCAAGCGTTGACTGTGCAGACGGCACTTCTGAGCAGCAACTAGCGGTATTGGAGCCCAGGGTAAATACTAAAAAAGGAGGAGCCAGAGGTGTATTTGGAGGAGGTTTTAAATCCGTAGTACAGTGGATGTGGACAAAGCAGGAGAATTTGCCGGACACACAGCTGGGGATCAGCTGACGTTACTGAACACCAATAACACTGGAGCAAGCGTTGACTGTGCAGACGGAACTTCTGAGCAGCAACTAGCGGTATTGGAGCCCAGGGTAAATACTAAAAACGGAGGAGCCAGAGGTGTATTTGGAGGAGGTTTTAAATCCGTAGTACAGTGGATGTGGACAGAGCAGGAGAAATTGCTGTCCGCACAGCAGGGGAACAGCTGACGTTACTGAACCCCAGTAACACTGGAGCAAGCGCTGACTGTGCAGACGGCACTTCTGAGCAGCAACTAGCGGTATTGGAGCCCAGGGTAAATACTAAAAATGGAGGAGCCAGAGGTGTATTTGGAGGAGGTTTTAAATCCGTAGTACAGTGGATGTGGACAAAGCAGGAGAATTTGCCGGACACACAGCTGGGGATCAGCTGACGTTACTGAACCCCAATAACACTGGAGCAAGCGTTGACTGTGCAGACGGCACTTCTGAGCAGCAACTAGCGGTATTGGAGCCCAGGGTAAATACTAAAAACGGAGGAGCCAGAGGTGTATTTGGAGGAGGTTTTAAATCCGTAGTACAGTGGATGTGGACAAAGCAGGAGAATTTGCCGGACACACAGCTGGGGATCAGCTGACGTTACTGAACCCCAATAACACTGGAGCAAGCGTTGACTGTGCAGACGGCACTTCTGAGCAGCAACTAGCGGTATTGGAGCCCAGGGTAAATACTAAAAACGGAGGAGCCAGAGGTGTATTTGGAGGAGGTTTTAAATCCGTAGTACAGTGGATGTGGACAGAGCAGGAGAAATTGCTGTCCGCACAGCAGGGGAGCAGCTGACGTTACTGAACCCCAATAACACGGCAGCAAGTGTTGACTGTGCAGACGGCACTTCCGAGCGCCAACTGGCGGTGTTGGAGCTCAGGGATAATACTGAAAACAGAGGAGCCAGAGGTGTAATTGGAGAAACTTTCAAATCTGTAGTAGTGAGAATGTGGATAGAGCAGGAGAAATTGCCGTCCGCACAGCAGGGGAACAGCTGACGTTACTGAACCCCAATAACACGGCAGCAAGTGTTGACTGTGCAGACGGCACTTCCGAGCGCCAACTGGCGGTGTTGGAGCTCAGGGATTACAGTTCAGGTGGTAGAAACATGAACAGAACAGGAGACCTGGATACTGTTGCCAATCAATTATTTATTCTGGAAGAGGACTGGCAAATTCATGAGAGATCCAGGCCTTGTTCATTTTGAGAAAAGTAAGCCGGTCAACGTTATCGGAGGATAGTCGCATGCGACGGTCTGTTAGTACACCACCTGCGGCACTAAAGACGCGTTCCGATAATACACTAGCAGCAGGGCAAGCTAGCACCTCCAATGCATACTGACTAAGCTCTGGCCATGTATCCAGCTTACAGACCCAAAACTTGAAGGGAGAAGAGCCGTCTGGGAGTACACTAAGAGGGCAAGACATGTAGTCTGTCACCATCTGACGGAAACGTTGCCTCCTGCTGACTGGAGCCGTGTGTGATGGTGTAGACATTTGTGGCGGCGGGGACACAAAACTTTGACACATTTCGGCCATACTGGTCTTGCCTTGTGCTGAGGCGCTGCTTCTGCTCCCTCTTTGTGCAGAGCTTCCTCCACTGCCTCGACGCACTGAGCTGCTTTGTAAAGCACTAGCAGCACTGCTCTCGGTTGGAATGGAGAACATGATGGAATGCACCAGTGCGTCTTGGTACTCCCGCATTTTACGCTCCCGGTTCAACGGTGTTATGAGGCTTTGTAAGTTGTCCCGGTAGCGAGGATCTAGGAGGGTGGACACCCAATAATCAGCCGTGTTGAGAATGTGGGCGATGCGGCGGTCGTTTCTCAGGCACTGCAGCATGAAATCAACCATGTGCTGCAGACTGCCAACTGGCCAAGAAACACTGTCCCCTGCTTGAGGCGTGATCTCTGCCTGCTCTGCATCACCCCACCCTCGCTCTAGATACTGACTACTAGAGCATTGTGTACCTCCCTCCTCTGGACAGATGTCTTCCTCATCCATTGACTCCTCCTCATCCTCCTTACAAAGTGTCCCCTGCCTAGGCCTTTGTGAGGAACCACGTTGCGCAGACTGTAGAGAAGCAGATGGCATTTGTGACTCCTCATCCTCCACCTCTTCCAAAACCTCGTCCCTTAGTGCTTGCAGTGTTTTTTCAAGCAGGCAGATAAGGGGGATAGTCATGCTGACTAGTGCATCATCTGCACTCGCCATCCGCGTGGAATAATCGAAGGCACGCAAAACGTGGCAAATGTCCTTCATAGAGGCCCACTCAGTGGTGGTGAAGTGTGAACGGCGCGCACTGCGACTTGTTTGCGCCTGCTGCAGCTGGTACTCCATTACTGCTGCCTGCTGCTCACACAACCTCTCCAACATATGTAACGTTGAATTCCACCTGGTGGGTAGGTTACATATGATGCGATGTTCCGGAAGACGTAATCGGCGCTGCAGAGCTGCAATGCGTGATCTTGCATTGCTGGAACGCTGCAAGTGAGCGCACTCTATGCGGACCTTGTGAAGCAGTGCATCAAGATCCGGATAGTCCCTCAAAAAACTCTGCACGACCAAGTTGAGCACATGTGCCAGACATGGGATGTGAGTGAGGTTACCTAGGCCCAGAGCTGCCACCAGATTTCGGCCATTGTCACACACTACCATGCCTGGCTGGAGATTCGCTGGCACAAACCACACGTTGCTCTGCTGCTTGATGGCATTCCAGAGCTCCTGCGCTGTGTGGCTTCGATTCCCCAAAGAAATTAATTTTAATACGGCCTGTTGACGTTTGGCCACGGCTGTGCTCATATCGGTCATCATAACAGGTAACCGTTCACGGGTCGATGTGGAGGTAGACCGTGACGCTCCTGCAGCGCTGATTCAGAGGAACTGGAGTATGAGGAGGCGTCAATGTGTACAGACTGGATTCCTGCAATCCTTGGAGTTGGCAGAACACGTACAGCGCCACTCTCAAGATTTGTACCCGGCTCCACAACATTTACCCAATGGGCAGTGAGGGAAAGGTATCGTCCCTGTCCATGCTTACTGGTCCACGCATCGGTGGTCAGGTGGACCTTGCTACTGACGGCGTTTTGTAGCGCATGTTTAATTTTTCCCTCCACATGATGTTGCAGGGCAGGGACAGCTTGCCTGCTGAAATAAAAGCGGCTGGGCACGTTGTATTGTGGGACTGCCAATGCCATAAAGTTACGGAATGTGTCAGTCTCCACCAGCCTGAATGATAGCATTTCAAGGGCCAGTAGTTTAGCAATGCCAGCATTCAGAGCCTGTGCTCGGGGGTGGTTTGCAGAGTATGGGCGCCTTTTCTCCCATGCCTGTGCTAACGATGGCTGTAGACTGGCCTGGGAGTGTGAGGATGACTGGGAAAGTGGTGCTGTGGGTGGAATTACACTGTGTCTCTGTACAACAGTGCCAGAGATTCTTCCATGGCGATCCTGTGAGGAAGCCGAACCAGCTGTGTGTGAGCTGGAGGAAGAGGCTACAACACGAGCTGAAGAGGTGGTAGGTGGCGCTGTAGGTTGGCCTAGGTCTTCAGTGTGTTTTTGTAACTCCACCACGTGCTTGGTCCACACATGTTTCCACACATTTGTGGTATTGAGGTTGCTGACACTTTTCCCTCTTTTCACCTTCTGATTACACAGCTTGCATTTGACAAAGCAAATGTCATCTGCAACTGTGTCAAAAAAGGACCAGGCACTGCAAGTCTTGGGAGCGCCCGCTTTGGATTTTGGAAGAGCCATGCTCCTAATGGGTGCCGAAGTGGAGGCTACAGGCAACCAAGTCTGCCCCCTCCCTCTCCCTCCTTTTTGGGCCGTTCGGGGAATCTCTTCCTCAGAGCTGCTCCCACCACCTTCCTGTCCCTCACGCCATGATGGGTCAAGGACCTCATCATCTACACCACCCTCTTCAAACAACTGCTTCTCCTGGGTAGTCTCGACAGCACAGTACGCACCAGAAAGTGGCACCTGAGTCTCATCATCAGATGTGTACTGAGGTGTGCTGCTGACCATAGGCACTGGCCCACCCGCCTCTTCAGATTCAGAGAGACAAAATGGTTGCGCATCACTGCATACTACCTCTTCTTCAAATTCTAGAATTCTGCTTGGCTGGCCCCCTCTTTCCAAGCCAAGAGATTCAGAGAACAGAAGTAGAGATGGCTCCTGTCCAGGGCTCTCTGACTGCCTGGGCAATTTGGCAGGTGGTGAAGAGACAGATGGGTGCTCTTCAGTGCTCAGGACCTGAGAGGATCTGGAACTAATTGAAGTCGATGCGTTAGCTGCCATCCATCCGACAACGGCTTCAATTTGGTCCTCGCGCAGCAGTGGGGTACGGCTAGCTCCTACAAAGCTGCGCATAAAGGACTGTTCCCTGGTAAAACTGAGGGATGCTGAGTCACTGGTGCCCGCAGCAGGCACAGAATCCCCACGTCCTCTCCCTGCAGGCACAGAATCCTCACGTCCTCTCCCTGCAGAAACTCCACGCCCACATGCCTTACTCCCTGCCTTCTTCATCTTGGTAGACTGATAAAGCTAGGCAGAAAAGTACTAAGGGCTTAGTGTGCTTATTCCTGAACAGCTGCTAACAGGTATAAGAAACACTAATTTTATAAAGTGTGGACTAGACTTTAATATGAGCTAATGTGGCCTACACAACTGTAAAGTGGAGTGTTTGGTGAACTTTATTTAGGTTTTTTTGTCACAAAAAGACACTGGATGTGTCTAAAGATGTAATAACGATAGTATCACAAACTTTTTGTAGCTATTACAATGTAGGAAGGTAACCTACAATGCAATAGATGAGGCTGCAAAAAATAGGCTAATACTAATCTGGCTGGGGCTGCAGGGCCCAATGCTGCAGAAAGGCTCCTCTATCTACTCCTATATAGTGTGTTTGGAACCAATTTAGCTGAATACGGATGGAACCACCACACTAATAGGAGATATCAGGAAAAATTATGAATTGGCAATAAAGGACAATGTATGAGGCAGTGACACACACTGAGTGCACTACAACCAGACGGGGTTGAAGCACACACTACAGGGTGAGCTGCACTCACACACCAGACCTTGCAGACAGCGGTGAACAGTACAGATGCAGAGCACTGTGCACTAGCGCTGCAAGACCAAAAAAATTTCTCTATCTACTCCTATATAGTGTGTTTGGAACCAATTTAGCTGAATACGGATGGAACCACCACACTAATAGGAGATATCAGGAAAAATTATGAATTGGCAAAAAAGGACAATGTATGAGGCAGTGACGCACGCTGAGCGCACTACAACCAGACGTGGTTGAAGCACACACTACAGGGTGAGCTGCACTCACACACAGAGACCTTGCAGAAAGCGGTGAACAGCACAGAGAACTGTGCACTAGCACTGCAAGGCACAGCGATTTATCAAGTAGCTTGGGTAAAGCAGAATAGACCAAATAGGTAGCTAAAACTGTCCCTCAAAACAACAGCGTCCTATCCCTAACTGAATTCACAGCAGAGTGAGCTCAAAATGGCGGCGGCGGCTTTTATAGTGCATCATGACATCATTTCAGCAGCCAATCATAGCCATGCCATTAGTTAAGATGCCTACATGCCTAACAGGATGTGCCCACACTTCTTAGGATCCTCATTGGCTGAATAAAATGAAAATGGCTCATTGCATTATGGGAACTTCCGATTCCGGTATACGATATTGCAAAAGTATCGGAATTCCGATACTGCGAATATCGGCCGATACCCGATATTTCAGTATCGGAATGCTCAACACTAGTCCCCATCCTTGATGCAGGCTCAGGAGCTGAGCTTGCATCATACCCAGTGAGCAATGGTTGTGTTACATAGCCAGCATCTGCCTCTAACAGCGGCGCTTCATCCACTGCTAACCCCTTAAATGTGGCTGTCAATCTCTGACAATGGCATTTAGAGCGTGCACTTGCCCATTAGTCCATATATTTAGGCTTCATAGGAGACTGAGATTTTTACTGTAGGCTGCGGTAAGTATGTACTACAAGCGATTGGACGAACGCAGGCAGATTCCCAGGGAGAATGTCTTAGTGCCCCTGCGCTACTCCCATGCTGAATTTTGCTACCAGCCTGATAGAGTGCCAGTGGTCCAAACTATCCATCTTCAGGAGTACACCGCCCCTGGCAAAACAGGAAGCCATGGGATTTGGGGGGGGGGGGGGGGCAGTGTGCTCCTGAAGATACAAAGAACAACCCTTTAATCCTCTTAAAGGGGCTCTTCAGGAAACCCCCCCCCCCCCCCCAGTTCAAGTTCATTTTTTTTGTTGTTTAAAAGAAAAACGTTCCTTTACTCATCCTATCCAAATCTAGCACTGAGTGCTAAAGCCAGTGAGATAATGTTCTGCAATGTAACAAAATTTAACTTGACAAACCATTTATTGTGGGAAAAATGGATTTTCACAGCAAGCTTCTCCATTTGTAAATAGTGACATCCACAAAAAAAAAACGTGGATAATACTGCAGTTTTCTAGCATGGATATCAAAGTAAATTTTCCTATTTATCTACAATATTGATATATGCAATATCTAAAATATCTAGACCATGTTACATATAGCATTAAAAGGCAGCTGTCAGTGGGATCAACCCTCCTAAGCAGTCTACATGGGCATGTACATCATAGAAAGCTGAATAAAATATCTTGATATCTGCGATCCAAAGTCTTATTCCAGAGAAATCCATATTTTTCTTATGTAAATGAGTTGATTAGATCTATGGGCTGGACACAGATCTCCCAGAGAATCTGCCTCTAGAGCTTATTTTAAAGGAAGGAGGCTTTACCAGTGTGAGACACGTAGATCAGAGCAGACTGTCAGTCATTACATGTCTCACACTGGTAACGCCACCTTTCATTTAATATAAAAAAAAAAAAGCTCTGGGAGGCATATTCTCAGGGAGATCTATGCCCACCCCATAGATCTCAACAGCTCATTTACATACAAGGTAAAAAGCAGATCTCTCTGAAATAAGACATCGGACTGCAGATATCAAGGTATCATTTTATTCAACTTTCTATGACCTACATGCCCATATAGACGCATTAGGAGGGTTGTTCCTACTGACATTCCCTTCACTAGGTTAAACATAACCTCTTCTCATAACTAAAGAATTCAGATTTACAAAGATAGGATGTGAAGCGACAGATCAAATTTCTTCCTTTGACGGGATAATCTGGTTTCACATCCAGCATTTACAACAGTTAATGTGTTTTCTTCAACTAAAACACTCGGAATCCACATTTTATGGCAAGTTGTAACTTTATTTCAGACCAGAATACCCACATCTTGTAATCAATCAGCTGCTTTTCCAGCTTTCTGCCCATTTTATATCCTATTCCCTCTTTGATCGTCATGCAATGTCCTGACTTGCAAGTGCCTGAATCAAATGCTTGGGAAACCAGAGACCTATGACCTGCATCTGCTGCACCAAGCTAACGCTTCACAAGAAATAACAAATGTGTATGTCAAGAAAGAGTTTGTGTGTGCAGCCCCCACGCCCCAGACAAAAGCCTGTATATGCCATTGATAACAATAGAATTTGGACTTGTTTCTGCAAAGTACATTGTGGAGTTAGCAAACACTGTGACATGAAGAGAATTATATAATAATAATAATAGTTTATTTTTATAGCGCCAACATATTCCACAGCACTTTACAAATTTTTTTTTAGGGGGGACATATACAGACAATACAGAATAAGCATATCTCATATCGAAAGGAGTGAGGGCCCTGCTCGCGAGCTTACAGTCTATGAGGAAGTGGGGGAGACACAAAAGGTAAAAAGTACATATATTGTATAATGCAGCCTTGATATACTGAATAGGATAAATAATAATACATGGACTGGTCGCCAGCCAGTATGTGTGCAGTCCTGACAGAGGCTTTTATGTGCATGGTTGGTTGGAACCCGAAGTTGAAGAAGATTTTAATATGGGGGAAAGCTGGGATGGACAGAGGGTGTTTAGGTGATACGCCAGTCTAAAGAAATGTGTTTTTAGGGTTCGCTTGAAACTGTGGGTATTGGGAATTAATCTAACTGTCCTGGGTAGTGCATTCCAGAGAATTGGCGCAGCACGCGAGAAATCTTGGAGACAGGAGTGGGAAGTTCGGATTATGGAGAATTTTAGTTTCAAGTCATTTGCAGAACGGAGGGCACGTGTAGGGTGGTAGACTGAGACAAGAGAGGAGATGTAGGGCGGTACTGAAGCATGGAGCGCTTTGTGGGTAAGCGTGATAAGTTTAAAATGAACTCTATATTGGATGGGCAACCAATGCAATGACTGGCACAGGGAAGAGGCATCGGAGTAGCGGTTGGCGAGGAATATGATCCTGGCTGCTGCGTTCAGGATGGATTGGAGAGGGGAGAGTTTAGTAAGAGGGAGCCCGATCAGTAGAGAGTTGCAATAGTCAAGACGAGAATGAATAAGAGCTACAGTAAGAGTTTTTGCTGAGTCAAAGGTGAGAAAAGTCCTGATTCTTGAGATGTTTTTGAGGTGTAGATGACATGAACGAGCAAGTGATTTGATGTGAGGAGTGAAGGAAAGATCTGAGTCAAAAATGACCCCAAGACAGCGGGCTTGTTGCTGAGGAGTAATGGTTGAGCCACAAACGGAAATGGCAATATCGGGCACAGGTAGGTTAGTGGAGGGAGGAAATACGAGTAGTTCAGTTTTTGACAGATTCAGTTTTAGGTAGAGGGAGGACATAGTGTTTGTCTTTCTGCTGTGTCTATCACTGGTCTTTTGTAGTAATGCAGGGGTGATGTCCGGAGCAGAGGTGTATAATTGGGTGTCATCAGCATAGAGATGGTACTGAAAACCGAATCTACTGATTGTTTGTCCAATAGGAGCGGTGTATAAGGAGAAAAGAAGGGGGCCTAGGACTGATCCTTGAGGAACCCCGACAGTAAGAGGAAGTAGAGAGGAGGAGGAGGAGCCGGCAAAAGACACAGAGAAGGAGCGGTCAGAGAGATAGGAGGAGAACCAGGAAAGAACAGTGTCCTTGAGGCCAATAGTGCAGAGCATAGTGAGGAGGAGCTGGTGATCCACAGTGTCGAATGCTGCAGAGAGATCCAGGAGAATCAGCAGGGAGTAGTGACCATTAGATTTAGCTGTTAGTAGATCATTAGAGACTTTAGTGAGGGCAGTTTCAGTAGAATGTAAAGAGCGGAAACCAGATTGTAAAGGGTCAAGAAGAGAGTTGTCTGAGAGATAGCGGATTAGACGGGAATGGACCAGGCGTTTAGAGATAAAGGGAAGATTGGAAACAGGTCTGTAGTTGGCCGTGCATTTCTGGTCGAGGGATGGTTTTTTAAGTAATGGTTGTATGCTGGCGTGTTTAAAAGAAGAGGGAAAGATACCAGATGAGAGGGAAAGGTTGAAAATTTTAGTTAGGTGAGTGGTGACAGCTGGAGCAAGGGACTGAAGGAGATGTGAGGGAATAGGGTCACTGGTGCAGGTGGTAGGGCGAGAAGATGCAAGGAGCCTGATCACTTCATCTTCCGTGACTGGTTCAAAGTCAGAAAATGAGCAAGATACAATGTGGCGGGGGAGAGCATGCATAACATTTGGGGATTGGGAGAAAAATTTCCTGTCTGATATGGTCAATTTTTTCTTTGAAATAATTGGCCAGATCGTCAGCGCTGAGGTCGGTGGTCGGGGCCTGTGTTGTTTGATTGAGGAGAGAATGAAACGTGTCAAAGAGTCGTTTAGGATTATTGGAAAGTGAGATTATGAGGTTGTTAAAGTAGGTTTGTTTGGAGAGGTGAAGGGCAGAGTTATACGCTTTCAGCATAAATTTATAGTGGAGGAAATCTTCGGGCAGATTTGATTTTCTCCACAGCCGTTCAGCGCACCTGGAGTACCTCTGTAGAAGACGTGTTTGAGGCGTGTGCCAGGGTTGTCGCTGTCTATGCTGAATTTTTCTTTGTGTAGGAGGTGCGGCTTCATCCAGGGCGCATAGCATTATTTTGTTATAATTATTCAATGCAGAGTTGGGACATGAGAGGGAGGAGATTGGGGCCAATGATGATTGCAACCTTTTTATAAATTTCTGGGTGTTAATGGCGCGTAAATTTCTATAAGTGTGGACGGTGGGAGTGTCTTGAGTAGAGTCACAGTTCTTGACAGAGAATGAAAGAAGATTATGGTCAGAGAGTGGAAGGGGAGAGTTAGTAAAGTCATGTACTGAGCAAAGCCGGGAGAAGATCAGGTCCAATGTGTTCCCATCCTTATGTGTAGGAGAATTTGCAAGCTGTGAAAGGCCGAAGGAGGAGGTTAGTGATAAAAGATGCGTGGCAGATGGGGAAAGAGGATCGCCAATTGGGATGTTAAAGTCTCCCATGATTATCGTGGGGATGTCGCTGGATAGAAAATTTGGAAGCCAGGCAGCAAAGTGATCCAGGAATTGACGGGGGGGACCTGGAGGGCGATAGACAACCGCCACTCGCAGGGAGACGGGCCGGTAGAGTCTGACTGTGTGGGCCTCAAAAGACGGGAAGATAAGGGAGGGTACAGGGGGGATAACCTGAAAAGTACATTTTGTTGAAAGAAGCAGACCAACACCTCCCCCTGATCTGTTGTCAGGTCGCGGGGTATGAGAGAAATGTAGACCACCATAGGAGAGAGCTGCAGCGGCAGTGGTGTCCGGCTGCTGGATCCAGGTTTCAGTGAGAGCCAGAAGGTTGAGGGAATTAGAGAGGAAAAAGTCATGGATGTAAGAGAGTTTATTACAAGCGGAGCGTGCATTCCAAAGGGCACAGTTGAATGAGACAGAAGATATGCAGGGAATATTAATGAGATTAGCAGGGTTTCTGAATGTAACAGGGAAAGAGTTAGTGTTATTATTACTAGAGGGTCCTGGGTTGGGAGAAATATCACCTGCGACTAAGAGAAGGAAGATACAGAGAGTGAGCAGATGGTTGAGTGATTTGTGAGAGCGTTTCCTGTGTTGTATGGTGGGAATGAATGGATCTGTGTGGTATAACATTGTGAAGAGAGCATGACAACTGTACATAGGAGAAGAGAGGAGTGAGGGATTAATATGGATGAAGTGTGCCGCATTTGTGGGAGAACGGTGAATGTGTATGATTGTAGCAACCAGAAAATAAATGGCACAGATACAAATGGTGAATACTGTTTTCCAAAAACATGACCTGAAAGCAAGTTTGTTTGTTTGTCTTGCATGTCTTACCTGTCTCCTGCCCTGTCCAACTGCCATTTTCTAACTGCCAGGGCACTTTGATAAATTATGGCACTTCGATAAATTATGCATAAATGCTGCCCCTAAACTAAGTCTCAATATATAGGGACGTATCTGCTTAGATCTACACAGATTTAACTCGTTAGCAATCAATCACTAGCTTAAAAGACAACAGGAGACCATAAAGTGCAGGGGAAAAAAAAAAAAAAACAGACTAACAAACTCGGCATGGATCATAAACTCTTAAAGTAAGTGTGATGACCTTTACGTATCATGGAATAAAAAACGTAGAGGAGTGAAAAAAATATATACCAGAGATTGATAGGCTGCAGAGCATTGCATGGAGATACAAGGCAGTTTTCAGGATAGATCACACATTATATGCCGGTTGTAACCCCTAGAGATTTTAGGAGAAGGGAACAAGTCATAAATAGGACAGTGCAGGGTTATGGTCCTTACGGCATCATCTATGCAATCAGCAATGTACTGGTAATCAACAAGAAGATACCGGTATTTTTTCTTCTTGACTTAAAGGACTCTCTTAAAAACACTTATGGATACGCCATAAGTGATAGATGTGAATCCTACCTCTGGGACCCAAACCTATCACCAAAATGGGGGTCTCTGTGCTACACCATTTCTATGTCAATTTACTTCTATGGGACTTATGAAAACAGCTGAGCTTGGTGTGCTACGCTATTTCCATAATCCTGACCATTCTCTCTTGTAGTGAATACCTCACCAGGGGAGAAGGGAGTGTCGGCAGACCTCTGTTCTGGAGACTGGTGTGGTTGCTAGCGGTTGGAAATCTACTCCATCTTCTGTGAAATGTTTACCTCCTTAAGGCAAACATCAAGGTAAGCCTTCGCAGTGATTGCTTGTCACTATAAGTGATCACACTACTTCATTTATGAAAAGGAAGCAGATCATAATATACTGTACATCTCCAATAATAATAAAAATCTGCTTTAAAAGGGAACCTATCTGGTCAAATAATGCTATTAACCTGCAGGTAAATAGCGCTATGAAGGTGCCCGGCCGCCGTATTGAAACTACGGCTCTCTGGAGAAAATTAACCAGTCACTACTCACTATATTGTGAGCAGCAGGTGCTAACAAGCCCCAGCAATGACTGACAGCCAGCTCTACAGTGTATGACTGCAGACCTGGCAGTCTATCAAAGTGCCAGGGCATGATTACAGTAGCCAGGACGCAAGCATGACTGAAAGCCGGCGGCTTCCAGGAGTAATAAAGTTAATTTTCTCCAGAGTGCTGCACTTTCAGTACAGCTTCATAGTGCTACTTATCTGCTGATTGACCCCTTATCTACAGGTTAAGAGCATTATCAGATGTGACCATTTCCCTTGAGAAAGCATCACCAGAGAAACGCACGTTGGGCTTCTGTCCATCCTCCCCTCCAGTCCACCTGAGCTCTCAACCCCATAGTGGTAAGGCTTACTAATTACTGCCTTGACTACTGGCCTTTTGGGCACTCTGCAATATACTTAATATGGGTACTTGTAGGGGGGGCTGCCTGCCATATTAGAACATGCTAGTTATAATAGGTATTTTATGTGGTGTTGACTTACTGTTTAATTGTCTTTGTTATTCACTTCTTCCTTTTAAAAGGATGTCTAATAAACAAGAATACTTTTTATACCATTATAAACTCAGTTTCCTCCTATTTTACCATGTGTATTTGTTGGAGTTTGTCTTTCAAGGTGACCCATGGCACCTATCTGGCATCGTGCTTCACCTATTTGATTAAAATATGCAACTGGCTATTTTATTATTCAGGTTAAGAGTTATCAGATGTGATAGTTTCACTTTAATTAATCAGAAACCACTTAAAACACCACTCCAGCGTTGTTTTTTTTCAGCAATGGAGTGGCGCTTTAAGCGTAAGCCCCCAGCGATATACTCACGCACTGGCATTTTCCCCAGTTTTCAACAATGCTCTGATCCCGCGGCACCATCTTGTGAGCGCAGCTTCTGAAGTCAGAAACTCCGCTCCCAGGCTCTCAATACAAGTCTATGAGAGCTAGAACGAGGCTCTCAGACTTGTATTTAGTTGTGATCTCTGCGCAGCTCCATGAAACACTGGAACCGCAGGTCACTTTTCACAGTAGACGGACTGGAGCGGCGGGGAAACCGATGAAGGTGGCGGAAGGCGAGTATATGACAGGGGATTTACATTTAAAGCACCACTCCAGCGGTGCAATAAAAATAAAAAAAAACTCTGGAGTGGTGCAGAGACCAGAATACCCATTTAGCAATAACTTGAAAAAAAAAAATCAAAACAAAAGCCAGAACAGAGTAATCCAGGTGATTTTGTACTGGTTGAAAGCCACGGGCCTGTCTTGGCAGATGGAGAGGTTCTGAGAGCTAAAACTCTTCAAAAGAATTACCTTATTTTTAAAAAAAAATATATATATATATATATATATATATATATATATATATATATATATATATATATATATATATATATATATAATATTAATATACATATTAGAAATTATTCACACACAAAAGGTAGATGTATATTTTATTGAATCAGTCACTGTTTACAGGTCAAGTTCCGGTTACAGAATTGTTCGTTGTTCTAAATGGAGACAATACAGATCCAGAGATCGCTACTATAGTTCTGCAGAGGTGATTACCAACAGAAAGTGATCTGCATAAAGAACCTAAATGTATACCAAGAAAGAAAAAACAAATACTAACTGCATCTTCTTCAGATTGTGCATCTGGCCATGGATCTGGAACATTGGCCAGTTTCACACACTTAATAGAGGCGCATTTGTGTTACGGACTAAAGTCCCGGCCTAACTGCAGGATTAATGACACAAATGAGCCCAAATTAAGCAGGTGTGAAAAAGTGAGTGTGGGTCTGGGTGGAAGACCAAGATCCCTTCTAACTGTAGAGTGTGCACTTTTTTAATCTGCTACAAATAAATCACTTTTTACAATTCTGTCTCCTTGGAGGGAAAAAAATTAGTTCCAGAACTGCTTGCCAAGCTGTCAGGATCGTTTTAAGAAAAGTGTCAAGACAAAGAAAAGGTGTCTTTTACAAGAGTTATAAATTAATGACCAACATGTATGAACATTTACCTTTACACCTTTGGACAAGGGAAGGAGCAATCTGTATGCGAGTCGGGTTAATGCTGATTCTTGGTGGAAGTGTACATGCTTCCTTTCTGCGCAGTCAATACTACATGTGCCTTCTACAGCAGGATTTACAAAGTAATTGTCAGTTTCACCACCATTCTCTGTGCAAACCAATTTGTATGATCATAGTGCGTGCTACATTTGTCAATCCAGTGTTCAGTCTCATTCCACTAGATAAATGCACTTCTGATACAGTTTTACATCCAGAACACATCACTTTGCTCCTTATACTCAAACGCCTGCATATCAGGGGAATAAAAAGCCCCTGTGATGTGTAGAAGTAATAATGCATTAATGAACAATACTCAGAAATTTGGAAAATACTGGCCGGGATTGCTGCATGAGGCTGTCCACAGGGTGCAGAATAATAAAACTGTGTGTAGGATGCAGGCAAGTAAAATATCTCTAGGTATAAAACCTCTCCAAAGCCAAAAGGGAGAAAAGAACACCACACATGGCAACCAGCTAAGAAATCACTCCGACCTGAATTCAGAGCAATGATTTAATCACAACGCTGCCTTTACTTCACTAGTAATCTTATAGCAAAACGCTAAAACCTACAAATCCACTCAAAATAATAAAAAGAAACTATTAAAGTGACAGGCTGAAGGTAGAGAAGAGTCCAGGGGCAGAGGTAACCCACTGTTGGCTCGCAGCTGAGAATCAGCGGTGTAAAAACTACTTGGACAAGGAGAGTCTCATCCTAGAGTGGATTCCTTGGGAAAAAGGGCTGAAGGATCCAAATTACAGGGAGCAAGTGATCAAGTGGGTTTATGCATAGGTTCCACCAGTAATGAGAAGTTCATAGGCCGGATCACGAGTTCTTCTGCACAGCACGATACATGCGCACAGCATACCCAGGAGCTAAGAAGAGAAGCAGACAAGACATACCATCAGCTTAGCCAAGCCAAATAAGATTTTTTTTCCAACACATTATGAATATTAAAATGGATTGTCAAGAAGTATCAAGCTAAGGGAAGAAAACTGTAGTAACAAAAAAAAAACCCACACACAAAATAGTATCAATCATCTAATCTAGTCAAAGCCAATGCCCTAGGGGGACCACAGTGGTCCTGCAGTAATGATGTCACCTCCATCCTCCATATGACCGCTGCAGGCAAATCACTGGCCTCAGTGGAGATGCTTGCATACGCAGCAAGAGACCACCAAGCCTGAATGGTCATGTCAATGATTGATATGGAGACACTGCTAAAGGGCCACAGGGACCAATGCAATGGCAGGAACGGAGGGACCACTGAACGATGGAACTGGGTCTACAAAGGAGCGATTAGGTGAGGATTCTTTGTTTGTTAATATATATATATATATATATATATATATATATATATATATATATATATATAAGTTTAAGCATGTTCATAATCTCGAAACAAGTATAAAATCCAACAATACTAAAACCAGAGCAATATACTGGGTGTAGCAGTGATGTGTAGGCAATGTAAGCACCAGACCCAGGTCACCTCCTTTCACTCCTGATTTCTACTAACAAGACAGAATGCTGCAATGTACAGAAGGAAGGAGAACACGGCCATCAGGCTACATTAGAGAGAAGTCTTGTATTTTATCACAAAATGATGTTTGGTTCTTCACTTAAACCTAAAGCTTGAAAGTAACCTGTGTCTTAGTAACTTGTGAAAAAACAATGCTGAAGAACCATTCTTTGTTAGAATGCTGCACTGTGCAATTCCTTTGCTGTTCCTCCTCGTAACGAACCATTCACCCCCTTGTCCATGGACAGTTTCCCAACATCTCACACTAGCAGAATATAAGGGAGCGCACAAACTGGCCAGGTGGACAGTAACAGATCTGCTTTCACGGATGCGGCTCATGGAGCACCGTTCATTTATTTGCCTTTATTAAATGGTCTGAAAGGCATATCAGGTCTCTACTTTAAAATGACAACCATTTATGAGACTTTGCGGAATATAATCTAAGATGAGGGTATACACAATTATGTAATATCCTCTTCCCCATTATCCTTGTTAGTTTTCCTGTTAGGAGTCCGTCAATGCTTGACCCATTTCTTTCTGTATGGGGTTACATGCTATACTTGGAATTATTACATTCTCCTCTAGGTTTACAAATTAAGGCAACATTTTTATCCTCCCTTCCAGGTCCATGAATTGCAGACTAACCGCCACACTCTCCCATCCCAATTAATGGGGCCACAAAAAAGCACAGATATACCATGTGTGCTCTGTCTGTTTCTCACTGGCTGCTTGTTGGGAAAAGTGTTTTATTCACATCAGAGAATAGATGACAGATTAAAAAAAACACAGGTAAAACAAATGTGATGAAAACCGGGTCCAACACATAATGAAAAATGGCCAGTTTTTCTTTGTGTATAAAGAAAAAAAGAAAAATAAATAGAAATTGAGAATTCGGCTTAATACATCCAACTGGAAACTAAAATACACATTTCAGTGTCGTGGTGTGAATGCATCTTTTTGTTTCCTGCCCCGGAAGTTAAAGTGTTTATGTGCAAGAGGTAAATGTTTCTACCTTTTAAATCTCCTGAAAAGCAGCTCTATCCCTCGATTCTCAGTTTAAGGCTTTATTCACACTTCAGTATTTGTATGCCAAACCAGGAGGGACTCCGAAACACAGAACAGATGGCAATCTTTCAATTAGAGTTTTTCTCTGTAAGCTCCACTCAATCCTCAATCCTGATTTTGGTATATAAACACTGATGGATGCAAAATACTGACGTGTGAATGATTTCATACTGCCAATCCTTTTACTCGGTGATGTAAGCCACTAGCATCAGGAGCCTGGCATCAGCTCTATCACAGAGAGCCCAGGAGCAGTCAGAAGTGGAGTGCTCCATTGTATGGAGGAGGCAGGAGTCTGTAAGCTGGACTATTAATAGGTAGACGCCTATCTATTAGTATGGAGGGCCTTTGCATGTCAGCAGATCAGCTAACTTTAGACAAATGTGTATGGGGTCCTTAACCATTCTAGAATCCCACTTGTTCGGTATGTAGCCTACACACTGTGCGAGGTGTGCACTGCACTATATACAAAAGGTGGCGGTAAGACTTCCAAAGGAACTAAACCTGTTGATCGGGTTCTCTTGCAATGTCAGCTATGTGTGCTTGTCATGTTAGTGCATAAATAGGAGAACTTTTACAAGTTGGTAGAACAATCATACTTTCTGACTGAATGCTTACTTTATAGGTATAAGATATTAAGCAGTAATCGTTCCAGTATATGAGAATGCTAGGACACACCTAAAGCTTCTCAGAATCACGAGATCTGTCAGCCAAAATACACTATTGTCCGGTTTTCTTTGTGTAAATGGCGGTGTACGGTATTAAGTGCTTCTCAGGGGAAAACTGGATCTGGGCTACTGCGTTCTCACAGGACTCAATACTACGCAATGTGGCTCATATTACAGGCTGCAATGCACATGAGGATCAAGAATAGCTTCAAGGAGATGTGTCCATGATATTGTGTGCAATATGTGATTATCTGATGGAATGTGTGCAGATATTAACATATCTATACTATGTGATATGCAGAAATCTATTGCTGTGTCTGGGTGGAGGAAGGCCACACGGACAGGCTTCAGTTTAGACTTATTGCAGGTATGGATTCTTACCTGTATTGCGGCGAATGCCAGTGCAGCCCATATTACGTACATCATTATTTCCTGCAGTTTTTCCACTACCAGTGCCTCACAGCCCTTGAAATAACCACAAACATTGTTTATTAATTAGGGAAAAGAGAAGCAGCATTGTGGAAACACTGTCCGCTTTATCGACAAGTACAGCACTTGTGTAATCATAAAGATAATAAAAAGAACAACATAATGTCAGGAGCGGGTGCGCGGCTTACCTCCGAGTACAGGTCTCCGGGGCGGCTCATGCTGCCCGTACAGTTGAACACACTATCTCGGCAGCAGCTTAACGGTACACTGTTGTTCTTTGACCTATCATACCATGGGGTCTTCTCCCAGTCCGAATAGTTGTGAATCCCGCAGCAGCGAAGCTGTAACCAAATAATTCACTAGTTAAAATGTGGAGAAGGAGAAATGGTTACTGAACTTGACTAGATGTATTCTTCTTACCTGTCTCTGAACATAATCGATCGCCCGACTTGCTGAGTCAGAGGAGACGCCATTGTACTGATTGAATACATTGGTGATGCTCTTATCAACCTCATCTTCTACCTTTAGAAATAAAACACAATGGTTAGTTAATGCTACATTAAGTTTGGTAAGCGACTTGGGAAATTCCTCGCTTTATTAGGAAGGCTTTTTAATCACATGATGGACAGAAAAAATATATACAAAGTTTAAAACCCTGCTAACTTTCCTTTACTAGGTCACAGTGCATAGTGGGTGCTAGATATAAGGCCGATATTAGCTATTGGGACATGTCTGACCGTGAGGTGGAGCGAAATCACAGATCAGAATGTCTAACGAATGTTAAAAGTAGCCATGTGAACAGAGAACACATACAATAGAAAGAATAATCTACCAAGTTATGTAACTAAACAGGGGAAAGTGTGGCGAGAGCAACATTACCTGGGCCAGGCAGCAACGTTAGCATAGACCATATCACATGAAATCCTACAAGCATATCACGTACGCACTGGTAGGATTCCGCTCTGCGTACCACTGCGAGTGGTCGTCATGTGGCTAAACATGTGTGATCTGCATACTTGTGGTCACACGGCGACATGCTTTTCCTTCCCTGAATGGAACATTAGCAAGAGCAGTAAGAGAAAGTAGTCAGACCCTAAGCACGAGTACGCAGATCACGAGCAGCCACACGATGACCACTCATACCAGCAAGCAGAGTGGAATCATAAGAGGGTGGATATTACACACTGTTAGGAGTTGGCAATATAATAAAGGCACTGCCGGAGTTGTAGTGCTTTAGGCTGCGTTCACACATTGCGTATTTCCCTGCATTTTTTTAAGCAGGTAAAAAAAGCACCTCCATTCACACACTGCGTAAAAAAGCAGTGTGAAAATGAAGGGTGACATGTGTACTGTCTGTGTCGTGTGTGTCTATGTGTCGTGTGTGTGTCCCTAGCAGTGTATGTACAGACTATGGATACTCACCTACCCGAGAGACGCGTCTGCTCCGTCCCGCGCTTGCAGCATCTGCCGTGAAGCGATCAGCAGGCTGTCAGCTGACCGGCTTGTAATCAGCTGACCGGCCGGTTACAAGGCGGTTAGCTAACAGCTGATCGGCTCACCGGCAGATGCTGGAAGCGCGGGATTGGAGCGGACCGGACCGGATGCCTCTCCCCTGACATCGGGTAGGTGAGTATCCATCCTGCGCCTCCGTAAAAAAGCGATGGAATTACGCAGTGTGTGAACACCGCTGCGTAATTCCATCGCTTATAATGGGCACAATGGAGAGAAAGCGCGGGACGCAGCAGCGTAAAGAATTGACATGCCAATTCTTTACGCAGCTGCACAAAATTGCAGTGTCTGAACGGCAAAGTGAATTTCCCATTCACTTTGCTGGCAGACACAAAGCACATTGCGTATTTTCAAAAAGCGCGCGCAAAAATACGCAATGTGTGAACGCAGCCTTAAAGTGTTTTCACAGACATCCTGTCTCCTGTGCGCCAGCACTGAAGAAACACTATTGGCTTGCAGCACTGGGGTCCTGGGTTCAAATCCCACCAAGAACAACATCTGCAAGGAGTTTGTATGTTCTCCCCATGTTTGTGTGGGTTTCCTCCGGGTTCTCCAGTTTCCTCCCATTCTCCAAAGACATACTGATAGGGAATGTAGGTTGTGAGCCCCAATGTGGACAGTGACGACAATGTCTGTAAAGCGCTGTTACATTAATGGAGCTTATATAAGTGAGTAAAATAAATAAAAAAAAATAAAGAAGCAGACAAAGTGAGATACTTATAGAAGAATATTGTGTTTTCAATAACAGTTTCACTGATCAAAGGAGGCAATTGTTCAGCATGGGTGTTTTTCATATTAGTATTTTAACCCATTTCCCCCCTTCCCAACACAAAAAAATCCAGAGAACATAAAATGTATGATCATTTATAAGCCAGACAGACACTCACCTTAGCTCTGTAGATATATCCCAAAACGACCACAACAACTTCAGTTACAAATACCAAAAGCAAGATGATCACAAACTAAAAAGAAAAAAAATGGCAAAGATGTTATACTCCAACAAGGGCAGTAACTGGATTCATCACTAGAAGATGTGTCCACCAACATGAAAGAGTGAATGAGAGAATGCAAAACAATAATACACAAAACATAAATTATAATACGGAAGGATACCTGACACGCTTCATTAATTCAGGAAGTGACCCATTTGTCAGGAAAGCCCCCTGATGCTTTAGAGCAGATTGTGAAGACCCTCTACATACACTGTCTTCAGATACTGCTCCATTACTCATGTATAGATCAATCATATAAAGGTCAGTTTACATGCACAGACCAACGGCGTTTCAATCTGTAAATACTCATTATGTTTAGACCACGCACTAAACTATGATCTGTAATATATCGTTCAGTGCACATAGGCTGTCATTGTGCTCAGCAGCATAAGACAATGTGCTGCCGAGAACAATGATCTTCTGTGTAGCACAAAACTCATTTCACCAGATGAATGAGCGTTTCGCCTGTTAGGCTATGTGCCCACGTTGCATTTATGAAGCAGAAAATTTCTGCTGCATAAATGCAAGTCCTCTCCCGGAAAAACGCATGCGGAATTCCGCACGCGTTTATCGCGCATTTTTCGCGCGTTTTCCACATGCGGAATTGCCTTGCGTTTTTTATGCATTGGACAAAGGCAATTCCGCTTGCGGAAACGCAAAATTAAATGACATGCTGCGGATTTTTGAACGCAGCATAAACGCTGCGGAAAAATCCGCAGCATGTGCATAGAACTTGCGGAATCCCATTGGGGAACATGGGGTGCGGATATACATGCGTTTTTCAAGCGTTTACGCTGCGGAAATTCCCCAGCATATACGCTTGAAAAATGCTACGTGGGCACACAGCCTTAATCGGCAGCCTAAGATTATTGCAAAATGAGTATCTAAGAAAGCGCTCATGTTGCTCTTTGAAAGTAAATAGAACTTTAAAGTCCATTAACCCTCCACAAAGATCATATTAAAGATTACATTTCATAGTGTCAGTTCATTGTCCTGTTTTATAAAAAAAGCTTTTTGTATTGTAACTGTGCATATAGTAAATGAATAAATGTGGTAAACGCTCCCATTGTAAGGAGAAAGATAAGCTGGATCTGCACAATCTAAGTCTAACAGTGCAGGGTAATGAAGGAAAGCAGGGAGCTATTCATGGCAGATCTTATATCTTGGAGGTATGGGGAGTTGTCTGAGAAAACCTTTTATATGCTAATTGCCAGAAAACTAATCAGCCCCAGGCTATGTGCTTGTAAGGTGAGGTTGCCCATACACTTCAGATAACTGTCTGATGAAAGTTTAGCTATCAGCTATTCCTCCCCCATACAGACTTCTGGCAATGGCTTATCTCCTGTGGGAATGATGATCAGGTATTTTAAAAGAAGATGAAGTCATGAAGACTTGAAAACTAGGTACCAGCATCTACATAAATGGCACAGTATATAGTCAGGTCACTTACTGTTGCTAGGCCACAACGACTTTCACGGATCGTGGCACAACAACCTATCAGGCCTATGATGAAGAGGAGCGCTCCTGCAGCTATTATTACCACCCCAGGAATCAAGGTGTAAACATCCTCAAAGAAATGGTCATAATCATCGTAAGTAATGAAAACGTAGGCCCCCACGTAACATAGGATGCCCGCTGCAGCCTGGAATAAAAAAGAAAAGACAAAAAAGTTAGCAATATAATCTGCACATCATCTGGAAGACTGAAATCTGTGGGAAAACCAGACTTATTAGTGAATGCACGAGCCGTGGATGTGTTCGTGGAAAATCCACCACATATTCAACTGCATATGTCACATGCTCGATTTGTAGCACATTTTGATTCAGGCTGTAGAGTACACCCCATCAACAAGAGTAAGGCCAGCACCGAATTCCATAGATAAGCTAAGGGCACAGCGTACGACCAGATATCGAGAGCGCCTGATGGTCAGATACACTAAGGGCACAGCGTACGACCAGATATCGAGAGCGCCTGATGGTCAGATACACTAAGGGCACAGCGCACGACCAGATATCGAGAGCGCCTGATGGTCAGATACACTAAGGGCACAGCGTACGACCAGATATCGAGAGCGCCTGATGGTCAGATACAATAAGGGCACAGCGTACGACCAGACATCGAGAGCACCTGATGGTCAGATACACTAAGGGCACAGCGCACGACCAGATATCGAGAGCGCCTGATGGTCAGATACACTAAGGGCACAGCGCACGACCAGATATCGAGAGCGCCTGATGGTCAGATACACTAAGGGCACAGCGCACGACCAGATATCGAGAGCGCCTGATGGTCAGATACGCTAAGGGCACAGCGTACGACCAGATATCAAGAGCGCCCGATGGTCAGATAAACTAAGGTCACAGCGTACAACCAGATATCGAGAGCGCCCAACCAGATATCAAGAGCACCCGATGGTCAGATACACTAAGGGCACAGCGCATGACCAGATATCGAGAGCGCCGATGGTCAGATACGCTTTGCCCTTAGTGTACGACCAGATATTGAAAGCGCCTGTTGATCCGATACATTAAGGGCACAGCGTACGACCAGATATCGAGAGCGCCCGATGGTCAGATACACTAAGGGCACAGCGTACGACCAGATATCGAGAGCGCCCGATGGTCAGATAAACTAAGGTCACAGCGTACGACCAGATATCGAGAGCGCCCAACCAGATATCAAGAGCACCCGATGGTCAGATACACTAAGGGTACAGCGCATGACCAGATATCGAGAGCGCCGATGGTCAGATACGCTTTGCCCTTAGTGTACGACCAGATATTGAAAGCGCCTGTTGATCCGATACATTAAGGGCACAGCGTACGACCAGATATCGAGAGCGCCCGATGGTCAGATACACTAAGGGCACAGCGTACGACCAGATATCGAGAGCGCCCGATGGTCAGATAAACTAAGGTCACAGCGTACGACCAGATATCGAGAGCGCCCAACCAGATATCAAGAGCACCCGATGGTCAGATACACTAAGGGTACAGCGCATGACCAGATATCGAGAGCGCCGATGGTCAGATACGCTTTGCCCTTAGTGTACGACCAGATATTGAAAGCGCCTGTTGATCCGATACATTAAGGGCACAGCGTACGACCAGATATCGAGAGCGCAAGATGGTCAGATACACTAAGGGCACAGCGTACGACCAGATATCGAGAGCGCCCGATGGTCAGATAAACTAAGGTCACAGCGTACGACCAGATATCGAGAGCGCCCAACCAGATATCAAGAGCACCCGATGGTCAGATACACTAAGGGTACAGCGCATGACCAGATATCGAGAGCGCCCGATGGTCAGATACACTAAGGGCACAGCGTACGACCAGATATCGAGAGCGCCCTATGGTCAGATACACTAAGGGCACAGCGTACGACCAGATATCGAGAGCGCCCGATGGTCAGATACACTAAGGGCACAGCGTACGACCAGATATCGAGAGCGCCCGATGGTCAGATACACTAAGGGCACAGCGTACGACCAGATATCGAGAGCGCCCGATGGTCAGATACACTAAGGGCACAGCGTACGACCAGATATCGAGAGCGCCCGATGGTCAGATACACTAAGGGCACAGCGTACGACCAGATATCGAGAGCGCCCGATGGTCAGATACACTAAGGGCACAGCGTACGACCAGATATCGAGAGCGCCCGATGGTCAGATACACTAAGGGCACAGCGTACGACCAGATATCGAGAGCGCCCGATGGTCAGATACACTAAGGGCACAGCGTACGACCAGATATCGAGAGCGCCCGATGGTCAGATACACTAAGGGCACAGCGTACGACCAGATATCGAGAGCGCCCGATGGTCAGATACACTAAGGGCACAGCGTACGACCAGATATCGAGAGCGCCCGATGGTCAGATACACTAAGGGCACAGCGTACGACCAGATATCGAGAGCGCCTGATGGTCAGATACACTAAGGGCACAGCGTACGACCAGATATCGAGAGCGCCCGATGGTTAGATACACTAAGAGCACAGCGTATGACCAGATATCGAGAGCGCCCGATGGTCAGAAACACTAAGCGCACAGCGTACGACCAGATATCGAGAGCGCCCGATGGTCAGATAAACTAAGGGCACAGCGTACGACCAGATATCAAGAGCGCCCGACCAGATATCAAGAGCACGCGATGGTCAGATACACTAAGGGCACAGCGTACGACCAGATATCGAGAGCGCCCGATGGTCAGATACACTAAGGGCACAGCGTACGACCAGATATCGAGAGTGCCCGATGGTCAGATACACTAAGGGCACAGCGTACGACCAGATATCAAGAGCGCCCAACCAGATATCAAGAGCACCCGATGGTCAGATACACTAAGGGCACAGCGTACGACCAGATATCAAGAGCGCCCAACCAGATATCAAGAGCACCCGATGGTCAGATACACTAAGGGCACAGCGTATGATCAGATATCGAGAGCGCCCGATGGTCAGATACGCTTTGCCCTTAGTGTACGACCAGATATTGAAAGCGCCTGTTGATCCGATACATTAAGGGCACAGCATACGACCAGATATTGAGAGTGCCTGATCATCAATAGGCAGGATACCTCAGAGTGATTAAAGCTGGCCGTGAAATCTGCTCCTTCTATGGAGAAGCCACGTCACACTGTGGCCCAGGCTTTACATCTCACTTGACACCAATCTGCCCTCTGCTGCTCCCATTGTACCACCAGCGTGGCCGGGGTACAAGAGACGGCTCACTAACATCTATGGAGAAAGAATTCACTTTCATCGCCAACCGACCTAACACTGGTGAGAATGTGCCCACAGCTGCAGTGTATTGCCATTGAGGTATTGGATGATGTGCAGTCACTTCCTTCTGATTACTGCCAGCCGGACATTACAGACATCACTCACTGTCGCCCGCCAGGAGGGGTGTTCTGCAGGCTAATTATCCCACAATGTCTGCATAATAGGAATATTCCTGGGGGTTACAGGTCAGAGGGCGCTCGCATGTCATCTGATCAAGGAGCGTCTTCAGGGAATGTTCACACTGAGTTCACAATGTGGACCTGCACTAAAATCCAAAACTGAAGCCGCTTCACTACTCTGCATATCTGAGGATCAGGAGCGGATCCTCATGGGTCATCATCAGTATACAGCCATTGGGGTGTTCAGCTCATCACCCGTCACCCTCACAGGAGGGCGCTGCCAGATGGGCAAATGTAGTATTACAAGGAGAGGCATTAATACAGACCGCCATCTGGCACCTCCCGGGTGGGGGCCTCCACTTTATGAATACTGGGCACTTTCCCCCACTGTGACCAGAAGTTCCTATTACCAGGCAGAGCGGCTCGTGGATCTGTGCGGCTCGTGGATCTGTGCGGCAGGCTACTGACTCCAGAGGCAAATAGTGCAGGAAGGAACCAGTGCCAAAGCTGATGGGACCCTCACATAGCAACAGTGCACATAGCAACGGGAGGGAGGTGAGGATGTGCTGCAGCCGAGCCACGGAGGAGGCTGAGGTCATAGCACCACCTCGCCCAGCACCCACTGCCACGGGCGCAGCACCCAGGCTACGACATGGCACCAAGGGCACGAACTACTGACCAGTCCGCCGCCACGTAACCTGCCCGCAATGCCCTGCTCGGGCCCCACCACGTGACCCCGCCGCCGAGCAGCCCCACAGCCGCAGCCTTACCCAGAAGATGAGGTTCAGGAAGACCAGGACGGTCTTGGAGGAGATCACCTCGCACTGCCCCATCTCTCCGCTCACAAGATGGAGGCCCAGCTGTGTGACGCAGCTCCCGGCTCACGGGCTCTCCAGGCAACCGGCCATAACCACGCCCAAACCGACGTACGGCCGTAACGTGACACCGCTGGGGCCCCGCCCACACGTGATCGCCAGTCCTCCATGTTTGTTTAGGGAAACTTCCATTGTCACTGTCAGGACTCCCCTGTCAGAAAAGAGACCACGGAACCATGCTGACATAATGTATATGTACATGTATGACAGATAACGAGGCTGGATGTAGATAAGATAAATGCCGCCTCCAGGGTGTGTTCACACATTGCGTTTTGTAGCCGAAAGTTCTAGTACTGCACCGTTTATCCAAAACTTCATTTAGATGACAAGGAGCAGTTTTCTGTATCAGAAATTTCTGCAGCGTGGAAATTCACTTTATTTAGACCCCTTCACACATCCGAATAAAAAATGAGACACGTGAGACGATCCGTATTTACCATCCGTGTGGTTCTGTGTTGGCCGTCCGCGTACCCTCTGTGTGTACCATCCGCGTGCCCTCTGTGTGTACCATCCGCGTGCCCTCTGTGTGTACCATCCGCGTGCCCTCTGTGTGTACCATCCGCGTGCCCTCTGTGTGTACCATCCGCGTGCCCTCTGTGTGTACCATCCGCGTGCCCTCTGTGTGTACCATCCGCGTATCCTCTGTGTGTACCATCCGCGTACCCTCTGTGTGTACCATCCGCGTACCCTCTGTGTGTACCATCCGCGTACCCTCTGTGTGTACCATCCGCGTACCCTCTGTGTGTACCATCCGCGTACCCTCTGTGTGTACCATCCGCGTACCCTCTGTGTGTACCATCCGCGTATCCTCTGTGTGTACCATCCGCGTACCCTCTGTGTGTACCATCCGCGTATCCTCTGTGTGTACCATCCGCGTACCCTCTGTGTGTACCATCCGCGTATCCTCTGTGTGTACCATCCGCGTATCCTCTGTGTGTACCATCCGCGTACCCTCTGTGTGTACCATCCGCGTACCCTCTGTGTGTACCATCCGCGTACCCTCTGTGTGTACCATCCGCGTACCTTCTGTGTGTACCATCCGCGTATCCTCTGTGTGTACCATCCGCGTACCCTCTGTGTGTACCATCCGCGTACCCTCTGTGTTTACCATCCGTATGTACCATCCACGTACCCTCTGTGTGTACCATCCGTATGTACCATCCACATACCCTCTGTGTGTACCATCCGTATGTACCATCCGCGTACCCTCTGTGTGTACCATCCGTATGTACCATCCACGTACCCTCTGTGTGTACCATCCGTATGTACCATCCGCGTACCCTCTGTGTGTACCATCCGTATGTACCATCCGCGTACCCTCTGTATCATCCGTATGTACCATCCGCGTACCCTCTGTGTGTACCATCCGTATGTACCATCCGCGTACCCTCTGTGTGTACCATCCGTATGTACCATCCGCGTACCCTCTGTGTGTACCATCCGCGTACCCTCTGTGTGTACCATCCGTATGTACCATCCACGTGCCCGCTGTGTGTACCATCCGTGTGCCCTCCACGTGTACCATCCTCGTACCCTTTGTACCATCCGTGTGCACTATCCGTATGTACCAGCCGCGTGCCCTCCGTGTCTACCATCCATGTGCTCTCCGTGTGTACTATCCATGTGTACCATCCGCGTGCTCTCTGTCTGTACCATCCGCATGCTCTCCGTCTGTACCATCCGCGTGCTCTCCGTGTTTACCATCCGTGTGCCCTCCGTGTGTACCATCCATGTGCACCATCCATGTGCCCTCGTGTGTACCATCTGTGTGCCCTCGTGTGTACCATCCGCGTGCCATCTGTGTGTCCCATACGCGTTCCATCTGTGTGTACCATCCGCGTGCCATCTGTGTGTGCCATCCATGTGTACCATCCGTGTGCCCTCCGTATATACCATTCGTGTGCCCTAAGCGTGTACCATTTGCGTGTACCATCCGCGTGCCCTCCGCATGTACCAGCCACGTGCCCTCCGTGTCTACCATCCATGTGCTCTCCGTGTGTACCATCCATGTGTACCATCCGCATGCTCTCCGTCTGTACCATCCGTGTGCCCTCCGTGTGTACATCCGCATGCTGTCCGTGTGTACTATCCGCGTGCCCTCCGTGTGTACCATCCATGTGTACCATTCGCATGCTCTCCGTGTGTACCATCCGCGTACCCTCTGTGTGTACCATCCGCTTATCCTCTGTGTGTACCATCCACATACCCTCTGTGTGTACCATCCATATGTACCATCCACGTACCCTCTGTGTGTACCATCCGCGTACCCTCTGTGTTTACCATCCGTATGTACCATCCACATACCCTCTGTGTGTACCATCCGTATGTACCATCCACGTACCCTCTGTGTGTACCATCCGTATGTACCATCCGCGTACCCTCTGTGTGTACCATCCATATGTACCATCCACGTACCCTCTGTGTGTACCATCCGTATTTACCGTCCGCGTACTCTCTGTGTGTACCATCCGTATGTACCATCCGCGTACCCTCTGTGTGTACCATCCGTATGTACCATCCGCGTACCCTCTGTGTGTACCATCCGTATGTACCATCCGCGTACCCTCTGTGTGTATCATCCGTATGTACCATCCGCGTACCTTCTGTGTGTACCATCCGTATGTACCATCCGCGTACCCTCTGTGTGTACCATCCGTATGTACCATCCGCGTACCCTCTGTGTGTACCATCCGTATGTACCATCCGCGTACCCTCTGTGTGTACCATCCGTATGTACCATCCGCGTACCCTCTGTGTGTACCATCCGTATGTACCATCCACGTACCCGCTGTGTGTACCATCCGTGTGCCCTCCGCGTGTACCATCCTCGTACCCTTTGTACCATCCGTGTGCACCATCCGTCTGTACCAGCCGCGTGCCCTCCGTGTCTACCATCCATGTGCTCTCCGTGTGTACTATCCATGTGTACCATCCGCGTGCTCTCCGTCTGTACCATCCGCATGCTCTCCGTCTGTACCATCCGCGTGCTCTCCGTGTTTACTATCCGTGTGCCCTCCGTGTGTACCATCCATGTGCACCATCCATGTGCCCTCGTGTGTACCATCTGTGTGCCCTCGTGTGTACCATCCGCGTGCCATCTGTGTGTCCCATCCGCGTGCCATCTGTGTGTACCATCCACATGCCATCTGTGTGTGCCATCCATGTGTACCATCCGTGTGCCCTTCGTATATACCATTCGTGTGCCCTAAGCGTGTACCATTCGCGTGTACCATCTGCGTGCCCTCCGCATGTACCAGCCACGTGCCCTCCATGTCTACCATCCATGTGCTCTCTGTGTGTACCATCCATGTGTACCATCCGTGTGCCCTCCGTGTGTACATCCGCATGCTGTCTGTGTGTACTATCCGCGTGCCCTCCGTGTGTACCATTTGCATGCTCTCCGTGTGTACCATCCATATGCTCTCCGTGTGTACCATCCGTGTGCCCTCCGTATATACCATTCGTGTGCTCTAAGCGTGTACCATTCGCATGTACCATCCTCGTGCCCTCCTCATGTACCAGCTGCGTGCCCTCTGTGTCTACCATCCATGTGCTCTCCATGTGTACCATCCATGTGTACCATCCACATGCTCTCCGTCTGTACCATCCGCGTGCCCTCCGTGTGTACCATCCGCATGCTCTCCGCGTGTACCATCCGTATGCTCTCCGTATGTACCATCCATGTACCCTCGTGTGTACCATCTGTGTGTACCATCTGTGTGCCCTCTGTGTGTACCATCTGTGTGCCATCTGTGTGTACCATCCGCGTGCCATCTGTGTGTACCATCTGCGTGCCAACTGTGTGTACCATTCGCGTGCCATCTGTGTGTGCCATCCGTGTGTACCATTCGTGTGCTCTACTCGTGTACTATTCGCATGTACCATCTGTGTGCCCTCCGCATGTACCAGCCGTGTGCCCTCCGTGTCTACCGTGTGTACTATCCATGTGCTCTCTGTGTTTACCATCCATGTGCTCTCCGTGTGTACCATCCATGTGTACCATCCGCGTGCCCTCCGTGTTTAAAATCTGCGTGCTCTCCGCGTGTACCATCTGCGTGCTCTCCTCGTGCTCTCCGTGTGTACCATCCGCATGCTCTCTGTGTGCTTTCCGTGCGTACCATCCGTGTGCACCATCCATGTGCCCTCCTTGTGTACCATCCGTGTGCCCTCTGTGTTTACCATCCGCGTGCCCTCTGTGTGTACCATCCGTGTGCCATCTGTGTGTGCCATCCATGCGTACCATCCGTGTGCCCTCCGTATGTACCATTCGCATATACCATCCGCGTGTCCTCCGCATGTACCAGCCGTGTGTACTATCCATGTGCTCTCCGTGCTTACCATCCATGTGCTCTCCATGTGTACCATCCATGTGTACCATCCGCGTGCTCTCTGTCTGTACCATCCCCGTGCCCTCCGTGTGTACATCCGCGTGCCCTCCGTGTTTACCATCCGCGTGTACCATCTGCGTGCTCTCCGTGTGCTCTCCGTGTGTACAATCCGCATGCTCTCCGTGTGCCATCCGTGTGTACCATTCGTGTCCTCTACGCGTGTGCCATTCGTGTGTACCATCCGCGTGCCCTCCGCATGCACCAGCCGCGTGCCCTCTGTGTCTACCATTCATGTGCTCTCCGTGTGTACCATCCATGTGTACCATCCGCGTGCCCTCCGTGTGTACATCCGCGTGCCCTCCGTGTTTACCATGTGTGTGCTCTCCGCGTGTACCATCTGTGTGTACCATCCGTGTGCCCTCCGTGTTTACCATCTGTGTGCTCTCCGCGTATACCACCCGTGTGTACCATCCGCGTGCTCTCCGTGTGCTCTCCGTGTGTACCATCCGCATGCTCTCTGTGTGCTTTCCGTGTGCACCATCCATGTGCCCTCCTTGTGTACCATCCGTGTGCCCTCGTGTGTACCATCCACGTACCCTCTGTGTTTACCATCCGTATGTACCATCCACGTACCCTCTGTGTGTACCATCCGTATGTACCATCCACGTATTCTCTGTGTGTACCATCCGTATGTACCATCCGCGTACCCTCTGTGTGTACCATCCGTATGTACCATCCACGTACCCTCTGTGTGTACCATCCGTATGTACCATCCGCGTACCCTCTGTGTGTACCATCCGTATGTACCATCCGCGTACCCTCTGTGTGTATCATCCGTATGTACCATCCGCGTACCCTCTGTGTGTACCATCCGTATGTACCATCCGCGTACCCTCTGTGTGTACCATCCGTATGTACCATCCGCATACCCTCTGTGTGTACCATCCGTATGTACCATCCGCGTACCCTCTGTGTGTACCATCCGTATGTACCATCCGCGTACCCTCTGTGTGTACCATCCGTATGTACCATCCACGTGCCCGCTGTGTGTACCATCCGTGTGCCCTCCGCGTGTACCATCCTCGTACCCTTTGTACCATCCGTGTGCACCATCCGTATGTACCAGCCGCGTGCCCTCCGTGTCTACCATCCATGTGCTCTCCGTGTGTACTATCCATGTGTACCATCCGCGTGCTCTCCGTCTGTACCATCCGCATGCTCTCCGTCTGTACCATCCGCGTGCTCTCCGTGTTTACCATCCGTGTGCCCTCCGTGTGTACCATCCATGTGCACCATCTATGTGCCCTCGTGTGTACCATCTGTGTGCCCTCGTGTGTACCATCCGCGTGCCATCTGTGTGTCCCATCCGCGTTCCATCTGTGTGTACCATCCGCGTGCCATCTGTGTGTGCCATCCATGTGTACCATCCGTGTGCCCTTCGTATATACCATTCGTGTGCCCTAAGCGTGTACCATTCGCGTGTACCATCCGCGTGCCCTCCGCATGTACCAGGTGCTCTCCTTGTGTACAATCCGCATGCTCTCCGTGTGCCATCCGTGTGTACCATTCGTGTGCTCTACGCGTGTGCCATTCATGTGTACCATCCGCGTGCCCTCCGCATGTACCAGCCGCGTGCCCTCTGTGTCTACCATTCATGTGCTCTCCGTGTGTACCATCCATGTGTACCATCCGCGTGCCCTCCGCGTTTACCATCTGTGTGCTCTCCGCGTGTACCATCTGTGTGTACCATCCGTGTGCCCTCCGTGTTTACCATCTGTGTGCTCTCCGCGTATACCATCCGTGTGTACCATCCGCGTGCTCTCCGTGTGCTCTCCGTGTGCTCTCCGTGTGTACCATCCGCATGCTCTCTGTGTGCTTTCCGTGTGCACCATCCATGTGCCCTCCTTGTGTACCATCCGTGTGCCCTCGTGTGTACCATCCGTGTGCCCTCTGTGTTTACCATCCGCGTGCCCTCTGTGTGTACCATCCGTGTGCCATCCATGTGTACCATCCGTGTGCCCTCCGTATGTACCATTCGCATATACCATCCGCATGTCCTCCGCATGTACCAGCCGTGTGTATTATCCATGTGCTCTCCGTGCTTACCATCCATGTGCTCTCCGTGTGTACCATCCATGTGTACCATCCGCGTGCTCTCAGTCTGTACCATCCCCGTGCCCTCCGTGTGTACATCCGCGTGCCCTCCGTGTTTACCATCCGCGTGTACCATCTGCGTGCTCTCCGTGTGTACCATCCTCATGCTCTCCGTGTGCCATCCGTGTGTACCATTCGTGTGCTCTACGCGTGTACCATTCGTGTGTACCATCCGCGTGCCCTCCGCATGTACCAGCCGCGTGCCCTTTGTGTCTACCATTCATGTGCTCTCCGTGTGTACCATCCATGTGTACCATCCGCGTGCCCTCCGTGTGTACATCCGCGTGCCCTCCGTGTTTACCATCTGTGTGCTCTCCGCGTGTACCATCTGTGTGTACCATCCGTGTGCCCTCCGTGTTTACCATCTGTGTGCTCTCCGCGTATACCATCCGTGTGTACCATCCGCGTGCTCTCCGTGTGCTCTCCGTGTGTACCATCCGCATGCTCTCCGTGTGCTTTCCGTGTGTACCATCCATGTGCCCTCCTTGTGTACCATCCATGTGCCCTCGTGTGTACCATCCGTGTGCCCTCTGTGTTTACCATCCAAGTGCCCTCTGTGTGTACCATCTGCGTGCCCTCTGTGTGTACCATCCACGTGCCATCTGTGTGTGCCATCCATGTGCACCATCCGTGTGCCCTCCGTATGTACCATTTGCATATACCATCCGCGTGTCCTCCGCATGTACCAGCCGTGTGCCCTTTGTGTGTATCATCCATGTGTACCATTCACGTGCTCTCCGTCTGTACCATCCGCGTGTCCTCCGCATGTACCAGCCGTGTGTACTATCCATGTGCTCTCCGTGTTTACCATCCATGTGTTCTCCGTGTGTACCGTCCATGTGTACCATCCGCGTGCTCTCCGTCTGTACCATCCCCGTGCCCTCTGTGTGTACATCCGCGTGCCCTCCGTGTTTACCATCCGCGTGTACCATCTGCGTGCTCTCCGTGTGTACCATCCGCATGCCCTCCGTGTGCCATCCGTGTGTTCCATTCGTGTGCTCTACGCGTGTACCATTTGTGTGTACCATCCGCGTGCCCTCCGCATGTACCAGCCGCGTGCCCTCTGTGTCTACCATCCATGTGCTCTCCGTGTGTACCATCCATGTGTACCATCCGCGTGCCCTCCGTGTGTACATCCGCGTACCCTCCGTGTTTACCATCTGTGTGCTCTCCGCGTGTACCATCTGTGTGTACCATCTGTGTGCCCTTCGCGTGTACCATCCGTGTGTACCATCCGCGTGCTCTCCGTGTGCTCTCCGTGTGTACCATCCGCATGCTCTCCGTGTGCTTTCCGTGTGTACCATCCATGTGCACCGTCCATGTGCTCTCCTTGTGTACCATCCGTGTGCCCTCGTGTGTACCATCCGTGTGCCCTCTGTGTTTACCATCCGTGTGCCCTCTGTGTGTACCATCCGCGTTTCCTCATTGTGTACCGTCCGCGTGCCATCTGTGTGTGCCATCCATGTGTACCATCCGTGTGCCCTCCGTATGTACCATTTGCATATACCATCCGCGTATCCTCCGCATGTACCAGCTGTGTGCCCTCTGTGTGTACCATCCATGTGCTCTCCGTGTCTACCATCCATTTGTACCATCCGCGTGCTCTCCATCTGTACCATCCGCGTGCCCTCCGTGTGTACATCCACGTGCCCTCCGCGTGTACCATCCGTGTGCCCTCCATATGTACCATTCGCATATACCATCCGCGTGTCCTCCGCATGTACCAGCCATGTGCCCTCCGTGTGTACCATCCATGTGCACCATCCGTGTGTACCATCTGCGTGCTCTCCACATGTACCATCCGTGTACCATCCGCGTGCTCTCCTCGTGTACCATCCGTGTGCACCATCCGCGTGCTCTCCGTGTGTATCATCTGCATGCTCTCCATGTGTACCATCTGTGTGCCCTCCATGTGTACCATCCACGTGCCCTCCGTGTGTACCATCCACGTGCCCTCTGTGTGTACCATCCGTGTACCATCTGTGTGCCCTTCGTGTGTACCATCCGCATGCTCTCCGTGTATACCATCCCTGTACCCTCCATGTGTACCATCCGTGTGTACCATCCGTGTGCACCATCCGTGTGCCCTCGTGTGTACCATCCGCGTGCCATCTGTGTGTACCATCCGCGTGCCATCTGTGTGTGCCATCCGTGTGTACCATCCGTGTGCCCTCCGTATGTATAATTTGTGTGCTCTCCGCGTGTACCATTCGCGTGCCCTCCGCATGTACCAGCCGCGTGCCCTCCGTGTGTACCATCCACGTGTACCATCAGCGTGCTCTCCTTGTGTACCATCCGCGTGCCCTCCGCGTGCCCTCCATGTCATGCTCATTCAAACTCACTTGTGGCAAATAACAGATGTGGGTAATATAAAAATCACACCTGAAACCAGAAAAAAAGGAGAGAAGTTGACTCAATCTTTGCATTGTGTGTCTGTGTGCGCACTAATCATGGAGAACAGAAAGAGGAGAAAAGAACTGTCTGAAGACTTGAGAACCAAAATTGTTGAACAATATCAACAATTTCAAGGTTACAAATCGATCTCCAAAGATCCTGATGTTCCTTTGTCGATGGTGCGCAACAATAAAGAAGTTTACAACCCACAGCACTGTAGCTAATCTCCTTGGACATGGACGGCAGAGAAAAATTGATGAAAGATTGCAACGCATCATTGTCTGGATGGTGGATAAGCAGCCCCAATCAAGTTCCAAAGAAATGCAAGCTGTCTTGCAGGCTCACAGTGCATCAGTGTCAGTTTCCCACGTTCGTGTCGCGGGGAGCTGATGGGGGCCGGTGGCATCATTTAAATGTCCCCGTCAGCATTTAGACAGTTAACATTCGTTAGACACAGTTATACACAGATGCTATGTAATATAGACGGCATCTGCCGAGTGTGATGATACCTTAACTTCTGAGCCCCTCCACACACGAGCACCCCAATGCTGGACTTAGAGTTATGTCTATGTGTGCAAAGGGGTTGGGTTGTTTCAAGTTCATACATGAGAATTTTTTGCAAAAAAAATCTTCTCTGTTCTCACAAACTGTAGTCCCTGCTTGACCGCTTATCTAGGCAAGGGGCAAGCTGCACGAACGAGCTCTATGACTTACAGCCTGCTCGCACTTCTCTGAAGCTGGCCGAATGTCATGTAGCCAGCATGAGCTGCTGAGCTCAGTGATGGTCTGCAGTAGTCATGTGTGACCAGTCAACTTGACGTCACCGCTACATTCAAAACACTGAGACAGAAGCAGCAGGTAAGAGACAATGCTGACCTTGGGGAGGATAAGTGTGACATGCAGAAGTAGTGCTGTTGCTTCAAAAGCATCCAGCAACTGTTACAAATAACACAAGCACAGGAGACAGGAAGTGTTGTGCTTCAGAAGCATCCAGCAACTAGAGGGGGTTAACACAGTCAGAGGACACAGGGAGTGTTTTAGCAGAGCCCCAGGGGGATTGTGGGGAACTTGTTTTTGCAGTCTGGATGAAGCCGAAGAGAAAGGTGGTGTGTTATCTGGATCTGACAGAAGGCAACTGAACAGGATTCAGGTCAGGAGAGAAACTAAACACAGGTCAGATAAACTCCCTGAACTAACAGTGCAGAATATTATCGGGCAGGAAGATAAGGACTGAAAGGAATTGTGTCACAGGGATCATCTCCCTCATCAAACCCTCCTCCCCTCCATCTCTATGCAAGATAAAGAATGCTGTGTACTATTGTGTCCTTGTGAAGGAAAAGCCTGTGGTTGTGTATGCATAGAAGTGTGCTGCTAAGAGATCTAATCTATGCTGAATTATGCTACTGAAGAGACTGTAATACTGTGCCTTGTGAAGAAACTACTGTACTGTAACTGGAGCCGGTTGCTCAAGAAACTCAGACTGTACTGTAATGAAGATTGTTGCTGTAATATCCCTGAATTGCACTGGCCGTGCTTCAGATTAAATTCCACTGTTAAACTGTTGAAAAAGACTCCAGTCAGATGTGTCTGGTCAGCAATTGAATCTATTGTGTGCCTGAGAGAAGCTGCAGCCTATGGTTGCCCTGAGTAACGGTTCACCCAGGATTCCAAAGAATTCATGAAACCCATCTCGCCCTATCTGAACCTAGCGGTGTGCGTGTAACATAAGTACTTTCTGATTTTGTTATTTTACACGCGTTCTATCATTTGGAGACCAATGGTTTCAAAGTGGAAAATCCCTTTACAGTATCAAATGCAAAGTGAACAAAGCATTATAGGGGTATTTGTTACACGCACACCCCTAGGTTCAGATAGGTTACATGAATTCTTTGGAATCCTGGGGGAACCGTTACTCAGGGTGACCATAGACCATGTGCTGCAGCTTCTCTCAGGCACACAGGGGTATTGACTCTCAGGCACAGACACGTAGGTTGTTTCACTTGCTGACCAGACACACTTGACAAGAGTCCTCATAAACAGTAGAACAGTAGCATTTAATAAGAAGCCACACAGCCAGTGCAAGTTCAGTCTTATGAGCAACAGGCTCCAGTGACAAACAGTACAGTTTCCTTAGTAGCACAGCAGTTTACAGTCTTCCCAGTAGTACAGGACATCACAGTTCTTATTCAAAGGCACATTAATGAGCACAGCATTCTTTACAGCACAGTGAGATGGAGGAAGGGGGGAGGGTTTTCTGAGGGAGATGATCCCTGTGACACTATTTCTTCCAGTCCTTATCTTTATTCCTGACAATACTCTGCACTGCTAGCTTAGGAACTCTACCTGACCTGTGCTTAGCTTCACTCCTGACTTGAATCCTTTTCACTTGCAGGTGCAAGGGCGCTTCTGTGAGATAGAGAACACACACACCTCCTTTCTCTTCGGCTCCAGCCAGACAGTAAACAACTTCCCCACAATCCCCCTGGGGCTCTGCTAAAACCCTCCGTCTCCTGTGACTGTGTTAACCCCTCTAGTTGCTGGATGCTTTTAAAGCAACGGCGCTACTTCTGCATATCACATAATCTCATCTGCAGTGCTCAGGAGCACAATGACTGCAGAGTTGGCCGTAACCTACTCAATGACCAGTAAACTGTGACATTAAAAATCGATGTCAGGGGAGATAAGGATTCGGCATATCCGGACTGCCAATCCTTTTTTTGTTTGACAAAGAGCCGTCTACAGAGAGGTCTTACAGCAGCTGACTCATAGAGAACACAGGAGCGCTCAGCGTGGATGCATTTGGAGACAGCTGTAAACCAAACGATCGGCTTGAAACATTTATTGTGTCTCGGCGGCTTAACTCATTCACACCTCCCATGATTATTGTAAACAAGCGAGTCAGCTTTCTATATCTTCAATTAGTGTTTATTGCGGGCTAATTATAAGCATGTGTAAAAGGACCCATCTTCAGCATGTTCACCCAGCCCACAAGATGTCTCTAACGGCTGCAGACTTTTCTGTCACGGTTTTAAAAGAGTTCATAAAGTGACATTTTCCTTACTGAAGTGGTTTGTGGAGTTATCAACTGTAAACCAAACAACCACAGGCGGACTAGCACAATCGAATGTGGCATATCAAACTGCAAATCTGCCGAAGGAACCGGAGGGTCTCCCTTTAATTTCTACCTTAAAAGGAATCTATCACCACATTTGACCTATCTAAACTATTATTATGGGCATACGGGTTATAGACTGCTGAAAAGAGTTAAAAGTGAGACCTGTATTTATTTATTTTTTTTATTAAGACACATATAGCACCATTAATTCCACAGTGTTTTACAGACATTATGGGCACTGTCCCCATTGGGGCTCACAATCTACATTTCCTATCAGTATGTCTTTGGAGTGCGTGAGGAAACCAGAGAACCCAGAGGAAACCCATGCAAACACAGGGAGAACATACAAACTCCTTGCAGATGTTGTCCTTGGTGGGATTTGAACCCAGGACCCCAGTGCTGCAAGGTTGCAGTGCTAACCACTGAGCCACCATGCGGCCTGTATGCCTCATATCAGATGCCTTGTTGCCAGTGGCGTAACTAGAGTCTGATGGGCCCTGGTGTAAGATTGGGACCGGGGCTCCACCATCCTGATTTCATATATGTCCCTCATCTAGGTATATATTGTAATGCACACGCCCGGGCTGAGCGGCGTGTGCGTGTGATTCCACTGGACCGTGCCGGAGAGTGAATGACTGGAGGGGCGTAACTAGGTATTCACCCGATCCGACCAGGGTCGCACGACGGCATACGACGCCAGTGCACCAAGGAGGAACCGAGCAGAGGGACCAGGTGCTACTCCAGGACAGACCCCGGACACGGCTGTTGACCCACACAGGGGAATACAGGAACAGACAGGTTAGGCTGGCACACTGACTGGTGGGTATAGGCAGGCACGACCGGTATGCAGGCAGGCGGGTATGCAGGCAGGGGGGTACAGGCAAGCACGGCTAGAGTGCAGACAGGGAGGCACTAGCAGGTAGGAACACAGGCGGGATAGGACCCAGTACACACCGGGACTCAGGAACAGAACCACAGATGTGGCGGACAAACACAGCAGAGTAAGGCCGCCCGGAGTGGTGAGCGAGAGCAGGGCAAGACGAGACCGCCTAGAGCGGTGAGCGAGAGTAGAGCAGGACGAGGCCGCCTGGAGTGGTGAGCGAGAGCAGGGCAAGACGAGACCGCCTAGAGCGGTGAGCGAGAGTAGAGCAGGACGAGGCCGCCTGGAGCGGTGAGCGAGAGTAGTCAGAGCAGAGCGAGACTGCCGGAGCAGTGAGCAAAGGGTCAGAGCGGAGCGAGACTGCCGGAGCAGTGAGCAAAGGGTCAGAATGGAGCGAGACTGCCGGAGCAGTGAGCAAAGGGTCAGAGCGGAGCGAGACTGCCGGAGCAGTGAGCAAAGGGTCAGAGCGGAGCGAGACTGCCGGAGCAGTGAGCAAAGGGTCAGAGCGGAGCGAGACTGCCGGAGGAGTGAGCAAAGGGTCAGAGCGGAGCAAGACTGCCGGAGCAGTGAGCAAAGGGTCAGAGCAGGCCAGAACCGCCGGAGCGGTGAGCAAAGGCAGAGCAGGCTAGAACCGCCGGAGCAGTGAGCAAGGCAGAGCAGGCTAGAACCGCCGGAGCGGTGAGCAAGGCAGAGCAGGGGGGACAGGGCTCTGTACACGGAACAGGCAGGAAGGGAAAGGCAGAACCAGATACCCACAGGGTACTTACAGTGAAGTAGCGAGTGGACCACAAACTCACAAACGGAAGTACAGTGACAATGAGCAGGAGTTAGGTACGAGTTCAGACTCTGCAGAAAAAGGAAAGGTACGGACATAGAGAAACACAGGAAACAGGCTAGAAGAGTATACAGACAAGAACAGACACAGTAGCAAGATACAGGAGCGGGTCTAGGTATGCAGCCCCTAGAAGGCTGGAGGAACAGGCTAGGAGCGTGTTCAGACAGGACAGACAAGATACGGAAGCGGGTCTAGGTATGCGGCCCCTAGAAGGTGGAACGAACAGGCAAGGAGCGTGTTCAGACAGGACTGGAAATACAGCCTCCAAGAAAGGCAAGCAAGCAAACACAGAAAGGGACCTGGCACATTCAGAGTGAAAGAGCACACTGAAAGAAACACAATGCTCAGGCTGGGATTCATTGGAGCAGCTGGGTTAAATACCAGGTGACAGACAGCAATAGGCTGAGGACGCACAAGGGGTGTGCCCGCAGCAGGTACAAGAAAAAGGAAGTGATCGGGCGCCGCCCTTAAGCAGCAGAAACAGAGGCAAGCAAACAGCATGGAGGGAAGCCAGGCTAGCAGACTGGACTGGAGATCAAGTGCGCGCTCTTGCACAGTGGGAGATGGACCACTATGCAAGGACGCCGCCAGGTATGTTACATATATATCCCCATCTTGGTATATGTCCCTTATCCTAGGCCCCATCCTGATATATATCCCCTATTCTGGTATATGTCCCTTGTCCTGGGCCCCGTCCTGATATATTTATCCCCATCCTGGTATATCTCCATTATCCTAGGCCCCATCCTTACATAGTTACATAGTTACATAGTTTGTAAGGCCGAAAAAAGACAAGCGTCCATCCAGTTCAGCCTATTTCTTGTGCACTGCAGCTATTCCGCAGCGTTGATCCAGGGGAAGGCAAAAAAAAACAAACATGCGGTATAGGCCAATTTACATCACTGAGGAAAAATTCACTTCCCGACACCAATCTGGCAGTCAGATTAAATCCCTGGATTAATTAACTATCACTAAGCATAAGATGCAATTTTATTGTTCTCAAGAAAGGCGTCCAGGCCTCTCTTGAACTCATTAAGTGAGTTGGACATCACCACTTCCTCTCCCAGAGAGTTCCAGAGTCTCACGGCTCTGACCGTAAAGAATCCCCTTCTATGCTGGTGCAGGAACCTCCTTTCCTCCAGACGCATAGTGTGCCCCCTCGTCTTTGTCACCATCCTTGGTATAAACAGGTCATGGGAGAGATCTCTGTACTGCCCCCTGATGTATTTATACATGTTTATGAGGTCTCCCCTAAGCCTTCTCTTTTCCAACGTAAATAGGCCTAATTTTGACAACCTCTCTGGGTATTCTAGTCCCTCCATTCCCTTTATTACCTTAGTCGCCCTCCTTTGTACCCTCTCTAGCTCCAATATGTCTTTCCTGAGCCCCGGAGCCCAGAACTGTGCACAATATTCTAAGTGCGGCCTTACCAGCACTTTATACAGAGGAAGAACAATGTTCTCATCATATGCCCCTATTCCTCTTCTGATGCATGCCATGACTCTATTTGCCTTCGCAGCTGCTGCCTGACACTGGGCACTCCAATTTAATTTGCTATTAACCAAGACGCCCAGGTCCTTCTCCATGTCAGATTTCCCCAACGGTATCCCATTTAATATGTATGGGTGACTGCTGTTTTTCTTTCCCATGTGCATGACCTTACATTTATCGGCATTGAACCCCATTTGCCATTTTTTGGCCCAACTCCCCAATTTATCTAAATCCTCCTGTAGCTGTGCCCTATCCTCATCTGTATTAACTACTTTACAAAGTTTAGTATCATCTGCAAATATTGCTATTTTACTATGCAACCCTTCCACTAGATCATTAATAAATATATTAAATAATATAGGGCCCAAGACAGACCCTTGAGGCACCCCGCTAGTAACCCTGACACACCCTGAGCTTACTCCATTGATAACCACGCTCTGCTTTCTATCACTCAGCCAGCTATTTACCCACTTGCACACATTATCCCCCAGACCAAGCATTCTCATTTTATATACCAACCTTTTGTGTGGCACAGTATCAAACGCTTTGGAGAAGTCAAGGTATACAACATCCACTGACTCTCCTCGGTCCAGCTGTGAGCTCACCTCCTCGTAGAAGGTGATCAGGTTTGTTTGGCAGGAGCGATCCCTCATGAATCCATGTTGATATGGAGTTAGACAGTTATTATCATTAAGATATTCTACAATAGCATCTCTAAGAAATCCTTCAAACAATTTACCCACAACAGACGTTAAGCTTACTGGTCTATAGTTCCCAGGGTCACTTTTAGACCCCTTTTTGAATATTGGTACCACATTTGCTTGGCGCCAGTCTACTGGGACAGTCCCTGTCCATAAAGAGTGCTTGAATATAAGATACAGCGGTCTGTCTATCACATTACTTAACTCTTTTAGTACCCGGGGGTGTATGCCATCTGGGCCTGGTGACTTGTCTATTTTGATATTATTTAGGCGTTTCTGAACTTCCTCCTGGGTTAGGTGGGTGATATTTAGCGGAGGGTTTACTTTATCACTCTGCATTTCCTCCGATAAATTGTTTTCTTTTGTGAAAACAGTGGAGAAGAAGCTATTGAGTAGGTTTGCTTTACCCTCATCGCCCTCTATGATTTTACCCAGGTTATTTTTCAATGGGCCAACTCCATCAGTTTTAATCCTTTTACTGTTTATATAGTTAAAGAACAGTTTGGGATTCCTTTTACTTTCCTTGGCAATTAGTCTCTCTGTCTCCTCTTTTGCTATTCTTATTTGTTTCTTACAGATTTTGTTTTTTTCCCTATAAGATATTAGCGCTTCCTCGCTGCATTCTTGTTTAAGCTTACCGAAAGCCCTTTTTTTGTTTTTCATTGCCCTCTTGACGTCCTTATTTAGCCACATTGGCTTCCTCCTATTCCTAGCCCTTTTATTCCCATAAGGTATGTACCTTCTACAGTGACTATGTAGGACTGTTTTGAAAATTTCCCATTTTCTATCCGTGCTCCTATTACTAAAGATACTATCCCAGTCTATAAGGTGAAGGGCATCTCTTGGCTGATCAAACTTTGCCCTCTTGAAGTTCAGTGTTTTCGTGACTCCCTTGCTGGGCACCCTACTGAAGCACATGTAGAATTGTATAATGTTGTGGTCACTATTTCCCAGGTGCCCCCCGACCTGCACCTCAGTTATTCTGTCTGGCCTGTTAGTTAATATTAAGTCTAAAAGGGCCGTCCCTCTAGTTGGTTCCTGCACAAGTTGTGACAAATAATTGTCTTTGATAATTGACAGAAACCTGTTTCCTTTCTGAGATCTACAGCTTTCGGTTTCCCAGTCTATATCGGGGTAGTTGAAGTCCCCCATAATAATCACCTCGTTATTTTTTGCTACTTCGTCTATTTGTCTCATTAATAGACTTTCCGTGGCTTCTGCTATATTTGGTGGTTTATAACAGACTCCTATGATAATTTTATTATTGTTTTTTGCCCCATGTATCTCCACCCATAAGGACTCGACCTCCTCATTTCCCTCCCATACATCCTCCCGTATTGTAGGCTTTAGACACGTCTTTACATATAGACAGACTCCACCCCCTTTCCGATTTCTTCGATCCCTTCTAAACAGACTGTAACCCTGTAAGTTAACTGCCCAGTCATAGCTTTCATCTAACCATGTCTCGGTTATTCCCACTATGTCATAGTTACCTGTAGATATTTCTGCTTCCAGTTCATCCATCTTGTTTGTCAGGCTTCTAGCAGATAGCTGCTTCTGTTCCTCTCAATAGTGAGTCTCCCACCACCACCACTCTTCTTCCCTTCTTGGCTGTCCTTTTTCTTGTCGCTTCTGGGTGTTTCTGGGTGCTCTTTACTTTTTTGCTTGCTGGTAGTGCCTCATCCTTAGGTGTGCCATCTTCGTCCTCCACAAGTCCTTGGAATCTGTTTCTCAGTTGTATGGTTGGTGGTGTCTCCCCCCTCCTGGTATATGTCCGTTATCGTGGACTCCATCCTGGTATATGTCCGTTATCCTGGGCCCCACCCTGGTATATATATGAAGTATTTGGTCTAGTCAGCGGACCCCTCACCCGACAGGCCTGGTCTCAGTGGCGTCCGCTGCGACCCCTGTAGTTATGCTCCTGGTTGTTTCTGATAATTCAGTTTTTATTCGTTTATGTACATGACCTCTTCCAGGCTATGGGCAGGACATTACCCAGAAGATAACGCTGCCTCCACACTTCATCTCCATATATCTTGCCTCCTATCAGCATCACTCTGTCGCTGTGCCGTTGGCCGCTTATTCTCTTCTCTCCTCCGCAGTCTTCCATCCTTCTATAGGCATCAAGTGCCTTCTGTGCAGGTGCTATTCCCAGTTTTCCCAGCATGATTAGACGCATGTGCCGGAGAGCTCTGGGAACGGAACCTGCACAGAAGGCACTTGATGCCTGTGTCCATAAAAAGGTCGGAAGACTGTGGAAGAAAGAAGAGAACAGTAATGTGCACGTGCGAAATTTGCTCTCAAGCGGCCCACGTCACAGGGACAGAGTGACGCTGATGGGAGGAAAGATGGATGGAGATGAAGTGTGGAGGCAGAGTTATCTTCTGGGCAATATCTTGCCCCATATCCTTTAAGAAACCATTTATATAAAGTGATAAAAGATGATTTATCAGCAACAAGGCATCTGATATGAGACATACAGGTGGGACTTTTTTCAGCAGGCTATAACCGGTATACCCATATTAATAGTTTTGGTAGGTCAAATATGGTGACAGATTCCTTTTAAGGCTCCCATACACATTAGATTACAATCAGCTGAACACACTGGTATTGGGGTCTCTTAACTGTTGCTCAACAGATGATATTGGGGGGATAAGTGTTGGGCAGTTTGAATATAAACACCGACCCTTTCATTCTCAAGGAGATAAGACACTACCATAGCTCGCTGTCTACTGCTTTCTCTGCTCTCCCTCCACAAAGAATAAACACTTGGCTGAGTCAAACCTTCACGTGTGTGGGGATGTTGGGTCAGATAGCTTGTTGTAGGCCAAAGGCTATCATTTCTGTATGGTCAGGTTTAGGCAGCCGTTACACATTTCTCTCTTATTTTTTGTGATTCACGGACCTGCCCTGGGTCTCCCGACCCGTACACAACAGTCTCATAGGCATATATAAGGCTGCAAAGTCCGGGTCAGGAGACCCGCGGCCAGGCCGTACATCATTCATACCCGGACCGCGCCACGCAGATATTATTTTACTTATTTGTTTAACAGCTATAATTCCCAAATCCTTCACAAACAGGAGAACTAGGAACTAGACATGTCTGGTACAGCTTATCTTCCCATTGAACAAAAGAATAGGCTGATTAGAATCCAACCCATCCAATCTGGTCTTCGGTTAGCAGACATTGGAGACAGACACTATATCTATATCAATGGCATACCCTAAAATCTCAGGTCTATGGTATGGGATTAGTGTATCAGTTTCTTTTGTTCAATGAAAGAGGACCTGTCACCTTAGGACTTTGCTTGTCAAACAGAAGATTGCTGCCTGGTGCCAACTACTCTTAAGCCCCCGTCTCACATAGCGATATCGCTAGCGATATCGCTGCTGAGTCACGGTTTTGGTGACTCACCAGCGACCTCACCAGCGATGTCGCTGTGTGTGACACTTTGCAACGATCAGGCCCCTGCTGTGAGGTCGCTGATCGCTGCAAAGTGTCCTGGACCATTTTTTGGTCGTTGGCCTCCCGCTGGCCAGCACACATCGCTGTGTGTGACCAGCGGGACCAACGATCTGGCTGGTAACTATGGTAAACAGCGGGTTACTAGGGGCACGCGCGCACTTAGTAACCCGCTGTTTACCATGGATACCACTCTGCTACGGTGCTCGGAGGCTCCCGCGCACCGTAGCAGAGTGGTATCCATGGTAAACAGCGGGTTACTAGGGGCACACGCGCACTTAGTAACCCGATGTTTACCATAGTTACCAGCCTGCTCCTGCTTGCAGCAGGCTGGTAACTGGAGCAGGACATCGTGGAACGATTCTTTCCACGATATCGCTGCTCCCCTGATCGCTGGTGAGCCTGCCTGTTTGACAGCTCACCAGCGATGTATTAGCGATGCAGCAACGATCCCTGACAGGTCGTATTGTTGTCGGGATCGCTGCTGCATCGCTTAGTGTGACGGGGCCTTTACTAACTTCCATAAAAAGGCTACTTTAACAAAAGAACTAATCATTTTAGCAATCTAGCATTTGTATGTGTTTCACTTCAAAATGTAAAAAAAAATCTTGAATGTCAGCAATGTCCTTAAACCCCTTCACCCGCAGGTGATTTCCCATTATTTCTTTTTTTCCTCCCCTTCTTCCAAAAGCCATAACTTTTTTTTATTTTTCCGTCCATATAGCCGCATGGGTTGTTGTTTTCTTGCGAGATGAGTTGTACTTTTGAACTACATCATTCATTTGATCATGTAATGCATTGGAAAGTGGGAAAAAAATCCAAGTGTATTGAAATTGCAAAAAAAGTGCAATTTCACCACAATTTTTTTTTTGAGGGGAGAGGTTATTCACCATGTTCACTATACGGTAAAAATGACATGGAAATATGATTCTACAGGTCATTACGATTACACAGATACCAAACATGTATAGTTTTTTTTTTATTTAAGTGATGAAATAAAAATGTTAGAACATTTTTGGTCAATATTTAAAAAAAAAGAACTTTGCTTGTGTCACAATTTTTTGAGACCCGTAAGACTTTAAATTTTTGGGATATAGTGCTGTGTGATGGCTTATTTTTTGCGTCCTGAGCTGACGTTTTTATTATACACTTTTGTGGTAAATACAATCTATTGATTGTCTCTTAATGCATTTTATTGCAATGTTGCGACGGCCAGATAACTGATGATGTCATCAAGATATATCAGGGTCGCTTGATTTAGATCCCCAAACATCTCTCCATCAAGCATTGGAATGTCCCCGGTGCATTTGCAAGTCTGAAAAGCATCCGGTTAAATTCGAATAGGCCCATAGGGAGGACGAAGTCCGTCTTCGGGCGATTTTCAGCCGCCACATGGTCCTGCCAGTAGCTGCTGGCTAGGTCGAGGGAGGAGAAGTACTTAGCCTTTCCCAGAGCGGACAGGGATTCTTCAATCCTGGGCAAGGGGTAGGAATCCCACATCGTGCAAGCGTTCAGCCATCAGTAGTCCACACAGAACCTCAGGGTACCATCTTTCTTTCGAACTAACACAATAGGTGTTGCCCAGGGGCTCTGGCTTTCGCGGATCATTCCATTGCGCAGCATGTGTGACAGCAGTTCTTTCACCTCCTGGTACATCTGAGGTTGGATTTTCCAACATCGCTCTTGAATGGGAGCAGCAGTCCCCATGCGGATCTCATGCTGTATAGCCTTGGTACATCCGAAGTCATCTTCGTGCCGTGCTAACACTCCTCGGTATGGCTGCAGCAAGTGTTTGACCTGCCGGGGAGAAATTCCGTGAGATTGGCCTGCATTTGTTCCAAGAGATGGTGACTGGCCAGTGGCTCGCTTCTGTCCTTTTGACCATCAAGTGACACACGCCAAGGTCCACGGGTCTCCTTCTTCAGGCGTTAATTCTGTAGCATCGACCCTGGTGAGAATTTCTGGCATCACGCAAACTTGTGCTACTTCTTGCCGGGACATCAACTAGCAGGCATGCTCCACTCAAGTTTATACAATGCACGGGTACGCGTTAGTGTCGAACAGTGGCCAGAGTGCAAGAGACCAATAGTCCGGATATCGCTTCTTCCCACTCTATCGGTTCAATTTGGGCATCCACCCCTTCCAAGGATACCTGAGCCAGTACCGGCATAGTGAGCACAGTCTGCTCCGCTGGTAGCGTCACCGTGGCTTCCGGGGTATCAGCACTTTGCCGAGGCACTGGGAGGCATCATGTAACTTCTGAATTTGGCTGACTTGCATGAGCTGCTAGAACACCTTCTTGCTGGCTTGGTCATGAGTGGCACGGGTCCAACTGTTTTTGTCTGGGCCATCAGCCAGGAACTGCCCTACCTCCTTTAACACATTCATCCCCAGGGTAACTTTTCGGCCCATCACTTTTCAGCACACCTGTACAGACATTCATACACCCGTACAGACATCCATGCTACTCTAGCCACTGGTTGGCCCCCACTAGTTGGATGGTGGGATCTTTCTTGGAGCGGTCAAAAACTTTGGAAAAGTGAAGCTGAAAGTATTCTTCAGGCATAGTGGTCACCTGGTCAAACCAGGTATTGAAGCTTGAAGAGGACAATTTGCATATTCCAGGTGCCTTCTGGGAAAAGCGAAGAGTCTACTTCAGCTAGAAGATCGTTGGGTACAGCCAGGACCAGCTGCTTGGAAAGCATCACCAAACCAGGTATTGAAGCTTGAAGAGGACAATTTGCATATTCCAGGTGCCTTCTGGGAAAAGCGAAGAGTCTCCTTCAGCTAGAAGATCGTTGGGTACAGCCGGGACCAGCTGCTTGGAAAGCATTGCCAAACCAGGTATTGAAGCTTGAAGAGGACAATTTGCATATTCCAGGTGCCTTCTGGGAAAAGCGAAGAGTCTCCTTCAGCTAGAAGATCGTTGGGTACAGCCGGGACCAGCTGCTTGGAAAGCATCGCCAAACCATGCGCCTGACGGCGTGCGAATTTATTTCATTTGTTTATCCTAGGGTATCACAAGAAAGAAGACAGACATCAAGTCAGCAGGGACAAGGAGCAGCATGGCAGATGAGACAACCTACATGGTGAGCTGCAACATGTGCTACATGTTCACAGATCGACCAGAAGCTGAAACCAACTTCACCTGCCAGAAGTGTAGACTACTGGCTCTTTTAGAAGAAAAGGTGCGGGGACTGGAAGAAAGAATTGCGACATTAAAACTCATCAAGGAAAATGAAGATTTCCTGGACAGAACAGATGCGTCACTACTGGTCACGGAAAGTGAAGGAAGCGTCAGAGAACCTCCAGAGGCAGACAAGTGGAGGCAAGTGACCAAAAGAAGCAAGAAGACCATGGAGACACCACCAACCACACAACTGACAAACAGATTCCAAGGACTTGTGGAGGACGAAGATGGCACACCTAAGGATGAGGAACTACCAGCAAGCAAAAAAGAAAAGAGCACCCAGAAACACCCAGAAGCGGCACGAAAAAGGACAGCCAAGAAGGGAAGAAGAGTGGTGGTGGTGGGAGACTCACTACTGAGAGGAACAGAAGCAGCTATCTGCAGACCGGACATAACCGCAAGAGAAGTATGCTGCCTCCCAGGGGCGAAGATCAAGGATGTTACCGATAGGATACCAAAGCTCATCAGTTCCAAGGATGTCCACCCATTTCTTCTGATACATGTTGGCACCAATGACACGGCAAAGAAGGACCTACCGACAATCTGCAAGGACTTTGAAGCATTGGGGAAGAAAGTAAAAGAACTGGATGCGCAGGTAGTTTTTTCTTCCATCCTTCCAGTAGACGGGCATGGCGTCAGGAGATGGAACATGATCCTTGATGTGAACAACTGGCTGAGACGATGGTGCAGACAACAAGGATTTGGATTCCTGGACCACGGTGTGAATTACCTCTATGACGGACTCCTTGCCAGAGACGGGCTACACCTCAACAAACCCGGGAAACACACATTCGCCAGGAGACTCGCAACACTCATCAGGAGGGCGTTAAACTAGAAGAAGAGGGGATGGGAAGAAAAACGCCGGACACGAACATGCAACCAGAGAACATACTAATGAAAGATATGAAGTGCGACAAAGAAGGTCCAAGACAAGATACTTGGAAGGGAGGTATGAAAATTTCTAATACAATCCACAGGGAGAAGATTGGAACAAAACAAAATCGTGTAAACTGCGTGCTAGCAAATGCCAGGAGCCTGACAAACAAGATGGATGAACTGGAAGCAGAAATATCCACAGGTAACTATGACATAGTGGGAATAACCGAGACATGGTTAGATGAAAGCTATGACTGGGCAGTTAACTTACAGGGTTACAGTCTGTTTAGAAGGGATCGAAGAAATCGGAAAGGGGGTGGAGTCTGTCTATATGTAAAGACGTGTCTAAAGCCTACAATACGGGAGGATGTATGGGAGGGAAATGAGGAGGTCGAGTCCTTATGGGTGGAGATACATGGGGCAAAAAACAATAATAAAATTATCATAGGAGTCTGTTATAAACCACCAAATATAGCAGAAGCCACGGAAAGTCTATTAATGAGACAAATAGACAAAGTAGCAAAAAATAGCGAGGTGATTATTATGGGGGACGTCAACTACCCCGATATAGACTGGGAAACCGAAAGCTGTAGATCTCAGAAAGGAAACAGGTTTCTGTCAATTATCAAAGACAATTATTTGTCACAACTTGTGCAGGAACCAACTAGAGGGACGGCCCTTTAGACTTAATATTAACTAACAGGCCAGACAGAATAACTGAGGTGCAGGTTGGGGGGCACCTGGGAAATAGTGACCACAACATTATACAATTCTACATGTGGTTCAGTAGGGTGCCCAGCAAGGGAGTCACAAAAACACTGAACTTCAGGAGGGCAAAGTTTGATCAGCTAAGAGATGCCCTTCACCTTATAGACTGGGATAGTATCTTTAGTAATAGGAGCACGGATAGAAAATGGGAAATTTTCAAAACAGTCCTACATAGTCACTGTAGAAGGTACATACCTTATGGGAATAAAAGGGCTAGGAATAGGAGGAAGCCAATGTGGCTAAATAAGGAAGTCAAGAGGGCAATGAAAAACAAAAAAAGGGCTTTCGGTAAACTTAAACAAGAAGGCAGCGAGGAAGAGCTAATATCTTATAGGGAAAAAAACAAAATCTGTAAGAAACAAATAAGAATAGCAAAAGAGGAGACAGAGAGACTAATTGCCAAGGAAAGTAAAAGGAATCCCAAACTGTTCTTTAACTATATAAACAGTAAAAGGATTAAAACTGATGGAGTTGGCCCATTGAAAAATAACCTGGGTAAAATCATAGAGGGCGATGAGGGTAAAGCAAACCTACTCAATAGCTTCTTCTCCACTGTTTTCACAAAAGAAAACAATTTATCGGAGGAAATGCAGAGTGATAAAGTAAACCCTCCGCTAAATATCACCCACCTAACCCAGAAGGAAGTTCAGAAACGCCTAAATAATATCAAAATAGACAAGTCACCAGGCCCAGATGGCATACACCCCCGGGTACTAAAAGAATTAAGTAATGTGATAGACAGGCCGCTGTATCTTATATTCAAGCACTCTTTATGGACAGGGACTGTCCCACTAGACTGGCGCCAAGCAAATGTGGTACCAATATTCAAAAAGGGGTCTAAAAGTGACCCTGGGAACTATAGACCAGTCAGCTTAACGTCTGTTGTGGGTAAATTGTTTGAAGGATTTCTTAGAGATGCTATTGTAGAATATGTTAATGATAATAACTGTCTAACTCCATATCAACATGGATTCATGAGGGATCGCTCCTGCCAAACAAACCTGATTGCCTTCTACGAGGAGGTGAGCTCACAGCTGGACCGGGGAGAGTCAGTGGATGTTGTATACCTTGACTTCTCCAAAGCGTTTGATACCGTGCCACACAAAAGGTTGGTATATAAAATGAGAATGCTTGGTCTGGGGGATAATGTGTGCAAGTGGGTAAATAGCTGGCTGAGTGATAGAAAGCAGAGGGTGGTTATCAATGGAGTAAGCTCAGGGGGTGTCAGGGTTACTAGCGGGGTGCCTCAAGGGTCTGTCTTGGGCCCTATATTATTTAATATATTTATTAATGATCTAGTGGAAGGGTTGCATAGTAAAATAGCAATATTTGCAGATGATACTAAACTTAGTAAAGTAGTTAATACAGATGAGGATAGGGCACAGCTACAGGAGGATTTAGATAAATTGGGGAGTTGGGCCAAAAAATGGCAAATGGGGTTCAGTGCCGATAAATGTAAGGTCATGCACATGGGAAAGAAAAACAGCAGTCACCCATACATATTAAATGGGAAACCGTTGGGGAAATCTGACATGGAGAAGGACCTGGGCGTCTTGGTTAATAGCAAATTAAATTGGAGTGCCCAGTGTCAGGCAGCAGCTGCGAAGGCAAATAGAGTCATGGCATGCATCAGAAGAGGAATAGGGGCATATGATGAGAACATTATTCTTCCTCTGTATAAAGCGCTGGTAAGGCCGCACTTAGAATATTGTGCACAGTTCTGGGCTCCGGGGCTCAGGAAAGACATATTGGAGCTAGAGAGGGTACAAAGGAGGGCGACTAAGGTAATAAAGGGAATGGAGGGACTAGAATACCCAGAGAGGTTGTCAAAATTAGGCCTATTTACGTTGGAAAAGAGAAGGCTTAGGGGAGACCTCATAAACATGTATAAATACATCAGGGGGCAGTACAGAGATCTCTCCCATGACCTGTTTATACCAAGGATGGTGACAAAGACGAGGGGGCACACTATGCGTCTGGAGGAAAGGAGGTTCCTGCACCAGCATAGAAGGGGATTCTTTACGGTCAGAGCCGTGAGACTCTGGAACTCTCTGGGAGAGGAAATGGTGATGTCCAACTCACTTAATGAGTTCAAGAGAGGCCTGGACGCCTTTCTTGAGAACAATAAAATTACATTTTATGCTTAGTTAATTAATCCAGGGATTTAATCTGACTGCCAGATTGGTGTCGGGAAGTGAATTTTTCCTCAATGATGTAATTTGGCCTATACCGCATGGGTTTTTTTTTTTGCCTTCCCCTGGATCAACGCTGTGGAATAGCTGCAGTGCACAAGAAATAGGCTGAACTGGATGAACGCTTGTCTTTTTTCGGCCTTATAAACTATGTAACTATGTAACTATGTAACCTGGGACCTCGTGTCCATCAAGTAGTGGAAACGCTGCCCATTGAACTCAGCCCAGGGTCTCCCAGAGACAATATCTTCGGAGTCTTCATATCTTCCTTCTGAGGCTCGGTATCCCATGGTGTGCTCCTTGACCACAGGGCGCGTTAGTTTAACGAATGCCCCCTTCTCTCCTGGTTTGGACAGTCTCACGCTATATGTCCCCTTCCACCTAGGGCCAGCGTTAGGGGCATGCAGACTTGACATCTGTGTAGGGCCTCCACTCTCCCAGGGGCCCCCGGCACGCCGCCGCCCGGCAGTGGTTTGCCAGCACACCATGCACCCGCTATGAGGCCCATGAGTCGGCACAGCCTACCCACATAGCGTATGCAACTGTATCGGCATCATAGATGCCGATACAGTTGATAGTAATGATTTAGGAGAGAGCGTCATGTGACGCTCTCTCTCCCATCATTCACCTTCTACCTCTGACGCAGCGTCATCACGTCATCGCGCACCACGCTGTGCAAGGCAATGCAGCTACTGCAACGCACTGAAGATACAGAAGCTGCAGGGGGAACGAGGAGGGGAGGTACAATAGGGAAAAAAGTATTTAGTCAGCCACCAATTGTGCAAGTTCTCCCACTTAAAAGGATGAGAGAGACCTGTATTTGATATCATAGGTAGACCTCAACTATGAGAAAACAAAATCAGAAACAAATCCTGAAAATCACATTGTCTGATTTGGAAAGAATTTTTTTTCACATTTTGGTGGAAAATAAGTATTTGGTCAATTACAAACAAGCAAGATTTGTGGCTCTCACAGACCTGTAACTTCTTCTTTAAGAGGCTCCTCTGTCCTCCACTCATTACCTGTAGTACTGGCACCTGTTTGAACTTGTTATCAGTATAAAAGACACCTGTCCGTAACCTCAAACAGTCACACTCCAAACTCCACTATGGTGAAGACCAAATAGCTGTTGAAGGATACCAGAAAAAAAATTGTAGCCCTGCACCAGGCTGGGAAGACTGAATCTGCAATAGGCAAGCAGCTTGGTGTGAAGAAATCAACTGTGGGAGCAATAATTAGAAAATGGAAGACATACAAGACCACTGATAATCTCCCTCGATCTGGGGCTCCACACAAGATCTCACCCTGTGGGGTCAAAATTATCTCAAGAACGGTGAGCAAAAATCCCAGAACCACACGGGGGGACCTAGTGAATGACCTGCAGAGAGCTGGGACCAATGTTACACAGGCTACCATCAGTAACACACTAAGCGCCAGGGACTCAGATCCTGCAGTGCCAGACGTTTCTCCCTGCTTAAGCCATTACATGTCCAGGCCCGTCTGAAGTTTGCTAGAGAGCATTTGGATGATCCAGAAGAGTATTGGGAGAATGTCATATGGTCAGATGAAACCAAAGTAGAACTGTTTGGTAGAAACATAACTCGGTGTGTTTGGAGGAGAAAGAATGCTGAGTTGCATCCAAAGAACACCATACCTACTGTGAAGCATGGGGGTGGCAACATCATGCTTTGGGGCTGTTTCTCTGCCAAGGGACCAGGACGACTGATCCGTGTACATGAAAGAATGAATGGGGCCATGTATCGTGAGATTCTGAGTTCAAACCTCCTTCCATCAGCAAGGGCATTGAACATGAAACGTGGCTGGGTCTTTCAGCATGACAATGATCCCAAGCACACCGCCAGGGAAATGAAGGAGTGACTTCGTAAGAAGCATTTCAAGGTCTTGGAGTGGCCTAGCCAATCTCCAGATCTAAACCCTATAGAAAACCTTTGGAGGGAGTTGAAAGTCTGTGTTGCCCAGCGACAGCCCCAAAACATCACTGCTCTAGAGGAGATCTGCATGGAGGAATGGACCAACATACCAGCAACAGTGTGTGCCAACCTTTTAAGACTTACAGAAAACGTTTGACCTCTGTCATTGCTAACAAAGGATATATAACAAAGTATTGAGATAAACTTTTGTAATTGACCAAATACTTATTTTCCACCAAAATTTAAAAAAAAATTCTTTCCAAATCAGACAATGTGATTTTTAGGATTTGTTTTCTCATTTTGTCTCTCATAGTTGAGGTCTACCTATGATGTCAATTACAGGCCTCTTTTTAAGTGGGAGAACTTGCACGAATTGGTGGCTGACTAAATACTTTTTTTCCCCATTGTAAGTATTATGTTTATTTTTTAACTCACTGAGGCCATAATACTGGAGGACTGGGAGTTGCATTATACTCTATATGGCTACATTATATTATATGGGACTGCATTATAGTCTATGGGGGCTGCATTTTACTCTATATGGGGCTACATTATAGTCTATGTGGGCTGCATTTTGCGCTATATGGGGCTGCATTATAGTTTATGAGGGCTGCATTTTACTCTATATGGCTGTATTATACTCTATTTGGCTGCATTATACTCTATATGGCTGCATTATACTCTACATGGCTGTATTATACTCTATTTGGCTGCATTATACTCTATATGGCTGCATTATACTCTACATGGCTGTATTATACTCTATATGGCTGTATTATACTCTATATGGCTGTGTTATACTCTATATGGCTTAGTTATAGTCTATATGGCTGCATTATACTCTGTATAGATGAGCGGATGGATTCCCGGGTCTCTGGTCCAGCGTTCAGGTAATTGGTACCTGGAGGCCGCGAATCTCTAACCATCCAGCGTCCCCAGTGGGTTTTGATCACCCAGGGCAGCGCGACGTCACCTGTGCGTCCTGCTCATCTCTAGTTGGAACATGTGGATTATTTTTTGTTCCATCATTCACAGTCGGAACCGCCAGAACTTTCTCATGTTTATGTAGCTTCACTATACGACATCTGGCTTTTTTGTGTCTGTAAGGCCGTGTTCACACAGTGCAGAAATACTGTGTTTTTTGTTTTCAGCAGGATCCGCACCAAATTCCACAATTTGAGTCAAAGCTTTTCTGTACTGTTAAAAAGCGTTAAAAACTCTGCTTCATATCTTCCCCATCTTCCCCAAAATCGCATCAAACAAAGAGGAAAACGCATAAAAGAAACGCAGCAAACACGCCATAATCAGAGAAGATTATTACTGTGTCGACTGGTGCGGGCACCTGCGGAAAGGACGCAGCTTTTACGCTACGTGTGAATACGGCCTCAGCGTTACAGTTTTATTACATTTTTATGGGTTTGATAGAGAAAAATATAAATTATTTTTTTACGTCATTTACCGATCCCTTTAAATAAGCTGATCGCTGTGTTGTGTGGGTCGTTACGATTACAGGGACACCAAATATGTCCATGTTATTTGCTGATTTGTGATGTTCATTATTTAAAAATAAACGCATTAAAAATGAAAAAAAAATTTCATTATCAAGTGTTTTTCATTATTAATTTTTTAGTAATTTTATAAGATGAAAAAATCTCTTAGGATATGTGTACATGATCCAGAGCTGCTACGTGTTATACAGCGTCAAACCCACAGCGGCCAAATGTTACAGCATAGTGGATGGGATTTGTAGAAATCCCATGTCCACTATGCGTCCCCATGCACCTGTGGATCACCCACGGAAATTGACATGCGGCGAGTCTTTTCAGACCCGCAGCTTATCAATTTCTCTTGTGGGTCCGCATGCGGGCTTTCTCCATAGACCTAACCTCTATGAGGAAAGTCCTCAGGTTAAAAAAAAAATGGCGCCGCTCATTTGCATATTGAGCGGAAGCAATCGGTGGCAATTCCGGAGAGTCGACCCCGCAGGCTGGTTCGCAATGTGCGCACATACCCTGATTCTCCCAGTAGAATAAAAATACATACATTGTACACTGCAGTGTATTCCTATCAGCCTGGTCAGATTCTGCAGTACAGATCAAGTACATGGAATTCTGCTCATTCCCCCACAAGAGCTTGTGGCCAGCACACTAAAGCTCCCATATAGCTATAATGTGTAAAGGTTTAGTTTGAGTTCAAGACCTGAGTAGACGCTAAAAAAAAAGTTTTTAATTGCTTATTATTTTTAATACTTTTAGGCTACATTACCACGATCAGGAACAGCAGCACTTTGGACGCAGTGCATTCTCGCTGCGTCCAAAACGCTGAGTTATAATCAAGCAGGTAAATCCGCATATGTTCACTGAACCATGTGGAGTTACCGCATCTAATGACATTTTATTGTAGAAATTTCATAGTGGAGACCAGTGCCACTGCAACAAAAATTGACAAGCTGTGGCTTGTAAATCCGCGCCGCTGGTAAGTTTACGCAGTGCATGTGTGCTGTGTCCAAAACGCTGCCCATACAGAGCGTGGGCTTATAGCCTTATAGGAACAAGATAAATATTTTTCTTCACCTCTCAGTATACAATCACCATAAAAATATATTGTTATATATACAATGTATTTCTATGGAGATGTATACTCTGCTTCTGGATTCATTGCAATGTAGAGTCAAGATAACTAAAATCTTTATTGTTATGTGTTGTAGCTCCGTGGAGCCTGTGAGCATTGAGAAGCATGTTGTGACATTGTTCAAGTCCCGGGTGAGATTAATAACAGAAGTGAGAGGAGGTGAATATATAATTTAATTTATACACTAAGAGATGATCGGCCCCATCCCCGAGAAGGAGCTACAGAGCGATGAGAATGTTGGAGAGAGAGATAGGTATAGAAGCCAGGAGAACATCTGAGCCGTGACGGGACGCAGGACAGTTGGGAGATATGTACTCTATATGGCTGCATTATACTCTATCAAGGACTATAGGCTGTGTACAGGGCCGGCTCCAGGTTTTCGTGGGCTCCGGGTGAAAGAGTCTCAGTGGGCCCCTTTAAAGCTATGTGCCCACGATGCAGAAATGCTGCATATTTTTTCTGCTTCTCCCTGGCAGGAAAAAACGCATGCGGTTTTTCCCGCCAGGTAGAAGCGTTTGGTGTGAAGGACCTGCGGTGACGTCACATGACTCAATGACGTCATGGCAGGTCCTTCACAACACCGCGACCCATACAGCAGACCAGACAGAGGGGAGAAAACACCGGGAGGACATCGGAAGGTAAGTATAATCTTTATTTTTTATTTTAAATTATTTTTTTGACAGATTCTATGGTACCCAGGTCTGAATGAGAGTCTCCTCTCCTCCAGACCTGGGTACCATCCGTACATTGAACCGTGTGATATCCGCATGTACAGATGCAGTGATGCGGATGTCACGCGATCCAATGCAAGTCAATGGCGACGATTACGCTGCGTGTCCGCAAAATTAATGGACATGCTGCATATTTTTCCGCAATGATAATCCGCAGTGGAAATTTCCACAACATGTGCACAGCACATGCGGATTATCATTGGGGACCATGGGGCACGTATTACCAAACATTTTTTAAGCGTTTTCGCTGTGGAAATTCCGCAGCAAAAACGCTTGAAAAACGCATAGTGGGCACACAGCCTAACACATACCACCATTCATGATGCACAGATACGGCAGAGAAATATAGTTATACAACACAGGGCCCAGTGTGCGCCCTCATCCTTCACATATGCAAACATGCATGTGCAGACATGCACACATACACACACGGTATGCAGACATGCACACACACAGTACGCAGTCATGCACGCACATACACACACAGTACGCAGACATACACACACACACGGTACACAGAAATGCACATACACATGGTACACAGATATGCACACATACAATACGCAGACACAAACATATACACAGATACGTACACATACAGACATACGTACATATTTGAACACAAATTCTTAAAAACACATAAAATAGACATAAATATATATACACAGTCATACACACTGACATACACAGACATTCGCATCATACATGTGCACACACACACATTAGACATCTTTTTAATATGGGGATTGGGGAAGCCTCGTTCACCTGTCCTCGGTCCTGTGTCCTTTCCAGCAGCTCCTCAGGTATGTGGCAGTGCAGGGCTGCCAGCGTGGCACAGACATGGGGCCCTCCACCATCAGAGGGGCTCACTTGTTCAGGACTGCCAGTGTAGCGCCCCAAGGGTTCGGTCGCTACAGAGGTATTGCATCTCACTCAGAGGTGTGATATCTCACTTCCAGGTAAGGATGGAGTGTGGCTCAGGACCCTAACACCCACATGCACTACACCACATTTCCGGGGGGCAGGGCGACAATGCTCCCAAGAGTGAGCGCAACTGCCCCTTGTCCCTGGCTGGAGTGGGGGGAGGGAACACCTAGAAAGGGGGAACCCGGTAGTGTGTGGGTGGGGAGAGTAGATCCAGGGTGCACTGAAAGGAGGAGTATATAAGGTGGGCACCATCTTGGAGTCAAGGAGAAGAGAGAAGTGAGGGAGAAGAGAGAGAAGGAGACTGGGAGCAGGGGCTCTGTACGAGCTCTGCTCCGCGGGCAGGCCAAGTCACAAGGCCTGGGCCTGGAGGAGAAGAAAGGAAAGGAGAGGAACGGAGGAGGCTCCAGGAGTGTAGTGAAGGGACCCCAGGGGTGCGGACCGGCCAGTCGCCACCGTACGCCCGCCGCTACCAGAGTAGGGGGGGCAGGCCAAGAATGGGAACCGGATCCCTCATCTAGTGGAGGAGAGCAACTACCCTCAGCTAGTAACCGGAGGCCGTGGCATTGCATGTGTTACGGCCCCTCACTACACCCATTAGGAAATCACCATATAGGGCCCAGGGAAACGGAACATACGTTTGCCCGCCAAGACCTGAGGCAGCTGGATAGAAACGTGGTCAATTGTGGGGTACGACGGGCCAGAGAAAGGACACATGAAGGGGGTCCTGAGAAGCATTCCAAAAGTACCTGGGAGTTGGCCAAGCCCCTCACCTGGTGAGCACAGTACGACGTGGGCAGCCATTACCTGCAGAAGTGGCTTGGAGTGTAAAACTGTGAGTAAAGACCCTGGACTGCATCACTGGACTCTGAGTCATTACTGTTGCTTCCGCGCACCATCACCCCCACCATCTGCACTCACTGCCCTGAGGCTATACTCCTCCCGTGGGAAGTTATACTACCCTCTGCTGCGCATCATCAGCCTCAGCAGTCTGCCCCGCAGCGGCGGTTCTCAGTGACCGCAATCCACGGGTGGTGTAGTCGGACCTTTAAACATTAAAAACCAAATAAACAGATCCGCCACTGGTTTGACCACCCTGAGCCACGGGACCGGGTCGCCGCCACGGAGACTACAACCCCTAGCATTACACCGAGACCCGGCTCCGGGTATTCCCCCACACACGACCCAGGGGGCGCGTCACCAGCAGTGCTTGATTGTCGGCACTTCTGACATGGCCATGCGCCGTGCGCTGTGCAACTGTGTCTGCTGGTAATGACACGGCAGGGGCGACACACAAGCACAATTAAAGGCGCAGTATCGCCCCTGACGTATCATTACTACCAGACACAGCTTCACAGCGCACTGCGGGTGGCCATATTTGGGGAAGTGCCGGCAATCAAGCAGCGCAGGCTATCCTGAACAGGTGCCGGGGAAGCAGCCCGGGCCCCAACAGCAAGTGGGCCCCTCTGATGGTCCAGGGCCCCGGCACTTGCCCGGGTACGCCGGATGCTGATGCCGGCCCTGGCTGTGAATTTTACTGTATGTACTATATGGGGGCTGCATTATACTGTATCAAGGACTATGGGGTGCATTATACTGTATTGAGGACTATGGGGGTGCATTATACAATATGGAGGACTATGGCATTATGCTATATTGAGGATTATGGGGAGTGTATTATACTAAATGGAGTATGATTATGGGGAGTGCATTATATTATATGGAGGACTATGGGGAGTGCATTATACTGTATGGAGGACCATGGGGTGTGAATTCTACTATATGGATGACTATGGGCACATTATACTATATGGAGGACAATGGGGTGTGCATTATATTATATGGACTATGGGGCACATTATACTATATGGGGGACTATGGGGTGAGCATTATACTATATGGAGGACTATGGGGCACATTATACTATACAGAGAACTATGAGGTGTGCATTCTACTATGTGAAGGACTATGGGGTGCATTATACTATGTGGAGGACTATGGGGTGCATTATACTATGTGGAGGACTATGGGGTGCATTACACTAAATGAGCAAAATGCTTCATATTCATTGAGTGATTGGATTGTTTATGCCGGAACAAAATTCATTGTTCTCAGCAGAACATCAACGGTTCAAACTGTCGATGTGCTGCTGTATGGGACAGATTGAGCTACTATTGATTGTTCTGTCACCATCATTCTTCCTCAGCCGGTGTAAAGAGGCCAGGAAACAAGCGCCGAACGACTTTGATATTGTCGATCGCGCTCATATAACAGACTGTGATAGATATATGTAAATGGGGGTGCACCAGTGCCAATCATAGGGCAAAAAATGACCGGGTGCAAAATACCTACATTGACAAGATAATCTGAAGCAAAAAAAGAAGAAAGAGACAATGTAATATGGAAATGCACACCTGTGAGTCAATAGTGTTAAATCAAAAAATTCCAAAATTTGTTAATGTGCACTGACACAAACATGCTAAAACCAATTAAAAACAGAAACCATACAGAAAGACCATGTCCACAAGTAATCAATAACCTGAAAGTACAGATAATGACATAGATCAATTGTTAAGTACACTCTCCCATAAGAACATGTTACAAATAACCACCATACATTAAATACTGCAGTTTGGATGAACAAAATGGCAGGTATAGAGGATCATATAGGCAGAAACATGTAGGTATATAGTATAATAAAGATATAGAACTCAAAACCAGGCGTCCCGGGAGAAAATATTTAACCTCAGTATAGCACCTATATAATGGCTCATATAACACATATATAACTATACAAATCCAGTGTGCGAGCAAAGAACCTGAAATGCAGACTAGTGTAGCCACTCCAACCTGTCAAAGTCAATGTTACTCATATAGACCCCCATGTGGTGGGATGAAGAGGAATGCATGTGGATGTAGCGGGGAAAATGGGAGAGGGACAATAGGAGTGAGTAACATTGACTTTGACAGGTTGGAGTGGCTACACTAGTCTGCATTTCAGGTTCTTTGCTCGCACACTGGATTTCTATAGTTATACAGTGCCTACAAGTAGTATTCAACCCCCTGCAGATTTAGCTGGTTGACACATGCGGAATTAACTTGGCATTGTGACATTTGTACTGTAGATCAGCCTGGAAGTGGGAAATGCACTGCAGCAAATTTTGTTTTTGTTTTTTTTGTTTGTTTTTTTTAAAAATGTTAAAAGTTAATTCAGAGTGTCATTTATTATTCAACCCCTCAAACCACAAGAATTCTGTTTGGTCCCCCAAAAGTATTAAGAAGTAGTTCAGGCACCAAGAATAATGAGCTTCACATGTGTGGATTAAAGATCTCTTTTGCCAGCCTTTTCTGACTATTTAAGACCCTCCCCAAACTTGTGAACAGCACTCAGACATGGTCAACATGGGAAAGACAAAGGAGCATTTCAAGGCCATCAGAGACAAGATCGTGGAGGGTCACAAGGCTGGCAAGGGGTACAAAACCCTTTCCAAGGAGTTGGGCCTACCTGTCTCCACTGTTGGGAGCATCATCCGTAAGTGGAAGGCTTATGGAACTACTGTTAGCCTTCCACGGCCAGGACAGCCTTTGAAAGTGTCCTCCCGTGCCGAGGCCAGGCTTGTCCGAAGAGTCAAGGCTAACCCAAGGACAACAAGGAAGGAGCTCCCGGAAGATCTCATGGCAGTGGGGACATTGGTTTCAGTCCATACCATAAGTAACGTACTCCACCGCAATGGTCTCCGTTCCAGACGAGCCCGTAAGGTACCTTTACTTTCAAAGCGTCATGTCAAGGCTCGTCTACAGTTTGCTCATGATCACTTGGAGGACTCTGAGACAGACTGGTTCAAGGTTCTATGGTCTGATGAGACCAAGATCGAGATCTTTGGTGCCAACCACACACGTGACGTTTGGAGACTGGATGGCACTGCATACGACCCCAAGAATACCAACCCTACAGTCAAGCATGGTGGTGGCAGCATCATGCTGTGGGGCTGTTTCTCTGCCAAGGGGCCTGGCCATCTGGTCCGCATCCATGGGAAGATGGATAGCACGGCCTACCTGGAGATTTTGGCCAAGAACCTCCGCTCCTCCATCAAGGATCTTAAGATGGGTCGTAATTTCATCTTCCAACAAGACAACGACCCAAAGCACACAGCTAAGAAAACTAAGGCCTGGTTCAATAGGGAAAAAGTCAAGGTGTTGGAGTGGCCTAGTCAGTCTCCTGACCTTAACCCAATTGAAAACTTGTGGAAGGAGCTCAAGAATAAAGTCCACATGAGACACCCAAAGAACCTAGATAACTTGGAGAAGATCTGCATGGAGGAGTGGGCCAAGATAACTCCACAGACCTGTGCCGGCCTGATCAGGTCTTATAAAAGACGATTATTAGCTGTAATTGCAAACAAGGGTTATTCCACAAAATATTAAACATAGGGGTTGTATAATAATTGACCCACACTTTTATGTTTAAAATGTAATAAAATTCAACTGAGCAACATAACTTTTTGGTTTGTAAGATTTATGCTTCTGTTCATAAAACCTACTCTCGTTTGCAGTTTGAAGGCTCTAACTTATTTGCATCTTATCAAACCAGCTAAATCTGCAGGGGGTTGAATACTACTTGTAGGCACTGTATATGTGTTATATGAGCCATTATATAGGTGCTATACTGAGGTTAAATATTTTCTCCAGGGACGCCTGGTTTTGAGTTCTATATCTTTATTATACTATATACCTACATGTTTCTGCCTATATGATCCTCTATACCTGCCATTTTGTTCATCCAAACTGCAGTATTTGATGTATGGTGGTTATTTGTAACATGTTCTTATGGGAGAGTGTACCTAACAATTGATCTATGTCATTATCTGTACTTTCAGGTTATTGATTACTTGTGGACATGGTCTTTCTGTATGGTTTCTGTTTTTAATTGGTTTTAGCATGTTTGTGTCAGTGCACATTAATAAATTTTGGAATTTTTTGATTTAACACTATTGACTCACAGGTGTGCATTTCCATGTTACATTGTCTCTTTCTTCTTTTTTTGCTTCGTATAACAGACTGAACTCAGAGCATGAACAACCAAAATGTTTCTGTGTAATGATGCAATATGTGAGCATTGGGGGCCCCACTTTAAACTTTTGCTCAGGGCCCCACTTTGTCTAAAACTGGCCCTGCTTCCACCGCAGGTCCAACATTCTGGCACACATGCCACTGATTGGCTGCGGAAGCGGCTTTTCTGACTTCCCTTCACATCGGGCCGTGGGGACATCGGGGTCGTCACAACGCTAGCAGGGGTCCCCTTGATACTACGCCGCTCGCCTCGGATATCCTGTATTTCCTGGCATAGCTCCCGGGCCCAGACGGGCTCTGTATGTGTTAGGAGCAGGGATAGCCACTTCATTGCTCTGCACCAGACCCGTCAGGACAGGGGCTTCTCATTCTAGGACCCGGGCCTTGACCCCGACCTCTGGAAAGCTCAAATCCGGGTTCAAGTGCAGGCACTCCTTTAAGGCCTGTCTCAGGTAGGGGTCCCTCACTCCAGCAACCAGTTGATCCCGCAGTACTTTATCTAACAGCCCCTGCCCTCTGTACCAATCTTGGGTCTTCTTAGTGATATGGACCGTCACTTTCTGCAGCGCATTTATATGCTGGGCTACAGTCTCACTCTCCCCTTGGATCCACTGAAACAAATGCATTTGGAGGTGCCTTAAGTCCGTGGTGTCACTGTGCATGTCCTTTAAAATGTTAGTCACTTTGTCCACAGTGTCACGGTCTCTAGGCTGGTGGTACTTGACTGTCTGTCAGGCCTCTCCTTCAAGGGTCAAAAGGGCTAATTCTGACTGTACGACGGGGGTCAAGGGGTACATGCTCAGCATGCTTCACAGTCTCTCTACACAATCCCACAGTGATATACTGATTCCCGTGAACTTCAGAAGGTTGCTGAGTATAGTCCCCAGGGGTATATTCCACCTGGCGGGAATGGCGCTTGAGTGTTGCATCCTGCCGACTATGCCAAATGTAAGCAGGCAACCGGATGCAATGCACAGACAAGCACAAGGCGGGAACAGGCAGCAAAACTATTTATTGCTTTCGGTATGGCGGGAATTTGTGGAACTGGGGAAGCAGTTTAACAATAGAAAACTGCACAAGCACGAGTGAGTTATTCAATGCAAAACATACAATAGGTCTTACAGTTCAATCAGAATAATCAGAAAATTTTCGTAATAGATTATACTAGTGTCTGTTTAGCAGGGGTGTTACACCTGTTCCTGGGAGATCTGCTATGCTAGCTCCTCTTGACTTAATGGCCCTAGCGGGGGTCACCAGATATTCCCGCTAGTCCGCAAGTCCTCTTAATGAAGTCTATCAAGAAATGCTGAGCCTCCTTCACCCCAATCGACACCCACCTCGTCAGCTGTCCTTGCCCAGGCCAACACCTGTTCTTTACATTGGTGTAAGAAGGCAGGTGTCCTCCCCTGGTCGAAGTCTCCTCTTGGAGCTTCGGTGCTTGACCGACGGCGGGTGTCTCCTGGGCCTAGGGGAAAGAGAGCTGGGCTCTGGCTCCCAGCTGCAGTTTGACGCACAGTACCTTTATATCCAGAAATGTTGTCATCCAAGGCACCTGACAGGGTGCCGCGCTTGAACCCATTCCCCCTGCAACTCTTCCGGTGCCGGTTGATTCGCATTGGTCCCATCTATCCAGTAGGTGGCAGCCTTCCCACACTAATGACACATTACACAGGGGCTCTTCAAGGGTACCATCACCTACTCTTACCTATCCACCATGCAGACTATCCTTCGTTGCAACCTTTCATCAATTTTTCTCTGCTGGCAGTCCAGGCAGATTAGCTACAGTGCCATGCATTGTAATCTTCTTGATTATGTTGCGCACATTGGACAAAGGAACATCAAGATCTCTGGAGATGGACCTTGAGATTGTTGATATTTTTCAACAATTTTGGTTCTCAAGTCCTCAGACAGATATCTTCTCCTCTTTCTGTTGTCCATGCTTAGTGTGGCACACAGACACAATGCAAAGATTGAGTCAACTTCTCCCCTTTTACCTGGTTTCAGGTGTGATTTTCATATTGCCTACACCTGTTACTTGCCACAGGTGAGTTTGAACGAGCATCACATACTTGGAACAAAGTTGTTTACCCACAATTTTGGAAAGATGCCAACAATTTTGTCTGACCCGTTTTTGGGATTTTGTGTGAAATTATGTCCAGTTTGCTTTTTTTTCTCAGTTTTTTTTTGCATTTTGCAATACACATAAAGTAAACATGTGTATAACAAAACATGTACATTCATGGCCAAAAGTTTTGAGAATGACACCAAAATTATATTTTCACATGATCTGCTGGCCTCTGGTTTTTATTAGTGTTTGTCTGATGTTTATATCACATACAGAAATATAATTGCAATCATATTATGAGTACCAATAGGTTATATTGACAGTTAGAATGAGTTAATGCAGCAAGTCAATATTTGCAGTGTTGCCCCTTCTTCTTCAAGACCTCTGTAATTCTCCCTGGCATGCTCTCAATCAACTTTTGGACCAAATCCTGACTGATAGCAGTCCATTCTTGCATAATCAATGCTTGCATTTTGCCAGAATTTGTTGGTTTTTGTTTGTCCATCCGTCTCTTGATGATTGACCACAAGTTCTCAATGGGATTAAGATCTGGGGAGTTTCCAGGCCATGGACCCAAAATCTCTATGTTTTGTTCCATGAGCCATTTAGTTATCACCTTTGCTTTATGGCAAGGTGCTCCATCATGCTGGAAAAGGCATTGTTGGGCGCCAAACTGCTCTTGGACGGTTGGGAGAAGTTGCTCTTGGAGGACATTCTGGTACCATTCTTTATTCATGGCTGTGTTTTTAGGCAAGACTGTGAGTGAGCCGATTCCCTTGGCTGAGAAGCAACCCCACACATGAATGGTTTCAGGATGCTTTACAGTTGGCATGAGACAAGACTGGTGGTAGCGCTCACCTCTTCTTCTCCGAATAAGCTGTTTTCCAGATGTCCCAAACAATCGAAAAGGGGATTCATCAGAGAAAATGACTTTGCCCCAGTCCTCAGCAGTCCACTCCCTGTACCTTTTGCAGAATATCAGTCGGTCCCTGATGTTTTTTCTGGAGAGAAGTGGCTTCTTTGCTGCCCTCCTTGAAACCAGCCCTTGCTTGAAGAGTCTCCGCCTCACAGTGCGTGCAGAAGCACTCACACCAGCCTGCTGCCATTCCTGAGCAAGCTCAGCACTGCTGGTAGTCCGATCCCGCAGCTGAAACAGTTTTAAGATACGGTCCTGGTGCTTGCTGGTCTTTCTTGGGCGCCCTGGAGCCTTTTTGACAACAATGGAAGCTCTCTCCTTGAAGTTCTTGATGATGCGATAGATTGTTGACTGAGGTGCAATCTTTGTAGCTGCGATACTCTTCCCTGTTAGGCCATTTTTGTGCAGTGCAATGATGGCTGTACGTGTTTCTTTAGACATAACCATGGTTAACTGAAGAAAAACAATGATACCAAGCACCAGCCTCCTTTTAAAGTGTCCAGTGATGTCATTCTTACTTAATCATGACTGATTGATCGCCAGCCCTGTCCTCATCAACACCCACACCTGTGTTAATGGATCAATCACTAAAACGATGTTAGCTGCTCCTTTTAAGGTAGGACTGCAATGATGTTGAAATGTGTTTTGGGGGTTAAAGTTCATTTTCTGGGCAAATATTGACTTTGCAAGTACAGTAATTGCTGTTAAGCTGATCACTCTTTGACATTCAGGAGTATATGCAAATTGCCATTACAAAAAATGAAGCAGTAAACTTTGGAAAAATTACTATTTGTCTCATTCTCAATACTTTTGGCCATGACTGTATAATTGCAATAATTTACATGGAGAAAAACTTCATTTTCTGGAACAATTTCAATGATGCCAACACTTTTGGCTATAACTATACACTGTGTGCACGATTTATATTTTTGATTATTTGTTTAATTATTGAAAAACTACAGTGCTGTCAGTCAACCCAAAGGGTAATAAACCTATGGCCTAAATATTTAGAAAAACAAAAGGGAGGTTTTGTCTTTCTTAGGAGAATATCTATGTGTGCAGAATTATTTATTTGTTATAAACTTATATTATTAAAGAATTCTTCATAATAAATGCTACAAACATACAGCAATAAGATAAAAATCCAGATCCAGTTACAAACATCTGTAAATATCCATTTTAAAATGATGTTGCAGGTATTGTATCGTAACAGTAGATAACTGCATATACAGTAAAGTACATTAATATATAGGACATTCCACTCATCTGAAGTATCGGAATTATGTGAATGATTAAGAGATCAAAATATATATTAATTCAAGTCGAGTATACTCTTCTTGATCCATTTTTTATCAGGAATCTCATTATATGAATTTGGGAACATGGAGCACATTGGGGTATTTAATGCGAAAGTGAGTAAGTTAGTGCATTGGCAGATAAGTGAGTTAGAGGTGAATCGTACCATTTCTCCCAAATTCTATGGAAATTCTATGGAATTTTTGGGGACACTCTCTATTCCTATATACTATATTTTCATATGATATTATGTTATTAACTAACTTTTTTCATTGAGTGATGGTGGGAGATCTTCTCCTGCCCCCATCCATCTCAGTGCTATTGTCTTCCTGGCAAGGAACGTAGTCTCACGGAGAAATATTTTATTATAATGGGGCCATAATTCCTCATCTACAGTTCCAAGGACACAAAGTTCTGGAACACAATCAACTGGACCCCAATTATGTGTAATAATGTAAAGGTCACTTCATTACAATATCTCCTTATCATCGTGCAATTCCATATAAGATGCCACAAATCTGTGCCTAGTTCCCCACACCTGTGACAATCATCTGAAGATAACCTACCAAACCGATATAATTTTATGTGAGCTAGGTAAGATTGGTGAAAAATATATAATTTTATTAGCTTATTATTTGCAGCTGACGATACTACGGTATAAGTTTCTAAAGCGTCATTCCACTGTTCTTCAGTTACTGAAGGAATGAATTGACGCCATTTGTCCTCAACAGGGAGTTGAGTAGATGCAATTTTAGAGTTTAGTAGAAATATGTAGAGCGTGGATATCACAACCGTGGGACCATGGGTTATGAGCTCCCCTATCAGTGGACATCTTGATATATGCATCCTGGGAAGAGGAAAGTAGTGTGTTATTGCATGCCTCAATTGAAAATATCTATAAAAAGCTCTAGAAGGAACATTATACTTTGTATGGAATTGGTTAAATGATAATAAAATTTCATTTTCAAAAATGTGGTCTAGCATTTCTAAAATATTGGATCTTATAGGTTTTTAAGATATGGAGACTCTGGGTTATCCCATAACTGAATCTCACCTGCTTGTTCAGTAAGCTTTAAGATGTGCTTACTTACTTTCCATATCTGTATCACCAAGCTGTGTGCGTATAATAAGCCATGTGGTGGTTTGTAAGACCATTCTAGTATCGCCCATACTGAGTTCCCATTCAAAAATTGTATGAGATGAACCTCTGCATTAGGCGGTTTGTCACTGCCCATGCAACTCTTTAAAGGGAATGTGTCACCCCCTGGGCGATATCAGACCTCTACTATGGGCATAGAGGTGATAGAAAAGTAAATCTATACTTATCTGTATGGCCCATAGCAGAGGTTTGATTGCAGAGAAATCTGGTTTTATAAAGACTGTTTTCCAGAGGCTTGGAGTCTGGGGGACGCCAAGCAAACCCCTCCTATCTGCTTACTATTCCCCTAAATCACCGCCTCTGTGCTAAATTACCCACGAACATCCCTGATTTGCCACTCTGTCACGCAGGTGATTTTTTTGGCGCAAACAAGCCGGAACCCCAAACAAGAACCCAAATTTGAAATACGTGGCATCAGCATGACGCAATAAGGCCTTCACCCGACTATCAGTATTTGGTCAGTATTCGGTCAGTATTTTTTCTCAGGAGTGGGAGACAAAACCAGGAGTGGGTGATAAATGCAGAATTGGTGCACTTGTTTCCATTATATTTTTTCTCTGATTGTTCCTAATCTGGATTTGTCTCCCACTTCTGAGAAAAAATACTGACCGAATACTGACCAAATACTGATAGTGGGGCCGTGGCCTAAGGCAAATACTATATTCTGTCTTCTAGCGCTACCCAGTCCCTAATGTTCCAGGAGAGAAATATAAATGTAGTCATGTAGATTCCGTGAAATGATCTGATATAGGATACCACTTCCCCAGAGGCGTAGCTAGGGGTTCAACTTGAGGTAGGGGGGGCAAAACATATGAGTGGACCCCTAACCAGGTACCAATGTGTATAACTACAGTGGTGCTCCCTAATCATACGTATATGGGATCCTCAGTAGATAACTATGCTGTTAATGAAAATCTCTATACAAAGATTAATACTGATATTACTAACATATGGTGACCATATAGTGGTACATACCAGTGCTGTAGAACGTCTAAGAGATTACAGTACAGTTATTGGTGGTGACTTACAGCTGACGTTCTTTCTGATGGAGTAGTTCACTTTTCCTCTCTTTTCCATCTGGTCCAGGCAGATTTCACAACTTCTCCATCCAGGACTCGTCTGCAGAGATTACAACACAGATACATTTGACTTCTCACATTTCCAGCACCATCCCCATCTCTTCCCAACCTGCACAAACTCCTCATGATGCTGATATCCCAATGCTGAGTCCCTGCTGCCATATGTGTCCCTATGATTCATCCTCTTAGTACCCTACATAATAATGCCTACGACTGTGCCTCTTACAAAGTAAAATGCCTCCTTTGTGCCCTTTAGATGGTAAAATTGTAACCCAGAAAATATTAATGCCCTGTGCAAATGCCCTAGAAAACAGTGCCCACTTTTTGCCCCTAGAAAGCAATAATGCCCTAACTCTGCCCATTTAACAGTCACTATACCCTGAGTGCCTCTATAACAATTATGCTTCTCAAGTGCCTACTTAACAATGTCTCAAATCCCCTCATATATAGTTCCCCTCTACACAGCATGATGCACAAATAATCCCCCCACGCTGTATGATGGCCCCCAGTAATCCCCCCACACTGTAAGATGGCCCTGCATATACCCCTCATGCTGTAAGTCCCCCCAGTACAGGTGTATATATAGCCACACACACATATATACCTCTTACATAGCCTCCTTTATTATGTTTATTGCCGCCCCTTATTACACAGTGCCCTCTCTTGTTATGTACAGCACCGTCCCTTACATATTGGATTATCTATAGCGCCCTGTTCTTTATTACATACTGTCCTCTCTTGTTAGATATATAACAGCTGATGGAACAAGGGAAAGCTCCTTTTCTGATGGAGGAGTTGATGGACTGATCTTCTAGTCACCGACTGCTCCGTCAGCAGTTATTTTATATCTAACAAGAGAGGACTATTTAATAAAAGAGGGCGCTGTGGCTGACAAAAATAACAAGAATACGCTATGTAAGGACAGCACTGTACATAACAGCAGAGGAAGCTATATAATAAGAGACGGCACCATATATAACTAGAGAGGATGGTACGTAATAAGGGAGAGTGTTATACATAATAAAAGAGGAAACTATGTAACTAAGGATGGTGCTATACATAATAAGTGAGTACACTATATACTAAGAGACTGTGCTATACATAATAAGTGAGTACACTATATACTAAGGGACTGTGCTATACGTAATAAGGCTACGTGGCACCCTGCTGCGCACAGGTACCACAGGACCCAGGGTGCATGGACGGACTTCTCCACAAGAGGCCCTCATTACATACAAACACCTCCACCCTTCCACTTCACACCACCAGAGGGAGCCCGTTAGGGATATATATAGGAAGGGTGGAGCCAGGCAGCTCAGTTAAGTTGTTGGAGAGTGTGCTGGCACTTAGACCAGTGAAGACGCAGCACGCTGGCTGCTGTGCTTAGGCGAGCCAAGGTCTACAGCACGAGTTGAGTTCTGAGGGCCCCGAGTGTGGCCAAAGGCAAGAGGAGAAGGGAGAGAGGAGTTGAGGGGCAGAGGAGCATCATAGGCTCACCCCAGTATACAAACCGGACACCGGGTCCGCGCCTACAGGGTCCTTTATACCCAGTAGGGACCACCGGCATCCCAGGAGGACTACAAGTCCCTGGCTGACCTGAAGCTAGACCCATTACAGGACCAGGAACCACAAAGCCCCAGCGTCCAGGGAGAGTGGTTGCCAACAGAAGGTCCTACTACCGAGCGACAGGTGAAGGAACAGCACGACACATAAGCTAGGCCCAGTTGCAGGCTGGCCAGGAGCATACAGAGAGGAAGATACGGACCAGGAGGCCTTATACCCGCTCACTGGGGAGAAGTCCTGAAGTGCACCCATCCTACTGAGCACCCTGGACCGTACCTGACATCAGCACCAGTAAAGGTATTGAAGCGAATCCCCTGTCTCTGTCAATTACTCCTGCTGCACCATCCGCCTGCACTACAAGTCCCAGCATCACTACCCACCAAACTCCACACTGCCCCAGGGGCCCGCTCCGCCTGTGGGGAGCAGAAACACCTCAGCTGCCATCCTATCACCCCCTGGAGGTCTGCAGCAGCGCTGGTAAACCTTACTGTAGCGTCGGCGTCCCTGCCCTCTGCTAGGCAGGGACGCTGTTCCCCTCACCTCTCTGCTCCGAGCCCGGCGTCCTCCTCCCGCTCTGCTGGCAGCGCGCGCTCCTTCCCGGCCACTGTGCTTAGGGCGCGCGCGCGCTCCCTCCCTCTTAAAGGGGCCGCGCGCGCCGTCCTAAGGAGTCCCCGGCCAATGGCCGGAGGACTTCACCATATATAAGGCACCTCCTCCAAAATGGAGGTGCCCGAGCAATGTTGTTGCACTGTTCACTACTCTGCTTCAGCCCTCAGGTCCCGTTGCCAGTTACCTGCCAGTTACCTGCCTGATTCCTGCCAGAGTCCTGCCAGTTTGCTGTCTGTTTCCTGCCTGATATTCCTGCTACCTGCTTGCTAGCCTGAGGTCCGACGGTCTGCCTTCCTACTCCTGTCAGTCTGTCTATGGACCAGCTTGGCCGCTCACCTGGGAGCGCACATCTGCTACCTGCCTGCTAGCCTTCCTGGAGGCTCTGCCGTCACGTGCTGTGACCACCTCCTATTCCAGAGACTCCTGCCCGCTCACCTGGGAGCGCACATCTGCTACCTGCCTGCTAGCCTTCCTGGAGGCCCCGCCGTCACGTGCTGTGACCACCTGCTATGCCAGAGACTCCTGCCTGCTCACCTGGGAGCGCTCCTCCGCTACCTGCCTACTTGCCTACCTGGAGGCTCCGCCGTCACGTGCTGTGACCACCTGCTATTCCAGAGACTCTTGCCCGCTCACCTGGGAGCGCTCATCTGCTACCTGTCTGTTGGACTTCCTGGAGGCTCCGCCGTCACATGCTGTGACCACCCGATTATCCAGAGACTCTCGCCTGCTCACCTGGGAGCTCACGTCTATCATCTGCCGCCACAGGTCGTACCAATCCTTTACCCAGAGACTGCCCCGGTCACTTGCCGTGACCTCCTGCCCGTTCATCCAGAGACTGCCCCGGTCACTTGCCGTGACCTCCTGCCCGTTCATCCAGAGACTGCCCCGGTCACTTGCCGTGACCTCCTGCCCGTTCATCCAGAGACTGCCCCGGTCACTTGCCGTGACCTCCTGCCCGTTCATCCAGAGACTGCCCCGGTCACTTGCCGTGACCTCCTGTCCGTTCATTCAGAGACTGTCCCAGTCAACTGCTGTGACTGCCTGCCCGTCTACCCTGGTCACCACCCGCTCCCTTACAAGGACCGCCCCCTTGTATAGTAGCTCAGAGGTTCCGCCTCCCAGACCCGTTACAGTTTGCTCGGGCCATGGAACCCGGTGGCACCCAAGCTCCCTCGCTCTCGGACCTCTGTCATGAACTGTCCCGTCAGAGGTCCCAACAGGAGTCCATCCTGGGTCACCTGCGGAATGTCAATTCTCGCCTGGACACTCTGACTGCTCCACCCGCAACCACCGCCAGTGCCATGACTCGCAACCCGGCAGCTCCGCTGCCCACCAATACCATGGTATCCTACCCCGGACCCCGGCTTTCTGCACCTCCTCGCTTCGGAGGCGACTCCGCCCAGGCTCGGGGCTTCATAAATCAGTGCACCCTGCACTTTGAACTCCTGTCCCACCAGTTTAACTCCGACCGGGCCAAAATTGCCTTCATCATGTCCCATCTCACCGGGGAGGCACTGGCTTGGCTAAATCCTCTATGGGAGAGAGGAGACCCCCTGGTGTCCAACCTGCCAGCCTTTCTCGCGGCTTTCCGGAAAGTCTTCGACGTACCCGGACGGAAGACCTCATCCGCATCATCTCTGCTATGCCTCCATCAAGGAAATCTCACAGTGGGCCAAAATGCCATACGGTTCCGTACCATTGCTTCGGAGCTGGCCTGGGATAACGACGCCCTGGTGTCTGTCTTTTGGGAGGGTCTGTCCGGCCGTATTAAAGATGAACTTGCCGGTCGGGACATTCCTACCACTCTCGATGACCTAATAACTCTTGCCACCCGGATTGACCTACGGTTCCAGGAGCGTGCCAAAGAGGTCACCCGTGAGAGGAGGTTTCCACGTCTAGCCCCTACTTTTCAGAAATCCGTCTCTCCCCAGGTACACTCTCCTGAGCCTATGCAGGTCGACCAGACCAAGATGGTCAAAACCCGTCAGGACTTACGCCGTGCCGAAGGGAGCTGCTTCTACTGTGGCAGTAAGGAGCACCGGATCCGCACCTGCCCGGAGAGGTCGGGAAACGCCTGTGTCTAGGTTCGCTCAGAGAGGTCAACCTAGACAAGAATAAATCCTCTCCATCTCTGCTACTGTCAGTCTCTATTATCTGCGGGGAGAATCGTTATTTCGAACTAGCCCAACTTGACTCTGGAGCGGCCGGGAATCTTATCTCACAGTCCCTGGTAGAAAAATACCGCATTCCCACCAAACCTCTGGCTGTACCATTATCTGTCGCTGCTGTGGATGGGGGCCTCTTACCACGTCCCATCCAACTCATCACCGAATCCGTAACTCTGCAGGTGGGAATGCTGCATTCTGAGAGCATCTCTTTTCATGTTCTGCCTGGACTCTCTCACGCCCTCTTACTAGGTCTACCTTGGCTCCAGAGACATGCACCCGTGCTTGACTGGCAGACCGGAGAAGTCCTTCGCTGGGGACAGGACTGTCATAAGACTTGTTTGGTTCCTGTTCATCCCATCCGTCCTTCTCCTACCCCAACTAATCTACCTGGACTTCCGATTCCCTATTGGTCATTTGCTGATGTCTTTAATAAAAAGGAGGCAGAGACATTACCCCCTCATAGACCATACGACTGTCCTATCGACCTGTTACCTGGTACTACTCCTCCCCGTGGGCGTATTTACCCATTGTCCGCTGCTGAGACCCGGTCGATGTCCGAATATATTGAGGAGAATATGGCCAGGGGATTCATCCGGAAATCTACCTCCCCGGCGGGAGCAGGCTTCTTCTTCGTAAAAAAGAAGGACGGCTCTCTCCGTCCCTGTATAGACTATAGAGGCCTTAACCAGATCACGGTGAAGAATAAGTACCCCCTTCCGCTCATTCCAGAATTATTTGATCGCCTGAGGGGGGCTAGAGTCTTCACCAAACTGGACCTCCGTGGGGCGTACAACCTGGTCCGTATCCGTCAAGGGGATGAATGGAAGACTGCATTCAACACCCGGGACGGCCACTATGAATATCTGGTAATGCCCTTTGGTCTCTGTAACGCTCCTGCCGTCTTTCAAGAGTTGGTCAATGACATCTTCCGGGACCTTCTCTACTCCTGCGTTGTGGTGTACCTGGACGACATCTTGGTCTTCTCTCCGGATCTCCAGACTCACCGGAGGGACGTTCGTCAGGTCCTGCTCAGGCTCAGGCAGAACCACCTCTTCGCTAAATATGAGAAGTGCCTCTTTGAGCAGACCTCGCTTCCGTTTTTGGGCTACATTATTTCTCAGACTGGCCTACGAATGGATCCAGAGAAACTGTCTGCCATCGAGAAATGGCCCCGACCGGAGGGGTTGAAGGCCATTCAGCGGTTCCTGGGCTTCGCCAACTACTACCGCCTCTTCATACCGCACTTCTCTTCCCGGACTGCCCCAATTTCCGCGCTCACCCGTAAGGGTACTAATCCCAAAGAGTGGCCGCCCGAAGCAGAGGAGGCCTTTCTTTCCTTAAAACAGGCCTTCTCTTCCGCCCCGGTGCTGCATCGTCCGGACGGCAACAAGCAGTTCTTTCTGGAGGTTGACGCCTCCTCCTCTGGAGCCAGAGCTGTACTTACTCAAAAATCTTCTTCCGGGAGGATGGTAACTTGCGGCTTCTTCTCCAAACTCTTCTCCTCTTCTGAGCGCAATTATTCCATAGGAGACCGAGAGTTATTGGCCATCAAGCTGGCATTGGAGGAGTGGCGTTACCTACTCGAGGGGGCTCTTCATCCGGTAATAATTTACACTGACCACAAGAACTTGGCTTATCTCCAGCATGCCCAGAGACTTAATCCGCGCCAAGCCCGGTGGTCCTTGTTTTTTGCTCGCTTTGATTTTGTTCTACATTTTCGCCCGGCTGACAAGAACATCAAAGCAGACGCCTTGTCCCGATCCTTTCTGGTATCTGATCTCGAGGAAGAACCTAAACATATCATCGATCCCGCCAGAGTAATGCAGGTGGCTCCCGTGAGTCTAAATCGTCTCCCTCCCGGTAAGACGTTCGTATCGGTACCTGATCGGGAGAAGATCCTACACTGGGGTCATTCGTCTAAACTAGCTGGCCACGCCGGTCAGAAAAAGACCCTCCAGCTTATTTCCCGGCACTACTGGTGGCCTAACCTGCGCAAGGATGTAATAGACTTTGTTTCTGCCTGTGTGTCCTGTGCCCGCAACAAAGTTCCGAGACACCTGCCAGCCGGTCGCCTTCTTCCTCTGCCAGTACCTGCTGCCCCCTGGCAGCATATAGCGATGGACTTCATAACTGATCTTCCCGTCTCTGCCGGTTGTACGGTCATTTGGGTGGTCGCTGACCGCTTTTCCAAGATGGCTCACTTCATTCCCCTGCCAGGCCTCCCGTCTGCACCCGAGCTGGCTAAAGACTTTATCCGCCACATCTTCCGTCTTCATGGCCTGCCCCGTCACATCGTGTCGGATCGTGGGGTACAGTTCACTTCTCGTTTCTGGAGAGCCACTTGTAAATTGCTAGACGTCACCCTGGACTTCTCCTCCGCTTACCACCCACAGTCTAATGGTCAAGTGGAGTGGATCAATCAGATCCTGACCAGTTACCTCCGGCACTTCGTTAATGCCCACCATTCCGACTGGGTGGAATTCTCGTACAACAATCACGAGAGCGAATCTTCCTCCAAATCCCCGTTTTTTGTAGTCTTCGGTCAGCATCCTCGGATCCCGTTTCCCGTCTCCACCTCGGTGGACAATCCGGCTGCGGAATCTCTTGTTAACAAATTTTCCTCCACATGGGAGAGTACCCGGTCCGCACTTCTTCAGTCATCCGAGCGTATGAAAAGACATGCTGACAAAAAACGTCTGGATCCTCCTCAATTCCGTCCAGGGGATAAGATCTGGCTCTCGTCCAAGTATGTCCGGCTCAAGATTCCTTCCTATAAGTTGGGGCCTCAGTTCATCGGTCCTCTGGAAGTCATCAGTCAGATCAACCCGGTGGCCTATAAATTGAAACTCCCGGCCAACTTGCGGATCCCTAACTCCTTCCATGTATCTCTCCTCAAACCTGTGGTGCTTAACTCTTTTTCCAAGTCTACAGGCACGCCTCCTGCTCCGGTTTCCGCTGAAAACGAATTTGAGGTAGAGAACATTCTGGCCACCAAAAGGGTAAGAGGGAAGACCTTTTTTCTAGTAGATTGGAAGGGGTTTGGTCCTGAAGAGAGAACGTGGGAGCCCCGGGAGAACATCCATGCCCCTCTCATCCTTGCTAAATTTCTGTCTGGCCTAAAAAAGGGGGGGCCTAAAGGGGGGGGTACTGTAGCGTCGGCGTCCCTGCCCTCTGCTAGGCAGGGACGCTGTTCCCCTCACCTCTCTGCTCCGAGCCCGGCGTCCTCCTCCCGCTCTGCTGGCAGCGCGCGCTCCTTCCCGGCCACTGTGCTTAGGGCGCGCGCGCGCTCCCTCCCTCTTAAAGGGGCCGCGCGCGCCGTCCTAAGGAGTCCCCGGCCAATGGCCGGAGGACTTCACCATATATAAGGCACCTCCTCCAAAATGGAGGTGCCCGAGCAATGTTGTTGCACTGTTCACTACTCTGCTTCAGCCCTCAGGTCCCGTTGCCAGTTACCTGCCAGTTACCTGCCTGATTCCTGCCAGAGTCCTGCCAGTTTGCTGTCTGTTTCCTGCCTGATATTCCTGCTACCTGCTTGCTAGCCTGAGGTCCGACGGTCTGCCTTCCTACTCCTGTCAGTCTGTCAGTCTGTCTATGGACCAGCTTGGCCGCTCACCTGGGAGCGCACATCTGCTACCTGCCTGCTAGCCTTCCTGGAGGCCCCGCCGTCACGTGCTGTGACCACCTGCTATGCCAGAGACTCCTGCCTGCTCACCTGGGAGCGCTCCTCCGCTACCTGCCTACTTGCCTACCTGGAGGCTCCGCCGTCACGTGCTGTGACCACCTGCTATTCTAGAGACTCTTGCCCGCTCACCTGGGAGCGCTCATCTGCTACCTGTCTGTTGGACTTCCTGGAGGCTCCGCCGTCACATGCTGTGACCACCCGATTATCCAGAGACTCTCGCCTGCTCACCTGGGAGCTCACGTCTATCATCTGCCGCCACAGGTCGTACCAATCCTTTACCCAGAGACTGCCCCGGTCACTTGCCGTGACCTCCTGCCCGTTCATCCAGAGACTGCCCCGGTCACTTGCCGTGACCTCCTGCCCGTTCATCCAGAGACTGCCCCGGTCACTTGCCGTGACCTCCTGCCCGTTCATCCAGAGACTGCCCCGGTCACTTGCCGTGACCTCCTGCCCGTTCATCCAGAGACTGCCCCGGTCACTTGCCGTGACCTCCTGTCCGTTCATTCAGAGACTGTCCCAGTCACCTGCTGTGACTGCCTGCCCGTCTACCCTGGTCGCCACCCGCTCCCTTACAAGGACCGCCCCCTTGTATAGTAGCTCAGAGGTTCCGCCTCCGTTACACTTACTAGGTACCACAGGTGGCGTCACAAACTATTTATTTTATTTTTCCTATCCAAGTTACAATCCCCCCTTTTTGGTTGCCCGCCCTGGGCCACGGACCGGGCCAGCCACTATGACATATTCCCCACCAGCATCCATAGGCCCGGCTGCCAAGTACCCCATTGCCCTGGGGGAGCGTCAGCTACATTCCTGCATCTGTGTGCAGTGTCGGTGTGCTGCCCGCTTTTACAAACGCATTGAGCATGTCCTATTCTGATCCTCAAAATTGGATCAGAACAGGACATTCTTTGACCCTCACAGATCTCATTCTCAGATCCGTGAGTGTACATTGCTGTCTTCTACAGCAGTGACATCAGTGATGGCTGTCGTCACTGGAGTAGAATAGACACAGATCGTCGTGGGACACTCGTTGGCGTAATCGTGGACTGCGTCATTGACGGCGGACAGGTAAGGAATATGGTTGTTTATTATTTTACATTTTTTTCAGGAGATCGAGGGCTTTGTGGACGGAGGATAATAAAAAAAATTGTAGAACCGTGTGTGTTTTATTTCATTAAAATACTTTATTCTGGCCGTATTTTATTGAAACAGCTCCGACTACTTTACTAAGCGGTTAGTAACGGGGGCATCTTATAGACGCCATCCATTACTAACCTGGGCTTCACGTCAGCTGCCAATACAAGGCTGACATGAATCCCAACCCCATTACCCCACTCGCCACCGCTACAGGGCAGTGGGAAGAGCGGATGCTAAGCACTAGATTTGGCGCATCTTATGGATGCACCATTTCTGGAACTGCTGAGGGGTGATATTAATAGCCATGGATGGGGCTAATATTCATGGCCCCTTCCCTGGATATTAATATCAGCCTGCAGCTGTCTAGTTTAGCCTTTGCTGGCTAGATTTCATAGGGGGACCCCACATCAATTTTTTTCTGGGGTTCCCCTGTAATCTAGCCAGTAAAGGCTAAACAAACAGCAGTGGGCTGATATTAATAGCCAGGGAACATTGCTGGCTAATGGCCCCTTCCCCGGCTACTAATATCAGCCCCCAGCGGTCGGCTTTCCCTGTGCTAGTTATAAAAATGACGCTGGAGCCCACGGCATTTTTTTATTTTAGGCTCTGTGCCCGCGATCTGGACGTAGCAGCGCTTTGAACTCATATTTTTTGCTGCGTCCAAGACGTTGCATACTATTGAATGCAGGTAAATCCACATGTGTTCACTGAACCATGCAGATTTACCGCATTCTATACTTTCTAGTGGTCAAATTTCTGTCGCGGAGACTAGCGACTCCGCAAGAGAATTTGACATGCTGCGGTCCTGAAAGACGCGCTGCATGTCCATGTCTGTGGGTGATTCGCAGCCTCTGATGCATGCATAGTGGACATAGGATTTCTATAGATCCCATTCACTATGCTGTAACATCTGGACGCTGCGAGTTTGACGCTGTATAAGCACGCAGCGTCAAATCTGCAGCGGCTCCTGATCGTGGCCACGTACCCAAGCTCACCCGCAGCATGTCAATTTCTGTAGTGGACACGCTAGTCTCCGCTGCAAATTTTGACCGATTTGAAGTGTCATTATATGTGGTGGATTCACATGTACAGGCAACAAATGTGTGGCATTAGAACACAGCATTTTGGACGCAACAAAAATATTCTGCATCCAAAGTGCTGCTTGTTGCTGATCCGGGGGACCTAGTGGCTAATGAACCAGCTGTGAGATGTTAATTACGGCCAGGGAAAATGTTTGCCTAATGGCACCTTCTCAGGCTAAAAATAACAGCTCACAGCAGCCGCATAAATTACATGAATAGAAATGCTAATGAAAATTGGGTGAATGGGACTAGCTGAAACCTAGCTCTTTTGTTTTTGTTATTTGCACCAAATAACTTTATTTAGCTTCAAAAAGCATTCATTAATGTACAAAAATGCTTCAAAAAACGCATGTAAAAAATGCATTAAAACGCGTCAAAAATGCATGTTTTTCCTGCCAAGGAGATGCAGAAATGCTCAGGAAATTTCTGCTTCAAATACGCATCGTGCGCACATAGCCTAAGGGATTTTAGAGATAACATTATCACTCCAAGTCACACAATGCAGATACAGAATAAAATTTACATCCAGGCACTTACAGCGGACGTCTCATCTGATCAGAGTCGGTTTCTGCTGCTTCTCCATCTGGTCAGACCTTCATGTCAACATCTCCCAGCCACGACTCATCTTGTCACGATGATCTCCAGCCTAGAAAATAACAAGGTCATATATATTGTATACATACAAGTGTCTCCCCCCGCGCTGCATCCCCTGATTACAGATATGTACCCCACTATTAATATACTATTAGCACCAATCAAAATATAAAGTGATAAGCAGCACTGTGCACTCCATTAACTATAATCTCCACCAGCCAATAATATAAATTATTCAGTCTCTATGATTCTCCCCAATTAACTGTAAGGCTATGTGCACATGGAAAATATACAAGGCTTTACAGTACAAGCAAGGTGAAAACCCCATCGTTGCTCTCTCCCAGCACCCCCATCATTGCTCTGTCCCAGCACCCCATCATTGCTCTCTCCCAGCACCCCCATCATTGCTCTCTCCCAGCACATCCATCATTGCTCTGTCCCAGCACCTTCATCATTGCTCTCCCCAGCCCCATCATTGCTCTCCCCAGCCCCGTCATTGCTCTCCCCAGCACCATCATTGCTCTCCCCATCATCCCCATCATTGCTCTCCCCATCCTCACCATTCCTCTCCCCATCCCCACCATCCCCATCATTGCTCTCCCCATGCCCGTCATTGCTCTCCCCAACCCCCTCCCCAACCCCGTCATTGGTCTCCCTAGCCCCGTCATTGCTCTCTCCAGCCCCATCATTGCTCTGTCCAGCCCAATCATTGCTCTCTCCAGCCCAATCATTGCTCTTTCCAGCCCCATAATTGCTCTTTCCAGCCCCATAATTGCTTTCACCAGCCCCATCAATGCTCTCCCCACCCCCACCATCCTCATCATTGCCATCCCCATTCCCATCATTGCACTCCCCAGCCCGTCATTGCTCTCCACATTCCCATCCTCATCATTGCTCTCCCCATCCCCACTATCCCCACCCTTGCTCTCCCCAGCCCCATCATTGCTCTCCCCAGCCCCATCATTGCTCTCCCCAGCCCCATCATCGCTCTCCCCAACTCCACCATCGCTCTCCCCAGCCCCACCATCGCTCTCCCCATCCCCACCATTGCTCTCCCCATCCCCACCATTGCTCTCCCCATCCCCAGAATTGCTCTCCCCAGCCCCATCATTGCTCTCCCCATCCCCAGAATTGCTCTCCCCAGCACCATCATTGCTCTCCCCAGCACCAACATTGCTCTCCCCATCATCCCCATCATTGCTCTCTCCATCCTCATCATTGCTCTCCCCATCCCCACCATCCCCATCATTGCTCCCCAAATGCCCGTCATTGCTCTCCCCAACCCCGTCATTGCTCTCCCTAGCCCCGTCATTGCTCTCTCCAGCCCCGTCATTGCTCTGTCCAGCCCAATTATTGCTCTCTCCAGCCCAATCATTGCTCTCTCCAGCCCCATAATTGCTCTCTCCAGCCCCATAATTTCTTTCTCCAGCCCCATAATTGCTTTCCCCAGCCCCATCATTGCTCTCCCCACCCCCACCATCCTCATCATTGCCTTCCCCATCCCCATCATTGCACTCCCCAGCCCGTCATTGCTCTCCATATTCGCATCCTCATCATTGCTCTCCCCATCCCCACTATCCCCACCATTGCTCTCCCCAGCCCCATCATTGCTCTCTCCAGCCCCATCATCACTCTCCCCAGCCCCATCATCGCTCTCTCCAGCTCCACCATCGCTCTCCCCAGCCCCACCATCGCTCTCGCCAGCCCCACAATTGCTCTCCCCATCCCCAGCATTGCTCTCCCCAGCCCCATCATTGCTCTCCCCAGCCCTGTCATTGCTCTCTCCATCCCCATCATTGCTCTCCCAAGCCCAATCATTGCTCTCCCCAGCACCATCAATGCTCTCCCCAGCCCCATCATTTCTCTCCCCAGCCCCATCATTTCTCTCCCAGCCCCATCATTGCTCTCCCCAGCCCCACCATCCCCATCATTGCTCTCCCCAGCCCAATCATTGCTCTCCCCAACCCCACCATCCTCATCAATTCCTTCCCCATCATTGCACTCCCCAGCCCATCATTGCTCTCCACATTCCCATCCTCATCATTGCTCTCCCCATCCCCACTATCCCCATCATTGCTCTCCCCATCCCCACCATCCTCATCATTTCCTTCCCCATCCCCATCATTGCACTCCCCAGCCCGTCATTGGTCTCCACATTCCCATCCTCATCATTGCTCTCCCCATCCCCACTATCCCCATCATTGCTCTCCCCAGCCCCATCATTGCTCTCCCCAGCCCCATCATCGCTCTCCCCAGCCCCATCATTGCTCTCCCCAGCTCCACCATCGCTCTCCCCAGCCCCACCATCGCTCTCCCCAGCCCCACCATTGCTCTCCCCATCCCCACAATTGCTCTCCCCAGCCCCGTCATTGCGCTCCCCAGCCCCGTCATTGCTCTCCCCACTATCCCCATCATTGCTCTCCCCAGCCCCATCATTGCTCTCCCTAGCCCCATCATCGCTCTCCCCAGCCCCATCATCGCTTTCCCCAGCTCCACCATCGCTCTCCCCAGCTCCACCATTGCTCTCCCCATCCCCACCATTGCTCTCCCCATCCCCACCATTGCTCTCCCCAGCCCCGTCATTGCTCTCCCCAGCCCCGTCATTGCTCTCCCCAGCACCATCATTGCTCTCCCCAGCACCATCATTGCTCTCCCCATCATCCCCATCATTGCTCTCTCCATCTTCATCATTGCTCTCCCCATCCCCATCATTGCTCTCCCCATGCCCGTCATTGCTCTCCCCAACCCCTTCCCCAACCTCGTCATTGCTCTCCCTAGCCCCGTCATTGCTCTCTCCAGCCCCGTCATTGCTCTGTCCAGCCCAATCATTGCTCTCTCCAGCCCAATCATTGCTCTCTCCAGCCCTATAATTGCTCTCTCCAGCCCCATAACTGCTTTCTCCAGCCCCATAATTGCTTTCCCCAGCCCCATCATTGCTCTCCCCACCCCCACCATCCTCATCATTGCCTTCTCCATCCCCATCATTGCACTCCCCAGCCCGTCATGGCTCTCCACATTCCCATCCTTATCATTGCTCTCCCCATCCCCACTATCCCCACCATTGCTCTCCCCAGCCCCATCATTGTTCTCCCCAGCCCCATCATCGCTCTCCCCAGCCCCATCATCGCTCTCCCCAACTCCACCATCGCTCTCCCCAGCCCCACCATCGCTCTCCCCATCCCCACCATTGCTCTCCCCATCCCCACCATTGCTCTCCCCATCCCCAGCATTGCTCTCCCCAGCCCCATCATTGCTCTCCCCAGCCCCATCATCACTCTCCCCAGCCCCATCATCGCTCTCTCCAGCTCCACCATCGCTCTCCTTAGCCCCACCATCGCTCTCGCCAGCCCCAAAATTGCTCTCCCCATCCCCAGCATTGCTCTCCCCAGCCCCATCATTGCTCTCCCCAGCCCCGTCATTGCTCTCCCCAGCCCCGTCATTGCTCTCCCCAACACCATCATTGCTCTCCCCAGCACCATCATTGCTCTCCCCATCATCCCCATCATTGCTCTCTCCATCTTCATCATTGCTCTCCCCATCCCCATCATTGCTCTCCCCATGCCCGTCATTGCTCTCCCCAACCCCTTCCCCAACCTCGTCATTGCTCTCCCTAGCCCCGTCATTGCTCTCTCCAGCCCCGTCATTGCTCTGTCCAGCCCAATCATTGCTCTCTCCAGCCCAATCATTGCTCTCTCCAGCCCTATAATTGCTCTCTCCAGCCCCATAACTGCTTTCTCCAGCCCCATAATTGCTTTCCCCAGCCCCATCATTGCTCTCCCCACCCCCACCATCCTCATCATTGCCTTCTCCATCCCCATCATTGCACTCCCCAGCCCGTCATGGCTCTCCACATTCCCATCCTTATCATTGCTCTCCCCATCCCCACTATCCCCACCATTGCTCTCCCCAGCCCCATCATTGTTCTCCCCAGCCCCATCATCGCTCTCCCCAGCCCCATCATCGCTCTCCCCAACTCCACCATCGCTCTCCCCAGCCCCACCATCGCTCTCCCCATCCCCACCATTGCTCTCCCCATCCCCACCATTGCTCTCCCCATCCCCAGCATTGCTCTCCCCAGCCCCATCATTGCTCTCCCCAGCCCCATCATCACTCTCCCCAGCCCCATCATCGCTCTCTCCAGCTCCACCATCGCTCTCCTTAGCCCCACCATCGCTCTCGCCAGCCCCACAATTGCTCTCTCCCATCCCCAGCATTGCTCTCCCCAGCCCCATCATTGCTCTCCCCAGCCCTGTCATTGCTCTCTCCATCCACATCATTGCTCTCCCAAGCCCAATCATTGCTCTCCCCAGCACCATCAATGCTCTCCCCAGCCCCATCATTTCTCTCCCCAGCCCCATCATTTCTCTCCCAGCCCCATCATTGCTCTCCCCAGCCCCACCATCCCCATCATTGCTCTCCCCAGCCCAATCATTGCTCTCCCCAACCCCACCATCCTCATCAATTCCTTCCCCATCATTGCACTCCCCAGCCCATCATTGCTCTCCACATTCCCATCCTCATCATTGCTCTCCCCATCCCCACTATCCCCATCATTGCTCTCCCCATCCCCACCATCCTCATCATTTCCTTCCCCATCCCCATCATTGCACTACCCAGCCCGTCATTGGTCTCCACATTCCCATCCTCATCATTGCTCTCCCCATCCCCACTATCCCCATCATTGCTCTCCCCAGCCCCATCATTGCTCTCCCCAGCCCCATCATCGCTCTCCCCAGCCCCATCATCGCTCTCCCCAGCCCCATCATCGCTCTCCCCAGCTCCACCATCGCTCTCCACAGCCCCACCATCGCTCTCCCCAGCCCCACCATTGCTCTCCCCATCCCCACAATTGCTCTCCCCAGCCCCGTCATTGCGCTCCCCAGCCCCGTCATTGCTCTCCCCACTATCCCCATCATTGCTCTCCCCAGCCCCATCATTGCTCTCCCTAGCCCCATCATCGCTCTCCCCAGCCCCATCATCGCTTTCCCCAGTTCCACCATCGCTCTCCCCAGCTCCACCATTGCTCTCCCCATCCCCACCATTGCTCTCCCCATCCCCACCATTGCTCTCCCCAGCCCCGTCATTGCTCTCCCCAGCCCCGTCATTGCTCTCCCCAGCACCATCATTGCTCTCCCCAGCACCATAATTGCTCTCCCCATCATCCCCATCATTGCTCTCTCCATCCTCATCATTGCTCTCCCCATCCCCATCATTGCTCTCCCCATGCCCGTCATTGCTCTCCCCAACCCCTTCCCTAACCTCGTCATTGCTCTCCCTAGCCCCGTCATTGCTCTCTCCAGCCCCGTCATTGCTCTGTCCAGCCCAATCATTGCTCTCTCCAGCCCAATCATTGCTCTCTCCAGCCCTATAATTGCTCTCTCCAGCCCCATAATTGCTTTCTCCAGCCCCATAATTGCTTTCCCCAGCCCCATCATTGCTCTCCCCACCCCCACCATCCTCATCATTGACTTCCCCATCCCCATCATTGCACTCCCCAGCCCGTCATTGCTCTCCACATTCCCATCCTTATCATTGCTCTCCCCATCCCCACTATCCCCACCATTGCTCTCCCCAGCCCCATCATTGTTCTCCCCAGCCCCATCATCGCTCTCCCCAGCCCCATCATCGCTCTCCCCAACTCCACCATCGCTCTCCCCAGCCCCACCATCGCTCTCCCCATCCCCACCATTGCTCTCCCCATCCCCACCATTGCTCTCCCCATCCCCATCATTGCTCTCCCCAGCCCCATCATTGCTCTCCCCATCCCCAGAATTGCTCTCCCCAGCACCATCATTGCTCTCCCCAGCACCATCATTGCTCTCCCCATCATCCCCATCATTGCTCGCTCCATCCTCATCATTGCTCTCCCCATCCCCACCATCCTCATCATTGCTCTCCAAATGCCCGTCATTGCTCTCCCCAACCCCCTCCCCAACCCCGTCATTGCTCTCCCTAGCCCCGTCATTGCTCTCTCCAGCCCCGTCATTGCTCTGTCCAGCCCAATTATTGCTCTCTCCAGCCCAATCATTGCTCTCTCCAGCCCCATAATTTCTTTCTCCAGCCCCATAATTGCTTTCCCCAGCCCCATCATTGCTCTCACCACCCCCACCATCCTCATCATTGCCTTCCCCATCCCCATCATTGCACTCCCCAGCCCGTCATTGCTCTCCACATTCCCATCCTCATCATTGCTCTCCCCATCCCCACTATCCCCACCATTGCTCTCCCCAGCCCCATCATTGCTCTCCCCAGCCCCATCATCACTCTCCCCAGCCCCATCATCGCTCTCTCCAGCTCCACCATCGCTCTCTCCAGCCCCACCATCGCTCTCGCCAGCCCCACAATTGCTCTCCCCATCCCCAGCATTGCTCTCCCCAGCCCCATCATTGCTCTCCCCAGCCCTGTCATTGCTCTCTCCATCCCCATCATTGCTCTCCCAAGCCCAATCATTGCTCTCCCCAGCACCATCAATGCTCTCCCCAGCCCCATCATTTCTCTCCCCAGCCCCATCATTTCTCTCCCAGCCCCATCATTGCTCTCCTCAGCCCCACCATCCCCATCATTGCTCTCCCCAGCCCAATCATTGCTCTTCCCAACCCCACCATCCTCATCAATTCCTTCCCCATCATTGCATTCCCCAGCCCATCATTGCTCTCCACATTCCCATCCTCATCATTGCTCTCCCCATCCCCACTATCCCCATCATTGCTCTCCCCATCCCCACCATCCTCATCATTTCCTTCCCCATCCCCATCATTGCACTCCCCAGCCCGTCATTGGTCTCCACATTCCCATCCTCATCATTGCTCTCCCCATCCCCACTATCCCCATCATTGCTCTCCTCAGCCCCATCATCGCTCTCCCCAGCCCCATCATCGCTCTCCCCAGCCCCATCATCGCTCTCCCCAGCTCCACCATCGCTCTCCCCAGCCCCACCATCGCTCTCCCCACCCCCACCATTGCTCTCCCCATCCCCACAATTGCTCTCCCCAGCCCCGTCATTGCGCTCCCCAGCCCCGTCATTGCTCTCCCCACTATCCCCATCATTGCTCTCCCCAGCCCCATCATTGCTCTCCCTAGCCCCATCATCGCTCTCCCCAGCCCCATCATCGCTTTCCCCAGCTCCACCATCGCTCTCCCCAGCTCCACCATTGCTCTCCCCATCCCCACCATTGCTCTCCCCATCCCCACCATTGCTCTCCCCAGCCCCGTCATTGCTCTCCCCAGCCCCGTCATTGCTCTCCCCAGCACCATCATTGCTCTCCCCAGCACCATCATTGCTCTCCCCATCATCCCCATCATTGCTCTCTCCATCCTCATCATTGCTCTCCCCATCCCCATCATTGCTCTCCCCATGCCCGTCATTGCTCTCCCCAACCCCTTCCCCAACCTCGTCATTGCTCTCCCTAGCCCCGTCATTGCTCTCTCCAGCCCCATCATTGCTCTGTCCAGCCCAATCATTGCTCTCTCCAGCCCAATCATTGCTCTCTCCAGCCCTATAATTGCTCTCTCCAGCCCCATAATTGCTTTCTCCAGCCCCATAATTGCTTTCCCCAGCCCCATCATTGCTCTCCCCACCCCCACCATCCTCATCATTGCCTTCCCCATCCCCATCATTGCACTCCCCAGCCCGTCATTGCTCTCCACATTCCCATCCTTATCATTGCTCTCCCCATCCCCACTATCCCCACCATTGCTCTCCCCAGCCCCATCATTGTTCTCCCCAGCCCCATCATCGCTCTCCCCAGCCCCATCATCGCTCTCCCCAACTCCACCATCGCTCTCCCCAGCCCCACCATCGCTCTCCCCATCCCCACCATTGCTCTCCCCATCCCCACCATTGCTCTCCCCATCCCCATCATTGCTCTCCCCAGCCCCATCATTGCTCTCCCCATCCCCAGAATTGCTCTCCCCAGCACCATCATTGCTCTCCCCAGCACCATCATTGCTCTCCCCATCATCCCCATCATTGCTCTCTCCATCCTCATCATTGTTCTCCCCATCCCCACCATCCCCATCATTGCTCTCCAAATGCCCATCATTGCTCTCCCCAACCCCCTCCCCAACCCCGTCATTGCTCTCCCTAGCCCCGTCATTGCTCTCTCCAGCCCCGTCATTGCTCTGTCCAGCCCAATTATTGCTCTCTCCAGCCCAATCATTGCTCTCTCCAGCCCCATAATTTCTTTCTCCAGCCCCATAATTGCTCTCTCCAGCCCCATAATTTCTTTCTCCAGCCCCATAATTGCTTTCCCCAGCCCCATCATTGCTCTCCCCACCCCCACCATCCTCATCATTGCCTTCCCCATCCCCATCATTGCACTCCCCAGCCCGTCATTGCTCTCCACATTCCCATCCTCATCATTGCTCTCCCCATCCCCACTATCCCCACCATTGCTCTCCCCAGCCCCATCATTACTCTCCCCAGCCCCATAATCGCTCTCTCCAGCCCCATTATCGCTCTCTCCAGCCCCATTATCGCTCTCTCCAGCCCAATCATCGCTCTCTCCAGCCCCATCATCGCTCTCTCCAGCCCCACCATCGCTTTCTCCAGCCCCACCATCGCTCTCCCCAGCCCCACAATTGCTCTCCCCATCCCCAGAATTGCTCTCCCCAGCCCCGTCATTGCTCTCCCCAGCCCCGTCATTGCTCTCCCTATCCCCATCATTGCTCTCCCCAGCCCAATCATTGCTCTCCCCAGCCCCATCAATGCTCTCCCCAGCCCCATCAATGCTCTCCCCAGCCCCATCATTTCTCTCCCCAGCCCCATCATTTCTCTCCCCAGCCCCATCATTGCTCTCTCCAGCCCCGTCATTGCTCTGTCCAGCCCAATCATTGCTCTCCAGCCCAATCATTGCTCTCCCCAGCCCCGTCATTGCTCTCCCTATCCCCATCATTGTTCTCCCCAGCCCAATCATTGCTCTCCCCAGCCCCATCAATGCGCTCCCCAGCCCCATCAATGCTCTCCCCAGCCCCATCATTTCTCTCCCCAGCCCCATCATTGCTCTCCCCAGCCCAATCATTGCTCTCCCCAGCCCCATCAATGCTCTCCCCAGCCCCATCAATGCTCTCCCCAGCCCCATCATTTCTCTCCCCAGCCCCATCATTGCTCTCCCCAGCCCCATCATTGCTCTCCCCAGCCTCACCATCCCCATCATTGCTCTACCCAGCCCCATCATTGCTCTCCCCATCCCCACCATCTTCATCATTTCCTTCCCCATCCCCATCATTGCACTCCCCAGCCCGTCATTGCTCTCCACATTCCCATCCTCATCATTGCTCTCCCCATCCCCAATATCCCCATCATTGCTCTCCCCGTCTCCACCATCCTCATCATTTTCTTCCCCATCCTCATCATTGCACTCCCTAGCCCGTCATTGCTCTCCACATTCCCATCCTCATCATTGCTCTCCCCATCCCCACTATCCCCATCATTGCTCTCCCCAGCCCCATCATTGCTCTCCCCAGCCCCATCATTGCTCTCCCAAGCCCCACCATCGCTCTCCCCAGCCCCACCATCGCTCTCCCCAGCCCCACCATCGCTCTCCCCAGCCCCACCATTGCTCTCCCCAGCCCCGTCATTGCGCTCCCCAGCCCCGTCATTGCTCTCCCCATCATCCCCATCATTGCTCTCCCCATCCTCATCATTCCTCTCCCCATCCTCACCATTGCTCTCCCCATTCCCATCATTGCTCTCCCCAACCCCCTCCCCAACCCCGTCATTGCTCTCCCTAGCCCCATCATTGCTCTCTCCAGCCCCGTCATTGCTCTCTCCAGCCCAATCATTGCTCTCTCCAGCCCAATCATTGCTCTCTCCAGCCCCATCATTGCTTTCTCCAGCCCCATCATTGCTTTCCCCATCCCCATCATTGCTCTCCCTAGCCCCATCATTGCTTTCCCCATCCCCATCATTGCTCTCCCTAGCCCCATCATTGCTCTCCCCATTGTCACCATTGCTCTCTCTAGCCCCATCATTGCTCTCCCCCACCTTCCCTCATGCTCCTGTTCCTCTCCCAGCGGTTCAGTATAATAAAAAAAAGGCACAACTTACCTCTCTCCTCGCTCCCCTGCAGCATCCTCCTTTCCAGTAACTTTCTCCCTGGCACAGGCCCGCACTGCTTAATGACGTCATAAAGCAGCGTGGGCCTGTGTCAGGGAGGAAGCGCCAGGCAGGAAGCACAGGACGGATCGCTCTGTTCTGCTGCCATTTTCCTCCTGTCATCAGCGCAGCTGGAGGGATCGCTCCCTGCCCGCTGCATTACATGTGGGCAATCTGGCCATGGGCCCCCCGGAGCCTGGGGCTCCAAGAAGCAGGCCAGACTGACCTCATCATTAGCCGCCTGGCAGGGGCCCCCGTGCACCGCCGGGCCCCGGTGCAGTTGCACAGGCTGCACTGGTGGTAGGTCCGCCCCTGATATCTGGGTTAGGATCACTTTCAAGTAATTTATCCTACTACCTTGACACTATTCTCCAGACTCATGTCAAAAGCCTATCCAGTCACTTGGATGACTCTGGCCATCTGATTAGAATTTTACAGGGCATAACTTGGAAAGATTCATATTATTTATTACACTGGATGTCGCCTCAATATACACTAATATCAGGCACATCATTGTTTTACATTGCATTAATCTATTTTTAGTGAAATATGCAAGGCTAAGTGAACCACACAAAGCTCTTATTCTGAACGGTTTGGATTTTATTTTACAAAATAATTCTTTTAAGTTCCAAAATAATGTTTATCATCAAAAATATGGCACAGCTATGGGGACCAATGCAGCCGCAAGCTATGCAAACTTATTTATGGGAGTTTTTGAAGAAAAATGTATTTATAATTGCAGATATAATGCCAACATTGCTCTGTACAACAGGTTTATAGATGATCTTTTTATTATTTGGAAAGGGAATCCACAAACAGTGTCATGCTTTTTATCTTATCTTAATCTTATCTCCCACTATAGGGAAAGATTTTATTAACTTTTTAGATAATACCATCTCTCATCAGGGACAACATGTAATTACTAAAACTTTTTTTAAAGACAAGGACGCCAATAGTTGTATCCATTTTTCCAGCGGTCACTATAAAAAGTGGCTTGAAAATGTCCCTTTTAACCAGTTTCAACGGATAAAACGGAACTGCAGCAATGAGCTTGATTTTGAATCACAAGCCAATATCCTGCGTGAGTGTTTTCATAGGCAAAGTTACTGCAAAGAGCTTATCAAGCGTGCTTATCAGAAAAGTAGGAACTTATCACAAACACAGTGCATCCAGCCCAAAACTGACCAACAGGTGCAGGTGATGATTTTAATTGTAAGTTTATCACAACTTTTAACTCAGCACATGAGTCCATTCGTAACTCGCTGCATAGACATTGGCACATTCTTCTAAAAGATCTGATTCTTTGCTCTGTCATTCCTAAACAGCATAGTTACCTTCAGGCGAGCCCCTACATTGAGAAAAATCCTTACCCCCAGCCGCCTGAAACACCCTATCCCCAGTGGTACAGGCACCAATAAACTATACATACTATGCCGGCTAACAGCGGTGGATACCGCGTGTCCGAGGTCCTCAAACAACCCCCATCAGCGCCTTAGGACTCCCTGTCAGGGACACTGCGCCTCCCACTCCTTCCTCCAATTCCCCATTCTTTAGCAAATGGTACACTGACGAAGGTCCAACATGTGGACCGAAACGTTTTGATGTGGACTGCTATAATAAATTAGCAAAAATCTATTTATGGTGTGCCGAGGTTTTACTACAATTTCTATGGTCTTGGATCCTGCTCGTGCACCCTGGTCCAGTTGTGCTGCGTTTCTCACCTAAAATTTTACTTTAGACCCCAATTTTTTATTTTCACGAGGGTAACATGAAAAATTGGAAAACAAAAGTTGTTGTACAATTCCTCCTGAGCACACTGATACCCCATATGTGGGGGTAAACCATTGTTTGGGCGCACGGCAGGGTTCGGAAAGAAAGGAGCGCCATTTGACGTTTTCAATGCAAAACTCGCTGTAATTGACAGCGGACCCCATGTCGCTTTTGGAGAGCCCCTGATGTGCCTAAACAGTGGAAACCCCCACAAGTGACCCCATTTTGGAAACTAGACACCTTAAGGAACTTATTTAGATGCGTAGTGAGCACATTGAAGCCCTAATTGTTTTGTAAAAGTTTATGACGTTGAGCCGTGAAAAAAGCAAACATTTTTTCCACAAAAACTATCTTTTAGCCGCAATATTTTATTTTGATGAGGGTAGCAGGAGAAATTTGACCCCTAAAGTTGTTGTGCAATTTCTCCTGAGTACACTGATACCTCATATGTGGGGGAAAGCCTTTGTTTGGGCGCATGTCAGGGCTCGGAAGGGAAGGAGTGACTCTTTGGAATGCAGACTTTGATGGAATGGTCTGCGGGCGTCAGGTCACGTTTTTAGAGCCATTGATGTGCCTAAACAGTGGAAATGCCCAACAAGTGCCCCCTTTTTGGAAACTAGACCCACAATGAATTTATCTAGATGTGTGGTGAGCACTTTCAACCCTCAGGTGCTTCACAGAAAATTATAACGTTGACTTGTGAAAATAAAAATAAAAACATTTTTTGCACAAAAATGTTAAAAAAATATACAGTACAGACCAAAAGTTTGGACACACCTTCTCATTTAAAGATTTTTCTGTATTTTCATGACTTTGAAAATTGTACATTCACACTGAAGGCATCAAAACTATGAATTAACACATGTGGAATTATATACTTAACAAAAAAGTGTGAAACAACTGAAAATATGTCTTATATTCTAAGTTCTTCAAAGTAGCCACCTTTTGCTTTGATGACTGCTTTGCACATGCTTGGCATTCTCTTGATGAGCTTCAAGAGGTAGTCACCAGAAATGGTTTTCACTTCACAGGTGTGCCCTGTCAGGTTTAATAAGTGTGATTTCTTGCCTTATAAATGGGGTTGGGACCATCAGTTGTGTTGTGCAGAAGTCAGGTGGATACACGGCTGATAGTCCTACTGAATAGACTGTTAGAATTTGTATTATGGCAAGAAAAAAGCAGCTAAGTAAAGAAAAACGAGTGGCCATCATTGCTTTAAGAAATGAAGGTCAGTCAGTCTGAAAAATTGGGCAAACTTTGAATGTGTCCCCAAGTGCAGTTGCAAAAACCATCAAGCGCTACAAAGAAACTGGCTCACATGAGGACCGCCCCAGGAAAGGAAGACCAAGAGTCACCTCTGCTTCTGAGGATAAGTTTATCCGAGTCACCAGCCTCAGAAATCGCAGATTAACAAAAGCTCTGATTAGAGACCAGGTCAATGCCACACAGAGTTCTAGCAGCAGACACATCTCTTCAACAACTGTTAAGAGGAGACTTTGTGCAGCAGGCCTTCATGGTAAAATAGCTGCTAGGAAACCACTGCTAAGGACAGGCAACAAGCAGAAGAGACTTGTTTGGGCTAAAGAACACAAGGAATGGACATTAGACCAGTGGAAATCTGTGCTTTGGTCTGATGAGTCCAATTTTGAGATCTTTGGTTCCAACCAACGTGTCTTTGTGCGACGCAGAAAAGGTGATCGGATGGACTCTACATGCCTGGTTCCCACCATGAAGCATGGAGGAGGAGGTGTGATGGTGTAGGGGTGCTTTGCTGGTGACACTGTTGGGGATTTATTCAAAATTGAAGGCATACTGAACCATCATGGCTAGCACAGCATCTTGCAGCGGCATGCTATTCCATCAGTTTTGCGTTTAGTTGGACCATCATTTATTTTTCAACAGGACAATGACCCAAAACACACCTCCAGGCTGTGTAAGGGCTATTTTACCAAGAAGGAGAGTGATGGGGTGCTACGCCAGATGACCTGGCCTCCACAGTCACCAGACCTGAACCCAATCGAGATGGTTTGGGGTGAGCTGGACCGCAGAGTGAAGGCAAAAGGGCCAACAAGTGCTAAGCATCTCTGGAAACTCCTTCAAGATTGTTGGAAGTCCATTTCCGGTGACTACCTCTTGAAGCTCATCAAGAGAATGCCAAGAGTGTGCAAAGCAGTCATCAAAGCAAAAGGTGGCTACTTTGAAGAACCTAGAATACAAGGCATATTTTCAGTTGCTTCACACTTTTTGTTAAATATATTATTCCACATGTGTTAATTCATAGATTTGATGCCTTCAGTGTGAATGTACAATTTTCAAAGTCATGAAAATGCAGAAAAATCTTTAAATGAGAAGGTGTGTCCAAACTTTTGGTCTGTACTGTATTTTTATTTTCACAAGGGTAACAGGAGAAAGTGGACCTCAAAATCTGTTGTACAATTTCTCCTGAGTACATTAATACCCCATGTGTTGGAGAAAACTACTGTTTGCACGCATGTCAGGGCTCGGAAGGGAAGGAGTGACACTTTGGAATGCAGACTTTGATGGAATGGGCTACGGGCGTCATGTCACGTTTTCAGAGCCCCAGATGTGCCTACACATTTGAAATGCCCAACAAGTGCCCCTTTTTGGCATTGATACCTGATTATTGAATTTTATAATCTAGTGTTATACGTCAGTTGTGTAGGACTATCAAGGTAAAATATATATATTATAGAAAATCAATTAGATTCTTTTAATAGATTACCTAATCAGTGTGAATTAATATAGAGATGATGGAATAATCTACGTGTATGTATGTATGCAAATGTGTATATGCACATGGATTATATTAATAGTTAATGAATATATAACTAACAGTTCCTATTCTTATTGTAGACATGAACAACTTAATGATTTCCTGAGAATGACGTATGCATGTGCATGGCTGATAACAGAGAGATTCATGTCGAGTTGACAAAGATGGCACTGAGAGACGAACTCACCCCTCCCATCAGAATTCCTAAGGCGTTACTGAGACTAAGAGATACATGGATGAGCAAATTGCAGTGTGCCGAGTTATCAGAAAAAGCAATGAATTTTACTAATCCCACCTAGAAGTAGAATACTATATAATCCCATGTCTACGTAATAAAGTATGCCATTTTGCGTGGTTCAGTCTCTGAGTGAAGTTTCTCAACCAGATTAGCAGATTTGGTTAATTAGCTTCTCCGCATGCACTCAGACATCTTTAATTTGGAGAATAGCAGTTACCTGGTCTATCTTAAATTGGTGAAACCTCCACAAATGGTGCCGTGACTCAGATCACACTCGAGGGGACTCTAGGTCTTGGGGTGCCCATCACCGGACCACCTACGGACGAGCCGGGACTGCTCAAAGAGAGAGCCTGATCAACTCTCATCACTGAATACGGAAAGTCTGCAGATTTAATTAATCTGTAGTGCTTATTCGTATTTTGAGCAGTCTCTGGTGAGTTTGGGGTGTCTAGATTGGCCCTTAGGGACAGTCCCCGCTGTGTGATTCCAAGAATTCTGGTGTGTAGTTGCTCCTGGCTAACTGCTGCTCTGTGGTATCTGAGGTGTTCCGTCCCATTAGAACGATCTTTGTACGCAGGGGCGTACAAGTATATACTTGAGAATTTAGGAAAATTTCTTTGTTTATAACACGGGAGTGATGTTGCTGATAAATCGTGTATTAAGACGCCATTAGGGCGCGGGCATGCGGGGCCTCTATTAAGTCGTGTATTAAGTCATGGGACACGCGGGGATGGAAGTTACTGATAAGTCGTGTATTAAGACACCATTAGGGTGCGGGCACGCGGGGTTAACCAATCCTCTATTAAGATGTGGGATAAGAGGGGAGCCAACTGTATTGTTAAGCCGTATATTAAGATGTCACGGGTGCTCGGGGTGTTCAGTGCTTCATTAAGTCATAAAAGAATCAATTCAGTGCTTGGTAGGGAGTGTAGGGACCTGTTACAATTCTACTTGTGTATCAGCTGCCTGGTCTGATCATAAGTCTAAGGGGACGGAACGCCTGGAGCCAAAATCATGGGAAAACTAAAGACATTGTTTGTGTCGCAGGGGTCGCTCGATCAGGAGCGACAGGACCCCAAAGATATAGTTGCTAGAAGAGAAGGAAGGAAATATGTAGAGAAAACCAAAAAAGTAATGTCATTGTGTGGGTTGTACCCGGGGGGTAGATTACAGTACGAGATGTTGAATGCAGCAATTTGAGAAAACAGGGGAAGATAATGGGTTGTTGCAAAGTGCATACATGTGGAAAAAGGTTGCGCTGAGTTTATCGAAAGAAGGGATTGTGGAGATTGAGGATAGGGATAACAAAGGAGCACAAAATATAAAGTCCAGGCTCAACCGTTGGAGTGAAGGTGCCAGGAACTCAACAAGACAGTATAATATCTACTAGGTTCTGGCACTCAAATAATAGAAGAAAGTCAATGAATGTGTTTCAAACAGGTGGAAGCTTTAATAAATTCTCCAAAACAAAGGTAGCTCAAAAAGATGCCCAACGTTTCAACCCCACCGGGGTTTTCATCAGGGGCTTCAGAAAAGCTTGAAATCAGAGCATAGACATAAATACATACATGAGTGTTAGTGAAAATGAAAAAAATCACACATAAAAAATAAGTACATGAGAAATCATATCAAAAGATGTATATCACTGTCGGGAAAAAGGAACAACAAAGAAACAAAACTAGGAAGGGAGAGAGGAAAAGGTATACACTGTTATAGCAGACTAGATTCTACTAGATAACAGAAGGGGAAGGACTGGAGATGAACAGAAACTAAGATAGAAATGGTAGTACCTAAATGTTAGAATCTAGTACGTTCCGTTGTGCAGGATCCTGGATTGTAGCGTGGTGTAATCCGGCAAATATAGTGCAGTGTGCTGGTATCGAAAGAAGGGATGTTAGAATACACTCCCTACCGGGCAAAAATTGCCACAAGGTAGAGACCATAATAATAAAAAAATAAACGAATAAAAAATGATAACAGCTAACCTCACAGTAATGTAGTGTGGAAAAATTCCAAGATTGGGAGAAATGGGATATATGCCCTTACTTTATGTGATTTGTGCACCTGTAAAACATATACATGAACATACCCATACATACACATATATAAAGAAGTATATATATATATATATATACATATACACAGATCCATATATATACCCACCTAAAGAGGTACTAGAATACATACGATTATTTTTGCAAGGAGCTGTATGGATCAGATCTAAATAAGGGCTAAGACGGAGGTGTAGGGAGGCTACCATTACATCTGTCCATTACATCTCCACTCTACTCCCCACGTGCATCTACAATGAACGGTCCTTCCTGCGGGTATTTCTACCCCTTAGTGTGCTTTCTAATCACTACTACGGACAGTGGAACGCATTTGCGGTCCACTACAGCATAACACACATCGCGCATGCGCGTTGGTGCGTTCCACGCAACCGGATGTTGCGTTCCACGGACCGGAAGTTGTATTCCGGATAACCGGAAACAGGAAGTGCAAAATATCTCATCGCTATATAAGCGATACCACTGAACACAACACTACACCACCACCGGTATAGGACCAGCAGATTGCAGCCAGGTATGTGCCTTTAACACTGACTCACCAATGACGATTGGGTTTGTTGGTACATCCGTGACCCTGATTCTTAATAGACTCACTTATTAGTTATCTGCACTCCCTTCCTCCTTTACAGGTACGCTTACCTATCACCCAGATCAAAATCCACTGGTCATCTGGTATACAGCTATCCCTAGGTTAGTACACCTTATGAGTATGGCAACAACTTGAATTATTACCTGTTATTGATATTTACCTCCCTCACCAGGATCAAGTACCACATTTAGGTACACACCTCTTTACTGTATACCTCCTACCTTCATTTAAAGGGATAGCTTACCGCCCGCAGGTATGTGCCTTTTCTTTTCTGGTAGCCTCCCTACACCTCCGTCTTAGCCCTTATTTAGATCTGATCCATACAGCTCCTTGCAAAAATAATCGTATGTATTCTAGTACCTCTTTAGGTGGGTATATATATGGATCTGTGTATATGTATATATATATATATATATATATATATATATATATATATATATACTTCTTTATATATGTGTATGTATGGGTATGTTCATGTATATGTTTTACAGGTGCACAAATCACATAAAGTAAGGGCATATATCCCATTTCTCCCAATCTTGGAATTTTTCCACACTACATTACTGTGAGGTTAGCTGTTATCATTTTTTATTCGTTTATTTTTTTATTATTATGGTCTCTACCTTGTGGCAATTTTTGCCCGGTAGGGAGTGTATTCTAACATCCCTTCTTTCGATACCAGCACACTGCACTATATTTGCCGGATTACACCACGCTACAATCCAGGATCCTGCACAACGGAACGTACTAGATTCTAACATTTAGGTACTACCATTTCTATCTTAGTTTCTGTTCATCTCCAGTCCTTCCCCTTCTGTTATCTAGTAGAATCTAGTCTGCTATAACAGTGTATACCTTTTCCTCTCTCCCTTCCTAGTTTTGTTTCTTTGTTGTTCCTTTTTCCCGACAGTGATATACATCTTTTGATATGATTTCTCATATACTTATTTTTTCTGTGTGATTTTTTTCATTTTCACTAACACTCATGTATGTATTTATGTCTATGCTCTGATTTCAAGCTTTTCTGAAGCCCCTGATGAAAACCCCGGTGGGGTTGAAACGTTGGGCATCTTTTTGAGCTACCTTTGTTTTGGAGAATCTATTAAAGCTTCCACCTGTTTGAAACACATTCATTGACTTTCTTCTATTATTTGAGTGCCAGAACCTAGTAGATATTATAGGGATAACAAAGGAAACATAATTGGTTATTTCTATGTTAGAGAGATGCTTCCGCCACCGCCCTACAATGGCGGTGCAATGAATTGTTGGGTGTGTTCTAATTGTGGCCAGCAGAATCCATTGTCAGTAGATTATTGTGTTGCACGTCACACGCCCCGTCCAGGAGGGCCACCCCTCGCTACTACCCAAGCCACTCCTAGAACCCCAACCTCATCCTGCAGTGGCCATGTTACTACACCCATTGCATCACCTCTGGCCTCTGACCAGATGTCAGTGGGTGTGCTCCTTCCCAGTGACACGCACCCTTCCTGTAGTGTGCTTCCTTCCGGTGGTAGCCATCTTGGCACACCCGGAATACAGGCCGCAATACACACTACACCCGGAACATCAACCGCAACATTTACTCCTATACCAGTGTGTCCGGTTGTCACTCCGGATGGTGCGTACTATGTCCTAAAAGACTATGTCCCTCTCTATCCTCATTTGCCTAGTGCCGAAACTCTATTTAATAGTCCGGAGTCCCAGCAGGCCCTTAACCGAAGGAGAAATACTATTGAACCAGAGGAGCCGTGGAATGAAGAGGCGGCAGCACCACCACCACCACCACCAGCGTCCACACCAATAAGCGATCCAGAAGGTAAACCGGCTCGTGTGACATTTCGTACACCAGTATCAGAATTCCCTCCGGATCTGGAGGATTCTCGTGCCACTCTTTCAGAAGAAGAATACCCACAGGTGTAGAAACCATGGATAGAAAGAATGATTTGAAAGTCATCAACGGTACTAACAGCAGGTCTGGGGGATCTGGTAACACAGTGGGTGGATGCAATAGTTAATGCAGCAAACCCTAGATTACAACATAGGGGAAGAGTGGCTAAGAGGCTAAGACTATTGTGCAAGCCGAAGGTAATGCTATTCAGGAAGACTGTAACAGCATTGTACATTCTTCAGGACCATTCGAGGCAACAGACCTGGTAGTCACCAGACCAGGGAGATTACCATGCAGGCTTATCATTCATGCAGTAGGTCCAGTGTATGATGAAGATCATCATGATCCGTGTGTGTCACAACTTAGAGCTACAATCAACAATATTCTGAACTATGCTGGAACAAGGAACTTTACTTCTATTGCTCTTCCTGCTATAAGTTCTGGAATGTATGGATTTCCTATGCAAGCCTGTGCCCAAGCGATAGTCCACGCTATACGGGAGGATAGAGGAGGAGATAAGACTAATCAGCAATGACTGTCATAAATCTCAAATTCTCACCGGAGCTGTGGAAAGTGCCACAGCTAGATCAGCCCACTCAGCCGCCAGATGACCTCAGAAGATAACCCAAATGAACTATTTCCTAGACAAACAAGCCCACCTCCTGTTGCTGTGTTGCCGGTATCTCCCTCAACATCTTCTCAGTCAGAATCTCCAGTGCCAGATCACCATAATAGATATGTGGCATTCACACCCTCACAAGTTAATCAAGTGATTAGTCAACTACCTCACCCAGACAGACACCCTATGGCGTTCTACAGAAGAATCAGACAAATTCAACAAACTTATTCAGCCACTTGGAAAGATCTTCATGAAATCACTAGCATTAAAGCGGGAGATGCCTTCTGGCCAATAATTCAAGCAGCTCTGGATGACAGCCAAGTGACAGACAAGGAGACTTACCAATCAGGAGGAGCTTTTTGTCAACAACTTCAGCAATGAGCCAAGGAGCGGCTCACAGACTCATCTACCAGTGTATCGGACTGTACTCAAGAATCAGGGGAGAATGTCGAAAAATTTTACATCAGAATCTATACTCTGTTCAAGGATCAAGGGTTCGATGAAGGTCAGAGGATCCAACTAAATCTGCTAGTCACTTCATTTGTTAGGGGACTCAGAGAGTAAATCTCAGCGAAGCTTACAGACTCCAGACCAGAATATGTGGACATGTCCCCGCGAAAGGTACTCCTCATTGCTAAAGCTATAGAGAAACAATTGAATGCTGTACCAAGGCCTGCTGCAAGGCCTGCTCCAGAGCCTACTCCAGCACCTACACCGAATCCTGTTCCTGCTCCTGCTCCAGCTGCTCTAGCAGTCTATCAACCTGCAGATAATCAACAAGAACAGTTGCCATATTCCTCAGGATACCCACAACAACTATACCGCTCACCCCCATGATGGATGGGTCCTCAACAAATGTACAGAGGACTGAGTTTAACACTAAGGGAACGAATCTGTTACCATTGTAACCAACCAGGTCATTTCAGAAGAGAATGTCCAGAGAATAGAGGGGATCCTTTCTATGGCTCAATGTCACTCTCCTACAACCCGCAATTTGAAAGAAGAGATTCTTCACACTACCAAAGGAATCCACGGTACTCCCACCAAGAGTATAGACAGCCATCACGGCAGCCACCACAGAGAGAGTATGAGATAATGCCAAGAGAACCTGTGCAGAATTACAGAGACCAGCTACTACAACAGATGTAATAAAATAACAGGGATCCACAATATCGTGATGACCCATATCCTCAGAACAACAACAGGGACCCACCACGCCGGTTTGCGGGGGAAGACCAGAATTACCCCGCATAGGACAGTGGCAAACCCGTGCTCACCTTGACCTCAGTTGCAAGCGTCCCCACTAAATCTGGACTGATTTCTACTGTCAAAATTGATGTAGGGGACAGAACTTTACCTTTTCTACAGTAGTAGACACGGGTGCAGTCAGATCAGTAATACGGTCAAGAGATTTACCCTATGAATTGTTTATATCTGATGATTTCCTTTCATGTGTGGGAGTGGATGTGAAACCACACTCATCCCGACTAACATTTCCATTGCCTATTGGGAAAGAACAGAAGCTGCTGGCAAGATCGCTCGTTTCAGACACCTGCCCGCTTAATTTGTTGGGAGCAGATCTACTCCAAAGTTAAATGCTCAAATATCATATGATGAGAATGGAATGCATCTAGATGTCTCTACTCCGTTTTCATTAGAGGAACAAACAAAGGTACATGCCCTCCCATTGTGTGTCATCCAATTTGCAACAACCGCCATACCACAGCATTATCTTGATTGCATACCACCTGAACTCTGGTCTCAAGGTCCTGATGATATAGGCCAGCTGCCTGTCCCGCCAATCCAAGTTTTCCTGAAAGAAGGTGCACGGATTCCCAGACTCCCACAGTACCCACTGAAAGCAGCCCAAGAAGCGTTATTAGATGCCCAGATCCAAGAATTACTCAAGAAAGGAGCATTAATTCCCTGTGTTTCTCCTGCTAATATTCCATTGTTTCCAATGAAGAAGAAAACTGCAAGAGGAGAACCGGATAAATTTAGGATGGTGCAAGATCTGAGAGCTGTGAATGCAGTTACAATCCCGGAGACCCCAGTGGTGTCAAATCCACATACATTACTCAGTGAAATTCCCCCTGAGGCAATGCATTTCACAGTAATCGATTTGGCAAACGCCTTCTTCAGTGTGCTTCTGCATCCAGACTGTCAGTATCTTTTTGCTTTTACACACAGAGGAGTACAGTACACCTGGACCGTTATGCCTCAAGGAGCTCAGAACTCTCCCCATCACTTCACACTGGCCTTAACTACCAGTCTCCAACCCTGGAAGAGTGAGAACCCTGAAGTCACATTGATACAATATGTCGATGATCTACTCCTCTGTTGTCCCAATGACCAAACTTGCCACAGGTTCAGCTATTCTTTATTCCAATTTCTGGCCACCATCGGATGCAAAGTTACTCTGCAAAAGCTACAATGGTGTTGTACCAAAGTTGTGTTTTTGGGTCATTGCTTATCCCAAGGTACCAAGAATCTCACTGAAGAGCGGAAAACTTCCATCTGTGACATTTCGTACCCGAGAACTGTCAAACAACTCCTAGCTTTCCTGGAAATGGTCACATACTGCAGGCAGTGGATCCCTAATGCATCAGTTCTCATGCAACCTCTATATGATCGGGTCCACTCTTCTGAGCTTGACCTGCATTTTGACCAAGAAGCTGAGGATGCAATGGACCAGTTGAAAGAACTCATCATTTCAGCCCCTGCACTGGGGATTCCCAACTATGGATTTCCATTCTTTCCATTTGTCTCTGAAGCATGTGGCCATGCCTCAGGAGTTCTGGCACAAAAACATGGAGGCCACATGAGACCCATCGGATATTATTCCAGTAAATTGGATCCAGTGGCGCAAAAAGCTCCAACATGCCTCAAAGCAGTGTTGGCAGCTACAGAACTCCTCCGCAGAACAGCAGATGTTGTACTTGGCCATCCTACAACTATACTGGCCCCTCATGATTTGAAAGCTATCCTTGCACAAACCATCTATAACGTGAGAAAAAGGAAGATTTCCAGCTTCTTAAATAGTCCAAAATCCTTTTATTGTAGAAAAAAATTTATAAAATCAGATTCCATAGTCATGTTCCATTGTCAAGAGTCTTGACAAAGAACGCAAGCCTTGCGTTCAAAACGCGTTGCCCTGGCTATATAACATGACTATGGAATCTGATTTTATAAAGTTTTTTCTACAATAAAAGGATTTTGGACTATTTAAGAAGCTGGAAATCTTCCTTTTTCTCACGTTATGGAATCACTGTGAGTAGTTCCTCACATCCATGCTTCAAGACGATCTTGCTCAGGTGAGCTGGTAAAACTCCCCTTTTCCATTAACAACCATCTATCTATGCAACGTCGTGTCAGAATCCAATGTGAGCTCCTTTTACCAGAAAATATAGCTCTTAGGCGATGCACTGTCTTGAACCCCTCCACTCTGCTTCCTCTGTCAAGGGGGGACTGCTCTGAAGACTTAGGGGGGTCCTCAGAAGACCATGAATACCCTGATTTGAGTGACCATGATTGCCTTGATGTCATGAAGGCAGAAACCTCTCACTTACCTACTGTATTGTCTCTGAGCAGCCACTGCCTGAAGTGGAACTGATACTGTATACTGACGGTTCCAGATACGCAGATGAATATGGAACGTACCATACCGGATAATCGGTGGTGTCCCCACCAATGGTTGTTTCTGCTGGACCACTGCCATCTTATATGTCAGCTCAGGAGGCCAAACTGTATGCTCTGACCGAAGCCTGCAAGTGCGCAGATAGTTGAATGGCCAATATCTACACAGACTCGAGGTACGGATTCAGGATTGCCCACGACTTTGGCCTTATATGGGCCCTGAGGGGCTACAAGACAGCCAGTGGAGCTCCAATCCGGAATGCAGCGGCAGTGAGAAGTCTGCTAGAAGCTCTGAAGTTACCTAGCCAGGTGGCTGTGATCAAAATTAAGGCTCATGGGAAACTGAATTCAGAGGAAGCCAAGGGGAATCATCTGGCTAACATTACAGCGAAAGCAGCAGCTATGGAACCAATATTTCCAGAGGAAGCAGAGGTGTCGGGGGATACGGAGGTGTTTGTGCTCACAAGAAGTCAGAGACAACGAGGGGATGAGGAAGAAACGAGAATGAGAAATTTGGGGTTGGAAGAAGAAGAGGAGGAAGATGAAGAGGAGCAAAGACTGGAAGAGAATCCGGCACACAGGACTTTTATGGACCGGCAGAATGCGGTAACAGAAGAAGAAAAACAAGGATGGATCGGACGGGGAGGAACGTTTTGTAATGACAGAATCTGGAGAGTGGGAAGAAGAATATGTCTGCCAAGAGCACTGTATCCTGCAGTGGTTGAGTGGGCTCATGAAAAGGTACATAGAGGGAAGAATCAGATTATTTCAGCTATTAATAAACTCTATATTGCACCCGAGATCTCAGCTCTTGCTACAAACTATACTAGGAGCTGTGAGATTTGTAACACTTGTAATCCTGGAAGAACAGAACATGTACCAAAGAAGAAACAAGCTATGTCACAGTATCCTTTCCAGAGAATCCAAATTGATCATATGCAATTACCCAAGAGTGGAAGATATGAATATGTTCTGGTGGTGGTGGATATGTTTTTCGGCTGGACAGAAGCATACCCAGTGGCCAACATGACTGCTAGAACTACAGTGAAAAGGCTTCTGGCAGAACTTATCTGCAGATTCGGGATTCCAGAAGTGATTGACAGTGATCAAGGACCCGCCTTCACTGCAGAAGTTACCAAATCAATCTGGGAGATGATTGGGCCTGAATACTCCTTATCATCCTCAAAGTAGCGGCAACGTTGAAAGGATGAATGGCACTTTGAAAAACAAAATTCTTAAAGCCAGTAAAGAATTGTCACTTCCATGGCCGGAGGTGCTGCCTATTGCCCTGTGGGTGGAGGAAGTAGATCAGTGGAGCACAGAGGGTAGGAGTATAAAAGAGAGGGTGGAAGCTTCTAGAGGAAGTTCTGCTCAGGGGAGCAAGGTGAGAGGACAGAGTTGAGTTGGGAGCAGCAGCTCAGGAGGAGCTCTGCTCAGAGGAGTGGAGAGAAGAGTCGGCCCTAGTGAGAGAGGCCCAAGAGGAGAGTGGAGAGAGAGGAGAGGAGCAGTGAGAAGGGCTCCAAGAAAGACTGAGGGGATCCCAGGGGCATGGCGAGTGCAGAGGCCACCCATGTTCCCAAATCCACGCCGATGTGGAGGGATCAGGCCGCAGAAGGGGACCGGCCCCAGACTAGTGGAGAACAGCTAGGCTCAGCTAGCCAACCGGAGTCTGCAGCATTTTCAAGGTGTTGCAGCCAAAATCCACAATTATATCGCCAAAAAGGTGGCCGCATAGGGTCCAAGGGACTGAGAGCACGTCGCCCGACAAGGCCCGAGGCCACTGGCTTGGGACACTGATTGTGAGGCGCAGGGCAGGAGGGCGACATGACTGGGAAAGGTACATAGAACGGGGTCCCGTTTAAGTGCTCCTGAGGTACCTGAGAGATTGCTTGATCCCTACCCCGGAGGACACAGGACGACGTGGGTGGTCATTACCGGCTGCAGCGGTGACCTGGAACTGCCTAGAACTGTGAGTAAAGCCTGGAGACTGCACTCCACTGTATCATTGACTCATTACTGCGCCACCAGCCCTGCACTACACCGCACCGACAACATCTACCTCATAGCATCACTATATCCTGCCCCAGAGCTTAGCTCTGCCTGTGGAGAGCTGAACTAATTCTGCTGCGTCACTATCAGCTCCAGGGGATCTGCACCGCAGCGGCGGCTCCATATAGCCGCATACCACAGGTGGCGTCACAAACATTATCTCTAAAAACTTTATTCCCTTTTTACTTTTCCCTTTTATTGACCGCCCTGGGTCACGGACCGGGTCACTGCCACCGTGACATCCCCCAGCACCGACTGGCCCGTCTACCGAGTACCCCACGGCCCAGGGGGCGCGTCAACATCTCCTCCAGGCTCAAGAAGCTCAGGCCAGGATCTACAACCAGTCAACCAGAGTGAGGCAATTCAATCCGGGAGGCTGAGTCCTCGTGCTAATTCCTATGGTGGAGAGTAAGTTCTTGGCCAAATGGCAAGGGCCGTATGAGGTGGTGGAAAAAGTTGGTGAAGTGAACTACAAGGTTCATCAACCAGGACAACGTAAGCCATACCAGATATACCACGTCAACCTCCTCAAGCCGTGGCAAGACAGAGAGGCTCTGGAAGCTTCATGCTTAATGGACAAACCAGAAGGCAAGGTTGGGGGAGTCACAATAGCGGAGACGCTAATGAAGGCCCAAAAACAGCAGTGTCAGGAGTTGCTGCACAAGAACAGGGATCTGTTCTCACAATTGCCGGGCTGCATAAGGGTCATAGAACACGAGGTTCTGATGGAGCCACATGTGCGGGTGAACTTGAAGCCCTATCGGATACCTGAAGCCTGACGAGAGTTGATCTCCGAAGAGGTGGCTCGTATGCTGAAACTCTGTGTCATTGAAGAATCCAAGAGCAGTTGGTCGATCCCGATTGTCTTGGTCATAAAGCCCGATGGTGAATGGAGATTCTGCAATGACTATCGGAAGTTGAATGAGGTCTCCAACTTCAACGCATATCCCATGCCACACGTCGATGAGCTGATCGAGAGGCTTGGGCCAGCAAGGTACATAACCACCTTGGATTTGACGAAGGGATATTGGTAGATCCCCATATCACAAGGAGCCAAGGAGAAGACTGTGTTTTCTACACCGGACAGATGCTTCCAGTATGTCAGGATGCCGTGTGGACTGCAGGGGTCCCCTGCAACCTTCCAGAGAGCCATGAATCGAATCCTTGCACCTCATAAAAAATACGCCGCAGCATACAGTACAGACCAGAAGTTTGGACACACCTTCTCATTTAAAGATTTTTCTGTATTTTCATGACTATAAAAATTGTACATTCACACTGAAGGCATCAAAACTATGAATTAACACATGTGGAATTATATACTTAACAAAAAAGTGTGAAACAACTGAAAATATGTCTTATATTCTAGGTTCTTCAAAGTAGCCACCTTTTGCTTTGATGACTGCTTTGCACACTCTTGGCATTCTCTTGATGAGCTTCAAAAGGTAGTCACCGGAAATGGTCTTCCAACAATCTTGAAGGAGTTCCCAAAGATGCTTAGCACTTGTTGGCCCTTTTGCCTTCACTCTGCGGTTCAGCTCACCCCAAACCATCTCGATTGGGTTCAGGTCTGGTGACTGTGGAGGCCAGGTCATCTGGCGTAGCACCCCATCACTCTCCTTCTTGGTCAAATAGTCCTACACAGCCTGGAGGTGTGTTTGGGGTCAATGTCCTGTTGAAAAATAAATGATAGTCCAACTAAACGCAAACCGGATGGAATAGCATTCCGCTGCAAGATGCTGTGGTAGCCATGCTGGTTCAGTATGTCTTCAATTTTGAATAAATCCCCAACAGTGTCACCAGCAAAGCACCCCCACACCATCACACCTCCTCCTCCATGCTTCACGGTGGGAACCAGGCATGTAGAGTCCATCCGTTCACCTTTTCTGCGTCGCACAAAGACACGGTGGTTGGAACCAAAGATCTCAAATTTGGACTCATCAGACCAAAGCACAGATTTCCACTGGTCTAATGTCCATTCCTTGTGTTCTTTAGCCCAAACAAGTCTCTTCTGCTTGTTGCCTGTCCTTAGCAGTGGTTTCCTAGCAGCTATTTTACCATGAAGGCCTGCTGCACAAAGTCTCCTCTTAACAGTTGTTGTAGAGATGTGTCTGCTGCTAGAACTCTGTGTGGCATTGACCTGGTCTCTAATCTGAGCTGCTGTTAACCTGCAATTTCTGAGGCTGGTGACTCGGATAAACTTATCCTCCGAAGTAGAGGTGACTCTTGGTCTTCCTTTCCTGGGGCGGTCCTCATGTGAGCCAGTTTCTTTGTAGCGCTTGATGGCTTTTGCAACTGCACTTGGGGACACTTTCAAAGTTTTCCCAATTTTTCGGACTGACTGACCTTCATTTCTTAAAGTAATGATGGCCACTCGTTTTTCTTTACTTAGCTGCTTTTTTCTTGCCATAATACAAATTCTAACAGTCTATTCAGTAGGACTATCAGCTGTGTATCCACCTGACTACTGCACAACACAACTGATGGTTGCAACCCCATTTATAAGGCAAGAAATCCCACTTATTAAACCTGACAGGGCACACCTGTGAAGTGAAAACCATTTCCGGTGACTACCTCTTGAAGCTCATCAAGAGAATGCCAAGAGTGTGCAAAGCAGTCATCAAAGCAAAAGGTGGCTACTTTGAAGAACCTAGAATATAAGACATATTTTCAGCTGCTTCACACTTTTTTGTTAAGTATATAATTCCACATGTGTTAATTCATAGTTTTGATGCCTTCAGTGGGAATGTACAATTTTCAAAGTCATGAAAATACAGAAAAATCTTTAAATGAGAAGGTGTGTCCAAACTTTTGGTCTGTACTGTACCTGGGCGATATTGTTATTTTCAGCCCAGACTGGGAGAGTCATCTGGAAAAGGTCCAGGCAGTGTTTGATGCTCTAAGGAAGGCGGGGTTTTCAATAATCCCAAAGAAATGTGCCATGAGGAAAGAAGAAGCCAAATACCTGGGTTATGTAGTGGGGAGAGGCGAGATCAAACCCGAAATCAGGAAAGTGGAGGCAATCCAAACCTGGCCTAGACCGCTGTCAAAAAAACAAGTTAGAGCCCTCCTGGGGATCGTGGGATACTACAGGAGGTTCATCCCAAACTTGGCCATGATGGCCGCACCCCTGACTGACCTCCTTAAGGGAACGAAATCGGCAATGGCCAAATGGTCTGAAGAGGCAGAGATGGCCTTTAAAAAAATGAAAGGGACTCTGTGTATGTGACGCGCCCCCTGGGCCAGTGCTGTTAGGGATACCCGGAGCCGGATCAGATGGGGGTTGTAGTCTCCGAGTGGCTGTGACCCGGTCCGTGCCCAGGGTGTCAAACTCAGTGTGCGGCAGTCCTTATAGATGTTATTAGTGTCGACTACGCCACCCGTTGATTTGCGGTCAAAAGGCCGCCGCTGCAAGATGGTCCGCTGAGGCTGGTGGTGTGTGTGCAGCTGCGGTAGTATAACCCCCAACGGGAGGGGTATAGCCTCAGGGGGTCAGCCGTGGAGGATGGTGGTTGTGAAGGTGCAGCAAGGAGACTCAGAGGCATAAAATGCAGTTCCAGGGTTTTACTTACTGGTGTTGCTCGGGTCACTGTGTACAGCAGTGACCACCCAAGCCGTGCTGCGTCCACCAGGTCCTGGACTCAGTCAACTCCCAGGCAACTCCGGAGTGTGGTCCTGAGCTCCCTTTCTGACTTGTCCTCCTCTCCGGCCTTCCCCACCAGGGATCCACCTAAGTCCGGCTCCCTCGGGCCTCTTGTTGGTAAACCCTTGTCTCTGGGTTCCCTGACCCTATTCTTGGTTTGCCTTCCGGGTGGATTTAGTGGGTGGTCGTGGCAGATCCTGCCCACGACCTCCGGTCTCTGGCTAAGGATTAGGGCCCTCCACCAGCTTGGGATCCGGTACCCTTGTGCCAACTCTTCACCCTCTGATCTAATTTTGGGTTCTTGGAGTTCCCTCTTCTCCCCCTCTGGGTCCTTCTTTCTCCTCTCTCTCTCTCTTGGCCTTGGAGCTGGCTGAGCTGCTCTGCTTCTCTGACTCAACTCTGACAGACTGACCCTGATCTAAGATGGTGCCCACCTTATATACTCCCTCTATGTGTGAGCTCAGGTGACCAGCACCCAATGAGCTCCTAGCATTACCCAGACTGCTCCCCCTATCTGCCCCTACACTACTGGGATGTTCCACCCCCCTCCCACTCCAGCCAGGAACAGACACTGTCGTACCTGCACATTTCTCTAGTGGGAGTACCATCGGTCTGTTCCCCGGAAATGGGATGTGTGTAGTGCATGCAGCTAACTGAGCTCAGTTCCACACTCCACCCTTACCCGGGAGTGGAATATCACACCTCTGGCTGAGGTGCAATACCCCTGTAGCAGCCGAATCCTCAGGGTGCTACATTCCCCCCTGGTAAATCACAGCACGTCCTCGGGCTGTAAGATATAAACATCCAAAACATACAATTTTTTTTTTTTTTCATAAACATAAACATAGAAAACATCATATATATATATCAGCAATAAACTTTTCATATAAATAACATTCTTGTTTCTGGTTCCTCCAGTCACGGTGCAACTTGTGACCGGGTAAAGTGCGACAGTCTCTCTTGGAATAAAACAGTTCCCTATAAAACCGGTAGGGGGCGCTTTAGGAAGCGCAACTATATACAAAGGGGATATGGCCGCTCTCAGTCCTCGGCCAGGTATTAGGGAGGAATGACCGCTCTCAGTCCTCGGTCAGTGGGAATAGGGACACACGGGTTTCAGTTCAATTGGCTGGTCCCAACGGGGACTATATTTTAACTAGAACAGTTCTTATACCCTGACGGGTAACTATGTACAGTCTCTCTCTACCGTACTTCAACGACGGCGTCCTCCTGCTCCTTCTTTAGATTCTTCAGACCCGTCCGGGTCCTCTTGCTCCTCCTCACACCGCAGCTCCTCCTCCGTCAGGCGATGCACATGGAGGGCGTAGGGTCCTTTGGCACACTTGTGCCGGGTGAAGGTGACCTCGTCCCCTACATACAGGTCACGACCTCTGTGTCCCTCCGGCAGATGGCTTTCTACGTCTCTGCGGGTTACAAAGACGTCGCCGGGGGTCTGATGGTCTCTAATGAAGCCCCACCCATGCTGCATGTTGAATTTTATCACAGTCCCGGTGGAAGGGGGACCATGAGCTGCATGGGGATTCCTCCTGGTCCGGCTCTTCTGCTCCGCGCTCCTTATCTGCGCTTGCTGTTCCCGGACCCGCCTCTCTCTCCGCTCCCTCTCGAAGACCTCGAGCTGCTGCCGGCAGCACTCTGCACGCTCCGCTGCGGCCGCCCGAGTCTCCTGAGTGAACCCCATGAGGTCTTCTCCAGTGGGGTCCCACTCGAACTGTGCCTCCTCCAGCGGGGGCGAGGTCCTCCTTGCGGGCTTCGGAACCGGAATCAGGGGTTCATCTAGGGGTCTCTCTTTCCGGAGTCGGGGATGGTGAAACTCCGGTGGCCATATGAAGGGCTGCCCATCCGGGCACGTATGCTGGGCGAACAGGTCCTCACCCAGGTGCGGTACTTTAGGTGCTATGGGCGCTGTGGTGGTAGCGGCGCCCGGGTTGACCAGGCCTTGCGACCAGGCTTGGGGCACGCTAAAGGAAAAGGGCACCGTAAGAACGGCGGCGCCCGTGGTTACTCGGCCCTGCGGCCAGGCCGGTGGGGGCGCTGTTGGAATAGCGGCGCCCGGGGGTACTAGGCCTTGCGACCAGGCCGGTGGTATTTCCTGCTTGGCCACGCTCGAGGTCGAGGCGTGTGACGTCACAGGGGTCGCGGCCGCGGTTTCCGGTTGAGGCCTAGTCGGCGGCGGTGACGATGCAGCGACGGGCACGGCAGGGGGAATTTCGGGCTCTGCGACGGGGAGCTGGGGCAGGCACGCGGTTTCCCGGCTTGGGGAAGAGACGTCCCCTTTACCTGCCTCCGTCCGTTCAGCTCCCTTCTCGGCGCCGTCTCCTGCCTTCATTCCTCCTGCGCCATCCTCAGAGGCGGTCTGTCTCCTCGTCTCGGGCGGCGTGCTCCGCTGACGGGTTCCGGTCTGCTGGGCCATCTCTCGGCTCCACTCCGCCAACGTCTCCCGCTGCACCCGGGCCATCCTCCGTGCGAGGCCCTCCAGCGCGGTCTGTGCACACTCCCGGTCTCGGGGGAGCTGTGCTAGGATCTCCAGCAGGCCTTCTGGAGTGGCGATCTGCAACAGGCTCCTGACCACTGGGTCGGTGCTGCCTGACTCTCCCTCCATCTCCGGGTGTGTTCTCTCTGGACTCTCCTCCAGACTCCTCCAAGCTGCTCCCATCTTCTTTCTTTTGTTCTGTCTCCGCCCACATTGAGGGTGGTCCCGGGGCAACTTTGTGATTGTCAGTTCCAGGGGCAGTTCTCTTACGCTGATGGACACTTCCAGCATCACAGTCTCTGTTGGTGGGCGCGGTTTCCGCTTTTGGCGCCATTCTTTGACCTGGCCCACGATGGGAGGTGGCCTCTTGCCACCCTCTGGCACGCCCATAATGGCGTCCGCTCTTCCAAGGCGGGAAATCTTTGGAAATGGCGGGAATCGTCTCCCAGTGGCGGGAAACTCCATGGATGGCGGGAAAAAGCTGCAAATGGCGGACAACCGGCGGGAAACGACCTGTGATGGGGTCCGTTGGCGGGGACCCTCCGGAACCGGCGGGAGACTTCTTTTTGAGGTAACGGTGAACTTTTCTTCAGGCACGCAGTACCCGGTTGTTGCGGGCACGTAATCCTGCCGACTACGCCAAAGTTGACGCGCCCCCTGGGCCAGTGCTGTTAGGGATACCCGGAGCCGGATCAGATGGGGGTTGTAGTCTCCGAGTGGCTGTGACCCGGTCAGTGCCCAGGGTGTCAAACTCAGTGTGCGGCAGTCCTTATAGATGTTATTAGTGTCGACTACGCCACCCGTTGATTTGCGGTCAAAAGGCCGCCGCTGCAAGATGGTCCGCTGAGGCTGGTGGTGTGTGTGCAGCTGCGGTAGTATAACCCCCAACGGGAGAGGTATAGCCTCAGGGGGTCAGCCGTGGAGGATGGTGGTTGTGAAGGTGCAGCAAGGAGACTCAGAGGCATAAAATGCAGTTCCAGGGTTTTACTTACTGGTGTTGCTCGGGTCACTGTGTACAGCAGTGACCACCCAAGCCGTGCTGCGTCCACCAGGTCCTGGACTCGGTCAACTCCCAGGCAACTCCGGAGTGTGGTCCTGAGCTCCCTTTCTGACTTGTCCTCCTCTCCGGCCTTCCCCACCAGGGATCCACCTAAGTCCGGCTCCCTCGGGCCTCTTGTTGGTAAACCCTTGTCTCTGGGTTCCCTGACCCTATTCTTGGTTTGCCTTCCGGGTGGATTTAGTGGGTGGTCGTGGCAGATCCTGCCCACGACCTCCGGTCTCTGGCTAAGGATTAGGGCCCTCCACCAGCTTGGGATCCGGTACCCTTGTGCCAACTCTTCACCCTCTGATCTAATTTTGGGTTCTTGGAGTTCCCTCTTCTCCCCCTCTGGGTCCTTCTTTCTCCTCTCTCTCTCTCTTGGCCTTGGAGCTGGCTGAGCTGCTCTGCTTCTCTGACTCAACTCTGACAGACTGACCCTGATCTAAGATGGTGCCCACCTTATATACTCCCTCTATGTGTGAGCTCAGGTGACCAGCACCCAATGAGCTCCTAGCATTACCCAGACTGCTCCCCCTATCTGCCCCTACACTACTGGGATGTTCCACCCCCCTCCCACTCCAGCCAGGAACAGACACTGTCGTACCTGTACATTTCTCTAGTGGGAGTACCATCGGTCTGTTCCCCGGAAATGGGATGTGTGTAGTGCATGCAGCTAACTGAGCTCAGTTCCACACTCCACCCTTTCCCGGGAGTGGAATATCACACCTCTGGCTGAGGTGCAATACCCCTGTAGCAGCCGAATCCTCAGGGTGCTACATATGCAACCGGTCCTGCTTGCCCCCAACTTTAAGAAAGAATTTGTACTCCAAACGGATGCCTCAGATGTCGGTTTGTGAGCAGTCCTTTCCCAGGAAATACACGGGAAGGAGCACCCTATTCTATAACTGAGTAGGAAGCTGTCCTCATGTGAGAGGAATTATTCGGTCATTGAGAAGGAATGCTTGGTCATAAAGTGGACGGTGGACATGTTACGGTACTATCTGTTAGGACGTAAGTTTAGATTGGTATCCGACCATGCCCCACTCAGATAGATGAGGGAAACAAAGGGTAAAAATGCTAGGGTCACCTGCTGGTTCTTAGACCTACAGGATTTCAACTTCCATGTAGAACACAGAGCAGGAAAGCTACATGATAATGCTGATGACCTCTGAGAATCCCCTGTCCAGTGGTAGAAGGTGCCAAGCCCCACGGCTTTAGGCAGATGGGGAGGTATGTAAAGTGGCTAATGGTCGCATAGTCGAAGGGAGGTATGTGTCACAGAGATGGCGGTCCTCTGTGATATAACCTGGAGTGTTTCTCTAGTCCACAAGCACTAAGAGGACTGTTTGGTGCACCGGGGACCGGGTAGCTTGGAGAGATGGGAGGTTTCAGCTACCCACATACCTCACTTCCGAGTGTGGTTAACAGCCTATATAATGGAGGCTGTTGTTTGGCACATAGTCTGTGTGTCTGGAGGGAGAAGACCTCCTGTGTGTGCTTGTCTCCAGAATGAGCCGTGTACTGGATGCCTACTAGCCTGTGTGACCACAGCGCTGGCTAACCAGATATTTTGCTCAAAGGACTGTTTTCTTTGTTTTTGCTTGATCTAAAGGCTGTTTGCTTGAATTTTGCTTTTGACCAGTTTAATAAGCAAATAAACCGTTATGGACATTTAAAGGAACATGCCTCCTGTTTGCCTCCCATCGCACCCAAGTGAGTACGATCCTACAGAACATACAAAATGGTGCACTTATGGACGCAGCTTGATTATAGGAGGAAGGAAATTTAGCCGCTCATAATAAAGGTAGGACAGCCTTTTGGTTGCCGCAGAACCACTTATCCCTTCCTGCATATGTTTTCTCCTTTATCGGTCAGCTTCTCCACCATCTTGTGACATACTCCACCGTAAAGTATTTATGACCAAGAATTACACATGGAAATATTTGATAAATGTGTTCTGAATATTTTCAGTGGTGAATTTTCATGTTCCTTCATCAATATCATAATGGCAGGAGACATCACGTAAAGTTTGGCTTATTAAACATTGATGTTAGATTACTTTCATTCATATCAAGTTGCCAACTGAATAAATGCCATGTTACTCCAGAGGTTAGTCCAGAGACACTTGTCCAGTATATAGTACAATAATCAATGTAATGATGGGATCGAAAACACATATCATAGGGGGGGCGAACATTTCCCTGTGCAGCACAGTATTAGATGGCGGTCAGTAGGTGGGGTTAGTGATAAATATGTATGTGTTTATAGTGCAAATCTATATGCTTATATATATTTTGACATAGTGTATATATTATATACAGTGGGAAAAATAAGTATTTGATACACTGCTGATTTTGCAAGTTTCCCCACCTACAAAGAATGGAGAGGTCTGTAATTTTTATCGCAGGTACACTTCAACTGTGAGAGACAGAATCTAAAAATAAAAAATAGAAAATCACATTGTATGTTTTATAAATAATTAATTTGCATTTTATTGCATGAAATAAGTATTTGATCGCCTGTTAGTTTTTCTTTATGAAGCCCTCCTACTCTGTACTCATTACCTGTATTAATTGTACCTGTTTGAACTCGTTACCTGTATAAAAGACACATGTCCACACACTCAAGCAATCACACTCCAACCTCTCCACTATGGCCAAGACCAAAGATCTAAGGACACCAGGGACAAAATTGTAGACCTGCACAAGGCTGGGATGGGCTACAGGACAATAGGCAATGCGCTTAGTGAGAAGGGAACAACTGTTGGCACAATTATTAGAGAATGGAAGAAACACAAGATGATTGTCAAGCTTCCTCGGTCTGGGGCTCCATGTAAGGTCTCACCTCGTGGGGTAAGGATGATTCTAAGAAAGGTCAGGAATCAGCCCAGAACTACACGGGATGACCTGGTCAATCACCTAAAGATATCTGGGACCACAGTCTCAAACATTACTGTTAGTAACACATTACACCGTCATGGATTAAATTCCTGCAGGGCACGCAAGGCCCCCCTGCTCATGCTAGCCCTTTTCCAGGCCCGTTTGAAGCTTGCCAATGACCATATGGGTGATCCAGAGGAGGTATGGGAGAAGGTCATGTGGTCAGATGAGACCAAAATACAACTATTTGGTATCAACCCCATTCACCGTGTTTGGAGGAAGAAGGATGAGTACAACCCCAAGAACAACCGTGAAGCATGGTGGGGGAAACATAATTTGGGGGTGCTTTTCTGCAAAGGGGACAGGGGACAGGATGACTGCACCGTATAGAAGGTTGGATGGATGGGGTCATGTGTCGTGAGATTTTGGCCAACTACCTCCTTCCCTCAGTAAGAGCATTGAAGATGGGTCGTGGCTGGGTCTTCCAGCGTGACAATGACCTGAAACACAGTCAGGGCAACTAAGGAGTGGCTCAATAAGAATCAATTCAAGGTCCTGGAGTGGCCCAGCCAGTCTCCAGACCTGAACCCCATAGAAAATCTTTGGAGGGGGCTGAAACTCAATGTTGCCGAGTGACAGATCCAAAAGCTGAAAGATCTGGAGAAGAACGGTGTGGAGGAGGGGGCCAAAATCCCTGCTGCAGTGTGTGCAAACTCGGTCAAGAACTACAGGAAACGACTGACCTCTGTAATTGCAATTCTGTACCAAATATTAAGTTCTGTTTTCCTATTGTATGAAACACTTATTTCATGCAATAAAATGCAAATTAATTATGTAAAAATCATACAATGGGATTTTCTGGATTTTTTTTAGATTCTGTCTGTCACAATTACCTACGATAAAAGTTATAGACCTCCATTCTTTGTAGGTGGGAAAACTTGCAAAATCGGCAGTGTATCAAATACTTATTTTCCCCACTGTATATAAATTTAGCAATACACTGTGTGAATATAAATTGTCATACTTACTAATGGATATTTTGATGTCAGCCATGCTGCAGTCATAATGTGGAAACAGAGTAAACTGAATACAGAAGGAGGAATCTTCCTTGTGCCGCTCTGTGTGGGCAGGATCCCTCTGTCTCATAGTTCCAGCATCTTCTGGACCAGTACATTCAGCATTTGGACATTCATTGTGCGAGGCATATTACTCCGTGGAGGTGTGTAGAGATTAAGACCCTCAGGATTTCTGCTCAGACTACTTTCCGGTAGTAGAACTTCCTGTGCTGACAAGGTTCAAATTCCTGGGTCATGTTCCATGTGATCTGTAAATTTGGATACTATACAGATGGTCTATGTATGGTCCGATTATTTTCTCGCACCCTTAGACTTGAACAAGTCTTATCCAATTTTCGGGGTAAAATCGTGTATGCTGCTATTTTTTTTTTACACTCTGAATTGGTCTGAGAAAAATATCGTTCACCTGTACAGCCTCATTGAATAACATTGGTGTGAGTGTGATCCGATTTTTTTACGCATATCACTCTGACCGAAAATACAGTTGTGTACAAGAGGCCTTACACAGATACTGCCCTCCTCTGTCAGCTATCCTCCAGCAGGCTGTGAATGGGCACAGTTATGTGTCCCAGGTCCTATGGCTTAATGTGGCAGGTAACAGGTTTCCCTGGCACTCCATGTGGCTCACACCACACTCAGCCCAGTACTCCCTGGTAGTAATGTGCTATATATCTTTATTGCACCAGAGCCATCTAGTGGTCACAGTAATACATGACCACTCAGCACAGTATAACATATATTGCATTAAAGGACAGTGAAAAATAAAATGTTAATTTCCTGAAATGACACTAATGATCCTGTGTAATAAAGATGTACTGTAGAAATATACCATATGTTGTGTGAAAAAAAGATGGAGAATTTAGAAAAAAAACCTGTTCAGGAACAAGTTATTGAAAATAATATAATTTATAATTAACTCCTTCATGACACCTTTATTCTATAATAATTTGTAGAATATAATATCGATTATGAAATTTCAATTGCTCTGTATGGAAAAGTAAAGCTGTGCCCCCAAATCAACCCCACAGCTTCAAATTATAAGCAGAATTATAGCATATATGAAATACACTGCAAATAAATAATAGCATCCTGTCCCTTTAAATTACATGTGTTACATGACACTGGTCTGCAGCCAATAGGATCGCTGCATTTGAATTAAAAAAAAAAAAAAAAAACTGTCAACCATCCTCAGTCTGTTCCAGGACAGTGACCAGTGAAGATGGATGTCGGTGAGTGCTCCCATCCCATCATCTGATGGAGCTGACACGGATTTATCTCATCTCCCTGATGCTTCATTCATGTTATCTGGAATCCGCTGATGATTTCATCATTTCACCTCAACTCTAAATAGGAGAGAACAGCAGGAAGAACAGACAAATTTGCCACAACGGCTATTGTCACCTGCCACTAGGGGGAGCTCTCAGCATAATATATATTTATTGGTGTACTGCACTCCCCCTAGTGGCCGCAGGAAAGCAGAATTTTATCTTTAGGTTATACAGGACACTCTGCTGCCAGTATGATTTATTGAGGAACCTTTTTTGCAACTATTGTCAATGGGATTAGTGTTCTGGCACTGTTAATGGGGGTTAGGCTTTATTGCTGTTAATAAAGTCACTTTGGCTCTAATTTTTGGACAGTTACCTGTACTTATGGACATGAGGGACATAGAAATACATGTATGCCATATATCTTTATTTACAGAGCACCAGTACAATCCAGTGCACCATATGTTTTGCATGTGGAGTTCTCTATACTGGTGCCTCTACTATGAGGAGACTCTACAAACACCCAGTAAAGGCTATGCTCCATATGGTCATATTGCCTCATGTATGAGACTAATGGGGGTCCGATACCTGGGGGGACGTTCACTATGATTATGTGTGGAAAGCTGCAGTTTTTGTTTCTTTATTAGATCTGTGACTGAATCTTTTTTGGATTCACAGCTTTTCCTATGGAGTCTACAGAGGAGGATATATACAGGATGGCAGCAAGCCGCAGATCTCCGGGGGTCAGCAGCTTCATTATAACCGGACCCCTTGTCCTATTCTCCATCCCTGATGGATCCCTGATCCCTGATAAGTGGACACTCACCGGATTCTGTTTTCTTTAGGACGTCTATCTCCGTCAGGAATGTGTCTTCAGACCTGGATACTTCTCATGTGAGATTATTGTTTAAATAAAAAGAATTCCCAGTTAATCTGAAAATAAAGTACCATTCCTTTAATCCAGCATTTAATTATCCAGAACATCTATTAATCCAGCACAGAATTGTTACACAATCTAGTTTGAGAAGAATGTCAGAAAATAGTTTTCAGTAGTAGATTGTATGCTTTTCTATGCTCGGATTAATTCAAAATCTATCAGGTCACGGTGATGTTGGGTTAAATGAATTTTCCTGTAATTTTAAGGATTTGATGCCTCTGGACATTGTGACTCGCCCAGGCGAATGGGGATACCCGGGCCTTTAGCCTGGCCTTGTAGGGGTGTCGCGGTGGTCGGCTCCCGGGCCCGTACCCTGGGGTCGCTCCTTTAAAAGGGTTGGTGATTTGTTAAGTTTATAAAAGAGTTCGTGACGCCACCTGTGGCTTCTGGTGAGGATCACCAGCGCTGCGCAGTCCACTGAGGTTGATGATAAGGCAGCTAGATGATATAGCTCCCCACAGGTGGAGCTAGGCCTCAGGGCAGTGTATGGACGGGGAGTGCAGGACAGGCGAGACCCAGCGGGGTCAGAGCAAGAACAGGGACAGACACGATAGTCACTTCAGTACCTTTTACTGATGGAAATTCAGGCACGTCCCGGAGTACTGTAGGGTGAAGGGTGCATGTCAGGATCCTCCCCAAAAAGCAGGTGTTAGATCTCCTGTTTCTTGCTTCTGCGTAGTAAGTTTCTGACCTGCCTGGAGCTAGGCCTAACTTTGTCTCTGTCCTGCGCTGGCTGACCTTGTGGTAGGGCCTTTTCTTGGATTACACGCTCCCGACTTACGGGGCCTATGTGTCTCCTGGCTCTGATACGTATCAGCACTTTAGCGATCCTGAGACCTGTAGTTCTCCAGGGATTCCGGTTATATCTTACTGGGTCGTGGAGATCCCGGTAAGCTTCGGACCCGGTGTCCGGCAACAGCTTCGGGGTGAGCCAATTAAGCTCCTCTGCCCCCTATGTACTAACTCTCCTCTTGCCTTCGGCCTACTCGGGCCCTCACTAAGGCTACTCACACTAACGGCAGCTTGCCGCGCTTCACCGATCTTATGGCGCCGGCACACCTAAAGCTCACCTCTCTGAGCTACCCGGAGTCTTGATCTGGATAAGCTCCACTACAGGATAGCAATTGCAGGAGCTGGAACAGGCTTTTGTCCTCTGAGGTAACTCTTCTCAGACTGCACTGGACTCACTGCTAAACCAGACTGAACTCGACTCTGAATCCAGAATAGACTAACTGCTGCCTGGCTCCACCTTCCCTATTTATCTATCCCTAACGGGCTCCCTCTGGTGGTCTTTTTCCCACTGGTCATCAAGTTTGTGGTTGCATCTTTTTCTTTTTAGTACTGTCTCACCAGGTGTAAAAGGTTCTGCGGGTGCATTTTTGTTGTAGTGCATTTCCTGCATTTCTCTCACTCGAGTAAGACTGTCCTTGACACAAGCTTGTACTCTTCTGTACTGCTGTTGTCTGGTCTTGTCCCAGTCTTCAGTGGTCATATCAGCTTCAGGCTCAACAACACCAAGCTCCAGGTCCATGGGCAGCTTTCCTGGCCTTGCCCGCATGAGATATGCCAGAGTGCAATTGTGGAACTCACTGGTATATGATTATACAGATCCACTAGATCAGGTAGTAGGTCTGGCCACTGGTTTCTCTCCTCAAGTGGTATGGTCTTCAGCAGGTCGATGATGATGTTGTTCATCTTTTCGCAGAGGCAGAGGCCGTTTGTTTGTGGGTGGTAAGGTGTAGTTCTTATCTTTTTACACCCGTAGAGATGGCAGAACTCCTTGAACAACTCAGCCTCAAAGGCCGGGCCTTGGTCCGTCAGCACCTGCTCAGGGTAACCATGGGGTCTACAGAAATACGCTTGGAACGTCTTTGCTGCTGTCTCTGCCGTCAGGATTTGACGGGGGCGACCACCAGGAAACGTGAGTAGTGATCCACCATGGTCAATGCATAGGAATATCCTGACCTGCTGGGGGACAACTTGACATGGTCCAAGGCCACGATCTCCAGAGGTCGAGTCGTCTTGATGGGTTGTAGGGGTGCCTTCTGGCTGCTGAAGTCTTTTCTTCTTAGGCCACAGGGTCCACAGTCCCGGCACCACCTCTCAATGGAGCTGCGCATTCCTACCCAGTAGAATCGACACTTCAGCAGGGTCTCTAGCTTTTTCCAGCCAAAGTGCCCCGCCTGATCGTGGTAAGCTTCTAACACCATCTGGATGTCTGTCTTCGGGACTACTATCTGCCATACCATCTCATGGGTTTTTGGATTGACGTACCTCCGGCACAGCTTCTCACGGTAGATAAACAGCCGGCTTCTCTCGTTCCACAGCTGCTTCGTTTGGAGGGACGCATCCTTCTCCAGGGAGGCACCTTCTTGGGTTATCAGCTGTTTGATGCGGCTGACAACCGGTTCGCTGTCCTGGGTCTCTTTCCAGCAGTGGTGAGGCAGGGGGTTTAACGTCTTTCCACGCTGTTTCCTGGAGGCTCGTTGCTCATGGATCATCCCACTCCGATGAAAGGCAGGTAGCTCAATCTCTTCCAGGTCATCCACTTCTTCTTCTGTGTCTGACTGGTGAGGCATCCTAGACAGGGCATCGGCGTTGGCGTTCTTGCGGCCCGCCCGGTATTTGATTGTAAATTGATAGTTTGACAGCCGAGCCATCCATCGTTGTTCCAGTGCCCCCAACTTAGCTGTTTCTAGATGGGTCAAGGGGTTGTTATCAGTAAAGGCAGTGAACTTGCTGGAGGCCAGATAGTGCTTGAACCTTTCAGTGATGGCCCAGACCAAGGCCAGGAACTCCAACTTAAAGCTGCTATAGTTCTCTGGGTTCCTTTCAGTCGGGCGGAGCTTCCTGCTTGCGTATGCGATCACTTTCTCTTGGCCATTCTGCTTCTGACTTAGGACAGTGCCCAGCCCTTCGTTGCTGGCATCTATATACAGCAGGAACGGTTGGCTGTAGTCAGGGAAGGCTAGGATCTCATCACCTGTCAGGATCTCCTTCATCTCCTGAAATGACTCGGCTTGCTCCTTACCCCAGTGGAATGGGGGGGTTTTTGCCTTTGGGGGACTGCCCTACCAGGAGGTCTTGCAGAGGAGCTGCCTTCTTAGTGTAGTCCTTTACGAACCTCCGGTAGTATCCTACTAGTCCCAAGAACTGACGCACCTCCTTGAGGTTCTTCGGCTCCGGCCACTTCTGGATGGCTGTGACCTTCTCCGGGTCTGGTGCTACCCCTTCCGGACTGACAATGTGCCCCAGGTACTGTACCTTTCTCTTGAGCAGATGGCACTTTGAGGGCTTCAACTTCATCCCGTACCGGGACAGTGACTCAAATACCTCTGCCAGGTGTTTCAAGTGGTCCTCGTACGTTCTGGAGTACACAATTACATCGTCCAGGTAAAGTAACACAGTCTCGAAGTTGCGGTGTCCCAGGCAGCACTCCATCAATCTCTGGAACGTTCCGGGGGCATTGCAGAGTCCGAACGGCATACTGTTGAACTCGCAGAGTCCCATCGGGGTGGTGAAGGCCGTCTTCTCCCGATCCTCCTCAGCCACAGCTACTTACCAGTACCCACTAGTGAGGTCAAGGGTGGAAAAGTAATTTGCAGACTTTAAGGCAGCTAGGGACTCCTCTATGCGTGGTAAAGGGTATGCATCCTTATGTGTAATGCGATTTACTTGACGGTAATCTACACACATTCTCATGCTCCCGTCCTTTTTCCTAACTAGCACTAGGGGAGCGGCCCAGGGACTACAACTATCCCTTATCACTTCCGCCTTCCTCATGTCATGCAGCATTTCTTTTGCCTTCTGGTAGTGAGCTGGGGGTATAGGCCTATAACGTTCTTTTATTGGGGAATGGTTGCCTGTGGGGATATGATGTTGAACCCCCTTAACCCTCCCGAAGTCAAGTGGATGTTTACTGAACACCTGCGCGTACTCTTGAACCACCCAGTGTACACCCTGTTTTTGATGGGCAAGAGTGGTGTCTGTGCCAACATGGAGCTGTTGACACCAATCCTCCACCTGGGTTGCAGGGTCATTATCCTCTACTTCTTCTGGTGAGGTTAAGGACTCCGCCTCATGGATGCAGCTGTTATTGACAGCATATAATTTGGCAACAGTGGCATAACGTGGCAGTTTGACCTCATCTTCCCCTAAGTTGAGAAGTCGGACGGGCACCCTTCCATTACGTACATCTACCACTCCCCTGGCGGTTAAGAGCGTGGGTCTATGCTCGGAGCAAAGGGGTTCTACTACCGCCTGGTAGCTCTATCCTCTTAGACCTATGGCAGCTCTACACCAGATGAGCATTTCACTCATTGGGGGGACGACAATGGGTATAGGGTCTGTTACCCGCACGTTACCGATTTCACCGTCTGTTAACCTTACTTGCTGTTGATACATCAGGACTCGGATCTCCCTTTGCAGTGCCCTCCTCTGTCTCGGTCTGGCAGTGTCGGCGATCTGTTGGAGCAAGAACACAACCTCTCCCAAACAGTTACCAACAACATTAGTGCCTAGTACCATATACGGGTTGGTGTCATCAGGATTAGTCTCTATTACAATTAGTCCCTGGTCCTTCTGCTCCACTCTCCCCACCTTTACAGTTACATTTTTAACCCCGATTAGGTTAAGGGGGAGTCCATTTGAGGCATATACTGATAGATTTGGAGCTGGCGGACGTAGGTCGTCCATGGACCAGAACCTCTTGTAGAGAAAGTCAAGCATGATGGTTACCTGAGATCCTGTGTCCAGCAGGGCATGCGTCGGGATCCCGTCCAGTACAATGGACAGGAAAGGTCTTCCTCCGACGAACCTGTTGTACCAGTCTGATGGGCCTGGTGAGTTTACTCCTGGGTGTCGGCCCTCTGACCCAGGGTTTTCTCGTTTAAAGGACAATTCTGGGCGATGTGTCCGGTCTTGCGGCAGCGGTAGCAGGCTGGGTCCTTCGGTGGACGGCGCTGGTCACTGGTCGTTGGCGAGGGTGGTGTTGGTCTCCTCCTCCTCCGCATCCAGGGGACATCCTCGGGGCTATCAGCTAACAGGATCTACCCTCCTTCCTCAGGCTCCGTCCGCAGCTGCAGAGCACTCAGCACAGTGGTCAGGGTTTTGCTCAACTGACGCACCTCAGAGCGCAGACTGTCCAGTTCTTTAGGGGACGTTGCTGGGACCTTAGCTTCAGCAGCCACTGGGGAAAAGGTGGGTGTAGCAGGCACTGGGGTAGCCCCACCCTGGTAACGTTGGATGGCATTTGTTTCCAGGGGCTGCAGTCCTTTTATAGCCATGTCCTTGAGATTGTCAAAGGTGGCATCTGGATGATCCAGGGACCACCAACGCACAGTCCTGCTCTCCTCTGGAGACCTCAGTCCCCGGACAAACTGTTCCTTCAGCATCTTGTTCTCATTTTCGACGCTGGTTGAACTAACCTGGTTCAGAGCCCGCAGAGCCCCTTGAAGACGCCAGGCGTAGTCCCGAACATTGTCCTCTGGTTGTTGGGAGAAGCTGTAGAACCTCATCCGGAGGTCCGACTCAGTAAGGTCCTCAAAGACAGTCTGTAGTTTTTGGAATATTGCGGACACTGACTCCTGGTCTGCGGCTGACCATGTTTCCACTTCCCGTTCTGCAGCACCGGTCAGTTGTCCTAATACAATGGCGGCTCTTTGTTTGCCGGTCATAGAGTACATGTCCAAGATACCACATATCTTCCGTTTGAATCCAGACAGGGTATCTGGTTTGCCGTTGTACTGGGGGAGCCACTTTGCTCCAGGAATGTACGGTAAAGTCATAGGAATGACGGGCGTTACAGGAGGAGCGGCGGCTTCGGCCTGCTCATCATCGGGCGCGGGCTGAACTTCAGGGACGTTGACCGGTAGATCGGCGTTCTGCTGCTCGTCGGACATCTTGGCGCCCCCCTAGTTAACCGTGGCCTATCTTCTGATTTTTCTTCTGGTAGGCCGCAGCTCCGCAGGTGACGGTCGTCTTCAGGACCTTGCGTCGCTTGCGTCCTATGTCAGAGTGTTCAGCGACGCTCCTTACAGAACCTGGCGCTACTCGCTTTGACGTCGAAGCGTGGGGCGTGTCCGGGGCTTCGCGCTCTTTTGCAGGTACGCCCCTAATTTTCCTGCGGTTACGCCCTTCTTCTCGCTCAACGGACCAACAATGGCGGCTATCTTCACCACAACTTTACGTACACAGTTCAGAATAAAGGTGCACAGTACCCGGTGGCAACGGGCATAACACTTCATCGTTGCAGCAGGCACGTAATCATGTTCGTGACGCCAAGTTAGAGCTGACTCACCCAGGGGAATGGGGATGACTCGGTACCCCGGCCTTTAGCCTGGCCTTGTAGGGGTGTCGCGGTGGTCGGCTCCCGGGCCCGTACCCTGGGGTCGCTCCTTTAAAAGGGTTGGTGATTTGTTAAGTTTATAAAAGAGTTCGTGACGCCACCTGTGGCTTCTGGTGAGGATCACCAGCGCTGCGCAGTCCACTGAGGTCGATGATAAGGCAGCTAGATGATATAGCTCCCCACAGGTGGAGCTAGGCCTCAGGGCAACGGGCCTAACGGGCTCCCTCTGGTGGTCTGAGGTGGAAGGTGGAGATGTGTGAATGGTTATGGGGGCCTCTTGTGGAGGAATCCTTTAATACACCCTTCTAGGATTTGTGATACCAAGAGCAGCTGGGCGTCACATTTGCATTATTGATCCCGTTATCTGCTTGTGTTTTCTTTCCAGCTTGTCCCAGCACAAAGGAAGAAAGAGAACAACTACTTCTCATCTATTGTACCAGATTCCTCTCATCCTCGATTTTCAAGATGGAGGTCACTGATTATACCGCATATTATGTCCATGTTCTGTCCAAAGATGTGAAGGAACATCTCAATAGACAATTGACTGAATCTATTCTTTTCTTAGCGCCTCATGCCGACCAACCGTGAAGCTCAGAAGAAATATTTACCTTATCCTTTGGATGAAGAAAACCTGAGCCAACATCAATGACGCCAGAGCAGCCAAAAGAAGAGGAGCTGAAGATGTCCAAAGCGGCAATGAAGTATCGGGAGGTGAAAGAACTGGAAGAAGATGAGGCAGAAGACACCAAGAGGAAAGAAGAGGAAGAAGATGAGAAGGCATCAGAAGAGAAAGAAGATGTTGTGCAAAAGAAGAGCAACTGGACCAGAAGAGTTCAGAGTCAGCCGACACGAAGACTGAAGATTCGTCAGCAGTCCATCCTCCAATACATCAACACCAACCTCATAGGAAGGAGGAATATCATCTGGACCATCCTCCTCAAACCAATGCGACGCTGATGGACTGTATGGAATCAGCATTCCAGCTGTAGAAACATCGACTGCTTCAAATCTAATAATAATAATAAAAAGAATAGATATTAAATAGTAATTATTAGATTAAAAAAGCTTTAAAATTTAGTAAAACATTATAAAGACTTTTATAATAATAGGAGAAGTAATTTAGTATGTAATATTATAATAAGAGCAATAACTATAACATTCATTGTATAATAATGGTAGAGACATAAAAATAACATCAACAGGTTTGGTCCAGGGTCCTAGGACTGATCGCCTTTTCCCGGGGTCAAGAAGGAATTTTCCTCCTGTGGCCCTAATTGGCTGAATGTGTCCAGGGGTTTTTGCCTTCTTTTGAATCAATGGCATTAGGAAAAGGTTCTAATTAATAGTAAATAGAGAGAGAATAAAAATATTAGTAATAATATTCATAATTTTAGTCAGAGTAAGTTAAAAAAAGAATTGAAATAGTATTTTTTTTAAATAATGATAATATTACTATAGTAATGTAAATTCTTATAAGTATATTATCAGAAATAGTATAATAATAGCATAGTACATTATTAGGCATCACCAGGCTTGAGCCAGGATTCTGGGACTGATCGCCTTTCCCGGGGTCAAGAAGGAATATTCCCCCTATGACTGACACCAATTGGCCGAATGTGTCCAGGGGTTTTGCCTTCTTCTGGATCAACAGCTTTAGCAATAATGGCCAAGGTATTATTATTAATAAGGTTATTGGAGAATTAGAACTAGTGGAATAGTAATATAATATTGTATAAAGTTTAATATTAGTGATAAAACAGTTAAAATTTCACTAGCAAAGTAATAAATAAATGATACTATAATATTAAAAATAAAATATTAACAGCATTTACTACATTTTTTATAGATATTAGGGGAGATTTGATCCAGGGTTTTAGGACTGATCGCCTTTTCTCGGGATTAAGAAGGAATTTTTCTCCCCTGTGACACCAATTGGCTGAATGTGTCCTGGGGTTTTAGCCTTCTGTCTGGGTCAACCGCTTTAGGAATATGGATCTAATTTATAATTTTAGAAAAATATCAATACAAATGAAAGTAACAATGGTAATGATTAGTAATAATAAAAAAAAAAATAGGATAAAACATTAAGAGTAGAATATTAGTAATATAATAGTTATAATAGTAAAATAGCAGCAAGCTAAAAATAACAAATAATAGTAATAAGAATAAAACAACAACAGTATCTAGGGTAATGATTATCATAATTAGTACATAATTAATAGGTATTAGGGGATATGATTCAGGGTTCTAGGACTGATCGCCTTTTCTCGGGGTCAAGAATGAATTTCTCCCTTGTTGCCCGAATTGGCTGAATGTGCCCAGGTTTTTTTTGCCTTCGTCTGGATCAATAGCATTAGGAATAGGATCTAATTAATAGTAACTAGAGAGAGAATAGAAATATTAGTAATAATATTCATATTTTTTAAAAATAATGATAGTAATAATATAGTAATATAAATCCTTATAGTCAGGGGTGGATTAAGAGTAGCAAGGGCCCCGGGCAGTTTAGAAGGCGCGGCCCCCCCCCCACCTGATTTATCACGTGACATGTCACATGATCCCCTGTGATAGATCATGTGATAGTTCACGGGAAATTAATTTGCCACAATTTTAATTGTTCTGCCTCATCTGAGAGCAGCACAATATTGGGGCAGATACCCTGATTCCAGCGATGTGTCACTTTTTCAGCTGCTTGTTGTCATTTTGAGAAAATCACCGTTTTATCTGCTGCAGATCTAGCAGCTCTCTGAATGCTGTGCTCTGTATAGCCCCACCCACACCACTGATTGGCAGCTTTCTGCCCATGCTCAGTGTACACAGAAATCTACTGATCAGTGATGGGGGTGGGGTCCTACAGAACTTACTAGTCATCTAGTGATAATTACCTTCTGACAAATCAATGATTTTATCAAAACAACACTAAGCAGCCCAGTAAGTGACACATTACTGGAATCAGTGCCTCTAACCCTACATTATGCTGCTCTCAGATTAGGTGGCAAAAACCTGATGACAGATTCCCTTTAAAGGAGCTGTAAACACAAAATGGTTTGTATTAAAAAAAATACAAGCCATTTGTGAAATTAACTTTTTTTCATTGTTAATTCACATTAGACTGTATCTTCAACACTTTTGTCAGCAGGTCTTATTACAGACTCTGAATAGGGCAGCTCTCTCCCTCTCCCTCAGCAGAAAGTCACAGCATGGTGAAAAAACAGGATCTTTTATGATTTTCTCATAATAAATAAAAAAGGACATGCAAGTCCTCCAAACTATTTTCCGTTTCTCTATAGGGGAGGTCCTAAATCTTTCTTGTTCTTTAGTTGATCACATGTCAAAAAGGCAAAGCATTTACTATGAACTCGCCTAAAAAAATATGCACTTGGAGAGTAATATCATCATCTGCATGTAAATATTCCTTGACTCTAAGGGCTCGCTCACACTGTCGTATAACACGGCTGAATGCTATGTGATGTTTTATCGGATAGGACTCGGCCCTATGTTATACTATGGGACAGTGCGATTATTGGCATGAGAAAATAATCTCATTCGATATTCGGACCATGTGCACCCATACAAGTCTATGGGCGCACGTAAAACATTAGACTGCACTCGGATGTCATCCAAGTGCAGTCCGATGAACACTCACAGAGACTATGGAGAAGATGGAGAAAGTAAGTTCTCCATCTTCTCCATATCTGTGCTGCGAGAGAATCGGATCACACTCAGTTGAAGCTCTGAGTTTGAGCCGAGTGTCATTAGCATAATTGGCCCTATTCTCTTGCATGAGAGAATATATGGCTTAGTGAGTGGACCCTAAAACTGAATAGTAGTGACGGACAGGCACCTCACAAGCGGGATCCATGTAGCTCTCAGATGTCATGTAGGTAGGGCTTCATTCCATGGGGTAGGGCTAAATTTCAAGGTATATAAAAAAAATGGACTTCAAATAAAAATTAAATGAACACAAAAATCACTAATTGAATTATTTTTTTCGGATTTATGTTTGCAGCCCCTTTAAAAACCCTTTGAGGACCAAGGCACATATATGTCCCATAGTTTTAAACTGTAAAAAAATTTGATTGAATAAAATTTAAGGTCCTCGAAGGTTTAAGTAGGTCATAAATTCATATGAATACTTGCTCATACAATTTCACATGCCAAAAGATGAAGAAGAACAGAATCAAAAATATGACATTAAGTGGAGCACTTACAGGTATTCAAGGTGAAAGAGACCAGCAAAGGCATCGTCTCGAATGACAGTAAATGAGATAGAATTCAGCAAGCTGAAAATGAAGACAGTAGGTTAGAAGCGAACCAGACTTTATGGTGCTCAGAATTAGTCAAGCAGAATTTATTGACTGCTCTTGCAAAGCACTGAGACTCCCGCTGTGTATAGATGGCGCCGTGCGGCCTCCCGCTGTGTATAGATGGCGCCGTGCGGCCTCCCGCTGTGTATAGATGGCGCCGTGCGGCCTCCCGCTGTGTATAGATGGCGCCGTGCGGCCTCCAGCTGTGTATAGATGGCTAAGTGCGGCCTCCTGCTGAGTATACGTGTATAGATGGCTACGTGCGGCCTCCTGCTGAGTATAGATGCCGCACGGCGCTCCCCCTAGAGACAGCAGGAGGCCGCACAGCGCCATCTATACTCAGCGGGAGAACGCATGTAGCCATCAATACACAGCAGGAGGCCGCACGGCGCCCCCCCCAGAGACAGCAGGAGGCCGCACAGCGCCATCTATACTCAGCGGGAGGCCGCACATAGCCATCTATACACAGCGGGAGGCCGCACGGCACCCCCCCCAGAGACAGCAGGAGGCCGCACAGCGCAATCTATACTCAGCAGGAGGCCGCACGTAGCCATCTATACATAGCGGGAGGCCGCACGGCGCCCCCCGAGACAGCAGGAGGCCGCACAGTGCATCTATACTCAGCAGGAGGCCGCACGTAGCCATCTATACACAGCGGGGAGCCGCACGGCGCCATCTCTACACAGCAGGGGGCCGCACGGCGCCATCAATACACGGCGAGGGGCCGCACGGCGCCATCTATACACAGCGGGGGGCCACACGGCGCCATCTATACACAGCGGGGGGCCGCACGTAGCCATCTGTACACCGCGGGGGGCCGCACGGCGCTCCCCCCAGATACAGCAGGAGGCCGCACGGCGCCAACTATACTCAGCAGGAGGCCGCACGCAGTCACGCACACACACAAACATATACAGACATATACATACACACATAAACACATTAGAAACACAAAAATACATATAAACAGACATGACACAATGATATCTGCCCACACACACACACATACAAACAGACATCACACAATGACATCTGCCCCCACACACACAAATAGACATCACACAATGACATCTGCCTACACACACACACAAACAGACATCACACAATGACATCTGCCTACACACACACACACACAAACAGACATCACACAATGACATCTGCCTACACACACACAAACAGACATCACACAATGACATCTGCCCACACACACACACAAACAGACATCACACAATGACATCTGCCCACACACACACACACATACAAACAGACATCACACAATGACATCTGCCCACACACACACAAAAATAGACATCACACAATGACATCTGCCCACACACACACACACACAGACACAGACATCACACAATGACATCTGCACCCCCCCCACACACACAAACAGACATCACACAAACAGACATCTGCCCACACACACACACAAACAGACATCACACAATGACATCTGCCTACACACACACACACACAAACAGACATCACAGAATGACATCTGCCCACACACACACACAGACATCACACAAACAGACATCACACAATGACATCTGCCCACACACACACATCACACAATAACATCTACCCCCCACACACACAAACAGACATCACACAATGACATCTGCCTACACACACACACACATACACATCACACAATGACATCTGCCCACACACACACACATCACACAATGACATCTGCCTACACACACACACACACATACACATCACACAATGACATCTGCCCACACACACACACACAGACATACACACGCAAACAGACATCACACAATGACATCTGCCTACACACACACACACACATACACATCACACAATGACATCTGCCCACACACACACACACACACACACACACTCACTCACCATCCCCCGCCTCGGCTCCAGACCTCCTGGCTCCTGCTCCTCTCCCGTGGTAAGTAGCGAGCCGGGCGCGCACTGCGTGACGTCACAGCTAGGAGACACGGCCGCGCACAGGGCCGTGTCTCCTAGCAGTGACGCGGCCGGGCCAGCACAGGGAAGTTAACTGCTGCAGTGCTGGCCTGGCCGATGAAGAAGTAGCGGCGGCTGCTGCTGGGGGAGCGGTACGGGCCCCTCATCCCGGCCCCCCCCTCCCGCCACTGCTACCGGTATGTGCCGCGGCGGCCCGCACATATAATGAGGGCAATCCGGCATTAGACACCCCGCCCAGAGCCGCGGGCCCTCTGCAGGCTCGGGTCCCCGGGCGGTCGCCCGGATTGCCCTCATTATAATCCGCCTATGCTTATAGTATATTTTCAGAAATAGTATAATAATAGCATAGTACATTATTAGGCATCAGCAGGTTTGATTCAGGGTTTTAGGACTGATCGCTTTTTCCCGGGGCCAAGAAGGAATTTTTCCTCTTGAAACAAATTGGCTTAATGTGTCCAGGGGTTTTGCCTTCTTCTGGATTAACAGCTTTAATTCTAGGGATCTCATAGTAGTAAAGTAATAAAAGTAATAATAAGTAAAATAATATTGTAATAGTAATGAATAGATTGTGGTGATAATAAGAATAGTAGAAACACAATAAATAGGTTAGTGTAGGGCCACATCTGATAAGGTCGCCTTGACGTTGGCAGATGGGCTTGCAGAATTTGATCAAATTGCGCACTAAGAACCTCAAGTATATAAGTATAGTAAATAAGGAAGTAATAAAATGCACAATATTAAAAATATAACTTTGTGTTGTCTCCTTTATTTTCCTGTAATAAAGAAGAAAAGAAAATCCAACACATTTGGAAACATTTGTAGCTCAGCATCGCAGTCGTAGTAGGTTAAAAATTGCAGTGTAACACCATTGGAAGTTATCAGTTTCAGGCATTGCGCACACAAGCTTATCACTCGGAGGATGGCTATCTGATGTTTTAGCACTCGGACCACTCTTATACTATGATCATAGGCGGATTATAATGAGGGCAATCCGGGCGACCGCCCGGGGGCCCGAGCCTGCAGAGGGCCCGCGGCTCCGGGCGGGGTATCTAATGCCGGATTGCCCTCATTATATGTGCGGGCCGCCGCGGCACATACCAGTAGCAGTGGCGGGAGGGGGGGCCCGGGAGGGGGGGCCCGTACCGCTCCCCCAGCAGCAGCCGCCGCTACTTCTTCATCAGCCGGGCCAGCACTGCAGCAGTTAACTTACCTGTGCTGGCCCGGCCGCGTCACTGCTAGGAGACACGGCCCTGTGCGCGGCCGTGTCTCCTAGCTGTGACGTCACGCAGTGTGCGCCCGGCCTGCACTGCTACTTACCACGGGAGAGGAGCAGGAGCCAGGAGGACTGGAGCCAAGCCGGGGGATGGTGAGTGAGTGTGTGTGTGTGCGTGTGTGTGTGTGTGTGGGCAGATGTCATTGTGTGATGTCTGTTTGTGTGTGTATGTCTGTGTGTGTGGGGAGATGTCATTGTGTGATGTGTATGTGTGTGTGTGGGCAGATGTCATTGTGTGATGTGTATGTGTGTGTGTGTAGGCAGATGTCATTGTGCGATGTCTGTTTGTGTGTGTGGGGGGTAGATGTCATTGTGTGATGTCTGTTTGTGTGTGTGGGCAGATGTCATTGTGTGATGTGTGTGTGTGTGTGGGCAGATGTCATTGTGTGATGTCTGTTTGTGTGATGTGTGTGTGTGTGTGTGTGTGGGCAGATGTCATTGTGTGATGTCTGTTTGTGTGTGTGTAGGCAGATGTCATTGTGTGATGTCTGTTTGTGTGTGTGTGTAGGCAGATGTCATTGTGTGATGTCTGTTTGTGTGTGTGTGGGGGGGGCAGATGTCATTGTGTGATGTCTGTGTGTGTGTGTGTGTGGGCAGAAGTCATTGTGTGATGTCTGTTTGTGTGTGTGTGTGGGCAGATGTCATTGTGTGATGTCTGTTTGTGTGTGTGTGTGTGTGTGTATAGGCAGATGTCATTGTGTGATGTCTGTTTGTGTGTGTATGTGTGTGTGTATGTGTGTGTGTGTGTGTGTAGGCAGATGTCATTGTGTGATGTCTGTTTGTGTGTGTGTGGGCAGATGTTATTGTGTGATGTCTGTTTGTATGTGTGTGTGTGTGGGCAGATATCATTGTGTCATGTCTGTTTATATGTATTTTTGTGTTTCAAATGTGTTTATGCGTGTATGTATATGTCTGTATATGTTTGTGTGTGTGCGTGACTGCGTGCGGCCTCCTGCTGAGTATAGTTGGCGCCGTGCGGCCTCCTGCTGTATCTGGGGGGGGCGCCGTGCGGCCCCCCGCTGTGTACAGATGGCTACGTGCGGCCCCCCGCTGTGTATAGATGGCTACATGTGCCCCCCCGCTGTGTATAGATGGCTACGTGCGGCCCCCGCTATGTATAGATGGCGCCGTGCGCCCCCCCGCCGTGTATTGATAGCACCGTGCGGCCCCATGCTGTGTAGAGATGGCGCCGTGCGGCTCCCCGCTGTGTATAGATGGCTACGTGCGGCCTCCCGTTGAGTATAGATGGCGCTGTGCGGCCTCCTGCTGTCTCTGGGGGGGGCGCCGTGCGGCCTCCCGCTGTGTATAGATGGCTACGTGCGGCCTCCCGCTGAGTATAGATTGCGCTGTGCGGCCTCCTGCTGTCTCTGGGGGGGTGCCGTGCGGCCTCCCGCTGTGTATAGATGGCTATGTGCGGCCTCCCGCTGAGTATAGATGGCGCTGTGCGGCCTCCTGCTGTCTCTGGGGGAAGCGCCGTGCGGCATCTATACTCAGCAGGAGGCCGCACGTAGCCATCTATACACGTATACTCAGCAGGAGGCCGCACGTAGTCATCTATACACAGCGGGAGGCCGCACGGCGCCATCTATACACAGCGGGAGGCCGCACGGCGCCATCTATACACAGCGGGAGGCCGCACGGCGCCATCTATACACAGCGAGAGGCCGCACGGCGCCATCTATACACAGCGGGAGTCTCAGTGCTTTGCAAGAGCAGTCAATAAATTCTGCTTGACTAATTCTGAGCACCATAAAGTCTGGTTCGCTTCTAACCTGCTGTCTTCATTTTCAGCTTGCTGAATTCTATCTTATTTACTGTCATTCGAGTCGATGCCTTTGCTGGTCTCTTTCACCTTGAATACCTGTAAGTGCTCCACTTAATGTCATATTTTTGATTCTGTTCTTCTTCATCTTTTGGCATGTAAAATTGTATGAGCAAGTATTCATATGAATTTATGACCTACTTAAACCTTCGAGGACCTTAAATTTTATTCAATCAAATTTTTCTCCAGTTTAAAACTATGGGACATATATGTGCCTTGGTCCTCAAAGGGTTTTTAAAGGGGCTGCAAACATAAATCCGAAAAAAATAATTCAATTAGTGCTTTTTGTGTTCATTTAATTTTTATTTGAAGTCCATTTTTTTTTATATACCTTGAAATTTAGCTCTACCCCATGGAATGAAGCCCTACCTACATGACATCTGAGAGCTACATGGATCCCGCTTGTGAGGTGCCTGTCCATCACTACTATTCAGTTTTAGGGTCCACTCACTAAGCCATATATTCTCTCATGCAAGAGAATAGGGCCAATTATGCTAATGACACTCGGCTCAAACTCAGAGCTTCAACTGAGTGTGATCCGATTCTCTCGCAGCACAGATATGGAGAAGATGGAGAACTTACTTTCTCCATCTTCTCCATAGTCTCTGTGAGTGTTCATCGGACTGCACTTGGATGACATCCGAGTGCAGTCTAATGTTTTACGTGCACCCATAGACTTGTATGGGTGCACATGGTCCGAATATCGAATGAGATTATTTTCTCATGCCAATAATCGCACTGTCCCATAGTATAACATAGGGCCGAGTCCTATCCGATAAAACATCACATAGCATTCAGCCGTGTTATACGACAGTGTGAGCGAGCCCTTAGAGTCAAGGAATATTTACATGCAGATGATGATATTACTCTCCAAGTGCATATTTTTTTAGGCGAGTTCATAGTAAATGCTTTGCCTTTTTGACATGTGATCAACTAAAGAACAAGAAAGATTTAGGACCTCCCCTATAGAGAAACGGAAAATAGTTTGGAGGACTTGCATGTCCTTTTTTATTTATTATGAGAAAATCATAAAAGATCCTGTTTTTTCACCATGCTGTGACTTTCTGCTGAGGGAGAGGGAGAGAGCTGCCCTATTCAGAGTCTGTAATAAGACCTGCTGACAAAAGTGTTGAAGATACAGTCTAATGTGAATTAACAATGAAAAAAAGTTAATTTCACAAATGGCTTGTATTTTTTTTAATACAAACCATTTTGTGTTTACAGCTCCTTTAAAGGGAATCTGTCATCAGGTTTTTGCCACCTAATCTGAGAGCAGCATAATGTAGGGTTAGAGGAACTGACTCCAGTAATGTGTCACTTACTGGGCTGCTTAGTGTTGTTTTGATAAAATCATTGATTTGTCAGAAGGTAATTATCACTAGATTACTAGTAAGTTCTGTAGGACCCCACCCCCATCACTGATCAGTAGATTTCTGTGTACACTGAGCATGGGCAGAAAGCTGCCAATCAGTGGTGTGGGTGGGGCTATACAGAGCGCAGCATTCAGAGAGCTGCTAGATCTGCAGCAGATAAAACGGTGATTTTCTCAAAATGACAACAAGCAGCTGAAAAAGTGACACATCGCTGGAATCAGGGTATCTGCCCCAATATTGTGCTGCTCTCAGATGAGGCAGCACAATTAATATTGTGGCAAATTAATTTCCCGTGAACTATCACATGATCTATCACAGGGGATCATGTGACATGTCACGTGATAAATCAGGTGGGGGGGGGGGCCCGCGCCTTCTAAACTGCCCGGGGCCCTTGCTACTCTTAATCCACCCCTGACTATGATGCAGTGCAGATCTGCGTTTTTTCTCATGCTGATTCAGCTACATGAAGTTGATCGGTATTTATTTATTTGGCCTTTTCAGATAGGCCGACAAGGTTACTTCCATGCGCTCTGAAGAGAGTTGGTATAAATCAATTTACATGACCCAGTATATCGACCACGTCAGTGATCTGCGGCTGCTGGACGCCCTTAGAACGTCTCCTACATCCTTGCACTGGTGGCTCTTCTTTTGATTAGCTGTCCTGGTCGCGATGTCATTGTTGCGAGCTGCTGCGAATGCTGGAAGGTAGGAGACGGTTCTCACGGCTCTCAGATTACTGACGTGGTAAATGGACGGGATCCAATGAATAGTTTTGCATTAACTATAGCACAGAACAATCATCGACACAATCCTTCTATGCTCATAAAATATCATTGTTCTCAGCAGGACGTTGTGTTGCCAAGAATGATGATTTTTAAGCAACCTGTCACCTGGAGAACATTTTGCTCGTTCATCAAGTGATTGGCGTCCTATTTAGAAAGTCCAATAACCAGGAAATGAGCTTTTTCATTATCATTCCGATTATCAGCCACTGTAAAGGCACCCTTAGCTTTATTGTAAGGTGTGGATATAATAAGGAATGAGCTTTTTTCAAATCATCAGTATGTGTTGGTCTCACATTTTCTTAAATCAAAAGGGCAGTCAAAGACTGGTAATAGGTGCTCTTCAAAGAGGTTCTGTATCCAGGTTCTGTCATATTTTGCTTGTGAGTCAGGTGATTACCTACAAGTTTACATGCACAGATAATTGGGAAGAAGTGTTCATAAAATGCTCATCTGAGCTGCTAGTACACTGATTAATATCATCCCTTGGTTGATGAAATCTGTCCTGTGGTTCTTGTGAAGTGACCCCGGGCAAGGCCGCGCGTTGATATCCATGATTTGGCCCAGCAAGATCCCCACACACAGACTCTATCTTGATAACCGTATCTTTACTTGTATACATTTTTAACATAGCAGAACACAATAAATGACAACCGTAAATGTTCACAGCAATAACGTGTACTTATAAGCTGACCCTCACTGTCCCTACTCACACGTTACCAGTCCTTTACTCCAGAAGGATGTGTCCCCCGTCGCAGGCCTGTCTGTCTTTGCAGGAAGGCGTCCCAGCCGAAGAAAAAAAAACAGGAACAACAAATTTCGCTGAAAGGAAGGAATACTTCGGCCTCTCGCCAGAGGTCCCGCTTACAGTCTCTCTGATCCGGATAGCAGCTCTTGTGGATTCCCTTCTGTAGTCCACACTCCAGTAGCGGGGAGTGTAACAGCTGAATCCTTCAGCAGTGCGGAAGCTGGGGAAAGCTCTGAGGAAAAGATGTCAGATAACAGCAGCCACGTTGAGAGTATCCTCTAAGGCACACACGAGGACCTGCACACCGTCCTGGTTCTTTTCACAGACTCTCTCAGACTCTCCGCGCGCTTTTTACTGCTTCTCACTCTGGTCACGTGACTCTCTAGGGCGGGACTCAGGAGACTCAGTCTTTTTCTCTGTCATCACACCCTGCGCAGGTGCATCCTCTGGCCACAAGGTGGCAACACCATCCTGCATAATCATTTCTGTCACAGGCTCTATCTCAATTATCACAGAACAGCCAGAGCCTGCCAGCTCACTACACTTGTGTAATCTTTACTTTCAGTTTGGAGATAATGATATGCTCGTGCTCCGGGGCGGCCTGTGGGGGGCGCTCGATCTGGTTCTCTGCTTACATATTCATCTATATGCTATAATTACAGCTCACTGATCGTTCACTGATCTGCCTCCTATTTTACCTAGCCCTGCACTACTAGATGCATTATGTAAAATAGGAGGCAGGTCAGTGAAGGCACAGTGAGCTGTCATAAGAGCATACAGATGAATATGTAAGCAGAGCACCAGATAGAGGCCTCCCACAGGCCGCCCCGAAGCACGGGCATATCATTATCTACAAACTGAAAGTAAAGATTACACAAGAACCACAGGACGGATTTCATCAACCAAGGTATCATATTAACCCTTAAATATAGGAGTGTCAGTATAATGCTCCTGAATATCTGTTCTGAATAAACTATTAACCCTCAAAGTGCTCCCTGTACAAAATATGACCCTCACACTCTACCACTCTTATGGTATATGTCCTCCACGCTGTCCTTTCTTTTCTATACAGCGCCCCCTCCTCACACTGTGCTCTCACACTGTGTCCCCCCCTATAGGGCCCATTCTCTATACTGTGCCCCTAAATCACACTACTCCTCCTCAGCATACTGTTTCCTCCTTGCTGTGGCCTCACACTGTCCCCCCACACTGTCCCATCTCTATACCTCCCTCCACACTACCCAGTCTCTATTCTGTTTCCTTTCACACTTTTCTCCCTTCATAATGTCTCCTCATACATCGCTCTTCCCCATTCTGTTCCCGCACCCATTCACTATTTCTTCACACATTCTCCCCATACTGTCTCCTCAAATTTCTCCCCCATATCTCCCCAATTAACAAAAATATTCGGAAGAGTACACAGACAAGCACAAAGACACACACGCAAACACACACATACGTAGACACACAGACATGCAGAAGTGGGAATACACACATGAAGACATGCACATATACATACACAGGCATGCACACACACAGTCATGCACAGACACACAGAAATACACACTCACACAAGCACACAAATGTAGACACGCACATATACACCCGCAGATATGCAGTCATGCACAGACACGAGTAGATACACACACAAAAATGCACACTCACACAAGTACACACATGTAGACACGCACACACGTGCAGACAAGCACATGCAGACACGCACAAGCACAAACGCAGATTCGCACACACAGAGATGCACACTCAGACACGTGTGCGCAGTCATGCACAGACACACGCAGATACACACACAGAAATGCACTCAGACAAGCACACACAAACATGCATGCGTGCAGACACATGTGCACACAGTCATGCACAGAGATGCACACAAATGCAGACACACACATATACACACGCAGACACGCACATATACACACGCAGACACGCACACAGAAATGCACTCAGACAAGCACACACATACATGCATGCGTGCAGACACGTGCACACAGTCATGCACAGAGACGCACACAAATGCAGACACATATACACACGCAGACACGCACACAGAAATGCACTCAGACACAGTCACAAGCAGATACACACAGACATGTGACGCGCCCCTGGGCCTGTGTCGCGCTGCGTTGCGCATGCGGGAGCTTACCCGGAGCCGGATCTCTTGAGGGTTGTAGTCTCGTGGCGGTGATCCGGTCCGTGCCCAGGGAGTCAGACTAAGTGGCGCTGTATTAGCAGTAGATGTTGGACGACTACGCCACCCGTTGAGTACAGCTAAGGAGCTGCTGCTGCAGGGCAGACCGCTGAGGCCGGTGGTAGGATTGTGCAGCGTGATAGTATAACCCCCAACGGGAGGGGTATGGCCTCAGGGCAGCCGACGTGGATGATGGGGGTAGCAGGAACCACTCAGAGACGGTACGGTGTAGTTCAGGGTTTTTACTGGTGACAACGATAGACCCTCCCGGAGTACTGGCTAGCGATTGGGGCCTGGTCAGTCCTTGAGCAGATGGGATCTCCCCTGGCCAGGCGGAGTTGTAGGCCTCCCAAACTAACGATACTCTTCTGGCTACCTTGCTAGAAGCGGGTATAAGTAGCCCACGTCCCTGAGTGTACCGTGTGGTGCTCACCCGTATGGCCGGTGACTCGGGGCCTTCTAGTAGCTTCCGCTCCACGACGGCGGTGCTGGTCCCACGCGTGTGACCGTGCCTTCGGGTTTCTGGGCCAGAGGACCTGCAATCCCCTGCCGGTCGGTTTCTGCTGCTGGATAGGAGTTAGTCCCCACAGCCTCGGACTCCGGGTCCGGTGATAGCTTCTCAGTCAGGGCGAGCTCTGCAGCTGCCAGCCCCTGACTCCTTATAGCACTGCTCCCACAGAGCTCCTGATGTTCTTTCCTATATCTGCTTCTCTTCTCTGTCTCTACTTCTTCTCTACTCACTAACCCTGCCTCAGCCCCGGGTTTATATAGGGGAAGTCCTTCCCCTCCCAGGACTGGGCAGGAGGTGTGGCATGCACAGGATCCCTGACCAAGAGACCTCCCACCTGCTCTCAGACATAACATTGCCGTTACTGTGGAAACCAGACCCCTGGGGTGCCACATTCCCCCCTAGTGAAATTTAGTACTCCGGGACTAAACATATTTTTAGAAAAACATAACAAGGTATAAACAATAATAATACAATAAGAAAAACACATAAAGATGATTACGGCGTGTCCGCAACCGGGTGCAGTCTTTGAAGAAAAGCAAGGTGTCCATTTCACCAAAACAGGGAGACGTAACCAGGTAGGGGTCTGTCCTGCCCCGAGTCCTTAACAGTCTTTAGTCCGTCCTGGGTTACGCTCCAACTATACACAAAGGATTCCCGGTAAATCCACCAAGGACTCCTATAAATAACTAGAAACACATAATTATACACAAGCAACAAGAAAAACAGGTAACCACAAATAAAACAATTTATACACTTCAAATCCTCCAACGTGCGGGTAACTGGCCTCTAGTGGCCCTAGTGGACCTACGGAGCTGACTGTCTAGCCCTGAACTACAGGGTGTAGGAGTTGTCAAGGGTAAACTGGGCAGCTGTCTACCGGCTCTTTGGCTCACTAGGGGTACGGCAGGCTCACTATAAGCAGAGGGTTGATCCTCCTGTTCTGCTTGTGTGGAGTCTTCTGCCTCCTGGACCGGCTGCTCTTCCAGCTCTACCTGTTGCTCCGTAGGCACTTGGGATGCTGGTTGGAGGAACGTGAGGACGGGTACCACAACTGCACCATTGACTTGAGTCCAGGACCGAGGGAAGTCTCCGAGCACAGTACTAACCATATCTTCCCTTTCCTCTACGGGTCGATGGTCTTCTTGTTCCTCTTCAGGGTTCCGTAGCTGTTCAGGACACTTCTTCAGGTGATCCCGGGATACAATGGCTATGGTCTCCCCTCCGTCTTTACTGATGGTACAGACTTTCGGGTTCTCGTGGCTTGAGGGCAGTACGGTGTACGGGTCCTTCTCTCACTGGTCGTCCAACTTGTGGAACCGTCTTTTCCTCTTCAAGACCTGCTCTCCGGGTACCAGGGGAACAGCGGGAGCATACTGGTTGTAAGTTTTCTCTTGTCTTTCCCTAGCCTGACAGAGACTTCGCTCCACGCTCTCCTGTACTTTCCGGTACTGCTGCTGCCTCTCTGTGTCCCAGTCTGCTTCTGGTGAAGTGTCCTCGGGTGTCAGGACTCCCATTTCCAGGTCAACAGGTAACTTACCAGGTCTCGCCCTCATTAGGTAAGCCGGGGTACAGTTGGTGGAACCTACCGGGATGTGGTTGTATAGGTCCACTAGATCGGGCAGCTTCTCAGGCCACAGACTGCGTTCTTCCAGGGGCAACGTTTTCAGGAGATCCATTACCACCTGGTTCATTTTCTCACAAAGTCCATTAGTTTGCGGATGATAGGGTGTCGTCCTTATCTTCCGGCAGCCATACAGATTGCAGAATTCCCGGAAGACCTCCGCTTCAAAGGCAGGTCCCTGGTCCGTCAGCACTTGGTCCGGGTACCCGTGTGGACGGCAGAAGTGCTGCTGGAAGGTTCTAGCTGCTGGCCGGAGCTGGCGTTCTTGGCAACCTGCTGTAAAAGGAAAATCACCTCTGCAAGACAATTTTCAATTACATTAGTTCCTAGAGTTATCTTTGGGTGACTCTCGTGTTTGTCAATGTCTACAATGATCAGTCCCTGTGCTGCCAGTTCGACTCTACCGATTTTAATGGTCACCTCTTTAAATCCAATCTGTGGCACGGGCTGACCATTGCTGGCGATGATACTCAAGTCGTCGTCAGGGTAGCGGGTGATATCCGAGTCATTCCAGTACTGCTTGAAGAGCACGTACGGGATGGTGGTGACCTGTGACCCGGTGTCCAGTAGGGTACTCATAGGAATGCCATCCAGTACCACGGGTAAGACTGGACGTCCTCCCACATATTTGTCGCGCCAGTTCGATGGGCCTGGTGATCTTTTTCCTGGGGGTTGGCCCTCTACCCCAGGTTGTGCCAGTTTAAAGGACAGTACCTTGCCATATGTCCGGGTTGATTGCAGCGGCGGCAGATGGGTCGTCCGTCCTCATTGTATCGGTCGCTGGGTCTTCCTCTGGCCGGTGGGGTCCTCCTTGGTCGACGCCACGGGATGTCCTCCGGTCCGGATGCCAGCTGGATCTTCCCTGGAGTGGAAACCTGTAAAGACTGCACAGTTCGGGTTAGCGCAGCAACGCTTTTAGCTAGCTCTTGGACCTGATGGTGCAGGTCTGGAGCCGGGTCATTGTTCAAAGCCTGCGCATCAGCTCCCACAGGCCCTGCCGACAAGGGCGCCGCCTCCTGGTGGTAAGTGGTAGTGGGGCGTCTGGGGGTCACAACGCCACCTGGTGCCGGTTCTCGAAGCACCCGGATGGCTCTGTCCTTGAACTGTGCAAATCCCAGATGAGGGTCCTGTAAGGCCATTGCCCGCAACTGGGTTCGGTGGGCATTGCAATATAAACCCTCTATAAATTGTTCAGTCAACAGCCTGTCCTCGTCTCCCACGCCGTCAGGGTCGGTCTGCTTAATGGCTCTCAGGGCCTCTTGTAGGTTCAGGGCATAGTCCCTTATACTCTCATGTGCCCGCTGTTTGCACCCGTAGAATCTAAGCTTGATCTCGGCTGAGGTGCGGGTATCAAAGGTGTCCCTCAGCTGGGTTAGTATCCCTGCGACAGTCCTCCCCCCAGGTGGCCAGGACTTTACCTCCCTTTGGGCTGCTCCGGTTAATTGGGCCACCAGGATGCTCACTTTTTGCTCCTCTGTGAGGGGGTACACCTGGAAGAGGCTATCCAGCTTTTCTCTAAAGTCATGCAGGGTATGTGACTCCCCTGAGTACTGGGGTAGCCAGGCTGCCCCCGGGATATAGGGCATGGTGAAAGGCATGACCGCAACAGCGGTGGCGCTGGCGGGGATTGAAGCGGTGAAGCTCTCCTCCGTATCCGACATCCTTCTCCCCCCTAGTGGACCGTGGCCTACCTTGCGATGATCCTCTTCCGTAGGCCGCTGCTCCGCAGTGGATCGTCAGGGTTGAGGACCTTCCGTCGCGCTCCTGTGACGTCGGCGTCTGCTGGGCTCCTTCCAGGACCTTACGCAACGTCCGGACGTGAGGCGGGGCTTCAGTTCTCGCGCGCTTTCGGAGTCCACGCCCCTCTTCTTCCCGCGCGGCGTCCTCAAGATGGCGTCCAATGGCGGGAAAACTCCACGTATGGCAGGAAGAAGGCCGAAGATGGCGCCGGATGGCGGGAAAACTCCACCGATGGCGGGAAGGAAGCGGAAGATGGCGCCGGATGGCGGGAATCTTCACCACAGGTAAGTTTGAACAGTCTTTTTCAGGCACGCAGTACCCGGTGGTTGCGGGCACGAAATCCTGCCGACTACGCCAAAAGTTGACGCGCCCCTGGGCCTGTGTCGCGCTGCGTTGCGCATGCGGGAGCTTACCCGGAGCCGGATCTCTTGAGGGTTGTAGTCTCGTGGCGGTGATCCGGTCCGTGCCCAGGGAGTCAGACTAAGTGGCGCTGTATTAGCGGTAGATGTTGGACGACTATGCCACCCGTTGAGTACAGCTAAGGAGCTGCTGCTGCAGGGCAGACCGCTGAGGCCGGTGGTAGGATTGTGCAGCGTGATAGTATAACCCCCAACGGGAGGGGTATGGCCTCAGGGCAGCCGACGTGGATGATGGGGGTAGCAGGAACCACTCAGAGACGGTACGGTGTAGTTCAGGGTCTTTACTGGTGACAACGATAGACCCTCCCGGAGTACTGGCTAGCGATTGGGGCCTGGTCAGTCCTTGAGCAGATGGGATCTCCCCTGGCCAGGCGGAGTTGTAGGCCTCCCAAACTAACGATACTCTTCTGGCTACCTTGCTAGAAATGGGTATAAGTAGCCCACGTCCCTGAGTGTACCGTGTGGTGCTCACCCGTATGGCCGGTGACTCGGGGCCTTCTAGTAGCTTCCGCTCCACGACGGCGGTGCTGGTCCCACGCGTGTGACCGTGCCTTCGGGTTTCTGGGCCAGAGGACCTGCAATCCCCTGCCGGTCGGTTTCTGCTGCTGGATAGGAGTTAGTCCCCACAGCCTCGGACTCCGGGTCCGGTGATAGCTTCTCAGTCAGGGCGAGCTCTGCAGCTGCCAGCCCCTGACTCCTTATAGCACTGCTTCCACAGAGCTCCTGATGTTCTTTCCTATATCTGCTTCTCTTCTCTGTCTCTACTTCTTCTCTACTCACTAACCCTGCCTCAGCCCCGGGTTTATATAGGGGAAGTCCTTCCCCTCCCAGGACTGGGCAGGAGGTGTGGCATGCACAGGATCCCTGACCAAGAGACCTCCCACCTGCTCTCAGACATAACATTGCCGTTACTGTGGAAACCAGACCCCTGGGGTGCCACACATGCACACTCAGACAAGCATACACATGCGTGCAGACACATATACACAGAAATGCACATGTACATGCACGCAGACATGCACACATGTACACACAGAAATGCACAGATAAACACATGCACACAGAAGTGCACAAAAATATACACAAACACATACACAAATGTACATACATATGCAGGCATATACAGTACAGACCAAAAGTTTGGACACACCTTCTCATTTAAAGATTTTTCTACATTCACACTGAAGGCATCAAAACTATGAATTAACACATGTGGAATTATATACTTAACAAAAAAGTGTGAAACAACTGAAAATATGTATTATATTCTAGGTTCTTCAAAGTAGCCACCTTTTGCTTTGATGACTGCTTTGCACACTCTTGGCATTCTCTTGATGAGCTTCAAGAGGTAGTCACCGGAAATGGTTTTCACTTCACAGGTGTGCCCTGTCAGGTTTAATAAGTGGGATTTCTTGCCTTATAAATGAGGTTGGGACCATCAGTTGTGTTGTGCAGAAGTCAGGTGAATACACAGCTGATAGTCCTACTGAATAGACTGTTAGAATTTGTATTATGGCACGAAAAAAGCAGCTAAGTAAAGAAAAACGAGTGGCCATCATTACTTTAAGAAATGAAGGTCAGTCAGTGCGAAAAATTGGGCAAACTTTGAAAGTGTCCCCAAGTGCAGTTGCATAAACCATCAAGCGCTACAAAGAAACAGGCTCACATGAGGACCGCCCCAGGAAAGGAAGACCAAGAGTCACCTCTGCTTCTGAGGATAAGTTTATCCGAGTCACCAGCCTCAGAAATCGCAGGTTAACAGCATCTCAGATTAGAGACCAGGTCAATGCCACACAGAGTTCTAGCAGCAGACACATCTCTACAACAACTGTTATGAGGAGACTTTGTGCAGCAGGCTTTCATGGTAAATTAGCTGCTAGGAAACCACTGCTAAGGACAGACAACAAGCAGAAGAGACTTGTTTGGGCTAAAGAACACAAGGAATGGACATTAGACCAGTGGAAATCTGTGCTTTGGTCTGATAAGTCCAAATTTGAGATCTTTGGTTCCAACCACCGTGTCTTTGTGTGACGGAGAAAAGGTGAACAGATGGACTCTACATGCCTGGTTCCCACCGTGAAGCATGGAGGAGGAGGTGTGATGGTGTGGGGGTGCTTTGCTGGTGACACTGTTGGGGATTTATTCAAAATTGAAGGCATACTGAACCAGCATGGCTACCACAGCATCTTGCAGCGGCATGCTATTCCATCCGGTTTGCGTTTAGTTGGACCATCATTTATTTTTCAACAGGACAATGACCCCAAACACACCTCCAGGCTGTGTAAGGGCTATTTGACCAAGAAGGAGAGTGATGGGGTGCTACGCCAAATGACCTGGCCTCCACAGTCACCAGACCTGAACCCAATCGAGATGGTTTGGGGTGAGCTGGACCGCAGAGTGAAGGCAAAAGGGCCAACAAGTGCTAAGCATCTCTGGGAACTCCTTCAAGATTGTTGGAAGACCATTTCCGGTGACTACTTCTTGAAGCTCATCAAGAGAATGCCAAGAGTGTGCAAAGCAGTCATCAAAGCAAAAAATATTTTCAGTTGTTTCACACTTTTTTGTTAAGTATATAATTCCACATGTGTTAATTCATAGTTTTGATGCCTTCAGTGTGAATGTACAATTTTCATAGTCATGAAAATACAGAAAAATCTTTAAATGACAAGGTGTGTCCAAACTTTTGGTCTGTACTGTACACAAAGACGCATATAAACATACATACATATTAGGGGCCGGGGCGTTATTAACTTACCTTGACTTGTCTCCCGTCCGGTCCTTATGCTTTTGAAACGCTGCTAGGGTGAGAAGCATCAATGCAGGGCGCGCTGAGTGACGTCACTTTTAGCAGACGCGGCTTTGGCTATGTCTGCTAGCTGTGAAGCCGCAGTGCGTGCCACGGTGCGACCACTGCTCTGCCTGCCGCCACAGTCTGAGCGATCGCGGCGTTTCAGCCAAGATAAAAGGCAGAGGTAGCATAGGGTGAAATACTGATGAGCCCCTACCATTCATGAAGTGGGCAGAGGCTCAGATGTCCCAGTATGATTGCCTTATCAATGAGTCGAGCAACGACTGGGATATATACTACTAGGCCACAGGTACAGATGCTGGGATAAATAGATTAAAACCTTCATACTAAAAGTTGCTGTAGGGGGCCAGGAATGGAAAGAGAAGCTGAGTGTTTACAGCTATGTAGCTCTAAGGAGCCGCTCTAAGTCCAGAGCTACTTATAGAAATTAATATAAGCAACTTTATCCTTAAAGGGTTATTCCCATCTTCATCAATGGATATTGTTGGATAAAGTTGGAACAAACAAGCACTATTGCAATTTACTGTTTATTAAAAATGTCAGCCATTCTTGTGATATTAACACTTTTATTTTGATTACAGTTTTTTGTCTTGGAGACCAACCACTGCTGCTAGACAACAGAACATGTGCAGTGCTTACAAGCTCTATTCTATTGAGGTTGTAAACATTGTTTTGAAACTGCTCAGGATCGCTGGAGGGCGCTGTTACCTCCTAATCCTGGCCTGTTTCAGCGCAGTGTTTACAAGCTAGAAAGCTAGGTAAGGCTGCAAACAAATGAAAACTGTTAACATCTCAAGAACAAGGGCAAATTTTAATGAGCAGTAAATTGCAAAAGTGCTTGTTTTAGCTATTTATGCAGAAGGGAATAACCCTTTAAAGGGGTTGTCTAGGACTTAACAATTAATGACTTATCCAAGGATAGCTGATCAATATAAGATCATCTGTCACCCCAGCCTTCCATTTAAGCGAATGAGAGTTAATGTGCGTACTCAGCAGCAACAACTAAACACTGGACAACCCCTATTCATCTCTGACATCCTATATTTTAAATCTCAGACCCAAGAACTGTCATGGAAACTAATATAGCTTAACGATAATGGGAGCTGTTTGGTTTCAATTAAGGTGTCCAGCATTTGGCGGATATCCTAATGGAAACTAAACAAACCCCATTAGATAAAAGGATACATATGATGTTTTTTACTTCCGTCATGGGACAAACACTGTTGCAACAAAACTGATGGTAGTTCTGGTGCCGTATTCTTGTACTGATGGTGGTTCTGGTGATGTATTCATGTACGAATGGTGGTTCTTTTGATGTATTCATGTAGTGATGATTGTTCTGGTGCCGCATTCCTGTACTGATGGTGGTTCTGGTGCCGCATTCATGTACGAATGGTGGTTCTTTTGATGTATTTATGTAGTGATGATTGTTATGGTAACTTAATCATAACCAGAGCTGTCATCAATGCGAAACCAAAATCATCATCAGTACATAAATAGAACACCAAAGCCATCACTAGTTCATAAATATGGCACCAGAACCATCATCAGTGAAAAAAAACAGGTCACTATAACTACCATCAGTACATGAATACTGCACCAGAAGCACGATCAATACATGAATACTGCACCAGAACCTCCATCAGTAGATAAATGCATCACCAAAACCATCATCAGTACATAAATAAATCACTAGAACCACTATCAGTACAATAATGAGTCACTGGAACCTCCATCAGTACATGAATACATCACGAGAACCACAGCCAGTAAATAAATATAACACCACCACCATCATCAGTACATGTATACATCACCAGAACAACCATTATAACATGAATATAACACTAGAAACACCATCAGTACAGAAATCCATTGTAATGTCAAGTCCGGCTCATATACATTTGTATCTCATGAACCTACAATTCACAATATGTCTTAAACAATGGTATGGAGATGCTAGGAGTTGTTATCAGACTGCGGACCATACAGGAAACATAATACAGGCAGTATCACACGTAAACATTTACATCCAGGTTCCTTATAGGTGACATCATCTCTGATTGAGTTGATTTTTTTATTTTCGTCTCCTTCTTGACCAGACATCATGATGACTTTTTACATCCACAGCTCTTCTCTGTAGACTTTTCTCTTCTTCGGACTTTGGCAGCACATCCCCACACGGTGCTCTTAACGATAAAAGTGTTATTAAAGTTCTCTCTGCATAAAAATATCTTTCCATACTATGCCCTAAATAAGCCTTATATGGTATATGGCCTCCACACGGTCTGCCTTGCTGATCCACAACCATTCCATTGTCTGCCATTATCAGCTATAACCGGCACATCATACTATACCCCCATTTCATAAAGCCCCCTTTCCATATCCATTCTGTGCCCCCTTTTCACACTATGCCCTCATACGGCCCATCATTTTGTCCTCTCCAAACTCTACCAGTATATCAGCAAGAGCCACCAAATATACACTATGATGTCCACCACACCCTCTATGCAGTATGATGTCCAACACAGCCCCCATTATATAGTATGGTTACCAGCACAGCCCTCTATATACAGTTTAATGTCCCCCTCAGATCAAAGTAAACAATATTCATGTGCCACAGTGGAATTAAGTGAAAAAGAAAAAAAAGCACAAAAAAAGCTCACACAAATCCTGAAAACCCATTTCGCCACTAAAAATGCAGCCTTTCTTTTACAACTGAAACAAGCAAAAAAACATAAGTGGTATTGCCGCGTTTGGCACGACCCGATCTATTAGGCTAGGTGCACACTGTGCGTTATTGATGCGTTTTCGAGGCGTTTTTTACACACGGAAATGCAACAAAAATGCTAGGTAATCTGTGTTTAAGCTAATGTGGCACCCTGCTGTGCACAGGTACCACAGGACCAAGGGTGCATGGATGGACTTCTCCACAAGAGGCCCTCAGTACATACAAACACCTCCACCCTTCCACCTCACACCACCAGAGGGAGCCCGTTAGGGATATATATATGGTGGGTGGAGCCAGGCAGTTCAGTCAAAGAGTCAGGTAGTCAGAGAGTTAGTTGTAGTCAGACAGAGAGAGTCTGAGAGCGTGCTGACGCTGAGAGCAGCGAAGACGCAGCTCGTCTGCTGCTGAGTTCTGAGGGCCCCGAGTGTGGCCGACGGCAAAGAGGAGAAAGGAGAGAGGAGTTTAGGGGGCAGAGGAGCATCTTAGGCTCACCCCGATATACAAACCGGACACTGGGTCTGCGCCTACAGGGTCCTTTTTTACCCAGTAGGGATCACCGGCATTCCAGGAGGACTACAAGTCCCTGGCTGACCTGAAACTAGACCCATTACAGGACCAGGAACCACAAGGCCCCAGTGTCCAGGGAGAGTGGTTGCCAACAGAAGGTCCTACTACCGAGCGACAGGTGAAGGAACAGCACGACACATAAGCTAGGCCCAGTTGCAGGCTGGCCAGGAGCATACAGAGAGGCAGACACGGTCCAGGAGGCCTTATACCCGCTCACTGGGGAGAAGTCCTGAAGTGCACCCATCCTACTGAGTACCCTGGACCGTACCTGACATCAGCACCAGTAAAGGTATTGAAGCGAATCCCCTGTCTCTGTCAGTTACTCCTGCTGCGCCATCCGCCTGCACTACAAGCCCCAGCATCACCACCCACCATCAAACTCCACACTGCCCCGGGGGCCCGCTCCACCTGTGGGGAGCAGAAACACCTCAGCTGCCATTCCATCACCCCCCTGGAGGTCTACAGCAGCGCTGGTAATCCTTACCAGGTACCACAGGTGGCGTCACAAACTATTTATTTTATTTTTATTCAAGTTACAATCCTCCTTTTTGGTTGACCGCACTGGGCCATGGACCGGGCCAGCCACTGTGACCTATCCCCCACCAGCATCCATAGGCCCGGCTGCCGAGTACCCCATTGCCCTGGGGGAGCGTCAACTTCTGGCGTCATGAACAGGATTTCGTGCCCGTTGCAACGAACAGGATTCCTTGCCCATTGCCACCGGGTACTGTGCGCCTTAAAAGACTGTAACACTTACTGTGGCAAAGATTTCCCGCCATTCCTGAGGTTTCCCGCCATTATCTGCCATTTTCCTGTCGCCACGCGGGAAGAAGAGGGGCGTAACCGCGGGAATCGGAGAGGCGTAACCGCTGGAAGCGCGCGAAACCCAGGCCCCGTCTCGCACCTTGACGCCCAACCAGGAAGCGTCAGGTCCTAGAAGAAGACCATTGTCAAGCGCACGCTCTGACGTCAGCCATGAAGGAGACGCAAGGTCCTGGAAGGAGACCGTCGCCTGTGGACCTGCGGCCTACCCGATCCAAGTAAAGAAGGTAGGCTACGGTTTACTAGGGGGGCGCAACCATGGCCGATGACCAGCAAGCCGCCGGAGCACCGGTTAACGCTCCTGATGCCCAACTTGCGCCCGGCGCTGCACAGGCCGGAGCGGCCGCCCCACCAGCAGGGGTCGTGACTCCGTTGATACCCATGGCCCTGCCCTATGTCCCTGGAGCAAAATGGCTGCCCCAGTATGATGGCAAACCAGACACCCTGTCTGGGTTCAAGAGAAAAATATGCGGTGTACTGTACATGTATTCTATGACTGGTAAGCAGAGAGCCGCTGTTGTGCTGGGACAATTGACTGGGGCCGCAGAGCGGGAAATTGAAACCTGGCCAGCCGCAGACCAGGAATCAGTATCCATTATCTTTAAGAGACTGCAAATTGTCTTTGAAAACCGCACTGAGACAGATCTCCGGATGAGGTTCTACCACTGTACCCAGAAACCTGAGGACAGTATCCAGGACTATGCCTGGCGCTTACAGGAAGCCTTGCGGCCCCTGAAACAGGTTGGTCCAGCCAGCATACAAGATGAAAATAAAATGCTGACGGAACAGTTCATCCGGGGGTTGAGGTCACAGGAGGAGAGCAGAACTGTACGGTGGTGGGTTTTAGATCAACCAGACGCCACCTTTGACACCCTGAAGGACATGGCTATTAAGGGTCTACAGCCCCTGTAAACATCAGGGACTGCTATCCAGCGTTACCAGGGTGGGGCCACCCTAGTGGACGCAGCACCCACTGCTCCTTCAGTGACGGCTGAAACAAAAATGCAAACAGTGCCCCCTAGCAAGCTGGACAACCTGCGCTCTGAAGTGCGTCAGCTGAGTAAAACCCTGGCCACTGTCCTGAGCACCCTGCAGCTACAGACGGAGCCCGAGCCGGAAGGAAGGATCCTACTCGCCGACAGTCTTGAGGATGTCCCCTGGATGAGGAGAAGAAGGAGGACAACGCCACCCCGTAGGAGGACAATGCCACCCCGTGGGAGGACCAACGACCAACGTCACCCTCCAGGAGACTTCATCTGCTACCGCTGCCACAAGGCAGGCCATACCGCGCAGAACTGTCCTTTAAACGAGCAAACCCTGGGGCCGAGGGCCGACACCCAGGAGTAAATCAACCAGGCCCATCAAGCTGGTACCATCGGTTTGTAGGAGGAAGGCCTTTCCTGTCCATCGTGCTGGACGGCATAGCAACACCTGCGTTACTGGACACCGGCTCACAGGTAACCATCATACCTGATGTCCTCTACAAAAGGTACTGGTTTATAGATTAACTCCACCCGCCAGCCCCGAACCTCTTTGTGTATGCCTCTAACGGCCTTCCTCTTAACCTAGTAGGGGTTAAGGACGTGACAGTGAAGGTGGGGAGAGCGGAACTAAAGGACCAAGGCCTGATTGTAGTGGAATCTAACCCTGGTGATACAGACTTGTATATGATACTTGGTACAAATATTGTTGGTAACTGTTTGGGAGAAGTGTTGATTTTACTCCAACAGATTGCTGACACTGCCAAACCAGGGCAGAGGAAGGTGCTCCAGAGAGAGATTCGAGCCCTCCTGTACCAGAAAACAGGTAAAGCTAACAGGTGATGAGATTGGTAATGTACAGGTGACAGACCCGATACCCATTGTGATTCCCCCAATGAGTGAGATGCTGATTTGGTGTAGTGCAGCAATAGGTCTCAAGGGACAGAACTACCAGGCGGTAGTGGAGCCCATTAGCTCAGAGCACAGACCTACACTCCTAACTGCTAGAGGGGTAGTTGACATACGCAATGGGAGGGTGCCTGTATGACTCCTAAATTGTGGGGAGGAGGAAGTCAAATTGCCAAGGTATGCCACTGTTGCTAGATTGCATACTGTGAATGATGATGCCAGAATCCTTGACTGTTAGAACCTTGCTCTTAGTTTTTTTTTCCTTTGCTGGTCACATGACCTTGTTGGCCTATTTAAGCCTGCTCCGCCCTTCTGGCTTTGCTGGACTTCATTGTATATCTACTTTCTAGCTAGCCTGTGCTCTGTGTCTTGCTCTGTTAGTTTGCTTGGTCTTCTGACCTCTATGTTCTATATATTTTGTTTGTTCGTCTGTCTGCTACTATTTCTGTTAGGAGGTGTCCCATATTCCTCCCAGTCCTTAGTACTTGTAGGGATTCCTTCCCCACATCTATAGGTCTCCGTACAGACTAGCTTAGGACTTTAGCAGGTCTGATCGCAGGATCAGGTCCCCTGTTACATCGTAGGGATTAAGCTGAGTTCTATCGTAGGGACAGATCTCCTCTCTTTCCTTAGCTCTGGTAGCAGAACATAACAGTAAGTCCAGCCTGCAAATTCTCTAAGGAAAGATTTTTCTGTTCCATCATGGTGTCGGTTCAGGATTTGGTTCATCGCCTGCAGGGACTCTCTCTGGAGGTGGCCGAGCTCCGTCAGCACGTGAGTAACTGTCCTGGAGCACATTTCTTGGAGCCTAAGGTATGTTTGCCGGATTTATTTTTTGGTGAACACCGAGAATTTTTTTCATTTAAAAATGCTTGCTTATTGTATTTTCGTTTGAGACCTAAGTCCGCTGGGGATGAATCCCAGCGCGTAGGGTTCATAATGTCACTTTTGCGCAAAGAGCCTCAGGAGTGGGCCTTTTCTTTGCAACCTAGTGATACATGCTTCAGATCAGTGGATAGTTTTTTTTCTGCTTTGGGACTATTATATGATGATCCTGACCGTGTCGCATCAGCTGAGACTGAGTTGAGACGTTTAAAACAAGGATCAGGTAATGTGGAAAAATATTGTACTCATTTCCGTCGTTGGTCTACTCAAACAGGGTGGAACGATTCTGCTCTGAAAAGTCTATTTCTTGCTGGGCTCAGTGAAAGGGTTAAAGACCTGCTAATTGCTTATCCTACACCTGAAGATTTGCAACAGGCTATGCAATTAGCTATACGGGTGGATAGAAGACTGCGTGCAAGGGTTAATGAGAGCAAATCCTCTGCTATGTCAGTTTCTGGTTATGAGAATGTGTGTACTAACAGTGGTGAACCGATGGAGATTGGATCGGTGACACCTCGCTCTCAAGAAAAAGACCGTCGATTTTCTGAAGGCTTGTGTTTCTATTGCGGAAAATCTGGTCATTTGATTAAAGGCTGTGAGCTTCGTATGAAGAAAGAAAAAAAAATGGTCAGTCACGCCCGTATTGCCTGTTTAAATTCCAAGGGTATATTTTTAGCTGCTTCCACGATTGCTCAGAAAAAATTAATGGAATTTCGGGTATTTGTTGATTGCGGGTCTACTTTGAATGTAATTGATGGGGGATTCGTGGAAAGACTCAATTTAAAACCTGAACCTTTATCATCCCCCATTGCTGTGGTTTCTGTGGATGGTTCCCCTTTGAAGAATATTACTCTCAAGGTCTGTGAATTTCCTCTCACTATTAATGGTGTTCACCATGAGAAATTGGATTTGGTAGTTTTGAATAACTTGCCTTCTCCAGTAATATTGGGATTGCCCTGGTTAAAATTTCACAATCCTGTACTGGATTGGTCTACCAGTGAAATTAAATCCTGGAGCCATAAATGTTATGACAAGTGTTGTAACGGGCGTATTGCAGCTTTGGATAGGGGAGAATTGCCTGTTCCTATTCAGGATTTTTGGAGAGTTTTTTCTGAGAAGGAATCGCAGGTTTTGCCTCCCCATAGAGACTATGATTGTTCTATTGAATTTGTCCCTGGAGCGACTCTTCCTAAAAGTCGTTTATTTAACCTTACTATTCCTGAGAGGAAGGCTTTGGAGGAATACATACAGACAAGTTTGGCCGCCGGTCACATTAGGCCCTCTAAGTCTCCTGTGGCGGTTGGATTTTTTTTTGTAAAAAAAAAAGGACGGCGGTTTACGTCCTTGTCTGGATTTTCGTGAGATTAACAAAATTACTGTACGCAATCCTTACCCACTGCCATTGATTCCTGATCTGTTTAACCAGTTAATGGGGGCCAAGTGGTTCTCTAAAATTGACCTTAAGGGGGCATACAATCTGTTGCGCATGAAGGAGGGTGACGAATGGAAGACTGCTTTTAACACTCCTGTGGGTCATTTTGAGAATCTGGTTATGCCTTTTGGTCTTACTAATGCTCCTGCATTTTTTCAGAATTTGATTAATGACATCCTTAGACCTTTGATCGGCAAAAATGTGGTTGTGTATTTGGATGACATTTTGATTTATTCGCCGGATCTGGAGTCTCATTGGCGGAGCGTGCGTGAGGTATTACAGTTATTAATGGACAATTCGCTTTTTGCTAAGCTGGAGAAATGTGAGTTCGCTGTACAGAGAATTAGTTTTTTGGGCTACATTATCTCCAGCAAAGGTTTTGAGATGGATCCGGTTAAGGTTCAGGCTGTGCAGGAATGGCCTAGGCCTATTGGTTTGAAATCGATACAGAGGTTTTTGGGTTTCGCCAATTACTACAGAAAATTCATAAAAATTTTTTCTAGTATTGTCAAACCTCTGACTGATCTCACCAGGAAAGGTGCTGATGCTGTTCAGTGGTCTTCTGAGGCCATTGAAGCTTTTGTGTATCTCAAGGAGAGGTTCACCTCTGCTCTCATCCTTATGCAGCCTGATGTTACTAGGCCGTTTTTGGTTGAGGTTGATGCTTCCTCTGTGGGGGTTGGCGCAGTATTGTCTCAGGATAACGGGGATGGATTACATCCCTGTGCCTTTTTTTCAAAAAAAATTTCGGAGACTGAACTGAATTACGATATTGGTAATCGGGAATTATTGGCTATGAAACTCGCATTTGAACACTGGCGCCACTTCTTGGAAGGTGCGGAATTTCCCGTTCAGGTTCTTACGGATCATAAAAATCTGATATATCTTGATGCTGCCAAGCGCCTGAATACCCGTCAGGCTAGGTGGGCACTGTTTTTCTCGCGGTTTAATTTCTCCGTTACTTACATCCCTGGTACTAAGAATGTTAAGGCGGATGCCTTGTCTCGCAGTTTTTCTCCCATAGTCGGTGCTGAGAAAGAGGAGAACATTTTACAAGAAGGTGTTGTGATAGCTGCTTTGGACTCCGTTTTGGAAAACGAGATTCTTAAAGCACAGGAGAATGCCCCTTCTAACACTCCTCATGGGAGGTTGTTTGTGCCTGGGACCTTTAGGAGAGATTTGTTTGTTGAGTGTCATGAATCTCGGTTGGCAGGTCATCCCGGAATCTCTGAGACCAAGAGACTGGTGGGTCGCAGTTTTTGGTGGCCTGGATGGCAGAAGGAAGTCATTAAGTGGGTGCGTCAATGTACTATGTGAGGACTTAGATCTAGCACATATACTCCTGCTGCGGGGTTGCTTTGTCCTTTGGAGGTTCCCAGTGCTCCTTGGACACATTTGGCTATGGACTTTATAACTGACCTTCCCCCCTCTGAGGGTTTTACTGTCATCTGGGTGGTCGTGGACCGTTTTAGCAAGATGTGTCACTTGGTTCCCTTTGTCAAACTGCCCTGCGCTAAAACTCTCGCTAAGGCCTTTGTCAAGGAAATTGTCAGACTTCATGGCGTTCCTACTGACATTGTTTCTGATAGGGGTCCTCAGTTCGTGGCTCGTTTTTGGCGTGCCTTTTGTGACAGGTTGGGAGTTCATTTATCGTTCTCATCCGGATATAATCCTGAATCTAATGGCCAGACAGAAAGGAAAAACCAGGATGTTGAGCAGTTCTTGCGTTGTTTTGTGACAGACAATCAAGAGGGGTGGTCTGAGTTTCTGCCACTTGCTGAATTTGCTCTGAACAATCATACATCTTCTTCTGCTGGTTGTTCGCCTTTTTTTTGTTGTTCTGGGAGACATCCGTCGTTTGGGTCGTTCTCCAAGTTGGGATCTGCCGTGCCTGAGGAGGAGAATTTTTCCGGTGATTTGGAGAGAGTTTGGACGGATGTGCGTGGTAATCTTCAGGAGGCCAACAGAAAATCTAAGGACTACTTTGATAGGAAACGACAGGAGGTTTTGTTCGCTGTTGGTGACATGGTTTGGTTGTCCTCTAGGAATCTGCGGTTGAGGATTCCTTCTAAGAAATTGGGTCCCAAGTTTGTAGGGCCCTTTAAGGTGCTTCAGGTTGTCAACCAATCTGCTGTTAGGTTGGAGGTTCCTACCTCCTGGAGAATTAATCCGGTATTTCATGTCTCTCTGTTGAAAAAAGCTGTTGTATCGGATTGTGACGCCTCTGCCTCTGTTCCTCCGGTGGTGGAGGACGGGGAATATGAAATTTCTCGCATCCTTAACTCTAGACTGTATAGAGGTAGTTTGCAGTATCTTGTGGCCTGGAAAGGTTTCGGACCCGAGGATAACTCTTGGGTGAGGTCGGATGATGTTTCCGCGTCCAGACTTATCAGAGCGTTTCACAGGAGATTTCCTGATAAGCCTGGTCCTAGGGGATCCGGAGGATCCTCTTAGAAGGGGGGGTACTGTTAGAACCTTGCTCTTAGTTTTTTTTTCCTTTGCTGGTCACATGACCTTGTTGGCCTATTTAAGCCTGCTCCGCCCTTCTGGCTTTGCTGGACTTCATTGTATATCTACTTTCTAGCTAGCCTGTGCTCTGTGTCTTGCTCTGTTAGTTTGCTTGGTCTTCTGACCTCTATGTTCTATATATTTTGTTTGTTCGTCTGTCTGCTACTATTTCTGTTAGGAGGTGTCCCATATTCCTCCCAGTCCTTAGTACTTGTAGGGATTCCTTCCCCACATCTATAGGTCTCCGTACAGACTAGCTTAGGACTTTAGCAGGTCTGATCGCAGGATCAGGTCCCCTGTTACATCGTAGGGATTAAGCTGAGTTCTATCGTAGGGACAGATCTCCTCTCTTTCCTTAGCTCTGGTAGCAGAACATAACATTGACCCCACCAGATGCAGTGGAGGACAACGACTCCAAAGCTCAGCTGGAGGATTGGTGTCAACAGTTACATGTTGGGACTGACGCCACTCCTGTCCATCAGAAACACAGTGTTTACAGAGTGGTTCAGGAATATGAACAAGTGTTTAGTAAGCACCCACTTGACTTTGGAAGGATTAAAGGGGTACAACACCACATACCCACCGGTAACCATCCACCCATTAAGGAGCGTTACCGACCCATACTACCAGCACATTATCAGCAAGCCAAGGAAATGTTACATGACATGAAAAAGGCAGGGGTAGTAAGGGATAGCTGTAGCCCCTGGGCAGCTCCCCTGGTCCTGGTCAGGAAAAAGGACGGTAGCATGAGGATGTGTGTAGATTATAGACAGATTAATCGCATAACACATAAAGATGCATACCCTTTGCCCCGTATAGAGGAATCCCTGGCTACACTAAAATCTGCCAATTACTTCTCAACACTGGATCTCACTAGCGGGTACTGGCAAGTCTCTGTTGCTGAGGAAGACCGGGAGAAGACGGCCTTCACCACCCCGATGGGACTGTGCGAGTTCAACAGTATGCCGTTTATACTCTGCAATGCACCCGGAACGTTCCAGAGGCTGATGGAGTGTTGCTTGGGACATCGGCACTTCGAGACATTGCTGCTGTACCTGGATGACATTATTGTGTACTCGAGGACGTATGAGGACCACCTGAAGCACCTGGTGGAGGTATTTGAAGCATTGTCCCGGTATGAGATGAAACTAAAGCCTTCTAAATGCCACTTGCTCAAGCAGAAGGTTCAGTACCTGGGGCACGTAGTCAGCTCGGAGGGAGTAGCACCAGACCCGGAGAAGGTCACTGCCATCCAGAAGTGGCCTGAACCGAGAAGCATTAAAGAAGTACGGCAATTCCTGGGACTTGTCGGGTACTACAGGAGGTTCATAAAGGACTATACCAAAAAGGTAGCACCTCTACAAGACCTTCTGGTAGGACAGTCCAAAAGAGGAAAGAGTCCCCCATTCCAGTGGGGCAAAGAACAGGCCGAATCCTTTGCAGTAATGAAGGAAATCCTGACTGGTGAAGAAATCCTGGCTTACCCTGACTACAGCCAGCTTTTCCTGCTGTATACCGACGCCAGCAACGAGGGACTGGGAGCTGTGTTGTCCCAGAAGCAAAATGGAAGAGAGAAGGTAATTGCGTATGCCAGCAGGAAGCTACGCCCTACCGAGAGGAACCCGGAAAACTACAGCTCCTTCAAGCTAGAGTTCCTGGCCTTGGTTTGGGCTATCACTGAAAGGTTCAAGCATTACCTAGCCTCAACTAAGTTTACAGCTTTTACTGACAACAATCCCTTGACACACCTGGAGACAGCCAGGTTGGGAGCCATGGAACAGCGTTGGGTGGCCAGACTGTCAAATTATCAGTTCACCATCAAGTACCGGGCAGGTCACAAGAACACCAATGCTGACGCCCTGTCAAGGATGCCCCACCAGTCAGACACCGAGGATGAAGTGGATGATTTAGAGGAAGTTGAATTACCTGCTTTCTACCGAAGCTGAGTGGTCCATGAGCAAAACGTCACCAGAAGACGTCAGAGAAGGACGCTGAATCCTCTACCCCACCACAGTTTTAAGGAGACCCAGGACAGTGACCCGGTTGTCAGCCTTATCAAAAGACTGATCACCCAGGAAGGTTCCCACCTGGAGAAGGATGCTCCTCCACAAGCCAAGCAACTGTGGAATGAAAGAAGCCGGCTGTTCATCTACAGAGAGAAACTGTGCAGAAGATATGTCAACCCCAAGACCCATGAAATGGTGTGGCAGATTGTTGTACCCAGGACAGATATCCAGATGGTGTTGGAAGCCTACCACGATCAAGCAGGTCACTTTGGCTGGAAGAAGCTGGAAACCCTGCTCAAGGACCGGTTCTACTGGGTTGGAATGCGAAGCTCCATAGAGAGGTGGTGCCGGAATTGTGGGCCCTGTAGCCTCAGAAGAAAAGACTACGGGAGCCAGAAAGCACCATTGCAGTCCATCAAGACAACCCAGCCCCTGGAGATTGTCGCTCTAGATCACGTCAAGCTGGCACCCAGCAGGTCAGGCTACTCTGTGGCACCCCAGGGGTCTGGTTTCCACAGTAATGCAATGTTATGTCTGAGAGCAGGTGGGAGGTCTCTTGGTCAGGAATCCTATGCATGCCACACCTCCTGCCCAGTCCTGGGAGGGGAAGGACTTCCCCTATATAAACCTGGGGCTGAGGCAGGGTTAGAGAGTTGAGAGGGAGAGTTCAGCCAGGAGGGCTGACAGGGAGCTGTGGCTCCGGCTGGGCCCAGCTCCTGGGCCATGCCAGAAGTAGAGAAGAGAAGCAGCATAGGAAGAAACAACAGGAGCTCTGTGGGAGCAGTGTTACAAAGAGTCAGGGGCTGGCAGCTGCAGAGCTCGCCCTGACTGAGAAGATTTCTTACCGGACCCGGAGTCCGAGGCTGTGGGGACTAACTCCTACCCAGCAGCAGAATCCGTCAGGCAGGGGATTTCAGGTCCTCTGGCCAAGAAACCCGAAGGCACGGTCACACGCATGGGACCAGCACCGCCGTCGTGGAGCGGAAGCTACTAGAAGGCCCCGAGTCACCGGCCATACGGGTGAGCACCACACGGTACACTCAGGGACGTGGGCTACTTATACTCGCTTCTAGCAAGGTAGCCAGAAGAGTATCGTTAGTTTGGGAGGCCTTCAACTCCGCCTGGCCAGGGGAGATCCCATCTGCTCAAGGACTGACCAGGCCCCAATCGCTAGCCAGTACTCCGGGAGGGTCTATCGTTGTCACCAGTAAAGACCCTGAACTACACCGTACCGTCTCCGAGTGGTTCCTGCTACCCCCCATCATCCACATCTGCTGCCCTGAGGCCATACCCCTCCCGTTGGGGGTTATACCATCTACGCTGCACCATCCATCCACCGGCCTCAGCGGACTGTCCTGCAGCGGCAGCTCCATAGCTGCATTCAACGGGTGGCGTAGTCGTACAACATCTACTATTAAGAACACTGCCGTCCAGTTTGACTCCCTGGGCACGGACCGGGTCACCGCCACGAGACTACTACCCCCATCTGATTCGGCTCCGGGTAAGCTCCCGCGTGCGCAACGCTGCGCGACACAGGCCCAGGGGTGCGTCAACTTTTGGCGTAGTCGGCAGGATCTCGTGCCCGCAACCACCGGGTACTGCGTGCCTGAAAAAGACTGTTCAAACTTACCAGTGGTGAAGATTCCCGCCATCCGGCGCCATCTTCTGTCTTCTTCCCGCCATCCGCGAAGTTTTCCCGCCATCCGGCGCCATCTTCTGCCTTCTTCCCGCCATCCGTGGAGTTTTCCCGCCGTTGGACGCCATCTTGAAGATGCCGCGCGGGAAGAAGAGGGGCGTGGACTCCGAAAGCGCGCGATAACTGAAGCCCCGCCTCACGTCCGGACGTTGCGTAAGGTCCTGGAAGGAGCCCAGCAGACGCCGACGTCACAGGAGCGCGACGGAAGGTCCTCAACCCTGACAATCCACTGCGGAGCCGCGGCCTACGGAAGAGGATCATCGCAAGGTAGGCCACGGTCCACTAGGGGGGAGAAGGATGCCGGGTACGGAGGAGAGCTTCACCGCTTCAACCCCCGCCAGCGCCACCGCTGTTGCGGTCATGCCTTTCACCATGCCCTATATCCCGGGGGCAGCCTGGCTACCCCAGTACTCAGGGGAGTCACATACCCTGCATGACTTTAGAGAAAAGCTGGATAGCCTCTTCCAGGTGTACCCCCTCACAGAGGAGCAAAAAGTGAGCATCCTGGTGGCCCAATTAACTGGGGCAGCCCAAAGGGAGGTAAAGTCCTGGCCACCTGGGAGGAGGACTGTCGCAGAGATACTAACCCAGCTAACCGAGGAGGAGCTGCAGTACTACCAATACGAGGAAAGCCAAGAGGACCCGGACGGGTCTGAGGACTACCCTCAGGAGGGAGCACAAAGAGGACATAGCTACTGAAGGGAAGTAGCGTGAATAAAGAGCTGTAAATAGTTACCCGTAAGGGTACAAGGACTGCTGCTAATTAAAATATGGTCCCCGTTGGGATTAGTGAATTGTTCCCCATGTGCCCCTATCTTAAACCAGGCTGAGGATTGTGAGCAGCCATTCCTTATCCCCACTGGCCGAGGACTGAGAGCGGCCATATCCTGTAAATAATTATGTGTTTCTAGTAATTTATAGGAGTCCTTGGTGGATTTACCGGGAATCCTTTGTACAGTTAGTGGAGCGTAACCCAGGATGGACTAAAAGACTGTTAAGGACTCGGGGCAGGACAGACCCCTACCTGGTTACGTCTCCCTGTTTTGGTGAAATGGACACCTTTGTTTCCTTCAAAGACTGCACCCGGTTGCGGACATGCCGTGACCACCTTTATGTGTTTTTCTTATTGTATTATTATTGTTATACCCTGTTATGTCTTTCTAAAAAAATATGTTTAGTCCCGGAGTACTAAATTTCACTAGGGGGGAATGTGGCACCCCAGGGGTCTGGTTTCCACAGTAATGCAATGTTATGTCTGAGAGCAGGTGGGAGGTCTCTTGGTCAGGAATCCTATGCATGCCACACCTCCTGCCCAGTCCTGGGAGGGGAAGGACTTCCCCTATATAAACCTGGGGCTGAGGCAGGGTTAGAGAGTTGAGAGGGAGAGTTCAGCCAGGAGGGCTGACAGGGAGCTGTGGCTCCGGCTGGGCCCAGCTCTTGGGGCATGCCAGAAGTAGAGAAGAGAAGCAGCATAGGAAGAAACAACAGGAGCTCTGTGGGAGCAGTGTTACAAAGAGTCAGGGGCTGGCAGCTGCAGAGCTCGCCCTGACTGAGAAGATTTCTTACCGGACCCGGAGTCCGAGGCTGTGGGGACTAACTCCTACCCAGCAGCAGAATCCGTCAGGCAGGGGATTTCAGGTCCTCTGGCCAAGAAACCCGAAGGCACGGTCACACGCATGGGACCAGCACCGCCGTCGTGGAGCGGAAGCTACTAGAAGGCCCCGAGTCACCGGCCATACGGGTGAGCACCACACGGTACACTCAGGGACGTGGGCTACTTATACTCGCTTCTAGCAAGGTAGCCAGAAGAGTATCGTTAGTTTGGGAGGCCTACAACTCCGCCTGGCCAGGGGAGATCCCATCTGCTCAAGGACTGACCAGGCCCCAATCGCTAGCCAGTACTCCGGGAGGGTCTATCGTTGTCACCAGTAAAGACCCTGAACTACACCGTACCGTCTCCGAGTGGTTCCTGCTACCCCCCATCATCCACATCTGCTGCCCTGAGGCCATACCCCTCCCGTTGGGGGTTATACCATCTACGCTGCACCATCCATCCACCGGCCTCAGCGGACTGTCCTGCAGCGGCAGCTCCATAGCTGCATTCAACGGGTGGCGTAGTCGTACAACATCTACTATTAAGAACACTGCCGTCCAGTTTGACTCCCTGGGCACGGACCGGGTCACCGCCACGAGACTACTACCCCCATCTGATCCGGCTCCGGGTAAGCTCCCGCGTGCGCAACGCTGCGCGACACAGGCCCAGGGGTGCGTCAACTCCTATGCCCTGACCATGGTGGATCATTATTCCCGGTTCCTGGTGGTAGCCCCTGTCAAGGATCTGACAGCAGAAACTGCAGCAAGAACGTTCCAAGCATACTTCTGCAGGCCCCATGGATACCCGGACAAAGTGCTGACGGATCAAGGCCCTGCCTTTGAAGCCGAGCTGTTTAAAGAATTCTGCCACCTGTACGGATGCAAAAAGATCCGGACTACGCCGTATTACCCTCAGACCAATGGTTTGTGTGAGAAAATGAACAACATCGTCATAGACCTGCTGAAAACCTTACCCTTGGAAGAAAGAAACCAGTGGCCAGACAAACTACCTGACCTGGTAGATCTGTACAATCACATACCTGTGAGTTCTACTAATTGTACCCCAGCGTACCTCATGAGAGCAAGACCCGAAAAGTTGCCCATGGACCTGGAACTCGGAGTGGTAGAACCTGAAGCAGATATGTCCACTGAAGACTGGGATACAAATCGGCAAGAGCAGTACAGGAGAGCACAGGCCTGTGTCGAAGACAGTCTGAACAGAGTAAGGGAAAGACAGGAAGAACAGTACAATAAACATGCACCAGCAGAACCCTTGGCACCTGGAGAGATAGTGCTAAAGCGGAAGAGAAGAAGTCACAAGCTCGATGACCAGTGGGAAAGAGAGCCCTACACAGTGCTGAACTCCAGATTTGACAACAGTAAAACTTGCCTGATTAGCAAAGATGGAGGAAAAACAACTGAAACAGTCTCAAGAGACCATCTGAAAGTGTGCCCAAGTCTACTGAAGACAACGGAGCAAGAAGTACCTCCTATAGCACCGGAAGAACCCAAGGAAGAAGTGCTTCACACAGTTCTAGGAGATTTCCCTGCGGACTGGCCTCAACTTGATGGAGCAGTTATAGTACCCGTGATACACTTCTATCAACAACCAGAAGAACCTGTAAGTGCCCTGGAAGAGACTGCTCAGTAACAGGAAGAGTCCCCAGAAAGAAGAGAAGCACCAGTTGAAGCAGAGCCTGCAGGCCCAGTGGACAGTGCACTTGCCAGTCCCATAGAGAGATTAAGGCAGTTCTATAATCTACCAGCACATACACCTGCTAGATTAACAGAGAGGGTACGCACAGACACTAGTGACACCCCAGTGCTAGGTAGGTCCACACGCAGCACACAAGGACAAATCCCTGCCCGGTTTAGGGAATAAACACGAAGTGTCTACCATGTAAATAGTCACCCAGTTGGGTATTGCCTATTGTTTGCTATGTAAACTGTCAATAATATGTGTGCATTTAGTTACCCGTCAGGGTACAAAGACTTGTAGGCTGAGGACTGTGAGGAGCCAAAAACTGTTCATGTAAATAGTTGCACTCATCAAAAGTGCCCCCTTATTAGACCACAGAACAAAAACCCGTTTGGCGTGGCCGAAGACATGGTCCAGCATCTGGATCACTTATGCCCTGTAGCCACGCCCAGGGCCTACGTTGAGGGTTTTCAGGCGGGTCCCTCATGTTTCTCATGTTCTTTCTTCGGTGAAATGGACACCTGGTTACAGGACATACTGTAACTTAATTGTTATTATAATTATTTTCGTTATCATTGTTGTAACCTGTTAAAAAAATGCTTCAGTCCAGGAGTACTGAATTGTACTAGGGGGGAATGTGGCACCCTGCTGTGCACAGGTACCACAGGACCCAGGGTGCATGGATGGACTTCTCCACAAGAGGCCCTCAGTACATACAAACACCTCCACCCTTCCACCTCACACCACCAGAGGGAGCCCGTTAGGGATATATATATATGGAGGGTGGAGCCAGGCAGTTCAGTCAGAGAGTCAGGCAGTCAGAGAGTTAGTTGTAGTCAGACTGAGAGAGAGTCTGAGAGCGTGCTGACGCTGAGAGCAGCGAAGACGCAGCTCGTCTGCTGCTGAGTTCTGAGGGCCCCGAGTGTGGCCGACGGCAAAGAGGAGAAAGGAGAGAGGAGTTTAGGGGGCAGAGGAGCATCTTAGGCTCACCCCGATATACAAACCGGACACTGGGTCCGCGCCTACAGGGTCCCTTTATACCCAGTAGGGATCACCGGCATTCCAAGAGGACTACAAGTCCCTGGCTGACCTGAAACTAGACCCATTACAGGACCAGGAACCACAAGGCCCCAGCGTCCAGGGAGAGTGGTTGCCAACAGAAGGTCCTACTACCGAGCGACAGGTGAAGGAACAGCACGACACATAAGCTAGGCCCAGTTGCAGGCTGGCCAGGAGCATACAGAGAGGCAGACATGGACCAGGAGGCCTTATACCCGCTCACTGGGGAGAAGTCCTGAAGTGCACCCATCCTACTGAGTACCCTGGACCGTACCTGACATCCGCACCAGTAAAGGTATTGAAGCGAATCCCCTGTCTATGTCAGTTACTCCTGCTGCGCCATCCGCCTGCACTACAAGCCCCAACATCACCACCCACCATCAAACTCCACACTGCCCCGGGGGCCCGCTCCACCTGTGGGGAGCAGAAACATCTCAGCTGCCATTCCATCACCCCCCCGGAGGTCTGCAGCAGCGCTGGTAATCCTTACCAGGTACCACAGGTGGCGTCACAAACTATTTATTTTATTTTTATTTTTATCCAAGTTACAATCCCCCTTTTTGGTTGACCGCCCTGGGCCACGGACCTGGCCAGCCACTGTGACCTATCCCCCACCAGCATCCATAGACCCGGCTGCCGAGTACCCCATTGCCCTGGGGGCGCGTCACTAATGCAATGACAATCCTGATGTGCTGTGCACATGATCAGGAATTTGCATGACAGGAATGTCGTGTTTAAATCCACAGCATGTCCATTCTTTCTAGTGTTTCTGCAGCGTTTTCGGCCCGTTGACTTCAATTGAAAGGCAGCAAACCCGCAGGTATAAATATATTTGCGGATTTGACTGACTGAATTCAAATCAAAGCTGCACAAAGAATGGTACCAGGGCCAGGGAAGACTACTCCTCCCATCATCTGACGGCCGCTCCTTCTGACAATAACGGGAGCAGGCATGGCTGAGGGGAGAAGTAAAACAAAAAAGTAAAAATCTACATTAAAATAAAAACACCTTTCATTTTCACCTGTCCGCCGTCCTCCTGATGTCCTGTGGCGACCTGATCACCCGGCAGCCGGCAATACACTGATGGGAGCACGCTCGCTCCCGGCAGTGTACATCGCTGCGCTGCCGGGACTGAGTTCACTGGAATTCATCAGCTGAAGATCAGCTGAGAGCTCTGGTACCTCACTTTATGGCACCAATGCAGCGTGGGAATGTTCCCACAGGACACTTATGCAGTAAATGAGGTCACCAGAGCTGATCAGCTGATCTTCAGCTGATGAACTCAGGTGAACTCAGCCCCAGCAGCGCAGCGATATACACTGACAGGAGTGATCACACTCCTGTCAGTGAATAGTGCTGTCTTCTACAGCAGTCACATCAGTAATTGTGGGACACTGGGATTACGTCATGATGGCGAACAGGTGAGGAATATGGTTGTTTTTTATTTTTGTTTTTTTGACAAGAGACGAGAAATTTGGGGATTAAGCGTTAGGTGAGTATACAGTGTTTTTTATTTTCAAATAAATTATTAAAACCGTGTGTAATTTTATTTCAATAAAAGACTTTATTCTGGCCATTTCTTTATTGAAAAAGCATCAAAAACATTACTACGGGGTTAGTAATGGGGGCGTCTTATAGACACCCTCCATTACTAACCTGGGCTTCATGTCAGCCGCCAATACAAGGCTGACATGAACCCCAACCTTATTATCCCACTCACCACCGCTACACGGCAGTGGGAAGGGTGAAGGCTAAGCGCCAGATTTGGCGCAACTTTTGGATGCGCCATTTTTGGTACTGCTGAGATTTGATATTATTAGACGTGGAGGGGGCTAGTATCCATGGCCCCTTCCTTGGCTATTAATATCAGCCCGCAGCTGTCTGTTTATCCTTTTCTGGTTAGATTTTATAGGGGGACCCTACATCAATTTTTTTCTGGGGATCCCCCTGAAATCTAGCCAGTAAAGGCTAAGCAAACAGCTGTGGGCTGTTATTAATAACCAGGGAACATTTTTGGCTAATTACCCCTTCCCCAGCTACTAATATTAGCTCCCAGCAGTTGGCTGTCCCTCTACTGGTTATGAAAATGACGCGGGAGCCCACACCATTTTTTTTAATTTTAGGCTATATGCCCACGATCCGGACGTAGCAGCGCCTTGGACGCAGCATATTTTTCCTGCGTCCAAAACGCTGCATTCTATTGAACGCAGGTAAATCCGCATGTGTCCACTGAACCATGTGGATTTACCACATTCAATACATTCTAGTGGTCAAATTTCTGTTGCGGAGACTAGCGACTCCGCAAGTAAATTCAACATGCTGCGGGCCTGAAAGACGCTCCTCATGTCAGTGTACGCGGGTGATCCGCAACCGCAGATGCACGCATAGTGGACATTGGATTTCTAGAAATCCCATCCACTATGCTGTAACATCTGGAGGCTGAGGGTTTGACGCATATTAATTAGTGATGAACGAGTATGTTCTGTTAACCTTTTCGCCGAGTATGCTCGGGCGAGCACCGAGTAGTTGCAGCTGCTCGGTGTTATGTTTAAATCACTCCCGTGTGCATGATTTGCAACTGTTTGACAGCTTTACTACATGTGAGGAATGGGTAAGAAATAGACATTCCTCACATGTAGTAAAGCTGTCAAACAGTCGCAAATCATGCACACGGGAGTGATTCAAACATAACACCGAGCAGCTGTAACTAATCGGTGTTTGGCCGGAGCATACTCGGCGAAAGGGTTAACAGAACATACTCGCTCATCACTAATACTAATACATGAAAAGGCAAATCGTCCCCTCAAAAAACAAGCCCTAAAATGGCTCATTCAAAACTGTTGCCACCCTTGAAATAGTTCAGAAAATGAAGTATTCCTCCCAGAAAATTATTGCAATTACAAATGTTTATTATACATATTGTTATTTCCTTTGAGTGTACACTGTCTTCCAAATTATTATGCAAATAATATTTTCTCAGATTTTCCCAAATTACCTATATGAATTGCAGTCATTGTAATTTTCCAGTCAAATAACTATTAGAATACAATTGAAAGGTTTTTGTACAAACTGCCTATGATAACAGATTTTTAAAAAAATAAAAAACTCAAACTGCACTCAAAATGCATGTTCCAAATTATTATGCACAGCAGAGTTTTCAACCTTTTCATTTTAATAAAGAACAAAAAAATGGTAATTTTTGAAATTATAAGCATTAGCAGGTTATTACAAACTGAAATCAAACAGTTTTCAACTGAAAACTTTATTCTAGGTGATGTTACATTTGCACATAGGACCCCTTGTTCGAAAGGAGCTTCTGAACTCTCTCGTCCATTGAATTTGTCAGGTTTTGGATGGTTTCTGCTTCAATTGTTTTGCATGAGGACAGAATACCCTCCCAGAGCTGTTGCTTAGATGTGAACTGCCTCCCGCCATCATAGACATTCCTTTTGATGATGCTCCAGAGGTTCTCAATGGGGCTGCGGTCAGGGGAGCATTGGTGCCACACCATAAGTTTGTCCCCTTTTATGCCGATAGCAGCCAGAGATGCAGATGTGTTATGTGCAGCATGAGACGGGGCAGGCTGTGTAAGGGCTATTTGACCAAGAAGAAGAGTGATGGGGTGCTACGCCAGATGACCTGGCCTCCACAGTCACCAGACCTGAACCCAATCGAGATGGTTTGGGGTGAGCTGGACCACAGAGTGAAGGCAAAAGGGCCAACAAGTGCTAAGCATCTCTGGGAACTCCTTCAAGATTGTTGGAAGACCATTCCCGGTGACTACCTCTTGAAGCTCATCAAGAGAATGCCAAGAGTGTGCAAAGCAGTCATCAAAGCAAAAGGTGCCTACTTTGAAGAACTTAGAATATAAGACATATTTTCAGTTGTTTCACACTTTTTTGTTAAGGATATAATTCCACATGTGTTAATTCATAGTTTTGATGCCTTCAATGTGAATGTACAATTTTCATAGTCATGAAAATACAGAAAAATCTTTAAATGAGAAGGTGTGTCCAAACTTTTGGTCTGTACTGTACCTAACTTTACCACAAAAAAGCAGGGAAAACTTATTGACTCGAGTATAAGGCTAGGGTGAGAAATGCAGCAGCTACTGGTAAATTTCCCCATCCTGGTACGCATTGCTCCCTCATCACTAATCCTGGTATCCATGGCACCCTCATCTCCAATCCTGGTATGTATGGCCACCTCATCCCAATCCTGGTATGCATGGTCCCCTCATCCGCAATCCTGGTATACATGGCCCCTTCATCCCCCAATCCTGGTATGTATGGCACTCCTCATCCCCATACTGGTATGTATGGCACGCTCATCTCCCAATCCTAGTATGCATGGCCACCTCATCCCCCAATACTGGTATACATGGCCCTCTCATCCCCCAATCCTGGTATGCATGGCCCCCTCATCCCTCAATCCTGATATGTATGGCCCCCTCATCCCTCAATCCTGATATGCATGGCCCCCTGATCCCCATCCTGGTATGCATGGCCTCCTCATCCCCCAATCCTGGTATGCATGGCCCCCTCATCCCCCAATCCTGCTATGCATGGCCTCCTCATCCCCCAATCCTGGTATGCATGGCCTCCTCATCCCCCAATCCTGGTATGTATGGCCTCTTCATCCCCCAATCCTAGTATGCATGGCCCCCTCATCCCCCAATCCTGATATGTATGGCCCCCTCATCCCTCAATCCTGATATGCATGGCCCCCTCATCCCCCAATCCTGGTATGCATGGCCCCCTCATCCACCAATCCTGATATGCATGGCCCCCTCATCCCCCAATCCTGGTATGCATGGCCCAATCACCCCCAATCCTGGTTTGTATGGCACCCCTCATCCCTCAATCCTGATATGTATGGCACCCCTCATCCCTCATTCCTGATATGTATGGCCCCCTGATCCCCATCCTGGTATGCATGGCCTCCTCATCCCCCAATCTCGGTATGCATGGCCTCCTCATCCCCCAATCCTGATATGTATGGCCCCCTCATCCTTCAATCCTGATATGTATGCCCCCCTCATCCTGGTATGCATGGTCTCTTCATCCCCCAATCCAGATATACATGGCCTCCTCATCCCCCAATTCTGGTATGCATGGCCCCCTCATCCCCAAACCTGGTATACATGGCCTCCTCATCCCCCATCACTGCACACATAAAAATAAACACTAGTAGCCAAAATTGAGGCAACACCCTCAAGATTTATAATATTTTAGCATTTTGCCAATACAAATACAAATTTCATGAATGTTTTTGATTTCACAGTAAAGTTTTTAAGTAAAAATAACAAAATCTCATATAGAAACACAATATTAGCAGGAAACTTGTTCATTTGTCAACAAATTGGACACTATTGTCACTCAGATGACTGTGGGAGAAAAGCCATTTATTTGTCCTATTTTCATATCTAACACTAAAATGTTAATAGTTAGTTGGATAGCCCCTGGCCTTGATAACTGCCTGGCATCTACGTGGCATGCTATCTACCAGTTAGTTTGTTTAAATCAGATGGTGTGATGATATGAAACCATGATTTGATGATGGCTGCAATGAGTTCCTGCTTGTTTGAAGCCCACTGTTTTGACACCGTTCTTTTGAGCCGAGCCCAGAGATTCTCAATAGGATTGAGATCTGGGTTGTTTCCTGGCCAATTCAATAGCTGGACATTTTTGTCCTTGAACCAAGAGAGACCTTTTTTAGCTGTATGGCATGGGGCTCCATCTTGCTGAAAAATAAACGGTGTCCCTTCACCAAATACATCACGTGCCGAAGGAATGAGTTTAGGCTGTAGGACTTCCTTGATGTTCTTTTCAGCATTAAATGTTCCTTCAATTACCTGCAGCCTACTAACTGCATCTCTTGACATGTAGCCACATACCATAACACTCAGAGGATGCTTCATGGTGGGTACTGTACACTGTGGCAAGCAATCCTCTCCAGGTCGTCGTCGAACATAGCGGACACCGTCGCTGCCAGAGATGGATATGCATGTCTCATCGCTCCATTTCTCCAATGGTCCATTTAGAATGTTCTTTGGCCACTGCAGACGTTTCTGACGCTGTGAGGCATTCAGAAATGGCTTTTTACGTGGTATTCTGGCTCTTAACCCCGCGTTCACCAATCGTCGTTGAACCGTCCGATCGGACGCTGTCACTCCAGTGTTGACAAGCTCCTTGTTGATGTCAACAGCAGTTGATTTCCTGTTATTTAGGGCGATTCTAACAATTCTTCTATCAGTCTGAGGAGTTTTAGCCTTCTTCCTTCCTCTACCTTGCTTATTCTTTATCGCAGGGTTCCCCAACTCCAGTCCTCAAGGCCCACCAACAGGTCATGTTTTCAGGATTTCCTTAGTATTGCACAGGTGATGGAATTATTGCCTGTGCAGGTGATGGAATTATTGCCTGTGCAATACTAAGGAAATCCTGAAAACATGACCTGTTGGTGGGCCTTGAGGACTGGAGTTGGGGAACCCTGCTTTATCGAACCAGACTCTTGAAACCGCTTACAAACTTTGAGAACGCTGGCCGGTGAGATCCCTTTTCCAATTCGTGCTGCAATTTCCTGGTAACTGTACCCTTCTTCTCTTAAAGTAACAGCTTTGCCTCTCTTCTTAGGTGACCACTCCTGTCTAATACTGCTGGCACAATATCGGTCTTAAATCACACCCAAGTCACTATAAACAAACATAGAATACATATCGCAGAAGAGAGTGTGTGTTCAAGTAAGTATGTCAGTGAAAACTTTAATTAAATATTGGTGATGGTGAATAGCTGCAGGTGTTGCCTCAATTTTGGCCACTAGTGTATACTCACCTTCCTTCCTCACCTCTCCTCCAGCGCTGCGTCCTGTTGTGCTACAGCAGCTCATGTCCACATCTGAGCAGCGCATGGCGTCACAGCCATGCGCTTTCAGACGCCGAAGTGAGCTGCTGCTGCCGGTATATTCACTCCTTTCCACGCCTGGACTATGTGCGTGGAGAGGAGTGAATATGCATTCTCTTTAGTAGCGGGCACTGTGAGCAGGAGCAGCGGCTCAGCGTATGAATGTATTTCCCTTTCGCAGAGGGCACACGTGGTAGCTGCAGCAGCGGCTACTGTGTGTGCCCCGCTCCTCCACCGCAGCAACCCGCTCCTCCACCGCCACAACACCCCCCCCTATCCACCAACGGAATCTCTATATACTCAGGTATAGACCCGAGTATAGCCAAGGGGTGCTTTTTCAGCACGAAAAATGTGCAGAAAAACTTGGCTTATACTCGAGTATATACGGTACTTTCACACAAAACCCCAAAAGTGGGCCGGACAAAATTGTTGCCACCCTAAACTTAATATTTGGTTGCATACCCTTTGGAATAATAACGGCAATTGCTTCCTATAACTATCAACACGTTTCTTACACCTCTCAACTGGAATTTTGGACTACTCTTCTTTTGTAAACTGCTCCATGTCTCTCATATCTGAAGGAGGCCTTCTCCCAACAGCAATTTTAAGATCTCTCCACAGGTGTTCAATAGGATTTAGATCCGGACTCATTGCTGGCCACTTCAGAACTCTCCAGCGCTTTGTTTGCATCCATTTCTAGCTGCTTCTTGGAATATGTTTGGGCTCATTGTCCTGCTGGAAGACCTATGACCTAGGATGCAAACCCAGCTTTCTGACACTGGGCACTACATTGTGACCCAAAATCCTTTGTAAGTCTTCAGATTGCATGAGGCCTTGCACACAGTCAAGGCACCTAGTGCCAGAGGCAGCAAAACAACCCCAAAACATCTTTGAACCTCCACCATATTTGAATGTAGGTACTGTGTTATTTTCTTTGCAGGCCTCATTCTATTTTCAGTAAACAGTAGAATGATGTGCTTTACCAAAAAGCTTTATCTTGGTCTCATCTGTCCACAAGATGCTTTCCCAGAAGGATTTTGGTTTACTTACATACATTTTGGCAAATGGCAATCTAGCTTTTTTATGTCTCTGTGTCAGCAGAGGGGTCTTCCTGGGTCTCCTGCCATAGCATTTAATTTCAGTCAAATGTTGATAGATAATTGGCGCTGACACTGATGTACTCTGATCCTGCAGGATAGCTTGAATTTCTTTGGTACTTTATTGTGGCTGCTTATCCACCATTTTGACTATCCTGCATTGCAACCTCTCTTCAATTTTTCTCTGCCGTCCATGTTCAGGGAGATTAGCTACAGTATCATGGGTTGTAAACTTAATTATGTTGCACACCATGGACAAAGGAACATCAGGATCTCTGGACATGGACTTGTAATTTTGAGATTGTTGATATTGTTCAACAATTTTGGTTCTCAAGTCCTCGGACAGTTCTCTTCTCCTCTTTCTGCTATCCATGCTTAGTGTGGCACACACAGACACACAATGCAAAGATTGAGTCAACTTCTCCCCTTTTTATCTGGTTGTGATTTTCATATTGCCCACACCTGTTGCTTGCCAAAAGGGAGTTTGAACGAGCATCACATGCTTGAAAAAAAGTTGTTCACTCAGAATTTTGCAAAGGTGCCAAAAAAATATTTCGATTTGAGAGTCCTCAGTGGTTGATACCTTTTAATGGCTAACTGAAAAGATGGTAACAAATTGCAAGCTTTCGAGACTACGCAGGTCTCTTCATCAGGCTAATATACCACAAAATCTGAAGAGTCACATATTTATACACAATAAGACACACAAAAAATGCAATAGGTAATAGGTAAGACAGGTGATGGAAAGCAGAGTTATTATAGAAGAGATAAACAGTTCTGGCTATAAATATTTTAGCAGTTAATAGATAAGGAGTGTGAAGGTTTTATTGTCCTGTGACTAGGTCCAGTGTTATGATGGCCTCACAAGTCTGAGGGGCACATTCCTTAGTTGATGTAGAATGACATAAATCCATGCGACACATTCATCCCTGCTCTGAAAGTGTTAAAGGTCACCATCAGTTTATATTCTGAGATTCTTCTTTCTCTTTGAGATTTGAAGTTACCTTTTAATACCAGTAATTTCATGTCTTTTAGGCTGTGATCAGGGGAACAAAAATGCTTGGCTACAGGTAGATCTATTCTTTTTTCTTTTATTGTGTGGAGATGATGGTTCATCCTTGTTCTAATTTTTTGCCCTGTCTCCCCTACATAAAGACCCCCAGCTGGACATTTGGTACATATAATTAAGTACACTACATTAGATGTGATACAGCTGAAAGTACCTGGGATCTTATAGTCCTGATGTGAATGTACAAAGGTGCCAACAATTTTGTCCGACCCATTTTTGGGGTTTTGTGTGAAATTCTGTACAATTTGCCTTTTTTTCCTCTTTTTTTTTTGAGTCGTTCCAATACACACAAAATAAGTAAACACGCATATAACCAGACATGTGTAATTGCAATAATTTTCTGGGAGAAATACTTAATTTTCTGGAACAATTTCAAGGATGCCAACACTTTCGGCCATGACTGTAAATCAGGTATCCCTATATTCATACCGACCCGAAGGAAAAATCAGCCTTATCACTTTTACTGCATGGTGAACCATGCAAAAAAAATAAAAATAAAAATAATAACTTAATTCTGGCTCTTGTTCATTCTGCATCTGAAAAATCGAAGTAAAAAAATGATCAAAAAGTGTTATATATCCCAAAATGATACCAAAAAAATCTTCAACTCCTTGTGCAAGGAATAACCCCTAATACAGCTCTGTTCGCCAAATAATATAAAAAAGTTACAACTCTCAGAATATGGTGATGACAAAACTTTTTTTCATAAAGCCGTCTTACTAGTCATACCGCACAGTAAACCGCACAAAAAAAAACCAAAAGAACTATTCTTGTACTCAGTGGCGTATCGCCAATATCAGCAAGCCATACTGCTGCGAAGGGGCCCGTGAGCTGGGGGGACCCTGTGCCAATGCCGCATAAGTGTTCTTCACTTCCGATCAAGCGAAGTGCGTCCCTCTGAAGCCGGCATGCTTACACCCAGCTTCAGCGGATCAATGCAGTAAGAGAATGAAGCCGCACGCATGCACAAGATATCACGCTGGCAATGATGCTGGTGCTTGTAAGTCATGCCCACAGGGACATGATAACATGCTAAGTGGGCCAACTAGTCTGGGGACACAATCGCCCCATCGATTAGTCAAAAGTCTCATTTACATATCATAAACGGACTTTAGAAATCTGTTTATGTGTGTAATGTAGTAAAAGGGACTGTTAGGCAGGGTATTTAGCTATGTAGACACAACTGCTGGTGGTTGTGCAGGCACGTGGGACCTGACAGACTCCTTTAAAGCACCCTCCCTTATAGGGAGGTTCCTGAGCAACATCAGTACATTGTATGTGTGTACTTGCTTCCCTGTTGTTAGGTCCCCTGTATCCGTTCTTCCCGAACCTGATTCTGTTTGTCCTGTCTGAACCTGATCCTAATACCTGAACCCGCCTGGCCCATGCCTGGCTCAGGCCAGGGAACCCGCTGATTCCAATACCCCTTCGCTCTTGGAGTTATTTCCGGAGATGACCCGCCAAAGAGGTCAGCAGCATAAAATTCTGTCCTATTTGCGGACAGTGAACACTCGCTTGAACACCCTGACGTAGGCTGCTGCATCCGCTCCCGTTCAAGCTGCAGCAACCTTGGCAGTGACTATTCAGCCCGAAACTCTTGCATCAGGACCTGGTCCACATCTGTCTGCACCACCATGTTTTGACGAGGATCCCAATGCAATGGCATGGGTTCATCAACCAATGCTCGCTGCACTTTTAAAGTGGTATTTCTAATGTCCCATCTTGGGGGAGAGGCCAGGCGTGGCTCAATCCCTTGTATGACAGAGGGGACCGTGTAACCTCTAATATGCAGGTCTTCCTGAGGGCGTTACGCAAGGTTTTTTGATGATCCAGGTCATGTCACCTCTGCTGCAACCTCTCGCCTCAGACTGCTCCAGGCAAGTCTGACTGTAGGCCAATATGCCGTCCGATTCCGCTCCCTGGCTTCTGAACTTGGCTGGAACAATGAGGTGCTGGTATCTGCTTTCTGGGAGGAATTGTCCCGTAGGGTCAAAGACAAACAGGCAGATCAAACTTTACCGCTACTCTGGATGACCTTATTTCCCTGGCTATCCATTTGGACCTCTTGTTCCAAGAGCGCTCTAGAGAGACTGAGAGAAAACCTCTTCCCCAGCCTTCCGCGGCTGAAGTTTCCCCTGAACCTATGCAGGTTGACAGCGCAAAGCTGGCTGAACAACAGCAGATCCATCAAGCCAAGGGATTGCGCTTTTATTGTGGTAGCACAGGGCACCTTATTTGCTCTTGACCAGAGAGGTCGGAAAACTCCCAAGCCTAGGGTCGGTAGGAGAAGCTACCTTGGGCGCGAGTAATTCCTCTCCACCATTGACCTTGAACATGTCCGTAATATGTAGAGGTTCCCGGTTCATTGAGATGGCTTCCCTGGATTTCGATGCAGCAGGGAACTTTATGCAGCAAGCAGTGGTAGATCGGTACCAAATCCCCATTCGACGTCTCCAGAGTCCTTAGATGGTGTCATCTGTTTATGGAAGGGCCCTATTTGAAGCCGTTCATGTTATCACTGAGCAGGTGGAGCTCCAGATAGGAATGCTGGACACAGAGAAAATCGCCTTCTATGTGCTTTCTGGTCTGTGACATCCACTGCACCTGGGTCTTTCGTGGCTACGTATTCATGAACCCGTTCTTGACTGGAGATAAAGAGAATGGTACATTGGGGACATTCTTGTCACGAAAGGTGTCTTGTACTTGTGTAGCACCCTGAGGATTCGGCTGCTACAGGGGTATTGCACCTCAACCCAGAGGTGTGATATTCCACTCCCGGGTGAGGATGGAGTGTGGAACTGAGCTCAGTTAGCTGCATGCACTACACACATCCCATTTCCGGGGAACAGACCGATGGTACTCCCACTAGAGAAATGTGCAGGTACGACAGTGTCTGTTCCTGGCTGGAGTGGGAGGGGGGTGGAACATCCCAGTAGTGTAGGGGCAGATAGGGGGAGCAGCCTGGGTAAAGTTAGGAGCTCATTGGGTGCTGGTCACCTGAGCTCACACATAGAGGGAGTATATAAGGTGGGCACCATCTTAGATCAGGGTCAGTCTTTTGCAGAGTGAGGTCAGTCTGTCAGAGCAGAGGAGAAGAGCAGCTCCAAGGCCAAGAGAGAGAGAGAGAGGAGAAAGAAAGACCCAGAGGGGGAGAAAGAAGGAACTCCAAGAGCCCAAATTAGACCAGAGGGTGAAGAGTTGGCAACAGGGTACCGAATCCCAAGCTGGCAGAGGCTACAGCACACCTTAGCCAGGAACCGGAGGTCATGGGCAGGATCGATCTGCCACGATCACCCACTAAATCCACTCGGAAGGCAGACCAGGAATAGGGTCAGGGAACCCAGAGACAAGGGTTTACCACCAAGAGGCCCGAGGGAGCCGGACATAGGTGGATCCCTGGTGGGGAAGGCCAGAGAAGAGGACAGGACAGAAAGGGAGCTCAGGACCACGCTCCAGAATCACCTGGGGGTTGGCTGAGTCCAGGACCTGGTGGACGCAGCACGGCTCGGGTGGTCACTTAAGGCCGGAGTGACCAGAACAACTGCAGTAAGTAAACAAACCCTGAACTGCACAGCCCGACTCTGAGTCTCATTTCCATCCTCGCTGCACCACCACAACCCCCATCCTCTGCAACTTACCCCCTGAGGCTATACCCCTCCCGTTGGGGGTTATACTACCTGAGCTGCACATACATCACCAGCCTCAGCGGACCCTGCTGCAGCGGCGGCCGTATTGACCGCAATTCAACGGGTGGCGTAGTCGACACAAAAGAACATCTAGTAACATCATAAGGACTGCCACACACTGAGCTTGACACCCTGGGCACGGACCGGGTCACAGCCACTCGGAGACTACAACCCCCATCTGATCCGGCTCCGGGTATCCCCAACAACACTGGCCCAGGGGGCGCGTCAACTTTGGCGTAGTCGGCAGGATAACGTGCCCGCAACAACCGGGTACTGCGTGCCTGAAGAAAAGTTCATCGTTACCTTAAAAAGAAGTCTCCCGCCGGTTCCGGAGGGTCCCCGCCATCGGGCCCCATCACAGGTCGTTTCCCGCCGGTTGTCCGCCATTTGCAGCTTTTTCCCGCCATCCATGGAGTTTCCCGCCACTGGGAGACGATTCCCGCCATTTCTGAAGATTTCCCGCCTTGGGGGAGCGGACGCCATTATGGGCGTGCCAGAGGGTGGCAAGAGGCCACCTCCCATCGTGGGCCAGGTCGAAGAATGGCGCCAAAAGCGGAAACCGCGCCCACCAACAGAGACTGTGATGCTGGAAGTGTCCATCAGCGTGAGAGAACTGCCCCTGGAACTGAAGTTGCCCCGGGACCACCCTCGATGTGGGCGGAGACAGAAGAAGAGAGCAAAGATGGGTGTCGCCTGGAGCAGTCTGGAGAGAGCGCACCCGGAGACAAGACGTCTGGAAGAGAGTCCAGAGAGAGCGTACCCGGAGATGGAGGGAGAGGCAGGGAGCACCGACCCAGTGGTCAGGAGCCTGTTGCAAGCAACAACCCCACTAGGCTTAGTGGAGATCCTGGCACAGCTCCCCCGAGACCGGGAGTGTGCACAGACCGCGCTGGAGGGCCTCGCACGGAGGATGGCCCGGGTGCAGCGAGAGACGTTGGCGGAGTGGAGCCGAGAGATGGCCCAGCAGACCGAAACCCGTCAGCGGAGCACGCCACCCGAGACGAGGAGACAGACCGCCTCTGAGGATGGCGCAGGAGGAATGAAGGCAGGAGACGGCGCCGAGAAGGGAGCTGAACGGACGGAGGCAGGTAAAGGGGACGTCTCTACCCCGAGCCGGGAAACCGCGTGCCTGCCCCAGCTCCCCGTCGCAGAGCCCGAAATTCCCCCTGCCGTGCCCGTCGCTGCATCGTCACCGCCGCCGACTAGGCCTCAACCGGAAACCGCGGCCGCGACCCCTGTGACGTCACACGCCTCAACCCTGAGCGCGACCAAACAGGAAATACCACCGGCCTGGTCGCAAGGCCTAGTACCCCCGGGCGCCGCAATACCAACAGCGCCCCCTACCTCCGCGGAGCCACCGGCCTGGTCGCAGGGCCGAATAACCCAGGGCGCCGCCGTTCTTACGGTGCCCTTTGCCTTTAAGGTGCCCCAGGCCTGGTCGCAAGGCCTGGTCAACCCGGGCGCCGCTACCATCAACGCGCCCTCAACATCTCGAGTGCCGCACCTGGGTGAAGATCTATTCGCCCAGCATACGTGCCCGGATGGGCAGCCCTTCATATGGCCCCAGGAGTACATTCAGCTGGAACTCCAGAGAGCAAGGCCCATGTGCGAGCCCCTGATTCCGGCTCCGAAGCCCGTAAAGAGGACCTCGCCCCCGCTGGAGGAGGCACAGTTTGAGTGGGACCCCACCGGAGAAGACCTCATGGGGTTCACTCAGGAGACTCGGGCGGCCGCAGCGGAGCGTGCAGAGTGCTGCCGCCAGCAGCTCGAGGTCTTCGAGAAGGAGCGGAGAGAGAGGCGGGTCCGGGAACAGCAAGCGCAGATAAGGAGCACGGAGCAGAAGAGCCGGACCAGGAGGAAACCCCGTGCAGCTCATGGTCCCCGTGCCACCGGGACTGTGATAAAATTCAATATGCAGCACGGATGGGGCTTTATCAGAGACCATCAGACCCCCGGCGACGTCTTTGTAACTCGCAGAGACGTAGAAAGCCATCTGCCGGAGGGACACAGAGGTCGTGACCTGTACGTAGGGGACGAGGTCACCTTCACCCTGCACAAGTGTGCCAAAGGACCCTACGCCCTCCATGTGCATCGCCTGACGGAGGAGGAGCTGCGGTGTGAGGAGGAGCAAGAGGACCCGGACGGGTCTGAAGAATCTAAAGAAGGAGCAGGAGGACGCTGTCGTTGAAGTACGGTAGAGAGAGACTGTATAAAGTTACCCGTCAGGGTATAAGAACTGTTCTAGTTAAAATATAGTCCCCGTTGGGACCAGCCAAGAGTGAACTGTTAACCCCGTGTGTCCCTATTCCCACTGACCGAGGACTGAGAGCGGTCAATCCTCCCTAATACCTGGCCGAGGACTGAGAGCGGCCATATCCCCTTGTATATAGTTGCGCTTCCTAAAGCGCCCCCTACCGGTTTTATAGGAAACTGTTTTCTTCCAAAAGAGACTGTCGCACTTTACCCGGTCACAAGTTGCACCGTGACCGGAGGAACCAGAAACAAAAATGTTATTTATATGAAAAGTTTATTGCTGATAATATATGTGATGTTTTATATGTTTATATGTTGATGTTTTATGAAAAAAAATTGTATGTTTTGGATGTTTTTATATCTTACAGCCCGAGGACGTGCTGTGATTTACCAGGGGGGAATGTAGCACCCTGAGGATTCGGCTGCTACAGGGGTATTGCACCTCAACCCAGAGGTGTGATATTCCACTCCCGGGTGAGGATGGAGTGTGGAACTGAGCTCAGTTAGCTGCATGCACTACACACATCCCATTTCCGGGGAACAGACCGATGGTACTCCCACTAGAGAAATGTGCAGGTACGACAGTGTCTGTTCCTGGCTGGAGTGGGAGGGGGGTGGAACATCCCAGTAGTGTAGGGGCAGATAGGGGGAGCAGCCTGGGTAAAGTTAGGAGCTCATTGGGTGCTGGTCACCTGAGCTCACACATAGAGGGAGTATATAAGGTGGGCACCATCTTAGATCAGGGTCAGTCTTTTGCAGAGTGAGGTCAGTCTGTCAGAGCAGAGGAGAAGAGCAGCTCCAAGGCCAAGAGAGAGAGAGAGGAGAAAGAAAGACCCAGAGGGGGAGAAAGAAGGAACTCCAAGAGCCCAAATTAGACCAGAGGGTGAAGAGTTGGCAACAGGGTACCGGATCCCAAGCTGGCAGAGGCTACAGCACACCTTAGCCAGGAACCGGAGGTCGTGGGCAGGATCGATCTGCCACGATCACCCACTAAATCCACTCGGAAGGCAGACCAGGAATAGGGTCAGGGAACCCAGAGACAAGGGTTTACCACCAAGAGGCCCGAGGGAGCCGGACATAGGTGGATCCCTGGTGGGGAAGGCCAGAGAAGAGGACAGGACAGAAAGGGAGCTCAGGACCACGCTCCAGAATCACCTGGGGGTTGGCTGAGTCCAGGACCTGGTGGACGCAGCACGGCTCGGGTGGTCACTTAAGGCCGGAGTGACCAGAACAACTGCAGTAAGTAAACAAACCCTGAACTGCACAGCCCGACTCTGAGTCTCATTTCCATCCTCGCTGCACCACCACAACCCCCATCCTCTGCAACTGACTCCCTGAGGCTATACCCCTCCCGTTGGGGGTTATACTACCTGAGCTGCACATACATCACCAGCCTCAGCGGACCCTGCTGCAGCGGCGGCCGTATTGACCGCAATTCAACGGGTGGTGTAGTCGACACAAAAGAACATCTAGTAACATCATAAGGACTGCCACACACTGAGCTTGACACCCTGGGCACGGACCGGGTCACAGCCACTCGGAGACTACAACCCCCATCTGATCCGGCTCCGGGTATCCCCAACAACACTGGCCCAGGGGGCGCGTCACTTGTACATCCTCGAGGCTGTATCTACCCTCTGTCACAAGAGGAGACCCTAGCCAAGTCTGAGAATGTAAAGGAGAATTTGGCTAGAGGATTCATATAGAAGTCTTCTTCACCGGCAGGAGCTGGCTTCTTCTTTGTCAAGAAAAAGGATAAAATTCTCCGGCCATGCATAGATTATAGGCGCCTCAACCAGGTCATGATAAAGGACAAATATCAGTTACCTTTAATTCTGGAATTGTTTGATCGCCTCAGAGGTATCAGGAATTTTACCAAGCTGGATCTGAGAGGAGCATACATCTAATCTGCATAAGCCGTGGGGATGAATGGAAGACTGCTTTCAACCCCCTAGATAGCCATTATGAGCACCGAGTTATGCCATTTGGGCTCAGCAATGCCCCAGCTGTCTTCCAAGAATTTGAGAATTATATCTTCCGAGACCTCCTCTATTCTTGAGTAGTGGTTTACCTGGATGATATCCTAGTCTTCTCTCCAGATCTGCCATCTCATAGAAGGAACGTTCGCCAAGTCTTGTTGAGACTTAGGGAGAATCGCCTATACGCTAAGTTTGAAAAATGCATCTTTGAACAATCTTCTCTGCCTTTCCAAGGATATATCATCTCGGACATGGTATTGAGGATGGATCTGGAGAAGGGATCTGCCATTCTCAAGTGGCCGTGTCCTGCTGGCGTTAGAGAATCCTAGGAATTGCTGGATTGCCTTATCTATTACCTACAATATATTTCCCATTTCTCGTCTCGGACCTCCCTCATTTCTGCAATGATTTGTAAGGGCGCTGATCCAAAGGTATGGATTCCGGAAGCTGAGAACGCATTTCTCTCCCTTAAAAAGGCATTCTCCTCTGCTCCAGTACTATATAGTCCAGAACTTAACAAACAATTCTTTCTGGAAGTAGTTGCTTCATCTTCTGGGGCAGGGATAGTTCTCAAGCAAAAATCTGCCTTCAGTCAATGGTCACCTGCGTTTTTTTCTCCAAAGCCTTCTCTGTTCCTGAATGCAATTTGACTGGTGACTGAGAGTTATTGGCGATCAGGATGGCTCTAGAAGAGTGGCGTTACCTTCTTGAAGGACTAGTCCATCTGGTCGTTATATACACTGACCATAAGAACCCGGCTTACCTGAAGTCCGCACAAAGACTGAATCCGCGCAAGGCTAGGTGGTCACTATTTTTTGCCCGTTTTGACTTTGTCCTGCATTTTTGGCCGGCTGAGAAGAACATCAAGGCAGATGCACTGTCTTGGTCCTTCCTACCCACTGACCAAGAGGATAAACCCTAGCTTATCATTGAGCATTCCAAGATGGTTACTGTGGCTCCGGTAAACTTGTCCCAGATTCCTCCAGGGAAAACAGTGTTGGAATCAGATAGGAGGCAAGGTCTGCTGTGGGGGCACTCTTCCAAGGTGGTGGGACATGCCAGGCAGAGAAAGACTTTGCAGCTCATCTAACATCATTATTGGTGGCCTACCATGCGAAAGGATATAATGCAGCTTGTTTCTGCCTGCCCTTACTATGCACGTAATAAAACTCCCAGGCAATGCCTGTCCGGTCGACTTCTACTACTTCCTGTGCCTGCAGCTTCCTGGCAGCACATTGCCATGGACTTTATCACAGATCTTCCAGCATCCTCCAGTTGCTCCGTCATCTGGGTAGTGGTGGACCGCTTCTTGAAGACTGCTCACTTTACTCTATTGCCAGTTCTTCCATCTGCTCCTGAGCTCACAGAGAAGTTCTTTGGTCAATAGCCAGGAATCCCTCTTCCGGTGTCGGCCGCTGATGCTCTCACAAAGGATTTCTCCAAGATCTGGGAGGACACCAAAGACACTCTAGTGACATCATCCGAACGTATGAAGAGGCATGCTGGCAAAAGTCGCTTGGATGCTCCTTGTTATTGTCCAGTGGATAAGGTATGACCATCCTCAAAATACATTTGTTTCAAGATCCCATCCTACAAGTTAGATCCTCACTTTATCGGTCTCTTCAAAGTCATCAGGCAAATTAATGCTGTGTCCTATAAATTGAAGCTGCCTGCCTCATTATGTGTACCTAATTCCTTCCACGTATCTCTCCTCAAATCTGTCATCTCGAGTCCCTTCTCCAAGGAGCCTGGTGCCACGCCGGCTCCAATCTGCTCCGTGGATGTCTTTGAGGTGAGAAATATCTTGGCCATGAAGAAGATGAGAGGGAAAACCTTTTTTCTAGTGGATTGGAAAGGATTTGGTCCCGAAGAGAGACTGTGGGAACCCATGAAGCATACTCATGCTCCACTTCTGCAGAACTTCCTTGAGGGCTTGAATTGATTGAATTGAAGCAGAGGGGGCATAAGAAGGAGGGTACTGTAATATCAGCGCCGGCATCCCTGCCCGATCCCCCTTCCTCCTCTGGCAGGGATGCCGCTGTGCTCACCGCCACGGCCGCTCTGTTCCGGTCCTCGCTGCAGCTTCTTCCTTCCAGGACCTGTGCATGGCACGCAGGTGTCCCGGGAGTGCGCTTAGGGCACCAGTGCGCCTCACTTCTTAAAGGGGTAGCGCACACGCTTTCAAAAATGTCACCAACCAACAGCTGGGAGTTATTAACTACTTAAGGCACCCTCCCCTATAGGGAGGTGCCTGGGCAATATTACTACCTTGTATGTGTGTACTTGCTTCCCAGATATTAGGTCCCCTGTATCTTTTCTGCCAGAACCGGATTCTGTTTGTCCTGTCTGAACCTGATTCTGATACCCGAACCCATCTGGCCCGTGGGCTTACCTTTCCCTCACCTGTCCTGTCTGAACCAGTACCTGTGTTCCTGTGCCAGAGCCCATCCGGTGTCTCTGTCTATACCAGCCGTGCAGTACTCCTGAACCTGTTCCAGTGGCCGTCCTGTCTAACCAGCCGTATTGCATCAAATCATCCTGTGAACCAACTTCTGTCTTACGATCTACTACGAGTTCAAACCTCCATCCCTGTCCCTTTTGGGGTCAGATGCTGCGGTTCCGGGGTCTGTCCTGGAGTGGTACCTCGGTTAGTTACACCCCTCAAGGCTCTCCCCTGTCCACGGCACAGTGTTTCCACATCCACCAGTGTGACAACTGTAATCTATTCGTAAAAATCGGATGCCACTCTGATAGTCCATATGGCATGCAATTTATTTTCTCACACTGTATTGATTTCAGAGTGAAATTGCAGCATGCTGAGATTTTTTTGCTCATGTCAAATACAGCTGAGAAAAATAGGCAGATCTGCACTCCTTGAATAACATTGGTCCTAGTGAAATCCACTTTTTTTAATGTGTGAGCGAGCCCTTATTAGCATTATTTTTACCAGTTTTATGTTGGTTCTTATTGCCTCAACCATAATTCTAAGCATATATGGTTAAGAAATAGAGTGTGATTGTGTTATTCATACAAATTAAACCTCTTTTACTGCAGCTTTTTTTCCATGAGAGGTACACTTTCATTTGTGTGGGTTACTGTTCAGTACAAAATCACTATAGATCTGTTGATGACTCTTCCCTCATTTGAGGTCACAGTGTGTTACGTAAGCTTATTCATCAGGATTTACTTGGCAAGTACACCCACCTCAATTCTTTATTTTAGTTAAGTAATGCATGTGATTCCATTCTACGCTCAAAATTTGGACTTTGCAGCTTGTGGCTACGGCACCAATTTTTCTTAGTATCAGATTCCCTCATTTGCATATGTTGTAAGATATATTTATTATCTTATTTGTTCTTTATTCTGTGAATGCATATAATAAAAATGAGAGAATATGTATTATTGAAAAAGATGTTGGAAGCAGTATTTTCTTCATTGGGTTATCTAATAGATAGGTGATAATAACTTATTATTTGGAGAGGTTTGTCCTCTTGGACCTGCACCCAATAACTGAATCGGGAATTTGTGTCACCAATAGGTCACTTTTATCCTTGTTAGAATGAAGCAGCAGTGCATATACTAGGTGTTAGGGCTCACCTGGTAAGGTTAACACACTAAGCTTCAGGTAAAGACGAAAACACAGACTGCGGGTGATGGCACAGTGCACTGGACTTGCCGGATGGCACATTTAGCAGCGAGGGCCAAGTCAGCAGGCAGGCAAGCAGAACAAAACACACCAGTAGACAGAAAGCCAGGGAAGTAGATAAGCAGAGGAACAGTAAATGTATATGCAGTCCAGTAATAGAAGTAGTGTTTGTTATGTGAACTAGTCGGTATGTAAGTTCATAATGCTTTTAGAAGATGAAGGGTTAATATGCAAACAATAAATAGCCACTATCACCAAAGATGAAGAGACAAACTTTCTTTTGGAGCCGATACACTATGTGCAGTAGTGCTAAAAATTTAAACAGCCTCTATAGATGACTTTGCAATGATTACAAAAGATGATGGGTTAATCAGGTCTAAACAAGGAAATAATTGCAGGCTGTAGAAAGCACAGGAGTTTAAAGAGATAATGGCAGCTGAAGGAACAGGATAGTAGTTAATACTCAGGCATATAGATGTGTCACAAATCAGCCTGAAACGGTCTTGGGTAATGAGGTCACTGAAGTATACCAAGCAACTTGTAAATCCCGCAGTGGAGCACATCAAAGGGCTGTGGGTATAGGGGAAGAGAGCAGAGCCTGTCCCTGGAGCTGAGACAGATGTATAACAATAGGCCCGTACATCACTCCATTCATCCTCTATGGGGCTGCCAGAAAAACTTGGTGTGCAGTGCTTGGCAACTCAATAGGTAATGAACGGAGTGGTGGGTTGAGCATGCACAATGCCGCTCCATTCTAACAGGGATAAAAATGCCCCGATCTTCTGATCAGTGCGGGTCCCTGTGGTCAGCCCCCCACCTATCAATAAGTTATCCATCCTGTAAATAGGTGATAACTTATTTTCACCAGAAAACCCGATTAAAGTGCATCTTGCATTTACAATACTACTAATCATTTAAGATATTGTGCACAGTCTGCAATTTTCTGTCTATTGTGAGCATAAAGGGTTTTTGCCCCAACAAAAGTTAATTTTAATCAATAGATCTTGGAATAGTAATAACTTCCACAATTGGATGTGATTAAATTAAATGTTCCTGTGCTGAGATAATCTTGTAAATGTGCCCCTGCTGTGTACTGTTATGAGATCCCTCATAACAGTGTGTCATCCACAGATCCCCCATAACCGTGCGTCCTCCACAGATGCCCCATAACAGTTTGTCATCCACAGATCCCCCCATAACGGTGCGTCCTCAACAGATCCCCCATAATAGTGCGTCCTCCACAGATCCCCCATAACAGTGCGTCCTCCGCAGATCCTCCATAAGTATGTCATCCACAGATCCCCCATAACAGTGCGTCACCCACAGATCCTCCATAAGTGTGACATCTACAGATCCCCCATAACAGTGTGTCATCCACAGATATTTTTTTTTTCTTATTTTTCTCCTCTAAAACCTAGGTGCGTGTTATAAAGCGAAAAATACGGTAACCTGATGAGTTCTTTAGGTATATATCTAATTTTAGCAGTTTTAAAAAAAAAATGATACCACATTTAGTAAAATGTATTTTTGGGAAATGTATGTATAATGCCAAGTTTTATTTTTTTGGGTACATATGACGCGCCCCCAGGGCCATGTTCTGTAGTGTTGCGCACGCGGGGAATACCCGGAGCCGGATCTGTTGGGGATAGTAGTCCTGGTGGCGGTGACCCGGTCCGTGCCCAGGGTGTCAAACTAAGTGGCGGAATTAGTAGGAGATGTTATAGTGTTCGACTATGCCACCCGTTGAATGCGGCTATGAAGCCGCCGCTGCAGGGCAGTCCGCTGAGGCCGGTGGTACGGATGTGCAGCGTGGATGAGTGGGACTTCGGGCTCTGCGACGGGGAGCTGGGGCAGGTTTTCGGCTACTGGGCTCGGGGTGGTGACGTCCCCATTACCTGCTTCCATCCCTGCGGCTCCCTCCGCGGCGTCGTCTCCGGCCTTCGTCCCTCCTGCACCATCCTCAGGGGCAGACATGCTCCACGTTGCGGGTGTCGTCCTCTGCTAGCGGGTTCCAGCCTGCTGGGCCATCTCCCTCCCCCATTCGGCCAGTGCTTCCTGCTGTACTCGGGCCATCTTCCGGGCCAAGGCCTCCAGCGCAGTCTGTGCACGCTCCCGATCTCTGGGGAGCTGTGCCAGGATCTCCACCAGGCCTTCTGGGGTGGCGGTACTGCTTGTCTCTTCCTCCATCCCCGGGTGCGATCTGTCCAGACTTCTCCAGGCTGCACCCATCTTCTCCGTTTTGTTCTCTATCCGCCCCCCTTGGGAGTGGTCCCGGGGCAACTTAGTGACAGTCAGTTTCAGGGGCAGATCCCCCACTTTGATGGACATTTCCATGGTGGTAGTCTCGGCTGGTGGGGGCGGTCTCCGCTTTTGGCGCCCTTCTGGGACCGCGCCCACGATGGGAGGTGGTCTCTTGCCACCCTCTGGCACGCCCATAATGGCGTCCGCTCTGCCAGGGCGGGAAATCGTCTCAGATGGCGGGAATCGTCTCCCGATGGCGGGAAACTTCGCAGATGGCGGGCAAAGACTGCAGATGGCGGGCAAACGGCGGGAAACGACCCCAGATGGCGTCCGATGGCGGGAACCCTCTGGAATTGGCGGGAGACTCCTTTTTGCGGTAAATGTGAACTTTTCTTCAGGCACGCAGTACCCGGTGGTTGCGGGCACGTAATCCTGCCGACTACGCCAAAGTTGACGCGCCCCCAGGGCCATGTTCTGTAGTGTTGCGCACGCGGGGAATACCCGGAGCCGGATCTGTTGGGGATAGTAGTCCTCGTGGCGGTGACCCGGTCCGTGCCCAGGGTGTCAAACTAAGTGGCGGAATTAGTAGGAGATGTTATAGTGTTCGACTACGCCACCCGTTGAATGCGGCTATGAAGCCGCCGCTGCAGGGCAGTCCGCTGAGGCCGGTGGTACGGATGTGCAGCGTGGATGGTATAACCCCCAACGGGAGGGGTATAGCCTCAGGGCAGCTGATGAAGCAGGAAAAGATGATAGTGGTAGTGGTGGTGTGACAAGGAAGCTCAGAGACGTGCAATTGCAGTTTTCACAGCTTTACTCACAGTTCTTTATCAGGTCCCTTGTGTACAGCTAGGACCACCCGAGCCGTGCTGCGTCCACCAGGTGCGGGACTCGGCCAACTCCCAGGCAGTTCCAGAGCGTGGTCCTGAGCTCCCTTCTCTTCCTTTCTACTGGCCGTCCCCACCAGGGATCCACCTTTGTCCAGCTCCCTCGGGCCTTCTGGTGGTGAAACCTTTCCCGGTTTCCCTGACCCTATATGGTATGCCTTCCTGGTAGATATGGCGAGGGGTCGCGCCAAAACTTGTCCACGACCTCCGGTTCCTGGCTAAGGATAATTGGCCTTCACCAGTTTGGGATCCGGCACCCTGTTCTGCCAACCCTTCACCCGTTATTTCGTGGGATCTCAGGGTTCCCTCTCTCTTGCGTCTCTGGGCCTTTCCTGGTGTTTCTGTTCCTTCTTCCTCTGACTTCGCTCTCTCTCCCTCTCTCAGCTTCAGGCCTCCACTCCAGGCCTGGCTCTGGAGCTGGGCCCAGACTGAGCCACAGCTCCCTGTCAGCCCTCTCTGGCTGAGCTCCTCTCTGCACCGACAGACCCTGATCTAAGATGGTGCCCACCTTATATACTCCCTTCTGACACCCAAGCCCAGGTGACCAGCACCCAATGGGCTCCTACCTATGCCCAGAGTCCCTCCCCTGTCTGCTCCCACACCACTGGGATGTTCCTCCCCCCCCCCCCACTCCAGCCAGGGACAGAAGCTGTCGTACCTGCACATCTATCTGGTGGGAGTACCGTTGATCTGTCCCCCGGAAATGGGGTGAGTGTAGTGCATGCAGCTAACTGAGCCCAGTTCCACACTCCATCCTTACCCGGGAGTGGAATACCACACCTCTGGTCTGAGGTGCAATACCCCTGTAGCAGCCGAGTCCTCGGGGTGCTACACATACATATGTAGATATAAATTGACATGTAATTTATATACTTGTTTTTGTTTTTATTTCTGTGTAGTTTTGGGGTACATATAAATTACCATGTAATTTATTTAAAAAATAAATTGTGCAATGCAAATTTAGGAAAAAAACTTTCATTTTGATTCTTACTATTCATATTTTATGCTAAATATCTTGATGAATTTTTCAGGTGATAATGGCTGTGTCCATTTTTTTATTTTAAATATGTAAAAATAAGTATTCAAAATATTTTTTTATAAAAAAAAAATATTTGCAGATTTTTTTCAGATGTTACTTTTTTCCCACGTTGTATTTATTACATATTTTTTTTATGTCTTGCACATTTTTTTTCACTTTAACTATGGATTTCCAGTGATGATAGGGGAAAATAGACACAAGGCACTGGAAGATCTGATCTGGGTCTGCTAGGATCCAGCACCTCTGCTATGTCAGGCAGACACCTGGCAATCATGTGATTTGGCCTTTGCCATGCTTCTGTTGAGTATATAACTATCATTGTAAGCCATGTGCAGCTACGTCATATGCGTGCTTCCTGACTTTGATGCAGGCAGATGATGGCTGTATTATTCAGCCATCATCTGCCTCTAACAGCCACATGTGGAGCAGAGCAGTTAACCTGCTAAATGCCACTGTCAATCTGTGACAGCGTCATTTACAGCACGCGTCCTGGGAAGCACGCTGCTCTAACTGCTGATCACTACGCCCACGATGCTATACAGATGGAAAAAATAAAAAAGTTATGGGCTCTTCGAGGAAAAGGAGGAAAAAACGGAAGCGCAAAAATGGAAAATTGCCCAACCGAGAAGTGGTAAATGTGTTTGGTCTACAGTAGGATGACATTGTTGGCTGTTGTCCTATGACACACTGTAAGGCAGCGCTAGTCATCATACTGGGGGATACTCGCTTCGCTGCGTCAATCAATGCACACATGCAATGTCTTTACGTTTTTCACACTGTGTTGCAGTTTATTATGGCACTTCATAAACCGCTGTTCACACACAGTTCATCTTAGTCCGCCACCGGCATGTTTACACACATAAACACATTATTCATGAGCCAAGTGGCACACCGGCCCACTTGCTCCAGGTTACAGCTTACGGCAAGGTAACAATAGCAATGTTCACATCACAATGTCCATGTAGCACAGGGTATTACCTTTGCCGGGTTTAGCTGTCTCAGTCCGTTACTCTGCCACCACTGTGGCTCTGCGGCTTCCCAGGTGGGGGTCTCCAGCCGTCGTTCCCTCAAAGGCCACTGACATCCACACAGGATCCAGGCTCTGCCTTTCAGGACGCTTACTCAAGCCGGCTCTCCCTCAAAGGCCACTGACATCCACACAGGATCCAGGCTCGACCTTTCAGGTACCAGGCTTCACTCCAAAGCCGCTGCCTTCCAAGGCCACTAGCATCCACACAGGATCAAGTCTCGACCTTTCAGGCTGCCAGGCTTCACTCCCAAGCCGCTGCCTTCCAAGGCCACTAGCATCCACACAGGATCAAGTCTCGACCTTTCAGGCTGCCAGGCTTCACGGTATCACGGTATCCCACACACATGGGGAACAGGCCTCACGCCTCTCACACCGAACACACCTGTCTCAAATTAAGCAGGGTTTATATATGCTGTGCACAGACCGCCACATACTGACAGGACCTTGCTGATGTCACAGTCATGTGATCAGTCAGCTGTGTGTATAGGTCCTGTGTGCTGTCCTAGTCATGTGTGCAGAGCTTTACTGTGCATACAGGACCTGTGTGATGTCACAGTCATGTGACCAGTCAGTTAAAGGGGAAGGAACATGGTCCGGTAAACACATCCTGGACCATTTACAGTAATGCTAGCAAGCTGCTGCATTACATATCCCCCCCCCTCTGTTCAAACTTGTGGGGTTGAACACATAATATACACAATAACATTATAACCCCCAGCTCACAGAGACCATGAACTTTACAATTGTGCTACTCAGCCCCTGGAACCTTAGTCAATGACAGTAGCCCATTCCTTAGGGACCTATCATTGGTCACTGTCACTGACTTCGTCAGGTCACCTTTCCGGGTCGTAACTTTGTCAGGTCTCCCCCGCTCCCAGCGGTCAGTTGTAACTTTGTCAGGTCTCCCCCTCTCCCAGCGGTCAATCGAAACCCTGTCAGGTCTTCCCCGCTCCCAGCGGTCAATACAGCAGCGGGACTCACATGCCCCGGTATCTAAGGTCCGGTTCGACTCTGTACTGTCCCGTCCTCTATTGGGTCGTTTGTATGGGCTGCTCAAACCTGAGTTACTGGAGGTCTCACTACCTCTAAACCCACGCCCATTACTCTCACGACATCTTGAAAGGTCCCTAACTTCAGCTGTAGCTGTTCTGTTATTTAGGGGGCCCTTTCTCTGTCGGGTCTCACTATTTCTAGACGGCTTCCATCTTCTGCTGCTCAGATGATGCTGTCTATCTACTCGCAGTCTAGCAAGATTCAATTGTTCTACCTCCTGCAGGTAGGTCACTCGGTACTCAATCAGCATGCGTATATATATTCTAGGCTTTCTTCTGTTCCTACAGCGGAGAAGGACACCATGCCGTCTTCGTCTGGTATCCAGTCCTGATAATCACGTGGACTGCTTACTTTCACCACACCAGACTTCTTGACCATCATCTGCATGGCTCGACCGCTTCTCCCAATGAGCTTTCTCACCAGAACATGAGGCGCCCGGATGACCTCTTCACGCATACTGTGAGCTTTTCTCCTAAGCTCCAGTTGTCTAACGGCTTGTTCCGTCTTCAACCGGAGAAACCGCTTCGTGCGAACACATCGCCAGTGCATGTCACTTAGGATAGCCACCCTCTTCACTGTGACTTCGGTCGTGGACAGGACCACCAGCTGTTTAGCTTCTGAGGTCAGATACACCTTACAGGCTCCAACGGCTTTCTTAAACTCCTCATGCACGAATTCACGGGTGCATTCTTCCCTCAAGTCCTCGGGTACATCTACGAGGCACTTGTACCGAGACGTTTCGGTCTCACCAGTGGTTTCCAGACGATCAACCAGCTCAGGTTTCAGGGACAACTGACTTCCAGCTTCTTCACCCTGGATGCTTCCCCTGAGCTGACTCACAGCTACCACTTCACAACTTTTCGTCTTGACCACCTCCACTTCACCTTTATCTTCCAACACCATACTTTTAGCTCTCCTCAGGTCCACCTTCTCAGGGTCTAAGGGAGTAAGTGCAACTTGTTTGCCTTTTCCCTTCTCCAAGGAGACCTCGTTCACCACGTGACACTTTGCTAGGCGACCTTTGAGCTCTAAAACTTCTCCTTCCAGCTCAGTTACTCGCCTCTCAGCGGCCCATCTCTGAAGTTCTTCCTGCTTCAACTGCTCTTCCAGCAGCAGAGCTCTCTCAGACCTCTCCGTCTCCAATGTGCCCACTCGGCTCTCAATAGCCAGTCTCTCACGCTTCTCTTGCGTCCACTGGGTTTGTAGCAACTCCTTGAGCTCCCTGATCTTGGCTCTTACTTCCACCGAATCATCCAAGCTCGCATCACTCGAGGAGGTATCTGTTTCACACCTCCCCTCACCAGCGGCCAACTCCTGGCCCTGGTCTGTGGCTTCTCCGATGGACTCCTCCATCTTTTTCCGCTCAGCTTCCATCTTGCTGACTGTTTCTTTAAGGTACGTCTCCGCCTTCTGGAGAGCATCACAGGACATCTGTAGCTCCTTCACCTGAGCTTCCAGATCTAGGGTCTTTCCCCGGAGACCATCATTCTCCTCACGGGTGTCTTGCAGAGTGGTCTCAACCGCTTGGCACACTTGCTCTGCACCCGCCTTATCCTCCTCTAGTTTTTCCTTCACCTTGAGGAGATCCTCATAATCTCTCTTACTCTGTTGCAGTTCCCTACTGCGTTCACCACACTCCTTCTTGGAGTCACACAGCTCCTGGTTGAGCTGTTTGCGCAGTCGTTCTAGGATTTGTTCGCGTCCAGAAACACCATTCTGCCGCGCCTCCTTCTCAAGCTTCAACTGCAAAACCTCTTCCTGGATTTTGCTGCGGTCCTCCTTAATTGCGTAGAACATTTCCTTCCACTGGTTAATTTCCTCGTTGCTTCCCTTTAGATCTCGCTGTAAGTCCTTCACAAGCTGGTGCATTTTCTGCTGTTCAGACTCCAGGATCAACTGGACTGAGGACACGTTCCCCAGGTTTCCACATAATTGCTGCCCGTCACTCTGACCCTGCTGGCCGATAGGTTCCAGCTCTTGGTCACGACTGGCCGCCTCCTCTTCCAGGGCTGTCAGATCCTTCTGACTCGGTACCGTACCGGAGGTTGCTACTGGCAACGTCACCTCTTCTTCTACCTCTAATGGAGGATCCACACTTGAAGCAAAGGCACACAGTACTACCCTCTCTTTATTTTTATTTTCAGCCAAGTATACAGGAGCAACCTTTTTGTGGCCCTTGCGCCGTCTACGAGATGGGGACTCTCTCACCTCGTCTAGTCCCTCCAGACTGAACTCACTTTTTACTTTCATAGTGTCACAGTCAGCTACGGGGTCTGTGTCACTACCCATGGTGTTGTGGACTAACAGGTCACCTCCCACTTTGACGTCACCCCCTTCTACTGGAGTTACCCGGTTATCAACGGTCTCATTGTCATTTTTAGGAGGCACCAACCCACCACCAGTAACAATTTTCAGTTTTCTACACTCCACACTCTTGTGAAAATCTGCCCCTTTTTTAGACTCCGCCCCCTTTTTAACAACCACACCGGCAGGGTAATTTTTACACAAAAAATCAGCAGTAGTCTTAGGACTCAGTTCACAACATCTCTTACCACCTCCCCGGGCACTCTGGGACAACACTGGCGCCCCCGGAGAGTCCATAGAATGGTCCACTGCCGCCATTCCATATGGTGCCCACAGCTCCTGCGGTTCCAGCACCATGTCCAGTAAAAGTTTCCCAAATACCTGCTCCGGTCCCAACCGGCCCTTCAACCGCTCAATAGCTCCAGACAGATCTGCTGCTTTGCTCACAGCCATCGCGGTACACTGTTCACACTAGCACTTCATCGCTCTCCCGGAAAAATTTTCGTGGCCCCACCAAGCCACCGCAAAACCGGATTTGAGTGCGATGAGAATCTTCGCAACCCCGCCGAGTTGCCGCAAGATGCTTTTTCCACACTCGTCGTCCTGTGCCGTTGCCCCTAGCAACTGGGGTTGTCGTTGCCACTAGCAACCGGGCTGCCGTTGCCCGCACTCTCGAACCATATGTAAGGCAGCGCTAGTCATCATACTGGGGGATATTCGCTTCGCTGCGTCAATCAATGCACACATGCAATGTCTTTACGTTTTTCACACAGTGTTGCAGTTTATTATGGCACTTCATAAACCGCTGTTCACACACAGTTCATCTTAGTCCGCCACCGGCATGTTTACACACATAAACACATTATTCATGAGCCAAGTGGCACACCGGCCCACTTGCTCCAGGTTACAGCTTACGGCAAGGTAACAATAGCAATGTTCATATCACAATGTCCATGTAGCACAGGGTATTACCTTTGCCGGGTTTAGCTGTCTCAGTCCGTTACTCTGCCACCACTGTAGCTCTGCGGCTTCCCAGGTGGGGGTCTCCAGCCGTCGTTCCCTCAAAGGCCACTGACATCCACACAGGATCCAGGCTCTGCCTTTCAGGACGCTTACTCAAGCCGGCTCTCCCTCAAAGGCCACTGACATCCACACAGGATCCAGGCTCGACCTTTCAGGTACCAGGCTTCACTCCAAAGCCGCTGCCTTCCAAGGCCACTAGCATCCACACAGGATCAAGTCTCGACCTTTCAGGCTGCCAGGCTTCACGGTATCACGGTATCCCACACACATGGGGAACAGGCCTCACGCCTCTCACACCGAACACACCTGTCTCAAATTAAGCAGGGTTTATATATGCTGTGCACAGACAGCCACATACTGACAGGACCTTGCTGATGTCACAGTCATGTGATCAGTCAGCTGTGTGTATAGGTCCTGTGTGCTGTCCTAGTCATGTGTGCAGAGCTTTACTGTGCATACAGGACCTGTGTGATGTCACAGTCATGTGACCAGTCAGTTAAAGGGGAAGGAACATGGTCCGGTAAACACATCCTGGACCATTTACAGTAATGCTAGCAAGCTGCTGCATTACACACACATATAATATAATATATAGTTTGTTAATCTCCAGTTAGCACTAGCCTTTATCATTATAAGTTGCTGTAGGAATCAATCTAAATTAAGCTAATTTCACTGACAATTAAAGGGGTGTTCCGCATTACATTTTTTTCAAAAGGCCGGGAATTTTATAAAAAAGTAAAGTAACATTAAAGTTACCACCTCCAACCCTTGCTAGTCCAGTATAGGCCATACCAGCGGCTTCCACCAGGATTGGAAGCAATGACATACCGTTCTTTGATCACTTGACCATTGAGGTATATGACTGGCTGCAGCTAGTCAAGTGACTAGAAGGGAAAATCATCCAGATCATGGTTTAAATGTCTGACAGGTTCCTTTTAAATGACATTGGTAATATGATGGCTTAAATAAACTTAGAATGCATATATATTAAGGTTTTATATGATAAAACTTTTCATTTTACACGCACATAGGCAGACACCTGTCACTCCAGGGCACTGGGTGGGGAGAAACCACCGGGGACCTGCCTGTCTGCCTACCTATGGTTTATGCAGCATGTCTCAGCTGTCAGGTTAGTTCCCCATATACATTATATGGCTGTCAGGCCAATGATTCTTTGGTTGATCGTTTAGCGGTCAACCATCTTGTTTTTTACTTCCAAACATAGAGTGCTCTTCAGCTGAGTGCTCATGTGTTCTCTACGAGAAAGCAGCTGACAGAAATCTCTGCCAGCAGTTTATCTCTTGGAGAATGAAGCAATTGACAGTCAGAAATCAGTCATGCCCAATCGATATCTCCAGGGACAATATGTTGACCAGCGCCCAAACATACATTAAAGTGTCAACCAAACCTATCGATATCGGTGTGTGCGGCCAACATTAGTTTAATGTGTATGGACGGCTTTAACCTATAGATACTGCTGGTGTCCCTTTCACCACAAAAGAACCAAAAACTATTATGAATTCTTGGCCTGAGGGAGATTTCTTTTGATAGGAACTGATTCAGTATTACAATTAAATGTATTCCTCTTAAAGTGAATGGATGATAACTTCTTGACCATTGAGGTCCAACCATTGGAACCTGGATCAATCGTAAGAAAGGGAATTTTTATCCTGATTAGAATTGAGTGGCATGGGCACGTGCAGCCTGCACTCCATTCATTCTCTATTGGGCTGCTGAGTGCTGGTTTAGCTTTGGTCGGCTGCCCTATAACGACTAAATGGGGCAGCGGTTCAGAGTCCGACCTACTGCACCATTTTGTAACAGGGATAAAATTCTCTGCTCTGCCGATTGATGCCGGTCCCAGCAGTCAGACCCCATGGGTGGTGACATATTTTCTTCACTGAACAACCCCTTTGATAGTACCTTTGATAGTAATGAAATCTCGCACATCTTTACCTTTGTGGTTGGCGTAGTATTTGGGAATGACAGCACGTTTATAACATTATCCACAATATTCGTTAGAAAATATTAATTTGATTTTTACTTATAAATGCCTGCAGACATACCAACATACCTTTTTATGTTTCACAATATGTAAGTAGTCTTCTTATATCCTTCTTCCAAATAAATAGAGCCTTCTAAATATTTCATGAAACAAAAGCAATATATTACTGTAAAGGACAATTAGGACAGTGTCAGAGTTGTTGAGTAGCCAAAAACCCGGAACACATTTTAGTGTAAATCATGTATTCTCAAAGTACCATAAACCTTACCCATATATTGTAATCCTGGTGGTGAAACAAATACATGTTCTCATTAACAACTGAAATATTCTCATTATCAAAACATAGCAACGTGTTGCTCTTTACATACAATATATAATTTAAATGTTCCTTTCTTCAGCAATCCTCTGTGTTGGTGAGACGCTTTCATCATAGAGGTTATCCTCCTGTTGACTAGCACAGCAAGTTTTATTTGGGCTGGCAACCTCCAGTATGCCTTTAGCAAAAGAAAAGTCTGCATGGGTGCCAAAAATTTTGTCCCAATGTGTAAAATGGGGCGCATAGTTGCTCATGGGTTTCTGGTGATGTACATCATGTTTATTTGGCCCCCCATAGATTCCAAATGGTATCAGATGTGAAGTGGACCATGGAAAATCATAACCACAATGGTCTTCCACAGATATATATACATGAAATACCATAAATATCCAGGTTGTGAGAATATGGCACCTGAAGATTATAGGGTTTATTGTAGTCCAGAATCCAACAGTCACCAATTCCCAGCCTCCAAGACACTGCGTGGCTAAGGAAAAAGGAGCCATGTAATCATGATGAATGGCATGGAATGTTTTGTATAGCCACCTGTTCTTGTGATGGATCATGTGCCAAATAAAATATTGAAAATCAAATAGCAGAAGGCTTGCCGTCACGCCAAACACTAGATCCAAAATGCTCGGAGCCTCTTCTGGCAACGGGCATGGAGGTCTCCAGTACCACTGGGCAAAAGCAGCTGGAAAGATAAAGAACAGGTGGTTGTATAGTGTCACTCCGAGGCAATGGAGAATCATTGGTCCAGTTGGATTTCTGTCCTGTTGGATCTTATACTTGTGAATAAAAGGCCACCTTCTGCCCATGATGTTGAAAACCAGGTAAGGTATGCAGGAGAAAGCATAGCATAACACTGTAAGAACTACCGGGAAGAGTGGAGACCTAAGAGTATCAGCATAATGAAGCCGCAGGTAGTCCCACAATGGCTGGAGAAGTGGTCCGCTATGGAGATATATGTCCAGAGCATGGGACAGACAGGAGAAGGCTTCCATCATCAGCACCTGCTTAGCTTTAATCTTCAATGGAAATGCTGCATAGGATCTTCCTTTTTATTATTCATTCGGATGGCGCTGAGCTGACTCCCCCTCCCATTCGCAGCTTTCACAAACCCAACAATTCAGACCCTTTCCAGCTCCCTGACAACACAGCCTGGCTCCAGGAGGATAATGTGACTGCTTTAAAGGGGCCACAATTCACAAACAACAGCTTTTAATTACAGCACTGAAACATTGAATAGATAAGTGGCTTTACATGTGCAATTTAATTCACATGCATACGAAATATCTGCATTTAAAGGAATTGTCGCTCATAAGAAATTATCTACCTTATCTACCTTCTTCAATTTAACCCTACTGCTTTAGGAGCACTGTACAAAATTAGTATTATGTTACCGTTGAATTATTTACTTACTGAAACCGTGCACTGAAACATCAGAATGGACTTCATTCTACAATCATCGCTATGATCAACATATTTCATACAAGAAAAGTATGACTTGTCGTCTACCATTACAGTTTGCAAAATAATGACATGTTTATTAGGTGAGTATTAGACATGTGGGATGTTGTAATTATATTCTCTTTTAGCGTCATGTGCTTAGTGCTATTGGTTACTGTATGGTACTTAGGGTTTGCCAATCTGAGAAGCAATTTTTGTAGATATTCTATGTCACTGTAGACTGCAAAAACCTGACAGTGTGTGATGGACACACAGTCACGATTCCCCTGTATTTCACGTGCGAGACGGCATGATATGTATGCGATTTTCATACTTGCGGACAGATGCTGACTACTCTCATCCTGCTTCTGTCAATAGATGAGTATTGAGAAAAGCTGGGTGAGACTAAAAAGCACTTGTCCACAAGTAGGAAAATTGCATACAAGTTGTTAGGTGACCGCCCACTAAGGGGAATCGTGACAGTGTGCACATTGCAGTCTGCAGATTCTGCAGTCCCATACGGTGACTATAGACTTTGCTTCTAAAACCAGACAACCCCATTATACTCGCAAATGTATAAAATAACTATTTCCCTGAAATAGACTTTGATTCAGATTCCATATTCCAGTGTTACGTTATAACACTGAAGTGTTTACGGTATAACAAAATATTTTATTTTAATGGTTTAATATCAATATATATTTTACTAATACATTGCGTAATATGACCATGATAAAAGTTACCAATCACGTTTTATGAATCTTAGACTGTAATCACACATGTACTGAATTGCACAGATGATTGTATATATTCCTTTGTATGGGTGGATCTGAATGAAATGCAGAGTACATAGTATATATACTGTATGTAAAAACACATTTTAAGAATCTTTTATTTCATGGATTAAACACCAGAAATCTCTATTGGTCTCTTGATTAATGTGTAATTTACTGTTTGGTTTCCCTTTACTTTGCTGTTTTACCAAGTATAGTAACTTTTACAACACAATTGGATATTAGGCTTTTGCACTAGTAGAGCAAGCAGTTCCACAAATTAAGTCCCAATGTCGAAAAAATGGAGCAAAGTTTGTTCCTGGCTTTTGATGATGCAAGTCATGGGCTAAAGTGCCTCCATATAAGCCAAATGGAAATATATGGTGAAAGGACCAGGGAAAATTATAGCCTACGTGATCATCTACAGACATCCAAATACTAATAATGTTACAAGTCCATGATGTCAATGGATGACATCCTAATTGAAGTGGATTCATGGTACTCCAAAAGCCAACAGTCATCAACTCATAGCCACTGAGGTTCTGACTAGCCCATGAAAATGGTGCCACATACTCGTGATGAACAGCATGGACCTTTTTGTATAACCAGCTGTTTTTATGGTGTAGAACATGCCATATAAAGTACTGTAAGTCAAACAAAAGCAGACATCCCAAGACCTCCCCGAAAAGAGTACAAATGGAAGGAGCACTTACTGGCAAGGATATAGGTGGCATCCACAACCAATTCAAAAATACAACTGGAAAAACATATATCACATGGTTGACCACAGCCCTCCAAACACAGAAAATCATCATCCTTATTGTTGGTTGCTTGTCCTTCTGAATTTTGTATTGATAGAAAAATTGGCATCTCTCTCCCAAAATGTCTATAACAGCAAATGGTAAACTGAAGCACAGAAAGCCAGAAAATGCAAGCAAGACAGGGAAAGCAGGGCTATTCACAGGGCCACCAAACTCCGCGAGGATGTAATCCCAAAATGGCTGAAGAACCAAATGTTGGCTGGAAGCAGATGAGTTCATTCTGATACTTGTGTTCAGAGGCTCTCACTGACCAATTTATCCGGCCACTAATCCATAGACCAAGATATAGGATGTATTAAAGCTATTTTTTCTACAAGATTTTTCAAGATCTGGTGGAACAATCTCATTACATAAAGACAAAATAAGTAATTGTGTTGCTTGCAGATTAGCTTGTAAGTAAAAGTGGATAAGTATTTGAAAGCCGCCAGCAAAGACTAGAAAAAATGCACTAGTCAAGATATCAAAGGATGAAATCTTAGTATTTGAAACTCTGTAGATATTAAAAGTATGTTAGGTAAATTTAATACAACAAAGTTTAATTTTTATTCTTTTGTCCCTTTCTATTATTAATGCACGGGAATCATTATGTGCCTTCATTTCAAGATATTTAGCACATATAAATAAAAAAAATATATAAATCAAAAAATGCTACTTACTGTTCCTACGTTCACTGTTGTAAAATTATAATTGTCAAATGTTTGGAAATATCTTGGGGAAGATTATTATTTAATTACACAAAAAGATTCATCTTTTTTATTTCATTCAGACTGCGGCAATCACAACATGGAGATGAAAATGGGCTCAGAAATGCATTCTGGCTTCTACAGTAAAGCAGCCCATATTGTTCACATTTATGAATCACACTGGCTTTTCACAAAGATACATCCACTCAAAAGCTGTTTGTATATCTCCAGAACTCTTTTTTTTTTCTTAGCAGAGGTGATTCCTTGTTAATTGATATTTAGAAATTAATTATAATTTGGAAAGTGTCTGGGAATAATTGTTCTCAGAAATTAGTTTATTATAATTATGCCCATAAATTCTTAAACTGCACATCATCAATATAACATAAATATACAAAAAATGCTGGTGTAATTTAGTGGCCGTATTAGCAAAATATAGTACTAAACAAAGAATATCAGAAATAGCGGTCATACATTAGCGTTAGCCAGAGGGCATATACTGTATGCTTCCCATCTTTGGCCTTAGACTTTCATTAAGATTACACTGTCTGCACAATTATTCGGTGAGTATTTTGACCATACCATTTTTATGCATATTTTCCCAGCTCCAAACTGTATAAACTTGAATGCTTATTGGATGATGCAGATCAGGTGATGTGTATTTGTGTAATGAGGAAGGCGAGCCCTAAGGACATCAACACCGAGATGTGCAGAATTGTTAATAGGTTTATTTTCTACAGGACTCTAAAAAGTCAAAAATTGTTAAAAGTATTACAGAGAGATGCAGCACTCTGGAAATTGCTAAGATATTGGGGCATGATCACAGAACCATCAAATGTTTTGTTGCAAATAGTCAACAGAATCACAAAAAACATGTTGAGAAAAAAGTTGAACATTAATTGCCAAAGATTTGTGAAGAGTCAAACAAGAAGCGACCAGGAACCCATTAACCTCCAGTGCTGTAATATTCCAGAACAGCAACCTCCCTGGAGCGCCCAGAAGTCCTCCACTGCTCGGCTACCAGTAAAGGCCTTAAAAATGGAAGAATAATGACATGACCCCTTCCTCATCTGACCTAAGCCCTATTGAGAACTTGTGGGTCCGGAGATTTATGGTGAAGAAAAATTGGACACCTCTCTGAACAGTGTCTGGGAGGGTAATACAAATTGCGTAATAATTGTGCACACAAAAAAGGAAAGGAAATCCAGTTCCACAAACTCGTAATCTTCTTTATTTAGGTAAGTATATACTAATGGACAACATGGTTAAAACATGCTTGCTACCAACATCTAAGTGTTTCTGGTGCTGTGGCACCCGTAATCATGATGTGCACATGTCATTACCTGTGCGAGTATAGCTTTCCGTATGGAGCTCACAGCAGTTGATTAATAGCATGTGATGATATAAAACTTTCTTCTAAAATAAACATAAATTAAAAACAAAGTTGAAATAAAGACAATTTCTAAGAATATTTTTCTATTATAACATAGGGCATAAGGCAGTGTAGAAATCTTGCCGAACATAAAGTATACGTTTATTTATGTTCGTAGTACTGATAGTAAGATTTCTTCTATTTAAAAACAGATCTCGGGGGCGTGGCCTAGCTCTTGATGTGAGAGGTCGGGTGGCAGTGCCTCTCCACCACCATTAGCTTCAATTATCCTGCACAGAGCCCGAATCAGCCAAATCCCTTATCAGGAACTGCTGTCTGAGGGTCCCGGGAGTCAGAGGCGAGCTTCTGCCAGACTCAGAGAGACCAACATGGGCCGCAAAAGGCAGAAGGATGCCGGGGCCTGCAGCAGTGCCTCAGCCCAAGATGGCACCGAGACAGAGGAAGAGGCGGGAAGGAGGAACACAGCCTATGCACGGAGGCTGGAGGCTTCAGCACGGCTGCACAGGTATGCGAGGGGCATGGAGGCAGATGAAGAAGGAAGTGAAGGCAGTGAGAAGCATGGAGATGAGGAGGAAGACGGTGAGGAGATGCCTGTGCTACATAATGTACAGCAGGAGGTTGGGGATGGTGACACTGTGCTGGCAGCTGTAAGTTCAGATGAGGCAGAGCCGACTCTGCGAGATGTATTCCAGGCTGTCTTATACTGCAAGACTGCTTTAACTGCTCTGACAAAGCAGGTGAATGGTCTGAAAGCCGACATGGGAGGCATTGAGGCTTCTATGCAGAAAGTTACAGCCAGATTGACTGAGGTGGAGGGCAGAGTTGGCGTAACAGAAGATCATTTAACCTCAGTGCAAAAGACGCAACAACAGCACACTCAGAGGATCACGGTAGTGGCTAATAAAAACGATGACCTGGAAAACCGGTCACGCAGGAACAATTTGCGTATTGTGGGCATCCCTGAAAGAGCTGAGGGTGCTGACCCCACGACCTTTGTTGAAACCTGGCTGCTGGGAAAGTTTGGGTCTAATATCCTGTCGAGGGTGTTTGCTGTGGAGCGTGCCCATCGTGTGCCCATGAGACCCCCAGTGCCTGGAGAGGGCCCTCGTACGATGTTAGCCAGAATCCTGAACTGCAGAGACCGGGACACTATTTTACGTAAGGCCAGAAAATTGACAGATCTCACCCTGGAGGGCAAACGCATTGAAATATACCCGGATTACTCGGCTGAGGTGCAAAAGCTGCGGCTACGGTATGGTGAAGTGAAGAAACAGCTCCGCTCTTTGAATGTGAAATACTCTACAATTTATCCTGCTAAATTAAGAGTGGAAGCCTTTGGAAAGGTCAATTTTTTCCCATCACCGGTAGAGGCCGCTTCGTGGTTGGAGCGGAACCGGAGCAAATTGAGAGAAGCTGAGGACTCGGCACGGGGAATACACGACCCTGCTATCCTGACTACTGGACAGGGCTGTGGTTCTACATTGCTCTGCGAAACCGAGGGGGAGAAACCCCCGCTGGGATCTACGTTTTATAGTTTTATAGTTAATTTGTTTGATTAATGGTTCGGGACTATGCATACTATTGATTATGTGGTGGAGAGACTGCCAATGCTGGAGGAGGACACGGCGCATGTTGATATGCGGTATACTACGATGTTGCTCAGGTTCTTTGAGCTCCCACTCTCACGTTGGGAAGAGAGTGACAAGAGAAGGGTGGGGCGAGGCAGTGGGGGGAGGGGGAGGGAGGGGGGGAGGTGGATGGGTTGGATTTGCGGGAAAATGGGGTTGCTTATGCTGTTTGACCTGGTATGCTGGGGAACAAAATGGAAAGATGTTACTTGATGATGGTGGATTGTTTTTTCTAATGCACAATGAGTAACCGTACGGTTCGGATTTTAAGTTGGAATGTACGTGGTATATCTGACAGGATTAAGAGGGCAGCAGTTCTGAATCACATCAGATCTTGTGATCCTATGATTGCGTGCTTACAGGAGACCCATCTCACTAGAGATACTAGGCACTGGCTATCGAGAGGGTGGATGTTAAAGACATATCATTCTACTTATTCCTCGTACTCCAGGGGGGTGTCAGTCCTAATACACAAAAACGCTCATTATGAAGAGCTGGCAGTGCAAGTGACGCGCCCCTGGGCCTGTGTCGCGCTGCGTTGCGCACGCGGGAGCTTACCCGGAGCCGGATCTGTTGAGGGTTGTAGTCTCGTGGCGGTGACCCGGTCCGTGCCCAGGAAGTCAAACTGAGCGGCGATGTATCAGCGGTAGATGTTGGACGACTACGCCACCCGTTGAGTACAGCTAAGGAGCTGCTGCTGCAGGGCAGACCGCTGAGGCTGGTGGTAGGATTGTGGAGCGTGATAGTATAACCCCCAACGGGAGGGGTATGGCCTCAGGGCAGCCGACGTGGATGATGGGGGTAGCAGGAACCACTCGGAGACGGTACGGTGTAGTTCAGGGTCCTTACTGGTGACAAAGATAGACCCTCCCGGAGTACTGGCTAGTGACTGGGGCCTGGTCAGTCCTTGGCCAGGCGGAGTTGTAGGCCTCCCAAACTAACTGTACTCTTCTGGCTACCTTGCTAGAGGCGGGTATAAGTAGCCCACGTCCCTCAGTGTACCGTGTGGTGCTCACCCGTATGGTCGGTGACTCGGGGCCTTCGGGTTTCTTGGCCAGATGACCTGGAATCCCCTGCCTGACGGATTCTGCTGCTGGGTAGGAGTTAGTCCCCACAGCCTCGGACTCCGGGTCCGGTAAGAAATCTTCTCAGTCAGGGCGAGCTCTGCAGCTGCCAGCCCCTGACTCCTTGTAACACTGCTCCCACAGAGCTCCTGATGTTCTGTTCCTATATTTGCTTCTTTTCTCTGTCTCTACTTCTTCTCTACTCACTAACCCTGCCTCAGCCCTAGGTTTATATAGGGGAAGTTCTTCCCCTCCCAGGACTGGGCAGGAGGTGTGGCATGCATAGGATCCCTGACCAAGAGACCTCCCACTTGCTCTCAGACGTAATATCTCTATCACTGTGGCAACCAGACCCCTGGGGTGTCACATTCCCCCCTAGTGAACTTTAGTACTCCGGGACTAAACATATTTTTAGAAAAAACATAACAAGGTATAAACAATAATAATACAATAAGAAAAACACATAAAGATGGTTACGGCGTGTCCGCAACCGGGTGCAGTTTTGAAGAAAACAAAGGTGTCCATTTCACCAAAACAGGGAGACGTAACCAGGTAGGGGTCTGTCCTGCCCCGAGTCCTTATCAGTCTTTTAGTCCATCCTGGGTTACGCTCCAACTAATTGTACAAGGATTCCCGGTAAATCCACCAAGGACTCCTAAAAATAACTAGAAACACATAATTATTTACAAGCAACAAGAAAAACAGGTAACCATAAATAAAACAACTTATACACTTCAAATCCTCCATCGTGCGGGTAACTGGCCTCTAGTGGCCCTAGTGGACCTACGGAGCTGACTGTCTAGCCCCGAACTACAGGGTGTAGGAACTGTCAAGGGTAAACTGGGCAGCTGTCCACGGGCCCTTTGGCTCACTAGAGGCATGGCAGGTTCACTATAAGCAGAGGGTTGATCCTCCTGGTCTGCTGGTGTGGGGTCTTCTGCCTCCTGGACCGGCTGTTCTTCCAGCTCTAGCTGTTGCTCCGTAGGTGCTTGGGATGCTGGTTGGAGGAAGGTGAGTACGGGTACCACAACTGCGCCATTGACTTGAGTCCAAGACCGAGGGAAGTCTCCGAGCACAGTACTAACCATATCTTCCCTTTCCTCTACGGGTCGAGGGTCTTCTTGTTCCTCTTCAGGGTTCCGTAGCTGTTCGGGACACTTCTTCAGGTGATCCCGGGATACAATGGTTGTGGTTTCCCCTCCGTCTTTACTGATGGTACAGACCTTTGGGTTGTCGTGGCTTGAGGGCAGTACGATGTACGGGTCCTTCTCCCACTGGTCGTCCAACTTGTGGAGCCGCCTTTTCCTCTTCAAGACCTGCTCTCCGGGTACCAGGGGAACAGCGGGAGCACACTGGTTGTAAGTTTTCTCTTGTCTTTCCCTAGCTTGACAGAGACTTCGCTCCACGCTCTCCTGTACTTTCCGGTACTGCTGCTGCCTCTCTGTGTCCCAGTCTGCTTCTGGTGAAGTGTCCTCGGGTGTCAGGACTCCCATCTCCAGGTCAACAGGTAGCTTCCCAGGTCTTGCCCTCATCAGGTAAGCCGGGGTACAGTTGGTGGAACCTACCGGGATGTGGTTGTATAGGTCCACTAGGTCGGGCAGCTTCTCAGGCCACAGACTGCGTTCTTCCAGGGGCAATGTTTTCAGAAGATCTATCACCACCTGGTTCATTTTCTCACAAAGTCCATTAGTTTGCGGATGATAGGGTGTCGTCCTTATCTTCCGGCAGCCATACAGAGTGCAGAATTCTTGGAAGACCTCCGCTTCAAAGGCAGGTCCCTGGTCTGTCAACACTTGGTCCGGGTACCCGTGTGGACGGCAGAAATGCTGCTGGAAGGCTTTAGCTGCTGTTCGAGCTGTTAAGTCCTTGACGGGGACGACAACCAAGAACCGGGAGTAGTGATCCACGATGGTTAGTGCGTAGACGTAGCCACTTCTGCTTGGGGTCAGTTTTACATGATCCAAGGCTACCAGTTCCAACGGCTGCCGGGTGACGATGGACTGCAGGGGAGTCTTCTGGCTGGCACGGTCCTTCCTCCTCAGGTTGCACGGGCCGCAGTCTCTGCACCACCTCTCGATGGTTCCCCTCATGCCTACCCAATGGAACCGCCCGCGCAGCAGGAACTCCAGCTTCTTCCATCCGAAATGCCCAGCTCCATCGTGGTATGCCTCCATCACCATGGCTGCGTCTCGTCGTGGCACCACTACTTGCCAGATTAGTTCATGCGTCCGGGAGTTAACCATCCTGCGGCACAACTTCCCCTTGTAAAGGAACAGTCTACTCTTTTCTGCCCACAGTTGCTTGGCTTCCTCCGGAGCGTCTGGGTCAAGGCGAGCCTCTGGCCGAGTCAGCATCTCCTTCACCAGCCGGACGGCAGGATCACTGTCTTGCGTTTCCGCCCAGTTGTAGTGAGGTAAGGGGTTAAGCGTAGCGCCTTGCTTACTCCTTACCCGATGGGAATACTGGATAGTCCCATGACGGTGAAACGCGGGGAGTTCGACTTCTTCCAGTCCCTCTGGATCTTCTCCTACGTCCGGTAGGTTTGGCATCCTGGACAGGGCGTCCGCGTTGGTATTGGAGCGTCCTGCCCGGTATTTGATGGTGAACTCGTAGTTGGACAGGCGGGCCATCCATCTCTGCTCTAGGGCACCGAGTCTTGCCGTGTCCAGGTGTGTCAACGGGTTGTTATCTGTGTACACGACGAACCGGGAAGAAGCGAGGTAGTGCTTAAAGCGTTCGGTGACTGCCCACACCACTGCCAGGAACTCTAGCTTAAATGAGCTGTAATTCTCAGGGTTTCTTTCGGTGGGTCGCAGTTTTCGGCTGGCGTAAGCGATTACTCGCTCTTTCCCCTGCTGGATCTGGGACAGCACGGCTCCTAGCCCGATGTTACTTGCGTCGGTGTAGAGGATAAAGGGCTGGCTGTAATCCGGGTACGCCAGGATTTCATCCCCCGTGAGGGCCATCTTCAGCTGGCGGAAGGACTCTTCTTCCAACTTCTCCCATCTGAAGGGCGGCTTCTGGTTCTTGGCCTTCCGGGACTGGCCTATCAGGAGGTCCTGCATAGGAGCTGCCTTTTTGGTGAAACCGGGGATGAACCTGCGGTAGTAGCCTACCAACCCGAGGAACTGCCGCACTTCCTTTACACTGGAGGGACTTGGCCATTCCTTAATTGCGGTGATCTTATCAGGGTCGGGAGCCACTCCGTCAGCGCTCACCACGTGTCCCAGGTACTGCACCTTTGGTTTCAGGAGGTGACACTTGGAGGGTTTCACCTTTAGGCCGTAGCTTGCCAGAGCTTCGAACACTTCCGCCAGGTGTTTCAGGTGGTCCTCATAAGTCTTAGAATATACGATGACATCGTCCAGGTACAACAGGACCGTCTCGAAGTTTCTGTGGCCCAGACAGCACTCCATTAATCGTTGGAAGGTTCCTGGTGCGTTGCAGAGTCCGAACGGCATACAGGTAAACTCGCTAAGTCCCATCGGGGTGGTGAATGCGGTCTTCTCCCGGTCCGCCTCTGCTACAGGAACCTGCCAGTACCCACTAGTGAGATCCAAGGTAGAGAAGAAATTAGCAGATCTTAAAGCAGCCAAAGACTCCTCTATCCTTGGTAAGGGGTACGCATCCTTGTGTGTGATACGGTTGATTTTCCGGTAATCTACACACATCCTCATGGTGTTGTCTTTCTTTTTGACTAAGACTAGTGGAGCTGCCCAGGGGCTACAGCTATCCCTGATCACCCCAGCCTCCTTCATGTCTCTAAGCATCCCCTTGGCGTGTTGGTAGTGTGCAGGGGGTACGGGTCGATACCTCTCTTTTATGGGAGGATGGTCTCCCGTGGGGATGTGGTGTTCTACCCCCTTGACTCGCCCGAAGTCTAACGGGTGTTTACTAAACACTCTCTCGTACTCTTGAACCACCCGATAGACTCCCTGTTTCTGGTGTGAGGGAGTGGAGTCAGTACCCAAATGTAGTTGCTGACACCAGTCCTCCATTGTTTTCTTAGAGCCGTTACCTTCCTCCGGGTGAGATGGAGGCAAGGGTTCCACAGATTGTATAGCATTTTGGTTAATGGTATATAATTTGGCTAGCGTGGCATACCGGGGCAGGTACACTTCCCTCTTCCCGATATTGATTATGCGAACGGGCACCCTCCCATGGCGTACATTAACCACCCCCCGTGCCGTCAAGATGGTGGGCCTACTGTCTGAGTAAACTGGTTCTACCATTGCCTGGTAATCTCTACCTCTCAGACCAATAGCTGCCCGGCACCAAATCATCATTTCACTTTTTGGGGGCATGGCAATAGGGAAAGGGTCACACATTCTCACGCTACCAATCTCACCGCCGGAGAGTTCCACCTGTTGCCGTCGCATCAGTGCCCGGATCTCTTTTTGGAGCACTCGCTGCTCGCCGGAGCTGGCGTTCTTGGCAACCTGCTGTAAAAGGAAAATCACCTCTGCAAGACAATTTTCAATTACATTAGTTCCTAGAGTTATCTTTGGGTGACTCTCGTGTTTGTCAATGTCTACAATGATCAGTCCCTGTGCTGCCAGTTCGACTCTACCGATTTTAATGGTCACCTCTTTAAATCCAATCTGTGGCACGGGCTGACCATTGCTGGCGATGATACTCAAGTCGTCGTCAGGGTAGCGGGTGATATCCGAGTCATTCCAGTACCGCTTGAAGAGCACGTACGGGATGGTGGTGACCTGTGACCCGGTGTCCAGTAGGGCACTCATAGGAATGCCATCCAGTACCACGGGTAAGACTGGACGTCCTCCCACATATTTGTCGCGCCAGTTCGATGGGCCTGGTGATCTTTTTCCTGGGGGTTGGCCCTCTACCCCAGGTTGTGCCAGTTTAAAGGACAGTACCTTGCCATATGTCCGGGGTGATTGCAGCGGCGGCAGATGGGTCGTCCGTCCTCGTTGTATCGGTCGCTGGGTCTCCCTCTGGCCGGTGGGGTCCTCCTTGGTCGACGCCACGGGATGTCCTCCGGTCCGGATGCCAGCTGGATCTTCCCTGGAGTGGAAACCTGTAAAGACTGCACAGTTCGGGTTAGCGCAGCAACGCTTTTAGCTAGCTCTTGAACCTGATGGTGCAGGTCTGGAGCCGGGTCATTGTTCAAAGCCTGCGCATCAGCTCCCACAGGCCCTGCCGACAAGGGTGCCGCCTCCTGGTGGTAAGTGGTAGTGGGGCGTCTGTGGGTCACAACGCCACCTGGTGCCGGTTCTCGGAGCACCCGGATGGCTCTGTCCTTGAACTGTGCAAATCCCAGATGAGGGTCCTGTAAGGCCATTGCCCGCAACTGGGTTCGGTGGGCATTGCAATATAAACCCTCTATAAATTGTTCAGTCAACAGCCTGTCCTCGTCTCCCACGCCGTCAGGGTCGGTCTGCTTAATGGCTCTCAGGGCCTCTTGTAGGTTCAGGGCATAGTCCCTTATACTCTCGTGTGCTCGCTGCTTGCACCCGTAGAATCTAAGCTTGATCTCGGCTGAGGTGCGGGTATCAAAGGTGTCCCTCAGCCGGGTTAGTATCTCTGCGACAGTCCTCCCCCCAGGTGGCCAGGACTTTACCTCCCTTCGGGCTGCCCCAGTTAATTGGGCCACCAGGATGCTCACTTTTTGCTCTTCTGTGAGGGGGTACACCTGGAAGAGGCTATCCAGCTTTTCTCTAAAGTCATGCAGGGTATGTGACTCCCCTGAGTACTGGGGTAGCCAGGCCGCTCCCGGGATATAGGGCATGGTGAAAGGCATGACTGCAGCAGCGGTGGCGCTGGCGGGGGTTGAGGCAGTGAAGCTCTCCTCCGTATCCGACATCCTCCTCCCCCCTAGTGGACCGTGGCCTACCTTGCGATGATCCTCTTCCGTAGGCCGCGGCTCCGCAGTAGATCGTCAGGGTTGAGGACCTTCCGTCGCGCTCCTGTGACGTCGGCGTCTGCTGGGCTCCTTCCAGGACCTTACGCGACGTCCGGACGTGAGGCGGGGCTTCAGTTCTCGCGCGCTTTCGGAGTCCACGCCCCTCTTCTTCCCGCGCGACGTCTTCAAGATGGCGTCCAACGGCGGGAAAACTCCACGGAAGGCGGGAAGAAGGCTGAAGATGGCGCCGGATGGCGGGAATCTTCACCACAGGTAAGTTTGAACAGTCTTTTTCAGGCACGCAGTACCCGGTGGTTGCGGGCACGAAATCCTGCCGACTACGCCAAAAGTTGACGCGCCCCTGGGCCTGTGTCGCGCTGCGTTGCGCACGCGGGAGCTTACCCGGAGCCGGATCTGTTGAGGGTTGTAGTCTCGTGGCGGTGACCCGGTCCGTGCCCAGGGAGTCAAACTGAGCGGCGATGTATCAGCGGTAGATGTTGGACGACTACGCCACCCGTTGAGTACAGCTAAGGAGCTGCTGCTGCAGGGCAGACCGCTGAGGCCGGTGGTAGGATTGTGCAGCGTGATAGTATAACCCCCAACGGGAGGGGTATGGCCTCAGGGCAGCCGACGTGGATGATGGGGGTAGCAGGAACCACTCGGAGACGGTACGGTGTAGTTCAGGGTCTTTACTGGTGACAAAGATAGACCCTCCCGGAGTACTGGCTAGCGATTGGGGCCTGGTCAGTCCTTGAGCAGATGGGATCTCCCCTGGCCAGGCGGAGTTGTAGGCCTCCCAAACTAACTGTACTCTTCTGGCTACCTTGCTAGAGGCGGGTATAAGTAGCCCACGTCCCTCAGTGTACCGTGTGGTGCTCACCCGTATGGCTGGTGACTCGGGGCCTTCGGGTTTCTTGGCCAGAGGACCTGGAATCCCCTGCCTGACGGATTCTGCTGCTGGGTAGGAGTTAGTCCCCACAGCCTCGGACTCCGGGTCCGGTAAGAAATCTTCTCAGTCAGGGCGAGCTCTGCAGCTGCCAGCCCCTGACTCCTTGTAACACTGCTCCCACAGAGCTCCTGATGTTCTGTTCCTATATTTGCTTCTTTTCTCTGTCTCTACTTCTTCTCTACTCACTAACCCTGCCTCAGCCCTAGGTTTATATAGGGGAAGTTCTTCCCCTCCCAGGACTGGGCAGGAGGTGTGGCATGCATAGGATCCCTGACCAAGAGACCTCCCACCTGCTCTCAGACGTAATATCTCTATCACTGTGGCAACCAGACCCCTGGGGTGTCACACAAGTAGACAGTGAAGGGCAGTATGTATGGATTGCGTGCAGATTGTATGGACACAAAATGATTTTAGTGGCTTTATATATCCCTCCACCATATTCTAAAAAGGAACTTCAAGCAGTAATGGACTTGACGGCCAGATGGGGGGAGGCTCCGATGTTGATTATGGGAGATGTTAACAACACCATGAATGATCACTGGGATAAAGTACGTCCGGCAGGTATGGAAGCTGGACGGGACGGAATGACTGCATTTGGCACCTACGTGGGGGAGCTGGGGCTGGTGGATCTGTGGAGAGTACGAAATGAGGGTAAGAGGACCTTCTCGTGTCACTCGGCTACACACGGAACACTGTCAAGGATAGACCTGGCTTTTGGGGATACTGCTATGGATGGGATGGTGGGGGAGGTGGAATACCTACAGAGGACTCTATCGGATCATAGTCCTATGGTTGTCACGCTTCTAGTGGGATCTGCTCAGGGTCAGAGGGGAGGTTGGCGTCTTCACCCGACGTGGCTTAAAGTGGTGGATATGGGTGGCATAACCAAAGAACTAGAGCACTTCTTCCAAGTTAATGAAGAGAGTGCTGAGGCTACAGTGGTGTGGGAGGCTATGAAGGCATTTACGAGGGGACTCTTTATAAGTGAGATCTCACGGTGTAAGACCAAAACTAAATTGGCAGATCAACAAATAAAGGATGACTTGACAAGGGCAGAGGCAGACATGATTTTGGCGCCAACGAGTGTAGCTCACAATAGACTAAAATTGGCACAGGAGGCAGTTAATAAACTGCACATGATGCAAGCCGAGAGGAAAAGGGCATTTCAGCAAGCCCAATTCTTTGAGGAAGGAGAGAGAGTGGGTCGCTTGTTGGCGGTGATATCTGCGGCACAGAGGGAGTCTTCCAGGGTGTACAGGTTGAGAGACCAAGCGGGGACGACTCTGACAGACACAAAGGACATATTGGAGGTCTTTAAGGAATATTACATGGCACTGTACAATTCAAGAGTACGGGACACAGAGGGGGCCGTAGAGGAATTCTTGGAGGGCATCTCACTGTCTAAATTGTCTGAGGAAGATAGGTTAAGGTTGGATGAACCTGTGAGTGTGGAGGAGGTGGAATGTGCAATTCTGTCTATGCCCAATAACAAATCACCGGGTGCTGATGGTCTACCTGGGGAGGTGTACAGGGAGTTGGTGGAACTGCTAGCCCCAAAATTGAAATCTGTGTTTGATGAGGCTTTGGAGAAGGGGGCGTTACCGAGATCAATGGAGGAAGCGGTGATAGTGGTTCTGCCAAAGGAGGGGAAAGACCCCATGGATGCGGAGTCGTATAGGCCCATATCGTTGTTGACAACGGATGTCAAAATACTCGCTAAGATCCTGGCCACCCGGCTCACCGGGGTTGCGCATACTGTTATTCACGAGGACCAGTCGGGCTTTATGCCCAACCGCTCCACGGCTGTTAACTTGAGAAGATTATTTCTTAATATGCAGCTGCCTGCTGATAATGGTGGCGGGAGAATAGTGATGTCGTTGGACGCTAGGAAAGCATTCGATAGCGTGGAATGGGAATATTTATGGAAAATCATGGAAATAATGGGATTTGGCCCCGCATTCATGGCCTGGGTGAAGTTATTGTACTCATCCCCAAGGGCGGTAGTTAAGGTGAATGGTGAACGGTCCGGGATGTTTGACTTACATAGGGGCACAAGGCAGGGGTGCCCGCTGTCCCCGCTATTGTTTGCGGTGGCTGTGGAGCCCCTGGCGGCCAAAATAAGAGCTGAGAGAGGAGTGGTCGGATTTAAATTTGGGAGGCTGGAAGAAAAAATATCACTGTATGCCGATGACATCCTGTTATTTCTGGAAAATGCAGGAGAGACATTGGGGTGCACAATGGATGTAATTAAACAATTTGGGAGCATTTCGGGACTGGAGATAAACTGGCACAAGTCTTATGTCATGGCTGTAGATAGACCAATAAAAGTGGAGGAGATAGATGAGAGGGGGAAGCAGCTCCAGCTGGTTTCACAATTTAAATACCTTGGGATATGGGTGGCGCTTCCATTGACACGATTCACGGATCTGAATTTAGTTCCTCTGCTAGAGAAATTTAAAAAGAAAATAGGCGCATGGTGCCAATTGGCTTTGACGGTGACGGGTAGAACTAACCTGATTAAGATGGTCCTTATGCCACAACTAATGTACGTTTTGCACAACTCACCGATATGGCTACCAAAAAAACGGTTTCAGGGTATTGATTCTATCTTCAGATCCTTGATATGGGGCAAGAGGCAGGCAAGGATTAAATTGGGAACGCTGCAAAATGGGAAGGAGGAGGGAGGATTGGCCGCTCCCAATCCCTGGGTCTATTTCTTGGCAGTACAAGGCCAGCATGTCAGGGGATGGAGAGAGCCCGATTGTGGAGGGGCAGCTTGCCGGGTGCTGGTACATGTGTCGGGGAGACGCCCACTGGTCCAGGCGTTAGAGGATGGTACCTTTAAGAAATTGGGAGCAATATATCCTACCTTAGGCTTGACTCAGAAGGTATGGGACACTATTAAAAAGATCAGGGGGGTGGACGGGCTGACTAAGTACTCACCGGTGTTGGGCAATGAACATCTGCCGGAACTTAATAAGCTGTGTCAAATGGGCAATTGGAAGGCGCAAGGAGTGAGATATGTGTGCCAGCTGCAGAGTGGAACGGACCTGAAGACCTTTGAGAAATTGAGAGAAGAATTTGATTTGCCTTTGGTATGGGGATTTCAATACTATAGGCTTCGACATGCTTGGAGGGCACAGTGTGGATTGGGAGACATGACGGTTCAGGGTGACATTGTACTAGACTTTGTGTGTATGAAGGGAGGGACGAGGGGAGTCATATCGAGCTTATATCATGACCTACTGCACTCCTATCTGGGGGGGAATCACCTCATTGCAAAGAGTAAATGGGAAAGGGAGGTGGGTACCCTCACAACAGAACAATGGGAGGCGATTCTAGAATATGTCCCGAAGATCTCTTTAAGCGAGCAGGCACGGATTTCCCAATTATACATAATACATAGGACATACAAAACACCGCTGCGCCTGTACAAGGCGGGCTTGAGGGGAGATTCCAATTGCCCTAGATGTGGCACGGACCAGGCCGGACTGCTACACATGCTATGGTCATGCCCACGGTTGGTGGCTTATTGGTTGTTCGTTGTCAGCAAACTTGAGAGGGCTTATACATGTACAATTGACAGAAACCCGGTGCTGTGTGTTTTGGGGGAGGTGGATGGAATACCTGTCTCAGAACATTACAAAGTGGCGATAGCGCGATTGCTATATGTGGCACGCAAACTAATAGCACGAAAATGGACAGATTCGGAACCCCCCACTAGGAGGGAATTTATTGCTCAGACACGTACGGTGATGCATTTAGAGGAAAGCATTTAAAGGCGGAGGCATGGAGAGAGAACTTTTGGGAAAATATGGTCCGCATGGATGGCGGTAATATGATTGTCAATGTTCCCAGGTATGCCCGGCATAAGGAGTATTGGCGGGAGGGGGGAGGGGGGAGAGGGTTTTGACTGTATTATTACACGTTATGTGAATTGTTATATGTATATTGATAACTGTTTGCTGTTAAAATTTTTGAAACCTAAATAAAAATAATTGGTTTAAAAAAAAAAAAAAAAACAGATCTCAATATATCAGACTGAGGGATTAGCTTCCTTGCAAAAGGGCAAGATATGTTCTGTTCAGAAATTAACCCTTTCAAAACCATTTGGAACCTTTCTAGTGCTTGCGTGTGAATACAAGGGATTAAAGGACTTTGACAAAATAATGTGTTTGTTGGGGGTGGGTTAAAAAAAAAGGGGGGTAGGAAAAATGCTTAAATAGTGCAGCATTATGTCTCTTCATAAATTTAACGCCTTCACCCCCAAGCCTGTTTTCACCTTGCTGATCAGGCCAAATTTTACAATTCTGACCAGTTGTAATGCCGGCATCCCTGCATGATCCCTCTCCCTCCTCCCGGCAGGGACCCGACATGCTCACTGCCACAGCCGCTCTGGTCCTTGCAGTGGCTTCTGGCTCACAGGGCCTGCACATGACGCACAAGTCTCCCGGTAACACTCTTAGGACACTCGCTCTCTCCACTTCTTAAAGGGGCAGAGAGTGCACTCCGGAAATGTCCCTAGCCTATAGCTGGGAGGGACCAGGTACTAAAGACACCATCCCCTATAGGGAGCTGTCTGTGCAATGTTAGTTCCTAGTTAGTGTTTGCACCCATTAGTCTGTTGTCAGGTCCCTGTTACTGAACCTGTTCCTAAGCCCGCCTGAACTTGATCCTGAATCTGCACTTTCTGAACCAGCACCTGAACCTGTTACCTGTTCTGTCAATACCTATACCAGAATCCTCACTGTGTGAACCAGCACCAGAGTCTGTCCTTTCTAGTGTCCCAGAACCCGCACTGTCTGAACCAGCACCAATATCCATTCTAGCCGAGATACTAAATCCTGTTCTGTCAGTGACTCCGAGTCCACACTTGCGTCCCTGACGCCTGGGGTCAGCTGCTCCAGTACCAGGGACTGCCTTGGAGTAGTACCTGGTGTCTACCTGCAGCTCAAGCATAAGGCTATGTGCCCACGTTGCAGAAATGAAGCAGAAATTTTCTGCTTCATTTCTGCAAGTCCTCTCCCGGAAAAACGCATACGGAATTCCGCACGCGTTTACCGCGCGTTTATCATGCGTTTATCGCGCGTTTTCCACATGCGGAATTGCCTTGCGTTTTTTAATGCATTGCCAAAGGCAATTCCGCTTACAGAAACGCAAAATTAATGGACATGCTGCGGATTTTTTAGCGCAGCATAAACGCTGTGGAAAAATCCGCAGCATGTGCATAGAACTTGCGGAATCCCCTTGGGGACCATGGGGAGTGGATTACCTAGCGTTTCACAAGCGTTTACGCTGCGGAAATTCCGCAGCATATACGCTTGAAAAACGCTACGTGGGCACATAGCCTAACTCTGAAAATCAAGTAGCCGCTTAGCCACACCCCTCCAGGGTAAGCCTGGCCCATGGGACAGTGGGTCCATGATCCACCAGCATGGCATCAGTGGCAACAACTCTGAAACGCTTCAATGTATTCCAGTGATTCTGAGATTGTACTTCATTTTTTAGAGAAACATTTTAGAGATAAATTTAGGCCGATATTTTTTGCATTTATTTGTGACAATATCAGAATTTTAGCGGAAATTTTGAAAATTTCGCAATTTTCAAACTTTTAATCGTTATGTTAAATCAGATAGTTATATTACACAAAATAGTTAATAAGTAACATTCACCACATGTCTACTTTACATCAGCATCATTTTATCATTTTTTAAACATACAGTATATATATATCCACTGCTCAAAAAAATAAAGGGAACACTCAAATAACACATCCTAGATCTGAATGAATGAAATATTCTCATTTAGAGAATATATATATATACGTATATAATTTTTATGAAGTTAGAATGGTTAAAAAATTCTCAATTTTCCAACATGATGTACAATACAAAGTTATATTGTGGTACCGTGTTAGCCAGAAAAATCGATGTAAATACTTGTATGCCAAAAATGACAAAAGTATTCTTGGGGTGATACCTTTATTGGCTAACCAGAAAATATACAGTCATATGAAAAAGTTTGGGCACCCCTATTAATCTTAAGCTTAATGTTTTATAAAAATTGGTGTTTTTGCAACAGCTATTTCAGTTTGATATATGTAATAACTGTTGGATACAGTAATGTTTCTGCCTTGAAATGAGGTTTATTGTACTAACAGAAAATGTGCAATCTGCATTCAAACAAAATTTGACAGGTGCATAAGTATGGGCACCTCACCAGAAAAGTGACATTAATACTTAGTAGATCCTCCTTTTGCAAAAATAACAGCCTCTAGTCGCTTCCTGTAACTTTTAATGAGTTCCTGGATCCTGGATGAAGGTATTTTTGACCATTCCTCTTTACAAAACAATTCCAGTTCAGTTAAGTTTGATGGTCGCCGAGCATGGACAGCCTCTTCAAATGATCCCACAGATGTTCAATGATATTCAGGTCTGGGGACTGGGATGGCCATTCCAGAACATTGTAATTGTTCCTCTGCATGAATGCCTGAGTAGATTTGGAGCGGTGTTTTGGATCATTGTCTTGCTGAAAGATCCATCCACTGCGTAACTTCAACTTTATCACTGATTCTTGAACACTATTGCCAAGAATCTGCTGATACTGAGTGGAATCCATGCGTCCCTCAACTTTAACAAGATTCCCAGTGCCGGCATTGACCACACAGCCCCAAAGCATGATGGAACCTCCACCAAATTTTACTGTGGGTAGCAAGTGTTTTTCTTGGAATGCTGTGTTTTTTTTGCCACCATGCATAACGCCTTTTTGTATGACCAAACAACTCAATCTTGGTTTCATCAGTCCACAGGACCTTCTTCCAAAAAGAAATAGGCTTCTTCAAATGTGCTTTTGCATACCTCAGCCGACTCTGTTTGTGCGTACTTGCAGAAACGGCTTCTTTCGCATCACTCTCCCATACAGCTTCTCCTTGTGCAAAGTGCGTTGTATAGTTGACCGATGCACAGTGACACCATCTGCAGCAAGTTGATGCTGCAGCTCTCTGGAGGTGGTCTGAGGATTGTCCTTGACTGATCTCACCATTCTTCTTCTCTGCCTTTCTGATGTTTTTCTTGTCCTGACACTTCTGGCCTTAACAAGAACTGTCCCTATGTTCTTCCATTTCCTTACTATGTTCCTCACAGTGGAAACTGACAGGTTAAATCTCTGAGACAGCTTTTTGTATCCTTCCCCTGAACAACTATGTTGAATAATCTTTGTTTTCAGATCATTTGACAGTTGTTTTGAGGAGCCCATGATGCCACTCTTCAGAGGAGATTCAAACAGGAGAACAACTTGCAAGTGGCCACTTTAAGTAGCTTTTCTCATGATTGCATACACCTGGCTATAAAGTTCAAAGCTCAATGAGGTTACAAAACCAAAAAAAGTGCTTTAGTAAGTCAGTAAAAAGTAGGCAGGAGTATTTAAAACAAGAAAATGATAAGGGTGCCCATACTTATGCACCGGTCAAATTTTGTTTGAATGCAGATTGCACATTTTCTGTTAGCACAATAAACCTCATTTCAAGGCAGAAACATTACTGTGTCCAACAGTTATTACATATATCAAACTGAAATAGCTGTTGCAAAAACACCAATTTTTATAAAACATTAAGCTTAAGATTAATAGGGGTGCCCAAACTTTTTCATATGACTGTATATATGCAAGCTTTCAGAGCACAGAGGCTCCTTCTTCAGGCAAGATTACAAATGAATTCATAAGACAAAAGGCACAACATTTGAGAGATGTTACAACAAGACATTTGTTCATGAGGTGTAAGTTGTGATGCCTCCTACAGATAAGTTAGGGAGAGCAAATTAGTTCTTTTTGTTGCAAAATGAGAGGCCTTGGGAATGTTTAATTATCTGGAGGTGTGAATTGTGTCCATGTAGTGAGTCATAAAGCCAGGTGTTATATTTAGTCCTGTTGTCAGTGAATTGAACATCCTTATCAATTTGAATTCCCAAATTTTTCTTTCTCTGTTGCCCTTGAAGTGACCTTTTAGTATTAAAACTTTTAGATCTTTCATACAGTGTCCCCGGCCAGAGAAATGTTTTCCCACAGGTGTATCCAGTTCATTCTTAATTGTGTGTCTATGTAAATTCATTCTCGTTTGCAGTTGTTGCATAGTTTCTCCAATATAAACTCCTTCCGTGCACCTTGTACATTGTATCATATACACCACATTGGAGGATGTACATGAAAAGACATCCATGATTTTGTAGTCCTGATTTGTGTTAGGTATACAGACTGTATTTGATGGTAATATGTGGGTACAAGTTTTGCAATTTTTGTTTTTACATGGGAATGTGCCTGTCACTGATGGTGATGAGAGGACACTTCTGACAAGGAGATTCCTTAAGTTAGGGGGCTGTTTGTAGGATAGAAGTGGTAGTTCTGGGAATATTTCTTTTCCGTTAATGTTTCGTAATGTTAATATCTCAGGCTGGGTAGAGAACATTCTGAAACCTCTGGTGAGACGCACACCCAGCTATATCCAGGACACCACGGATATTCTCTGCAAACTGTCAGCCATGGGCCCACTTACGGAGGACACAATACTAGCCACCATGGATGTAGAGTCTCTCTAATCCAACATTCCTCATGAGGATGGGATTGCAGCATGCAAACATTTCCTACAAAAAAAAACAATCTGGCTACAGAACCAACTCTGCAATTCATCAGGTTTGTGCTCCATCACAATTATTTCTCCTTTGGGAACAATTTATACCAACAATGTATGGGTAGCGCCATGGGAAGCAAAATGTCCCCACAATATGCTAACCTATTTATGGCTAAACTAGAGGAGGAGTTTTTGTCATCTTGCTCTATTAAACCCCTAGCATACTTCCGCTACATTGATGATCTGCTAATAATCTGGACAGGCTCAAAAGATGATCTGCTGACCTTCCACGATAACTTCAACAGGTTCCACCCAACCATCAAGCTCACCCTCAACTTCTCAAAATTCCAAATACATTTTCTGGACATGACCATATACATCAAAGACAACACCATACAGACATCAATTTACCATAAGCCCACAGGACGTCCTGCATATCTTAGATGGAACAGCTTTCATCCAAGACACACAAAAAAATCCATCATCTACAGTCAAGCTCTGAGGTACATTCAAATCTGTTCAGACAGCGAGGACAGAAAACTGCAGCTACTATCACTGAGGAATACATTCCTACAACAAGGATACCATCCACTGGAAATAGATGAGCAGATCCACAGAGCTACAAGGATACCAAGAAGTAGCCTCCTGGATTACAGACAAAGGGAGGACAACAACAGGGTTCCTCTTGTGGTCACATACAACCCCCACATGAACATCCTAAGGAAAATTGGTGCTGAACTCCAACCCATATTCCACAGAGACCACAAACTGAAAGAAATATTCCCAGAACTACCACTTCTCTCCTACAAACAGCCCCCTAACTTAAGGAATCTCCTTGTCAGAAGTGTCCTCTCATCACCATCAGTGACGGGCACATTCCCATGTAAAAACAAAAAATGCAAAACTTGTACCCCCATATTACCATCAAATACAGTCTGTATACCTAACACAAATCAGGACTACAAAATCATGGATGCCTTTTCATGTACATCCTCCAATGTGGTGTACATGATACAATGTACAAGGTGCCCGGAAGGAGCTTATATTGGAGAAACTATGCAAAGGCTGCAAACGAGAATGAATTTACATAGACACACAATTAAGAATGAACTGGATACACCTGTGGGAAAACATTTCTCTGGCCAGGGACACTGTATGAAAGATCTAAAAGTTTTAATACTAAAAGGTCACTTCAAGGGCAACAGAGAAAGAAAAATTTGGGAATTCAAATTGATAAGGATGTTCAATTCACTGACAACAGGACTAAATATAACACCTGGCTTTATGACTCACTACATGGACACAATTCACACCTCCAGATAATTAAACATTCCCAAGGCCTCTCATTTTGCAAAAAAAAGAACTAATTTGCTCTCCCTAACTTATCTGTAGGAGGCATCACAACTTACACCTCATGAACAAATGTCTTGTTGTAACATCTCTCAAATGCTGTGCCTTTTGTCTTATGAATTCATTTGTAATCTTGCCTGAAGAAGGAGCCTCTGTGCTCTGAAAGCTTGCATATATATATTTTCTGGTTAGCCAATAAAGGTATCACCCCAAGAATACTTTTGTCATTTTTGGCATACAAGTATTTACATCAATTTTGCAACAAAATTTCCAAAAACAATTTTTGTAGGGACCTCATCATATTTGAAGTGACTTTGAGTGCCCTATATGACAGAAAATACCCAGAAATTACACAATTTTAAAAACTGCTCAAAACCACATTCAATAAGTTTATTAACCCTTCAGGTGCTTTACTCTGGAATAACATCACTGTGGAAGGAAAAAATAAAAATTGTACTTTTTCCCACAAAAATGTTGATTTTGCCCCAAAATTTGCATTTCACAAGGCTAACAGGAGAAAATAGACCATACAATTGGTTGAGCAATTTCTCCTGAGTACGTCAATACCCCATATGTGGTAAAAACTACTGTTTTGGGGCACAGCAGGGCTCGGAAGCAAAGGAGCACCATTTGACTTTTGGAATGCAAAATTGGCTGGAATCGAAAGCAGATGCCATGTTGTGTTTGAAGAGCCGCCAATGTGCCTAAACAGTGGAAACCCCAAACAAGTGACCCCATTTTGAAAACTACACCTCTTGAGGAATTCATCTAGAGGAGTAGTGAGCATTTTTAAACTTCAGATAATTCCCAGAATTGTATAACATTAGGCTGAGTATATGTAAAATTACCATTTTTCAACTAAAAAGTTGCTTTGGCCCTAAGTTTTTTATTTTCAAAAAGGAAAATAGGAGAAATTGAATTGTACAATTTGTTACGCAATTTCTCCTGAATACCCCAATACCCCATATGCGGTCGAAAATTATTTTTGAGGCCCAGTGCAAATCCCAGAAAGGAAGAAGTGCCATATGGGAGTTCAGATTTTGCTGGAATGGTTTGAGGGTGCAATATCACATTAGCAGCGCCCCTGAGGTACCAGAACAGCAGAATCCCTCCATAAGTGAGCCCATTTTATAAACTACACCCCAATGAATTAATCTAGGGGTGCAGTGAGCATGTTGACACCACATGTGCCTGTGCCTCACAGAATTTTATAACATTGGCCGATGAAGAAAGAATAATTATATTTTTACTACAAAAATGTTGTTTTATCACCAAGTTTTAAATTTTTATAAAGGCTAATAGGACAAAATGGACTTCACAGTTTGTTGTACAACTTCTCCTGAGTGCGCCAATACCCTACATGTAATCGGAAAATACTTTTCAGGCACAATGGAAAGCTCAGAAGTAAAGGAGCGTCATATTACTGTGCAAATTCTGTTGCTATGATTTTCGGGTGCCATCACCCACTGGAAGAGGCTCTGAAGAGCAAAAACAGCAGAATCCCCCTAAATATGACCCCATTTTACAAACTACACCTCTTAAAAAATTCATCTAACGGTGCAGTGATCATATTGACACCATGGGTGGGTCACATAATTTTATACCATTGGGCAGTGAAGAAAAAAAATTGTTTTAGCCCCATTTTCACATGGGGAAATGGAGAGAAGTGTCATCAAAATCTGTCATACAATTTCTGCTGAAAGTGGCAATATACTGCTTAGCCACATGGCGAGACTTGGGCGGGAAGGAGGTGGATGTCCTCTGTGATATAAACCTGGAGTAATGCTCTAGTACACATAGTACTAAGAGGGGTTTATCAGCCATGACATTCCACATTTATTGTGAGCATCTGGCTGCTCACTGCCCCTGGGTGTTGTTCACATGGTAAAATGGGACCTGTTTGTCTCACATATGGTCTGTGTGTGGAGGTGCGCAAATCTCCAGGATTGTGTGCCTTTGCTAATGGAGTAAGAAGTTGGACTCTATCCCAAGCGGGCGAACCCACACTATTGTATGGACTTTTTCACTTTTTGTTTCACTTTGTGCTGGGCAAGGACTGTATTTAAGTTTTCCTGTGATGTGGTTTATGAGGAGTGAAATAAATCAGTCGGACTTTCAAATAGAAACGGTTGCTGTGATACCTCATCTCGCTCCCACATGAGTAGCATTGTTACACCCACTATATTTCCAATGACAGATGGGGACTTGCTTTTTTGTGGATTGAGTTGAGGCTTTTATTGGGAACATTTTACATAACATTTTGGATCAAATTTATTCTGCGTTCTACGCAGAGCACTTACATCAGGGTTTCCATCTAAATCCCCCAGAACTACCACTTCTCTCCTACAAACAGCCCCCTAACTTAAGGAATTTACTTGTCAGAAGTGTCCTCTCATCACCATCAGAGACAGGCACATTCCCATGAAACAACAAAAAATGCAAAACGTGTACCCACATATTACCATCAAATACAGTCTGCATACTAAACACAAATCAGGACTATAAGATAATGGATTTCTTTTCATGTACATCCTCCAATTTGGTGCACATGATATGATGCACAAGGTGCCCTAAAGGTGTCTATATTGGGGAAACCAAGCAAAACTACAAATGAGGATGAATTTACACAGACACACAATTAAGAATGAACTGGACAAGCCTGTGGGAAAACATTTCTCTGGCCCGGGACACTGTAAGACAGATCTAAAAGTTTTAATACTAAAAGGTAATTTCAAGGATGACAGAGAGAGAAAAATTTGGGAATTCAAACTGATAAGAATGTTAAATTCCTTGACAATAGGACTCAATCTAACACCTGGATTTATGACTCACTCCGTGGATTCAATTCATATCTCCATCAGATGGACTCCAGATAATTAAACATTCCCACAGCCTCTCCATTTGTAAGGAAAACCCCTAATTTGATTTCCTTGGCTTATCATTAGGAGGCATCACCCCTTACACCTCATGAACAAATGTCCGGCTGTAATATCTCTTAAATGTAGTTTGTCTTATCAATTAATTTGTAATCCTGCCTGAAGAAGGAGCCTCTATCCTCTGAAAGCTTGAAAATATATATTTTTTTTCCTGGTTAGCCAATAAAGGTATCACTCCGAGAATACTTTTGTCATTTTTGGGCATAAAAGTATTTACATCTAAATTCCCAAATGACGTGATTCAGAAGAAAACCCCTGAGGGATCCATTCACTATAATGAGGCAGCAGAGTTACTGTGGACTCCGTCTGGCCTCTGTTCAGCGGTCTCCTTATTTTCAGAGGTTCACAAAACTGTGGTCGACTGGGCTTTTATGCACGCTTAAAAAGATGGACACCGTCAAATCATAGGACAGACTGCATCCACGGTTTCTCTATCTGCATGATTTTAGGGAATCTTCAGCTAGGGGTTCTGTCTGAATCATTTCAGAGATTTACACATAGACCCCGGTGTAAGCGCTCAGCGCAGAGCGCAGGATAAATGTGAGCCGAGCCTTACTGCAATCTTTGGGAGTCAGAATAAACAAATCAACAGCAGGTGAAGAATTGGTTTTATTTATTTTTTTATGCCGTTCCTCATGTGGTATAAGTGAATAGACGACTTTATTCTTCGGATGGGTGCCATTATAGCGGTACCAGATTTATATTGTTTTTATTATGTTTGGCTGCTATCACACACTAAAAGACGCTTTTTTTTTTTGCAAAAAAGTTTTTGCATTGCCCTATTTTGAAAGCTATAATTTGTCTACATTTCTGCCAACAGCGTTATGTTAGGGCTTGTTTTTATTGGTACCATTTTTAAGCACATAACATTTTTTGATCGCTTTCTAGTTTAATTTTTGGGAGGCAGAATTATCAAAAAGCAACAATTCAGAATTTTTTTTTTAATGCCATTCCGCATGTGGTAAAATTGGAGCCTGCTTTATTCTTCTAGTCAGTACGATTACAACGAGACCACATTTATATAATTTTTTTAATGGTTTGCCGCTTTTCCCAAAAATTTATAGAATCGGTATTTTCTGAGAGCTATAACTTATTTATTTCTACACTAACTAAGCTGTAAGCGGGTTGTTTTTTGTTGGACAATGTAACGTTTTCAGTGATACCATTTTTATTTCTACTTGCCTTTTTAATTTAATTTACTCTACTTTTTTTTGGCGGTTGGATGCAAAAGCATAGTTTTTTTTGCCACTTTTTTATAAAATGTTTTTACTGAGTTCACTGAAGGGGTTAAACAGTGGGACAGTTTTATAGGTTGGGTCGTTCCTGAAGCGGCGATACCAAATGCTTCTTTTTTTTTGGTTTATTTATTTTTTTACATTTATAGACCTATTTATTGGTTTAATATTTTTTTATTTATTTACTTTATGGTTTTGGTACTGTGAAATAAACCCATATCATCAGGCTTCCTCCACTGAACTTGATAGTTCATTCAATTTCTCGATCCGTTAGACCCTTTTTCACTTTTTTCTTCCAGACCCATTTGCACCCATCAGACCCTAGATTTTCGTTTCATCGCTTTAAATCACCCGTTTACAATCTTCTACTGTGTCCACTTTTCATACTTTTTTGCGAATTTGAGCTGACGCTTCTTATGAAGATATTGAAGTCGAGGCTTCTTCACTTTTTTTCAGACCACCATTCCAAACTTTTGTAATGTGCATTGCAGGTGCTTAAATGGACGTCTGTGATCTCACTATTACGAAGCATACGAGTCACCTCCAGTACCATGTTTGTCACACCAGAACTGATAGACATTGTGATAAGCTAACTTGATAACTCCGATATTTTGCCTGGACGTTCACCTCTTGGCTTTTGAATGGATGGATGGACTTCATTTCGTATTCTTCCAACTGTCATGGCACTCACATGATGCAGTTTGTTAATTTTCTTGGCCGATATACCGCCATCGAGGAGCTGTAACAGTAACAATGATGTGACATGAAAATAATCTGCATAATTAACCATATGCTAATAATTTGCAAGTCTAATGTATGTATGAGATAGCCAAGATTATTGTCTATAAAATAATTGTAGTCTCACGTTCAAAACTGTAATGAATGGTAAGTTATGGAGCCTGAATGTCAAAAGTTAAAAACATTGTTATTCTTTTTCTCATCAGTGTAGTTCTGGATATCCTCATCATAGGTATTATATTTTTTCAGATGTAAATCCAAGGCATACAAAGCGATCTGATAGGGGGTGGAGGCATAAAAGGGAGACAAAATCATATCCTAGCCAAGAGAAATGTGAGGACCAAACAATATTCAGCATTGCAACCAGAACATCCCCAGTGTCCTTTAAATAGCCTTCTTCTTCTAATAGAAAAATATGCTCTGACATGGTCTTTGTTTTAACTTTGTTTTTAATTTATGTGTATTTGGAAGAAAGTTTTATCTAATCACAAGCTATTAATCAACTGCTGTGCACTCTGGAACAGAGAGCTATAGAGGGGCACAAGTAATGAAATGTGCACATTATGATTAAGGGTGCCATGGCACCTAAAACGCATAGATTTCAGTAGCAAGCATGTTTTAACCATTTTGTCCATTTGTATATACTTATCTAAATAAAGAAGATTACGAGTTAGTGGAGCTGGATTTCCTTTCCTTTCATGTATAATGTCCTGGCATAGACACCTCTGTGCGCCAGACAGTAAGGAGGAACTACTGCAGTGAGCTAGATCACTTTGATACAGTGAAGCTACATGCATATACTATGAACGCTGGCCATAAGCCGGCGTTTACAGGAGTATCGTTATGACAGGCACTGGGGTCTTATGCAGAACCCCGGCTGTCATAAAAACCCACCGGCGCCCAGGGATTACACGACGGGGCGCCAATGGGCAGGATTTATGATGCGCTTCTGGCGGGTGCGTGTTAAAAAAAACCTGAAAGATTGTCAGGGTGTGAGCCCGCATCAAAGATGGGTACAAAATATATAATGTTAACATAAGCCACATGTCATGAAGGGGTTAACAAAAATTTGCGGACTTTGAGATTGGTTCAGTATGGCATTGTGGCCTTTGGAATGACAAATGTTGTGAACTACTGGTCTATAATTAATCTGGAAATACCTAGAGCCCTTCTCGGATATTAGCTTTACATTATTTACTTGGCATAGTACCAGTCACTAGAGAGTGTCTAAAAATTATGCACAAGGGCATGGCTATAACCGAGCTGTGTTCTCATTGATTTTATTTAGCTTTGCCTGGACATTATCTATGTTTATTCACCTGAGTATATTAGATGTCAAATTAAGAGCACTAGGATACACCGCATTTGCCACTCTCTCTTCTTTGGTAAATACAGAGTTGAAAAACCCATTTAGCAATTCTGCTTTCTCTTGATCTTCACTGACTAACTCCTTGTTACCATTATTTGGGAAAGCCACCTTTACAGACTTTGCTTTTTTTCCCGTATTTATATATTGTAGAGATTCCATCTCTCTCGTAAGCATTAGGCCTTAGGTAGCATTCACACAAGCAATGCAATTTTGGTCCAAACATGTGCAGTTTTTATTGCTTTCCACAGGTTGCACAACACCAAAACAACAAAATCATAAACATAAATCCCTAGCCTTGTCCAAGCACTAAATAAACAGTATAAAACCCTGACTACTTCCCAGTTCGGTCAAACAAAACTGCTATTTTCCATAGTAACTAGTGTTGAGCAAGTATGTTCTGTTAACCCTTTCGCCGAGTATGCTCGGGCCGAGCTCCGAGTATTTACAGCTGCTCGGTGATATGTTTGAATCGCTCCCGTGTGCATGATTTGCGACTGTTTGACAGCTTTATTACATGTGAGGAATGTCTATTTCTTACACTCGCAGCTCGGCCCGAGCATACTCGGAACAGAACATACTCGCTCAACACTAATAGTAACCACTGATAATTGCAGTTTGGTGCACATGGCCTGTGCAGACTTCTCTCAAAGAGATTCTGGCTTATTTCTCTCTTCAAGTTCAAGATACATCCAGTCTGGTCAGCTTCCCTGAGATGACTGCCTTAGATTAACACCTAGCCTATTTACATGCAGAGCTAGCCAGGTGTACTAATCAAAGCCTGTAGAGCTAGGATTTAACCCTAGCCTACCTGGCATTGCTACATACCCTCCCCCTCTGCCCAAGGCCGAGGGCTGGGCACCATCTACCAACACAGAGCTTACAGGGCTTTAAAATTGACCCAAATGCGAGGCTCATGCTTGATGACACGAGGGTGACCTAGTAACTCCAAGAACCTGCCTCTATTTTTGAGTACCAATTTTCGGCTGTGCTAACTTTTGGAAGGCGGCAATTTTCCTGCCACTTTGACAACCGCAAGTTTGGCTTCTAACCGGGCTAACCAGCAAAGGGTTTCTAGTGGGTCCCTATCTTTCCAGGCTTTTAGTAGGTTGCCATAATATTGGGAAAGGCCTTCCTTTTTCCTGGTAGGTGTACTTTATAGTTAACCTCTCTCACTTTTTCCACCACTCTATAGTGCCCCTGCCACTGGGTAAGCAATCTACTCTATCTTGTGGGCACTAACACAAGTACCCTATCCCCAGGCTTAAATTGTCTCACTCCAATTAACCGATTATATCCCCTGGAGTTTTACTCTTGGGCCTTTTCCCTTCACTTTGCCCCCATGACACAATAAATCATTACTGGTGTTACATGCACGCCACTAGGTTCAGATAGGGCGAGACAGGTTTCATGAATTCTTTGGGGGAACTGTTACTCAGGGCGACCATAGGCTGCAGCTTCTCTCAGGCACACGATAGATTCAATTGCTGACCAGACACATCTGACGAGTCTTTTTCAACAGATTAACAGTGGGATTTAATCTGAAGCACAGCCAGTGAAATTCAGGGATATTACAGTAACAATCTTCATTGCAGTACAGTCTGAATTTCTTGAGCAACCGGCTCCAGTAACAATACAGTAGTTTCTTTACAAGGCACAGTATTACCGTCTCTTCAGTAGCATAATTCAGCATAGATTAGATCTCTTAGCAGCACACTTCTATGCATACACAACCACAGGCTTTTCCTTCACAAGGACTCAATAGTACACAGCATTCTTTATCCTGCATGGAGATGGAGGGGGGAGGGTTTGATGAGAGAGATGATGCCTGTGACAATTCATTCCAGTCCTTATCTTCCTGCCTGATAATACTCTGCACTGTTAGTTCAGTGAGTTTATCTGACCTGTGTTTAGTTTCTCTCCTCATCTGAATCCTGTTCAGTTGCCTTCTGTCAGATCCAGATAACACACCACCTTTCTCTTTGGCTTCAGCCAGACTACAATAACAAGTTCCCCGCAATCCTCCTGGGGCTCTGCTAAAACACTCCCTGTCTCCTGTGACTGTGTTAACCCCTCTAGTTGCTGTCTCCTGTTCTTGTGTTACTTTTAATAGTTGCTGGATGCTTTTGAAGCAACAGCACTACTTCTGCATGTCACACTGGCCCCTTGCAGAAACCGACTATTGACTCTCATCTCCTGGGGTACTACATTTACATTTTCCTTGGTACCTTTTACTGTTAGGTTTCTGAACTGGACAGTCCCAACGTTGTCCCAGCACTCCGCCAGGTCTGGGATATTGGCTTCAGGGGATGCTTCCTCATCCTCCTTTCTATCTAGCACAGTGAATGGAAATTTACCGCTTACATCATGTGGCTAGAGGCTGGGTAGGCAAAGTAGGAGCAGTGCTGGTCTACTCCGCAGTCCATTGGTTCCGAGGTCAGGGGACAGTTGCCTGATATATGCCCTAGGGCACGACACCACCAACAGATAATCTTATGAGATGTACCTCTTGAACCTGGCTCTGACTCCTCTTCGGACCTAGAGCGCTCCTCAGAGGTGATCTTGGGCCCCTTCTTTTGGGTATCCCTGACAGATGAACTCAAACTGCCTCGACGACTCAGGGAGTTCTCCACAGCTGAGTATCTCTCTACCAGGCACACCAGGTCATCTCCATGGTGGGGATTTCCCTGCGCAACCAAACTTTGCACCAGCTTCTGGAGTTAATGGATAAACCAGTGCATCACCACCCTCTCCACCATCTGTGGGGGGAACAAGTTTCAGGCTGCAGCCACTTCTGCACTAGGTGTGACAAGGTCACACATCTGGGACCAGGGAGGGTAGTCCCCTTGGTAGCACCAGAGGTGCACCAGTTGTGCTCGGACTGCCAGGGTGACAGCCAAACGTGTCATAATCTCTGTCTTCAGCTTGTCGTACATCTTAGTATCCTACAGGACAAGGTCATAGTACGCTTTATGTGGTTCTGCTCTCTCTAGTTGGCATGAAGCTTTAGGCCTTAAATAGCATTCCCATGGGCAATGCAGTTTCGTTTCAAACACGTGCAGTTTTTATTGCATTCCACAGCACCAAAACAACAAAATCATAAACATAAATACCTAGCCTTGTCCAGGCGCTAACTAAACAGTATAAACTACTTCAGACATCGCTGAGCCAGCTAAAGTTCGGCAAAACAAAACTGCTATCATCCATAGCAACCACTGATACTTGCAGTTTGGTGCCCGTGGCCTGTGCACACTCCTCTCAAAGAGACTCTGGCGTGTTTCTCTCTTCAACTATAAGACACATCGAGTCTGGTCAGCTTCCCTGAGCTGACTGTCTTAGATGAACACCTAGCCTGTTAATATGCAGAGCCAGCCAGGTGTACTAATCAAAGCCTATTCAGTTATTTAGTTACAGCAGGGTTTATACTCAGTGTTTCTTGTAGGATTTGTCTGTTTCATGGCCAATGTGAACATGCGCTTATATACTGCATGTATACCAACTCAAGCTCCAGCTCAATGTGTGTGTTTTTTCCTGGATTTTTTGAATTTTGTGCAACTGAGGGCATGGCCTTCCCTCATTGAGTAGGACATTACATTTAAAAAGATTCTCAAGGCTGAGGTGTCCACAGTTCAGGACCCAGTACTTTGTCTGCTCCTATTCACACAGGCCACTCTGACACATGGTAAGGTTTTTAATATTAGACAGTGTAGGAACGTCCCGAATAGGGTCAGCTTGCCGTGGTAGGATGGCTTTTATGCTATTTTTGATCAAAAACAGTGTTTCTAAGAACCCTATCCATGCTCTCGCCAGAGGTAGCTTGACTGCCATTAGATACCGAGATGAGATCCTCAGACCCCTTGTGAGACCATATGCTGGTGCGGTTGGCCCTGGGTTCCTCCTAATGCAGGAGAACGCCAGACCCCATGTGGCTGGAGTGTGTCAGCAGTTCCTGCAAGATGAAGGCATTGAAGCTATGGCCTGGCCCGCCTGTTCCCCAGACCTGAATCCGATTGAGCACATCTGGGACATCATGTCTCGCTCCATCCACCAACGTTACGTTGCACCACAGACTATCCAGGAGTTGGCGGATGCTTTAGTCCAGGTCGGGGAGGAGATCCCACAGGAGACCATCCACAATCTCATTAGGAACATGCCTAGGCGTTGTAGGGAGGTCATACAGGCACGTGGAGGCCGCACACAATACAGAGCCTCATTTTGACTTGTTTTAAGGACATTACATCAAAGTTGGATAAGCCTGTAGTGTGTTTTTCCACTTTAATTTTGGGGGTGACTCCAAATCCAGGCCTCCATTGGTTAATAAATTTGATTTCCATTGATGATTTTTGTGTGATTTTGTTGTCAGCACATTCAACTTTGTACAGAACAAAGTATTCAATGAGAATATTTCATTCATTCAGATCTAGGATGTGTTATTTGAATGTTCCCTTTTTTTTTTGAGCAGTGTATATATATATTTTTTGTCAATGATGACCTTTTTAACCATAGTTTTAAGCCATGTGGGGTTTAATTTTTGTCTATACTTGTTACTTATAGAAATACATTTTGCAGTATAACGGACCAATATACAATTCTCATGTTTACTATTTGTATCACTATCACTTTCTGACAGTAGCTGCTACCAGTCAATGTCTTGAAGAGCAGCCTTCATCCTGGAGAAATTGGCTTTTTTTAAATTAAGTGTTTTTGCATTCCCTGCCCGAGTATTTTTTTTAATGTGTAAGCAAAATTAATTTATATTTTAGTTGTTGGTAAAGTGCACAATACTGCAAGATTATTTTATCTTTTTTGGGGGGGATCCTGCAGTTTGTTGGTTTAAAGAGGACCTTTTACCAATTTTTGCCTTATAAACTATACATTCTTGCACATAGTAGCAGGAATCTATATAAAAAAAAATTTTCTCTGATCAGTTGTGGAGATACGTGGCACCACAATTACTGGAGCCAAATGTGTTTTTTTTTATCATACAATTGGGCGTTTAATTATGTTCAACTGTGTGGGTGTGTACTTTCATCCCTCTATGACACTGTCCAATCATAAATAGGCAGCATCATAGGGATGAAAAAGTGCATGCTCATGGTTCTGACTTAAATGAAACCCCGTTGTGGTCAGGAAATGTGATACTTACCCATATGCGGTCCCCAACTGTTCCCCGACGCTTCTCAGTCTGATGCTGCTGTCCGCCTCCTCTCCCGGCACTTTTACTAACAGAAAGAGCTTGGAAGGATGCTTGATCACATGAGTCAGATAAAGACTTGCACAATCACACTCCAGATCATGCTCGTGCGAAACTTTATCTGTCTCAGATGACCACGCCTTCCTCCCACTGCTTTCTGTTAGTAATGTGTTGGGAGTGGAGGCAGACAGCAGCATCAGAATTAGGAGCATTGCAGAAGCAGCTGAGGACCGAGGGGAAATATTACTGTTATGGAGGGAGGCATTGTCAGCGTGGGCCAGTCAAAGTCTCATGTGACCACACTAGCTCAGTTCCTGACCTTAAATATGAACACCTATCAAAGTTTTTATTCTATTAATATATTGCAATCATCATATTATATAACACTGTGTACGTACAATTGCTCAGTTTGCCTTTCTACCCAGTAAATTATTTTCTTTTCTCTGCTCAATGTAGAAACAGAAAGTATATTTTCACTCCATAAATCATTCCCCTTTTAAACTCCTGATCCAGTTGCTCCCTCCTTCCCATGCCAGATACTTTTGCAGTGACTCATGACTCATAAATACAACTCATGTTTCTACATAGAGCTTAGAAAGATTCAGATAGTCAGTTTTTAATCATGTGATGTCATAGACCTAATGGAAAACAGAAGAATTAGCTGGGTAGAAAGGCAAAATGACCAATTGGAAGTACACAGTGGTATATAATATGGTGATTGCAATATATTAAGAGGATAAAAACTTTGATGGGAGGGATTCTTTAATGGTTGTTTAATTTAGATCAGAAATGTGGGAATCTACTTTTTCCCACCTATGTACGCTGCCTTTTTATGATTAGTCAGAGTCATAATGGGATGAAAGTACATGTCCATGAGGCTGAATTTAAATAAATGCCCAGGTGGATAAAAAAAATTAATACATTAGGTGGCAGTAATTTCAGTGCCCTGTATCTCCACAATGGAGAGCAGAAATGTTAAAAAAAAAGATTTCTATGTACATTCTTGCTCATATGTGCAGTCGAAAATAGTCCCGGTAGCCACTGTGCAAGTTGCAAGACGCCAATTGTTGTATAAATAAAGATTGTGATACGGAATAAAAAAACATTGCTAAAAATTATATAAAATATACATGTAAAGCAAAAATGTGATTTAAACATGATAGCTTTCCTTTAAAATATGCTGTGTATTTGCTTGATATTACATACCTAAAGGCTGTAGATTCTAATGGGAACAAAGGGATCAGGAATTTGGTTTCAAACTTGTGAATTCTTCTCTCTCCTAACACATTAGATGGCTAGCAATTACTGCCAAAATCAGTGGATTAGGACAACTTTAATCTATTATATATGGGGCTTCATGATTTTTAACCACTAACATTAATTTTTATGCAATTTTTTTTCGAAGTAAAAGGAATCTGTTGGTAGGATCAACCCTCCTAAGGCGTCTACATGGGCATGTAGGTCATAGGAAGCTGCATAAAATATCTTAATATCTGCGATCTGATGTCTTATTCCAGAGGTTTTCTTATTATGTAAATAAGCTGTTAAGTTCTATGGGCCGGACACTGATCTGCATGAGCATCGGTCTCCACAGCTTATTATAAATAAAATGGGGCGTAACCGGTGTTAGACATGTAACTAACACAGAACAGTAGAACTGAACTTTGTTTCCTTACAAGCATTTTTGCAGCTCTCTGAGCTCTGCTGTATTGTACCATTATTACAACCCTTTCTGCCTGTGAGCTGGAAGTTGGAGCTGAGAGGAACCTGCAGATGTGTCGGGTATAATCACACACAGCTCTGCAGTGAGATCAGGAGAGCAGAGAGCGGCCATCAGACATCACAGTGGTAAATCCCTCTTTCATTTAAAACAAGCTCTGGGGGGGGCAGATTCTCATGCAGATCTATGTCCAGCCCATAGTCCTGAACAGCTCATTTCCATCTAAGGAAAAAGTGGATTTCTCTGGAGTAAGACATCAGTCCACAAAAATCAAGGTACCATTTTATTCAGTTTCCTATGACCTACAGATGCATCTCAATAAATCAGAATATCATCAAAAAGTAAATTTATTTCAGTTCTTCAATACAAAAAGTCCCTATACAGATGGAGTAGAAGTGTTGATCCTATTGACAAATGCCTTTTCGAGCACTGCTGGTTGAAAAGTCCCAAAAAGCATTTTTAAACAGTTAAAAAGGAAAATCCTTTTGTTTTCTCAATGTAGCAGCCCAAGGTTTCGTAAAATATATCAGTAATTTTAAATAGAAATACAAAAAAGTAGAACAATCAAGAATCCTACCCTTTAATGTGATTAATTTATAACTATAAATTCTTAATGTTGTTTTCGGAGAGAACATACAATGCAATTTTCATCATTCAGAATAAATTTAATATGACTATTGGCCATGTAACAGTAACTTTTTAATACAGATGGTTCTCATTCATTTTGGCTTGATACAATTAACACTCTGTTAGTTATCGAGGTTTAATTAGCTTTTTTGGATCAAAGGTGAAAACAAGGTTACACAGAATGGTCTGCCTTGTGTACAAATCATTAAAGCTATAATAAGGTTTTAAATCTGAAGAGAGGCATGTGGAATCCATAACACCAAGATTACCCTAGAAAGCACCCAATGAATCCTGGAAAAGGAAAGCTTAAATGTCTTACTGTGAATCTGTACAACACTTTGTTTCAGGGATTTATTACTAACAACTATTGGGAACAAGGGTAAAGGAAAGCAACTAACTGAAGTTTTATCATCAGACCTATGTGTTCCTTTAGGGTATGTGCACACGATGCAGAAATGAAGCAGAAAATTTCTGCATCATTTCTGCATCTCCCTGGCAGAAAAAACGCATGCAGATTGTGCATGCGTTTTTCCTGCAGAATACATGCGGATCCACATGCAGATTTACATGCGTTTCCGCATGCAGATTGACAAGCGCTTTCCAGGCGATGTTAGCATCACCTGGAAAGTGCTTGATAACTAGGTCACACTGTATAAATCCATGCAAACAGCATGGATTTATACAGTGTGAACCGAGAGAGTGTATATACTTACCTCCGATGGCCCGCGCTGTCCTGCTCACTCCGTTCTCCCGGCTGCCGGCAACTTTGAATTGAAAGACCTGCCGACGTCAGCGTCACGTGACCCGTCACATGACTCTGACGTCACCGCAGGTCCTACAACTCACTGCAAGTGCCGGGAACCAAGCGGGAGCGCTGCGCGGGCTGACAGATGGTAAGAATACATTTATTTTTTTATTCTTCTTTTTACAGCTTTTTCAATGGTACCTGGGTGTGGATGAGACTCTCCTCTCCTCCACACCCGGGTACCATCCGCACATTAGAACGCACCAATTACGCAAGTACAAATGCTGTCTTGCGGAATTGGCGCGTTCTAATGCAAGTCAATGGCGGCGAAATCGCCGCGTTTCCGCAAAATTAATTGACATGCTGCGGATTTTTGACCGCAGCGTTAACGCTGCGGAAAAATCCGCATCATGGGCACAGCACATGCGGATTTCCATTGGGGAACATTGCTGCCCTTCTACCATGCGTTTTTCATGCGTTTCCGCGGCGTTTACGCAACTGAAAAAACGCCGCGGAAACGCATGAAATACGCATCGTGTGAACACAGCCTTAGGCTGACATCTAGTAGTTGCACACTCAAAGCTTCAGCTGGCTCAACCATAAATGTTGATATGAAATAAAGAAAGATCATGTGAGAGGACAGTATGAGGGGAAAGTATGGGGGTGTTTTGCGCTTCGCAGAGGGACCCAGCAAGATCGGCACCTAACCAGCAATGGCGCAGCTACAGACGCACTTGGCACAAGTTGTACAGTTAGGCGACCCCTTGAGGGTCGGGAATGCTCTTCATCCAGCTCCCAGTAAATAGAAGGGGGACTTTGGCAGAGCCCTTCCCAGGCTCGCTGTTGCCAGACAGCTGGCATATGGTGACGCGGCTGGTGCCTAGTCGAGGACGAGGTGAGTACCTCTGCAAGAACCCCAGGAAGTGAGACCAGAAGAGAAAATGAAAAAACCTCTTTAACCCCTTCGCAACCTTGGGTTTTGTCATTTTTGCTTTTTCGTTTTTTGCTCCCCTTGTTCCCAGAGCCATAGCGTCTTTATTTTTTGGACAATATGGCCGTGTGAGGGCTTATTTTTTGTGGGACAAGTTGTACTTTTCAACGCCATTACTAGTTTTACCATATCGTGTACGGGAAAACGGGAAAAAAATTCCAAGTGTGGTAAAATTGCAAAAAAAAAGTGCAATACCACAGTTGTTTTTTATTTATTTTTTTTACCACGTTCACTGAATGCTAAAACTGACCTGCCACTATTATTCTCCAGGTTATTATGAGTTCGTAGACACCAAACATGTATAGGTTATTTTATATTTAAGTGGTGAAAAAAAATCCAAAATTTGGTAAAAAAACTAAAAAAAAAAATAGCGCCATTTTCTAAGACCTGTAGCGTCTCCATTTTTCGTGATCCGAGGCTGGGTGAGGGCTTATTTTTTGCGCGCTGGGCTGACGTTTTTATTGATAACATTTTGGGGTAGATCCAATGTTTTGATCGCCCGTTATTGCATTTTATTGCAATTTTGCGGCGACCAAAAAACGTAATTCTGGCGTTTAGAATTTTTTTCTCGTTACACCATTTACCGATCGGATTCTTTTTTTATATTGATAGATGGGGCGATTCTGAACGCGGCGATACCAAATATGCGTATGTGGTTTTTTTTTTTATATTTTATTTTGAATGGGGCGAAAGGAGGGTGATTTAAACTTTTATATTTTTTTTATATTTTTAAAAACATTTTTTTTTCACTTACTGCATGCTTCAATAGTCTCCATGGGAGACTAGAAGCAGCAGTTGTCTGATCGTCTCTGCTACATACAGGGGATCAGCAGATCCCCTGCATATAGCAGAAATGGTCCTGTGCTATGAGCGCCGACCACTAGGTGGCGCTCCTAGCGACGAGATCATGACAACCACAGGTGTCTGCTGCAGACCCTGGGTTGTCATGCCCACCCATCGGTGACCCGCGATCACGTGACGGGGTCGCCGATGGGTGGGGCTTATGACGCGCAACCCGGAAGAGCGCGTTAAATGCCGCTGTCGGAGATTGACAGCGGCATTTAACATGTTAACAGCCGCGGGTGGATCGCGATTCCACCCGCGGCTGTTGCGGGCACATGTCAGCTGTAAGAATCAGCTGACATGTGCTCGGTTCAGTGAGGGCTCAGCGCAGCAGCCCTCACTGAACGGGCAGTACGCAAATGTGCGTACTAATACGGCAAGGGTTGGAAAGGGGTTAAGGATAGCAAAACCTAATGCTAGCACCACTCACCACCAAGCACATAGGGAACTACAAACTGCAATAAACAGCAAAGGACTGAGCAGGGTTAAATAGCCAGCCTAATGATAAGGTGTTGATTACCTCCCAATCATCACCAGACAGCCACTTCCTGCCAGCTTCAGGAGACTGAACATAATTCCACCACTGCTCAGTACGAGACACAACAGCGCCCAGCATCCTCACACATCCTACAAAACCAGAACGCAACGCTCCACAAGATTGGGACCATTTCCCTGCACGCGTAGTAGCTACGCTTCCAGGGTCAGGACAATGGCGATGCTTGTGACCGGAGTAGCGTAGCACCAGACCTGCTCCATTCCCAGGTGGGAGCATAGAATCATCATTCGTAACAGGGGGAAGAAAATGTGAGGGATCGTATAAAGGAAAAATGTGTGACGGGACTATATGGGGGGAAGTGAGGAGTCAGTATGGGGGTGGAAGTGTGAGGGAGCAGCATGGGTGAATAGTGTGAAAGCACAGTATGGGGGAGAAACTTGAGGGGATATTATGAGGGGGATAAAAGTGTGAGGGGATAGTATGGTGAGAGAAAAGTGTGAGGGGACAGTATGGAAGTGAAAAGTGTGAGGTTACAGAATGGGGTGAGTCTCTTTTTACTACATTGTTGCAACTGCAACAGGTTATAGAAAAGTGCCATTAAATGATTGATAAGAATCTCGGTCAAGTAGTTTTACTGCCCCTATCCACTCTTACTAGTCATAATTGGGGGATTTCTGAACTCCTCTACATCTGGATTAGAGACTCGTACAATAGGCTAGAATTTTTGCAAGATATTTTCGATCCTACTGCTATGTGGGCATAGGTAGATGTAAAAGACTTACGTGTTATCTTTTAGGGTGTCAACCTCTGTGGCCAAGAAGGTGTGTTAGGGTCATCTCTCTTTTTTTGCACCTTAAATGCTCTAACGCTGATCCGGCTGTCAGTCAGTACCAGGGGTGCGGTTATAGTCGCCGCTCTCTATACACTGAGTGGTGACTGAATCCCCGCCGGTGCCACCCCTGTGACTGAAACATGCCGGGAGTTACCAAATGCTAAGTTGAGGGTGCCCACAATTTTGTCTGGCCCATTTTGGGGGTTTTGTGTGAAATTATGTCCAATTTGCCTTTTTTTCCTCAGTTGTTTTGTTCCAATACACACAAAAGAAAATAAACATATGTATAACAAAACGTGGAATTTGAATCATTTTCTGGGAGAAATACTTCATTTTCTGGAATAATTTCAATGGTGCCAACACTTTCAGCCATGACTGTATATTGTAAACCCCCCCAAAAGTGATAGCATTTTAAGAACAGCCCCCTTCAACATATTCAAAACCACTGTCAGGTAGTTTACTAACCCTTCAGGTGTTTTTCAGGAATTAATGCAAAGGCGTAACTAGAGTCCAATGGGCCCCGATGCAAGATTTGGACCTACCCAACCCCCTACTTCACCCCATTTATATCAATGTTCGGGAGTTATGTACTGATATCTTTTATTATTGAGTTGGCCTGTGGGTTCTTTGAAACAGTAAAATCAAAAAATTATGGGCGCGTGGGACAGATATAGTTCAATAAAAGGTTATCATTATTAGGATTTTGGATTTTTTTGCTTCCCTTTTTTTGGATTTATGACTGGAAATACCTTATTCTATATTAGGCCATTTATAGTACTTAAACCAGTTGTTAGATGACTATGTGTTTGCCTAATATACTGTATTTTTGGCTATTAACCCCTTCCCGACATTTGCAGTATACAGTTAGGTCCATATATATTTGGACAGAGACAACATTTTTCTAATTTTGGTTCTAGACATTACCACAATGAATTTTAAACAAAACAATTCAGATGCAGTTGAAGTTCAGACTTTCAGCTTTCATTTGAGGGTATCCACATTAAAATTGGATGAAGGGTTTAGGAGTTTCAGCTACTTAACATGTGCCACCCTGTTTTTAAAGGGACCAAAAGTAATTGGACAATCGACTCCAAGGCTATTTCATGCACTGGTGTGGGCAATCCCTTCGTTATGTCATTCTCAATTAAGCAAATAAAAGGCCTGGAGTTGATTTGAGGTGTGGTGCTTGCATTTGGAAGGTTTTGCTGTGAAGTAAACATGCGGTCAAAGGAGCTCTCCATGCAGGTGAAACAAGCCATCCTTAAGCTGCAAAAACAGAAAAAACCCATCCGAGAAATTGCTACAATATTAGGAGTGGCAAAATCTACAGTTTGGTACATCCTGAGAAAGAAAGAAAGCACTGGTGAACTCATCAATGCAAAAAGACCTTGGCGCCCACGGAAGACAACAGTGGTGGATGATCTCAGAATAATCTCCATGGTGAAGAGAAACCCCTTCACAACAGCCAAACAAGTGAAGTACTTCCCGACCAATGCAGTATATATATGTCATGGAAATCAGGAGGCTGTGCGTGAGCGATCGCTGCTGGGTGTTCAGCTGATGACACACACTGCCAGGAGCGGTGCCCGCAGTTTAACCCCCTAAATGTTGCGATCGATACAGACTGCATAGGCATGCAGCGGGAGGGAGCCCTTTCTGCTCTTCGATCGGCGCCCCAGCGACGTCATCGCGGGGGCTCAATCATTGCCATGGTGATCCGATGTCGTCATAACGACATCCTGGTCGCCAGAGCCAACAAACTTGTGACACCAAGTTCGTGTGTCAGTGCAGCATTGAGAGTTTATAAAGCTTGTGCATTGCTATGTTTTATAAGTGATCAGAAGCAATCAGTTAAAAAAGTGAGAGTTAAAAACGTTAAAAATTGTAAAAATATAAAAAAAACAAACAAATAAAAATATGTTGTACCCATGAATTATTTTTATGGAAAAAAACAAAAAACAGAAGTACGTACATATTTGGTATTGCCGCATCCAGAACGACCAGACCTATAAAACTGTCCAACTAGTTAACCCCTTCAGTGAACAACGTAAAAAAATAAATAAAAAAACAAAGCAAAAAACGATGCTTTATCATCATACCACCAAACAAAAAGTGAAATAAAAAGGGATCAAAAAGACAAATCTAAATAAAAATGGTACCGCTGAAAACGTCATCTTGTTCCGCAATAAACAAGTGGCCATCAGCGGAAGAATTAAAAAGTTATAGATTTCAGAATAAAGCGATGCAAAAATAATAATGTTTTCTATAACATGAAAAAGATATAAATGTAGTACTGCTGTAATCGCACTAACCCGAAGAATAAAGCTGCCTTATCAGTATTACCACAGGCGAAACGGTATAAATAAAAAAAAAAACAAAAAAACAACAATTCCTGAATTGTTGTTTTTTGTTTATTTTGCCTCCCAAAAATCGGAATAGAAAGCGATCAAAAAATGTCATGTGACCGAAAATGGTTCCAATAAAAATGTCAACTCGTCCCGCAAAAAACAAGCCCTCACATGACTGTCGGCCGAAATCTGGAAAAATTATAGCTATCAAAATATGGTGACAAAAAAGCCGGATTTTGGTAAGAACTTACCTGTAAAATCCTTTTCAGCGAAGGAAGGAAGGGAGACACAGATTCTCTACTTCGTGGGTAGGCGGAGCCCCATAGGATAGTCACCTCAGATTGGAAAAAGACGACCGGCCCCTCCAGTATATAGGCTCCTCCTACTCCCATGTTCATCAGTCCGTACACAAGCTAAGGAAGAGCAGACCAACCAGCAGAACAACATATCCCCTTCTGAAATTTCAGAAATGAGAGAAAACAGGTTATGTAATAGAAACACACAGTCTTAGGCATACCCCATTGGACCTGACAACTGTGTAGAGCTGGCGAAACTGGAAGGAGAGCCGTAGAGCGCTAAACCCAGTCCAGAAGATCGACATCAGGAAGGAGACGCGCTACATCTAGAAACACAAAAAAAACACTTCTGCCCTGGGAGGGTGCTGTGTCTCCCTTCCTTCCTTCGCTGAAAAGGATTTTACAGGTAAGTTCTTACCAAAATCTGGCTTTCAGCAGCAGAAGGGAAGGAAGGGAGACACAGATTCTCTACTTCGTGGGACGTCCTAAAGCAGTACCTACTTAAGGGTGGGAAATAGAGGCAGAAGCTTCCATACCCCAAAACTTAGGCAAGAGCGCAAACCGCGCTAAATAACGGAAAACTAAGTAAATGGATAACTTAAATTACCGCCGCCTGCAGGACCCTGCGTCCCAGGGCCGCATCGGCTGACGCACTTATGTCCACCTTATAAAACTTAGTAAAGGTGTGAACGGAGCGCCAGGTGGCCGCCCGGCAGAGCTGCGCTGCCGAGGCCCCCTGACAAAAAGCCCACGATGAGCCAATGGCTCTTGTGGAATGAGCTTTAACTTTAACCGGACAAGGCTCACCCTTGAGCCGGTACGCTTACAGGATAGCTGAACGGATCCACCAAGCTATCGTGTCTTTGGAAGCACGTTGACCACGCCGACGACCTGCCGGAATTATAAAAAGAGAGTCCGACTTCCGAAAACCTTGGGTGATCGTAAGATAGAACTTCAATGCCCGCACTAAGTCCAACGAGTGCAAGGCCCGCTCCCTTGGATTCTTAGGTCCTGGACAAAGAGAAGGCAACACAATGTCCTGATTAATGTGGAATTGTGACACTACCTTAGGCAAAAAATCTTCACGAGTACGAAGCACCACGCGATCCGGAAAAAATTCCAGAAAAGGAGGTGAGCAAGAAAGTGCTGCCAATTCCGATACCCTTCTCAAAGAGGTGACTGCCACCAAGAAGGCCACCTTCCAAGAAAGTAGTGAAAGTTTAGCAGAATCCATAGGCTCAAAAGGCCTATGCTGAAGGGCTTCCAGGACTAGATTAAGCCGCCATGGAGCCACAACTGCCCTCCGTGGCGGAAACTGACGTGCGACTCCGCGAAAAAAAGAGCGCACATCCCTACGAGAGGCAATAGCCTTCCTAAAAAGTGCGGAAAGAGCAGATACCTGTCCCCTCACCGTACTAACTGCCAAACCCCTGGCCAGACTAGATTGCAGAAAGGCCAAGAAGTTGGGGATGGAAAAAACCCTCGGGATTCTTGAGGATCCAGAACACCATGAATAGAAAGACTCCCAAGTTCTGTGATAAATCCTGGACGTAGCTGGACTCCGGGCCGCCCGCAAGGTAGCAATGACCTCGGGCGAAAAACCGCGACGGGTCAAGATCTCGGTCTGAAGAGCCACGCCATCAAACGAGGGGACCTCAGGTCCGGATGACGAATGGGCCCCTGAGTGAGCAAGTCCGGGCGAAGGGGCAGCGGAAACGGAGGTGCCGCCTGAAGAGACACCCGCGTCGAATACCATGTCCTCCGCGGCCAGTCTGGTGCTATCAGAATTATTGATACCCTTTCGAGTTTGATCCGTCGGATCACCAGAGGTAGTAAGGATATCGGCGGAAACGCATAGATCAACTTTAACTGACCCCACGGGGCCACTAAAGCATCCACCGCCACCGCCTCCGGGTCCCTGTACCTGGACATGAACATCGGAACCCTGGCGTTCAGCCTGGATGCCATCAAGTCCACCTGAGGAGTCCCCCAACGGGAACACAGCAGAGAAAACACTTCTGGATGGAGACTCCATTCCCCAGGGTCCACTTGCTCGCGACTGAGGAAGTCCGCCGAGATATTCAACACCCCTGGAATGTGAATTGCAGAGATTGCTGGAACTTTGGACTCGGCCCAGACCAGGATCCGAGAGACCTCCGACATGAGACTGGAACTCCTCGTCCCACCTTGGTGGTTGATGTACGCGACAGCCGTAGCGTTGTTCGACTGGATCCGGACCGGTAGACCGCTCAATAAGACCGCCCAATGTTGGAGGCAGAGAAATATTGCTCTCAACTCCAAAATGTTGATCGGGAGAGACGACTCCTTTGGCGACCAGACTCCCTGAATCCAGAGGTTGTTCCAAACTCCCCCCCAGCCTGTCCGGCTGGCATCGGTTGTCACCACCGACCAGCTCGGAGGAAGGAAGGATTTCCCCACGGATAGAGTCTCCGGACGTAACCACTATCCAAGAGATTCTCGCACCCTGCGGGAGATAATGACCGAGCGATCCAGAGAAGTTAGCGATCGATCCCAATGGGTCAGAATAAGGCTCTGGAGATCCCGGGAATGAAATTGTGCAAATGGTACTGCTTCCATAGTTGCCACCATTTGACCCAGAAGGCGCATGCATTCCCGAAGGGACATTGACAGCGCCGACCTCATAGCCTGGACCAGAAGACGAAGGTTCGTCTGTTTGACAGGAGGCAGGGACACAACTGCCCGAACAGTATCGAACTGCATCCCCAGGAAAAGAATGGACTGTGCTGGCTCCAATGACGATTTCTTCCAATTGATCAGCCACCCGAAGTCCATCAGGTACTGAAGGGAGAGATCGCGAGCCGCTATTGCCTCCTCCGCTGTGGGTGACACTATGAACAGGTCGACCAGGTAGGGGAGGATCGTAACCCCCTGTCTTCGAAGAAGCGCCATGAGAGGAGCCAGAATTTTTGTAAAAACCCTGGGAGCTGAGGCCAACCCGAAAGGCAGGGCCACAAACTGGTAATGGGTTTGACCTATAGCGAAACGCAAGAAACGCTGGTGAGCCCTGCCGATAGGGATATGCAAATAGGCGTCGTGGATGTCTATGGACACCAAGAAATCGTACTGCGACAGGGTCGCTATCACCGATCGGAGAGACTCCATGCGGAACTTCCGTGTCCGGACGTAAATATTCAAATCCCTGAGATCCAGCACCGGACGAAACTTGTCCTCCTTTTTGGGGAACACAAAAAGGTTGGAATAAAAACCCTTTCCCTGGTCTTCCGGAGGAACCTGAACCACCACACCCTGCTGTAGGAGAGAGTCGACCTCCTGAAACAGTGCGGCAGCCAGTCTTGGCACGGACGGAATGCCCGTCAGACGAAACCTGTCTGGAGGCAGCGAATGAAACTATGAAATAGCCTGCCGACATAACCCGTGTCACCCAGGCGTCTGCTATGTGGGATGCCCAGATCGACCCGAATTGTAGCAGACGACCTCCCACCCGAGAGCCCTCGGGGGGATCCCTGGCGTCAGTCAGCCTTAGCGGACTTTTTATCAACCTCCCGTCTGTCCTGACGGGACCGTTACTTCCAAGGAGTACAAGATTTCTGGGCGGATCTGCCGGAGGATGAGGGACGACCCAATCTCCAAGAAGGCTGACTGAATCGTCCCCTGGCCCGAAAGGACCGAAGACCTCTGCTGGGCCCTGTCCTGCTGGCTGTGGATGCCACTGCCTTTTTCCCAGGCAGAGTAACATCCTTAGCTTTAGCTTTGGCAATTAGTTCCGAAAGATCTGAACCAAAGAGCTGACCGCCCTTTTATGCCAGACTAAGCAATCCCTGTTTGGATACTGCATCCCCGGTCCACTGTTTAAGCCACAGAGCTCTTCTAATCGTGACTGCCGAAGCCTGAGCCCTGGACAGAATTGAAGCAGTGTCCAGTACTGCATCTCTGCCATAACACATAGCTTCTTCCACTTCTGAACGCGAAGTCCCATCCTGCCACGCCGCACGCAGCTGATCCAACCACCGCAGAGAAGCCTCACCGGCCCACATGGCCCCCAAGGCCGCTCGGAAACCATGACCCGCGGCTTCATAGATGGATTTCGCCGCTGACTCCGATCTTCTGTCCAAAGGATCCTGAAGATTGGCTCTCCCTTTAACAGGAAGCAGGGAAGACTTGGTCAGCTGAGACAGAGATATATCCACCTCAGGAGAGGGAACCCAATTAGTAACCATCTCCTTGGCACAGGCATCAAAAAAACGCGTTCCTCAGAAGCGTTTATCCGGACACTGACGCTCCTTCTCCACCACTTCGTTAAGTTCCTCATGCGCAGGTAATGTAGAACAAACACGGCGCATCTTCGGATACAGATGGCCCGACCTAGACGGTCTTGTCGGCTCTTCAGACAGCTCTAATACTTCCCGCATGTCCTTAATAAGCCCATCTACGCGACCAGAAAGAGAAACAGAGCGATCCTGTTGATCCTCCTCTTCGGACTCAGAAATTTCATCAACCGAATCTGTTGGTGAATCTGAAGCCTCTGATGCGCTCTGCGAGGGAGACAACGCCACCATAGTCTTGCGGCGCTTTTTACCTCGTGGCATTGGGTGTGATCTAGCTGACACCCACTGTCCCAGGAGACTAGAGAGACTATCAATGGAGCGAGTGAGCGCCTCCACCTTAACATCACTGAACATTGAACTTGATGTAGTAGAAGGCCTGAGTGTATCAGAGGCGTGGGACTGAACCTGAAACTGATCAGGAGACCGATCCGCACTCCCAGGCCCCTGATCCGACATGCCACCCACACCAGATGCCAGGATGTACAACAAGGATGGCAAAAAAGTGTGAAAGCTGCACAGCCTGTTTTCAAAACTCACTTTTTTTTTTTTTTTTTTTTTTTATATATGCGACAGGCTCTGAAGGGTTAAAGCTCACCCTTAGAAAAGAGCTACCCCAGAAATGCCGAGCAAAAAATCAATAGGGGGAAACTCCCTTAAACACCATGTGTTTCCCCTAAAGTTCCACTTTTTCAGAAGGGGTTAACATCACAGCAAATATAATACTACACAGCCTAAAAGGTCAGTGAAGTAAATAGCTTTAGGAGAGAAAGCGGCAGTGCTCCTGAGGACTCCTAATAGGTAGCCTGGAGAGACAGCACTGACAAAGAACCCCTGCCAGAGGCAGAGGGGACTCACCGGTACTGCGGCGACCGCTCCTCCTAAGTGTGTGGACGGACGGGGAGCAGAGAGCAGGAGGCGCCGCTGGACGCCGGAGGGAGAAGCAGGGACCGCCAGCGCAAGCTCAACCAAGTGCTTCCTGCCTAAGTAATGACGGCAGGAAGCCAGGAGACGCTAGGCCACGCCCCCGCTAGGCCACGCCCCCCGCCTTATTCAAACAACAAAAATGAGGGCAGAAAACTTCCTACCTCTATGAAGGCAGGAAGCAAGTCAATAAAAGCAAGAAAACGCGCGCCAATACAGGGAGCTTCCTGCCTCAATGAAGGCAGGAATCAAAAACGAAAAAGCATGCGCAATTAAAAAAAATAAAAATTACTGGCCTCCGTCTCTGCTCCCCAGTCAAGGCAGCGTCTGAAATAGACAAGAAACACACAGGCAGTACACTTGCCGTAGCCGTCAAAGATACTCTTTAGACCAAAGAGCACTTACCTGGTTGAACGCCACAGGGATCCTCAGGGATGTGTGGCGTCATGGCCCTTTGCTCCCCCCTATGGCGGAGCACGCAGGGACCCTCTCAGATGTGTGGTGTGCGCCTCCGCCAGGGAGCGCCCTGTATCCCCCGGGGCCGGCAGGCATAAGTGGGAACCTCCTCAAGGGGTACACAGAGCTGCCAGGGGAGGGTCAGGGGTCTCAGCAGCGCCGAGACCCCCAGAGACCTCTAGACCACGGGGGGTCCAGGACTCGCTGGATATAAAATAACAACTCTTCTGAGGAGCTGCCGAAGCAGCGACTATCCTCTGAGACCTCAGATAAAAAGACTGATGAACATGGGAGTAGGAGGAGCCTATATACTGGAGGGGCCGGTCGTCTTTTTCCAATCTGAGGTAACTATCCTATGGGGCTCCGCCTACCCACGAAGTAGAGAATCTGTGTCTCCCTTCCTTCCCTTCTGCTGCTGAAAAACACCTAGTTTTTGCAATAAAAGCGTCCTTTAGTGTATGACACCAGCAAAACAGAAAAAAAACTATATAAATCTGGAATCGCTATAATCACACCGATCCGAAAAATAAAGTTGCCTAATCACTTATACCGCATGAGAAACTGCGTAAAAAATAAATAAAACCAATTCTTCAGCTGCTGTTGATTTGTTCATTCTGCCTCCCAAAGATCGCAGTAAGGCTCGGCTCACATTTATCCTGCTCTCTACGCTGAGCACTTACACTAGGGTTTCTGGGTCCATCTCTGAAATACGTGATTTAGACGGAACCCCCGGCGGAAGATTCACATAGTTTAGCTTTCACGTTTGGCATTTTTCTAGCGATGAGAGCTCGCCTAATTTACAGGTGCGGGTTTCCAGAAACACAAGCTAGTCACTACAATGTACTGATGACTACAACTTACTGTTGACTACAACGTACTGACTACAATGGCAGTTTGCAATTTTCAGTCACCAACATCCACTACTGCTTGTTTCTAGAAAACACCCACGGGGTCAAAATCGTCACTACACCTGTCAATAAATTCCCAAAGGGGTATGATTTCCAAAATAGAGTCACTTGAGGGGGAATTCTGCTCTTCGGCATTTAAGGGCTGTGTATATGGCGCCCGCAAACTATTTTATGAAAATCTGTGCTCCAGATTTGTCCTCCAGATCTGTCCTCCAGGGACGGAGGCAAATAGCTCTCCGTCCCTCCCGAGCTACTGTACAGCCACATATGGAGTATTTCTACATTCAGCAGAAATTGTGGGACAAATTTTGGTGCCATTTTTACCCATTTCTCAGTGTGAAAATGTAAAATCTGAGACTAAAACTAAATTTTGATGGTAAAAATGTAATTATTTTTTCTTCACTGCCCAATGGTATAAAATTATCTGACACACCTGTGGTCTCAATATGATCACTGCACCCCTAGATGGATTCATTAAATGGTGTAGTTTGTAAAATGGAGTCACATATGGCTGGTTCTGTTGTTCTCAGGAGAAATTGCACAACAAAATTTGGGGACCATTTTCTCCTGCTATCCTTGTGAAAATGAAAAAAATTGTGGCTAAAAACATTTTTTTGTGGGAATTGTTTTTATTTTTTTTTCATTTTCACAGATCAATGTTGTAAAATTCTGTGAAGCACCTGGGGGTTCAAGGTGCTCACCACATGTCTAGATAAATTCCTTGAAGGGTCTAGTTTTCAAAATGGGGACACCTGTGGGGGGGTTTCCACTGTGTAGGCACATCAACGGCTCTCCAAATGTGACATAGCGTCCACTAATGATTCCAGCAAATTTTCAATTCAAAAAGTCAAATGGCCCACCTTCCCTTCAGAGCCCTGCAATGCGCCAAAAAAGTAGTTTTACCGCACATATGTGGTATCGGCATGTGCAGGACAAATTGAACAACAAATTTTAGGGTCCATTTTCTCCTGTTAGCCTTGTGAAAATAAAAAAAATTGTGTCTTAAATAAAATTTCTGTGAAAAAAAGTTACATGTTCATTTTTTACTTCCACATTCCATTAATTCCCGTGAAACACCTGAAGGGTTAAAAAACTTCTTGAATGTGGTTTTGAGCACCTTGAGGGGTGCAGTTATTAGAATGGTGTCACTTTTGGGTATTTTCTGTCATAAAGGCTTCTCAAAGTCACTTCATTTGTGATGTGGTCCCTAAAAAATGGTTTTGTAAATTTTGTTGTAAAAATTAGAAATTATGTTTCAAAAATTGTGCTGGTGTAAAATAAACATGTGGGAAATGTTATTTATTAACTATTTTGTGTGACATCTCTCTCTGGTTTAATAAGTGCACAAAAATTAAAAGTGTGAAAATTGTAAAATTTTCGCCAAATTTCCTTTTTTTTTCTTCACAAAAACGCAGGTCATAATCAATACATTTTACCACTGTTATGAAGTACAATATGTCACGAAAAAACAATCTCAGAATCAGTGGGATCTGTTGAAGCGTTCTAGAGTTATTACCTCATAAAGTGACAGTGGTCAGAACATTTGGCCTGGTCATGAAGGTGAAAACAATCAGAGAATATGAATAGCGGTACCAGAGCGCCAATAACAGGGCAAAAATAATAAAAGGACTGATTAATACACACACAACGCGTTTCGGTGGACACAGCCACCTTCATCAGGTGATGTCCTGAATTTTGTCCACCGAAACGCGTTGTGTGTGTATTAATAAATCAGTCCTTTTATTATTTTTGCCCTGTTATTGGCGCTCTGGTACCGCTATTCATATTCTCTGATTGTCCTTTTCCCCCTGTTGGGGTGCGGTAGAGCTGCCTTTAATCTATTGTTTTTTCACCTGTGGGAGCAATTTAATTAAAATTACTACCCTGGTTTCCCAAGCTGCGCTGCCTTAACCCCTCCGGAACGCTGCCGGGGGTGTTGGTGAAGCTGGGCGTCTATCTCGGCATTACATGCTACTAACCTGACCACGTGATATACCACCAAGAGATCAGGATCTGTGAACGCCGCTGGAAATAGATGACAGCCACCAACAGAGCGGAGCTTGTGGAGCTTTACACTGGGGTTGTGCAGAGGTGCACAACTTCATAAGGTTAGTAGCCATCCCCACACCCCTCTACAAATTGCATTACTGAGTCACCCATTGCGCCTTGTTCTCTCCTCTCTTTACATGAAGGTGAAAACAGGCTCGGGTTGAAGCGGTTAAACCATTGGTAATCAATGATCTGTATTGGTTTGTCATACTATGCATGTGCATTATTGTACATTAACGGTTTCATAGTGAAACATGACTCAACCATAAGAAACTAAACTTTATACAGCCCTCTTGTTCGAAAATCAACAAGAGTATATAGACCCGCTGCTGATTTGTTGCAGAGATTTCAGCTACGTTTTTATGGTAGGCACATGGATTTCTGCAAGTAGATAAATGGTACAGTCACAAAAATCTCTGCAACAAATCAGCCACTTGTGAATATACCCTAAAAGTCAGAAATCCCTTACTGCACAAATGTTAATTCTAAAGGGTGTGTGCACATCACGTCTTTTAGGCGTCAACACAACGGTCAAGTTTATCAAGCAGAAGACGCTTCAGGAAAATGGTGTTTTTACTGAAACGTCATTTCTGTTGTGCTTTCGCAGCCGCTTTGTTGTCAGCACTTTTTTTTTTATTGTGTCTTACAATACTGAACTGATTGAAGAATAGTCAAGGCACTTCTTTCAACTGCTTTGTAGCTTTCGAAACCTGAAGCGGTTCCAAGAAAATAAAAAGACTGAACAAGTAGTTTAGACATTGCCGTCAATATGTTCATTCTTTTTAGCATTTTTTAAGAACTCCCACCTGAAAAAGACATTGTGTGCACACACCCTCACATGTATCTTTCCATCATTGTGAATGGATTTCTCCCGTACAAACCAAGGGGCTTTTTTTTATTTTTACACCTACACTGTTTCTTCTTACAACTTGTTCTGCTTGATGTTTTGTTTTTGAGTAACACTGTATCTTTAAGTCGGCATTCAAAGAAAGAAATACCATGAGAAGGTGAAAAAAAAATCTATATTTTTTTTAAGTCTTTTACCAAACATGCATATTAGTTATATCATAACAGTCCTAAATATGTGTTATTTATAATTATTGTGACATCTAATCTCATTGGGACTTTACCTCTGATCAAACAAAAAGGCAGACGATTACACATTGGCTGAAAGCAGGAGACAAATCATTTTTATTGGATGTAAACAGTATTTTACAAGTTCATTTACAGGTTCATAAGCAATGAAATTATTTAAAGAGTAAAGAGAGTAATAATTATTTTTCCACTCTTGTGTTCAGTAAATGTACTTGTTCTACGACAGATACACAGTAACTCTGTTCACTCCATGACTGTTTTGAGAATAGATTGAATTATAGCGTAACACAATGGAGATGTTCCTCATATACAACTTTAGAATGGTAGTGTATACTCCTACATGCATTGTTTTCTGTACTAAAGAGAAACAGATTGGAGAAAAACTATATTGGCAAAAGAGGAAACATTTCACAAGGAGCAGTCTTGGATAAGTCACAATTCTGACTTGGATATCGGCATATCATCCTGTAATTCAGTCATGAATGATTGCAGCTTACTGATTGGAATGTCACAAGGGACAAGGCTGCAGTGCCACCTTGTGGTAAAACGTGCATTCTACAACGTAAATGGATATTTCAGAGCTGAATGACTAACTTTAATGGAACCAGTCACCCTGACAATGCAGTCCATCTGGAGGCAGAATGCTACACAGCAGAGTGATATATAGGCTTATGGGAAAAGAGTCAGTTTTTTTTAATATCTACTTATTCTGGGCTTTTCAACCAGGTGGGTGGTCCTAACCAGTGATTGACAGCCATCTCTGTATGCACACTTACACAAGGTAACCATCAATCACAGATGACGGCAGCCCACCAGACAGCAAAGCCCAGAATGAAAAGCTTGAACACAGGTTATACTGTATGTTTCCCCACAAGTCTCTAGATCACCCTGCTCGGTAGCATGTTGCCAGAGAAGGATTAATGCTGTAGATCAGGTGCTCATTTTTGCACAAAATTGATTTTATCTTAATCCAATGAGATGGAATCTGATTCTGGCAGTAAATTTAGGACTCAGGCATAACCCCACCACATGCATGAGTCAAGTCCTGGCCACAGATATGAAGGTTATTTAATGAATAAAGGTTTGTGTCAATCTAACAATTTACTGCAAAGAAAAAAAAAGTATTATTTCTGAAGGAAAACTATTATACTGGTTGGGAAATATAATGGATCAGCTACAGAAAAATAATTTCTCTAGAGGATATTGTTATATCAAAGTTAATTAAGGGGGCAATGCAAAATCAGAACTCATTTTAAGACTAATACATGCTTTATATTGATGGCTACGATAGGGAAATTATTGGACCGTTAGTCTCTCTACCATATGGGTTTAAAAAAAAGATTAAAAAAAAAAGACAGTGAAGAGACACTGGAGATCTGTCAGGCAGAGAAATCACATCAAATGGATTTGTCACCAAATATCACAATACAAATTACATGTATCAAACAGATTTCTCAGTGTACTTACTAGGAAAATGACTGTCAACGTGGCTTTATTATCCCGACAATAAAATGAACATTTCATGAGCCCAGCTACAGCTAATGCTGGACTGGAAATGCTCATTTTAATATTAGAAAATCTTTCAAAACTGATACAGGTAGTCCGACATGGAATTTCAAAGTAAGCACATCAAGCTCATCAGGTCAAAGAAATCTATTTAATAATATATGCACTTTGCATTGCGACCAAACCTCTTTAAATGTAGGGTCTAAACTGCAACATCACTTGGCTAACTTATATGGACTTAAGGGGGCTTTGTACTTCTCTCTTTATTTTCTAGCTTTATGTATAAAATATCACTATATGATACAAACCATACATTCTTTTCAGATCAGTGTCATAGTTTCCATTACAAATGGAAACAACAATGTCCTGGATCTGTTGCACACCCCAACAGACACCACCATATCTCACTGACATAACGCAGCCCATCGAGGTGACCATCATGCTGACTAGAAAGATTTATTTTTCGTCTTTTGCACTGTATTCAGAGAAATTTTTAACCCCTTCAAGATGAAACTTTAAAAAAAAAAAGGAGTTTTCCAATAAACCATGTTTCATTTTTCCATCAACAGACATATAATGGCTTCTTTTTTTGCAGGACGAGTTTGGGCATCACTTTCGTACAGGATAGATTATACAGTATATTTATAGGTGGGGTTGTTATGGAGAAGAGGATTCTAAGAAAGCAGTTATGTTTCCATACTAAAGCAACAATTATGGGGGAAAAGCTGAATATTTTTTGTCTGTAATTTTTTTAAACTAAATCATTCATATAACACACAGTAATTCTTCAGAAATACAGAGTATTATGCCAGCCAGTCAGCATAACGCAGACAGACATCCTATTAGGCTCTAAAAGGAGGACTATGATAGCGCTTGCGTGGGCCATTGTTCGGCCCAAAAATGCAAATGTAAAGGTACCATCAACCCAGCAATCACATGGTGGGTGAACCAATGGACTGACAAAGGGAGCCCCCTCTCTCTAGTGAGTGCCGCATTAAAAAGGTTAAACTGCAGGGATCGATAAGTCTCATCAATATTCAAAATCGTCGCAGGAGCCTCACATGTATAATGGCAGGACCTGCAAGAAGAGCATGACATATATGGAGAGGGGTTTAAACCTCACGATGGCTATACACTTCACAGAATGGGAAGGGGTGACAATAATGCGTGTTTTCATTCCGGTTGGATTTGCCACGTTCATGGTTATGTTCAACTGGACTGTAATTTTGTTTATTTTACATTTTCCTAAGAAAAGAAGCCTTTGCATGCTTACTAACCCTAACAAATAAACTGTACTGCCTGTGTATGACAGACTGAAAAGTACAAAACATTCATCATTTACTGCTGGCTAATGAAATGGTTACCAGTGCAAAACAGTAAAGGATTTTCACCACATTAAGACAAATATAACTAAGCAGCCTTTCTCCATTAACATGTTTATAACCCCTTTAATGAAGCAACAAAAGCAATGCATTAATAATTTTTATACTGAAATTTTTGGTATTTTTTCTGACTTCTTGATTCCCGTACTATGATCTTACTTTCCATCAGAATGGGATGTGAACCTTCATAGGACACTGAGGATAAAACAAGATATAAGTGAGAGAAGATAAAATGTAGAAAGATCATACAGCTACTAAATAACAGTAGTCACACAGGCACTCATAGAACTAGCCACATTGGGAATACAGAGCATGCTATTAATGCTTTTTCTTTTAATCTGGAAGCCATACGCCATATATTGGGAGTAGTCCGCTAAGAAACCACGCCACCTTCGGGACTCCTAGGTCCACCAGAGGAACGGACTCCGGCCCCCTTTCATCTACAAAGACCTTGTACGCCTCCAGTGTTAACTGCATGGTAAACTGAAGACATTACCCACACCGGACATTAACTCCTTCACCACCGTGCGATTTTCAGTTTCAAGAGCCATAACTTTTTTATATTTCCGCCAACATGGCCTTATGAGGGCTTGTTTTTTGCGGAACAAATTGTACTTTTGAATGACACCATTGATTTTATCATACCAAATACTGGAAAACGCGATAAAAAATCCAAGTACGGTGAAATTCCACAATTGCTTTTTTTACCATGTTCACTATATGGTAAAACTGACCTGCCATCATGATTAACCAGGTCAGTATGAGTTCCAGGTATCAAAATGGTATAGATTCTTTTTTTAAGTGCTGTAAAAAATCCAAAGTTTGCAAGAAATAAAAAATGGCGCCATTTTCAGGATCTGGAGCTGGGTGAGGGCTTATTTTTGGGTGCTGAGCTGACGTTTTTATTGATATAATTTTGGGGTAGATACGATGTTTTGATTGACTGTTTGTGCATTTTATGGCGACCAAAAAAACCGCAATTCTGGTGTTTTGATTTTTTCTCTCGTTACGCCGTTTACCGATCGGATTAATTCTTGTTATATTTTGATAGATCGGGTGACTCTGAACGCGGCGATACCAAATATGTATATTTTTGTTTTATTTAGAATGGGGCAAGAGGGGGGTGATTTTAGCTTTTAAAAAATACTAAAAAAATATAAAAAAAAATGTTTTCTCTTTGCTTCCTTCAATAGTTAATTTAACATATCATTAACTTTTTCATGATCGGGCTATTTTACATTTTTTATTTCATTTTCATCTTTTCCTCCCCCTTTTGCAAGAGACATAACTTTTTTATTTTGCCATCAATATGACCATGTGAGGGCTTGTTTTTGTGGGACGAGTTATACTTTTGAATGACACCATTCAATTGATCATGTGATGCACTGGAAAGAAACAAAAAAATTCCACATGCATTGAAATTGCAAAAAAGTGCAATTCCGCAATTGTCTTTTTTCTTTTTTATTTACCATAGTCACTATACGGTAAAACTGACCCAGGTTAGTACAATTATGCAGATAACAAATATGTATAGTTGTTTTGTTTTTTATTTAAGTGGTGAAAAAAATTCAGAAATTTGTAAAAAAAAAAAATGTTGCTTTTTTTTGCCATTTTCTGAGACCTGTAACGTTTTCATTATTCAGGATACATGGCTGTGTGAGAGCTTATTTTTGTGCCCTGAGCTGAGGTTTTTACTAACACCATTTTGGGGTAGATACGATGTTTTGTTTGCCTTTTATTGCAATGCTGTGGCAGCTTAAAAAAACAAAATTCTGGCGTTTAGATTTTTCTCTCGTTACGCTGTTTACCAATTGGATTAATTTATTTTAGATTTTGATCGATCTGACCTTTTTGAACACAGCAATATCAAATGAGTATTTTTTTTATTATTATTATTTTATTTTTAATGGGGCAAAAAGGGGGGTGATCTGAACTTTTTTTTTTCCTCATATTTTTAAAAACATTTTTTTTTCTCACTTTTTAGTGTATTTGTTAGTTCCATTAGGGGAACTAAAGCTGCGATCGTCTGATCGCTTGTACTATACATAGCAGTGCATGAGCACTGCTATGTATAGCTAAAATCACGATCTCGTATGAATGACAGCTAAATACTGGCTTGCAAAGGAAGATCGTAATGACAGGCATGGGGTGCCGATGGGCACAGGGAATGATAAGCCCCCACCCTCCCCCCCATAATCACGTGTTAAATGCAGCGGAGCTCTCAGTGCAGGTATGCTATTCACCCGCAGATTAACCGTTTTTTTTTTTACATGACAGGTTCCCTTTAAACATTATTACATGTACAGTTGTGCTCAAAAGTTTACATATCCCGGCAGAATTTTTCCTTTCTTGGCCTTGTTTCACAGAATATGAATGATAACAAAAAAACTTTTTCTCCACTCATGGTTATTGGTTGGGTGAAGCCATTTATTGTCAAACCTCATCCACAACCAATAACCATGAGTGGAGAAAAAGTTTTTTTGTTATCATTCATATTCTCTGAAACAAGGCCAAGAAAGGAAAAATTCTGCCGGGGTATGTAAACTTTTGAGCACAACAGTATAGTATTGTGTTAACACACCATCTCACTCAACATGTGGCAAATGAACAAGTAAATAAATGCCAGACTAATCAATAAATAATTCAGCTTCTTCAATAAACTTACCACTCATGTTACCTGGGGAGGAAGGAAGCTACTTCTTGTTCACACTCTTCCGTGACAAGGTCTTTGAGGCGTTCGCATATTTTTGTTTATCCTTTCTGCAAGTAAGAAGTCAATACAATGTTTGGAAGAATGGGAGGGACAAACGAAAACCGGAAAATTGCTTGGGAGTGAAGCCACCTAAACTACCTCCATTTTAAATACATGAACTAGCAATGTTTCTACATATGCTACACATGCTACCGGGGTGCTAAAACAGATATAATAATAGTGATATATATCTTAACATATCCTTCTATACTAAATATAATTCGGTTAAATAGCAAAATAAATAAATAAATCAACACTATGTAACTAGCTACTGAAGAGTCATCTGGGAGGTGACAATATCTATAAGTGTCATATAGCCCAAGCTCTAACCCCACACCTCTTACAGCAGTCCTATGTCACCAGCTTCTAAATCTCACGCAGCCAGTTGGAAATAGCGTGAGGCACAGACACATAACTTCCTAAGATAGTAAATTCCTGCTGGGACATACAGACTACGTCATATTCAGCATGTAGTGACATGTTTAGATACTTTGTCAGCTTGAGTAATAAGGTATTCATTAATTAGCAAAAGCATGGGATAATCAAAAATTGCGTATCGTTTGGACCTCCGTCTATTTTACATGCTGGCCATTCATCTTATTACTAATGTAAAATTGATCACTTGCTGTCCATCTCAGCAGCAAGATACTGTATGCTCAGATTTTTTTCAAATTATCTTATTCACAAAAAGGTGAGTTAGGTTAAATCTCACACGTAGCGTTTTCGCAGCAGTTTTTTGCCGCGAAAACGCTTGGTAATGGGTCTGCCATCTATTGCAATGATAATCCTGATGTGCTGTGCACATGATGCGGAAATTTCCGCTCAGGATTACCATTGTGGGAAAAAATGCAGCATGTCAATTGTGCGCAGCGTTTCCCGCCCATTGACTTCACTTGAACCACAGCAAATCTGCAGGTATAATATTTAATGGGCGGTGAAACGCTGCGGGTGGTACCCAGGTTGGCAGAGGAGGAGGATAACAGCGAGAGCGGCACGGCTGAGGGGAGCAGTAGTCTCCTCAGCCGAGCCGAGTACCACGCGTGTAAAAAAAGAAAAGTAAAAAAGACAATAAAAAACACTATTCTCACCTGTCCAGCGATGTCCCCTGGCGATGTCATCCTCCCGGTGGCTCCCAGCAGTGTACTGCGCTGTCATGACCTGCTGTCACATAAGCTCTCAGATGAGAGCTCACGTGACCTCACTTTATGGCACCGATGCTGCGTGGGAACATTATGAAGAATGTTCCCACCAGTATTGGTGTGGAGGTCACCAGGGCTGATCAACTGATCTCCAGTGACCTCAGTCCTGCAGCAGCAATGTACACTGACAGGATGATTTTACACTCCTGTCAGTATACATTGCTGTCTTCTACAGCAGTGACATCGGTGATTGCTGATGTCACTGCCGTAAAAGTGACCCGGATTGCCGAGGAATAATCGTGACGGAATAGTGGAAAACGTCGTGACGCCGGACAGGTGAGGGATATGGTTGTTTTTTATTTTCCGTTTTTTTCAAGAGACGAGGAATTTGGGGACTGAGCGTACAATAATTTTTTTTTTTTTTTCAAAAAACTGTTTTTTTTTTTTAAATTAAAATACTTTATTTTGGCGGTGTATTTATTGAAAAAACAACGACCACTTTACTTCGCGGTTAGTAATGGGGGCGTTTTATAGATGCCCTCCATTACTAACCTGGGCTTCACATCAGCCGTCAATACAAGGCTGGTGTGAACCCCAACCCCATTATCCCACTCGCCACTGCTAAGCGCCAGATTTGGTGCATCTAATGGATGCGCCATTTCTGGGACTGCTGAGGGGTGATATTATTAGCCGCGGAGTGGCCTAGTATCCATGGCCCCTTCCCTGGCTATTAATATCAGCCCGCAGCTGTCTGTTTAGCCTTTTCTATGTCAATTTTTTTCTGGGGTCCCCCTGTAATCTAGTCAGTAAAGGCTAAACAAACAGCTGTGGGTTGATATTAATAGCCAGGGAACATTTTTGGCTAATGGCCCCTTCCCTGGCTACTAATATCAGCCCCCAACGGTCGGCTTTCTCTTTGCTTGTTATAGAAATGACGCCATTTTTTTTTTTTATTATTTTTTTTTTACATTTTAGGCTCTGTGCCAACGATCCGGAAGTAGCAGCGCTTTGGATGCAGCATATGTTTGCTGTGTCCAAAAGTTGCATTCTATTGAACGCAAGTAAATAAGCATGTGTTCGCTGAACCATGCGGATTTATCGCATACAGTACATTCTAGTGGTCAAATTTATGTTGCGGAGACTAGCGACTCCGCAAGAGAATTTGACATGCTGTGGTCCTGAAAGATGTGCCGCATGTCAGTGTCCACGGGTGATTCGCAGCCTCTGATGCACGCATAGTGGACATGGGATTTCTAGAGATCCCATCCACTACGCTGTAACATCTGGACGCTGTGGGTTTGACGCTGTATAAACATTCAGCATCAAACCTGCAGCGGCTCCTGACCGTGGCCATGTACCCAAACTCACCTGCAGCAAGTCAATTTCTGTAGCAGACACGCTAGTCTCAGCTGCAGATTTTGACCGATTGAAGTGTCATTATATGCGGTGGATTCACATGTACCGACAACAAAAGTGTGGCATTAGAACACCGCATTTTGGACGCAGCAAAAATACGCTACGTCCAAAATGCTGCTAAGTGCTGATTGGTGGGACGTAGCGGCTAACGAAACAGCTGTGAGCTGTTAATAATAGCCAGGGACCATGTTTGCCTAATGGCACCTTCATAGGCTAAAAATAGCAGCTGCCCCAGAAATTACATGAACAGGAATGCCAATGAAGATTGGGATTAGATGACACCTAGCTCTTTTGTTTGGTGATGACAAGGTGTCAATCAGACCCTTTCATCACCAATCCTAATTAAAGTAAAGTAAAGAGATTAATAAACACACAGACACAGAGTAAACACTTTATTTAAAATACAACAGACATTCTTTAATCATTTAAATTAACCAATATACACACCCCAGTTCTGAGGGTAATCCAAGGGTTAAAGCAATGTCCCACCAAATAACTTTATTAAGCACCAAAAAGCAGTCACTGATGAACAAAAACGCGCCAAAAACCGCGGCAAAACCGTACGTTTTTTTCCGCAGTGTTTTTCCTGCCAAGGAGATGCAGAAACACTGCGGAAATTTCTGCTTCAAATCCTGAACGTGTGCACCTAGCCAAAGGCAGTGAATGCCTTTAAATGCTGTTGATAATGTGCATGATCTCCTGCTCCTTGCCTTGCTAGTCTCTATAGATATATTTAAAAATAAAAAAAAATCACATAGGTGTTAAAACATTCCTTTTCAGAAAGTATAAGTAGAAGCAGGACCTGGATTTCACTTCTGTCAGACTACATGATTGAAAGACCACAGTTTCATTATGATTATTTACAGATATCTGTTCCTAAATTTCACTTCACTAGAAATAAATTTGGATAAAATACACTGGCTGGTACGGACGCTGGCACAGGTACGAGTACTTGCATAGGTTAGTGTTTGTATACATGGGATCTAGGCTATGAGCCATACCTTGACATCTTCACTTTATTTCTGCAGCCCTTTCCTCCTTCCCAATGTATTGAGTGGATATTCTTGTTCATCATGTTTCCACATGAAACACATGGTTTCCCAGTACTGTAAGGCTGTATGAAACAGACAAATGAGGAGTTTTAACACTATAGGAATGTGATGTTAGCCCTTCCCCATTTTTGTGTGGTTTCCTCTTTCCTCCCCTTCTTCCAAGATCCATAACTTTTTAAATCTTCATTTGACGTAGCTTTATGAGGGCTTATTTTTTGTGTGACGAGTTGTAGTTTTAAGTGACACAATGTTTTTCACCATTCAACATACTGGAAACACGGAAAAAATTCCAGGTATAATGAAAGGTATAATAGTTTTTTTGAGGTTTAGCTTCTTTCTACAGTGTTTGTTCCAGATTAACCCCTTAAGGACCAGGTGTGTTTTTTTTGTTTTGCGCTTTCCTTTTTTCCTCCCCTTATGCCAAGAGCCACTACTTTTTTTATTTTTCTGTCGACATTGCCGTATGAGGGCTTGTTTTCCGCGGGACAAGTCGTACTTTTGAATGACACCATTTTGTGATATCATGTGTAGTGGAAAACTAGAAACAGATTCTAAGTGTGGTGAAATAGCAAAAAAACCGTGCAATTCTGCAATTGTTTTTGGTTTTTATTTACAGCGTTTGATCGTGCAGATACCAAACATGTATAGTTTTTGTTTTATTTAAGTGGTGTAGACTAATTCAGCAATTTGTAAAAAATATATATATATATATATACATTGCTTATGACAACATTTTCCGAGAGCCGTAACGTTTTCAATTTTTGGTATATGAAGCTGTGTAAGGGCGTTTTTTGCGCCCCGAGCCATTGTTTTATTGATATCATTTTGAGTTAGATACAAGTTTGTTATTGTCTTCATATTTTTTTTTTCCTTTTCACTGAATTTGTAAGTCTCCTTAGGGGACTTGAAGCTGTGATTGTCTGTTTGCTAGTGCTACAGAGAGCAAGGCCACAGCATTGCTGTATATAACAAAAATCACAATCTCCTATGAACACCAACTGCAGGCTTGCTTTCACAGGAGAACTGTCATGACAAGCAAGGTCTTCAGCAGACTCCCAGCTATCATGGCAACTCAACGACAGCCCAAGATCCTGTCACGAACGCGCCAATGAGCACTTTGAACACCCCCCCCTGCCAGCGCGCTGTCAAAGACATTCGACAGGTTAACAGCTACAAGTGGAGTTAGAGGCATATGATGACTGATTAAATAAGCCATCATCTGCCGGCAAAGATGCAGGCTAGGCTTGCGAGACAGCATCAGGAACAGGGGGACGGCATATGACGTATCCTGTACGTCATATGCCATTAAGGGGTTAAAACAACCTGGCGAAATGATTCTTCTTGTCAATGCAATTCATGCGATAGCAAACTTATACAGCCTTAGAAAAATTCTGAACGTTCTAAAAAAAAGAATAATTTGGGTTTGTCTTCATAACTTTACTTTTCCATTGATGGAGCTATACAATGGCTTTTTTTGTGTGGCAAGCTGTAGTTTTTATTGCTACCATTTTGTGGTATGTACAGAGTTTTGATAATTTTGTATCGGGATTTTTTATATTTTCATTTCAATTACTGTACTTTTCACATTTTTTTAGTAGGGGACTTGAATGTTTGTACGGTTTAGTGTAAAAGTAAAGCAGGCACTTGGCTGCCTTGACAAGCCATCGGGACCTGGTGCTTGAGGTGTGAGAGGGGGGTAGCGGGAGCTATTGCTGTCAGACCATAGACTCCCCAGTGAGATTGTGCCACTCAATTACTGATGTCAGAGACTGGCAGAGGCATTTAAGTGGTTAACCAGCAGGTGCCAGGGGCATAATAAACAAAAATGTTAATATTTGTGTAATAAGTGCTTACCCGTGTATGTTCCAAGCATTATCTTCACAATGTATGATCTGAGTGTACCCTCGTTTGGGTAAGGAATGTTACTGGGGGAGTTGGGGTGGTTTGGCCCATTGTAAATAAGCTTTGACACTAAAACTTTCACCAAATACCAGCTAAAAAAAGAAAAATTCAGGGTGTGAGATATATGCAAACCCTCACCTGTTCTTTAGCACAATAGCCACATAACATGCGTGAAGCCAGCTCCATTTCATGGTTTTCGGCTTCATCGTGGCAGCCATCACATGGGTAAGCCTTCCCACAGCATGGGAACCTTTCATAAAAAGGAAATGCAGGGAGAATGTGATCAATTATTACGTGCAACAAATGAATCAATACAACACAACTTCGTATACACATAATAGATATAAATATCAGAATCCGTAGAGAAAAAAAGGTAATGTGCAGGTTACACATGAACAAAGATGTATAGATTAAATGTATTTATTTTTTACATACTGTAGGAAGTAGGATTTACTAGGAGTAGTATTTATAGTAGAAAGGATAATAGGTGTTAAATGGGATTTCCACTTTCATAAAAGTAATGCCCAAACCATTGCATAGCTGTAAAAGAAACACAGATAATAATCCCTCTCCCTGGGTTCACAGCTGGCTCTCCACCGCCACAGCGCACATCACTGCTGCAGCCAATCACTGAGCGGTCTACATTAGCAGAGCCTCTGCGTTCAGTGATCGGCTTCAGCGGTGATGCGCTCTGTAGTCGACGTAGAGAGTTGGCACTGGACCTTGGGAGGAGTACAACCTGTGCTTGTTCTTTCACAACTATACAATCATTTAGCCTCCACTTTTGTCCAATAGTCGTTACAATTCACTTACAATAATTGGCTAGTGTAAATGAAGGAAAAGCCCAATGAAAATGCTATGGTTTATTATTAATCTTCATAAATCACGCCATCGCTAACAAAAACGACATGCCTTATTCAGGACCCATCAGCTATGTATGAAAATTGAAATGTACCTTCTCTGAAAAAAGTATAGGTGCTTGAATAAGAATGTAAATGACATTATAGCGACAGTGACACACAATACATTGATGTCTAATGTGTGGCAAGAGCTTTCACCAAGCACCTATCCGCTGGCAGAACAAATAATCATACCGTACACAGGATGTTATCATTAGAAGGCACAGACCCGGCAACTGTTAGTGCACAACCCATTAAAGTATTGTAGTCCATCTGGAAAACCCTTTTTAATACAAATATTCACCCTTGCAAAATAAAAAATAAACATATTCTCACCTCACATGTTCACCTCCTGCACTGGCACCATAACAGAGATACAGTATCAGCGTTGGATCTCCTGAGACTTGTTATGCCACGTGAGCGCTGCAGCAAATCTGTAGCTGCTATTGGGCTGCTGTGCTCTCACTACTTCTACTTGTCCGAGGTCAGTTTGAGCGAGGTACAGTGGGGGAAATAAGTATTTGATCCCTTGCTATTTTTGTAAGTTTGCCCACTGACAAAGAGTTGAACAGTCTAGAATTTTAAAGGTAGGTTAATTTTAATATTGAGAGATAGAATATCCCAAAACAAAATCAAGAAAATCACATTGTATAAATTAGATAATTTTTTTTGCATTTTGCAGTGAGAAATAAGTATTTGATCTCCTCCAAACCATTATGAGTTCTGGCTCCTACAGACCAGTTAGACGCTCCTAATCAACTCGTTACCTGCATTAAAGACAGCTGTCTTATATAGTCACCTGTATAAAAGTCTCCTGTCCAAAGACTCAATTAATCAGTCAGACTCTAACCTCTACAACATGGGCAAGACCAAAGAGCTTTGTACGGATGTCAGGGACAAGATCATAGACCTGCACAAAGCTGGAATGGGCTACAAAACCGTAAGTAAGACGCTGGGTGAGAAGGAGACAACTGTTGGTGCAATAGGAAGGAAATGGAAGAAATACAAAATGACTGTCAATCGACATCGATCTGGGGCACCAAGAAAAATCTCACCTCATGGGGTATCCTTGATCATGAGGAAGGTGAGAGATCAGTCTAAAACTACATGGGGGAAACTTGTTAATGATCTCAAGGCAGCTGGGACCACAGTCACCAAGAAAACCATTGGTAACACATTACACCTTAAAGGTTTAAAATCCTGCAGTGCCCGCAAGGTCCCCCTGCTCAAGAAGACACATGTGCAGGCCCGTCTGAAGTTTGCCAATAAACACCTGGATGATTCTGTGAGTTATTGGGAGAAGGTGCTGTGGTTAGATGAGACAAAAATTGAGCTCTTTGGCATTAACTCAACTCGCTGTGTTTGGAGGAAGAAGGAGGATGAGTACAACCCTAAGAACATCATCCCAACCGTGAAGCATGGTGGGGGAAACATTATACTTTGGAGGTGCTTTTCTGCAAAGGGGACATGACGACTGCACCGTACTGAAGGGAAGATGGATGGGGTCATGTATCGCAAGATTTTGGCCAACAACCTCCTTCCCTTAGTAGGAGCATTGAAGATGGGTCGTAGCTGGGTCTTCCAGCAAGACAATGACCTAAAACATACAGCCAAGGCAACAAAGTAGTGGCTCAAAAAGAAGCACAGTAACGTCATGGAGTGGCCTAGCCAGTCTCCGGATCTCAATCCCATAGGAAACTTATGGAGGGAGTTGAATCTCTGAGTTGCCAAGCGGCAGCCTCAAAATATTAATGATTTAGAGATGATGTGCAAAGAGGAGTAGACTAAAATTCCTCCTGACATGTGCGCAAATCTCATAATCAGCTACAAAAAATGCCTGACTGTGCTTGCCAACAAGGGCTTTGCCACCAAGTATTAAGTGTTGTTTGCCAGAGGGATCAAATATTTATTTCTCACTGCAAAATGCAAAAAAATGTATCTAATTTATACAATATATTCTATCTCTCAATGTTAAAATTAACCTACCCTTAAAATTATAGATTGTTCATGGCTTTGTCAGTGGGCAAACTTACAAAAACAGCAAGGGATCAAATACTTATTGCCCCCACTGTAAGTGCGTAGCAGCCCAACAGCAGCCATTCATTAATAAGCCACGTGAGCCCTGCAACCAATGTCATGCAAGCGCCAACACCAAAATTGCTGGAAAGGCACTGGTGTAGGAGGGGAATATATGATATTTTGATTTTACAAGCTGTACTACTCATTTTAAAAAGGGGTTGTCCAGTTAGTGGACAACCTCTTTAATCCCTTCATGCTCCATCATGGAGCTTGTCAGAGACTTTTGAGGGTGTTCAGAAGCAGAGGAAGTCAGATGCTGGCTATATTAAATAACAGGTATCTGCCTCTAACAACAGTGATTGATGCCATCCACCTCTTAAATGCCACTGTCATTCACGGGAACCTGTTTGGCCGGCATGACAATCGGGGCCAGGTAAACACCCCAGTGCCTGTCATATGATCCCTTCCTTTGGTTAGGTGTCATAGAAGACTGTGATTTTCACCATATACAGCAATACTGTTGCATTTCTGTATATAGTACAAGTAGGTTCAAGTCCCCTAAGGGGACTAACAAAATAAAAAGTAGAAAAAGAAGTGTAAAACAAATCAATACACTTTTCACCAGTTAAGAATAAATAAATCTAAAAATATATATATCTGATATCACTGCGTTCAGAAAAGTCAGATCAAAATATAAAATAATTAAGCCGATCGATAAATGCCATAATGAGAAAAAAAAAATCAAAAAACAACACAATTCCGTAAATTTGGTCACCGCAAAACACAAAACGATGCAATAATAAGCTGTCAAAGAATAGTATGTACCCCAAAATTTTATAAATAATTGTCTAAATAAGAACACCAGCTTGCCAAGGAAAAGACCAGCTCTAGTGATGGTGATTTTTAAAAGATACTGGTGTTTTTTTACTGCACCTTTAAAAAATAAACCCCCCTAAAAAATGCAAGCATTGCGTTTTTTTTTCCACCATTTCACAGCACTTAGATTTTTTTTGCCATTTTTCCTTACTTTATAAGATTATAGGTATGGTGTAATTCAAGACTACAACCCATCCTGCAAAAAATCAAGCCCTCGTATGTCTATAATTGTGCAGAAATAAAATAAATTATCGCTATTTAATAAAGGGAGAGGAAAAAATTAGAATGGAAATATGAAAACTGGAAGAGGAGGAAAGGGGTTGTCCGGGACCTTAACACTGATGACCTTTTCTTAGGACAGGTCATCAATCTCTGAGTGGTGTGGGTACGACACTTGGCATCCTCGATCAGCTGTTCCTGGCGTCGGCGGTAGTCAGAACTGCTCAGTTGCGGAGCTGTACAGCTACGTTGACAGAATAGTGGCTGTAGCTGGGTACTGCACATCCACCCCCTATTGATTTGAATAGGTGGATGTGCAGTACCTGCCTGCGGCCACTATACAGTCGACAGGGCTGTATAGCTCCACAACTGAGCATTTCCAGTCTCCGCTGACACCGGGAACAGCTGATCGGCGGGGATGCAGAGTTTCACAGCCTACCAATCAGACACTGATGACCTATCCTAAGGATAAGTCATTAATATTAAAGCCCTGGACAACCTCCTTATTAATGTTACTTCATTTATAAGGAAGCATGATTATACACATGGCAATATTCCAAGATCTAACCAGACATAATAATAATTATTATGGGTAGCACAGTCAATAAATAAGATCTCCGGAATTATTGTGTGTACCGGCCTTTAGGAAATTGATCTGATCATTAGTTATCGGATTAGATTACTTTGACATGGGACGGCACGTCTTAATTTTTTGATATGTTATAAATAACTGTAGAATAAATAGGAATATAAAAGCTCACCTCAGCCAACGGTAGCTCTTTCTGTAGTGTCTACAGGCACCTCGGTCAGGAAGAGGTTTCCCAGGTTGTATAAAAGGATCTCTCATTGCTTTCTTTCTGATATATCCTTGAGCTTTGTTACCTGTAACATAATTAAAGATGCAAATACATAATACTTTTTTCATTCACAATATTAAAATGACATGCCTAATAGTGTAATTCTCTCTCGTACTACAAAAACAGATCTGACCTATCAAGACATGGACCCAATAGACCATACCAAAGTCAGCAGCAAATCCTTTATGTTGCGAGCTTGAGCACCATAGATGAGATTTACTTGTTCAACACATCTCACAGATATTTGATTGGATTGAGATCTTGGGACAATGAAGGCTACTTTTCCTAGGAATGCTTGTTCCCGTATAGAAGACTGTCAGACCAGGCCAGCAATAACCCAATTAACGAGCAAAACACTCATTTGTCAAGTGCAATGTTTTTTAGCCTGTGGCTTGCTTTCCAGACGTCCGAAAATGGCGGAGGAAGTATATTTTTGGAGCGCTAGAGAGAGAGAGGCAGATAACGGACGCTGTAAATGATATAAATACAGTTATATGAAAAAGTTTGGGCGCCCCTATTAATCTTAAGCTTATTGTTTTATAAAAATTGGTGTTTTTGCAACAGCTATTTCAGTTTGATATATGTAATAACTGTTGGACACAGTAATGTTTCTGCCTTGAAATGAGGTTTATTGTACTAACAGAAAATGTGCAATCTGCATTCAAACAAAATTTGACAGGTGCATAAGTATGGGCTCCTCACCAGAAAAGTGACATTAATATTTAGTAGATCCTCCTTTTGCAAAAATAACAGCCTCTAGTCGCTTCCTGTAGCTTTTAATGAGTTCCTGGATTAAGGTAATTTTGACCATTCCTCTTTACAAAACAATTCCAGTTCAGTTAAGTTTGATGGTCGCCGAGCATGGACAGCCCTCTTCAAATGATCCCACAGATGTTCAATGATATTCAGGTCTGGGGACTGGGATGGCCATTCCAGAACATTGTAATTGTTCCTCTGCATGAATGCCTGAGTAGATTTGGAGCGGTGTTTTGGATCATTGTCTTGCTGAAAGATCTATCCCCTGCGTAACTTCAACTTTATCACTGATTCTTGAACATTATTGTCAAGAATCTGCTGATCCTGAGTGGAATCCATGCGTCCCTCAACTTTAAGAAGATTCCCGGTGCCGGCATTGGCCACACAGCCCCAAAGCATGATGGAACCTCCACCAAATTTTACTGTGGGTAGCAAGTGTTTTTCTTGGAATGCTGTGTTTTTTTGCCGCCATGCATGACGCCTTTTTGTATGACCAAACAACTCAATCTTGGTGTCATCAGTCCACAGGACCTTCTTCCAAAAAGAAATTGGCTTCTCCAAATGTGCTTTTGCATACCTCAGCCGACTCTGTTTGTGGCGTGCTTGCAGAAACGGCTTCTTTCGCATCACTCTCCCATACAGCTTCTCCTTGTGCAAAGTGCGTTGTATAGTTGACCGATGCACAGTGACACCATCTGCAGCAAGTTGATGCTGCAGCTCTCTGGAGGTGGTCTGAGGATTGTCCTTGACTGATCTCACCATTCTTCTTCTCTGCCTTTCTGATGTTTTTCTTGGCCTGCCACTTCTGGCCTTAACAAGAACTGTCCCTGTGTTCTTCCATTTCCTTACTATGTTCCTCACAGTGGAAACTGACAGGTTAAATCTCTGAGACAGCTTTTTGTATCCTTCCCCTGAACAACTGTGTTGAATAATCTTTGTTTTCAGATCATTTGACAGTTGTTTTGAGGAGCCCATGATGCCACTCTTCAGAGGTGATTCAAACAGGAGAACAACTTGCAAGTGGCCACTTTAAGTAGCTTTTCTCATGATTGCATACACCTGGCTATGAAGTTCAAAGCTCAATGAGGTTACAAAACCAAAAAAAGTGCTTTAGTAAGTCAGTAAAAAGTAGGTAGGAGTATTTAAAACAAGAAAATGATAAGGGTGCCCATACTTATGCACCTGTCAAATTTTGTTTGAATGCAGATTGCACATTTTCTGTTAGTACAATAAACCTCATTTCAAGGCAGAAACATTACTGTGTCCAACAGTTATTACATACATCAAACTGAAATAGCTGTTGCAAAAACACCAATTTTTATAAAACATTAAGCTTAAGATTAATAGGGGTGCCCAAACTTTTTCATATAACTGTATATGTCCGGTGACCTCCATATTTTGACATGTGGGAGGCTTATGACCCTAGGATATGGACACAATAGGAGGAAAAGGATCACATGGGCATTTCTCAGTAATAAACAGGATGCCACAACGATATTAGCATTATTTTAAAAGCAGAAATGGAATTAGATCTTTATTAAAAGAAAATATATAGTAGCATCTAAAAAAAGTGGAGGGTAACGTCCTGTAAGAAAAAGGTTGTTATTTATGATAATGACAAAGCAAATTAAGCCCCACCCCGGAAGTGACATGGAACGCCCAGAAATGGAGGGAAAAGAGTATATTTAAACAGAGAAGTAAGATGTGGAGGACCCCCCTTTTCTCTTTGCACTTTTGAAGGTGGTAACAGCACTCTGTACCACAAGAAATTGAAGCTCACCATTGTGAGGTCCATTAGATGATACTTTTAAACCAAATAGCACTTTATAGCACTTAGTCACTTTTTTGTAGTGCTCTCCAAGATACTAGTCACACTCCCCTGATGAATCCTCTTTGAGGAGGAAGAAAAGCGTCGGGAGGCATTATTTTGTGGGGTAATAGATACACCTGGGTACTGCGCTTGTCAGGGCGGGAGAAATTATCAGGGGCATGACAGGGTAGATTTATTTTCGGTGATACGAAACAACTGGAGGATGCCCACAGATAAGAGAACGGGTGAGATCCACACATATTGTTAAAAATTTTATATCACTATGTTTAAGTTCTATATGTACCAGATGGGATTAATACTGCTAGTTTCCCCCAACATGTCATAAGAAGTTTACATAGTGTCATGTTTTATATCCTTAATAAGGTTTGCTATAAGAGAAAATATATTTATCAGGACCAAATTAATTTTTGTAGGCCCTTTCTACTATACAAGGGGTCGGTCGTGATATTTGGTTTGTAATAGGGGTGTATGAGTGATTTATATTGGACATTGGAGGTACAAAGTCATTTTTAAGGATTAAATAAAAGTTATATTTTAAGAGTTTTCCTCTCAGCTGATTTATATATGCTTCAAAAGAAGCCATAATTTTTCCTATATAAAGCAATACTGTGGGATTGCTGTATATAGTACAAGTGATCAGACAATCGCAGGTTCTAGTCACCTAATGGGACTAAGAAATACAGTATAAAGTTTAAAAAAAAGTTCAAATCACCCACATTTTCCCCCATTAAAAAAGGCTAATAATAAACAAAAAATTTCTCGGTCGCCTAATTGGGGGACACAGAAACCGTGGGGATAGGCTGCTGCCACCTGGAGTATGATTACATCATAAATGAAAATTGGCTCCTCCCCAGCAGTCTATACCTTGCCTGTTAGAATCAGGCCTCCTCAGTTTTTTGTTGTGTCGGTTGGAGGCAACATAGGTCTTCACAGACCTGTTCCAAAGCCTTTTGACATGTTAGGTTTTTTAACCTTTTCGCTTTTGTATTTCAGATGGATCGTAAGAGTAACAGGGTGTAATTGCGTACTCTGTTTCACCCCGCCTAGTGATGGAGAGTACAGACTGTAGAATGACGAGCAAGAAGTGGCGCAGTATAATATTAAAAATTAACTTTTATTTATCTATTTAAAAAGTTCAGTGAATGTATAGAATTAATATAAAAAACAAGCAATAGTAAGTATTGCAAACGATACTTAGCAGCCTTTAAAAGTAAATATATCTGTGGAACTAGTAGCACACCTGGTATAGTTCCTATTGTCTAGGGAACTTGATGGACCACAGGTATATAATACTGTAGACCACCACCTTAATTTTAACTAGGTGGTCTTGGTCTATACCCAAGGAAATCCTGTCATGCAATCAATGTTTTCTCTATTCTGATGGTCTGGGTCCTTCCAGAGGAAATGAGTCCTGCACTCTACTGGATAATGGCACTTCCAAAGGGTCCTCTTTAGAACTGCTTAGAACTGCACAGATACGAGTCAACAGAGATGATATTGACACTTTAACGGTGAGATTGTTCCATTATTTTATGCCACATCTAGACTCTATATGGCAGTCGGTCTATCTTTTTCTTTCCCCCACCCATTCCTGAGTTGAAATTATGGGCATGGGAGATTTTTGATGTATACCTGTGTGTTCAATATGCTCTAATGTACATATAGAGAAAACATTGATTGCATGACAGGATTTCCTTGGGTATAGACCAAGACCACCTAGTTAAAATTGAGGTGGTGGTCTACAGTATTATATACCTGTGGTCCATCAAGTTCCCCAGACAATAGGAACTATACCAGGTGTGCTACTAGTTCCACAGATATATTTACTTTTAAAGGCTGCTAAGTACCGTTTGCAATACTTACTATTGCTCATTTTTTATATTAATTCTATACATTCACTGAACTTTTTAAATAGATAAATAAAAGTTAATTTTTAATATTATACTGCGCCACTTCTTGCTCGTCATTCTACTGAATATTTGTGGAGTATATCCCTTTGCTTATACTACTAGAGTACAGACTGTACTGTTCAGCCTATATCCTCTTTGATCGAAGGGTCTGGACCTTGTATCAAGACATAGTCGGCGGTCAGCTACCGGGGCGGTGATGGCTACTGCCCAACCACTCTCTATAGCCTGCGTGTCGCATGGAGCCAAAGAGAGAATTGGCAGCCTTAAGAGATCCTACGGATAGACGTATGAAGTCTATGGCCAAATCTGCCTTTGAAGCGGCAGGCTTTGCCTTGTGCCTAGCTTTTCTTGCCACGTGGGTACCTAAGGCAGATACCACATGGGCAACACACCTGCGTGGGGGTATTCTTTAAGGGTCTCAAAGAGCAGAGTTGGCAAAGGTAGCTGACCAGATTGCTCAGGCAAGCAGGTACTTGTGTTCAGCATCTTTGGATGCTGCGGAGTGCTCAGCTCATGCCGCAATACTGGGCCATCTGTCGGATTTTATGGCTGAAAGCATGGAAGGCAGATCTTGCCTCAAAATGTCTTTAACAAGTCTGTCTTTTCAGGGCTCACATCTTTTTATGACGACATTAGACAAAATTAATCGCTGATGCTACGGGAGATAGAAGCACTCTTCTCCCTCAGGCCAGGGTGCACCACCCATTTCTCATGCTCCAGTTTCGTTCCTTTCACCAATTTCGGTCACCAAGTGAGGTCAGACAGGTTAGACAAAAAGCCTATCAGGGAAGAAGGAGGTTAGCCTTCAGGTCCACACCCTCTGGGCAGCCTCAGGATCAAGAGAGACAAACCCCCTCCAGATGTAACAGAGAAGCCAATGCATGACGGGCTGCCTCCTCTTGGGAATTCTTCTAGAGTGGGAGGCCGCCTCCTGTGCATCCAAGAAGTACGGCTGGAGGCGATTAGCAATGTTTGGGTAAGAGAGGTAGTCTCTTCAGGGTACTGGATAGAGTTCGCTGCCCTTTCACCAGATTAATTATTTCAGATCCAGTACCCCCACATCCCCCACCATAAGAAACAGTTTTGACCAATCTTTTTGTGATACCTAAAAAGGATGGTTCTGTGCGACCCATCTTCGACTGGAGGTGTCTGAATAAGTGGATTCGTTTGCGCCATTTCAAGATGGAATCTCTTTGTTCGGTAATTGCTTCCATGGAACCCAGATAATTTCTGTCCTCAATAGATATTCAGGACACCTATTTTCATATACCCATTTTTCAGACTCATCAGAGGTATCTTCACTTTGCGATCAACCAGGATCACTTTCAGTTTGCGGCCCTCCCTTTCAGCCTAGCCACGGCTCCCAGAGTATTTTCAAAGGTTCTGGCACCAATCATGGTGCTTCTCCAAACCAGAGGAATTACGGCGATCCCTTACCTGTACAACATCCTTATCAAGAGCCCATTTTCTCTCAGAACTTGTGGTTAACGTCGCCTCTGTTAACTCAGGATCATTCTTTCTGCCCCATCCATTGGCAGGTGCTGACTACGGATGCCAGTCTTCAGAGATGTGGAGTGATCTTCTGCCATTCATCCATTCAAAGATCCTGGAGGGGATTAGGAGAGGCTTCTCTCGATCAATGTACTGGAACTCAGAACCATTTGTCTGGCTCTTCTGCATTGTCTATCTCTACTCTCAGGGTTACCAGTTAAAATTCAGTCAGACAATGTCAGAGCTGTGGCATACATCATTCGGCAGGGCGGGACGCGAAGTCAGTCCGCCATGTCAGAAGCCACAAGTATTCAGGAGTGGGCAGAACACAGGGTATCGTTGGTCTTGGCCATTTACATACCTGGGATGGACAACTGGGCAGCAGCAAATTTCCTAAGCTGCCAACAAATAGCCACAGAGAAATGGTCTCCACATCTGGAAGTATTCAGCGTAATCTGCCAGCGGTGAGGCACCCCGGATATCGATGTGATGGCATCCAGGCTAAACCAAAGTGTGCTCAGGTTTGTCGCCAGGTATCGAAATCCTCTGTTAGTCGCGATAGATGCATTGGCGATCCTGTGGTCCCAATTCGCTCTGCCCTATATATTTCCTCCTCTAGCCCTTCTGCCCAGACTTCTCAAGAAGATCAGGGCAAAGGCATTCCAATTATCCTCGTCACGCCAAACTGGCCTCGAAGGGCCTAGTATGCAAACGTGATCAACCTCCTGGCAAATGAGGACAAGATTTTAAGAACAACAGGTTTATTAGGGTCAGTGATCCAGACATGATGAAGGTACGAAAGCCCTCTTCACTGTGCATCTATCATCACACTTGGAAGGCCTACTTTCGGTGGCGTGAGTCTAATGACTTCACCCAAATGTCATTCTCCTTGCCTGTACTTCTCTCCTTTCTCCAGTCAGAGTTAGAGGCTGGGCTGGTGCTTAGTTCTCTCAAAGGTTAGGTCTCCACTCTGGGTATTTTATTTCAGAAGGATCTGGCATCTAGGCCACAGGTCAAGACTTTTTTCAGGAAGTGGCGCATACAAGGCCGCGGTACAGGCATCTCATTGCTTCTTGGGATCTCAATCTTGTCATGGAGGCACTCCAGTCTCCACCTTTTGAGCCTATTAAGGAGTTCTCCACTCTGTGTCTCCTATAAAATTGCTTTTCTGGTAGCCATCACTTCCATCAGGAGAGTATCAGAGTTGGCGACTCTCTCCTGTCGCACTCCTTATCTAATTCTTCACCAGGACAAGGTAGTTTTACGGCCAATTCCATCCTTTCTCCCCAAGGTGGTTTCGGCTTTTTATCTTAACAAAGAAATTGTCTCACTATCTTTCTGTCCTGCGCCCTCTCAACAAATTGAGAGAGCTTTCAGCAAACTGGATGTCGTCCAGGCAGTGCAGACCTATCTGTCCATTAATGACTGGTTCAGATGGTGAGACTCCTTGTTTGTTATTCCAGAGGGGCCTCGAAGGAGACCAACCGCTTCTAAGGTTACCATTACTGGCTGGATTGGAAGAACAGCCATTATTCAGGAGTATAAGTCAAAGGGTAGTGTTCCTCCTTTTAGAGTCAAGGCCCACTCTGCGAGAGCGCTGGGAGCTTCCTGGGCAGATCGTCACCACGCATCGGTTCTGCAAGTCTACAAAGCAGCCACCTGGTCATCTCTGCATACCTTTAATAAGTTTTACAAGTTCCACATTTTTGCTCTGGCAGATGCAAATCTGGGCAGGAAGATACTACGGTTGCTCAAACGTCAGATTGAGCTACAGTGGAAAAAATTTCTGTGGTAAAAGTAAAATTAAGTTTCTTTTCCACCCCAGGGACAGCTTTAGGACGTCCCACAGTTTGTGTGTGCCCCAATGAGGTGACCGAGAAATAACCGTAAAATCTCTTTCTCGTAGCCTCTATTGGGGGGACACAGCATAAACCCTGGGTTGCCCGGTTGGGCATGTTTTTATGTTGTTGATCGGATGGGGTGTAATTGAATTACTTTTCTGTTTCTTGCATCAATACTTTCTTTGCTTTTCCTACTGCTTTCTCACTAAACAGAGGAGGCCTGATGCTAGCAGGTGAGGTATAGTCTGCTGGGGAGGAGCCAATTTTCATTTATGATGTATTCTCGTGGGACAGGTGAGGAATATGGTGGTTTATTATTTTTTCCTTTTTCCATAATAAATGGGTAAAAGAGAGGAGTTGTGCTTATTTCAAATAAAGGTGTCAGTGTCATTTTTTCTATTAAAGGATTTTATTCAGGCTGTGTATTATTTACAATTTAACTATGGGGTTAGTAATGGGGACGTCTTATAGACGCCTCTCCATTACTAACCCTTGGACGTGATGTCAGCTGCCAATACAAAGCTGACATCAACCCCAATACTACTACCCCACTTGCCAACGCATGAGGGCAAGTGGGAAAAGCGCAGGCTAAGTGCCAAAATTGGCGCATCTTACGGATGCGCCATTTCTGGGGCGGCTGAGAGCTGATGTTTTAATCTGGGAGGGGGCCAATATCCATGGCCCCTTCCTAGCCTATTAATATCAGCCAAGAGCTGTCTGCCTAGCCTTTGCTGGTTATTAATTATAGGGGGACCCCACGTCTTTTTTTGAGAATCCCCCATTTTATTAACCAGTAAAGGCTACGTATACAGCTGTGAGCTGATATTAATAGCCTGAGAAGTTCCATGTGTATTACCCCCTTCCCAGGCTAAAAACATCAGCCCCCAGCTGTCTGCTTTCCCTCGGCTGGTTATTAAAATTTCAGGGGACCCCACGCAATTTTTTCTTTCATTTACTGAATTATTAATTACACTGTGTTCCAAATTATTATGCAGATTTTCCCAAATTATTCTGTCCTCATGCAAAACAATTGAAGCAGAATCCATCCAAAACCTGACAAATTCAATGGACGAGAGAGTTCAGAAGCTCCTTTCGAACAAGGGGTCCTATGTGCAAATGTAACATCACCTAGAATAAAGTATTGAGTTGAAAACTGTTTGATTTCAGTTTGTAATAACCTGCTACTGCTTATAATTTCAAAAATGACAATTTTTTTGTTCTTTATTAAAATGAAAAGGTTGAAAACTCTGCTGTGCATAATAATTTGGAACATGCATTTTGAGTGCAGTTTGAGTTTTTTATTTTTTTAAAAATATACTGTTATCATAGGCAGTTTGTACAAAAACCTTTCAATTGTACTCTAATAGTTATTTGACTGGAAAATTACAATGACTGAAATTCATATAGGTAATTTGGGAAAATCTGAGAAAATATTTGCATAATAATTTGGAACACAGTGTAAATACATGTACAGTAAGCTACACATGCAAAGCAATGATTATATATCTCACTCACATATTTCTATCCATCTATCTATATAAGTTTTGAAGAATATTTACTTTGAAAACTATCTTTAAATGACATACAGATTTACTCTATGTAAACGCTAATGTTAAAATTGAATTGCATTCAGATTGCATTCGCATATCATTCAGTGATTAGGTGAGAAAAATCGCATTGTATTCGCATGACACTCGTCCGACTTTTCAGGAACAACATCAGACAGTTTTATTAACACAGATGGATATGAGCCCCTACATTGATACCTTTGGTGAAGAAATCCGCTTTGTTGTTCTTTTTTAATCAGCATTTGAAGTTTTCTGCTACTTAGATTTCAGTGCACAGGGGCCGGACTGTACACTGGGTCTTCTCCTTCCTGTCTGTAATCCTCATCCCTCCGCCTGCCCCCAGACTTTGAATAACTGCCTTTTTAGTGACCTGCCTCCTCTGTATGAAATCTCCACTTCCAACAGAAGAGGCAGGTAGAGGGGCTGGGGAATCACAGACAGAGAAAAGAAGACCCAGTGCACAGTCCGGCCCCTGTGCACCAAAATATAAGTAGCAGAAAACTTCAAATGCTGATTACAGAAGAACAAAAATGCGGATTTCTTCATCAAATGTACCAATTTAATCTGTATTACAGGGCCATTAGAGCTATGTCTTTACTTTACATTACAAAATTGTGCTGACAGGTTCTCTTTAAAATATTATTTCTGTTAAACCCCCAAATTTTATACAGCAATTGCATCATACCGATATCTTTCCCAGGGAAACGTTGAATCTTTTGAAATCTGGTTGCTTCAATAAGAATGCTGAGCTTGCTGTGACACTGGACACAATTCAAGTCTTTAGTAATGCCATAAGAGAGACTCTGCAGAACAAGTAAAGAGAAAAAGAGATGACACAACCATTAACTGAGGGAGAAAAGAGCATTGGATATCATAAAATTGTCTCATCTACACTTTCCTACGTTAGGTTACTCGTACCTTTACTGGTTCTTCATGAGAACAATTTAAGCAGCTGATTATGAAGGTGCACTCCAGCAATACCAGATCTCTGGCAGTGGCTCCTTGTATATCCACATACCCCAGCACAGTTGAGTATTGGTGCAGGATACTAGAGAGGAAGGTCCCAGATATACGGCTGTTACATTTTTCACATTGTGCTGTACACGGCTGCTTTCCAGTCAATGACAGATCAGCTGTAACTTTACACCTGAAGAAACATAATTAAAAATTAGTACAAGGCCCGAAACGAATTTCCAGCATTTTGGTAGTATTTTTTATTTAGTCGCATTTGTAACATGCATATGAGCACACACAAAAGTAAAACACTTTTATTCTATGTATACACTTAGGCCCCGATTCATCATTGCTTTTGCACCTATTTTTTTTGGTCTAGTTTTGTGTGGTTTTTTTGGTCACAGTAAAAGCACTAACACTAATTTACAGAGGTTTCCATTGTATCAGCATGGTACATTACCACCGCCGTACATTTTTTAAGTTTCCCTCGAGAAATTGTGGAAGTTGCTGAAATGACACTCTGGGACTCCGAATTCTTACCTGCTGCACTCTGCGGACACTATGATGACCTGTGCAGTCAAAGTGCCCACTCCAGCTCCCAATTTTAATCCCAAGAACAGCATTTCTGTCCCCTTTCTTGGACCGCCTGCAGCTCCTCCTTCCACACTTCTCATCCCATCAATGGTGCCATCTTGGTCATCATCATCGTCATCATCATCACAGCTTATCCAGCTATCAGAGTCATCTTCCTCCAAATCTTCTTGAAGGTCAGTCTCATGTTCTGCCTCTTCTTTAACATTTTCCTTCTCGCTTGATTTAACTGTGACTGCTGCTTGCAACTGCTGATAAGGCACAAACTTTAATCCAGCCTTTTCTACGTCAATGTCTCTTTTTAACTAGAGCAATGAAAAATTCCAGAATTACAGTTAAGATACAAAACTGGATCAATGTGCATTTTATGTTACACAGCAAGGAAATAACGTTATTACCAGACGAGCTCCTTCTGTATACAAGCGCTCCAAGTTGCGATCTAACCAGTGTAAAAAAGGTCTAAACAAAAGCTCCACTTTTCCAACCAACTGATTAGTTGCATGCTTTCCTTCCAGCCATGCCTTCGAGGCGTCACACACATGCCTATAAAGAATTATTAAAATAGGTTTAGGCTCTGTTCACATCTGCATCATGCCATTAACATTAGAGTTCAGCTAATGGACCCATAAGGAGAAACAGGAGGGAGGGTTAGGAGCCGTAACGCTGAATCCAAAGAAGGTGAAGATAATCCACTGGAGGTCCCGCTGGTGAGTACAGCCATATGAAGAAAACAAAAAGGAGAAAAACGGCACTCCAATATGTAAAATATGAAAAACCTTTATTGGATCATTTTAAAAACAGGGACATTTTTTTCTCTGTTTTTAAAATGATCCAATAAAGTTTTTTCATATTTTACCCATTGGAGTGCCGATTTTCTCCTTTTTGTTTTCTTCATAATGAACCCATAAGTCAATGTTATTCATTGTAATTCTTTGGGAATTTATTATAGCTGTCATGGCTCATTATAAATGGAAACTCTGATGTTAACCCCTTCACAACATATGATATATATTTATGTTATATGTCGAGTCCCTGACTTTGATGCGGGCTCACACTCTGAGCCCGCATCTTTACTTACATCATGTGCCTTTAACAGCCTCGGGTGGATCGGTGATCCGCGGGGCACCTATAGGTTCTCATGACAGCTGGGGGTCTGCTGATGACCCCTCCTGTGCCTGTCATTATGATGCTCATGTGAATGTCGGCCCGTGCCGGCGTTGATGGGAGATTGTGATTTCTGCTATAAGTAGCAGGGCTGATGCATTGCTACGTATAGCACAAACGAATGGACGATCACAGCTTCAAGTCCCCTAAGAGGACTATTCAATACAGTAAAAAGTGCACAAAAAAAAAGAAGTTCAAATCACCTCCCCTTTGCCCCTTTTGAAAACAAAACAACTGAAAAAATAAAGAAATACACATATCTGGTATTGCTGTGCTAAGAAATGTCCGATAATCACATTAATAAATGGTGTAATGAGAAAAGGAATTGAAATGCCAGAATTATGTTTTTTTTGTTGCCACAACATTTCAATAAAGTGCAATAAAAGGCGATCAAAACATTGTATCTACCCCAAAATGGTATCAGTAAAAACATCAGCTCTCACACAGCTCCATATCCCAAAAATGAAACCACCACGGGTCTCGGAAAATGGTGACAAAAGCGGAAATATTTTTTCATACAAGTTTCCAGAAAAGTTTTCACCACTTACCGTAAAAAAAAAAAATATTATAGTGTATATAACATTGGTTCAAGAATGTAGTATGGCTGTAGGTGATTGGCTATTGATATACTCAAAACAATATATAATGTAAAGTAGAAATAAACGGGGCTAGAGATTCTCAAATCCTCCCATACAGAGCTTGGTCTCCGTCTGGTTTCCTGATTGCAAGGTAACATAATAATTTGACACTCACTTGGTCAACCGTGAAGGGTCATTGCTGCCCTCCCTCAACACTGGATCTGAATGAATGAAATATTCTCATTGAATACTTTGTTCTGTACAAAGTTGAATGTGCTGACAACAAAATCACACAAAAATCATCAATGGAAATCAAATTTATTAACCAATGGAGGCCTGGATTCGGAGTCACCCCCAAAAGTAAAGTGGAAAAACACACTACAGGCTGATCCAATTTTGATGTAATGTCCTTAAAACAAGTCAAAATGAGGCTCAGTATTGTGTGAGGCCAGGATTGGCAAAGTCGCCACTGGCGCCCTGTGCTCTTCACAGATGAAAGCAGGTTCACACTGAGCACATGTGACAGACATGACAGAGTCTGGAGATGCCGTGGAGAGGGATCTGCTGCCTGCAACATCCTTCAGCATGACCGGTTTGGCAGTGGGTCAGTAATGGTGTGGGGTGGCATTTCTTTGGAGCCCTCCATGTGCTCGCCAGAGGTAGCCTGACTGCCATTAGGTACCGAGATGAGATCCTCAGACCCCTTGTGAGATCATATGCTGGTGCGGTTGGCCCTGGGTTCCTCCTAATGCAGAACAATGCCAGACCTCATGTGGCTGGAGTGTGTCAGCAGTTCCTGCAAGATGAAGGCATTGAAGCTATGGACTGGCCCGCCCGTTCCCCAGACCTGAATCCGATTGAGCACATCTGGGACATCATGTCTCGCTCCATCCACCAATGTCACGTTGTAGGGAGGTCATACAGGCACGTGGAGGCCACACACAATACTGTGTGTATATATACACACACACACACAATACTGTGTGTATATACACACACACACACGTTTGGTATCTGCGTACTCGTACTGACCTGGAGAATCATATTGCCAGATCAGTATTACCATATAGTGAACATGGTAAATAAAAATCCCCAAAAAATAATATTGGAATTGCACTTTTTTTTTTTTTTTTTCAGTACACTATATGGTAAAATGAATGGAGTCATTCAAAAGTACAACTCCTTCTGCAAAGAAACAAACCCACATACGGTTATGTGAACAAAAAAAAGTTATGGCTCTTGGAAGAAGGAGATGAAATAAATCAAAACTAAAAAATGGAAAATGGCCATGGCGTGAAGAGGTTAATATGGATGCAGCATTACTTGTTCAATGTACCATCAGTATGGAGTTCATAAGTACTCCCAGTGTTTATTTCCTACTATACTCTGTTCTGTCTTCATGAATGGAAAAGACAGATACTGATCAGACACCAATGTGAGATGTGTTATTCACTCAGAATATAAATAGAGTGGCTTAAAGCAGTATTCCCATCTCGTACATTTATGGCATGTTACCATACCTGCCCATGATGGAGGGTAAATCTTGGTCTTCAGGAATCTGAATTGTGAAGACCTGCAAATAAAATGAATAAGTAAAGTTTTTTCTAGAATAACGACAGTCTTGAAATATTCTTTGAATGCAACAACAGTTAAAAAAAATAGGTATCCAATAAAAAATTAAGGGATATTCCGGCTTCATTTTCAATTTATGTATAGGAAAATATACAGTTTCCTAATATACATGTATATAAATCTTACAAACCTTTGCTATATCCATATAGAAGCCTCCATCTCTGCACAGTAGTAGATAAAGACTATGGATCAGTCGTGTGTAAGGCTGCGTGCCCACGTTGCGGATTACAAGCGTTTTTGATGCGGAATTTCCGCAGCGGAAACGCTTGTAAAACGCTTGGTAATCCGCACCCCATGGTCCCCAATGGGATTCCGCAAGTTCTATGCACATGCTGCGGATTTTTCCGCAGCGTTTATGCTGCGTTCAAAAATCCGCAGCATGTCAATTAATTTTGCGTTTCCGCAAGCGGAATTGCCTTTGTCCAATGCATAAAAAACGCAAGGCAATTCCGCATGTGGAAAACGCGCGATAAACGCGTGCGGAATTCCGCATGCGTTTTTCCGGGAGAGGACTTGCAGAAATGAAGCAGAAATTTTCTGCTTCATTTCTGCAACGTGGGCACATAGCCTTATGCATCTCATCTATAGGCTTACTGAATAGGATTAAACATACCAGTAGTCAACACAGAGGACACATCCATGGGATAGTTACATTTGCAGACCTGCTGCTTTTCCTTAAGTGATGCTGTTAAAGATGACCTGTCACTTGCAATAAATAAGTAATTGTTTTTATTATTTATCTATTTAAAGAGAACCTGTCATGTCCCATCTACTATCTACACTGCCCCCATTGCTTTGTTAGTGATGCAATGTGCGTCACTAATCAGCTATTTTCATTAAAATTGGTGGTAATATAATGATTCTATAACCTTTTAAATACTTGTATCCAACCTGCTCTTTTCAGTCATAGGGGTGTGATCCTCATATTCAGTGAGGGGCGGGCGCCGCATTCAGTCACTGCTGGGGCCACCCATGTATTTGAAATTTGTTCCCGGCGAGCGCTGATATAAGTGGGGCACATGCGCAGTTTTACATATTCGGCTTCGGGTTCCCGTGCGCGCAGCGAGACTGTGTAGTTCACAATCGCGGGGAGCCGCTGGTCATAGCGCAATGGCAGTGAAGCTGTGAAGTACACAGCCTCACTGCGCATGCGCGGGGACATGTAAAACCGCGCATGCGCCCCACAAATATCAGTGCTCGCCGGGACTAAATTTCAAATATTTGGGCGGCGCCAGCAGTGAGTGAATGCTGCGCAAGCTCCTGACTGTACAGTATATGAGGATCATACCCCTATTACTGAAAACGAGCAGGTAGGATATAAGTAATAAAATGTTATAGAATCATTATACTACCACTAATTTTAATGAAAAATGCTTGTTAGTAATGCACATTGCATCACTAACAATGCAATGGGGGCAGTGGTAGATAGTAGATAGGACATGACAGGTTCCCTTTAACGGCCTTCGGCTCGATCTTGAGGCATGGCAACTTGATGGATGAACGATCTGTAGGAAGATCAATCTTGTGCAAGCCTAGATGGGTCCAGCAAGGTCTCCTGTGCCATTATTTTGATTGTATCAAGCCATCGCGCTGCTTGTCAATTCTAAATACTGCTGATCTGAATCTGTCTTTTTTTTTTTTATTCTTATTCCTGTGCCTGTTTGTGAGATATGGTCAACGGATTTTTTGTGCCCAGTATGTAAACTTGGTCTTGTTAGCCAAGGAGGCGCAATCCTCATCTTCTTTCTGTGGAAGTCTTCTTGAGGATGACAACACCCTGGCTAACAAGGCTACACTTTATTAATGGCCTATTCCTTGTGCAGTACCCGGCTGCGGCCACTGGAGAAATGATGGAGCTGCTCTGTTCCGCCGGTGGTAAAAATTGATTGGCGGAGGTGCTGGGTATCGCACCCCCACTAATCAGATATTGATGGCCTATATTAATGATAAGCCATCAATAAAACAGTAGTAGTCAATCACTTTAAACTGAGGGTGCAAAAAAAAGAAGGGGTGGTGGTATATCTAAGGAACAGAGAGGTGCCGAAACAAAAACACTACTGCCAGATTCAGGAGAACACCAGCATTTAGATTAGTGAAAAAAAATGGGCATGTCTTTTTGGGTTGTCCAGCGACACTCACTTGTAGATAGGGAAGTTAGAGACGCTAAGCAAATAGCTGTCAGGATACATGCGCGATCAGGTATGTGCAGAGACAACGTCAATTGTGGCACTTACCCCACAATGCAGAAGTGCACCCCTTTAATTTTTTGAATGTATAGAAATACATACATAATGAGATATTGCTGTAGAAAGTAATACTTTTGGCTCTGCTCCTTAAAAAAAATACCAAAACACTATTAGTTAAGACACGTGGACAGTGCTAACTATGACCTGAATGCTGTCACAGGACCAATGCAACGTGGAGTAATTTTTTGCTATCCTATGGATGCATTACGCAGTAGTAATCGGGCCTTTATATATTTATAAGTAAGGATTACTGCATCGGTATAAGTAAAATATGAAAGCAGAATTTTAAATACACGTATGTTAGAAAAGTGTATGATTTCCTATTCTATAAAACTAAACTGGGTATTCTGGGTTTTTTTTATTTAAAGTATACAAAACTAAGCATTTAATATTTCTGTAGAAGAAATCTAACAGCTAAAAGTAAAAAGATAAAAAACTCCACGTCTGCACTGCAGAAATAACAAGAACTAGCTGGTCTGTGCCTGACAGAGGAAAAGAAATACAGTTTCTGCTAACTGGATGAAAGCTTAGTATGGCACTAGTACTGAGAGCGTTGGGGTTCTGCCAGGGTCTGACGCATTTGACTGCAAGAATACTACAACATGCAGCGTTAATTTTATCATAAAAAAATAAAAAATAGAAACCTTGATGAAACCGCAATGCAAAGCATTAGAAGTCAGTAGGGGTCAGTCCGTTATTCCTGGATCTGTCAGAATGTCTTAGATTCCATTAAACAAAAGCCAAGATCCAGTGGGAATACAGCCTACTTTGAGCACAAAGTATGATCAGCTACAATTCTTGGATTATTATTCAGACCCCATTTCTCAAACATGTGTGCAACATAGACATGCTAGAATGGTTCGCTAGAAAACATTCTGGTTAACAATTACAAGTCTGACATTGGCTGTTACATGTGCACCTTATCTACTCAGCTTTCCACTGGCCGGTGTAAAACACAGGCCCAGGTCCTGTTCTGCAGCCGTTTATTTTGAGAACTAGTTGACACACAGTGAGGCGGATAGCTATAGATAGGGATCATCCTGGTTGGGTACACCGTGTCGCCGGGGGATGACTTTTACGTTTTTTTGATAAAAAAAAAAAATCAACTGAAAAAGGACCCTATGTTTTTTACATGTAATACTACTACTATTTATTTACTGCAATGCTTCTACGCATTGTTTTTATTCTAGGTTATATTTGTCTGTTAATGGCCACTGTGTGTATGTGCACCTACATTTTACACTTAAACAGCTGTGCTAGCCCTTGCTTTTGGTTCAGTTTCTTGGACTCCGGATATTTGGAGGTGTGGATGCCCCCTTGGGCTGTGCACCTTAATCTGACCAGCTTTCCACAGGCAGGTGTAATACACAGTCAGGCACAGGTCCTGCTCTGCCCCTGGCTGTTTTGAGGCCTGTTGGCACATAGTGAGGAATGGCTTTTACACTTTTTTGATCAAAAAATTGTCAACCAAGTACTCTATGTTTTTTATATGTGTTCTATTTATTTACTTACTACAGTGTTTCAACGCACTGTATTTATTCTAAGTTATAGAACAGCGTTTCCCAAACTCCAGTGCCCGTGGCCATGTTTTCAGGATTTCCTTAGTATGGCACAGGTGAGAGAACCTGTGGCAATCTCTGCTGCCTTGATAATAATGCCATCAATACTAAGGAAACCCTGAAATCATGATCTGTTGGGGTCTGTTATGTTCTAGCATAAGGTATAATCAGCTAGTATTCTTGGATTATTATTCAGACCCCATCTCTCAAACATGCATGCGGTAGCTATAGACATGTTACAATGGTTCACTAGAAAACCCTTGGGTTAACAATGAAGAGTCTGACACTGGCTGGTATAGGGTGCTCTTGGTTCTAGGCCTCCCTTCTATGCACCAATTGGATATATGGACAGGGGATGTCTTCACTATGGGTAAGACCTCTCTTGAAGCAAATGGAAAGAAAGAGCTATCAGACACTCCTGGCATAGCTACCCATTATAAAAACTGGTGCCACATTGTGGAGAATAATCTAAATGTAACAATATCCTTAAAAGGGTTGTCCGCATCAGCTCACTTCCACATTTGTAGGTCGCACTGATGAGGTCTTCACATGTTTGTCTGAATGCATGGACAATCAGCAGGTATCGCACACCTATCTTATTCATTAGAAAGTGTCATCAGGCCCGATGCAGAGGAGAGCAGCACCAAACAACCCATGTAATATTTCATGTTATCTGGGATATATAAAGATTTCTTGTAGTCCAACTGCTGTTTATTCCCTCCCACTTAAATTCCTATAGTAATAACATAAATGTAAGCATGCCTGTCTCAAAGAACAATCCTATAAGATACCCTTGCTTACATATGCCCTTTAAAATGTGGTTGGATAAAACCTAATCCAATGTGCGTCTTGTTCCCACGTAGACGGATGTTTGGGACCAAATCAAGAAATCATATCTACAGTCTTACCTCATTTTAGTGGGCTGCTCTCATAGAGAACCAGAGAAAAGTACAAATCCTTAATACATAAAGGACCAGCGTCTTACATTACAACCAGCTATGACATGTGTGAAGATTTTAGATTGCTTAATAATATTGAGTGAGACGGGAACAGAGATTCGAGGTTTAATAAAGAGGGGGCAAGACAAAATAGAGCTATCTACTGTCAATCACGGCATTTTATAATTCAACACAGAGTGCTGCCGAGACGCACAAAATGATGAAAATACATCAAACATCATCTCAAAGCCAACAAACATCTTATTGAATCCTCTCTGGGAGAAAGTGTGGGGACAGCTTTAATCTCCTGAATGTAATCTTGTAAAAAAGCTCAGAGGGGAGGGAGTTGGAATTAATTGCATTGAGCAAAGTTGTTAGAAGGATCCCAGTTCTCTGCATGAGGAAGATGAAAGAGCAAATCAGACAATCAGGATGGCTTCACAAGATGATGGGAGAATTCAAGTTTATCCACAGTAAAAAAAAAAAAAAAAAAAACACTTAACCCCTTAAATGTCTAACATAAAATTAACCTCCAACCTTGAGCATAAGAGATGGAAGGTACATTCTTTACACATAAATTTAACGTGGCAAGTGGAATAAAGGCTCATTGGTTTGGCATTAAAGCTCGAAGGACAATGTTAAATACCTGCATGGGATAGTCCTCAGGGAACTCCAGCAAAATCTCTATTTCCCTTAGATCAAAAGGCTGTGGAAGACAAATATATGCATTAGTTTTTTATCCAAGTGTTTAACGTAAAATTATAAAGAAGCCAGATGAGATATGTAGCCAGTCTCTGGATGGGGACTCAAAATAAAAAAGAGAGATGTGGATGAAAATAAGAACAAGACCTCTACATAAGCTTTTAATTTAAGTGTAGCTTTAGTTCCAGGTGACTTTTCAGAATAAGCCATCATAAAAATGAGAAATAACACTATTTCTGGCCAGTAAATGATCTGTAACCTGTATTTATCAGAAGTTTTCCCCTCTGCAGGCTGCATGTTGAATTGTCAGTTTTCCCTGAACTCCGCTCAAAATGGCCAGAGGCTAGCTGCTATGGGGGTCTTCCCTACACTGAAACCACAGAAAAGAGGAGTCCTGCTCTCCATCTCTCTCACACATACAGTCGTGGCCAAAACTTTGGAAACTAACACACATTTTGTTTTTCACAATGTTTGCTGTTTCAGTGTTTGTAGACCTTTTAATCAGCTGTTTCTATGGTTACTGACATACTGTATAATTATAAGCAATTCCTAGAATTTCACACTTCTATTGACAAATATATCAAGTTTATACAAATATTTACCCTTTGACCCTTATTTTTCAATACTTCTGCAGTTTGCCCTGGCTGCTGGATGTCACCTTCTGGGCCAAATCCTGAATGATGACAACCCATTCACGACTCATCAGTGCTTGGAGCTCATCACAGTTTCTGTGTTTTTATTTGTCCACACGCTTTTTGAGGATTGACAACAGGTTCTAAATGGGATTGGCATCTGGAGAGTTCCCTGGCCATGGACCCACGGTCTCTAGTTCACCGGGGCTCATCAGCTGATGAACCACAGTGACCCCCTGCAGCATGTACACTGACGGGGTGATTTTACACCCGTCAGTATACAGTACTGTATTCTACAGCTGTGACATCAGCGATTTTTGATGTAGAAATGATCTGGATCGTCGTGGGACTGTCGTGATAGTGGACTGCATCGTTGACGGCGGACAGGTGAGGAATATTTTTGTTTGTTTTTTTTTCCAGCAGATCGAGGGCTTCACGGAGGCGGGTAATAAAAAAAATTATAGAACCGTGTGTATTTTTTATTTCATTAAAATACTTTATTCTGGCTGTGTCTTTTATTGAAAAAGCGGTGACTATTTAACCACGCAGCTTGTAATGGGGGAGTCTTACAGCCAATACAAGGCTGACGTGAACCCCAACCCCATTACCCCCTGCCACCGCTACAGGGCAGTGTGGAAGAGCAAGACTAAGCGCCAGATTTGGGACTGCTGAGGGGTGATATTAATAGCCGCGGAGGGGGCTAGTATCCATGGCCCCTTCCATGGCTATTAATATCAGCCCGCAGCTGTCAAGTTTAGCCTTTGCAAGCTAGATTTTATAGGGGGACCCTACGTCAATTTTTTTCTGGGGTCCCCCTGTAATCTAGCTAGTAAAGGCTAAACAAACAGCTGTGGGCTGATATTAATAGCCAAGGAACATTTTTGGCTAATGGCCCGTTCCGCGGCTACTAATATCAGCCGCCAGTGGTCGGCTTTCCCTCTGCTGGTTATAAAAATGAAGCGGAAGTACATGCCATTTTTTAAAAAATTTTAGGCTTCGCGCACATAATTCAGACGTAGCAGCGCTTTGGACGCACATTTTTGCTGCGTCCAAAATGTTGCATTCTATTGAATGCAGGTAAATCCACATGTGTTCACTGAACCATGTGGATTTACCGCATTCAATACATTCTAGTGGTCAAATTTCTGTTGTGGAGACTAGAAACTCCGCCAGAGAAATTGACATGCTGCGGTCCTGAAAGACGTGCGGCATGGCATTGTCCACGGGTGATTCGCAGCCTCTGATGCACGCATAGTGGACGTGGGATTTCTAGAGATCCCATCCACTATCCCGTAACATTTGGATGCTGTGGGTTTGAGCTGTAGATACACGCAGCGTCAAACCTGCAGCGGCTCGTGATCGTGGCCACGTACCCAAACTCACCCGCAGCATGTCAATTTCTGTAGTGGACACATTAGTCTCCGCTGCAGATCTTGACCGATTGAAGTGTCATTATATGCAGTGGATTCACATGTACCGACGACAAAAGTGCGGCATTAGAACACCGCGTTTTGGAAGCAACATAAATACGTTGTTTCCAAAGCGCTGCCGAGTGCTGATCGAGGGATGTAGTGGCTAACGAACCAGCTGTTACATGTTATTTAATGGCCAGGGAAATGTTTGCCTAATGGCACCTTCCCAGGCTAAAAAAAAAAACAGCTCACAACAATCACATAAATTACATGAATAGAAATGGTAATGAAGATTGGGTGAATGGGCTGACACCCAGCTCTTTTGTTTGGTTATGTCAAGGTGTCAGACCTTTTCATGACCAAACAAAGTAAAGAAACACACACAGTGTAAACACTTTATTTGAAATACAACAGACAAATTCTTTAATCATTTAAATAAACCAATATACTCAACCCAGTTCTCATGGTAATCCAAGGGCTTAAGCAATGTCCCACCAACTTTATTTAGCTCCACAAATCATTCACTGATGCTCAAAAACGCATGCATTTTTTTCTGCCAGGGAGAGGCAAAAACGCTCAGGAAATTTCTGCTTCAATTTCTGAATGTGTGCACATACCCTGACAATGACTTTTAAGAGGGTAAATTGATGTAAGTACAGAGTAGCTAGCTCCAAACACATTTGTTACTGTAGGGTGCCAGACATGCAACATAACTAATATCTACGATGTGTGGAGCAAGCTCATATCAATTTTTAATGTAGGCTATTAAAATTTAATCTGTCAGATGGATCTACCCTCCTAAGCTGTCTATATGTACATACAGATCATAGAAAGTGGAAAAAAATGATACTTTGATATCTACGATCCGATGATTTATTTTAAAAAAAAAGTAGATTTCTCTGCAATATGTAAATCGGATGTCAAGATCTATGGGCAGGACCTAGATCTTCCCAAGAGTCTGCCTCCAGAGCTACTTTAATGATTAGCGATGCTTTTCTATGTAAATTGATCCCTTTACTGGATGTGTGACAAGGCTCAGTTCATGGAAGCTAAGGCATGTGCAGATCACCACTGTCCTCACTTCTGCGCAGTGTTTTGCCCTTCTATAGGCACTGACTTTAGCTTCTTTCTGAGCAGGTGCTGCCCAGCCACGCAGAAGGAATTTTCTTTAATTTACATGTATAGTAGTTATGCCTGCATCTTTCAAGAAAACCATGATTTTTATGCAGGACAATGCTCTATCACATGCATCGAAGTCTCCACTGCTTGGTTGCCACTTAAGGCATTAAAGATGAAAGAATAATGACATGGCCCCTTCCTCACCTGACCTAAACCTATTGAGAACTTGTGGGTCCTTTTAAAACAGAAGATTTACAGTGAAGGAAAACTGTACGCCTCTCTGTCTGGGAGTCTGTGGTTGTGTTGATTGTCAAAGATTACGAAACTGAGAGACTCCATGGATGGAGGGCTTATGACTAGTATTGAAAAGAAGGGAGGCAATATTAGTCATTGATATATATTTTTTTAAAAGTCAGAAATGTATTTTCCCACAATTTGAGTTGTTTGGTTATCATCCTCACTTTAACTGATAAAAATAAACAATTGAAATGGGTAAATTTCCAATTTTCATTTAGTTACATAATAATTCTGGACACATCGTTATTCTGAGAAAGACAAAACCTCACTTTTACTTCAACTATTCAGGTTTATTAACCTTTTGGATTGACCAACAGCACTGTAGTTGTTCAATAATAAAATAATCATGAAAAAGACAAATTGCTTAATAAATGTGCACACAGTGTATATTTATTCTAGTTATTTTTGGATTGGACTGAACATATTTTATGTATTTTGTCTTTTTAATATCACTTAGTCTTTTACATTATGTATATATTATGTGTAAGTGGTATTTGTAATGAGTAGTGTTGAGCGAGTATGTTCTATTAACCCTTTCGCCGAGTATGCTCGGGCCGAGCTCCGAGTATTTATAGCTGCTCGGTGATATGGTTGAATCGCTCCCGTGTGCATGATTTGCAACTGTTTGACAGTTTTATTACATGTGAGGAATGTCTATTTCTTACACATTCCTCACATGTAATAAAGCTGTCAAACAGTTGTAAATCATGCACACTGGAGTGATTTAACCTTATCACCGAGCAGCTATAAATACTCGGAGCTCGGCCCGAGCATACTCGGACAGAACATACTCGCTCAACCCTAGTAATGAGTATATTTAAATAAAGCTTGTGTTTTAACAAGTTTTACAGACATATGGTCATGCTTCTGGATTCGAACCCTTGATTATGTGATCAGCGTATTTTTCCACTGGGCCACAGCAGATACACCTTTTCTTTGGGTGTTTTAGTTCTGTTATCTCGGTTTCTTTCGGTTTTTGGTAACAGCTGTTTTTCATTTACTCTGTTTGTCTCTCCTATCACCTTTCGGGTGCAGCTTTAAATACCTTCCCCCTACAGGTATTTCCTGCTGGTGATAGACTGTTGGATTCATTCACTATGCTGTAGTTTGCATTGGTTGCAGTTGCTTTGTGTGCGATTCCTTTTCTCCTTAGTGAGCTGCTAAGGACATTCAGGGTAAACAGTCGTTGAGTGGGGGCATCATTGTGTTACTTTAGGGTGCAAACCTCCGCGGTCAGGCAGGAACAGTCCAGGGTCAGAGGAGGGCTTCCCTAGTCTGCCATTTGTCTTCCTGGTTTGTACGTTACGTTTGTGTGAATTTGCTCTGGCAGTCATAACAAATATATATTAGAAAAAAAGAAATGTGTAATATGCTAATGAGTTGTACCAAATATTATTCCACTTTGCAATATGCTAATGAGTTGTACCAAATATTATTCCACTTTGCAATCTTTATGAGTCATATTGAGTCATATAACAAATGTTAAACAATTCAACTTGGTCACAGAGTAAGAATAGAGCGGGTATGTATATCACTGTAGGACAGTGATTTCTGTCTGTAAACAAACAATATTAATTCTTATCTTAAGCAATTCATTTGAATAAAGTCCTTTCCTATGAATTTTCTAGTAAAATGATATACTCTAATCACCAGTCAAGTATATGAATCAATGGCGCTTACAACGATTTCACATTGGTGCGTTGGAAGAGTCTCTCATCATGTGCACTCTTGCACAACATTGCACAATGTAAATCTGCTTAATGGCACTGTGAGGGACATATATCAATGCAATGATGGCGGTTTTTTGAAGTCATCCCATTAAAAACAATGGTGCTTTTTTCTGATGGTGGGTGCACAGCTTCAGTGTTTAACTGTGTTACAACCTGGCACAGTCCAATAGCTTTGTGCAGTCTTGAAAAGCATAGTGACACCATAAGTCCTTGCTGACACCGGTCAGCTGTGTGTAACAAGCCGTATGTATTGTAGTTTCCCCATGGGTTTCTGCCTAAGTGTATGTTCACACGACATGTAATAGACACCGGTGTACCCTCCTAGTTTTGCCAGAGGAAAATGCTTCAGAAAAATGATGGCGGTGATTTTTTGGTGGAATCCGCCTGAAAAAGATGTCGAGTGCACTAACCTTTTAAAGGGGTTTTCTGGTTTTGGAAAACTACTCTCTCGGCTACACTTTGTTTACAAAAAAAAGTTAATATTTACTTACTTGTTGCCCCTTCAGTGGAGGCATGGCTGGGATACTTAGGAAACATTGGTCGCTTTTGTGCAGAGGACATCAAACAATTGAAATTTTTAAACTTCAGCCCCTTTTGTCCTATAGATGTGGAACTAATATGACTGGTTGTGTCAGATATTGGGTCTAGTAAAAAATTAACACAAAGAACACTGATCACCCCCAGGATGGGCAATGTCTCATGCTTGGGTGTGTGTGCTGTAGCAACATGTTGAAGGGAGATTCTCTCTCACACCCCCGGAACTGTAGGAGGTACATGATAAAGAACCTGTATTCTTGTTAATCCAGTTTTGTAATCAATCTGATATTTTGCCCGTACAATCAGAAGGGTCTTCCTGACCTACCAATACCAGAACATTTTTTGGAATATAGACAATCAGTAAATTAGCTTAGGTTCATGGATTTGCGATCCATGTGTCTATGGAATGCTATGATGTATATGTAATGTTCTCATTTGCAATATATGTTGTATATTTTGTATTTACAAAGTTTGATGTGTAAAGTGTTTGTTGATGGGTGGTTTCTTGGTAATGGGGAGGATACATAGGCTCGATTTGGTGTTTTTCTATCAGCATTATTTAAACTTGCTGTTTGCGCTATGTTTGTATGCTTGACAAAGACTTGTATCTGGTCGAAACGTTGCACTGTATTTGGCAGAATAAAAGAAGATTTATTTGCTTCACCTGAGCATGGACGCTGTCTTTCACTTAGTTTACAGGGGTTGTCCAGGTTTTCCACGAAAGACTGCAGCCACTCTATGAATTGAATTAAGCGAGGCCAATACTCATATCACTTACCTCTGGCACCTGCGAATCTTGACAACATGCGCTGCGCATGCTGTGAGGATTCACAAGTCTGCAGTTACATAGATTAAGGTATAAAAAAAGAGAAAAAGCCAGCTCACCCAGCAATGCAGTTCAGTCTGTACAGAAGCCCACAAAATGGTTTCAATGGTTCTTCTATTTTCTTGCCCTATGCCACCCCTTCCATCTCCTCATATGGAGAGTTTTTGATGTTTTTTGTCTATTCTTGATATTGGAATTTTTTTAAATCCTTGAAATAAAAACTTTATGATGTTAACCACACCATCTTAAATTGTGGACCAGAAGCTGGATCAACTTCCTCTCCTTCCCAGTTACATAGATTGACTGCAGACTTAAAACCTGGATAACCACTTTAACACTGGTTTTCAAGGTCACTACAAATGACCTATCAAAAATTAGGCTTCATTCAGATGACCATTTTACACTTATGTGTTCTACTTGTGTTTTTCTCAGAAAGAACACCTAAGCATTAAAGTCTTTGGCGCTGTTCACATGCCCATTTTTTGTGGACTTTGTGTGATGAAAATCACACACCAATGTCACCCATACAAGTCTATGGCAAAAAAGCGGTGGACAGGCACATCCATTGATAAAAAAAAATCTTCAAGCTTTATTCCAAATACATATCTTTAAAAATCCATAGAAGGATGATGTGGTACAGGAACCACTCTGACGCGTTTCTGACGCCTACTGCGCACTTAGTCATAGAGCTCTAAGCCCGTCCACCTCTTTTTTACATTGGATATTTCTGGTCGGTCAGCAGCACTGGAATGGCACTCCGGAAAATAAAGACAGGTTATTCCTAAAATATGAACATGATGGAAATTTTATTTTCCATTTTTATGGCACACAAGTCTACGGGTCAGTGAAAATTATGGACAGCACATGGACACCATCCATGTGAAATCTGCTTTTAATTATTTCATTGCTAGGAGAAGCTTTCTTATTTTTTTTTTGCATATGATGCATACTGAGGAAACTCTGATGGTAAAAGTGACAGTGACCAAACTCATGAAGATGTGACCCAAAATAATTATGAAATTCTGTATTTTTTTTCACTAACATGAAAATAAGGATGTGTGAAAGAGACCTTAGAGTCATGTATGCGAAGAATGAATCCGCTAACGTTTCTGCTCAGATGTCATAAGAGTTAGCCACTTGCTACTTATTTTCATGGCTTTTTTCTCGTACAAGAATTTACTGTTACATGTGAACAGGGTTGAGGTCATCCTCATTGACAAGAAGAGGATAAAGATTGTTGTTGGAACTTGCTTGGATTTCATGGTGTCAAAGCCTAAACATATCAAAAAACAAAAGCTTAATTTTCTATTCAAAACTGCTATGTAAAAACGTAAGCTCAACCATTACTGAAAGTAGGTGCCCCATCATGGAACATTGGTCCCATATCCACATCGTCTGCTGTCATGTCTTAATCACACGTGTACACATGCATAGGAGTGTTTGCACAAAATTACAGCTACTGTAAAGCCCGCAATGTTTACACACGTCTGAACTGCAGAAAAAAAACAGTAGTTATTAACATTGTTTGCATAAAATTATTAGTATGAGTGAATATAAGACAATTTGTAGTTATCTCACTAAACAAAAAAATGCCTCTTTCTTATTGCATGCCACATTCCCTCCTCCTAAACGGGTAGTTCACTTTTAAAACCAGCTAAATCTTTCCGGATATATGAGTCGGCTCACTGAGGAATCAGGTTACAAGCTGCCCATAAAGGTCTTTGGAGAGGAGAGGAAAAGCAGTAGCTAGATTGCGACAGACAGATACACACACACATACGTTGCTTTTTAGCAAGTGCTTTATCTCACCAAAGCTAGATTCACAGCTACACTGCTCAGAACTGAGGTATGATGTTCTCCCTGCTGCTACTTCTGAACATGTGCTACAAAGAGATAGGGGATCAGGATCACCTTATGTCTGTGTGTATGGGGGACTTCATAGCAACTAGTCTCCACCCACTAGAAGGGAAACTAACATTTGCAGATTGAACCTGCAGAGAGGAAACTGGTGAAAAATACAGGATATAAATCATGTATTTGCCAGAAATGTACAGATGACCGCTTATTCAAGAGTCATGTGAAATAGCAGGTGCGCAGAAATAAAGCATAAAAATAAAAGTAGAACTAAAACAGACACATGTACATATACAAGTCTTTGGTCGATTACCTTGTTTTGCCTCCTTTACAATGAAGAATGCATTTATTATGGTTTCTCATAAACAAGACTATAATATGCTGTTTTTGGATAAGGGTTCCTGTGTACTCACCCAGTCTGGATCTGTAGGCTCCACAGTTATCCGATAATATGTTACTTTTCCATCCTCTCTCTCTTGGATGATCAGTTTGTCCTTTGGAAACCGCTTCAAGAGTTGGGCTATCTCTGTGTCTCTAAGCTTAGTGGCCAACTCTGCAGTAAGATTTGTAGTCCTTATTTCTTCTGGAATAACTGATGGTCGCTCCACCTTAGCTCTAAAAGGAGGTTTCTTATTCCCAGAGAAGTTTTCACGTACTGCTGGAAGTGTCTGTGGATGCCAAAACCTGCAGTTTTGATCCATAGAGCAGTATCCAGACGCAAAGTATCGGCAAAGCTTTCTGTTTCGATATTGCTTGTTTGGCAGTTCAGTTCGATTCTTTGGCAGAACAGGCTTCGGTTCATCTTTGTTATGAGGAACCAGCGGTTCTGTAATTTTATTCTCTTCCGCAGTTACATTGGGTAGGACTGGCTTTTTCTCAGGACGTCTGTCATCAATACGTTGGTGTAGAAAACGACATCTTCGTCCAAACTGACAGTAACGTCCCTGGGAGTAAAACCTGCACAAGCGAGGCGGCTGGGCATGCTGCGTCAAAATCGGATTCTGAGCAGGGACCTCTTGTGTGGGAGAAGGGAGTTCTGTACTTTGTACTTCACTTTCAGCCATTATAGAGGAATACGGAAGAAAAGTAACCTAAAGTGAATAGATTACACAGTCAGCAGTGCTTGGATTCGATAAATCATCCTCACCATGGTCAAAGTGTTATCAACATACTAGAAAACTATCTGTTACGATGTCCTTAAAAGTAAAGAAACGACCCATCAAGGGCTCCATCATCATGAGGGCAAGAATAGAGCAGCATGCAGCTCTATTCTTGCCATCATAACGATTGAACCTTGACAAAACCGGTTCTAAGTCAATGGAGGCCCTCATGTGCTGTTTGGATCTGTACAGCTGATCCGACACAAAGCCTTCCATTATAATCAGTGTGAATGTCGGCTAATAGTTATCCCTGTGTACCATTTACCAGATTCAGCAAGAATGAAATGGTGAGCTCAGTGTTCCATCAACAGTATGCACATGCAGCAATGTACAGTGCTGGCCTAAAGTATTAGCACCCCTGCAATTTTGTCAGATAATACTCAGTTTCTTCCTGAAAATGATTGCAATCACAAATTCTTTGGTATTATTCTCTTCATTTAATTTGTCTTCAATGAAAAAAACACAAAAAGAATTGTCCTAAAGCCAAATTGGATATAATTCCACACCAAACCTAAAAAAGGGGGTGGACAAAAGTATTGGCGCCCTTTGAAAAATCATGTGATGCTTCTCTAACTCATGTAATTAACAGCACCTGTAACTTACCTGTGGCACCTAACTGGTGTTGGCAATAACTAAATCACACTTGCAGCCAGTTAACATGGATTAAAGTTGACTCAACCTCTGTCTTGTGTCCTTGTGTGTACCACATTGAGCATGGAGAAAAGAAAGAAGACCAAAGAACTGCCTGAGGACTTGAGAAACCAAATTGTGAGGAAGCATGAGCAATCTCAAGGCTACAAGTCCATCTCCAAAGACCTGAATGTTCCTGTGTCTTCCGTGCGCAGTGTCATCAAGTTTAAAGCCCATCGCACTGTGGCTAACCTCCCTAGATGTGGACGGAAAAGAAAAATTGACGAGAGATTTCAATGCAAGATTGTGCGGATGGTGGATAAAGAACCTCGACTAACATCCAAACAAGTTCAAGCTGCCCTGCAGTCCGAGGGTACAACAGTGTCAACCCGTACTATCCGTCGGCGTCTGAATGAAAAGGGACTGTATGGTAGGATACCCAGGAAGACCCCACTTCTTACCCCGAGACATAAAAAAGCCAGGCTGTAGTTTGCCAAAACTTACCTGAGAAAGCCTAAAACGTTTAGGAAGAATGTTCTCTGGTCAGATGAGACAAAAGTAGAGCTTTTTGTGAAAAAGCATCAACATAGAGCAGGGTTCCCCAACTCCAGTCCTCAAGGCCCACCAACAGGTCATGTTTTCAGGATTTCCTTAGTATTGCACAGGTGATGTAACTATTGCCTGTGCTGATGATGGAATTATCACCTGAACAATACTAAGGAAATCCTGAAAACATGACCTGTTGGTGGGCCTTGAGGACTGGAGTTGGGGAACCCTGACATAGAGTGTACAGGAAAAAAAAAGAGGCATTCAAAGAAAAAAACACAGTCCCTACAGTCAAACATGGCGGAGGTTCCCTAATGTTTTGGGGTTGCTTTGCTGCCTCTGGCACTGGACTGCTTGACCGTGTGCATGGCATTATGAAGTCTGAAGGCTACCAACAAATTTTGCAGCATAATGTACGGCCCAGTGTGAGAAAGCTGGGTCTCCCTCAGAGGTCATGGGTCTTCCAGCAGGACAATGACCCAAAACACACTTCCAAAAGCACTATAAAATGGTTTGAGAGAAAGCACTGGAGACTTCTAAGGTGGCCAGCAATGAGTCCAGACCTGAATCCCATAGAACACCTGTGGAGAGATCTCAAAATGGCAGTTTGGAGAAGGCACCCTTCAAATATCAGGGACCTGGAGCAGTTTGCCAAAGAAGAATGGTCTACAATTCCAGCAAAGCATTGTAAACTCATTGATGGTTATTGGAAGCGGTTGTTCACAGTTATTTTGGCTAAAGGTTGTGCAACCAAGTATTAGGCTGAGGGTGCCAATACTTTTGTCCGGCCCTTTTTTGGAGTTTTGTGTGAAATGATCAATGATTTGATTTTTGCTTCATTCTCTTTTGTGTTTTTTCCTTGCAAGCAAATTAAATGAAGAGAATAATACCAAAGAATTTGTGATTGCAATCATTTTCAGGAAGAAACTGAGTATTATCTGACAGAATTGCAGGGGTGCCAATACTTTTGGCCAGCACTGTATGTGAATTCATCAGTGAGATCAGACTAATTTTGCACCATGAGAGCCAATATTGTCAACTATTATTATTTACAGGCGGCTAGTTCATAATTTTATTACATGCATTGGACATATCTTGATCTTGTAAAGCATGTTCCCTTTAACCAATTCCTGCAGTAGCCAGTTTTCACCTTTTGAACAGGATTTAAGGGGCTTATATGTCATAAAACTCCAAAACAACACGCCATTTTCAAAAGTGCACCCCTCAAAGAATTCAAAACCGCACCCCTCAAAGAATTCAAAACCACATTCACTGATTCCAGTGATGTGTAACTTAATAGGCTGCTGGATTCAGTTTCAATAAGATCAGTGTTTTATCAGCAGATCATCACTGGAGGACTAGGTTGTCTTGTGACATGTAGTTATCCTGCTCTGTATAAACCTGCCCCCACTGATTGGCAGCTTTCTGTCAATTTACAGTGTACACAGAAAGCTGCCAATCAGTTGTGTCGACAGGCTTATACAGAGCTCAGCACTCAGAGAACTAATAAAACAGAGAATGTATCAATATGACTGCAAGTAACACATCGCTGGAATCAGGAACTCCGCACCAATACCATGATACTCTCAGATTCTCTTTAAGTAGTGTCACAGTTTTATAGTTCTGGCCAATCAGAAAGTGGCAATACCAAGTGTATGGGTATTTTTTGTATATTTTATATGCGATGTGTCACTTAATGGACTCCGTGCTGTGATTTTGATAAAATTACTGTTTTCTAAAAGGCAGATCTAACATTTCTCTGAATGCTGAGCTCTATATAACCCCACCCACCACTGATTGGCCTATGCATGGTAGGCTGTCGGTGTCAATCATCATGCTGTGTGGAGGACTATGGGGGGGCCCATCATTCTGTGTGGACGACTATGGGGGGCCCATCATTCTGTGTGGAGGACTATGTGGGGCCCATCATTCTGTGTGGAGGACTATGTGGGGCCCATCATTCTGTGTGGAGGACTATGTGGGGCCCATCATTCTGTGTGGAGGACTATGTGGGGCCCATCATTCTGTATGGAGGACAATATGGGGCCCATTATACAGTATGGAAGACTATGAGAGGCCCATTATTCTGTATGGAGGACTATGTGGGGCCCATTATACTGTATGGAGGATTATGTGGGGCCCATTATACTGTATGGAGGACTATGTGGGGCTATTATTCCGTATGGAGGACTATGCGGGGCCCATTATTCCGTATGGAGGACTATGCGAGGCCCATTATTCCGTATGGAGGACTATGCGAGGCCCATTATACTGTATGGAGGACTATGCGGGGCCCATCATTCTGTATGGAGCACTATGTGGGGCCCATCATTCTGTATGGAGCACTATGTGGGGCCCATCATTCTGTATGGAGCACTATGTGGGGCCCATCATTCTGTATGGAGCACTATGTGGGGCCCATCATTCTGTATGGAGCACTATGTGGGGCCCATCATTCTGTATGGAGCACTATGTGGGGCCCATCATTCTGTATGGAGCACTATGTGGGGCCCATCATTCTGTATGGAGCACTATGTGGGGCCCATCATTCTGTATGGAGCACTATGTGGGGCCCATCATTCTGTATGGAGCACTATGTGGGGCCCATCATTCTGTATGGAGCACTATGTGGGGCCCATCATTCTGTATGGAGCACTATGTGGGGCCCATCATTCTGTATGGAGGACTATGTGGGCCCATCATTCTGTATGGAGGACTATGTGGGGCCCATCATTCTGTATGGAGGACTATGTGGGGCCCATCATTCTGTATGGAGGACTATGTGGGGCCCATCATTCTGTGTGGAGCACTATGTGGGGCCCATCATTCTGTATGAAGGACCATGTAGGGACCATTATACTGTGTGTCCTCCTATGCTAAAAAATACTACTCTAAAGTAAAATTAGTATTTTCAATCTGCTGTAGCCCAACCTGTGATTCTAATATTATTTTTGGATTTTGCTTTTACAGCATACATTGTGTGGAAAAACACAACCTGGTAACATGATTCTTCAGGTCAGTATGATTAGGGCGATACCAAATGTATATAGTTTTTTTTATTATTATTTTAGGGGCTTAAAAAATTTGCAGTTTTGGAGTTTTTTTTTTTTTTTTTTACTGTGGGTTAATTTCAGATTTTTATCAATCTGAATTCTATGTACAAGTCAATAGCAAAAATGCTTATTTTCTTTAATTTTGGATGGAGAAGAGAGGGGTGATCTAACATTTAACAATTTTTTTTTACTTTTATCTTTATTTTTTAGTCCTTATAGAGGAACTTAAAAGGAATGCGTGACCAGGTTTTTGCCACCTAAACTGAGAGCAGCCTCATGTAAAGAAATAGACCCTGATTCCAGCGATAGGTCACTTATCGGGCTGGTTGCTGTAATTTTAATTAAATCATTGTTTTATCAGCAGGAGATTATAAGTAGAGGGATAGTAAACCTGCTGCCATGTAGTCCTCCTTATTCATGAGCGGTATAGCCCCACGTCCACCACAGATTGTCAGCTTTCTGCCTATGCACAGCGTACACAGAGAGTTGCCAATCAGCTGTGTGAGGTGGAGTTATACAAAGCTCAGCATTCAGGGAATTACTAGATCTGCAGCAGAGAACACAGGGATTTTATCAAAACTGCAGCAAGCAGCCCAGTGACACATCACTGGAATTAGGATCTCTGCCCCTATATCATGCTGCTCTCAGATGGTAAACCTACAAAAGACAAAAAATATCTCATACCCTATCATCATTATATATAAAATATAGGGTACTTAGTGAACTATTTTTGATCAAAAAAAGTATACAAGCCGTCCCACCAGCATCTTTTTGCTAGTGTGAACATGCTCCTATTTCTTGCATGTGTACCATCTTAGACCTCAGTTCACATTGCTTGGTTTTTTGTCTTGTTTGCATTCTGTGCAAATTAGGGGTGTGGCATGCCCTTTGTTGAGCTGATTGGTATATATGTAGCTTACCACGGGCTTAGGTGGTCTGATATTGGAACTCGGTTCTATTTGTCTACCCTTTTATATGCGTTACTTCAACTTTGATATACAGTAAGGTTTTTAATATAGACAGTGTAGGACCGTCCCAATTTAGGGTCACCTTGTCGCTGGTGGGACGGCTTGTATACTTTTTTTGATCAAAAATAGTTCACTAAGTACCCTATATTTCATATGCAACTTTGCTTTACATTTATATATAATGATAATAGGGTATGAGATATTTTTTGTCTTTTGTAGGTTTTGCATCTTTTTGCTAGTGTGAACATGCTCCTATTTCTTGCATGTGTACCATCTTAGACCTCAGTTCACATTGCTTGGTTTTTTGCTCTCAGATGGTGTAGCAAAAACCTGGTGACAGATTCTCTTTAATTGGACTTTGATTGCTGGTATACAGTAAAAATCACAATCTCCATGATATATACACCATGGAGTGAGTGGGAAGGGGTTAAACAAGAGATGTGGCTTGACACTATGAGTTTGTGCAAATGGGGTGAGTCTTAAAAAATTGTGATACTTTTCCTTTATGTTTTGTGTTAATGTAGAAAAGTTTATTTATAACTGCTTAAAATTAACTGCTATAATATTTATTTTTTCTTATTATTTATTAGTTTGTGACGTGGGGCTGCCATTTTTTATTTGCCGTTATGGGTCAGAGCATGACACACACAGCAAATACAGCAGACACTATCTCCTATGCAAGCAGCTACCTCAGCTGTCAACTGTGCGCACCCCCTGGCATGTCCTGATGACTGGCAGTAGTCAAAGCCACAGCCCTGGATCTCGCTCACCGTTAATTACTGTGATCACAGTGCAGCAGCCAGCAATGATATGACTGCTCCGCTCTGATCATAAGTAGACACAGGGAAATTGTAGCTCAATGCACAGCGCTGATCTACATTAAAATGAAATTAGGCTTCACCTAAGGACCAGCAAAGTGTGTTAGGGAATGCAAGCTACAAAATCCTGTTACTCTTATAAGTATCTGTTTCTCAGAAAGCAGAGAAGCTTTCCCAGTAAATATCTTTCCCAGGTTTTGATACAACGAAAGCCACGTTCAGTATTTGTTCAGTATTTTACATCAGTATTTGTAAGCCAAAACCAGGAGTGGGTGATAAATACAGAAGTGGTGACGTGTTTCTATTATACTTTTCCTCTGATTGTTCCTCTCCAGATTTTGGCTTATAAATACTGATGTAAAATACTGATCAAATACTCAATATGTGCACATGTCCTAACAGCAGCTGAAAACCTAATAGCACAGAAGGAAGCACACTGCTCACCACTTATAAAAAAAATTATATCTCCTCTTCTCTCCCAGTAAAAAAATAAATAAAAAAAAAATACAAAAATAAACATAATTAATATCACTGCATCTGGAAAAGTCTGGTCTATCAAAATATAAAAATTAACACCTACGGGAAATTCCATGAACAGAAAAATAATCGAAAGGCGAGATTTGCCACACTTCCCTTAAAAAACAATGCAATAAAAAAGTGATCAAAACATTGTTTGTACCCCAAATTGTCATTATAAATACGTTAGCTCACTAAGCAAATAAAAACAAATCTCCACTTTTCAGAGACGGAAAAATAAAAACGTTAAGGTTGTCTGTAAAAAAAAAAAAAAGTTTATGTCGCCATTTTCAGGCTACAGATTTTTTTTTCCACCTTACAATTAAAAAACAAGCAACAAAAAAAAAACTTACATGTTTGGTATCGCCATAATGAAAACGAACCTGGAGAGTCATGTTACCAGGTCATTTTAACCACACAATCAACAAAGTAAAAACGAACATCAAAATACAAAGGAGGAATTGCGTCTATTCTCTGCATGTTTTTATTGTATTGTGGGGAGGGGGCAGCATTTATATTTTCACCTTTGAATCAGCCCCTGCGGCCGTCCTCGGTGACACTGTTCATGTCAGTATTACATTGCGGTCACCAACAAAATGGCTCCGCACTGTGATCCTAAACTTCATCCTCCCTTATCCTTTTGCAACAACCCACAAGAAGAGAGAAGCAGTGACATCAGACACGAGCAGTGACAGACAGACACATGTGAGCACATCCCGCCCACATTACTGCAGTCAAAATACGAACTAGCACTACACTAGGTTTTCATGGCAAACGTGAGAAGCTGCTCCCCCTAGTGCTTAACCCCTTAACGACATATGACGTACAGTGTATGTCATTTGCCAGCTCCCAAGTCCTCACACGGCTATTACAACCAGGGCTGTGGAGTCGGTAAGTCAAACCTCCGACTCCTCAATTTCCATGACACCAACTCCGACTCCCTCACACATGGCTCATGTTTAAGTGATAAATTTACTGTAGCACAAATTCATTTCCGCTAAAAGTCTAGACCCTTAAGGATCAGGAATAGGACAGACATTTATAGGACATTTCATAACTTTCCCAAATTCTTATGAAAAAATATTCACCACAAACAGCATTGAACTACCCAATTTATTATATATTTTAGGAGTCGGTCCATTTTATACCGACTCCGACTCCAAAGCCCTAATTACAAAGGAAAAGAAAAACATAGTTATGGCTCTTGGAATAAGAGGAGGAAAAAATGAAAGTGCAAAAACGGAATAAAAAAAATGCCAGGGGTTAAAAAAGGAAGAAAAAAAAATCATTGCTTTTTAAATAGTTTGTCGTATTTTATACCATAAAATTTTTTAAAAATAATTGAAACATTATTACTTTAATTGTTTTTAGATTGTTTGACATGATACATGACTTTTAAGATAGGAGACTGTATGGCAAAATGTTGCTACAAATTTCTGGTGCCAAGTAAGCAATGCCTGACTAGTTGGTTACATAGTCTAAAAATGAAGGGTGTTTTAGTAAAACTGCCCCAATATCTCAGTCCAATATGACGCCACATAACCGCCCGTATGTTTGGGTGGGGAGATCGGGCACTGCGGTCCATTTACGGATCATGAAGCACGCTGCTATGAACCTGGCGTTATATGGATTATAGGGTACATTGTACACCAAAATCCACTTGACTGAAAGCGTCACCTGTCCTTTGAATGAGCGCATAAGCTGCGGCTGTTTTCCTCATTTCCTTGGAATGAGCGCACAAGCTGCGGCTGCTTTCCTCATTTCCTTAGAGCGCACAAGCTGCGGCTGCTTTCCTCATTTCCTTTGATTGAGCGCACAAGCTGCGGCCGTTTTCCTTATTTCCTTTGATCGAGCGCACAAGCTGCGGCTGCTTTCCTTATTTCCTTTGATCGAGCGCACAAGCTGCGGCTGCTTTCCTAATTTCCTTAGAGCGCACAAGCTGCGGCAACTTTCCTTATTTCCTTTGATTGAGCGCACAAGCTGCGGCTGCTTTCCTCATTTCCTTTGATTGAGCGCACAACTGCGGCCGCTTTCCTTATTTCCTTCGATCGAGCGCACAAGCTGCGGCCGCTTTCCTTATTTCCTTCGATCGAGCGCACAAGCTGCGGCTGCTTTCCTTATTTCCTTCGATCGAGCGCACAAGCTGCAGCCGCTTTCCTTATTTCCTTTGATTGAGGGCACAAGCTGCGGCCGCTTTCCTTATTTCCTTTGATTGAGCGCACAAGCTGCGGCTGCTTTCCTTAGAGCGCACAAGCTGCGGCTGCTTTCCTCATTTCCTTAGAGCGCACAAGCTGCGGCAACTTTCCTTATTTCCTTTGATTGAGCGCACAAGCTGCGGCTGCTTTCCTTATTTCCTTTGATTGAGCGCACAAGCTGCGGCAACTTTCCTTATTTCCTTTGATTGAGCGCACAAGCTGCGGCTGCTTTCCTCATTTCCTTTGATTGAGCGCACAAGCTGCGGCCGTTTTCCTCATTTCCTTAGAGCGCACAAGCTGCAGCCGCTTTCCTTATTTCCTTTGATTGAGCGCACAAGCTGCGGCCGTTTTCCTCATTTCCTTAGAGCGCACAAGCTGCGGCAGCTTTCCTTATTTCCTTTGATTGAGCGCACAAGCTGCGGCAGCTTTCCTTATTTCCTTTGATTGAGCGCACAAGCTGCGGCTGCTTTTCTTATTTCCTTTGATTGAGCGCACAAGCTGCGGCTGCTTTCCTTATTTCCTTTGATTGAGCGCACAAGCTGCGGCTGCTTTCCTCATTTCCTTTGATTGAGCGCACAAGCTGCGGCCGCGTTCCTCATTTCCTTCGATCGAGCGCACAAGCTGCGGCCGCTTTCCTTTTCCTTCGATCGAGCGCACAAGCTGCGGCTGCTTTCCTTATTTCCTTCGATCGAGCGCACAAGCTGCGGCCGCTTTATTTCCTTTGATTGAGTGCACAAGCTGCGGCCGCTTTATTTCCTTTGATTGAGCGCACAAGCTGCGGCCGCTTTCCTTATTTCCTTTGATTGAGCGCACAAGCTGCGGCTGCTTTCCTTATAGCGCACAAGCTGCGGCTGCTTTCCTCATTTCCTTAGAGCGCACAAGCTGCGGCTGCTTTCCTCATTTCCTTAGAGCGCACAAGCTGCGGCAGCTTTCCTTATTTCCTTTGATTGAGCGCACAAGCTGCGGCAGCTTTCCTTATTTCCTTTGATTGAGCGCACAAGCTGCGGCTGCTTTCCTTATTTCCTTTGATTGAGCGCACAAGCTGCGGCTGCTTTCCTTATTTCCTTTGATTGAGCGCACAAGCTGTGGCTGCTTTCCTTATTTCCTTTGATTGAGCGCACAAGCTGCGGCTGCTTTCCTTATTTCCTTTGATTGAGCGCACAAGCTGCGGCTGCTTTCCTCATTTCCTTTGATTGAGCGCACAAGCTGCGGCCGCTTTCCTCATTTCCTTCGATCGAGCGCACAAGCTGCGGCCGCTTTCCTTATTTCCTTCGATCGAGCGCACAAGCTGCGGCTGCTTTCCTTATTTCCTTTGATTGAGGGCACAAGCTGCGGCCGCTTTCCTTATTTCCTTTGATTGAGCGCACAAGCTGCGGCCGCTTTCCTTATTTCCTTTGATTGAGCGCACAAGCTGCGGCCGCTTTATTTCCTTTGATTGAACGCACAAGCTGCGGCCGCTTTATTTCCTTTGATTGAGCGCACAAGCTGTGGCCGCTTTCCTTATTTCCTTTGATTGAGCGCACAAGCTGCGGCTGCTTTCCTTATAGCGCACAAGCTGCGGCTGCTTTCCTCATTTCCTTAGAGCGCACAAGCTGCGGCTGCTTTCCTCATTTCCTTAGAGCGCACAAGCTGCGGCAACTTTCCTTATTTCCTTTGATTGAGCGCACAAGCTGCGGCTGCTTTCCTCATTTCCTTTGATTGAGCGCACAAGCTGCGGCCGTTTTCCTCATTTCCTTAGAGCGCACAAGCTGCAGCCGCTTTCCTTATTTCCTTTGATTGAGCGCACAAGCTGCGGCCGTTTTCCTCATTTCCTTAGAGCGCACAAGCTGCGGCAGCTTTCCTCATTTCCTTAGAGCGCACAAGCTGCGGCTGCTTTCCTCATTTCCTTAGAGCGCACAAGCTGCGGCCGTTTTCCTCATTTCCTTAGAGCGCACAAGCTGCGGCAACTTTCCTTATTTCCTTTGATTGAGCGCACAAGCTGCGGCAGCTTTCCTTATTTCCTTTGATTGAGCGCACAAGCTGCGGCAGCTTTCCTTATTTCCTTTGATTGAGCGCACAAGCTGCGGCAGCTTTCCTTATTTCCTTTGATTGAGCGCACAAGCTGCGGCTGCTTTCCTTATTTCCTTTGATTGAGCGCACAAGTTGAGGCCGCTTTTCTTATTTTCTGAGTGTTTTTTTCAATGTGGAAAAACATCAATTCTTGAGGAGTTTCTGTTCGGAAAAGCGCTTTCAATGTGACTTTTGAATCCATTGAAGCAAAAAAAAAAAATACAAAACACCGCCACGTACACATACCATGTAAAAAAAAAAATCACACCCAAAACTGATATGTAAAGCTTCTTTTAACGTGGATTCTTCTTCCAGAAAAGTCCAATTAAAAAAAAACTGTGTGACCCTAACAGATGATCCGTCCTAGTGAGGGGTAATGGCAGCTGTGTTGGGGGCAGCAGCCTGGCACAGGCTCTGCCACGTCTCACACATACACCATGCTCTTGTGCTGGCACCAGACTCCGGGCCGTGCCCTCAGCACTGGGAGCGGACGCTGCGGTCTCTGTGCACACAGTGCAGCGGCCGGCCATCTACAAGCAGTCTGCGGTATTCCCTGTATGTCACACACTGACTGCGCTCCTCACACAAACTAGTTCTTCTAGTCCCCTGCGCCGACCAGCTCCTGTCACCCACCTGCACGCTGGTACAGCACGTAAACCAGTCCCCCACAGCAACCTTGTCCTTCAGAATTACCTTCCCCGGGTGTGCGCGCGGCCGCCGTTGGTTCCGTGTCAATAACCTGCCGGGAGGGCAGAGCTGCTCTTTCTCAGTGCTTGTGGATTTCACAATGTCGGAATTGCCAGGAATGATTGCAGTGTTACTTTTTCATTAAATTAAAACTCTCATATTCCCAAGTGCTGTACATATAAGATCAGTATTTGATCAGTATTTTTTCTCAGGAGTGGGAGACAAAACCAGGAGTGGGTGATAGATGCAGAATTGGTGACTTGTTTCTATTATAACTTTTCTCTGATTGTTCCTCACCTGGTTTTGGCTCCCACTCCTGAGAAAAAATACTGACCGAATACTGATAGTGGGGCCGTGGCCTAAAGCTGCACAACGACTTTGGCATACCTCCCAACTTTTGAAGAACAGAAAGAGGGACAAATTATGTGGCGCGCTTAGTGTACGCCACGCCCATTTACCATTTCTTTGACCCCGGGCAGGAGGAGTTGTCAGAGGGGCGCTGGCAGTGAGGGACATTCAGCAGATGCCCCAGACTGCAGGGCACAGACCCAAATCTGGGACTGTCCGCTGTATCCCGAACAGTTGGGACTAGAGATGAGCGGATGGATTCCTGGGTCTCTGGTCCAGGTCAGTGCTACCTGGCGGCTGGACGGGAGGCTGTGAATCTCTAACCATACGGCGTCCCCAGCGACTTTTGATCACACAGGGAAGCACGACGTCATCTGTGCGTCCTGCTCATCTCTAGTTGTGGATTATTTTTTGTTCCCTCATTCATAGTCGGAGCCACCAGAACTTTCTCATCATTATGTAGCTTCACTATACGACATCCGACTTTTATGTGTCTGTAAGGCCGTGTTCACACAGTGCAGAAATACTGTGTTTTTTGTTTTCAGCAGGATCTGCACCAAACTACTCATAACAATCTTCTCCCCCTGATTTGATGCATTTTTGGTACAGATGTGAAGCTGTGTACTTTTTATAGTACAGAAAAGTTTTGATTCTGCCCTTAAAAAAGTAACTGAAGTTTTTTACAGGCATTTTTTTTCAGCTCCACATAGAAGTCATGAGAAAAAAACAAAACACCAAAACCGCCCAGGTCAGCAGCATCTTTAGACCACAGGATGCGCAGTTCTCATGGAATCACATCCACTTTGCTTGGACAGTTAAACAGCAGAATTTATGTGCAAAAAAAGCAACAGAAAATATGCAGCATTTACGCTACATGTGAATACGGTCTAAATTTTTGGCAAATGTGATTCCATGAAATCTCCACCCCTTGTGGTCTGAAAATGCTGCTGAACTCTGTGGTTTTGGTGCATTTTTTCTCTAGGCTTCTTCTGAAAAAAAAAAGACATGTAAAAAAAAAAGTTGCACTTTTAAGCTCAGAATCAAAGCTTTTATGAACTATTAGAAAAGCATTAAAAACTCTGCTTCATATCTGCCCCAAAATCGCATCAAATATGGGGGAAAAACACATTAAAGAAACGCAGCAAACATGCAATAATCAGAGGAGATTGTTATTGGGCTGTGTCGTGAGGACTGCAGAAAAAAAGCAGCAGAAAGAACGCAGCATTTACGTTACGTGTGAACGCGGCCTCAGCATTACAGTTTATTACATTTTTTATGGGTTTAATAGAGAAAAAATATTAATCACGCCATTTTTTTTTATGCCATTTATCATTTCCCGTAAATAATCTGATCGCTGTATTGTGCCGGTCGTTACGGTTACAGGGACACTAAATATGTCTATTATTTGCTGATTTGTGATGTTTATTATTTAAAAAAAAAGCATTAAAAATTACATTATTTTTCTCATTAGTGTTTTTCATTATTATTTTTTAGTAATTTTATGGGATGAAAAAATCTCTTATTTTCCCTTTATAATAAAAATACATAGATTGTGCACAGTAGAGTATTTCTATCAGTATAATCTACCTGTGAAATCAGAGCCTGCAGTACAGATCAAGTAAACAAAATTCTCCCCATTAGGGTATGTCCCACAATCCGGAGCTGCTGCGGCTTCCGCCCTCATTATGCAAATGAGCAATTTTTTTTTCTCATTGATGTTAGTCTATGGGGAAAGCCCGCATGCAGACCTGCAGGAGAAATTGACATGCTGCTGTCTGAAAGACGCGCCACATGTCAGTTTCCGCAGCTGATCCGCAGGTGCACAGAGAAGCATAGTGGACATAGGATTTCTAGAAATCCCATCCACTATGCTGTAACATCTGGACGCTGCCTGGTTTGACGCTGTATAAACACGCAGCTCAAACCCGCAGCGGCTCCGGATCATGGGCACATACCGTTACATCACCAGAACTTATGGCTCCTGCCTGTAATGTTAAGTTTGTGGATTCGAGACCTGGGAAGAAGCAAAAATGGAGAAAATTATATTTTTGTAATTTCTTATTATTTCTTATCCTTTTTACTACTTTTGTAGGAACAAAAAATCTTTTTCTTCATCTCAGTATACAGGGACCATAGAAATACATTGTTATAAATACAATGTATCTCTATGGACAAGTATATTCTGCTTCTGGGTTGACTGCCTGTCAAGATTACCAAATTCTCCAATGCGTATCGTTATAAGCTGTGGCTCACTGGTAGAGCTGCAGCTTGCGAACATGGAGATGCGGTAAGACCTGATCACAGGAGAAGCAGTGAATATATAATTTTATGCACTGAGCAGAGATATGTGGCCCCGCCCTCGAGGAGAAGGCGCTTAGAAGCGATGAAGACATCTGAGCGAAGTACCAGAATCAGACAAAAGCTCTGACGTGACGCCGGACTGAGCCCTCAAAGTGGGACAGTCACACTGAATCCGGGATGGTTGGGAGCTATGATTTTGGCTAGGCCAATATTGCCACCATGAAACGCATGTTGCAAAAAAATCCGACTTGTCAGAGTGCGACCCTATTGCTTTGCATTGTGCTGTCTAAAGAGAACTTAATAGAGTTGATGCAAATTGCAGGAACCGGTCCAGTAGCCACATCAGTGATCTGTGACTGTTGGTATGGAGCCCTAATAACCACCTCCTACCTGACACCATCTTTGGCTCCTTTTTTGATCAGCCGGCCTGGCACAATGTCATTGTTGTGGCGTGATGCACATATGACGTCACGCCAGGCCGGCCAATTAAAAGAAGAGCCGCGTATACTGGGAGGGAGAAAGCAGGACGGTCACAGTATACTGACTTGGCAACCGGACCAGATCCTGCGAATCCATGAGTTCTATCTCTACAAGGGACCCACTCGAAGGTGCAATACTTATTCCAGAGTGGGTCAAAGTTCCCTCAGAACAATGTCACAGACTGATAAAGTAGATAATGCTTAGGTGGTTCTACAAGCCATTGATTCATGGGGTGTACTTCATTTTTCACACTGCTTCAGCATTTTGGCCTAGTTCTTTTTAAATAAGGACACGTAATTTGTCATGTGTTGTTAGTATCTGAGGGCTTATTTACCTAATAAAAGATTTTCAAAATGTATCTGATCTGCACCAGTCATGTTTTCCCAGGCGAAGCCACTTCAGGAGAGCGCCGGCGATTGTTTTCCTGATGAGTTTTGTTATTGTTCTTGCAGCGGCACTACCACCGCCATCTTTTACTCTATAATTTCAAGTATAGAGAAGAGGCAGCTTGCTAGCAGAACATGTCACTTCTTTTAACTGCTTATGGGTCTCTGGTTAAAAAAGATGACGTAAGACAGAAAATGTGCACAGCAATGTTCTTTTGACATTGCTGTGCATTATGTTCATTTTTGTGGGTCAGTAACCCCCTAAAAAGACACCATATTCACATACTCTAAGGACCAGAAGTTTTTATTCTGCCCTGATATGTACAACTATAGAACTCAAAGAGAGTGTGCTTAGTTTTTCTCATGACTATATGTACACCTTTGCACAGATTTTTTTTTTTATTATTCATTTGCTTCCTAAATGCAAAATTTAGCAACTTTCTAAATAGTCTTCGGAAATGTTCTCTACCATTCGGTTATTTCGTCTGTCAGAGCTCCTTCTCAGTTGTGACGGCCCTCTGCACTCCCCTCCCTTCTCTCAGCGTTTAGCCAAATTCATTTGTCGAGGGTTTTTTTCTTTCTCATATGCAAAAAAACAGGCCAGTTTTCATCAATATACTGGATCCAGTTTTCATTCATTTTTTGGTCTGGTGTGTCATCCATTTTTCCAATATACAGAAGCAAGAAAGAAAAAGAAAAAAAAACAGCTGGACATTTTTAAGCTTCTCCTAGCAGTCAGTGAAAAGTACACAGATGCAAATGGATATTTATTATTTATTTTACTCACTTATATAGAACCATTCACTCTACAGCACTTTTTCAGACATAATCATCACTGTCCCCATCGGGGCTCACAATCTAGATTCCCTATCAGTATGTCTTTGGAGCGTGGGAGGAAACCGGAGAACCCAGAGGAAACCCACGCAAACATGGGGAGAACATACAAACTCCTTGCAGATGTTGTCCTTGGTGGGATTTCAACCCAGGACCCCAGCGCTGCAAAGCAATAGTGTTAACCACTGATGTAAATATGTTGCCCATTTTACAATGACACATTTCCTTTAGTGGGAAATTCTGTTGACAAAAGGGACCAGAGTAGGGAATGTTTCCTTTTTTATTTTATGCAGACCATCAGAAAGGAAAAATAAAGGAAATGTGAATAGTCCCTTAGTGTGCCATAAGCGAAAAACACTGATCACAATCGTAATTGAAAAACAGAGGTGAATGAGCCCTTAGAGATAATAGCAGGTAAGGGGAAGACATTATACACAGATCTCCAGTGGAGAGGGTAGAAAGGGGCATTATAGTCCTAGGTAGGGCAGAGAAAAGAAGGCTATAGGTGGAAGACTGAGGCTTGATTCCTCAAGCAGTTTTTTGCCAGAATTCTGGCATAACATTGAAATGTCACAAATATTTTGCACAACTCAAACTTGTAAAAAAAGGTTGCTACTTAGGCATTCACGCCAGTTGCAGCCAGCTGTGCTAACTTTTTGAAAAGTTGAAGGAGCTTAGAGAGAGGGCAAACGAGCCCAACAAATTTATCACAATTTACACTAAAAAACTGGCATAAATTATGGCAGGCATGCCATCTGGCGTACATTTTTGGTAGTGGAGCACGCCTCTTAATGAATTTGGCATTTCTTACTTCAGCGCTCCCTTCTTTAAGACACTATGTTCTGGGTGTGGTTTGGCACCTGTTTCAATGTAATATCTGTATTTTAGGCATACACACACTAGTTAATAAAGTTACATATTTATAGAGGTAGCCCAGGTTTAAAAAAAAATTGTGTTCATTGCTTAGGAAGTCATTTTTTTTGCTATATTGTTTACTAAGCAGAGGCATTAATATTACATCTGCTACTTATAAGGCCCCCTTCACACATCAGTGTCTCCAGTACGTGTGGTAAGTTTTCACACATACCGGAGACACACACGCACATCCATCATAATCTATGGGGCTGCACACATGTCCGTGTGACTCACACGCAGATTGTCCGTTTTTTCAGGTAGCACGGATGTCAATACATTCTGCACAAGTGCACAGGGATGACAAAGTGTGACTTCCCTGTGCTGTCCGTGTGACACGTACAGGAATAGAATGCAGAATAGAAATGACAGATGTTTAGGTGTTAAAGATGTGCAAAGATGGAGATAGATATCCATGAGATATATAATTAGTGTTTTGGGTGTGTAGCTTACTGTACTTGTATTAAGCAAATGATAAAAAAATGGATGCGGGGTCTTCCCTATTTTTGATAACCGGCAAAGGTAAAGTAGACAGCTGCGTGTTGATATTATCAGGCTGGGAAGGTCCATTGTTATTGGGCCCTTCCCTGCCTAAAAATACAAGTCTGGAGCCTCCCCAGAATTGGTGCATCACTGGGGTTGTCGTCGTTCTCTGCGACTTTGAATATCAGTAACTTTACTGCTATTCACAGTTTCTGGGGCCGGATTCGGTGAACAACATCAGAGCTGCGTGGGAACATTTCTGGTAATAAATTAGTGAATGTGGGATCATCTCTTGTTTTTGTTCCTTTCTTTTTCTGTTTTTCAGGTTTACATTTCTGGACTACATTGGATTTGGTAGACTACAACGGACCTGCGTGGAATTTTTTTTTTTCAATAAATTGGTGAACCAGGGATAGTGTGGTGGAGTCTTTATTCAAATAAAGTTTTTTGTGTGTGTGTATTGTTTTTTATTACTGGCTTAGTAATGGAGTTGTCTGATAGACACCTCTCCATTACTAACCCCAGGGCTAGTTGCCAGCTGTGCTTTTTGACGAATCACAGCTAAAATCAACCCCATCTACCATTAGCCCGGTTAACACCGCATCAGGGCAATTTGGAAGAGCCGGGCAAAGCGTCAGAATTGGCACATCTAATGTGGTGTGCCAATTCTGAGACTGCTGCTGGCTGGTATTTTTAGGCTGGGAAGGGCCCAATAACCAAGGACCTTTCCAGCCTGATAATATCAATCCGCAGCTGTCTGCTTTACCTTTGCTGGTTAACAAAAATTGGGGGACAACCCCCACATAGTTTGTTTTTTCATTTATTTACTTAATACAAGTACAAATACCACCAAAATGAAACAATAGGTGCTTATCTAAAAATAAATCTTTATTAAATATTGGAAAAATAATTAAAAAAAAATCCTACACAGTATAGCAATGGAGGACCACAAATCACCAACATGTGAGTATCAAATTTATAGAGACATAGTAGTCAAAGTGTATATATGTATATATATATATACTTATAACATGGTTGTCAACAAACAAAAAATCCAAATAATTGCATGCAAATGTTGCACAATATAAATGTTAACCTATATAGTTGACCAAGGGGAAATGTAAGTGTTTGTAGAGACTACTAAAAAGATAGCTTCATAGACTCAAAAGCCCAAGTGGATGCACATATACAGTGGGTATGGAAAGTATTCAGACCCTTTTAAATTTTTCACTCTGTTTCATTGCAGCCATTTGGTAAATTCTAAAAAGTTAATTTTTTTTCTCATTAATGTACACTCTGCACCCCATCTTGACTGAAAAAAAACAATTGTAGAAATTTTTGCAAATTTAATAAAAATAAAAAACTGAAATATCACAGTCATAAGTATTCAGACCCTTTGCTCAGTATTGAGTAGAAGCACCCTTTTGAGCTAGTACAGCCATGAGTCTTCTTGGGAATGATGCAAAAAGTTTTTCACACCTGGATTTGGGGATCCTCTGCCATTCTTCCTTGCAGATCCTCTCTAGTTCCGTCAGGTTGGATGGTGAACAGGTCTCTCCAGAGACGCTCAATAGGGTTTAGGTCAGGGCTCTGGCTGGGCCAGTCAAGAATGGTCACAGAGTTGTTCTGAAGCCACTACATTGTTATTTTAGCTGTGTGCTTAGGGACAGTGTCTTGTTGGAAGGTGAACCTTCAGCCAAGTCTGAGGTCCAGAGCACTCTGGAAGAGGTTTTCATCCAGGATATATCTGTACTTGGCTGCATTCATGTTTCCTTCAATTGCAACCAGTCGTCCTGTCCCTGCATCTGAAAAACACCCCCATAGCATGATGCTGCCACCACCATGTTTCACTGTTGGGATTGTATTGGGCAGGTGATGAGAAGTGCCTGGTTTTCTCCACACATACCGCTTAGAATTATCACCAAAAAGTTCTATCTTTTTTCTCATAGTCTGGGAGTCCTTCATGTGTTTTTGAGCAAACTCTATGCGGGCTTTCATATGTCTTGCATTGAGGAGAGGCTTCCATCGGGCAACTCTGCCATAAACGCCCGACTGGTGGAGGGCTGCAGTGATAGTTGACTTTGTGGAACTTTCTCCTATCTCCCTACTGCATCTCTGGAGCTCAGCCACAGTGATCTTTGGGTTCTTCTTTACCTCTCAACAAGGCTCTTCTCCCACGATTGCTCAGTTTGGCTGGATGGCCAGGTCTAGGAAGACTTCTGGTGGTCCCAAACTTCCTCCATTTAAGGATTATGGAGGCCACTGTGCTCTTAGGAACCTTGAGTACTGCAGAAATTCTTTTGTATCGTTGGCCAGATCTGTGCCTTGCCACAATTCTGTCTCTGAGCTCCTTGGGCAGTTCCTTTGAGCTCATGATTCTCACTTGGTCTGACATGCACTGTGAGCTGTGAGGTCTTATATAGACAGGTTTGTGCCTTTCCAAATCAAGTCCTATCAGTTTAATTAAACACAGCTGGACTCCAATGAAGGAGTAGAACCATCTCAAGGAGGATCACAAGGAAATGGACAGCATGTGACTTAAATATGAGTGTCTGAGCAAAGGGTCTGAATACTTATGACCATGTGATATTTCAGTTTTTCTTTTTAATAAATTTGCAAAAATTTATACATTTCTGTTTTTTTTTCAGTCAAGATGGGGTGCAGAGTGTACTTTAATGAAAAAAAAATGAACTTTTTAGAATTTACCAAATGGCTGCAATGGAACAAAGAGTGACAAATTTAAAGGGGTCTGAATACTTTCCGTACCCACTGTATAGTATATAATATTAAGCTCTATAAGGAATCTCCTATATATAATGAAGCATCCAAAATGGAGAAGTAGCTACAAAGCAACTTAAAAGTGCTTCTAACTAAATTAGATCATCAAAAAGTTAATTTATTTCAGTTCTTCAATTCAAAAAGTGAAACTAATATATTATATAGAGTCATTTCAAACAGAGTGATCTACAGTACAGACCAAAAGTTTGGACACACCTTGTCATTTAAAGATTTTTCTGTATTTTCATGACTCTGAAAATTGTACATTCACACTGAAGGCATCAAAACTATGAATTAACACATGTGGAATTATATACTTAACAAAAAAGTGTGAAACAACTGAAAATATGTCTTATATTCTAGGTTCTTCAAAGTAGCCACCTTTTGCTTTGATGACTGCTTTGCACACTCTTGGCATTCTCTTGATGAGCTTCAAGAGGTAGTCACTGGAAATGGTCTTCCAACAATCTTGAAGGAGTTCCCAGAGATGCTTAGCACTTGTTGGCCCTTTTGCCTTCACTCTGCGGTCCAGCTCACCCCAAACCATCTCGATTGGGTTCAGGTCTGGTGACTGTGGAGGCCAGGTCATCTGGCGTAGCACCCCATCACTCTCCTTCTTGGTCAAATAGCCCTTACACAGCCTGGAGGTGTGTTTGGAGTCATTGTCCTGTTGAAAAATAAATGATGGTCCAACTAAACGCAAACCGGATGGAATAGCATGCCGCTGCAAGATGCTGTGGTAGCCATGCTGGTTCAGTATGCCTTCAATTTTGAATACATCCCCAACAGTGTCACCAGCAAAGCACCCCCACACCATCATACCTCCCCCTCCATGCTTCGCGGTGGGAACCAGGCATGTAGAGTCCATCCGTTCACCTTTTCTGCGTCGCACAAAGACACGGTGGTTGGAACCAAAGATCTCAAATTTGGACTCATCAAACCAAAGCACAGATTTCCACTGGTCTAATGTCCATTCCTTCTGTTCTTTAGCCCTAACAAGTCTCTTCTGCTTGTTGCCTGTCCTTAGCAGTGGTTTCCTAGCAGCTATTTTACCATGAAGGCCTGCAGCACAAAGTCTCCTCTTAACAGTTGTTGAAGAGATGTGTCTGCTGCTAGAACTCTGTGTGGCATTGACCTGGTCTCTAATCTGAGCTGCTGTTAACCTGTGATTTCTGAGGATGGTGACTCGGATAAACTTATCCTCAGAAGCAGAGGTGACTCTTGGTCTTCTTTTCCTGGGGCGGTCCTCATGTGAGCCAGTTTCTTTGTAGCGCTTGATGGTTTTTGCAACTGCACTTGGGGACACTTTTAAAGTTTTCCCAATTTTTCGCACTGACTGACCTTCATTTCTTAAAGTAATGATGGCCACTCGTTTTTCTGTACTTAGAATTTGTATTATGGCAAGAAAAAAGCAGCTAACAGTCTATTCAGTATGACTAATAGCTGTGTATCCACCAGACTTCTGCACAACACAACTGATGGTCCCAACCCCATTTATAAGGCAAGAAATCCCACTTATTAAACCTGACAGGGCACACCTGTGAAGTGAAAACCATTTCCAGTGACTACCTCTTGAAGCTCATCAAGAGAATGCCAATAGTGTGCAATAAAGTCCTCAAAGCAAAAGGTGGCTACTTTGAAGAACCTAGAATATAAGACATATTTTCAGTTGTTTCACACTTTTTTGTTAAGTATATAATTCCACATGTGTTAATTGATAGTTTTGATGCCTTCAGTGTGAATGTACAATTTTCATAATCATGAAAATACAGAAAAATCTTTAAATGAGAAGGTGTGTCCAAACTTTTGGTCTGTACTGTATTTCAACTGTTTATTTCTGTTAATGTTAATGATTATGGCTTACAGCCAAAGAAAACACAAAAGTCATTATCTCAGTAAATTAGAATAATTAACAAAAAACACCTGCAAAGGCTTCCTACGCTTTTAAAAAAAAGTCCCTTTGTTTCAGTAGGCTCCACAATCATGGGGGAAGACTGCTGACTTGACAGATCTCCAGAAGGCAGTCTTTGACACACTCCACAAGGAGGGTAAGCCACAAAAGTGATGTAGCCAAGCATATTAAGTTGAGTGGAAGGAAAAGGTGTGGTAGAAAAAGGTGCACAAGCAAATGGGATAACCTCAGCCTTGAAAGGATTATTACGAAAAGGCCATTCAAAAATCTGGGGGAGATTCACAAGGAGTGGACTGCTGCTGGAGTCATTGCTTCAAGAACCAACACACACAGATGTATCCAGGACATGGGCTACAAGTGTCGCATTCCTTGTGTCAAGCCACTCATGACCAATAGACAATGCCAGAAGCGTCTTACCTGGGCCAAGGATAAAAAGACCTGGACTGATGCTCAGTGGTCCAAGGTGTTGTTTTCAGATGAAAGTAAATTTTGCATTTAATTTGGAAATCAAGGTCCCAGAGTCTGGAGGAAGAGTGGAGAGGCCACAATCCAAGCTGCTTGAGATCTAGTGTGAAGTTTCCACAATCAGTGATGGTTTGGGGAGCCATGTCACGTGCTGGTGTAGGTCCACTGTGTTGTATCAGGACTAAAGTCAGCGCAGCCATCTACCAGGAAATTTTAGAGCACTTCATGCTTCCCTCTGCTGACAAGCTTTTTGGAAATGGAAATTTCATTCTCCAGCAGGACTTGGCACCTGTCCACACTGCCAAAAGTACCAAAACCTGTTTAAAAAACAACAGTATCACTGTGCTTGATTGGCCAGCAAACTCACCTGACCTTAACCCCATAGAGAATCTATAGGGTATTGTCAAGAGGAAGATGAGAGACACCAGACCCAACAATGCAGACAAGCTGAAGGCTGCTATCAAAGCAACCTGGGCTTCCATAACACCTCAGCAGTGCCACAGGCTGATCGCCTCCATTCCACGCCGCATTGATGCAGTAATTGATGCAAAAGGAGCCCTGACCAAGTATTGGATGCATTTACTGAACATACATTTCAGTAGGCCAACATTTTGGATTTTAAAAACATTTTTCAAGCTGTGGTTATAAAGTATTCTAATCAACTGAGATAATGACTTGTGTGTTTTCATTGGCTGTAAGCCATAATCATCAACATTAACAGAAATAAACACTTGAAATAGATCACTCTGTCAGTAATGACTCTATATAATATATGAGTTTCACTTTTTGGATTGAAGAACTGAAATAAATTAAATTTTGATGATATTCTAATTTAGTGAGAAGCACTAGTACATGTCCAAGTGAATAGATGTGGGATGTGGTTCTAAGTGCCCCAACGCACGTTTTGCCATTGTTTCATCAGGGGTTTACTGAGACTGGAGATAACAGGTGGATATATATAGATAAGTATGTACAGTTGAAACCAGAAGTGTACATACACTATATAAAAAGACACATCTGCATGTTTTTCTCAATATCTGACAAAATCAGAATAAAACTTTCCCGGTTTAGGTCAATTAGGATTACCATAATTTTTAATATTTGCCAAATGCCAGAATAATGAGAGAGAATGTTTTAAGGCATTTTTATTACTTACTGCAAAGTCAAATGTTTACATACACTAAGATTACTATGCCTTTAAACAATTCTGGACTTCCCATATAATGATGTCATGTGTTTGGAAGTTTTTTTGGCAACATTTGAGTTACTTAGAGACACACCTGTGGATGTATTTTAATGCACACCTGAAACACACTGCTTTTGTGTATCATCATGGGAAAGTCTAAAGAAATCAGCCAAGATATCAGGAAGAGAATTGTGGAGTTGCACAAGTCTGGCTCATCCTTGGATACAATTTCAAGATACCTGAAGGTGCCTCGTTCATCTGTTTAAACAATTATAAACAAGTACAAACAAGATGGGAATGTCCAGCCATCATACCGCTCAGAAAGGAGACGGGTTCGGTGTCCCTGAGATGAACGTGCTTTGGTCCGACATGTGCATATCAACCCAAGGACAAAAGCAAAAGACCCTGTGAAGATGATGGGGGAAGCTGGTAAGATTGTGTCAATATCCACAGTGAAAGGCCACGCTGCCAGGAAGAAGCCATTACTCCAAAAGAAACATAAAAAAGCCAGATTAATGTTTGCAAATACACACAGAAACAAAGACCTTAATTTTTGGAAACATGTCCTTTGGCCTGATGAAACTAAAATTGAACTTTTTGGGCATAATGACCATCGTTACGTTTGGAGGAAAAAGGGAGAACCTTGGAAGTCTAAGAACACCATCCCAACTGTGAAACACGGGGGTGGCAGCATCATGTTGTAGAGTTGTTTTGCTGCAGGAGGGACTGGTGCATTTCACAAAATAGATGGCGTCATGAGAAAAGAAGATCATGTGGCAATACTGAAGCAACACCTCAATACATCAGCCAGGAAGATAAAGCTTGGGGGAAATGGGTCTTCCAAATGGACAATGACCTGAAGCATACTGCCAAAATGGTAAAGTGGCTTAAGGATAACAAAGTCAATGTTTTGGAGTGGCCATCACAGAGCCCTGATCTGAATCCTATTGAAAATTTATGGGCAAAGCTGAAAAGGTAGGTGCGAGCAAGGCGACCTACAAACCTGGATCAGTTACACCAGTTTTGTCAGGAGGAACGGGCCCAAATTCCGACCAACTATTGTGAGAAGCTTGTGGAAGGATATCCCAAACGTTTGACCCAAGTCATTCAGTTTAAGGGCAATGGTACCAAATACTAATGAAATGTACGTAAACTTTTGACTTTGCATTAAGTAATAAAATGCCTTAAAACATTCTTTGTCATTATTCTGGCATTTTACAAATATTAAAAATGATGGCAGTCCTAATTGACCTAAAACGGGAAAGGTTTATTCTGATTTCATGTCAGATATTGAGAAAAACATGCATATGTGTCTTTTTATATAGTGTATGTAAACTTCTGGTTTCAACTGTATTTAGTTTGGCCAATCAGCATCATCCTGAGAATGCCCTTTAATGATGTCATTTGACAATAACCAATTGTGTTCTCTGTATGATATGTGGCATTGCTATCTACCAGTAAAATAGTATATAGGAGATTCTCATTGCTATACTCTGTAGGATTGTTTTTTTAATTTTTACAATATTTAATAAAGATTTATTTTTAGTGGCGATAAGCACCTATTGTTTAATTTTGGTGACATTTATAGTTCTGGTGTTGCCTTTGGTGATGAGGTCTTTGGATTACTCATGCTCCAGATGTTGGTAGTCATTAATGCTAGTACAGTAAACTACAAACACAAGGCACTAATTATATATCTCACGGATATCTATTTATCCATCTACCTCATATTTAAACCATCTCCATCTTTGCACATTTTTAACACTTTACATGTAATCTCTTTTCCAGTACATGGTGCACTCAGACGACACACACGTACACACATATGGCACACGTGCAGAGATACCACCGATATTGGTTTTTCCAGTACTATAAAAATCAGGACATGTGTAGGAGGCCTAATGGAAGGTCTAGAAACAAGTTCAGTTTTGTAGAGACACGCATTGTTCATCCCATTGGATAAAAGTGTTTATGATACAAGTTAATATTTGCAGGCAATTGATAGCACGGGCACAACCCATGTACCAAATCCAAATCTATGGCTTACTAATACTTCAATGCATTAGTAATCTCATAGCACATCATGGGGCAGGGGCAAGGTGAAGTCACTATATATTGGGATGCTCTGTGTAAATAGAACAGCAATGTCATAGACTTTTTATGAAAAGAAAATCATGGTGTTCATTGTAGGATTCAGTCAGTTTTTGTATAAAAGCAAAATAAATTCTCATAGGATCAGCTGTGCTGGCTGATGGATCTTTACACACTACCTGTGCTTTGTTAAAATCTATGGACACCTTGGAGGGCATAAACTTAAATGCATGTATTTTTGCTTAAAAATATTTACATTTGGGCTACATTAAAAAATGTAAACTTTTTGGATTTAACAGTCTATTTGTTACTGCACATTGGTGACTCCAAAATAAATGAAAGGCTTTTTTATTGATGGTTTATCCTTAGGATAGACAATAAATACCTGATTGGTGGGGGTGCGACAGCTAATTACCGTCACTAGTTGCAAGTTCTCGAGTGATGCCGGAACACAGTAGCTCTGTCATTTCAATAGTGGCCACGACCGGATACTGCAGATCCAACCCCTATTCAATAGAATAGGGTTTGGATCTGCAGTCCCCAGCTGCAGCCAATATAGTTTTAAGGGAGTTGCTGTGTTCTGGCAGCATTCGAGGAATTCCGGTAACCGCTTATCGATGGGGATTCAGGGTGTATCCTATAGATGGAGCCATCAATAAAGTAATAGTGGCCAACCTTTTTAACTGTGATTTATGATCATCTCAGAGTTTTTCTACATGTGTTCTATAGAGAAAACGTATGTACACTTCTAAAAGTTTTGCATTAGACTATAAAGTTGCATGGCTTTAGACGTAAGAGAAGAAAAATTGGCAATGGAAATGCAGCAAACCATTGTGGATAAATCCAGATTCCAGCCTGAATAAGAATTACAAAGTGTGTCTAAACTCAAACTACGCATAGAAGACACTTATTCTGCTAAAATGTTCTTCATAAATACTTTCTTGTGTGCTGCGACATGTACCACAAGTACTAATTTATATTTACAGGTTTAAGAAAAACTCAACCACACAGTTAAATAAAAGTTGGCATTTATATTGTGGAAATAGGTTTATTGTTAAAAGCCTGAAAATAAGAAAACTCCTCATTGTCCTTTTAAAATCTTGAATAACTGAAAACAGCAGCAGACCTTGTAACACGAGCAGCTCCCGCAGGACGCCTCTTCATCGGATACTTTGGTTAAGGTATTGCACAAACATATTTGCGAGCTGTGAGAAGTTCTCATTGGGATGAAGTTTGGTGTAACTGATGAACTGCTGACGAAGCCTCCGCAGCTCTGACATATTTAGGGTACGTGGCAGCTGAATGTGGGAGCATTAAGGAAAATCCTGCAGAATATTACAACCTTAGAGGTATATCATGGAAAAAAAGCTACAGAGAAAAGGGAAAGTCCAACAAAGTCAAAGTTCTCTGGAAACCAAGGATGTGTAGACTAGGTCTGGTGTACTGAAAGTGGGAGCAGATGAATCACATACTGCCATCAATGGGTCAATGATAATTATTTGCAGCAAATGCTAAAAGACTAAAAGAAACCTGTCAGAATAGTTAACCTCTCCCCACTCAAATCATTTATGTGACTGTGTAGCTTAGAGTAAATTCTATCTTCAGTGAATACAGATTCTCCCATAAGAGAGATGGGAGTTGACAGATGGTGCTCATAAAGTTCTATGGAGAGGGGAGGGGGCTAGAGGTAGACACACATTCAGCTGCAAGTTCTCCTAAAACAACAGTTATATAGTGTAATGGTCGTTTCAGGAGAACTTGCAGCAACTACCATCTCCAATCCTAGAAATGGGAAAATCTGTCTTCACTGAATACAGATTTTACAGAATGACTGATCAGATCTGGAAGAGAAAGCAGCAGATTTCTCTTATAAGATATATTATGAAGTGTCTTATTTTCTTCTTTACTATTGATTTATGAAAGAAAATGTAAAACGACGGTTACTCTGGAACATAACCAAAAAGTGGTAGTCACACAAAAAGCACAACTGATTTATTTTGTAATATTGATCCCTTTTTTGTTTACATACCCATCAATGTAAAAATCTGTTATAACAATGCAGTTTGCACTTTGGACACTAGATGTCAGCAAAACCAGGGGAGGAGTCCTGAGGAGATAATTTGCATATTCCCACTGCATTTTGGGGTAAGTGAAGAGTCTCCGCGAGCTCAAAGAACACTGGATTTTGGCTGTTGGAGCTGAAAAGAGGACATCGGTAAACCAGGGGAGGAGTCCTGAGGAGATAATTTGCATATTCCCACTGCATTTTGGGGTAAGTGAAGAGTCTCCGCGAGCTCAAAGAACACTGGATTTTGGCTGTTGGAGCTGAAAAGAGGACATCGGTAAACCAGGGGAGGAGTCCTGAGGAGATAATTTGCATATTCCCACTGCATTTTGGGGTAAGTGAAGAGTCTCCGCGAGCTCAAAGAACACTGGATTTTGGCTGTTGGAGCTGAAAAGAGGACATCGGTAAACCAGGGGAGGAGTCCTGAGGAGATAATTTGCATATTCCCACTGCATTTTGGGGTAAGTGAAGAGTCTCCGCGAGCTCAAAGAACACTGGATTTTGGCTGTTGGAGCTGAAAAGAGGACATCTTTTTTTTTTTTAAGCTTTTTTCACTGTTTTCAGAACATTAACAATAAGAACATGGAAGAGTCCAGGAGCCATTTGGTGAGCTGCATATCCTGCTACATGTTCACAGACTTGCCAGTGGAAAAGCCAGACTTCATATGCCAGAAATGCAAGCTTGTGTCCCTGTTGGAGGAAAAGTTGCGAAATCTAGAAGAGAGGTTAACTACCTTGAAAATTATTAAGGAAGGTGAAGAGTTCTTAGACAGAGCAGAATTATCTCTTCATGATTCAGAAAGAGAAGAAATTCGAACTGCACCTGACGAAACAGAGGAATGGAAGCATGTGACCCACAGAAGCAGGAGGATCGAGAGGCAGTCAGCACCCATACTGCTCAGGAACCAGTACCAGGCTCTCACGCAGGAGAACCATGAAGAAATACAGCAAAATAAGACTTTGCCAGCAATGAATAACCTTGTAAGCCCTCAGAATCCTCCTGGATGGAGAAAGAAGAATGTTGTGAAGAAAAAACGGAGAGTGATGGTCATGGGGGATTCCCTGTTAAGAGGAACAGAGGCCGCTATCTGCAGACCAGACATAACCTCAAGAGAAATGTGCTGTCTTCCAGGAGCAAAAATTAAAGATGTGTCTGACAGGATATCAAGACTCTTCAGACCTACAGATCACTACCCATTCCTGCTAATACATGTGGGGACAAATGACACCGCAAGAAAGGACCTGGAAACCATCTGCAGTGACTTTGAAGACTTAGGCAAGAAAGTGAAAGAATTGGGAGCGCAGGTGGTCTTCTCATCCATCCTCCCAGTGGATGGCCATGGAACAATGAGGTGGAATAAGATTCTACAGGTGAACAACTGGCTACGTCGATGGTGCCGTCAACAAGGATTTGGATTTCTGGATCACGGAATGAATTACCTATACGATGGACTACTTGCTAGAGATGGGGTGCACCTTACGAAGACTGGAAAACATGTATTTGGAAGTCGCCTTGCTACACTCATCAGAAGAGCTTTAAACTAGAACAATGTGGGAAGGGAAGCAAAAGGCCAGAAAAAGCCATACAGCTGACAAATACTATTGAGATCTCTGCTACTGGAAGTGGAAAAGAAGAACAAAGACAAAAAAATCTAAATAATAAAAATATGGGAGGAAGAGAAACCAATCACAAACTAAAATGTTTTTATACAAATGCACAAAGCATGGGCAACAAACAAGGAGAATTGGAACTACTAATGCAGGAAAAGGAATATGATGTCATTGGAATCACTGAAACTTGGTGGGACGATACACATGATTGGAATAAAAGGCTAAAAGGATACAACTTATTTGCAAGAAACACACTTGATAAACGAGGAGGAGGTGTCGCATTGTATGTTAGAAAAGCATATATCTGCACAGAGATTGAAGCTTCAGAGACTGGGAGTTCTGTGGAAACTGTTTGGGTAAGAATACAAGGAGAGAACAACGGAAAGGACACCATTGTAGGCATTTACTACAGGCCACCTGGGCAAGCTGAAGATATGGATGAACTCTTTATGTATCAAATGACCAAGTTCTCCAAAAAATATGACATAGTGGTCATGGGAGATTTCAACTATCCAGACATTTGTTGGGAATCTCTCTCAAGTAAAACTAACAGGTCAAGCAAATTCTTATCCTCTCTTGCTGACAACTTTATCTTCCAAAAGGTAGGGGAGAAAACAAGGGGATCTGCTACTTTGGATCTAATCCTTATAAACAGGGAGGAAATGGTTGAGGAGGTAAAGGTGGCTGGGACCCTAGGAGGCAGCGATCATGCTATTATAGAATTTTGGATAACTAGAGGAGGAAGACATGTGAAGACTCAAACTTCAAGGTTAGATTTTAGAAAGGCAGATTTTAAGAGACTCAGAAAGAGAATAGGAGGGATCCAATGGCTGGATGTCCTTAAGGACAAAAATGTCCAGGAAGGATGGGAAATTTTTAAAAATGAGATTCTCAAAGCACAATCGTTAACAATCCCGAAAAGTAGGAAGAATGGGAAGCATTTAAGGAAACCAGGATGGATGAACACAGAACTTAAACACATGCTAAAAAGAAAGAAAGAAATGTTTATTAAATGGAAAGAGGGAGGCATATCTAAAGAAGATTATAATGCAGTCTGCAGATCCTGAGGGGAACGTATCAGGTTAGCTAAAGCTGACAATGAATTAAGGCTTGCAAGAGATGTCAAAAGCAATAAAAAAGGATTTTGGGGGTATGTCAAAAGTAAAAGAAAAGTCAAAGATGCTATAGGATTTTTACAGGATGAAAATGGAGAAATGGTAAGAGGATGTTGAGAAGGCCGAACTTTTTAATTCCTATTTTGCATCTGTTTTCTCTCAGAAAGAAAATGTAACATCAACTGATCTTCACTGTCCTTTTAAAGGAATAGAGGAATCCAAGTTATCAGTAAACAGAAAGATTGTGAGGGAATATTTAGCTAACATAAATGAGTTCAAGTCTCCAGGTCCAGATGAATTACACCCCAGAGTACTGAAGGAGATCGTAGAAGAAATTTTAGAACCACTCTCCATAATCTTTGAAAATTCTTGGAGAACAGGAGAAGTCCCAGAAGACTGGAGAAGAGCAAATGTTGTTCCTATCTTCAAAAAGGGGAAGAAGGTGGACCCAGGGAACTATAGGCCGGTGAGTCTGACTTCTATACCAGGAAAGATCTTTGAACAAATTATTAAACAACATGTATGTAAGTACATGGATAAGAATGAAGTGATTAACCAGAGTCAGCATGGGTTTGTAACTAACAAGTCATGTCAGACTAACTTAATTTCCTTCTATGACAGAATCACTGACTGGGTGGATCAGGGAAATGCTGTAGATATAGTATATCTTGACTTCAGCAAAGCATTTGACAAAGTATCTCACATCATCCTTATTGAAAAAATGACCAAGTATGCAATGGACCAGGCAACTGTTAGGTGGATTCATAACTGGCTTAGTGATCGGACTCAAAGGGTGGTTGTAAATGGCTTCACATCCAGCTGGATGAATGTCTCAAGTGGGGTACCACAGGGCTCCGTCCTGGGACCTGTATTGTTCAACATCTTTATCAATGATTTAGATGAAGGAATTGAGGGTAAACTGATTAAATTTGCTGATGACACAAAGCTAGGAGGGATAGCTAATACTAGAGAAGAGAGAGAGAGGATTCAAAAAGACCTAAATAAACTGGAGCAGTGGGCAGCAACCAACAGAATGGTTTTTAACAGGGAAAAATGCAAAGTACTACATCTGGGCAATAAAAATGAAAAAAGCATATACAGAATGGGAGGAATAGAGCTAAGCAACAGTACATGTGAAAAAGACTTAGGTATACTAATAGATCATAGACTGAACATGAGTCAACAGTGTGATGCAGCAGCAAAAAAGGCAAATACAATTCTGGGATGTATTAACAGAAGCATACAGTCTAGATCACGTGAAGTCATTATCGGTCTTTACTCCTCTTTGGTCAGACCTCATCTGGAATACTGTGTACAGTTTTGGGCACCACATTTTAAAAAAGACATCGACAAACTGGAGCAAGTTCAGAGAAGAGCGACCAGAATGGTGACTGGTCTGCAAACCATGTCCTATGAGGAACGGTTGCAGGATTTGGGAATGTTTAGCTTGCAAAAAAGAAGACTGAGAGGAGACTTAATAGCTGTCTACAAATATGTCAAGGGCTGTCACATTGTAGAAGGATCATCTTTATTCTCATTTGCACAAGGAAAGACTAGAAGCAATGGGATGAAACTAAATGGGAGGAGACACAGATTAGATATTAGAAAAAACTTTTTGACAGTTAGGGTGATTAATGAGTGGAACAGGCTGCCACGAGAGGTGGTGAGTTCCCCTTCAATGGACGTCTTCAAACAGAGGCTGGACAGACATCTGTCTGAGATGATCTAGTGAATCCTGCTTTGAGCAGGGGGTTGGACCAGATGACCCAGGAGGCCCCTTCCAACTCTACCATTCTATGATTCTATGAAAAAAGTTTATTTGCTAAAAAGGGAAAATACATCCTAGTTCACAGCCTATCAGTGGTAGGCGGAAAGTTCATGACAAACAACTGGTGAATGAGGCAAGATAGCAGACAACTGTGCACACATTAGAGGACGGTGTATAATATCATTGATAATCTACAGTTTAAAGCCTCCATATACATTGGAAAATGTCAGTGGCTGATACTTGTGTTTGCCCTCAAGGTAAACCGCTGCCAGGAGTATGGCAGGGGGTCTCATAGAAGAAACTCTGAGCTGAGAATTTCTATGTATGGGAAAATCAGAAAAGATTGCTATTGGCCAAACCATTGTTCTTCTGACAGCTATATAATTTGTATGATTTACTATAAAGTTGGGCTTTAAACTTTTTCTACTCAGGCCTTAGCAGTCAATCCATGATAATATCGGGGCCTGATCAGCAAACAAATACTACTGCGCAGACCCTGCGTTACCTTCAGCAGTGCCAACAAAATAGTGCCACACAGCACATATGATACCCTCAGCAGCATCAAATCCTACAGTGCAGCACATTACCCCCAAGAAGCCACAAATACCACGGTGCAGCACATCACCCCCAAGAAGCCACAAATCCCACAGTGCAGCACATCACCCCCAAGAAGCCACAGATACCACAGTGCAACACACCACCCCCAAGAAGCCACAAATACCACAGTGCAGCACATCACCCCCAAGAAGCCACAAACACCACAGTGCAGCACATCACTCCCAAGAAGCCACAAATCCCACAGTGCAACACATCACCCCCAAGAAGCCACAAATCCCACAGTGCAACACATCGCCCCCAAGAAGCCACAAATCCCACAGTCCAACACATCACCCCCAAGAAGCGACAAATGACACAGTGCAACACATCACCCCCAAGAAGCCACAAATACCACAGTGCAGCACATCACCCCCAAGAAGCCACAAACACCACAGTGCAGCACATCACCCCCAAGAAGCCACAAATCCCACAGTGCAACACATCACCCCAAGAAGCCACAAATGACACAGTGCAACACATCACCCCCAAGAAGCCACAAATGACACAGTGCAACACATCACCCCCAAGAAGCCACAAATACCACAGTGCAGCACATCACCCCCAAGAAGCTACAAACACCACAGTGTAGCACATCACCCCCAAGAAGCCACAAATACCACGGTGCAGCACATTACACCCAAGAAGCCACAAATACCACAGTGCAGCACATCACCCCCAAGAAGCCACAAACACCACGGTGCAGCACATCACCCCCAAAAAGCCACAAATCCCACGGTGCAGCACATCACCCCCAAGAAGCCACAAATCCCACAGTGCAGCACATCACCCCCAAGAAGCCACAAACACCACGGTGCAGCACATTACCCCCAAGAAGCCACAAATACCACGGTGCAGCACATCACCCCCAAGAAGCCACAAATCCCACGGTGCAGCACATCACCCCCAAGAAGCCACAAATACCACAGTGCAGCACATCACCCCCAAGAAGCCACAAATACCACGGTGCAGCACATCACCCCCCAAGAAGCCACAAATACCACGGTGCAGCACATCACCCCCAAGAAGCCACAAATACCACGGTGCGGCACATCACCCCCAAGAAGCCACAAATACCACGGTGCGGCACATCACCCCCAAGAAGCCACAAATACCACGGCGCGGCACATCACCCCCAAGAAGCCACAAATACCACAGTGCAGCAAATCACCCCCAAGAAGCCACAAATGACACAGTGCAGCACATCACCCCCAAGAAGCCACAAATCCCACAGTGCAACACATCACCCCCACGAAGCCACAAATACCACAGTGCAGCACATCACCCCCACGAAGCCACAAATACCACAGTGCAGCACATCACCCCCAAGAAGCCACAAATACCACGGTGCAGCACATCACCCCCAAGAAGCCACAAATACCACGGTGCGGCACATCACCCCCAAGAAGCCACAAATACCACGGTGCAGCACATCACTCCCAAGAAGCCACAAATACCACGGTGCGGCACATCACCCCCCCAAGAAGCCACAAATACCACGGTGCAGCACATCACCCCCAAGAAGCCACAAATACCACAGTGCAGCACATCACCCCCAAGAAGCCACAAATACCACGGTGCAGCACATCACCCCCAAGAAGCCACAAATACCACAGTGCAGCACATTACACCCAAGAAGCCACAAATACCACAGTGCAGCACATCACCCCCAATAAGCCACAAACACCACGGTGCAGCACATCACCCCCAAGAAGCCACAAATACCACGGTGCAACACATCACCCCCAAGAAGCCACAAACACCACGGTGCAGCACATCACACCCAAGAAGCCACAAATACCACACAGCAGTGCAAAATATCGCCCTAGCAAGGCCAAACACTTCCCCAGCAACTCAACAGAGTGGCATGAAATACCTCCCAAGCACCACAAAACAGCACAGTGGAGCAGAAATACCTCCTTAGCAATGCAGAACACACAATACATTACCCAGATATACCAAATACCACAGTGCTGCAAAAAATACCTCTCTGAAATCGCTAAACATACACCACAGCTTAGCACCACTTCTGCATAGTTCCCTAACAGCTGCATTGTCCTTCCCACATCTTCCTCACTGACATTTTCCCGTCTCTACTGACAGCTGCACTATTCCCTCCCCCACTGACAACAACGTTGTTCCTTTTCTGACCTGTCCTTTACAGACAGCTACATTATCCCCCTTCCCATCTTTCACCCACTGACAGCAGCATCGCCCTTTCTACCTCTCCCTCACTGCTAGCAAAACTGTCACTCTTCCCACCCATTCCCTATTAGCGGCAGAAATGTCCTCTCTTCCCAGCCCACCCCCACTTAGCAGCAGCATTGTCCTCCTTTCCCCCATCCTCCAGTAGCAGCTGCAGCTTTAGCATTCCATCTATCTATGCCTTCCCCTCTGCATGATAAAATAAACACTAGTTGGCACTGCTCTGTAGTATAACATTGAGCTGAGTGCTATGCGATAAAACATCGGAGAGCACTCGGCCATGTTATACGAGCGAGCGAGCCCTAAAATTGAGATCTGGTTCACATCATGATATCTTCCCTCTTCACCAGAGTGTTTTTAGCTCCAGAAACTGCAGTGTGAACCTTGCTACAGTATGTAAAAGTCGCATACAAGTATTTTTATAAAGGATATTTTCTCCGTGGCTCCTGGCACCATGATGATATCTCCTGGAACACTGGTTTTCTGGGCACTTAGAACAGCCTGGGAAAACACATAAAAAGGTTACAATAAAAACAATGTGTATAAGGCCTCGCTCACACTGGAGTATGACACGGCTGAGTGCTATCTGATAGCACTTCACCCAATGTTGCTCTATGTGGCAGCTCAGATCAGAGACTATTTTCTCATGCCAATTCGGCATGAAAAAACAATCGCAGCATGCTGCGACTGCATCTGAGAGTCGGATCGCACTCACCAATACAAGTTAATAGGTGCGTGTGAAACATCGGACTGCACTCGGATGTCACCTGAGCGCAGTGCGATTACCACAGATGCTGGCAATGGAGGAGATGTAGAAGATACTTTCTCCATCTCCTCTGCACATGTGCTGCGATTCTCTCGCGCGAGTGGATCGTAACACAGAGCACTGACACTCGGCTCACGCTCGGAGCAGAGTTTGAGCAGAGTGTCATTTGCATAATCGAGAGAACATACGCCGGCCTAAAGGTAAGACTTGTACGCTTTTTCTTCCCTTACAAAATACTTTACTTTTGCATTGAAGCATTTTAAGACCCACAAACCTTTACATTTTACCATTTTAGCATCAGGAGGGCTTTTTTTCATGAAGATCAATGTGTTTTGTGACAGGGGAAAAAGGTAGCATACTGAAGATTTTTCTGGTGTTTTTCTTTACTGACATTGCAATAAAAAAAAAATACATAAGTTTAAAAATAATCAGAAAATTTTGGAATATTCACACTGGCCACTAGGCCTAACACTAAACTCATCCTTCCTCAGATCATGTGGGTCTTGCTGCAGAATTCTCATCCGTATTGGCAGCAGATTAAAAAAAAAAGGATAAATTCTCTAGCGATTTCTCGGGTACCAGCAGGGTACCCTATGCCAGTCCCATCTCATCACTACAGCCTCTGCTTGGCAGCAGCTGTCACACTGGATGCAATGTGATGAAAAACAGTGTGTAACCAGAGTAATCACCAGCAAGGGAGTCATTTCCCCCCAATTCTCTACTAGTGTATTTCACTAGCAGCTTATCCCACAATAATTTCCACAGTATTGTGTTTTTATTATAAATATATAAGCCATCCTAGTCGTGTCTATGCGGAAAGTCTAGAAAAAAAAACGCAATAAATATGCTGGAGAAATTGACATTCTATAAAATGGCAAAAACAAATCAATTTTCATCATGAAAATAAAAGCAAAAGTTTGGATGAGATTACCAAAATTTTTATCCACTTTGCTAATATTGTATTCAACTGCAGACAATCAGAAAATCTGCAAATCATCCATAAGGTCTGAGCAAACGCTCATTCTGAAACAATTATCCTGAATTGTGATCCTCGTTTAAATGAAAAAGCATATAGTAAAACAAAGCCATTTTCATCTTTGTGCACATACTTTCAGTAGTAGACGTCACTTACAGTCACAACATCTTGTGTCACCTTGTCCAACTCATGCAGAAAATTTGTGGAGGACAAAGGTTGCTGTTTGGAAAAAGAAAAAAAAGACAATGGTTGGTATAATGGAAAATCCTGTACAAATAGTAATCGCTGAAACAAAAAAACAAAAACCCAACAGATGATGGTTTACAAATTAGATCATCTCTTCCCAACCATTCCCTATTATATATATATACAGTACAGACCAAAAGTTTGGACACACCTTCTCATTTAAAGATTTTTCTGTATTTTCAGGACTATGAAAATTGTACATTCACACTGAAGGCATCAAAACTATGAATTAACACATGTGGAATTATATACTTTACAAAAAAGTGTGAAACAACTGAAAATATGTCTTATATTCTAGGTTCTTCAAAGTAGCCACCTTTTGCTTTGATGACTGCTTTGCACAGTCTTGGCATTCTCTTGATGAGCTTCAAGAGGTAGTCACTGGAAATAGTTTTCACTTCATAGGTGTGCCCTGTCAGGTTTAATAAGGTTTAATCCGCATCATGGGCACAGCACATGCGGATTTCCATTGGGGAACATTGCTTCCCTTCTACCATGCGTTTTTCATGCGTTTCCGCGGCGTTTACGCAACTGCAAAAACGCCGCGGAAACGCATGAAATACGCATCGTGTGAACACAGCCTAAGCCTTTAGTTGCACTGTCTAGAAATTACAGTTAGATAGCACTGAATGTTGATGAATGGTTGAATGTTATTGATCCTGGATTTATATATGTCGGAGCAACTATCAAATGACTGCTGATCACCTACATGAAAGATAACCAGTGATGACCGGTATTTTATGCATATAAAACATCACCTTTCTAGGCAGCACACCCCTGCTTAACAGGACAATGTGCTGCAGAAAACGATGATTTTTAAGCCGGCTAAAAATCATTTTGCTTGTTCATTGATGATTAGTGGCCTGTTTAGATGGACTGAAAGTCAGGAACAAGTGTTCCTAGCAATGCTTGTTCCCCCTCATCAGCCCATCTAAAACCACGGTAAGGTAGGCAATTGTCAATTACGCACCGTTTGTGTAGATTGGTTAGGCGGAGGAGCTTTCCTGTGAAAAATTGCATTACTGATCTGATCCAGTGGCAGCACATCATCCTTATGAACAGTAAAGACAGGACTGTCCCAGCGATTTCGAGAATCTGGAGCCTCAAACCTCTGTACCAAAGCATCAAACCTGTCATAAGAGAGATAGAAATATGGCTTCACCATTTAAACTATGACATTCGTTATTGACAGTGTGACTGATATGACAACGCAGGGCACAAACTAACAAATCAGGTTTTCCAAACCGAAAAATGTCATAAAACATAAGATGTGACTGATGCTTTATATGTGGTAAACATTTTAACAGCAAATGACTCAACAAGACAAAATAAATGAAACAAATATACATTTGCGAAAGAATGATCTATTATACAAGACGCTAGAGGGTACTAAGAACAAGCATGCGGAATCCAAATAAAGATGCTGGGAAAAAAATTAAGCTGGTGCCTAATACAAAAGCCTCAATGAGCAGACAAAATCAATTCTTGCACAATGCTAGGCTATAGTACATTTAATGAGTTTTCCTGTCATTATTTGGGACTTTGCACTTATTGGAAGGACAGTCCCATAGGGTGAAGTTAATTACATTCATTTCTATCTGGAAGAGTTGGAAGAGTTAGAAATATAATCAATCCCGCATTAAGTGAATGCCTCTTTGACTACACACAACGTCTGGTTAGGCATTTTAAGACTTAAGCCCCCGTCACACTAAGCGAGATCGCTGCTGAGTCACAAGTTTTGTGACGCAACAGCGACCTCAGCAGCGATCTCGCTACGTTAGACACGTAGCAGCGACCAGGCCCCTGCTGTGAGATCGCTGGTCGTGTCGAAATGTCCTGGACCATTTTTTGATCGTTGAGGTCCCGCTGGGTAGCATGCATCGGTGTGTTTGACACCTTCGTTGGCGACTCAGAACTGAGACACATAGGCGTTGCATCATTATACAGGTCGCTACGGGTCGCCATATTGTTGCTGCGTCGCTGGGAAGATCTGACTGTTTGACATCTCACCAGCGACCACATAGCGACACAGCAACAATCCCTGACAGGTCGTATCGTTGGCGGGATCGCTGTAGCGTCGCTAAATCTGACGGTACCTTTATTTGGGCCAGAAAGTAAAATATTAAAAAATAATAGGCTATATGTTGCCAATTCGAAATCTATTTGTTAACAAAAAAAAATAACCCAAGGCTCGTAATAATATAAACCGCTGACTAGTTCTCTGATCATGGAGTGGATGCTGTGTTTTCAGCCTTTTGTACTCAGTGCTGTCTGTAATCAAGCAGTTACCACGATTGGATTATATATTAACAAGGGGCAAAAGAAAGATAATTGTTTTCAGAACAAACTGTTTTAAATTGAAAATGACTTAATATTCAGTATGTCTCAAACTAATCCCTAAACATCTGAAAATCTTTCTTCCTCATCTGCAATTCAAAGAGTTCCGTGTAGAAATAAAAGAAGTACAAGAATTCCAGCAGTCGTTGATGGCAGCTTTGAACTAACCAATTCGGAAATCTGTACAACCCCCCTGAGAGAGGCTTATGATACCAAGCATTCTAAACCCACTTCTAATGAATTATTCTCTGTTTGTCTTCAAGGCTAAATTAGGATTTTTTTTTTCTTCTATCAGTTTTGAAAAACGAACAGAGAAATCAGTGCAATGCAAAGAATGGAGAAAGCTTTGAGCGTATTTGCAGTCAAAGTCTACGCGGTAAAAGGCAATCTCATCCCTACAGAATATTAATATTGGTCCTTCTTTAGGGCTCTGTTCATACACAGCTTTTTTCACGCAAAATTCCAATCAAAATCCCTGTAAAAACTGCCCATAAAAATGCCTTCTATTACGCTTAATCAGAAATAGAAACATAGAGTGTAAGAGTAGGAAGGGACCTCCAGGGTCATCGTGTCCAACCCCCTGCTCAATGCAGGATTCACTAAACCATCTCAGACAGATGTCTGTCCAGCCTCTGGTTGAAGACTTCCATTGAAGGAGAACTCACCACATATCGTGGCAGCCTGTTCCACTCATTGATCACCCTCACTGTCAAAAAGTTTTTTAGAACACCTAATCTGTATCTTCTCCCCCTCAGTTTCATTCCATTGCTTCTCGTGTTTCCATGTGCAAATGAGAATAATGATGACCCCTCTACACTGTAACATCCTTCAGATATTTGTAGACAGCTATTAAGTCTCCTCTTAGACTTTTTTGGAAGCTAAACATTCCCAGATCCTCTAACCGTTCCTCGTAGGACATACTTTGCAGTCCGCTCACCATCCTGGTAGCTCTTCTCTAAACTTGTTCCAGTTTCTTCATGTCTTTTTTAAAATGAGATGCCCAGAACTGAGCACAGTATTCCAGATGAGGTCTGACCAAAGAGGAGTAGAGGGGGATAATTACTTCATGTGATCTAGACTTTATGCTTCTCTTAATACATCCCAGAATGGTGTTTGCCTTTTTTGCCGATGTATCACACTGTTGACTCATGTGCAGTCTGTGATCTATTAGTACACTCAAGTATTTTTCACACGTGCTGTTGCTTAGTTATATTCCTCCCACTCTGTAAGTGTTGCCTTCCATATTTTTTCTATCATTTCAATGCCATTTATTGCAGAGGCTTTTGCTTGGAAATTGTCGGGTCATCGCACGCACTGAATGCTGCTAATCTGCACACGCACTGGCAGCACTTCAAACTATAAATCCACGGCAGAAATCAGAGGGTTAGCCTAAGATTTTGCTGCAAATACACATTGGATTATTCAAATGCGTGAACATATCCTAAAAGGAATGTTTTTACCATATTATTGCTTGCAAGGTTGATCAAGGTTCCTACTAGTTTGATGATAGAACTGTGAAAATTGGTCATACAGCCAAGGCTTCAATTACTTACACTGCTTGTGTATACTGATCGTCCTGCTGTCTGTCCTGGTTCCAGCCAGAGCTTGTGTCAGGAGAGGTTAGACAATGAATCTGCAGTAACACAAGAGTAATACTCTCAAACAGTATTTCATTATCATCCTTCATAGTTCCAAGATTGGGTCCTTAGTAGTGATGAGCGAGCATGCTCGTTACTCAAGATTTACGAGCATGCTCGGGTGTTATGCTTGAGTTGGGCTGTGTGTATGTTCTGCGACTGTTTGACAGCTTTAATACATGTGAGGAATGCCTGTTTCTTAGGCATTCCTCACATGTATTAAAGCTGTCAAACAGTCGCAAATCATGCACACAGTGTGACTAAAACATAACACCCGAGCACACTGAAGATACTCGGTGAGCACCTGAGCATGCTCGCCGAAAGGGTAACAGAACATACTCACTCATCACTAGTACTTAGGTTATTTTCTGATGATCGTCTTATCATTTAAATCAGGTTTTTGTGTCACATGTATTTAAAAAAAATGTCAGTTTTTTACCCCATATCTCGATATTTAGGAATGAAAACCAAAAACAAAAATTAGCAATCCTGCAATTTTCACACTGCCCAATTTTGCTATTGTAGACTCATACTTCCTGTCTTTTCAGGAAGAGTTTTCAGCAAAGATCCTTAGCAGAGGCAGGATAAGGCTATGTTCACACGTTGCATTTTTGCTGCTTTTTTATGCAAATTTTAAGCTGCGTTTTACAGTACCAGCAAAATCAATGAGGTTTTAGAAATCTCATGGAAAACTGTGCTTTTTGCAAACTGCAGCATGTCACTTCTTTCAGCGTTTCACCGCAAGTGTCTGGTTTTGCTGCGTTTTTAGTGCAAAAACCTAAGGAAGTTGCATCATCTTTTTTTGGGTGGGGGGGGGGTGGCCAAATTATCAGCATGCACAAGAAACAATAAAAACTCAGCAAAACCTGCTTTTTGTAAGCAGCTTCTTTACTGCCAAGAGAGCAGGTTTTGCCTGCAGAAACAAATGCAGCAAAAACGCAACGTGTGATCATAGCTTTGCAACGACAGCCAACATCTTTATACATAGCTGATAACACAGGCTCAACAATCACAAGAGGCGATGTTGCAGCTAACCCTTCACAATGACCATTGCACAGATCATTAGATGCCACAATACAAAAGATAGGGTCAGGGTCTGTACTTGTGGCTAATGTATGTGTTGCTTCTTGAAACAGCAGTATAATGGCCCTAAAGGCCAGTGTAAAAACTGCAAGAACTCTATTTTTTATTTTATAATACAGATTGTGATACGGAAAATAAATAATAAATCTGAAAAAGAAAAAACCAAAAAAAACATTTAACATGAAAACCTGAATTAAGCAATAGGTAATTTTCTGGAGGTTGTTTCTAAAAGGAAAGCTAAGAGTATAAGACACTCCTAATTAGGACCGAAATCTATACAAAGCCAAGGTGACATCGCAGGATACAGGTAGATAGAAGCCACAGGTGATAATAGGAATACCCATTATATTCACACTGCAAGATCATCATCGCCAATCAACAGGTCAGTCCTTTCACACACCACCAGGTACAGGCTTGTAGTGCAGTTTTCCGCCCTAAGTTTTCATTCATTGTTACTTCAATGGAAGTTTTTCAGACTACTGTTTTAGAGCCAGATGAACTGCAGGCAATAAGAGAACTAAAGTATATATGACCATTTTATCATTAAACCAAACTAAATTATTCATAAAATTTTATATAAAATTATATTGCTTCTAACATATCAATTTGGAATTATGTTTTTTGCATGTAACAGTGAAAGCTTGAATATCAATGAAACAAAACCTCTACAAATAATGGAAGGTTTAACTGCTAAAGCCCTTAAAGGACTTGAACAGCTAGAAAAACTATTTTTAGAAATGTATATAACGTATACACTACCGTTCAAAAGTTTGGGGTCATTTAGAAATTTCATTATTTTTGAAAGAAAGCACATTTTTTTTCAATGAAGCTAACATTAAATGAATCAGAAATACACTCTATACATTGTTAATGTGGTAAATGACTATTCTAGCTGCAAACATTTTGTTTTATTGCAATATCTACATAGGTGCATAGAGGCCCATTTCCAACAACCACCACTCCAGTGTTTTAATGGTACATTGTATTTGCTAACTGTGTAAGAAGGCTAATGGATGTTTAGAAAACCCTAGAAAACCATTGCACAAGTATCTTAGCCCAGTTGAAAATGGTTTGGCTGATTTGAGAAGCTATAAAATTGACCTTCCTTTGAGCTAGTTGAGAATCTGGAGCATTACAATTGTTTCTACTATGAAACTCTCAAAATGGCCAGAAAAAGAGAACTTTTATGTGAAACTCGACAGTCTATTCTTGTTCTTAGAAATGAAGGCTATTCTATGCGAGAAATTGCCAAGAAACTGAAGATTTCATACAACGGTGTGTACTACTCCCTTCAGAGGAGAGCACAAACAGGCTCTAACCAAAGTAGGAAGAGAAGTGGGAGGCCCCGCTGCACAACTGAGCAACAAGACAAGTACATTATAGTCTCTAGTTTGAGAAATCGACGCCTCACAGCTCCTCAACTGGCAACTTCATTGAATAGTACACGCAAAACGCCAGTGTCAACGTCTACAGTGAAGAGGCGACTCCGGGATGCTGGCCTTCAGGGCAAAGTGGCAAAGAAAAAGCCTTATTTGAGACTGGCTAATAAAAGGAAAACATTAATATGGGCAAAAGAACACAGACATTGGACAGAGGAAGATTGGAAAAAAGTTTTATGGACAGACAAATCGAAGTTTGAGGTGTTTGGATCACACAGAACATCATTTATTTCTGATACGCAGAACAACTGAAGAGATGGTGGAAGAGTGCCTGACGCCATCTGTCAAGCATCGTGGAGGTAATGTGATGCTCTGGGGTTGCTTTGGTGCTGGTAAAGTGGGAGATTTGTACAAGGTAAATTGGATTTTGAATAAGGAAGGCTATCACTCCATTTTGCAACGCCATGCCATACCCTGTGGACAGCGCTTGATTGGAGCCAATTTCATCCTACAACAGGACAATGACCCAAAGCACACCTCCAATTTCTGCATGAACTATTTAGGGAAGAAGCAGGCAGCTGGTATTCTGTCTGTAATGGAGTGGCCAGCGCAGTCACCAGATCTCAACCCCATTGAGCTGTTGTGGGAGCAGCTTGACCGTATGGTACACAAAAAGTGCCCATCAAGCCAATCCAACTTGTGGGAGGGGCTTCAGGAAGCATGGGGGGAAATTTCTCAAAATTACTGAAGCAAATTAACAGCTAGAATGCCAAAGGTCTGCAATGCTGTAATTGCTGCAAAGGGAGCATTCTTTGACGAAAACAAAGTTTGAAGGAGAAAATTATTCTTTCTAATAAAAATCATTATTTCTAACCTTGTCAATGTCTGGACTATATTTTCTAATCATTTTGCAACTCATTTGATAAATAAAAGTATGAGTTTTTTTTCATGGAAAACACAAAATTGTCTGGGTGACCCCAAACTTCTGAACGGTAGTGTATATACTTTCATTACCAAAGCTCCACCTATGTCCTGCCATCAGTGCCGGCACTGGTTTTCGGAATCTTCACTTCGACTCCGGTTCGATGTGTATGAAGGAAGTTTACTGACTGGATAATTTCAATAGGTAAGTGAACCTTCTTTGTGGTCACAACTGATGCACAGACAGAAAAGGGTGTTGCCTTACCTATAGAAATTAGCCACTCAGCCAGCATTCATGACATGCCTGTATAGAAAACGCTCACCTTTGAAACACCCAAGTTTAAGAGATCCAGGACGAGCACTGGTTATGAAAGTACAGTATATGAATTAGTTGTTTGCTTTTCTATTTTATACATATCTTAAAGATTATGCTTTCTAGCTGGACAATGCCTTTAAGAAAATAGGCTCAGTAAATACGGAGAAAAGTCAGATTAACAATTCAATGTGTTATGGCCCATGATTCACAGACTGGCAAAATAGACATACAGTACAGACCAAAAGTTTGGACACACCTTCTCATTTAAAGAATTTTCTGTATTTTCTTGACTATGAAAATTGTACATTCACAATGAAGGCATCAAAACTATGAATTAACACATGTGGAATTATATACTTAACAAAAAAGTGTGAAACAACTGAAAATATGTCTTATATTCTAGGTTGTTCAAAGTAGCCACCTTTTGCTTTGATGACTGCTTTGCACACTCTTGGCATTCTCTTGATGAGCTTCAAGAGGTAGGTACGGAAATGGTCTTCCAACAATCTTGAAGGAGTTCCCAGAGATGCTTAGCACTTGTTGGCCCTTTTGCCTTCACTCTGCGGTCCAGCTCACCCCAAACCATCTTGATTGGGTTCAGGTCTGGTGACTGTGGAGGCCAGGTCATCTGGCGTAGCACCCCATCACTCCCCTTCTTGGTCAAATAGCCCTTACACAGCCTGGAGGTGTGTTTGGGGTCATTGTCCTGTTGAAAAATAAATGATGGTCCAACTAAACGCAAACCGGATGGAATAGCATGCCGCTGCAAGACGCTGTGGTAGCCATGCTGGTTCAGTATGCCTTTAATTTTGAATAAATCCCCAACAGTGTCACCAGCAAAGCACCCCCACACCATCACACCTCCTCCTCCATGCTTCACGGTGGGAACCAGGCATGTAGAGTCCATCCGTTCACCCTTTCTGCGTTGCACGAAGACACGGTGGTTGGAACCAAAGATCTCAAATTTGGACTCATCAGACCAAAGCACAGATTTCCACTGGTCTTATGTCCATTCCTTGTGTTCTTTAGCCCAAACAAGTCTCTTCTGCTTGTTGCCTGTCCTTAGCAGTGGTTTCCTAGCAGCTATTTTACCATGAAGGCCTGCTACACAAAGTCTCCTCTTAGCAGTTGTTGAAGAGATGTGTCTGCTGCTAGAACTCTGTGTGGCATTGACCTGGTCTCTAATCTGAGCTGCTGTTAACCTGCGATTTCTGAGGCTGGTGACTCGAATAAACTTATCCTCAGAAGCAGAGGTGAATCTTGGTCTTCCTTTCCTGGGGCGGTCCTCATGTGAGCCAGTTTCTTTGTAGCGCTTGATGGTTTTTGCAACTGCACTTGGGGACACTTTCAAAGTTTTCCCAATTTTTCGGACTGACTGACCTTCATTTCTTAAAGTAATGATGGCCACTCGTTTTTCTTTACTTAGCTGCTTTTTTCTTGCCATAATACAAATTCTAATAGTCTATTCAGTAGGACTATCAGCTGTGTATCCACCTGACTTCTGCACAACACAACTGATGGTCCCAACCCCATTTATAAGGCAAGAAATCCCACTTATTAAACCTGACAGGACACACCTGTGAAGTGAAAACCATTTCCGGTGACTACCTCTTGAAGCTCATCAAGAGAATGCCAAGAGTGTGCAAAGCAGTCATCAAAGCAAAAGGTGGCTACTTTGAAGAGCCTAGAATATAAGACATATTTTCAGTTGTTTCAAATTTTTTTGTTAAGTATATAATTCCACATGTGTTAATTTATAGTTTTGATGCCTTCAGTGTGAATGTATAATTTTCATAGTCATGAAAATACAGAAAAATCTTTAAATGAGAAGGTGTGTCCAAACTTTTGGTCTTTACTGTATGAGGCTGTCAAGTTCAGGCCAGGAGACCTGCGGCCAGTATGTGCATCATGGTCTGTACTGGTACCGTATACATGGGTGTATGAATCCAACCTTACAGCTTCAGATTTTCATGCTTTTGATGAGAGGGAGAACAGAAGACAGGAGACATCTGCACAGCACTACAGTACAGTATACCTATGTAAGAGCAGATATCCCACCAAAAGCATAATCATTGAACAGTTGAGTCCATATCCGAGGAAACTGCCTAGTGTGCCCTTTCGTGTTAATAAATGTGTTATGTTCCCTCGGTTATGAATACCGAGGCTATAATTGTGCACTATCCTTTTTGAATCACTCTGTATTCCGCTCATGCACAAGGAAACATTAGCAGTATGTCTTACCAGGCAGTGTGGGGTCTGGACATGTTTTATTAGACAAAACAGCTCATACCTATATCCTGCAAAAAGAGAAGAAGTCAGTATGACACAAATTACAAAGTGAAAAAAGATCACACATTTCTAACTTTTTTCCCCATCCCATTTTATCCTATTTTGTCTCATGCTGCAAACCTTGTGTCCCAGGAGATCAGCCATCCTTCCAAACCACACACCTCCACATCAGTATCTGGTTAGCGGAGGAATACAAAGCCATGGACACTAGGCAAAGCCAGGCAGCAATTGTAGACATTAGGAGAAAAGTTAATTTCTATGATCCCTGTAGGATTTCTACAAGACTTTTTTTTCCCTTCAGGAACATGCAGAAATACCTATAGACTAACATATAGTTGGCATACTGATAGTACTCGTTTCTAAATTTAGTGCTTCGTAAGTAAGAACATCAGAAAGTTATATATGATATAATTTGCTAAGAGGTTTGATATGAAGTGCTAAAAAGTCAGTTTACAAGCTAAAGCTATGCATACAAGTATAGAACGCATTTAAAGGGAAACTGTCACCTGCTTCACGCTGCCCTAACCACGGGCAGCATGAATAAGAGCGTGGCTACACGACTGTAGCTATGTATATTTTTCACTTAAGCACTCAAAAAGAAAATATAGTTAGAAGGGTTCTTCTCCCAGCGCTGCTAGAGGTGACTGACAGGTCAAATAACATTTCAGAATAAACTGTCCGATGTGAGCAAATTAGGATTAACACTATCTGACTTGTACCCTGCATTTCACTAGGTTTTCCCTTCTGCAGACTGTATCTCTAATTTGTAATTCACTCTGAGCTGGTGGGAGAAGACTAGCTAAATATTGTCTTCCCATACACAGCACACAGAGGTATTGCTGTGCTTCATTCATTTTTTTAGCACACAGAGAGAAGCAGCAGGAGTTATGGAGGAAATTATACTGCAATTCTGAGCTGTGTTCAAATGTGAATCAAGCACTGATGTTAGGTAAAAGAATTATTAGAAAGTTCAGCACAATCTTCCTGTGTCTTCCTCTACCTGTTTCCTCTCCCTGCCACTCTCTATCCAACCCTCCTCCATACAGTATAATTGGCTGTGTCACATGAAGACACAGTGAGCAGCCAGTCCGTCTTGTCTGGAGCGAGCAAGATTTGAGCTGTTTTCAGAATAAGTTCAGGAAACATGTGCAGGAGGAAAAAGTGGAAAAGAAAGCAGATTTCACTGATATATAGCATTACACAATTTCTAATATTTGCATGTGCTATTGATTTATGCAAAGGATTGTTGAAAGTACTATTCCGTTTTTAACAGAAGAGGACTGACTTATCAACATGTTCGAAACCAATGTTTATTTTCCCATGTGGGATATATCCATTTACTATATTAGTATGCTATCCTGCGATATAAGACCATGTTCACAATACATGAAATTTATGTTACGGATTCAGTCACATTTGCAATGAATTTGTAAAAAAAAATAATAATTCCATGTGTTATCTGCAGATTTTATCATTGATCTGACTGCAGTTTTCACCCGATGTCTTACAAAGTATTGATATGGTGAAATCCAAAGTGAAGATCCGCACAGGAATGAGCATGCTGCGAATTTGAAAAGCTGAATCATGCTCTTACTTTCATGTGGATTTTTTCTGCAAAGTGTCAATGGAGTTTTTAGAACCTCATTTACTTGACTTGTACTGTAAATTGCTGCACATTAAAACCTTACCATTTGTCAAGTGACGTAAAATGTGAATAAGGGATGAGAAGGACTTAGGTTTATTTGCACTCTGTGCACATAGGGGTGTAGCCTCCCTTTTCTTTGAGCTTGACATTACATTCATGTGGTTCCCCATGGCTGAGTGTCCACAAGCCAGGTCCTTCTTAGCCCTTACTCACATTAGGTCACTTGACATATGGTAAGGTTTTAATACTAGAGGTTAGGACCGTTACATGGTGGGATGGCCGTTATGTTATACAAATCAAAATTATGTTAACTAAGTACATTGTATTATTTTCATGCACTATTGCCATTTATTTACTGCAGGGTATTTACTTATTTTGTTTTAATCTTGGGTTTTATATACAGTTGAAACCAGAAGTTTACATACACTATATAAAAAGACACATATGCATGTTTTTCTCAATATCGGACATGAAATCAGAATATGTCTCTCTCGTTTTAGGTCAATTGGGATTATATAAATCAGCCAAGAGGAAACTCTTAAATTATAACTTTTATTAAAATCTCTAAAATTATTTTGTACCTCCAATGTAAACTACTCATACACCCCTATTGTAGTCAAAACATCGCAGCAAACCCCTCATATAGTGAAATAGAGAGGGCCAACAATACTGGTTCGGTCCTGATCGATGTATCTATATAACAATCTTTGTCATAGACACAGAACATGAAATCAGGACACATTGGATAACCTCTTATATACCATGCTGGAAAAATACAGCAGTATTAATCCAGTCCTGGTCCATATATAACTTAAAAACATATATTACAATATATTTAAACAGAGAAGATCGGTGTGGAGGACCCCCCCCCTTTTCTCTTTGCATTTCTGCATTTTTGAAGGCGGTAACAGCACTCTCTACCACAAAGTTGGACGCCCACCATTGTGAGGTCCGCTATATTATGTTTTTAAACCACACAGCACTTTATAGCACAGTCACTTTTTTTGTAGTGCTCCCCAAAATACGAGTCACACTCCCCTGATGAATCCTCTATGAGGAGGAAGAAATGCGTCGGGAGGCATTATTTTGTGGGGTATTAGATACACTTGGGTACTGCCCTTGTTAGGACGGGAGCAAATATCAGGGGCACCACAGGGTAGATTTTACTCTCCGTAAAACAAACTAACTGAATTGGAGAAAAAAACCAGCAGGATGTCCACAGACAAGAGAACGGGTGAGATCCACACATATTGTTAAAGATTTTTATATCACTTTGTTTAAGTTATATATGGACCAGGACTGGATTAATCCTGCTGTTTTTTTCCAACATGGTATATAAGAGGTTATCCATTATGTCCTGATTTCATGTTTTGTGTCTTGTACAAAGATTGTTATATAGATAGATCGATCAGGACCGAACCAGTATTGTTGGCCCTCTCTATTTCACTTTATGAGGGGTTTGTTGCAATGTTTTGACTACAATAGGGGTGTGTGAGTAGTTTATATTGGACATTAGAGGTACAAAATAATTTTAGAGATTTAATAAAAGTTATAATTTAAGAGTTTCCTCTTGGCTGATTTATATTGTTAATACTGAGGTTATTTGCTGCCGTAAATTTAAGCAGATTGTAGCTACATAATTGTTTCAATTAGGATTACCATCATTTTTAAAATTTTCCAAACGCCAGAATAATGAGAGCGAGAAATGTTTAAGGCATTTTATTACTTGCTGTAAAAAGTTCACATTCATTTCATTAGTATCTGGTACCATTGCCCTTAAACTTAATGACTTGGGTCATACGTTTGGGATATCCTTCCACAAGCTTCTCACAATAGTTGGTTGGAATTTGGGCCCATTCCTCCTGACAAAACTGGTGTAACTGATCTAGGTTTGTAGGTCGCCTTGCTCGCACCTGCCTTTTCAGCTTTGCCCATAAATTTTCAATAGGACTGAGATCAGGGCTTTGTGATGGCCACTCCAAAACATTGACTTTGTTATCCTTAAGCCACTTTGTTACCATTTTGGCAGTATATTTTGGGTCATTGTCCGTTTGGAAGACCCATTTCCACCCAAGCTTTAACTTCCTGGCTGATGTCTTGAGATGTTGCTTCATTATTGCCACATAATCTTCTTTTCTCATGATGCCATCTATTTTGTGAAGTGTACCAGTCCCTCCTGCAACAAAACAACCCCACAACATGATGCTGCCACCCCCGTGTTTCACAGTTGGGATGGTGTTCTTAGGCTTCCAAGCTTCTCCCTTTTTCCTCCAAACGTAACGATGGTCATTATGCCCAAAAAGTTCAATTTTAGTTTAATCAGACCAAGGACATGTCTCCAAAAATTAAGGTCTTTGTTCCTGTGTGCATTTGCAAACATTAATCTGGCTTTTTTTAGGTTTCTTTTGGAGTAATGGCTTCTTCATGGAAAAGTGGCCTTCAACCTATGTTGATATAGTACTCGTTTCACTGTGGTAATTGACACAATCTTACCAGATTCCGCCATCATCTTCACAAGGTCTTTAGCTTTTGTCCTTGAGTTGATATGCACATGTCAGACCAAAGCACGTTCATCTCTGGAACACAGAACCCGTCTCCTTCCTGAGCGGTATGATGGCTGGACATTCTCATCTTGTTTGTCCTTGGGTATAATTGTTTGTACAGATGAACGAGGCACCTTCAGGTATCTTGAAATTGTACCCAAGGATGAGTCAGACTTGTGCAAGTCCACAATTCCCTTCCTGATATCTTGGCTGATTTCTTTAGACTTTCCCATGATGCTACACAAAAAAGCAGTGTGTTTTGGGTGTGCATTAAAATACATCTACATGTGTGTCTCTAACCCAGATGTTGCCAAAAAAGAAGAAGCAGCTTCCAAATACATGGCATCATCATATGGGCAGTCCAGAATTGTTTAAAGGTATAGTACTCTTAATGTATATAAACTTTTGACTTTGCAGCAAGTAATAAAAATGCCTTAAAACATTCTCCCTCTCTCTCTCATTATTCTGGCATTTGGCAAATATTAAAAATGATGGTAATCCTAATTGACCTAAAAGGGGAAAGGTTTATTCTGATTTCATTTCACATTGAGAACAATATGCATATGTGTCTTTTTATATAGTGTATGTATACTTCTGTTTTCAACAGTATTTATATTTGTACAAGCATCATTTATCCAGCAAGGAAACCTGTCTGGTTGAGGTACGCTTACTGTGTAGCCTATGCAGGTACAGCACTACATGAAAAGACACTAACATGAATAGACACTATATGAATAGACTTACTTACTACATCCTGATACAAGAGCAATAATGGACAGAGGTAAAACAGGCAATATACCTTAGGAAAAACATAGCACACAGAGGCGGTATTCCCAGCACAGGTCAAGGGTTTGACTCAAAAACAAATGCAATCGACATGCCCCATTAGGTCATATGGACATTAGAGGAGCATCCCCCATTAAGACCCCCTTCTCAGTGAGATAGAGAATTGCTCTTGCAAAGTTCCCACACCGACTGTCCCAGGCTCTTCGTGCATTACATGCTTGGACATTTAGGCTAGTTCTGCTGGGATCAACTTCTGGCTTAGTAAAAAGGGCTGTCTTTGTGGCACATCCACTTATATATTGAGTGTTTTCACTATCCATATGCTTTATTAACTTTACCCAGTTCTCTGTGACTTTAGAACTTCCATCTTTGTATTTTCCTTCATGTTACTTGCAGGTCATTCTGTCTCATTATGTACACGCGTGAGACATTCTGTGACTGTGCGTCAGTTCAGCACTAGACACTATAATTACTTCAATGTCTTATAGGAATCAATCACAGAGGCAGCTAGTGGCTGCATACATAATAAATGGTTTGGAAATTAAGTTGCAGATTGTGATTAAGCAGGACACTTGTCAGCCTGCCCCGACACATTGTGTTCAATTTCCACCAGTCCTCATGGATCTTAGTGCTGGAAATTAGACTAGTCTTTACTAGTGATGAGCGATTATGTTCTGTTAACCTATTCGGCGAGCATGCTCGGGTGCTCGCCGAGTATTATGTTTCAGTCACTCCGTGCTCATGGTCTGCGACTGTTTGACAGCTTTAATACATGTGAGGAATGCCTAAGAAACAGGCATTCCTCACATGTATTAAAGCTGTCAAACAGTCGCAAATCATGCGCACGGAGTGACAAACATAACACTCGAGGACCCTGAAGATACCCGGAAAACACCGGTGCATGCTCGTAAATCTCGAGTAACGAGCATGCTCGCTCATCACTACTCTTTACCATTTCCTTGTACTATTAGGGACGCTACATATAAACAATCACTGCACTTGATATACTGTATTTTTATCCACACTGATAGGTAAATACAATATAAACTGGAAGCACACTGAACACACTCTCAATATACATTTGTAATCTCAAACATCTAACAGGCCGACCTCCACATCTGCTCCCCTATTCTGTGTAGGATAGACAGCTGTATCAGGATTACAGCCAACTATAGCAATCACAACCACATTACTGGTTTGCAGAAATCTCACAAACCTCCCCTGAGAATCATCATGTATGACAGAGCAGCACTTTAATTATTTAGCTCTTGGCTTCAGGCAGGAATGGGAAACCAATGGGCTATGTATGATTTATACTGACATGTCGGTAGATGTATTGTTTTGACCTCATAGCCATTTTATGTAATGTCACAGATTTTTAACTCAACATGCAGTTAACTCCAATGTCCCAATAACCCATTTTACACTTTCATAGGTCCAAAAGCTGAAATGGGCATTAATTGCTTGGGCCAGATGAGACTAGTCAGCACGTGATCGCACCGACAATATCAGGGAATCGTGACAGCGTGCACAATGCACACCATCAAGGATCAGAAGTCTGCAGTCACATAGAATGTAGACTTTGCTCTCAAATCTGGACAACCCTTTTAATTCCTTACCGCCGAAGCCTGTTTTCATCTTTCTGACAAAGTCCCATTTTCAAATATGACAAGTGTAATAACTTTGGAATACTTCTTCTAATACCAGTGATTGAGAATGTTTTACCATGACACATCGTACTTCTTGATAGTGATACATTTAGGTCGATAAAATTTGTATTTATTTATGAAAACGTCAGGAATCTGGCAAAAATGTAGAAAAATTATCAATTTCAGACTTTTACATTTTTTTGCCCTAACATAGTCATGCCACATAATAGTTAATGGGGCTGTTAGTACTCGGACTACCCCATCTCAATTGCTATATTGTCCATGTAAAATAAAAACAGCCTATACTCCCCTCCAGTGCAGAGTCTCCGGGGATCGCGTGACACTGTCATGCCACATGAGCCCTACAGCCAATCAGAAGCTGCCCCCTTACTTCCGTCGGATGAAACTAACACTCGGAAGAAGTGACAGCTGCTGCTGCTCTCCAGCTTTCTGCGAATGTCAGTTGCGCCTGAAAGAAGTGAGGGAGAAGCGGCATCTGATTGGCTGCAGGGCTCACGTGGCATTACAACATCACGTTAGCCCCCGTGCCGACACCGTGAGATAATATAGGCTTTTTTTTTAATTTTACATGGGGCAATACAGCAATTGAGATGGGGTTGTCCGAGTGGTGGACAAACCCTTTTAATCTATTTTTTCTTAGAATTTTAGAAGGGTTATAAGGCAATTTTCTTTTTTTTTCTACTCATTTTTTAGATGTCAGAAAATCACCCAAAAGTGAGAACATTTTAAAAACGGCACCCCTCAAGCTATTTAAAATAGCATTCAGAAAGTTTGTTAGACCCTCATGCGCTTCACAGGCATTAATGCAATACTGAATGAAAAAATGAAAACTAACATTCTTTCGACTAGAATGAAGCTTTAGCCTCCAAGATTTCATTGTCACAAGCTGTAATGAGAAAGAACGTACTAAAAAAGGTGTCAAGCCATTTCTACTGAATGCGCCGATAAACCATATGTGGTTAGAATCTACTGTTTGGGCTCACGGCAAGACACAAGAGGAAAAGTGCGCTGGGATTGTTTGTGGACGCCAAGTGGCTCCTGGAGAAGGCTTCGATAGAATTTTACCTAAGAAAACTGCCGTGAATACAGAATGGCAAGTGCGCCCACTCTCTTGGATGAAAAGCAACACCACATATGAATGGTCTCAGAATGCTTTAATGTTGGCATGACACCGGACTCATGGCTCACCTTTTCTTCTATGGACAATTATTCTTCCAGATGTCCCAAACAGTCTGAAGGGGGCTTCATCAGAGAAAATAACTTAACACCATCCCTCTGTAGTCCAATTCCTCTACTTCCTGCAGAAAGTCAGTCTGTGCTTGATGTTTTTCTTGGAGAGGAGTGGCTTTTTTACTGCCCTCCTAGACACCAAGCCAACCTCCAAAAGCCTTTGACTCAATGTGTATATACATGTACTGACATCTTCTGGCTGCCATTCCTGAGCAAGCTCTGCACTTGTGTTGAACCGCTCTCCCGTAGCGGAATCATCTTTGGGAGATGATGCCAGCATTTGCTGGACTTTTTTGGGAAACCTTAAGCCTTCTCCACAGCAATTGAACCACTCTCTTTGAATGGAATTTTATGATTAAGCAAATTTTCATAGCAATTCATCTGATCAATCTTCATAATCTAGAGTTAATGGGGTTGTCCACTTTTGGGGACAATTTTTTTTCTTACTTAAATGCAAGAAATTGGGTCTCATTAAAAATTTTGCACTGTTAGCCTCCTATTGCCACCGTATTACTTTGTCCATTGCTGGCTGCAGAATGAGGTAAAGGGGTTGGCCACATTATCTTTGTTCTAGCAGACGTGTTGCAGACATGATTTTGTGGCACTATTATATGGATGTTAAAGGTTATCCTCCTTACAAACTGCACAGGTCTCCTGTCCATATAATGACTACTGGTGGAGGAGGAGCATGTGACCAGACCTGTCCATCCATCTCCTCCAATAGAAAAGCAGCTTTGCCTTGTGAGGATTTCAATTGGAGGATGCTGGTGGACAGATCTGGTCAGAAGACCCTCCACCAGCAGCCATTTTATGGACAGGAGAGCTGTGCAGGTAAACTGCCACAAACGGTGCTAGCAGCAATCGCGGCATATTCTGTAAATATACCACAAGTACATATGGTGGGAATATCCCTTTAAATAACAAGAAAATCGCAATATTCAGCAGTAACAATACTAAGCAGCATAAAGAAGGCTTCATTACATCATGGAGTGTTTTAATATGCAATGGCACCTTTACCATGTTAGTATATAAAAAAAAAAAAAAAAAAACTAGTAAGAGACTGCTAAATATCATGTGAACTTCACTGACCATGACACAAACCGCAGATGTTCCTACACGGCATCAAGATGGGGTGGACATGACAGAATATCCAAAGACTTATGTAATTATTAGGACATTACATTATCTTCATAGCAAGTCACTAGAACAAAGGTCATTTCTACATACTTCAGACAGAAGGTTTTATGGTAATTGGTTATTTAATAAGCTGGATTCATTATCTACTCTCACCAGTCTTGAATATGTAGTCACCATCTGCTGTCTGTCATTAGCTTTGGCTTGTCTCCATTTACTGATAGCAAATGCTGCTTAGACCAGTTTATTGTTTAGACTACAAAATATGGAAATTCCATAGATTACCAGGAAAAAGGGTCTGCGATCACTACAACAGGGCACTCGATATACAATTTAAGATCATTTTTACCCTATAGCACATGTCAAACTCGAGCCCGCAGGGTGATTATTTTTGGTCAACGACATCGACATTGCACCCGCAAGGCACTTTCAACAGTTGAAAGGAATGATGGAGGAGGCAGCTGTCAGTTGACGCTCCCTCCGCCATCATTCTTCCTGTGCATCTGACATCTCAGCACAGAGGGAGCAATGATGTCATTATTTTGTGACGTCATTGTGACTATTTTGGACACACCTTCTCATTTAAAGATTTTTCTGTATTTTCATGACTTTGAAAATTGTACATTCACACTGAAGGCATCAAAACTATGAATTACCACATGTGGAATTATATACTTAACAAAAAAAAGTGTGAAACTGAAAATATGTCTTATATTCTAGGTTCTTCAAAGTAGCCACCTTTTGCTTTGATGACTGCTTTGCACACTCTTGGCAGTGGCCTGTGAGCCAGCACTTATCACGCCCTCTCCATTCTCCACCCAAACTCCTCCCTCCTCCATGCCTCCTTTTACTCTGATTACATGCACCCCACTGTGTTTGTTATGCAAATGTCGGGACTTTTCAGGTGTCCATGCCAGTATTCTAAAGCCCCCGTCTCACATAGCGAGATCGCTGCTGTGTCATGGTTTTGGTGACGCAACAGCGACCTCACCAGCGATGTCGCTATGTGTGACACTTTGCAGCGATCAGGCCCCTGCTGTGAGGTCGCTGATCGCTGCAAAGTGTCCTGGACCATTTTTTGGTCGTTGCCCTCCCGCTGGTCAGCACACATCGCTGTGTGTGACCAGCGGGAGCAGCGATCAGGCTGGTAACCATGATAAACATCGGGTTACTAGGGGCACACGCGCACCTAGTAACCCGTTGTTTATCATGGTTACGAACCTGCTAAAGTGAGCGGTAACCTCCCGCTCACCGTAGCAGAGTGGTAACCATGATAAACAACGGGTTACTAGGTGCGCGTGTGCCCTTAGTAACCCGATGTTTATCATGGTTACCAGCCTGCTCCTGCTTCAGCAGGCTGGTAACCAGGAGCAGGACATCGTGGAAAGATTCTTTCCACGATGTCGCTGCTCCCCTGATCGTTGGTGAGCCTGCCTGTTTGACAGCTCACCAGCGACCACATAGCGACGCAGCAACGATCCCTGACAGGTCGTATCGTTGTCGGGATCGTTGCAGCGTCGCTAAGTGTGACGGGGCCTTTAAGCAACAGCCTTTCACAGAGATTAGATTACATAACCCCTTTGCTTTTGAAATGCAGATCCCAGTACTTCAGTAGCAAACGTGTTGGCCCCTGCTCTACTGCTGAATTACACTTTCTGCCGAGCTTGCCTGAGGCAGACTAACTGTGTCTTCAGGAGGCATGCTCAGGCAGGCTGTCATTCAAACTTATCCTTAGCTCCTAACCATGAGCTTCAGTGTTTGGTTACAGGAGCAGATAATCGCTTAAACAACTTAAGGCCCCGTCACACTTAGCGACGCTGCAACGATCCCGACAACGATACGACCTGTCAGGGATCGTTGCAGCATCGCTATGTGGTCGCTGGTGAGCTGTCAAACAGGCAGGCTCACCAACGATCAGGGGAGCAGCGACATCGTGGAAAGAATCTTTCCACGATGTCCTGCTCCTGGTTACCAGCCTGCTGAAGCAGGAGCAGGCTGGTAACCATGATAAACATCGGGTTACTAGGGGCACACGCGCACCTAGTAACCCGCTGTTTATCATGGTTACCACTCTGCTACGGTGAGCGGTTACCGCTCACTTTAGCAGGCTCGTAACCATGATAAACAACAGGTTACTAGGTGCGCGTGTGCCCCTAGTAACCCAATGTTTACCATGGTTACCAGCCTGATCGCTGCTCCCACTGGTCACACACAGCGAAGTGTGCTGACCAGCGGGAGGGCAACGACCAAAAAATGGTCCAGGACACTTTGCAGCGATCAGCGACCTCACAGCAGGGGCCTGATCGTTGCAAAGTGTCACACATAGCGACATCGCTGGTGAGGTCGCTGTTGCGTCACCAAAACCTTGACACAGCAGCGATCTCGCTAGCGATCTCGCTATGTGAGACGGGGGCTTAAGCGAGATAGCTAGCGAGATCGCTGCTGAGTCACAAGTTTTGTGAGGCAACAGCGACCTCAGTAGCGATCTCGCTACGTTTGACACTTAGCAGCGACCAGGCCCCTGTTGTGAGATCGCTGGTCGTGTCGGAATGGTCTGGAAACTTCTTTGATCGTTGAGGCCCCGCTGGGTAGCATGCATCGGTGTGTTTGACACCTTACCAACGACCTTGTTGACGACTCAGACACAGAAACACATAGGCGTGCATCGTTATACAGATCGTTACGGGTCGCCGCATCGTTGCTGCGTCGTTGGGAAGATCTGACTGTTTGACATCTCACCAGCGACCACATAGCGACGCAGCAACGATCCCTGACAGGTCGTATCGTTGTCGGGATCGCTGTAGCGTCGCTTAGTGTGACGGGGCCTTAACAATGCGATTGTATCTCACGACCAGTAAACAACTTCAGACAAGTGTTTATATAGGACGAGAATGGTGAATTAAATGATTGAATAGCCATTGTTACATTAAACATGGTGCACAGTATTCATACAGATATTCTGAAGTGTACGCTTGTTTAACATTCAAATGAGTGATTCTATTTATATTGAATACATGTAAATACTTTTATGCCCAAAAATGACAAAAGTATTCTCGGAGTGATACCTTTAATGGCTAACCAGATACCACAATATAACTTTGTAATGTACATCACAATATTGAATATACAAATTCATGAAGTATTGTGCAAACAATTTCAATGATACTATAAATAGAATATTTAATCAAATTAACATAACAAAAAATTGGGGGGGGGGGGAGGGGGTTTAACTACGAACATGTACTCGTACCAATGCTACAACTGCTACTGAGCTATTGCCTTGGAACACAGTCAGCCCTATTTAGGACTTGAATTTCCATTCGGTGACGTCGCTGAACAAATGAACAACCTCCATTTACATTACAAAATTTTTGAAAATTGAGCAAGAATTTTTTCATTTGCCTAAACATGATAAATGAGCGTTTTTGGACTCATGGTTCAGTCGTCCTAACCACTCATTACATGATTATCATGAACAATGGGTCATTACCGTTAGAATCTGACAAATTATCAGCTAAGGTAAATGGGCATTAGGTCTGGTGACAAGAGAGAACCTCGCAGGTATCTGTACTGCATAGATACACATTCTGTGTGCTGCACAAATGAGAAGAGATTTGGGGACGATGTTTCATCTTTCTAGCGTCAACTGGTTTAATCACTCACAGGATTTTATTTGCTGAAGCAGTCTCAACTCTTTGGGACACATTTATTCAGACCGGCATTTTGGCGTCGCAATAAATTTATTAAAAGACCCATATCACATAATAAATTAGGGCGCATTTATAGACAGTCCTAAAGTCAGAAAATTAAATTTACACCTTCTATGCGCAGATGCAGATTGGTGCAAAAGCTTGAAAAATTTTCTGGTTTAAAGCTGAATAAATCTGTCTATAAGATTCTGCGACTCTACTCCCTGGTGCAACACACCTGCTCACCTTTTGGCAACCATTGTGCAAAAATTAAAAATTTTGATCAGTTTGCAACTTTTAGCAAGGTTTGTGCAATTGGCATTTTTTAAAGACTTTCACCTGACAATGTCTGTGGTATACACAAAACAGTGCCCCGTACTTTAATATACATACTTTAGAGACTTGTATCAATAAATACTCCTTAGCATTAATTTACAAAATATGACATAATGGACTCTATTGGAAACATGCTATCAAAATCCACACTTGTATATATTTAGTATATTACTGAATCTTAGGAATGTTATTCTGCATACTTAAGCGTGCTGCCGAAACACTGCTCTGCTGCACTGACTAATGCAAACAGCAGCGCTGATCTCTTGTAAGAATGCATGCACAGAGCAGGATATGGGCTAAATCGAAAGCCTATGAGCCTGCATACACAGTGGAGTAAGGGCTCAGAATTTCTCCGTGCCCAGATCTCACCAGTCTGCAGCACGTTTGGAAAAGAATGCCATGTCAGAAAATTACCTACTATTTAAATCGGGTATATTTTATTTTCTGTTCATATAACAATTTTTATTTAAAAACAAAAAATAGTAATATTGCAATTTTCACTTGTTATTAGGGCTATTTCAGACTCCAAATTTTCTGCCCTGTCAGGAAGAATTTCCTTATTAGTATAGGCAGCATCATAATGACAGGTAAGACCTCTATACACAACTGCTAGGATCCACCAATCAAAATAGGTGATGTCACAGCTGACCCTGTTCCTCTTCCCTTCACAATCACCTTTGCACACACTTATTAGATGCTTCTATACAGAAAACAGTCCAAGTATGTTCCTTGTTAATGTACATGTGCATTTCCTGAAACAACAGGAAGCATGGCCCAGATTCATCATTCTTGTGTAATACATTTTATTATTGTTGTCAGTTGCAGTTGTTGGAAAGTCATTCATACCAAAAATGCAACATATACCCCATCAATAGCAGCATATACCAAGTCACAACTGGTCAATATATAATATAAATTATATACACTGCTCAAAAAAATGAAGAGAACACTCAAATAACACATCCTAGATCTGAATGAATGAAATATTCTCATTGAATACTTTGTTCTGTACAAAGTTGAATGTGCTGACAACAAAAATCACACAAAAATCATAAATGGAAATCAAATTTATAAAACCAATGGAGGCCTGGATTTGGAGTCACCCCCAAAATTAAAGTGGAAAAACACACTACAGGCTGATCCAACTTTGATGTAATGTCCTTAAAACAAGTCAAAATGAGGCTCAGTATTGTGTGTGGCCTCCACGTGCCTGTATGACCTCCCTACAACGCCTGGGCATGCTCCTGATGAGGTTGCGGATGGTCTCCTGTGGGATCTCCTCCCAGACCTGGACTAAAGCATCCGCCAACTCCTGGACAGTCTGTGGTGCAAACGGATGGAGCAAGACATGATGTCCCAGATGTGCTCAATCGGATTCAGGTCTGGGGAACGGGCGGGCCAGTCCATAGCTTCAATGCCTTCATCTTGCAGGAACTGCTGACACACTCCAGCCACATGAGGTCTGGCATTGTCCTGCATTAGGAGGAACCCAGGGCCAACCGAACCAGCATATGGTCTCACAAGGGGTCTGAGGATCTCATCTCGGTACCTAATGGCAGTCAGGCTACCTCTGGCGAGCACATGGAGGGCTGTGTGGCCCTCCAAAGAAATGCCACCCCACACCATTACTGACCGACTGCCAAACCGGTCATGCTGAAGGATGTTGCAGGCAGCAGATCACTCTCCACGGTGTCTCCAGACTCTGTCACGTCTGTCACATGTGCTCAGTGTGAACCTGCTTTCATCTGTGAAGAGCACAGGGCGCCAGTGGCGACTTTGCTAATCCTGGTGTTCTGTGGCAAATGCCAAGCATCCTGCACGGTGATGGGCTGTGAGCACAACCCCCATCTGTGGACGTCGGGCCCTCATACCACCCTCATGGAGTCAGTTTCTAACCGTTTGTGCAGACACATGCACATTTGTGGCCTGCTGGAGGTCATTTTGCAGGGCTCTGGCAGTGCTCCTCCTGTTCCTCCCTGCACAAAGGCAGAGGTAGCGGTCCTGCTGCTGGTTTGTTGCCCACCTACGGCCCCCTCCACATCTCCTGGTGTACTGCCCTGTCTCCTGGTAGCGCCTCCAGCCTCTGGACACTACGCTGACAGACACAGCAAACCTTCTTGCCACAGCTAGCATTGATGTGCCATCCTGGATGAGCTGCACTACCTGAGCAACTTCTGTGGGTTGTAGAGTCTGTCTCATGCTACCACAAGTGTGAAAGCACAACAAACATTCAAAATTGACCAAAACATCAGCCAGAAAGCATTGGTACTGAGATGTTGTCTGTGGTCCCCACCTGCAGAACCACTCCTTTATTGAGTGTGTCTTGATAATTGCCAATAATTTCCATCTATTGACTATTCCATTTGCACAACAGCATGTGAAATTGATTGTCAATCAGTGTTGCTTCCTAAATGGACAGTTTGATTTCACAGAAGTTTGATTTACTTGGAGTTATATTCTGTTGTTTAAGTGTTCCTTTTATTTTTTTGAGCAGTGTATACAGTATATATATATATATGTATATATATATATATATATATATAAAATGAGTTTTATACTTATATACCGTACAGACCAAAAGTTTGGACACACCTCATTTAAAGATTTTTCTGTATTTTCATGACTTTGAAAATTGTACATTCACACTGAAGGCATCAAAACTATGAATTAACACATGTGGAATTATATGGTTAACAAAAAAAGTGTGAAACAACTGAAAATATGTCTTATATTCTAGATTCTTCAAAGTAGCCACCTTTTGCTTTGATGACTGCTTTGCACACTCTTGGCATTCTCTTGATGAGCTTCAAGAGGTAGTCACCGGAAATGGTTTTCACTTCACAGGTGTGCCCTGTCAGGTTTAATAAGTGGAATTTCTTGCCTTATAAATGGGGTTGGGACCATCAGTTGTGTTGTGCAGAAGTCAGGTGGATACACAGCTGATAGTCCTACTGAATAGACTGTTAGCTGCTTTTTTCTTGCCATAATACAAATTTTAAGTAAAGAAAAACGAGTCGCCATCATTACTTTAAGAAATGAAGGTCAGTCAGTCCGAAAAATTGGGCAAACTTTGAAAGTGTCCCCAAGTGCAGTTGCAAAAACCATCAAGCGCTACAAAGAAACTGGCTCACATGAGGACCGCCCCAGGAAAGGAAGACCAAGAGTCACCTCTGCTTCTGAGGATAAGTTTATCCGAGTCACCAGCCTCAGAAATCGCAGGTTAACAAAAGCTCTGATTAGAGACCAGGTCAATGCCACACAGAGTTCTAGCAGCAGAGACATCTCTACAACAACTGTTAAGAGGAGACTTTGTGCAGCAGGCCTTCATGGTAAAATAGCTGCTAGGAAACCACTGCTAAGGACAGGCAACAAGCAGCAGAGACTTGTTTGGCCTAAAGAACACAAAGAATGGACATTAGACCAGTGGAAATCTGTGCTTTGGTCTGATGAGTCCAAATTTGAGATCTTTGGTTCCAACCACCGTGTCTTTGTGCGACGCAGAAAAGGTGAACGGATGGACTCTACATGCCTGGTTCCCACCGTGAAGCATGGAGGAGGAGGTGTGATGGTGTGGGGGTGCTTTGTTGGTGACACTGTTGGGGATTTATTCAAAACTGAAGGCATACTGAACCAGCATGGCTACCACAGCATCTTCCAGCGGCATGCTATTCCATAAGATTTGCGTTTAGTTGGACCATCATTTATTTTTCAACAGGACAATGACCCCAAACACACCTCCAGGCTGTGTAAGGGCTATTTGACCAAGAAGGAGAGTGATGGGGTGCTACGCCAGAAGACCTGGCCTCCACAGTCACCAGACCTGAACCCAATCGAGATGGTTTGGGGTGAGCTGGACCGCAAAGTGAAGGCAAAAGGGCCAACAAGTGCTAAGCATCTCTGGTAACTCCTTCAAGATTGTTGGAAGACCATTTCCGGTGACTACTTCTTGAAGATCATCAAGAGAATGCCAAGATTGTGCAAAGCAGTCATCAAAGCAAAAGGTGGCTGCTTTGAAGAACCTAGAATATAAGACATATTTTCAGTTGTTTCAAACTTTTTTTGTTAACCATATAATTCCACGTGTTAATTCATAGTTTTGATGCCTTCAGTGTGAATGTACAATTTTCAAAGTCATGAAAATACAGAAAAATCATTAAATGAGAAGATGTGTCCAAACTTTCGGTCTGTACTGTGTATTGTGTATATATATATATATATATATATATATATATATATATATATATATATATATATATATTTTTTAACACTAGAAGTTCTTCTTGCTGAAACATTTTCCAGAGGGTACCTGATTTTGAATAGGATTTTATGAAATCTTATTTCACAGTGCAGATGAAAACAGTGCTGATTTGAGGAGACGCAACAATTTTTGGAAACTGGTTCGACTTTTGAAGCTAAGCTGCATCCAATATGAAAATGGCAGATACAACCTAACTTGCCATCTTTATTGGGGTTTTCCATAGCTTTAATTCTAGTGTATTAGGCTGTGTGCCCATGATGCGCTTTTTAAGCATTTCTGCAGCGGCAAAAATGCTGCAGAAACGCTTAAAAAAAGCATGGTAGAAGGTCTGCCATGGTCCCCAATGATAATCCACATGTGCTACGCACATGCTGCGGAAATTTCCGCTGCGGATTATCATTGCGAAAAAAAAAAGCAGCACTACCAATTATTTTGCAGAAGTGCTGCGTTTTCGACGACATTGACTTGCATTGAAATGCATGGATTACGCATCACTGCATATGTACAAGGGGATTCCACGCGTTTCAATGTGCGGATGGTACCTGGGTCTAGAGGACAGGAGATTCTCCTCCGGACCCGGATACCATAGAACCTGTGAAAAAAATATATATATTATATTTACCTTCTGATGGCCCCCGCTGTGCTTGTCTTCACTTGCCGGCAGATCGCGGTGGACTGAAGGACCTGTGCTGACGTCATAGTAATGTGACGGCAGGTCCTTCAGTGTACCGCGAGCTGCCGACAAGGGAGAACGGAGCGAAGCAAGACTCCGGGGGCCATCGGAAGGTAAGTATAGATTCATTTTTTTATTTTTAGCCATTCTTTAAGGTCACACTATATAAATCCATGCCGTTTGCATGGATTTATATAGTGTGACCAAGTTGTCAAGCACTTTCCAAGTGATGCTAAAATCGCTTGGAAAGCGCTTGTCAACCCGCATGCAGAAATGCATGTGAAGAATGCTTCACATCCGCATGTCCCTGGCAGGAAAAACACATGTACAATCCGCACGCGTTTTTTTCTGCCAGGGAGATGCAGAAACGCTCAGGAAAAAATCCTGAGCATTTCTGCATCGTGTGCACATAGCCTTAAAGAGGAATGCGGTGGTTTCCAGTCGCTGCCGCTAACAGAGGTTAAACCAGGCGGTAAGTATAAAAAAAAACTTCCATTTCATTGCAACGTGTTTCGGAGTAGAACCTACTCCTTCCTGAGGCATAACAGAAAAGAAAGCGCCTCCTCCTTTCGGAAGGAGGTGATGTTTAATACACATTATCATTTAACAACTTGTTCAAATTAAGAACATTTAATTGGATACAAAAATATGCATAAAAAACAAATACAAAAAAAAGAAATATGACCCATTGGCAGGAGGGACTGCTCAATGTGGAGGGATTCAAAAGGCCCCATAAATAGGTTAGCGTAACTGGATGCAAAAAGCGTCCCCATCGCATAGCCCCTCAACTGCAGATAAGTCACAAATATATTATGTTTCAAAATAAATTCAATACCCTGAGGAATGGATCTCATTCTTTTTTATAGCACGTTCATAGACGACCCATTTTTTATTTGGACTGGCAGTGAAGAAGAAGCCATATCATTTGTGGACAATCTGAATGAGAACCAATGGTGTCTCACTTTCACCTTTTTGTATTCACAAAAGAAAATATAATTTTTTTTACCTGGTCTTATTCAAAGACGAGATAGGCAATAGACTTACAACCACATATTTCACAAATGTTCATCTTAATAGCTACCTTGAATTCTCCAGTAGTCATTAACCCAAATGGATCAGAAATATATTCTATGGACAATACTGGCGTATTCATAAGATTTGCAAATCAGATAAAGACTTTATAAATGAGTCTAAATTACTCAAAAAAAGATTAATTGAAAAGGGATACCCAAAGAAAATCCTTACAGATGCATTTAATACTATGAAAAAAATTAAACACAAGTCATCCTATTCTATCTGATGTTCTTCCCAGGGCTGTGGAGTCGGAGTCCATTTTGGTGGAGTCGGACCGACTCCAACTCCTACAATATATAATTAATTGTGTTCAGTAGTTCGATGCAGTTTGTGGGGAATATTTTTTCATAAGAATTTGGGAAAGCTATGAGATGTCCTATAAATGTCTGTCCTATTCCTGACTTAAGAGTCTAGACTTAAACATGAGCCATGTATGAGGGAGTCGGAGTCGTGGAGTCGGTGTCATGGAAATTGAGGAGTCGGAGGTTTGGCTTACCAACTCCACAGCCCTGGTTCTTCCCACCACATTATTATATTCAGACGTAATATGAATTTACAGAATCATTTAGCCCCAAGTCGGATTGAGAATAATAATAAAAAAAAAAAACACAATTTCCCCCCAAAAAATGCAGTAATAAAATCTGCTCTCTTTCCAGATCTTAAAGGTTGTTACCGCCGCCGCAATTCAAAGTGTAAATGCAGCACTATCATCATACATGGCTGCTCAACCTTTCAATAAATGGCTACTAAAGAGACTTTCCAGATTCATCAAATTTTCAAATCCTTTGTTATATATCTATTGGAGTGTGACTGTAATCTTCAATACGTACGGAGAACAATACAATCCATTAGATGTAGAATTAGTAAGCATAAATACAATATCAATACTGCCATTAATAATCATAGCTTATCAAGACACTTTACATAGAGCACAAACCTAACTCTATGAATCTACGTCTGACCATAATAGAACAAATTTCCGAACACATACCCAATAGATTTCAGAAATTAATCAGGAATCATATTTGATATTTAAATAATCTACTCTTGTTCCAGAGGGATTAAATAAAACTGTTGAGAATACAAGGTAGCAAATTAATACGTTAAATTAATAAAATCAATATTACAATTAGGTCTACACACTATTGACTTATAGGGGTTTTCCCATGAACAAAAGTTAATTTTAATCTATAGTTCTTGGAATAATAATAAGTTCCACAATTGTATGTGATTAAATAAAATGTTCCTGTGCTGAGATAATCTTGTAAATGTGCCCCTGCTGTGTACTGTGTAATGGCTGTGTATAACTGTGCTGGAACATGGTCTGATCATACTACATCTCCTGGGCAGGGGAGGACGCAAAAGAGTATGCAGATATTACAACAGGGGATCACAGCTGATTCTTTCTTTGAAGTAAAACATGTCTAAAAACAGGCAGTGAAATGTTTTACCTCACAAAAAAGAATCAGCTGTGATCCCCTGCTGTCCTGTCTGTATACTATCTTGCTTCCTCCCCTGCCAGGAGCTGTGGTATGATCAGAGCATGTTCCTGCACGGTCAGGCACAGCCATTACACAGTACACAGCAGGAGCACATTTATAAGATTATCTCAGCACAGGAACATTTTATTTTAACACATCCAATTGTGGAACTTATTATTATTCCAAGATCTATTAATTAAAATCAACTTTCGTTTGTGGGAAAACCCCTTTAAAATTGCGACCCCTTGCCAATATGTATATTGTATGCTTGGGTGTATAATTATAGTTCTCATTCAGAGATATATATATTATACATACACTGTGTGCAGAATTATTAGGCAAGTTGTATTTTAGAGGATTATTTTTATTATTGATCAACAACTATGTTCTCAATCAACCCAAAAGACTCAAATATCCAAGCTTAATATTTTTGGAAGTTGGAGTGGGTTTTTTTTAGATTTGGCTATCTTAGGAGGATATCGGTTTGTGCAGGTAACTATTACTGTGCAGAATTATTACGCAACTTAATAAAAACCAGATATAATCCCATCTCACTTGTTTATTTTCCCCAGGTAAACCAATATCAGTGCACAAAATTTAGAAATAAACATTTCTGACATGCAAAAACAAGAAAAAATAGTGATCAATATAGCCACCTTTCTTTATGCTGACACTCAACAGCCTTCCATCCATAGATTCTGTCAGTTGCTTGATCTGTTTTCAATCAACATTGCGTGCAGCAGCCACCACAGCCTCCCAGACACTGTTCCGAGAGGTGTACTGCTTTCCCTCCCTGTAGATCTCACATTTTATGATGGACCACAGATCAGGTGAACAAGGGGGACATGTCATTATTTTTTCTTCTTTTAGACCTTTACTGGCCAGCCATGCTGTGGAGTAGTTGGATGCATGCGATGGAGCATTGTCCTGCATGAAAATCACGTTTTTCTTGAACGATACCGACTTCTTCCTGTACCACTGCAGTAGGTCTGGGAGTTGCCAGAAACCGGCAGTAGGTCTGGGAGTTGAGCTTCACTCCATCCTCAACCCGAAAAGGTCCCACAAGTTCATCTTTGATGATATCAGCCCATACCAGTACCCCACCTCCACTTTGCTGGCATCTGAGTCGGAGTGGAGCTCTCTGCCCTTTACTCATCCAGCCTCTGGCCCATCCATCTGGCCCATCAAGAGTCACTCTCATTTCATCAGTCCATGAAACCTTTGAAAAATCAGTCTTAAGATATTTCTTGTCCCATTCTTGACGTTTTATCTTATGTTTTTCATTTGAAAACTGCATTTTGTGTTTACTTGTGTTATCTTTGTCTAATATTAAATCTGTTTTGTGATCTGAAACATTTAAGTGTGACAAACATGCAAAAGAATAAGAAATCAGGAAGGGGGAAAACACTTTTTCACACTACTGTATGTGTATATGTACTTTTTATGTCTTTTTCAGGCATATTTTTGTATTCAATGAAATGTTCTTAATTAAAGCGAGTGGCTATGTGACAACGTGTGTTTTTAAACATCACCTCCAACCCCTTCATAAGGGAGAAGGCGCTTCCTTTTCTGTTATGCCTGAGGAAGGAGTAGGTTCCACTCAGAAATACGTTGCAATAAATTGGGAGTTTTTTTATACTTACAGCCTGGATTAACTGTTGTTAGCGGCAGCGCCTGGGAATCACAGCATTCCTCTTTCCTTCACTTGTTATGTCCGCCCTCTATTTGGTCTGAGTACAGCAGCCGGAGCAGCAGCCACAATTGGAACGTACATCCCTCCTTATGTAGTTGTGCCGCACACAACCTGTTAAGGTAAACGATCAACCCTCCAACTCAGCCTCACCAGCTGCCCACGGTGTTACACAAGGAGCGCCTCTTGTTTTGTCTCTCTATAGCTTTAATTCTAGGAACAGGTTAAAAACTGCAACTAGAACAAAATTGTTCATGCAACATTAATTATTATTATTAAAAATAGTTAACCTTAGAATAGGTTATAAATAACAGATTTGTGGAAGTCCAACTCCCGGTATCCCTGTAGATCAGCTGACTATAGGTACAAAAGAGCTCAACTGCAGATTCCATAGAGTTGTAATACTAGACACAGCCACCTACCACAAGTATGGTGCTGTGTGATAAACAGTGAAGGGGCCATTGCACTGCTTTCAGCCAGTAGTTTGCAGACCCCCAGTGACCTCATATCAACGGCTTATACTAAAGTACTGATACACATTAGATAGCAATTAGTGATGAGCTAGCACTAAAATGCTCAGGTCGAGCAAATGGTTATGCTCGGGTGCTCGAACCCAAGTAATGAGCCCAATGTAAGTCAATTGGAAACTCAAGCATTTTCCGGCGCCCCCACACCGAGGTCTGGAGGGGGCCTAAAAATTGGTCAAATCGATGGAAACAGAGCTCAAATTACATGGGAACAGCATGGGGAAGACCCCTGGAAGCATCTCTGACTCCCAGGTCACTGTTGTCAACAATGTAGTCAGAGTATTACGCCACTTTTATAGACTCACAATAAAGCATACAAAAAGGATTTTCCTGGAAAAAATGTTATGGAACATTCTTTCTAGGGTAATGACTTGTATATAAGGCAAAATAAATAAACAAAAATGCTCTTCCACACCTTGGTCTATGTTCACACGTTGCATTTTTTGATGAATTTTGCACTTTTGCATTGCTTTCAACAGTGAAAAATACATTGACCAGTAAATGTCATTTTAACATTTTACTACCTTATCTGGCCGTGTGGTGTGTGAGACATGATCAGACACATCCAGTTTCATTTATGAAGGAGGGACTGTGAAAGTCACAAAGCCTATTTTAACAGGACCAGCAGATGTCCCTCACTATTGTTAGAGGGCCATCAGCCAGCTATGCTTTGCATAGGCGTATATTACTACTGCAATATAACGTATCCATCTCAGGTGGTCAAATTTTCTTTTTCGCAGATATTCTATAAATTTGGAAATTTGGATGTCCAGCAGGCGACCCTCACAATGTATGGATGTCCAGCAGGCGGCCCTCACAATTTATAGAGTGCCAGCAGGCGGCCTCCACTATTTTTAGAGGGCCAGAAGGCATCTTGGGGACAGATGAGAAACTGCAAATGGACACATTAAATCAGGATTATTAATTTTTAAATTTGATTAATTTGATTAATTTTGAAGAATTTCTGTCAATTATGATACATTTTTGTCAACTTTGATTAATTTCAGAGTACAGATCACTGTAAAAATTATGAATCCGGTCAATGAGTGCATGGAAAAAAATCTATCAAGTTATGCACTGTGGAAGATACATATGTATGTGACCAGAATGAACACTCATTTCCAGCTGATGTTACCGAGCACCTATCCCTATTCTAAATGCAGCAAACAGCGGTATCAATACGGAACAGAATTTTTTTAAAATTTTTTTTTAGCAGCACGCAGTATAATACAATAATCCCTGACTAGATGGCTGTAAGACACTATCTTTACTGCTATAGCTCACCTGTACATGAATTACAGATGAGAGGTAATATTGTACAATAAAAAATAGATTTTAACCGGCCCTGCATCGTATTTTTGTCTCCCTCGCCTGTATTCCTTGGTTGTCCAAGGAACTGTGACCTCTGCTGCCAGCGTTTTCAGATGGGAATTTTTTTTAATAATTCCGCATCAAGGGCCTTCAGTTACTGCAACATTTTACTAGACCTCTCCGCCGCGGGAAGGGGAGAAAGTTCTCCTGTTGCTCAAAATGCTACAACGCGAGGGTCACGGGAAAGGAAGCGGAACAAAGTCAGCCATGTGTGTCAGACTGCCAACAGCCAAGACTTTCCATTTCTGAACAAGAGGACGACTGTCCATGCTCTCCTCCTCCTCGTTCTTCCTCTCCTCAGGCCATCCACGCAGAACAGATGGCATGAATGTTGTGTGGGTAGTATCGTCTGTAGTGCAGGAAACCACCTCCTGTTCCTCCTCATTATCACCCTATCCGCATTGAGATGAGATGAGGCAGGGCTGAGCAGAATTTCCCTGTATATAGTTCTTTGCTCCATATCATCGTGATCCACCTACAAAGCCTCCTCTTTAATTGTAAGCAGCGAGCGTTTCAGTAGGCAGAGAAGTAGGATGGTGACGCTAATTATGGCATCATCGCCGCTCCTCATCTTGGTCGAGTCCTCAAAGTTTTGGAGAACGGTACAGACAGACATCCATGCCCACTCATCAGCTCTTATGTGAGGAAGCTGACCGGAATACCGACAGGCATGTTGAAGTTGGTACTCAACAACTGCCCTCTGCTGCTCACAAATCCTTTCCAACGCATGCAACGTTGAGATCCAACGCATGGTGACACTGCACACCAGTCGGTGCTGAAGCACGGCAGTGGAAGCTGAAGGTGACTTTATGAAATGGGCACACACGCGGCATACTTTCACAAGCAGCTCAGGCAAATTCAAATAGGTTTTGAGAAACCGCTGAACCACTAAGTTGAGCATATGGGCCAGGCGTGGTACATGTGCGAGGTTGCAAAGTCTCAGAGCCGCCACCAGGTTCCGGCCATTGTCACACACAACTATGCCTAGCTGTAGGTTCAGCAGTGAGAGCCACAGATCTGCCTGCTCTGTTACAGCTTTCAACAACTCTGCAGCGGTGTGCGGTTTGTCACCTAAACATATTAGCTTCAGCACAGCCTGTTGACGCTTGGCCAAGGCAGTGCTTCTAGCTTCCGACTGATGTGGTCATTTCGGAGATGGAGGCTAAAGAGGAGGAGGTGCAGGAGCTGTAGAATGTTGGGGCAACCCTGATTGACCCAGGGATCGCAATCCTTGGCGTCGGGAGGACGTGTTCCATCCCAGGATCCGATTGGGTCCTGGCTTCCACAATATTAACCTAGTGAGCCATCAATGAGATGTACCGTCCCTGGCCACAAGCACTTGTCCATGTGTCTATGGTTAGGTTGACCTTCCCAGTAACTGCGTTGGTGAGGGCATGGGTAATGTTCTGGAACAAATGCTTGTGTAAGGCGGTGAAGGCACACCAGGAGAAATAGTGGTGGCTGGAGACTGAGTACTGCGGGATGGCCGCGGCCATCAGGTTGCGGAAAGCTTTCATCTCCAAGAGCCTAAAAGGCAACATTTCCAGTGCAAGCAGTCGAGAAATGTGTCAGTTTAGTATTGTGGACTGTGGGGCGTTGGCTGCGTATTTGCATTTGCATTCAAAGGACTCGGGTAGGGACAACTGAACGCTGCGCTGGGACAAGGACGTGGTTGCTGATGGTGGTAGTTGTAAGTGTGCAACGACAGGTACATGGTGGGACGCATTTTCGCCTGAGCCATGGACAGGGGATTGGCATGCATGCACAACAGCGGAATAGGCAATGGTGTCACCCGCAGACACTCTTTCTGGACCTTGGCGTTCGGCCCAACTAGTTGGATGCTTTGCTGTCATGTGCCTGAGCATGCTGGTGGTGGTCAGGCTGGTAGTTTTGCTGCCCCTGCTGACGCTGGCAAGATAGATGTTGCAAATGGCCTTTTTGGGGTTAACTTGAAAGTCTTTAAAAAAGAGCCAGACACGGGAAGACTTAACAGTTGGACTGGCAACTTCCCTCGTGTTGGTCTTCTGGGGAACACTTGTCCGCCTTGTGTCTGTGGCCACCCCACTGCTTGTTCCTGCCTATTGTGGTGCTACGGCTCCCTCCCCCTCTGCGCTGCTGTCCTCGCTGCCAGGTTGGGTCAGTGACTTCGTCGTCCACCACCTCGTCTTCCATGTACGCACCCTGGGCTGCCTCCTGACTTTCTGGCAATTGTGTCTCATCATCATCCACCTCTTGTGACAGTAATTACACTTTCCCACCGTCGCCTTCGTGTGACCGTGGCTGTTCAAATATTTGGGCATCGGTGCATGAAACCTCCTCATGTCCCGCTTCAAGCGGGCTGGGCGAGAAGCCCGAATCTATAAATGGAAAATGGAAAAGTGAACAGCTCTTCTGAGTGTCCAAGTGTGGGATCACTTGTCTCCGGGCACTCGGCATGGTGGGAGGGAGGAAGATCAGGGTGAGGAACATGTGGTCCAGACTCATGGCTACTGAGACTGGACCGTGTGGAAGACAGGGTGGTGGTGGTAATTGACTGGAAGCATTAATTGCTATCCAACCAAAAACCTTTTCAAACTGGTCTGGCTTCAAGAGTGATGTTCCGCAGACCCCTACAAAGAGGGACAGGAATGTAGGGCGACATGATGTGGGTGTTTGTTGTGCTTGTTAGCAGGCACAATTTCAGCTTGCCCACGGCCTCGGCCTCTGCGTGCACCATCACCATCGGGTCCACATCCCTGTCCCTTGCCACTCACTTTGCCCATTTTAAATGGAGTAGAATATTTGTCACGTTCCCAAAAATGTCAGGATTATTACCGCAGTAATATAGGATCACGTCTGCTGTTTGACAAGTTCCTCTGCTTCCACAATACAGCAATGCTATTAAAATCAACCAAATCCGGCTGTATGCTGCTAACAAGCAAATGGAGCAATAAAAATGGTGCATTATATTGCTTTTCAACAAAATTATCAGGATTAAGAGCAAAAAGATTTTTAGCCCTGATAGCTAGGGCTATGGATATGAGTAACAGCAGCAGAAAGAATGTACAATGGACCCTATTTTGTTGTATACGCTCTCCACAAACTTTGCCTGCCTAACTACTGCTATCACCAGGATTAATATGCATCAGAATCATATGTGAGGATAGTGGAGAGTAGTATGGCTCATATTATAGCACTATAGCCTAGTAACCTTTTCATCATGTTTATACGTCCCCTGAGGAATCTTGAGAATAGAAGAAAGGTGTCGGGACACATGAGAGGCATATTCTAAAGGGCTAGTGCAGGGCCTGTTATTGCAGTGGTAGCTGTGGACTGCCCTTGTCAGGGCGGGAGCAAAGTGTAACTAGGGCAGTGCAGTACCCCGTGAGGGTTTAATAGGGGCAGAACCATACGCCTTTTTGAACATGCTGCTGGGATCCTCTGGTCCGACTCCTGCTCCTTTTCAAAGGGGGATCCATGAGAACCTACTACTAACAACTCAACTCAACGATGGGTGAGGACGTTCCAATATACATATGTTTTTATTATGTCTAATTCACCATTGGGGTGATTTTTGGTGCATATTTATGACCTAACAGTCTATTATATTGCCTGACTTAAGGACATCTGTGGTGCACTGACTATTTAACAAATGCATTGCACGTGTTGTTTCTCAGTTGTGGTGTATACTATTTCTTAATGACATCACTATTTGTTACATTGATTGTCCACATTAGTTATTTTCTTCTTGACAGGTTTACCTTTAACACAAAGTCTATACTTATACACATTTATGTGGCGTCTTACACCTGTCATTATTTGCATACAGTGGTGCAATATTACATCCTTATGTGGCATCATACATGTTTTCTGGATGTTACTGCATGGCAATATTAACCGTACAGTTCTCTTCTTTTTTGCTTTTATCAAGATTTGCCTATTTATTAAGTGATTAGATTCAAAGTTATGTTTTAGCTACCCTTGCTGCTCTTACTGTTGTACAATAGGGTTACGAGACCATTGGTTATCTATCACCCTTGCTGATCTACTTCCACAATACAGTAATGCTATTAAAATCAACCAAATCTAGCTGTATGCTGCTAACAAGCAAATGGATCAGTAAAAATGGTGCATTATATTGCTTTTCAACAAAATTATCAGGAAATAAGAGCAAAAATATTTTATCCCTGATATCTATGGATATGAGTAACAGCAGCAGAAAGAACGTGCAAAGGACCCTATTCTGTTGTATACACTCTCCGCAAACTCTGCCTGCCTAACTCCTGCTATCACCAGGATTAATATGCATCACAATTAGTCCTTAGAAGGACTGTTAGTTTAGATTTATAATAGTGTGGAATACCTCACTAGAATAAATGCCAATTCTCTTCCTCAGTTAGCAGCACCTCTACCTACTCTGCCTGTCTGACGGGTAGACTGTGACGAGCATAGGGTCCCGGGTCTTATACAGACCCGATGACACTATGCGGCCAGCCAGTCACTGTAATGCCACAACCAACATTTCTGCGGCATTACAGTGTCTGGCAGACAATCCCTGCATGTTCATTCACTGTCTAAACATGCGGTGCGGGGACTCGAGCTCCCACTTGAGCATTCCAAAAATACTCACCGAGCATCTCGAGCAATGAGATGCTGGGGCGAGTATCAAATAGTGGTGAGCATGCTCGCTCATCACTAATAGCAATCATTCGGCTGACAGCTCCAATGACAGCTATCACCCCCATCTCCCATATACACAGGAGTGCTCAGTTTGGACAAGAGCTCCTGTGTTCTCTATGAGAAGTCTACTCCCACACTCCTCTGTCAGAGGGTCATCTCCCAGAGTACAGAGGCTTTTGGAAATATAACAGGTCAGATGCTTCACTCCCCTGACATTCTCTAGTCGTGGGAAGAGTCAGGAGGCCTCCATACACATTAGATTGTTGGCGAATCCCATCGATATAGGACTGATAATACATATTAGACCAAAATCGGTTTAAGTAGATGGGGAAAAGAACATTAACGTGTTTCACCGTGTCCAAACGTGATGTGTAGAATCCTAAGAAGAACCTCTCGCTCCTGCCAGCTCGCAGGTAATCATTCAAGAAAGAAACATTGTTTTGATGTAGGTTTTATCCATAAATGCAGATTTATTCCATCGTCATTTAACAATCACAACATAGCAGCCATTAATTCACTTCACTGGTGAGTTTCAACCATATTGGTTTTGGTCATATTGACCGAAATGTGTCAGTGAAGTGAAAGAATGGCTGCTATGTTGTGATTTTTAAATGAAAATGGAATAATAATAATCTTTATTTTTATATAGCGCTGACATATTCCGCAGCGCTTTACATACATTATCGTCGCTGTTCCCATCGGGGCTCACAATCTAGATTCCCTATCAGTATGTCTTTGGAGTGTGGGAGGAAACCGGAGAACCCGGAGGAAACCCACGCAAACACAGGGAGAACATACAAACTCCTTGCAGATGTTATCCTTGGTGGGATTTGAACCCAGGACCCCAGCGCTGCAAGGCTGCAGGGCTAACCACTGAGGAACCGTGCTGCCCACAAACTGCTTTTATGGATAAGACATTCAGCAAAAGCATTTGCCTTTATAAGACTAATGAGTTGGTGGATTTTAGGATAGACCATCAATTGTATAGTGTCAGGAATCCCTTTAAATCTGGTTTGTTTCTATGTATCATACAACTAATGTGCAACCTTATTAATAGAGAATTAATGCTTCTATAGTATAGTATACCCATAGGCGGATTATAATGAGGACAATCTGGGCTACCGACCGGTGCTCCGGGGGGCCCGTGGCCAGATTGCCCTCATTATAATATGTGTGGCGTCGGCGCCCATGCGGCACATACCGGCAGACAGTGGCGGGGGGGCCCCCGGATCGCTCCACCAGCAGCTGTGCAGGGCCGCTGCTTCTTCTTCGGCCGGGCCAGCACTGTACCTGTTAACTTCCTTGTGTGCTGGCCCGGCCGCGTCACAGCTAGGAGACACGGCCCTGTGCGCGGCCGTGTCTGCTAGTGTGACGTCACACATTGTGCGCCCTGCACTGCTGCACCGGAGAGGAGCTAGACGACAGGAGCCGGGGGATGGTGAGTGTGTGTGTGTGTCAGAGTGTGCAGGCAGATATCATTGTGTGATGTCTGTTTATATGCATTTTTGTGTTTCAAATGTGTTTATGCGTGTATGTATACGTCTGTATATGTTATTGTGTGTGCGTGACTGCGTGTGGCCTCCCGCTGTCTCTGGGGGGGCGCCGTGCGGTGTGTATAGATGGCTACATGCGGCCTCCCGCTGTCTCTGGGGGGGCGGCGTGTGCGGTCTTCCGCTGTATCTGGGGGGGCGCCGTGCGGCCTCCCGCTGTGTATAGATGGCTACGTGCGGCCTCCCGCTGTGTATAGATGGCTACGTGCGGCCTCCCGCTGTGTATAGATGGCTACGTGCGGCCTCCCGCTGTGTATAGATGGCTACGTGCGGCCTCCCGCTGTGTATAGATGGCTACGTGCGGCCTCCCGCTGTGTATAGATGGCTACGTGCGGCCTCCCGCTGTGTATAGATGGCTACGTGCGGCCTCCCACTGTGTATAGATGGCTACGTGCGGCCTCCCACTGTGTATAGATGGCTACGTGCGGCCTCCCACTGTGTATAGATGGCTACGTGCGGACTCCTGCTGTGTATAGATGGCTACATACGGCCTCCCGCTGTGTATAGATGGCTACGTGCGGCCTCCCGCTGTGTATAGATGGCTACATGCGGCCCCCTGTTGTGTATAGATGGCACCGTGCGGCCTCCCGCTGTGTATAGATGGCACCGTGCGGCCTCCCGCTGTGTATAGATGGCACCGTGCGGCCTCCCGCTGTGTATAGATGGCTATGTGCGGCCTCCTGCTGTGTATAGATGCTACGTGCGGCCCCCTGCTGTGTATAGATGGCTACGAGCGGCCTCCCGCTGTGTATAGATGGCTACGTGCGGCCTCCCGCTGTGTATAGATGGCTATGTGCAGCTTCCCTCTGTGTATAGATGGCACCATGCGGCCTCCCGCTGTGTATATGAGGATTATGGCAGCTCATATTTTATGTAGGGTCTCATACTGTATATAGGGGACGTCAGCATACTTAATTGTGCTCAATATTAAGTCATGCAATTAATGTAAAAAAAAAATTATCATCATCAATATTGTGCCAAATTAATTTCACATGAACTATCACATGATTTATCACAGGGGATCATGTGACATGTCACGTGATACATCAGGTGGGGGGAGGGGTGGCGTGCCTTCTAAACTGCCCGGAGCCCTTGCTACTCTTAATCCACCCCTCAGTATACCTGAACTCAAAACGAGCATTATATTTGCTTTATCTCTTTGGCTTATGCATTAGACATCTCACACATAGTCTTCCTTATTCTTGGGAAGCTTTGATGATCACTTGTCTTGATGACACGAGATAGTATGTTTTAAATAACTGTCATATGGCTATAGGTTAATGGGCCAGAGACATGACACCTAGCAAAATTCATTTTATTATTCCTTAAGCAAAAGACATTGGAAGAAGATAAGCAGTCACCTTTAATATAATTGAGAGAGTCCAGAACTACAACATCTTCTTTATTTAATTTCCTAAAATAGAAGAAAACAATAATATATTTTAGTACAGGAGTTTACAATTCTGCACAATCTAATCCACCCCAATCCCCAGACACAAAACCACCCACAAATTAGATTTGTTCAGTAGTACTCTGACCTCTGTTTAATGAAATGTAGAGAGTTAAGACATTAAAAAGGTATTGAATGATCTGCAACATTAAGAAGCGGCCAAGACATAAGAACATTTCCTGCCAGGTAAACAAAGATGTTCAATTATATTTATTGTATTTCTTTTCACTGTACAGGAAAAACCACACACGAATGACAGGCTTTAGCTCGAGGTTAAGGTGAACCTCTGATTCGAAGGTACACAGGTTTACAAATTAAATAAATGCATCATCTCCAACTTCTATATAAACCCACTGCAAGCACAAGCGACTTGTGCCTAGAGCATCTCATCAATAAGTCGATGGTTTTAGGCTAAGTGCCCACGATGCAGAAATGCTGCATACTTTTTACGCTTCTCCCTGGCAGGAAAAACGCATGTGGATTTTACATGCGTTTTTCCCGCCAGGTAGAAGCGTTTGTCAAGCGTTCTTCACATGCATTTCTGCATGCGGGTTATCATCCGCTTTTCCAAGCGATTTTAGCATCACTTGGAAAAGTGTTTGACAACTTGGTCACACTATATAAATCCATGCAACCGGCATGGATTTATATAGTGTGACCAAGTTAATAGTTAAAAAAGGAATAAAAATGGTAAAAAATAAACATTATACTCACCTTCCGATGGTCCCCGGTCTCCTTAGCAATGTCCCCCGGTCTCCTGTACGGCTCGCGATGGTGTAAAAGGACCTTTCATGATGTAATTTAGTCATGTGACAGGTCATGCGACGTCGGCCGTCGCGTGACCTGTCACATGACTAAATTACGTCATGGAAGGTCCTTTTAGACCATCGCGAGTCGCCAGGGAACCAGGACGCATCGCTAAGGAGACCGGGGACCATCGGAAGGTAAGTATAATGTTTATTTTTTTATTTTAAATTCTTTTTTTTTTACAGGTACTATGGTACACGGGTCTGGATGAGAGTCTCCTCTTCTCCAGACCCGGGTACCATCCGCACATTGAATCGCTTAATATCCGCATGTGCACAAGTAGTCGTGCGGATATTATGTATTTCAATGCAAGTCAATGGCGGCAATTACGCTGCGTGTCCGCAAAATTAATGGACATACTGCGGATTTTTCCGCAATGATAATCCGCAGAGGAAATTTCCGCAGCATGTGCACAGCACATGCGGATTATCATTGGGGACCATGGGGCATGTATTACCAAGCGTTTTCGCTGGAGAAATTCCGCGGCAAAAATGCTTGAAAAACGTATAGTGGGCACTCAGCCTTATAGTTCCCTAATTAGCAGAAGGGCACCACAGAGGATCATTGTAGGGTATAAGGTAACTGCACATAATCGACTCCTTTTAGAGAACTCAAGTAGCTGTAATTCAGCAGAAAAAGAAACTTCTCTTGAATAAATACTTGGGTTGCAGCGAACTGTGATTTCATGCCATTTGTAGACCAGAACAATGCAGGCTGCCCGGAGGTGTATCTGGTGGAAGGGGGCAGGCAGGGCATCTGCACCGAGCGCAGCCAACAGGGGGGAGCTGTCAGGCTGCCTAATGCGGCGGTCCGAAGTGTCTGCCCCAGCTGGTGTATTTTTCCGCCCCCCAGACTGGGAGTCGGCCGTTCTCTGACAAGCTGACAGCCTGCTTACAGTGAACAATTGTACTCGCATCTTTCAGATGGGAGTACAATTGAAGCACTGACCGCTGGAGCGACAGCAGCATGATCAGATCATGTGATCATGCTGCTGACGTCACTCGCCGATGCTGCATAGGCATGCATTGGTGGTAAGTGATCGGGTGGAGCTGAAGACACCGAAGATTCAGTGTAATAGGGGAGTGGGGGGGGGGCAGATTTAGTGTGCGCAGGGGAGAAATTCAGTGCTCTCGGGGGAGAAATATAATATGGGAAGAGGGGGTCGGGATGATTCGAGGACACAGTTTGGGGAGCAAGGAGGGAACAGGTGCAGACAATATGGGGAGCGGGAGAAATTTCAAGATACTGTATGAGGAACAAGTGAGGAGATGGGAGGCATGTATGAGGAAACAGTATGGGGGATGGGTGCAGATACAATATGGAGAGTGGGGGATGGGTGCAGACACAGTATGGTGAGTGGGGGGTGAGTAGGGACACAGTATGAGGAGCGAGGGGGGAATGTATAAGGGGGAGCTAGGTGCAGACAATACAGTGAGTGGGGGAATGGTGCAGACACAGAATGGGGAGGATGGGTGCGAACGCAGTATGGGGAGCTTGGGGGGGGGGGGAGATATGTGGACACAGTATGGGGAGCGAGTGGGGGGTATGGGTGTAGACAGGATGAGGAGTGAGGGTGACGGCATGTGTGCAAACACAATATGGGGAGCGAGGGTGATGGGATGTGTGCAGACACAGTATGGGGAGCAAGGGTGATGGGATGTGTGCAGACAAAGTATGGGGAGCGAGGGTGATGTAGTGATGTGTGAGGAGGAAGTATGGAGAGCAAGGGGGTAAATATTTGAGGAGACGGTAAGATTAGCTGGGGGAGGTGTGAGAGGAGACAGTATGAGAAGGGAGGGGAAAATGTGTGAGGAGACTATTGAGGGGAATAGTGTGAGAAGACAGTATGGGAAAGAAATGTTTAAGTGGGCACAGAATAGAGACCGAGTAGTGTGGAGGGGGGGGTAGCATGATGGGACAGTGTAAGGGCACAGCAGAAGGGGTGTGTGATGAGGGGGCACACTATAGAGACTGGGCCCTATAGGGGACACATGGTGTGAGAGGACAGTGTGAAGAGGGGGCCCAGTATGGAAAGGAGAGGGCAGTGTGGAGGGCATGTACTATAAGGGGGAAAGTGTGGGGGTCATATTTTGTGAAGGATAATTGTAATGGCCAATTATTTATTCAGGGGCTCAGGTAGGGAACATATTTTTATTCAGGAGCATTATAATTACACTGCTATTTTTAAGGGTATCATATGGGCATGTGCTGCAGAAGACCGGAGAAGATGGAAGTCTGCAGAGACTAGCTGTGGATGAGAAAAGTCATCATGGCATCTGGACAAGATGAAGAAAAGAAAGAGAACAATTCCAATCAGAGACAACGTCATGCATCACGGTCCTGGATGTAAACGTTTTTTGTGATACTGACCAATTCTCATATTTTTATTTATGTTAGGAGCATTAAAGGTGTTGTCCACGTTTGTGATGAGTCTACAGTCATTGTATGTGACTGCAGACTTCTGAATTCTCACAGTGAGCACTTCACGCAGTCAGGATTCTCTGGTACCAGTGATTTGTATACATGCAGTCACGTGCCGACTAGATATGCATGGCCTCACTCAATGAAAATGAATTGAGCGAGGCCGGACACGTCTAGTCAGAATGTGGCCTGAAATATACAAATCACATACTTGTGCTGACATGACTGTCCACTCTTGCCACCGGCAATGGAAAAAAGTGTGCAGTACATGCACTGTAAGAATTCAGAAACCTGCAGTCACATATAGTGACTGCAGACTGTCATCTCAAGCCTGGACAAGCCTTTTATAAAATGAAGCCCTGCAGCATGTCAATCCTAACAGCGTGTAATATACTCACTGTCAGGATTCAGCTCTGCTTGCAGGTTCCAGCAGTCATCACATGGCCACTTCACTCACATGCGATTTTTATGCTTATGGTCACGTGACAACAAGCTACTCTTTCTGTTTCTCTCAGTTTCTCACTGAACATTGAAAGAATCAGGAAGATCGCTCGTCGGCATGTGACTAAGTGTGCAAATTGCATATGTGCTTGGGAGGGAGTCAAACTGAATTCTTGCCCCAGGTATCAGAAAACCTAGATACACCTCTGAGGCTGCCATTCACAAACATGTTGGTAGACTGCAGGGAAGCTTAAGTGAATGATCATAAAGCACCCAATGGGTTTGTGGTCTATCCATAGAATAGATGATAGGGAACACATTCCAGATCACTGGGGCTTGGACAGCAGAGACATTCACCAATCCCAAAGCTCTTCATAGCCCCATCCGAAAGGAGCAGAGGTCAAGCAGGCACACCTCCAGCTTTCTCCATTCATTCTCTATGGGACTGCTGGAAATAGCTGAGGGGCACATGATAAACCTACACTCCATTAAGACGGTGCCCCTTCAGAGCCCCATTCTGGGGATTGGTCAAGGTCCAGCGATTGTTAAAATATCCGGTAGGGAACAACTTCAAAAATTGGTATAAACACTTTAAAGGGAATCTATCACCAGGTTTTTGCTACCTAATCTGAGATCAGTATAATGTAGAGACAGACACCCTAATCCCAGTGATGTGTCACTTACTGGGCTGCTTGCTGAAGTTTTGATAAACTCATTGTTTTGTCAGCAGGAGAACATCACTAGAGGATGAGTAAATCTGCTGTCAATGAAGTCCTCCATACTCATGAGCTCTGTATAACCTCCCAATTCAGAGAATCTGCAGCAGATAAAACAGTAACTTTATCAAAACTGCAGCAAGCAGCCCAGTAAGCATAGCTGTGGAGTCTGAGTCGTGGAGTCGGAGCCCATTTTGGTGGAGTCGGTATAAATATATATATACTCCGACTCCTAAAATATATAATAAATTGGGTACAGTAGTACAATGCAGTTTGTGGGGAATATTTTTTCATAAGAATTTGGGAAAGTTATGAAATGTCCTATAAATGTCTGTCCTATTCCTGATCTAAGGGTCTAGACTGAGATGAATCTGTGCTACAGTAAATTTATCCCTTAAACATGAGCCATGTATGAGGGAGTCGAGGAGTCGGTGTCATGAAAATTGAGAAGTCGGAGGTTTGGCTTACCGACTCCACAGCCCTGCCAGTAAGGGACACGTCGCTGGAATCAGGGTCTCTGCCCCTACGTGATGCTGCTCTCAGGTGGTGTAGCAAAAACCTTGTGGCAGATACCCTTTGAACTTGATTCAGATTTATATGGAAACCATGAAAAGCAAGAACAAGTTATGATCACCAAGTTGGTGATCCACAAGTTACGGTGGCTCAGTAGTTAGTTTTGTCATCCTTTGCTTTCAACTTAAACAAGGATAAAATTTGTATGGCGTTTGTATGCTCCTCTTGTGTCTTTGTGGGTTTCCTCCCAGACTCCCAAAAAAAAACATACTAAAGGGTTAATTTGGAATTTAGATTGCGAGTTGCACTGTAGACAGGGAACAGTGGGGGTAATGCCAATCAGTGTAAAGTGCTGTATAAATCAAAATAATGAGAAATTATTTTTAACCTTTCAACTTCTGCCCTTAAAGCTCCACGTAGATCTTTCTCTTTTCTGGAATCTGTAATAGAAAGATTTCCTCTCGTTATTAAACTATTACTAGTTTTACACATAAAAAAATGATGTTTTCAATGCAATGTCACTGTAATATCTGAAGGAACAAGCCTGATGTAAATCCCATGGGGGCTTTCCATTTTATTATGGAAAGTACAATTACACCACTGCTACACAATGAATATGTCCTGGGAGCAGCAATTAGCAATGTACAGACCAAGCTTTTCACCGGCATTAATAACATTTCACACTCACCAGATCTCCTAGCAACTCTAGCTACCCGATGTCCGCCCTGACACCCATATAGCTGCAAAGACTCCGTCTATGGGGTACACTGTATCCAAAAACAGAAAGACTGAAGCACTGGTCTCTTAGTTAAAGAATCTGTCAGCAGGTTTTTGCTGCCCCATCTGAGAGCAGCATGATGTGGGGCAGAGACACCGATTCCAGCAGTGTGTTACTTAGTGGGATGCCTGCTAGAGCCGTGATAAAATACCTGATTTATCTGCTACAGATCTAGCAGTTCTCTGAATGCTGAGCTCAGTATAACCCCGCCCCCATGACTGACAACTTTCTGTGTACACTGTGCATAGGCAGAAAACGGCCAATCAGTTCTGGCAGTGGGGTTATACAGAGCTCATGCATATGGGGGACTACATTGGCAGCAGGTTTACTAGTCCTCTAGTGATAAATTCCCTGCTGAAAAATCAGTTATTTTATCAAAACTACAGCAAGCAGCTGTAAGTGATACAATCACTGTAATCAGGGTCTCTGTCACCTAATTTGACAGCAGGGGCAGATAAAGGGAATCTATATAAACAATAATGAGCAAGTGACAAGTTAGAGTCCCCTGCGGCTGCATGTTTCACGGTTGTTAGAGGCCACAAAACATGTGGGGATTGCCTGACAAACACTGTCAAATATCTGCATGTTTTGTGGCTGATTAACAGTCACGGAACATGCGGCCGTGGGGACTCAAACATGTCACTTGAGCACCCGCGAAACTGTGTATACCCAAGCACCCTAGTCAAACTCGAATAACGAGCACTTACGCTCATCAGTAATACATATATTTGGCTACCTCTTTACTGAAATTAATAAGTGGTAGGCCCAAAAAGACCACATTAAATCTCTCAACAGGTTTGTGCTTCCCAATCTAAATGCAGCATGATGTGGAGGCAGAGAGTCTGATTCCAGCGTTTACAGGGCTGAGTGGTGCAGTCTTATAATATCACTGATTTATCTGCTGCAGCTCTGCTGGTCTTCTCAATGATGAAATCTGTCTCTGTCCCACCCACACCATTTATTGCCAGCTTTCTGCCTACAATATATATATATATATATATATATATATATATATATATATATATATATATATATATATATATATATATATATATATATATATATATTTACAGTACAGACCAAAAGTTTGGACACACCTTCTCATTTAAAGATTTTTCTGTATTTTCATGACTATGAAAATTGTACATACACACTGAAGGCATCAAAACTATGAATTAACACATGTGGAATTATATACTTAACAAAAAAGTGTGAAACAACTGATAATATGTCTTAAATTCTAGGTTCTTCAAAGTAGCCACCTTTTGCTTTGATGACTGCTTTGCACACTCTTGGCATTCTCTTGATGAGCTTCACGAGGTAGTCACCGGAAATGGTTTTCACTTCACAGGTGTGCCCTGTCAGGTTTAATAAGTGGGATTTCTTGCCTTATAAATGGGGTTGGGACCATCAGTTGTGTTGTGCAGAAGTCAGGTGGATACACAGCTGATAGTCCTACTGAATAGACTGTTAGAATTTGTATTATGGCAAGAAAAAAGCAGCTAAGTAAAGAAAAATGAGTGGCCATCATTACTTTAAGAAATGAAGGTCAGTGCGAAAAAATGGGCAAACTTTGAAAGTGTCCCCAAGTGCAGTTTCAAAAACCGTCAAGCGCTACAAAGAAACTGGCTCACATGAGGACCGCCCCAGGAAAGGAAGACCAAGAGTCACCTCTGCTTCTGAGGATAAGTTTATCCGAGTCACCAGCCCCAGAAATCGCAGGTTAACAGCAGCTCAGATTAGAGACCAGGTCAATGCCACAAAGAGTTCTAGTAGTAGACACATCTCTTCAACAACTGTTAAGAGGAGACTTTGTGCAGCAGGCCTTCATGGTAAAATAGCTGCTAGGAAACCACTGCTAAGGACAGGCAGCAAGCAGAAGAGACTTGTTTGGGCTAAAGAACACAAGGAATGGACATTAGACCAGTGGAAATCTGTGCTTTGGTTTGATGAGTCCAAATTTGAGATCTTTGGCTCCAACCACCGTGTCTTTGTGCGACGCAGAAAAGGTGAACGGATGGATTCTACATGCCTGGTTCCCACCGTGAAGCATGGAGGAGGAGGTGTGATGGTGTGGGGGTGCTTTGCTGGTGACACTGTTGGGGATTTATTCAAAATTGAAGGCATACTGACCCAGCATGGCTACCACAGCATCTTGCAGCGGCATGCTATTCCATCCGGTTTGCGTTTAGTTGGCCCATCATTTATTTTTCAACAGGACAATGACCCCAAACACACCTCCAGGCTGTGTAAGGGCTATTTGACCAAGAAGGAGAATGATGGGGTGCGACGCCTGATGACCTGGCCTCCACAATCACCAGACCTGAACCCAATCGAGATGGTTTGGGGTGAGCTGGACCGCAGAGTGAAGGCAAAAGGGCCAACAAGTGCTAAGCATCTCTGGGAATTCCTTCAAGATTGTTGGAAGACCATTTCCGGTGACTACCTCTTGAAGTTCATCAAGAGAATGACAAGAGTGTGCAAAGCAGTCATCAAAGCAAAAGGTGGCTACTTTGAAGAACCTAGAATATAAGACATATTTTCAGTTTTTTCACACTTTTTTGTTAAGTATATAATTCCACATGTGTTAATTCATAGTTTTGATGCATTCAGTGTAAATGTACAATTTTCATAGTCATGAAAATACAGAAAAATCTTTAAATGAGAAGGTGTGTCCAAACTTTTGGTATGTACTGTGTATATATATATATACATACATATACACACACACACACACAGGTGCTTCTCACTAAATTAGAATATAATCAAAAAGTTAATTTATTTTAGTTCTTCAATACAAAAAGTGAAACTCATATTATATATAGTCATTACAAACAGAGTGATCTATTTCAAGTGTTTATTTCTGTTAATCATTATGGCTTACAGCCAATGAAAACACAAAAGTCATTATCTCAGTAAATTACAACAATTAACAAAAAACACCTGCAAAGGCTTCCTAAGCGTTTAAAAAGGTCCCATAGTTTGTTTCAGTAGGCTCCACAATCATGGGGAAGACTGCTGACTTGACAGATGTCCAGAAGGCAGTCAGTGACACACTCCACAAGGTCCCAGAGTTCCAATTTTCATTTGGAAATCAAGGTCCCAGAGTCTGGAGGAAGAGTGGAGAGGCCACAATCCAAGCTGCTTGAGGTCTAGTGTGAAGTTTCCACAATCAGTGATGGTTTGGGGAGACATGTCATCTGCTGGTGTAGGTCCACTGTGTTTTATCAAGACCAAAGTCAGCGCAGCCATCTACCAGGAAATTTTAGAGCACTTCATGCTTCCCTCTGTCGACAAGCTTTTTGGAGATGGAAATTTCATTCTCCAGCAGGACTTGGCACCTGTCCACACTGCCTAAAGTACCAATACCTGGTTTAAAACCAACAGTATCACTGTGCTTGATTGGCCAGCAAACTAACCTGAGAGAATCTATGGGGTATTGTCAAGAGGAAGATGAGAGACACCAGACCCAACAATGCAGACGAGCTGAAGGCTGCTATCAAAGCAACCTGGGCTTCCATAACACCTCAGCAGTGCCACAGGCTGATCGCCTCCATGCCACGCCGCATTGATGCAGTAATTGATGCAAAAGGACCAAGTATTGAGGGCATTTACTGAACATGCATCTCAGTAGGCCAACATTTCGGATTTTAAAAACATTTTTCAAGCTGTTGTTATAAAGTATTCTAATTTACTGAGATAATGACTTTTGTGTTCTCATTGGCTGTAAGCCATAATCCTCAACATTAACAGAAATAAACACTTGAAATAGATCACTCTGTTTGTAATCACTCCTTTATAATATGAGTTTCACATTTTGTAATGAAGAACTGAAATAAATTAACTTTTGGATGATATGCTAATTTAGTGAGATGCACCTGTATAGTTGGAAAGCTACCAAGCCATATAGAGGTTAGACAGAGTTCATAAATATCAATAACTACATAGCACTAGCTCATTACTGAGAAGACTAGCAGAGCTGCAGCAGATAAAACACTGACTTATCAAAACTACAAGAAACAGAGTAACTAGCCCACTGTTAGAAATAGGGTTTCTGCTCCTTCTTCATGCCGCTCTCAGACGCGGCAGCATAAACTTGATGTTAGATTCTCTTTCCTCTTGCTTTCAATGACATGCTAAATTATAGCGCCACATAAGGTGGCCAGAAAATGTTTTAGTAAAAATAAAGTATATGCCAATCTGAAAATCACAATCCCCATCTCTAAACAAGCCAAAATAATAGAACAGTGAATGACATGGGAACATTGTTAAAATATTGAATGGTGTAAGGCAGACTTATATTGGATGCCCCCTTGGAGAGTTTATTAACCTGTTTAGTACTTTGCTATGGATCTCCATTCTTAGAATTAGCAGCAAGAGGTAAGTCAATTACCTGAATGAAATTTAAATACAAATGCTCTATAATTTACACCAGAAAGTACAATATCTCATCTATTATATAACTTTTATTGTGCTGAGTTTTATTGCTGTGCACTACACGAGGGCTCTGATCAATCCACAATATTTCAGAAATGGCCCCAAGATTTCCCAGTGCAACAGAGCTTTAAGGGAAACTATACTTTCAAGTAACTTTTCAGAATAAATTGTCAAACCATTGCAAGCCATGTATTTTGCATTGTGTACAAGGTTCCCCATTGCAGATACTCTCTCTAACTTGCAATTGACTCTGAGATGGTGGTTGCAGGCTAGCTATTAATATGACTCCTATACACTTTTCAGCAAAGACATCCCTTAGATAGCACATAGACAGAAGCAACAAAGGCATTGTCGAAATTACCCAGAAATACCAAGCAGTGTAGCTGTAAATCCAGCCAATACTTGCTAGAAGACGGCAGCAATATGTTTCCATGCTTGTGTCTGCCTCTTTCTTCTCCCATTACCAAAGAATTCAATATTCTATGTAATCTGACACCTCACTATGCTTGCTTGTGTTAAAGGGAATGTGTCACCCCCCTGGCGATATCAGACCTCTACTATGGGCATACAGGGTATAAAAAAGTAAATCTATAGATACCTTTATGGCCCATAGTAGAGGTTTGATTGCAGAGAAAAGCACTTTAATTAATTCTTTTTTCCACAGGATTGGCGTCCGGGCTCCCCGCCTATGTGCTTATTATTCCCCTAAATCGCTGCCTCTGCTTAATTATCATATTCCCCCCTCCCCTGCACGTCGCAGGACCCTGTGACATGCATTGTGCTCCCCGACTTCCGTGCATGCGCAAAGCGCTGCTCACATAGAGTGCGCTTTGCTTCATCCCGGCCCAAAATCTTTGTGCACTGCGCCGCATGGTTCTATTGCGCCAGCAAGTGACAGTGACACCCCCCCCCCCCGCCCCCTGCGCCTGCGCAATAGAACCCTGCGGCGCAGAGAACGGAGAGATGGGGCCGGGAAGCAAAGCGCACTCTATGTGAGCGGCACTTTGCACATGCCCGGGAAGTCAGGGAGCACAGTGCAGGGCCCTGCGACGTGCAGGGGAGGGGGGGGGGATATGATAATTAACCAGAGAGGCGGGGATTTAGGGGAATAATAAGCAGATAGGCGGGGATTGCTTAGCGTCCCCCGGACAACAAGCCTGTGGAAAATAGAATTGATTAAAGCTCTTTTCTTTGCAATCAAACCTCTACTATGGCCATACAGGTAAGTATAGATTTACTTTTCTATACCCTGTATGGCCATAGTAAAGGTCTGATATCGCCCGGGGGGGGGTGACAGATTTCCTTTAAGGAAGCAAAGGGGGTAGGGGGAAAGTGTCTCATAACTGGAGAAAGAAGCAGATTTCTCTGATAACATATTACAAAGTTTCTTATACTTGCCTCTACTATTGATTTTTGCTAAATTTGGTAAAAGTATATTTCCATTTTAGAACCCAACTCATCTAATAAATCTGAGTCCCTGGTGACATCATGGCCAGCACCATAAACGAATGAGTGGAGCGGTGAACCTGAACTGACTTGACAGCGCTATTCCTAAAATATATCTGGATCTGCCATTGGGGAGCAGAACTTGTACAGAATCCTGCCTCCAGCGAGAGAACAAAGACAACATCACAAAGAAATACAAGCTTCAGTCCTGTATCCAAAATGATAGCCTTTATTGTATTGAAGTAATTCTGTATTGGCAGATAATGGGGTCTGCAGGCTTATATAGAAAAGCACATGGCATGTAATAAGCATCTAGTGCAGTCTGTATTAGTCTGGCCCCTGGACACTGGGAAACAAAGCAGCAGAAAGATTGAGTGATTATTTACATGCACACATCTATATTAGGTCAGAGTGTTTAACCCCTTAAAAGGACAGAGTCATTTTTATTTTTTTGCACTTTGATTTTTTTTCTTCCTCTTGTTTCAAAAGCAGTAACTTTATTTTCTCGCTGACAAAGACACGAGGGCTTGGTTTTTTTTGTGGGACTAGTTCTACTTTTGAATGACACCACCCATTTTATCATACTGTTTGCTGTAAAATGGGGGGGGGGGGGGGTAATGATGTGAAATTGCGGGAGAAAAAAATGCAATTGTCACGTAGTGACTAGAGACTGTTGGCACCTACCCAATCCCTCGAACTATGGGAGCCCTAGTCTATGATTTACTGACTGTGGTGAACAACAATTACTAAAATTTAGCTTTTATTATGACATTAAAAATATATCTTTATCATCCACCGTGCTTGTAATCAGTCTATCTACTCTAATCCTTATAACAGGGACAGAGCAGATACTAACACCATTAAAAATTATCATCAAATAGTGCAGAACCTGGTATAAATCCTCTCAGTGACCGAGCCGCATCGTGGCCGGAATGATTAGCCTTTATGCTGCGTAACAAACAAAGCAGTATAGTTCTCAGGAGACATTGTAAAAACCTCCTGAAACGCGTTGCGGTAGAATAACTAAGGCAGTTTAGCTGTAGGTGGATACTAAGTGTTATGAACTGCTACAAGCACTAAGGAAAGATAGGAAAACTGTCCCTACAATAGGACTAAGCTGATTCCCTACGATGCAGCGGGGGACCTGTTCCTTGTGAACAGACCCGCCTCAGTCCTCGGCTAGTCTGAACGCAGACCTATAGATATAAGGGAGGGGTCCCTACAAGAACTAAGGACTGGGATATAGTTGGACACCTCCTAGCAGAAATTGTAGCAGAGCAAAGACAAAAACAAAAGTACTAGTGGTCCAAAGACCAAGCAAACTACAGAGTTAGGTACAAGGCACCTGGCTAGCTTAAGAGTAAATGTAACACTGAAGTCCAGCAAGGCCAGAAGGGCGGACCTGGATTATATAGGCAGAAAGTCATGTGACCAACAAAATAGAAAAAGAACTAACAGGAGGGTTCTAACAGCACTCCCTCTTCTATGAGGATCCTCCGGATCCTCCAGGCCCAGGTCTATCAGGAAACCTCCTGTGAAACGCTCCGACAAGTCTAGGAGCAGAGACATCATCCGCCTTTACCCAGGAGTTATCCTCGGGACCGAAACCTTTCCAGGCGACGAGATACTGCAATCTCCCTCTATGCCATCTAGAATTAAGAATGCGAGAAATTTCATATTCACCGTCTTCCACCACCGGAGGATCAGAGACAGTGGCGTCCCTATCCGAAACCTCAGCTTTTTTCAATAAGGAAACATGAAACACCGGATTAATCTTCCAGGAGGTGGGAACCTCCAACCTAACAGCAGATTGGTTAACTACCTGAAGTACCTTAAACGGCCCTACAAATTTAGGGCCCAATTTCTTAGAAGGAATCCTCAACCGCAGATTCTTAGAGGACAACCAAACCATGTCACTAACCGTTAACAAAACCTCTTGACGTTTCCTGTCAAAGTACCTCTTAGATTTTTCGTTAGCCCCTTGAAGGTTACAACGTACATCAGTCCAAACTCTCTCCAAATCACCAGAAAAATTCTCCTCCTCCGGCACAGCCGATACCAATTTGGAGAATGACCCAAACGACGGATGTCTCCCAGTACAACAAAAAAAAGAAGAACACCCAGCAGAAGAGGATGTATGGTTGTTAAGAGCAAATTCAGCAAGTGGCAGAAACTCAGACCACCCCTCTTGATTGTCAGCCACAAAACAACGCAAAAACTGTTCAACATCCTGGTTCTTTCTTTCTGTCTGTCCATTAGACTCAGGATGATATCCAGATGAAAATGACAAATGAACTCCCAACCTGTCACAAAAGGCACGCCAAAAACTATCGGAAACAATGTCGGTAGGAACGCCATGGAGTCTGACAATTTCCTTAACAAAAGCCTTAGCGAGTGTCTTAGCGCAGGGCAGTTTGATGAAAGGAACCAAGTGACACATCTTGCTAAAACGGTCCACGACCACCCAGATGACAGTGAAACCCTCAGAGTCAGTAATAAAATCCATAGCAAGATGCATCCAAGGTGCACTAGGAACCTCCAGAGGGCAAAGCAACCCCGCAGCAGGAGCATGTGAAGACTTAGATCTAGCACACACAGTACATTGACGCACCCACTTAATGACTTCCTTCTGCCACCCAGGCCACCAAAGACTGCGACCTACAAGTCTGTTAGTCTCAGAAATTCCTGGATGACCTGCCAACCGAGACTCATGACACTCCACAAACAAATCTCTCCTAAAGTTCCTAGGCACAAACAACCTCCCATGGGGAGTATTAGACGGGGATCCTCCTGGGCTTTCAGAATCCCATCTTCCGAAACGGAGTCCAATGCTGCTATCACAACACCTTCCTGTAAAATGCTCTCCTCCTCCTCGGTACCAACCATGGGAGAAAAGCTGCGAGATAAAGCATCAGCTTTAACATTCTTGTTACCCGGGATGTAAGTAACAGAAAAATTAAACAGCGGAAAAAAAAGTGCCCACCTAGCCTGACGGGCATTCAAGCGCTTGGCAGCATCAAGATAGATCAGATTCTTATGATCAGTGAAAACCTGAATGGGAAATTTAGCACCTTCCAAGAGATGACGCCAATGTTCAAATGCGAGTTTGATAGCCAGCAATTCCCGATTACCAACATCGTAATTAAGTTCGGTCTCAGAAAATTTTTTTGAAAAAAAAGCACAGGGATGTACTCCATCCTTGTTTTCCTGAGACAAAACAGCCCCGACCCCCACCGAAGAAGCATCAACCTCTACCAAAAAAGGCTTGGTCTCATCAGGCTGCATAAGGATGGGGGCAGAACTGAACCTCTCCTTGAGATACACAAAAGCTTCAATGGCCTCAGTAGTCCACTGAACCGTATTCGCACCTTTCCTGGTGAGATCGGTCAGCGGCTTAACAATTATAGAAAAATTCTTAATGAATTTTCTGCAATAATTGGCGAAACCCAAAAATCTCTGTATCGATTTCAAACCAATAGGCCTAGGCCATTCCTGCACCGCCTGAACCTTCACCGGGTCCATCTCAAAGCCCTCGCTGGAGATAATGTAGCCCAAAAAACTAATTCTCTGCACAGCGAACTCACATTTCTCCAGCTTAGCAAAAAGCGAATTGTCACTTAACAACTGCAATACCTCACGTATGCTCTGCCAATGAGACTCCAGATCCGGCGAATAAATCAAAATGTCATCCAAATACACCACCACATTCTTACCAATCAAAGGTCTTAGGATGTCATTAATAAGGTTCTGAAAAAACGCTGGTGCATTGATAAGACCAAAAGGCATAACCAGATTCTCAAAATGACCCACCGGAGTGTTAAAAGCAGTTTTCCATTCATCACCTTCCTTCATACGTAACAAATTGTATGCTCCCCGGAGATCAATTTTAGAGAACCACTTGACCCCACTAACTGGTTGAACAAGTCAGAAATTAATGGCAGTGGGTAGGAATTGCGTACGGTAATTTTATTAATTTCGCGAAAGTCCAGACATGGACGTAAACCGCCGTCCTTTTTTTTTACAAAAAAAAATCCAACAGCCACAGGTGACTTAGAAGGTCTAATGTGACCGGCGGCCAAGCTTGTCTGTATGTATTCCTCCAAGGCCTTTCTCTCAGGGATAGTCAGATTAAATAAGAGAATCTTGGGAAAAGTAGCTCCAGGAACAAACTCAATGGTGCAATCATAGTCCCTATGAGGAGGCAAAACTTGCGACTCCTCCTCAGAAAAAACCTTCCAAAAATCCTGAATAGGTACAGGTAATTCCCCTCTTTCCACAGCAGCAATGCGACCGTTACAACATTTATCATGACACTTAGGACTCCAATACTTAATTTCATGGGTAGACCAGTCCAGTACAGGATTGTGCAATTTTAACCAAGGTAACCCCAAAACCACTGGAGAAGGCAAATTATTTAATACCGCCAAATCCAAATTCTCTTGGTGAATACCATTAATGGTGAGGGGAAATTCAAAAACCTTGTGAGTAATACATTTCAAGGGAGAGCCATCAACAGCAACCACAGAAATAGGAGATGCCAAAAGTTTGGATTCTAATTTAAATTTTTCCAAAAATCCCTTATCAATCACATTGAGTGTAGAACCACAATCCACAAATACCCGAAATTCAATCAACTCCTCCTGGAATGAGGTGCTTCCAGAAAGAAATACTCCTTTTGAGTTTAAACAAGCTATACGGGCGTAACTGACCTCTTTTTTTTTTCTTTGTTCAAACGAAGCACACAGCTCTTAATAAAGATTTACCGCAATAAAAGCATAATCCCTTAGCAAACCTGCGGTCTTTTTCCTGAGAGTGGGGTGACATCGCCCCAATCTCCATCGGTTCTCCACCTTCCGAGCAGACCCTCTGAAAACTAGGAGCTGCCATAGCAGTAGATTTCTCTTCATTAATCCTAGCACGCAGTCTCCTGTCCACACGTATAGCTAATTGCATTGCCTCCTGCAAGGTTCCAGGTTTTGGGAAGGCAATCAGCAGATCCTTAACCCTTTCACCTAGACCAGCAAGAAACAGACATTTTAATGCTGAGTCATTCCATTCCACTTCGGCCGACCATCTTCTGAAGTATGTACAATAGTTTTCCACATCACCTGATCCCTGCTTCAAACGTCTTAATTCCGTTTCAGCAGATGAGACTCGATCAGGATCATCATACAACAACCCCATAGCAGAAAAAAAATCTTCCACAGATCTAAAACACGGATCATTAGGTTGTAGAGAAAAGGCCCATCCCTGTGGTTCTTTGCGCAAAAGTGACATTATAAACCCAATGCGCTGTGATTCATTCCCCGAGGATCTGGGTCTTAAATGAAAATATAATAAACAAGCGTTTTTAAAGGAAAAAAAATCTTGCTGTTTACCATAAAAAAAAATCTGGCAGTCCTACCTTCGGTTCGACAAAATGCGCTCCAGGACAGCTACTCACGTGTTGCTGGAGCTCGGCCAGCTCCAAAGACAGTCCCTGCAGGCGTTGAGCCAACTCCTGAACCGACACCATGCTGATATCTGGATTACTTTCCTTAGAGTGTTTTATTTTTGGCTGGACTTACTGTTATGAACTGCTACAAGCAGACTGCTACAAGCACTAAGGAAAGATAGGAAATCTGTCCCTACAATAGGATTAAGCTGATTCCCTACGATGCAGCGGGGACCTGTTCCTTGTGAACAGACCCGCCTAAGTCCTCGGCTAGTCTGAACGCAGACCTATAGATATAAGGGAGGGGTCCCTACAAGAACTAAGGACAGGGATATAGTTGGACACCTCCTAGCAGAAATTGTAGCAGAGCAAAGACAAACAAACAAAAAGTACTAGTGGTCCAAAGACCAAGCAAACTACAGAGTTAGGTACAAGGCACCTGGCTAGCTTAAGAGTAAATGTAACACTGAAGTCCAGCAAGGCCAGAAGGGCGGAGCTGGATTATATAGACAGAAAGTCAAGTGACCAACAAAATAGAAAAAGAACTAACAGGAGGGTTCTAACACTAAGATCATGTCAGCTTGTAAACAGCCGTAGACTGAGTATAATGAGCTCGGTCACTGAGAGGGGGGATTATATATGCTCTCTATAATTCATCCATCCGTTTGTGTGCTGTCTGATAAGTGTGAACAGAGTCATATTCTCTAGCAACATTTTTCCATGGTATTTAATTCCTTGCTCCTGTGTCTTTTTGTCTTTTTTTTGTTTTTGTTTTCTTATTTCTATTTTTAAGTGTTCAAAGCCTTCTATTTCATTGTTTTATGGCCTCTGTGTTTATCTTACAGAGCATTGCCTGCTCTGGCCTTGTGCTAATTGGTTAATTACTCAGTATGACCAACTGGTGCTGGAGCTTGTAGCAGACATTTCATTTCATATATATTCAGCTCTGGCTAGGGATAGCACGCGTGCAATAGATTTTAAGTGCAATAGTTAAAAGTGCAGTTATACAATGGCAGTTGGACAGGGCAGGAGACAGGTAAGGTGCATAAGATATTCATACAAACATGCTTCTCGGTCAGTCATACTGCATTATGCATTAGTCTTATCAATCTGCTTTTTATTTGTTTACACTGCAGCTTCCTCACAACTCACCCGCCTTTAACACATTCTGTGCACTCTCTCTATATTCACCCCTCCCTTCTCCCCTCTCCCATGTATAACTCTGAGGCTCTACTGACATTTCTCACCCACTACCTCCATACAGCACTCAAAACGTTCATACAAAACATTGCACCACCTGCTCTTTCTCTTTTTTCTCCTTTTACTTGTCGCAGGCGACATCTCCCCCAACCCTGGGCCCCCCTCCACTAGCATACATTACTCTCCTCCAGCAGCATATAGAAACCCTGCTAATCTTATTAACGTTCAGTGAATGCCCTCTCCTATCGCTTTCCATTGTGCTCTCTACATTCACGATCTTTTCCTCTCTAATTCCCTTAACCTTCTGGCTATCAGAGAAACCTGGATTCATCAGCCAGACACCACCGCTGCTGCTGCTCTCTCGTTTGGTGGGCTGAAATTTTCACACACCGCCATACCTGGCAACAGACAGGGTGGAGATGTTGGTTTGCTCCTTTCCTCACAATGTGCCTTCCAGGTCATCCCCCCGGTTCCCGCACTCATGTTTCCTTCCTTTGAAGTGCACACCATCAGACTCTTTAAACCCTTTTCCCTGCGAGTTGAGGTCGTGTATCGCCCTCCAGGCTCCTCCCACCAGTTCTTGGATCACTTTGCCACCTGGCTTCCTCACTTTCAATCCTGTGACATCCCCACCCTCATCATGGGCGACTTTAACATCCCTATCGATGATCCCCTCTCACAATCTGCCTCTCATCTACTTTCTCTAACCTCTTCATTCCGTCTCTCACAGTTTACTAATTCTCCTACCCATGAAGACGGGAATACTCTGGACCTGTTTTTTTCCAGTCTCTGCTCGCTGGATGACTTTACCAACTCTCCTCTCCCGCTCTCGGACCACAACCTTCTTTCCTTCTCTGTCAAGAATTGTCTCCTCACCCGGGACACCCCCACTTACCACACTTATAGGAATACACGTACCATTAATACTCAGCAGCTTATGGACAATCTCCACTCATCTTTAGCCCCCATCTCCTCCTTCTCCTGTCCAGACTTAGCATTGTCACACTACAATACTACAGTGAAGAGTGCCCTAGATGAAGCAGCACCTTCTACATGCAGAAAGACCCAACACAGACAACGGCAGCCCTGGCACACGATGCAAACACGTTTTCTTCAACGTTGCTCAAGGTGTGCTGAGCGTAAGTGGAGAAAATCACTTTTAGCAGAGGATTTCATCCACTATAAATTCATGCTCAAAACCTATAACTCTGCCCTTCATCTGGCCAAACAATCCTAGTTCATCAGCCTCATCACTTCAATGTCCAAAAATCCAAAACGACTTTTCGAAACCTTAAACTCCCTCCTGAAACCTCAAGCACAGGCCCCCATCACCAACCTCTGCAGTGAGGATCTGGCCACTTATTTCCTTGAAAAAATCAACCACATCCATTAGGACATCTCAGCCCAATCTCCTCAGCGCCTGGATCCCTTTCCCTGCCGCACTTCAAGCTCACTTGACATCTTTGAGCCTGTTACAGAAGAAGAAGTTACCCAGCTCCTCGCTTCTTCTCGGCCTACAACTGGCAACAGTGACCCCATTCCTTCACATCTCCTGCAGTCTCTCTCACCGGTGGTCACCGTTCACCTGACTAAAATATTTAACCTCTCTCTTTCTTCAGGTATCTTTCCCTCCTCATTTAAACATGCCATCATAACCCCTTTACTGAAAAAACCATCCCTGGACCAAAACTGCACTGCTAACTACAGACCTGTCTCTAATCTTCCTTTCATCTCTAAACTCCTGGAACGCTTGGTCCACTCTCGTCTAATCCGCTATCTCTCAGATAACTCTCTCCTCGACCCTATACAATCTGGTTTCCACTCTTTACACTCCACTGAAACTGCCCTCACTAAAGTCTTTAATGATCTACTAACAGCTAAATCTAATGGTCACTGCTCCCTGCTAATTCTCCTGGATCTCTCTGCAGCATTTGACACTGTGGATCACCAGCTCCTCCTCACTATGCTCCGCTCTATTGGCCTCAAGGAAACCGTTCTCTCCTGGTTCTCCTCCTACCTCTCTGACCGCTCCTTCACTGTATCTTTTGCTGGCTCCTCTTCCTCTCCTCGTCCCCTTACTATCGGAGTTCCGCAGGGCTCAGTCCTAGGCCCCCTTCTCTTCTCTCTATACACTGCCCCTATTGGACAAACTATCAGCAGATTTGGGTTCCAGTATCATCTCTATGCTGACGACACCCAATTATACACTTCTTCCCCTGGCATCACACCTACCCTAATACAAAATACCAAGGATTGTTTGTCTGCTGTCTCTAACATCATGTCCTCCCTCTATCTTAAACTGAATCTCTCCAAAACTGAACTTCTTGTGTTTCCCCCCTCTACTAACCTAACTCTACCTAACATCGAAATTACCTTGGAGGGTTCAACCATAACTCCCAAGCAGCACGCCCGCTGCCTTGGGGTCATATTCGACACTAACCTTTCCTTTACTCCCTATATCCGATCACTCACTCGCTCTTGTCACCTGCATCTTAAAAACATCTCCAGAATCCGATCTTTTCTCACCTTTGAAACTGCTAAAACTCTGACTGTCGCTCTTATTCACTCTCGTCTGGACTACTGCAACTCTCTTCTGATCGGTCTCCCTCTTACCAAAATTTCCCCTCTCCAATCCGTTCTGAAAGCGGCAGCCAGGGTCGTATTTCTGTCCAGCCGCTTCACCGATGCCTCCACCTTGTGCCAGTCATTACACTGGTTACCCATTCGCTACAGGATCAAATATAAACTCAATGCTCTCACCCACAAAGCTCTCCACAGTTCTACACCACCTTATATCTCCTCTCCCATCTCAGTCTATCGTCCTACACGTGCCCTCCGTTCCACAAACGACCTAAGACTAACATCCTCCATAATCCGAACCTCACACCTCCGTCTCCAAGACTTCTCCCGTGCTGCGCCAGTTCTCTGGAATGCTCTACCCCAGACGATCCGATTGACGCCTAGCCCCCATGTCTTCAAGCGCGCTTTAAAAACCCATCTCTTTAAACAGGCCTACCACCTCAAATACCAAGTTAACTAACTTTCCCCTGTTCCCTCCTAAATACTATTCAGAATCTGCTCCCTACTGTTTATCTGTATCTACACCCTCCATGTACACGATAACTGCACTCGATACTTTATTATTGCACTTAAACATTCTGGCTGATGACCGGATCATGCAGCTATATATGAAAATCCCTATTTACTATAATTGCCAGACCAGAAAAAACAAGCACTTTTCACCTATTGTGTCCCCCCTTTTCCTTGTAGATTGTAAGCTTGCGAGCAGGGACCTCACTCCTGATGCAACTGTTTAAACTGTCTCACCTTGTATTGAATCTATTGTCTGTACATGTCCCCACTTAATTGTAAAGTGCTGCGGAATATGTTGGCGCTATATAAATAAAAATTATTATTATTATTATAGAAGTGAAGCGTCACCTCATGCACTGTGGTATAATAAAACCTACTGTTGGATATGAGCTATGATATAAGTGGTATAGTGCAGTGACTATGAACCTAGGTGATGGCTCAGTAACATAAAATCTCATATTGTTAGTATCTGCTCTGTCCCTATTATAAGGATTAGAGTAGATAGACTGTTTACAAGCACGGTGGATGATAAAAATATATTTTTAATGTCATAATAAAAGTTACATTTTAGTAATTGTTGTTCACCACAGTCAGTAAATCCTAATAATTAGTGAACATTATTATCTTGAGTTTTTCTAGATCTATCCCTGTCCCCCGAATTACTTCTGAAGGTGGAGACGCCAGGGTCACGTAACTCGCTATGCTCCTATCTTAACCCTTATCTCTTACCTCGCCTACCCAGGGAAGAGTGAGGCCGAAGCGTATAGCGTACACTAACCAGACAAACAAGGGAAGACAGACAGTGAAAAATGAAAACTACAATCATACAAAATATACTCACCAAACAACAGAGTGGAATATAGGGGAGGTATAGGAAGATGAAACCAAATAGGAGAGGATGAGGATGAACACACAAACAAACTCCAAGCAGAAATCTCCAGAACAACTCTCCAACCGCCAACTCCAAACACCGAACTGCACCTCCAACTCCTAACCAGGCAAGAACTATAAATTCCAGTGCCAGTGGCGATCACATATACCAGAGGGGAGTGACAAACACTGAACAGCTGAGGCAATCCAGGATGGAAAGCTCCAGATCATCAACTGAACTGATTAACCCTTACAATGAAAGAGCAAGGAAAAACCTGCACTGTTTAACAAGATGGTGAAGCAATTCTAATCAGTGCGGGAGTTCGTGAAACCAAATGCTGCAATCTTCTGGTCACCCTCTGTTGCGGTATGCCCATGACAGCAATTCCAGTTTTAGGTTTTTTAGCGCTCATTCTGCAGTAAAAATGACATTATTTATTTGTTTTAGAAGTGGTGAAATTCGTAAAAAAAAAAAAACTAGCATTTTTCAAAAATTGTAGCATTTTTATTTTTCAGTCAATGTAGCTGTGTGAGATCTTTTTTTTCACAGTGACCTTTTGTTTTAATTGATACTATTTTGGGGTAGAATCAACGCTTTCATTGCTTCTTAAGGCATTTTTTGTGAAGTTGCGGCAATCAAAACCCAGCAATTCTGGTTTTTACATTTTTTTCTCTTTACAGTTTTTACAGATTGGGGTAATTAATTTTAGATTTTGATAAATTGGACTTTTAGGAACACAATGCCAAACATTTATATTTCTTTACTGTTAACTGGGCAAAAGGGGATGATTTTTTTTTTTCTTTCAGATTTTAAACATTTTTAAAAACCTTTCTTTACTTTTTACCTTGCTAGTCTTCTTAGGGGACTTGATCCTACAATCATTTTATCGCTTGCGCAATATATACTGCAGTATTGCTGTGTATAGGAGAAATCATAGTCTTTTATGATGCCCAACACAGGCTGGACATCACAGAAGTGATCACATGACAGGCATGGGGGCATTCAGCTGGCCCCCAGCTGTCATAGCAACACATCGGTTCCCTGCTATCTCATTGCAGGGAAGCTATTGGCTGCCTGAGCGTTAGCTTGCAGCACTTAACTGCCACTGTAAGCAAATGACAGCAGCATATAAGTGGTTAACAGCAGCGATCTGCAGACTGCTGTGATTAAAACCATTCTTACCGAGCACTGCACCCAACTGCCTGTGGTGGTTTTAATCAAAGAAAGATACTATCTAGACATATAAATATAGGCCATCAGCCCAGGAGAGGAATCACATTAGATTAGGTGCTGGGCACACATGAATTGTTCAATTTATGCACTTAGTATCTTCGTTTTTTCCTATTTTCTAGAGCAGTAATGCAAATTCAATTTCACATATTTCATGTTTACTTGCTATAGCGTTACAGAGTGCAACTTTATTTGTTAGTTGTCTACACAGGCAGACTGGGCTTCAGATACATTATGCATTGAATGATCTCAAATAGATCTGCCACTGTTTCATGGCAGCACGAGTCTTGTACCATATACTACCAAGAACGATGATCTTTTGTGCAGCACAAGAAATCATTTCCCGAAAAATTAGCATTTTGCTCTTTCATTGAATGCTCACCAACTTGTTTAGGCTGCAAAATTATTTTGTAACCAGCGTTCCTATCTTGCAGTGTAAATGAACCATTACTACCTGGAAGTCATGTACAGTAAGACTGGGTTTTCATAGGATGTTTTTTTTTTTTTTTATCATGATTGTAAATCGTCTTTTTGGGTGCTTGTTAAAGGGGTTGTCCTGTCTAAATCGATAAGTCTGCAGTCACTCTGTGCGACTGCAGACTTATGAACAGGGCTGTGGAGTCGGTAAGCCAAACCTCCGACTCTGACTCCTCAACTTCCATGACACCGACTCCGACTCCCTCATACACGGCTCATGTTTAAGTGATAAAATTACTGTAGCACAGATTCATCTCAGCTTAAAGTCTGTACCCTTAGATCAGGAATAGGACAGACATTTATAGGACATTTCATAACTTTCCCAAATTTTTATGAAAAAAGATTCCCCACAATCTGCATTGAACTACTGTACCCAATTTATTATATATTTTAGGAGTCGGAGTCGGTCCATTTTATACAGACTCCACCAAAATGGGCTCCGACTCCACAGCCCTGCTTATGAATCACCCAGGGTACGGGGATTCGCTGGTTTCAGACCCTGGACCGGCAGGTATGTATGCATTATACATACTCCCAGCCAGTGGGATAGGAAAAATTTCGAAATATGTTTGGTCAAAAATACAAAGCTGACAAAAAAAAGCACATTTGAAAACCATTGGAAGTTGCAATAAAAATGCATCTGGTTTTTTCTCCGAGCAATCAGTTAAGAGACCACATGCTGCAAAAGGAAGGTGAAGGGGGTTACTTCAACTGGCTGTACCTCAGCCTGGATCACAATCTTGGTCTTGCTTTAAAGCCAAGAGTATAAGCGTCAGCTGCAATTTAGACTGATATTGCACCCTTAGGACATGCGCATGGAGTCTTTTTGGGAGTTTTTAGATAAGAAACTCCAAACTTTTGCATTTTTGAGGATTTGGAGAGTTTCCGCTCCAAAACGCCTAAAAAAAAATCTCAGTATGCAGACAGCCTTACTAATTACTAATCTAGTCAAAAGTGAGAGCTGTAAGCAACTGCACTTTGCTGCATCGCAGGTTGGCTCATTCACAGTCTTGTTTTTCTTGTTCATTCACATATATAGAAGCTCTAGTTGAGATCTAGTCAGATAGTCATTAGTAGCAAGGATATGTCTTACACATCATTGGCTACTGATATGTCTTCCTGCATAGAAATATGAGATAAGTCCTTGGCAGAGAAAAGGTTTAATCCATCCAAAGCAAGCCCTCACAGCATAAGAGAATAGCTACACAAGATCATGAAAATAAACATGGCAAACCCATCAAAAACCAATAGCCAAGGCAATGCATTCTAATGCAATACAATGTGGTTGTAAAATTAAGTAGATCCTTTGGATGGGAAAATATTGAAGGTAACTAATCAGATTTTTGTAAATCCCATTAGTTAAGAAGATCTGATAATGGTTATTGATCCAGAAAACAGCCATTTGGATAGGTAACTGTATTGCATTGTGTGCTATAGTTAGCAATGTCCAGTTGTCTGGATTCACCCTGATTGTCAGACACAATTGTAATATATATATATTGATATCTACGTACATAAACAGCTAAATATTTACCTATCAAAAAGGGTTCAAGGATAACACAATAATGCTAGTTGAGCACCAGTAGTATGCATAAATCCTGCTCACCTGCATACACAGAATTCCTATCTACTCCAAGGACATGGTCCCCAACAATATAGACTTTTTTTCCCTTCTGCTCCAAGTGTTCCTTCAGCTCTAATGCTCTACGACTTTTTCCGCTGCAAGGGAATCCGCACATCACAACAAGTGGCATTGCTGGAACCAGCCTGCTGGAATAAACACATCAAGCTATCAGAGCACAGACGATACACGACAGTCGGGCTCTTTGTGCATCACTTTTTGGCCAAATAGGTGAGGTGTATAAATGATATATATCGTAAATGTGAACTTTTTTTAGATACACTTTTTATGATACCAATAAACAGGTCAGTTAAATATTATTAGGGCTTATTCACATGCTCTGAAATTGCTGCAGATTCTCCAGCTGGATTTTTGCCCAAAAAATCTGTAGCAGGGGATTAGATTTGAGTAGCGATGCAGACTTTTAAATCAGTCAAATGTCAATTTATGTTACAGAATGGTTACAGATGCCCCCAATAGAGTACTTTAGGCAGTCATAATGAACAATTGTTGTGGATTTTTCTGAAAATTAACTGTTATCTGCAGCAATATCCAAAAGTTCAGAAGCAACTAAAATATATTAAAAGTTTATATATGAAAGAAAACACACAACAGAAAGGCAGTATACTCAGCATTTTGACATCCCCATTGTAAAGCTAGCCTGGTTACCCCACTGGTCTCTGTACCTGAAATAATCAAATACTACCAGGACGGAAGCCAGGGAGTATCCACGGTAACATCGTTAGCTTCATTGTCGTTAATGGCTCCATTGGCATGCCCATCAGAACCCTGTTTTTCATGTATTTCAATAGAAACCCTCATGTGGTACTTAACTGTATAAGGGTGAACCTAGACTTAGGATATGTGCATACGGCATCTTTTTTTCAGGAGGATTCTGCCGGGAATCTGCCTGAAAAAGCGCCGCAAAAGTGTCCCATAAAATGAACATAATGCAAAGCAATGTCAAAATGACATTTCTGTGCGCATGCTCTGTCAAAATGACATTTCTGTGAGCATGCTCTGTCTTTTGTCACTTCTTTAATGGCTTTAAGACGCAGAACCCTTAAGAGGTTAAAAGAGGTGACCTGCCTTTCTTTGGCCAGCGTCAGCTAAGAAGTCGCTCGCTCTCTATTCTTGAAAGTATAAAGTAAAAGACGCTGCTGGTGAAGCGCTCACAAAGACATCATCCTCTTCCCTCAAACGTCCCTTATGTATTATAGAATATGGTACAAGTAAACTCAGAATTTTAAGAAATACTTCATACTACAATTGGACAGAATTGTTCAGCTAATAAAGGTTGTAGATTATAGTGATTGGTTGCAGCAGTCGTGTTGGGACATTACTGCCGCAGCAAGAAGTACAGACAAGCGGAGGATTGGATACACCACTTTGAGCTGCTTTAAAGGAGTATTCTAGTGGGAAGAAATTATCACAAAATAAGTGATAACTCACAGATTGGTGGGGGGGGTCTGATGACTGGCCACCCGCACCCTTTTATTCCTGTGAGAATGGAGCAGCAGTAAGCACACATGACCGCCGCTCCATTCATTACCTATGGGACTGTGGGAGAAAACAGAGTGGAATAAAGTGCTGGTCAAACATATGCACCTCCACTCCATTTAATACTATTGTTTTTGACTGCTCTGAAGACTAAGCAATTATCCCCGATCCTTTATATACAGAATAATTTTTGACTTTGGGATAACCCTTTACATTAGCATAACTGCTTCCAGAGTGCCCATAGACTTTAAATGTCCAGGTGGTCTGCGTTCCCCACTGTAGTGACATTCTAAACTGTTACTGCATATTGGGGCAGCTGCGAGAGTCTGCAGTCAGCTGTGAGACACAGCCGGACTCTCCACAGAGAAGGCAGAGAGGGTGGGTGCAGTCTCTGCCTTCCTGATAGCTGTGTATACAGTATAGGAAGTGGTGTCAGTGCCTCCTCCTTCAGCCCTGGTTATAGGGGAAATCATTAAAGCTACGTTCCCACGATGAGCTTTTTGGTGAGTTGCAGATTTTCTGCACCCATTATGTAAGATAGAAGGGTACTTGCATTTTTTCAAAAATATGCAGTCAAAAACTCAATGAGTGAACCTAGCCTAACAAGTAATGAAAATGTTGACGTGTCTGCCAGGGGTCTTTTATAAGGGTACTAACAATTCAGACAGAACCCGCCATGCAATATGGTCTCAGGAACCTCGTCGCCAAAAGAACCAATCAAGATCCACTTTACATTTCTCCAGTTCAGTTTACAAAAGAAAGCTGAATTCTGATTGGTTGTGATGGACAATAGTAACTAAGTGCAGGTAGAAAGTGAATTCATTGGTTACTGGAGGAGACAGGCCTATATATAGGGAGTAGAAGCCGTAGAGCAGATGTGGGGCTGACGTGTGCGAGCAGTTATGTCAGAGACCGCTGGACATACCGGGCGGACACGGGCACACCATGTCGCACACCCCGCAGCGCACCCGTTATATCAGTCGCAGCTGTAGAACACAGCGGTAAGATCAGTAATCACCTCCACAAAGCGCCCGGCAGAATCACAGGAGCGCGACCATGGGCGGCGCCATGTTCAATTCCCGGCAAGCACCTGCTTCCGGTCACGTGGCCAGAAGTGAGCCGTCGCCCTTAGCAACAATTAATGTCGGGATTTGTGATGTGAAATGTGGGAATAGACGCACATAACATGGTGGAATATACAATGGCGGGGTTCTCTGGACCTGTGGGGCGAGGAGCAGTGATAGGACAAGTGTGGCGCCTGGTGGATGGGCTTTTACTCTGCTAAACCAACCCACCATGAAATGTATCATGGGATAGCTGCAGAAGCTGAGCGCGGGGCTAGTACAGGGGCTTGCAGGGATTGCCTGTGTAGACCACTCTGTCTTCTTATGGGATATTAGGAGCGGTCCCCTTATAATGGCGGTTTACCACATGATCAGTGACACATTTCACAGTGGGTGTGGAAAATGAGCAGAAATGCACAGACGCCATGATAGGAGATAGAAGTAGGGCTGTTTAAGCAGGACAGTGTGTTAAGAGAAGCATTCTGGTAAAAAAACAAACAAAGGGGGTGTCCAGTCTAAAACTAGAAGTCTGCAGTCACTCTATGCGCCTGCAGACATGTGAATTGTCACATCGCGCACACTGCACTGTGAGGATTCTAGGGTGTCAGCGCCAGCAACGGTCTAGTCAGATTCTAGCCAGTAGTATACATGGCGCATTCTAGACAGTCTAGTCGGAATGTGGCCAGGAATATGCGTGTCGCATTCTAGACGGTCTAGTCGGAATGTGGCCAGGAGTATGCGTGTCGCATTCTAGACGGTCTAGTCGGAATGTGGCCAGGAGTATGCGTGTCGCATTCTAGACGGTCTAGTCGGAATGTGGCCAGGAGTATGCGTGTCGCATTCTAGACGGTCTAGTCGGAATGTGGCCAGGAGTATGCGTGTCGCATTCTAGACGGTCTAGTCGGAATGTGGCCAGGAGTATGCGTGTCGCATTCTAGACGGTCTAGTCGGAATGTGGCCAGGAGTATGCGTGTCGCATTCTAGACGGTCTAGTCGGAATGTGGCCAGGAGTATGCGTGTCGCATTCTAGACGGTCTAGTCGGAATGTGGCCAGGAGTATGCGTGTCGCATTCTAGACGGTCTAGTCGGAATGTGGCCAGGAGTATGCGTGTCGCATTCTAGACGGTCTAGTCGGAATGTGGCCAGGAGTATGCGTGTCGCATTCTAGACGGTCTAGTCGGAATGTGGCCAGGATTATGCAGTATGCATGTTGCATACTTGTAGTTACATGACCCCCGTTCCCAGCTCTGACACTCGAGAATCCTCGCAATGCGCACAATGTGAGGATTCACAAGTCTTCAGTCACATAGAGTGACTGCAGAATTGTCGTTTTAGATCGGGCAACCCCTTTAAGGCTGGGACTACATGGTGACATGTCGTGTAACAGCAATTCTCAGAAAAGTCGCAACAAAAACATCTGAGCAACTTGTCTGCAACTCTCTGTTGCGTGACTATTTTAGAGCTCTGATTTTGACAAGTTGCAGGCGAGTTGCATATCACTTGCGACTGGTATTGATGTCTATGGAAAGCGTGTCTCGTGTAATTTGGAAACATTTCTGACTTTTTGGTCCCTATTCATCAAGACCGGCATTGTTCACACCGGTCTTGATGAGGAGATATGCTGGAGTCAGACACTCCTGATTCATAGAGTAGCAATGGATAAATGGTGTACACCTCTGTGGGCGCCTCACCACAAATCCTATTAACTAATTAACAAAGCAGCACACTGTAACGCTAAGTATGCGAGCATAAAATATATGAAATTTGAATAGCATTACTGCTCTAGAAAAATAGAAAATTTCATGTTCGCATACTTAGCGTTGCAGTGTGCTGCTTTGTTTGTTAATTGTATATGGAGGTAGCTGCTCCTAGTAAGCACCTGTTCACACCTATTTCTTATTTTGGAAGTGCCGGCCAGTTTCTGTTTCATCACAAATCCTACTCCAGTCCCTGCTGGAGTAAGATTGGTAGCGTAGTGAATGCCACTACTCATCATGAGTTTGATTAGTGGTGGTCACTTTGCCCCCGTCCTGCTCTGCTCCACCAGCTATGTCAGAGCTAGATGGAAATGACATGAGAAAGTGAAAAGTCAGAAAATTTTAGCGCAGCTTTGAGTTGTGCCAAAATGTTTACGTGTTTTCAAAACATGCCAGAATTTTGTTTTTCATGACCAACATGGAAATTTAAAGCACCACACCAGTGTTTATTTTTTTTATTGCACCGCTTGAGTGCCCCCTGTCTGATTTTCACCTTAATGCATTTTCATTGGTTTTCACCGCCGCTCCCATCGGTCTCTGGCGAAAAGTGACCTGCCTGCAGCTCCAGTGTTTAATGGAGCTGCACTTAGGTCACTTTTCAATACAAGTCTATGAGAGCCTCGTTCTTGAGAGCGTGTGACTTAGCTTCTGACTTCAAACAAGTCAGAAACTACTGTCATAAGATGGCATTACGGGACCGGAGTATGTGCCCGGGGACAGGGGGCTTACATTTAAAGCGCTGAAAAAAACCCACTGGAGTGGTGCTTTAACAAACTTACAAGCTATTACTTTGTTTCATGGGGCATATCTATAGGAATGCTGGATGGTGTAGTAGTGAAGCACGTTTCACAGCAGACATGAAAATGAAGCAGACAGCACAGATGTAATCATAGGATACATAAATAGGGTTGTTTACATGCAACATGAGCTTTTGGTGAGTGTTTGATGTTGCAGATTTTCTGCACCCATTAAGTAAAATAGGTTTCTTGTATTTTTTTTTCAAAGATACGCAGCATAAAATAAAATCACTGTAAACTCATTGCAGAAACGTAGCCTTAAGTAAATTACCGTATTTTTCGGACTATAATTATTATTTATTATTATAGCGCCATTTATTCCATAGCACTTTACATGTGAAGAAGGGGTATACGTACAAGAACAATTACAATAATCTTGAACACAATGTGACGGCAACTGGTACAGGAGGAGCGAGGACCCTGCCTGTGAGGGCTCACAGTCTACAAGGGATGGGTGAGGATACAGTAGGTGAGGGTAGAGCTGGTCGTGCAGCGGTATTGGTGGAGTGGTGGTTACTGCAGGTTGTAGGCTTGTCGGAAGAGGTGGGTCTTCAGGCTCTTTTTGAAGGTTTCCACGGTCGACGAGAGTCTGATGTGTTGGGGTAGAGAGTTCCAGAGTAGGGGGGAAGCACGGGAGAAATCTTGTATGCGATTGTGGGAGGAGGAGATTAGAGGGAAGTAGAGAAGGAGATCTTGTGAGGATCGGAGGTTGCGTGCAGGTATATAGCGAGAGACTAGGTCAGAGATATATGGAGGAGACCGGTTGTGAATGGCTTTGTATGTCATGGTTAGGGTTTTGAACTGGAGTCTCTGGGCAATGGGGAGCCAGTGAAGAGATTAACAGAGAGGAGAGGCCGGGGAATAGCGGGGGAGCAGGTGGATTAGTCGGGCAGCAGAGTTTAGGATGGATTGGAGGGGTGCGAGAGTGTTGGAAGGGAGGCAACAGAGCAGGAGGTTGCAGTAGTCAAGGCAGTAGATGATGAGGGAGTGCACTAGTGTTTTTGCAGATTCATGGTTGAGGAGTGTGCGGATCCGGGAGATATTTTTGAGTTGGAGTCGGCAGGAAGTGGAAAGGGCTTGGATATGTGGTTTGAAGGAGAGTTCAGAGTCCAGGGTTACCCCAAGGCAGCGAGCCTGAGGGACTGGGGAGAGTGGACAGCCATTGCCTATGATGGATAGGTCAGTTGGGGGGGTTGAATGAGATGGCGGAAAGATGATGAATTCTGTTTTGTCCATGTTAAGTTTTAGAAATCTAGCAGAGAAGAAGGATGAAATAGCAGACAGACATTGTGGGATTTTGGTTAGTAAGGAGGTGATATTGGGTCCAGAGAGGTAGATCTGTGTGTCATCAGCATAGAGGTGATAATGAAAGCCATGAGACTCTATGAGCTGTCCCAGGCCTAAGGTGTAGATGGAGAAGAGCAGGGGTCCTAGAACTGAACCTTGGGGGACACCGACAGATAGGGGGCGAGATGAGGAGGTGGTCTGTGAGTGAGAGACACTGAATGTCCTGTCTGGTAGGTATGAGGAGATCCAGGATAGGGCCAAGTCTGTGATGCCGAGAGATGAGAGAGTTAGTAGTAAGAGGGAATAGTCCACTGTGTCGAAGGCAGATGACAGGTCTAGGAAGAGGAGGACAGAGTAGTGTCGCTTAGATTTGGCGGATAGTAGGTCGTTGGTGACTTTAGTCAGTGCAGTTTCAGTAGAATGGTGCGGTCGGAAACCAGATTGTAGGCGGTCGAAGAGGGAGCAGGAGGAGAGGTGGGAGGACAGCTCAGAATGGACATGTTGTTCCAATAGTTTTGAGGCATAGGGGAGAAGTGATATGGGGCGATAGCTAGAGATTGAGGCATGTTTGAAGCATGAGGGGAAGACACCAGTTGTTAGTGACAGGTTGAAGAGGTGGGCTTGGGGTGGGATGAAGATAGTGGTAAGGTTTGGGATGAGGTGGGACGGGATTGGGTCAAGTTTACAGGTGGTGAGGTGTGATTTGGAGAGTAAAGAGGAAAGTTGATCTTCCGTAATGGTGGAGAATGTGGTTTTGGAGGAGGAGGGTTGAGTAGGTGTGGTGAGGGGCTTTAGGCTAAAGCTTTGTCTGATGGTGTCAATCTTCTGTTTGAAGAATGAGGCAAAGTCTTCGGCTGAAATAAGAGGAGAGGGAGGAGGCACTGGGGGACGGAGTAGAGAATTGAAGGTGTTGAATAGTTGTTTGGGGTTGTGAGACAGGGAGGATATGAGAGATGAGAAGTATGTTTGTTTTGCTGCAGTGAGTGTGGACTTGAAGGTAGTGAGGGACTGTTTGAATGCGATGAAGTGCTCATTGGAGTGGGACCTTTTCCATCTACGCTCAGCAACCCTGGAGGCCCGTCGCAGTTCTTTAGTTAGGCTGATGTGCCAGGGTTGTCTGTTGATTGTGCGAGCTTTGGTATGTGTGAGAGGGACGACTGAATCGAGAGCTGCTGCTGTTGTGGTGTTGTATAAAGTGGCAGCAACATCTGCATCATGTAAGGAACTAATGTCTGTAAGAGGGAGAAGGGATTCAGAGAGTGAGCGTAGGTCAAGGTGTTTGAGATTTCTGCGAGGGTATGCAAGTTTGTGGAGTGGGGATTGTTGCCCTGGAGAGGAGAGGGTAGAGAATATAAGTAGGTTGTGGTCAGAGAGAGGGAGAGGTGAGTTAGAGAGGTTAGAGAACAGAGGCGGGTGAAGATGAGGTCCAGTGTGTGGCCGTCTTTGTGGGTGGGTGTGGAAGACAACTGGGTAAGACCGAAGGAGGAAGTGAGGGATAGAAGCTTAGAGGCAGCTGAGAGGGAAGTGTCAATGGGGATGTTAAAGTCGCCCATGAAGATAGTGGGGATGTCAACGGAGAGGAAATGAAGTAGCCAAGTGGTGAAGTGGTCAAAGAAAGTGGTGGCTGATCCTGGGGGGCGGTAGATGACAGCCAGTTGGAGGTTGGAGGGGGAGTAGATGCGCACGCAGTGCACTTCAAAAGAGGGGAGAGTAATTGAGGGTGGCAGTGGGATATGGGTGAAGGAGCAGTTATCTGAGAGGAGGAAACCTATTCCTCCACCGTGCTTGCTGGTGGGATGGGGGTATGGGAGAGGTGGAATCTGCCGTACGAAAGTGCAGCAGGAGAGGTCGTGTCAGAGGGGGTAAGCCAGGTTTCAGTGATGCCGAGGAAGGAAAGCTTGTTAGTGATGAAGAGATCGTGAATGTAGGAAAGTTTGTTGCAGACAGAGCGAGCGTTCCATAGAGCTCCTGTTAGGGGGACTGGGGAAGTGGGGGCTGGGCGGATGGGTATAATGTTAGAACGGTTACTAGAGTTTGGGATAGATCGTGGGTAGGAGGTGGAAGTGATTGTAGTGATGTGGTGAGCAGGGCCGGGATGTGGAGAGATGTCGCCGGCAGTGAGGAGGAGCAGAGAAAGCGTTAGTAGGTGGGAGCAGTAGAGGGCATGAGGTGGCTGTCTGTGTTTGGATTCAAAGGATTGTATGTTGAGGAACAGCTCTGAGGAGGAGGTGAGATGGGTGGTGAGAATGGAGGGAGAGATGAAGAGTTCATTACTGTAGCGTCGGCGTCCCTGCCTCCTGCTAGGCAGGGACGCTGTTCCCCTCACCTCTCCGCTCCGTGCCCGGCGTCCTCCTCCCGCTCTGCTGGCAGCGCGCGCTGCGTCCCGGCCACTGTGCTTAGGGCGCGCGCGCTCCCCCTCTCTTAAAGGGGCCGCGTGCGCCGTCCTAAGGAGTCCCCCGCCAATGGCCGGAGGACCTCACCATATATAAGGCACCTCCTCCAAAATGGAGGTGCCCGAGCAATGTTGTTGCATAGTCTATCACTCTGCTTCAGCCCTCAGGTCCCGTTACCAGTTACCTGCCAGATTCCTGCTTGATACCTGCCTGATTCTTGTCTATCTACTTGCATTCCTGCGGTCCGCCAGTCTGTCTATGGATCTGATTGCCCGCTCACCTGGGAGCGCTCATCTGCTACCTGCCTGCTAGCCTACCTGGAGGCTCTGCCGTCACGTGCTGTGGCCACCTGCCTGCCCAGAGACTCTTACCCGCTCATCTGGGAGCGTCCGCCTGCTACCTGCCTGCTAGCCTACCTGGAGGCTCTGCCGTCACGTGCTGTGACCACCTGCCTGTCCAGAGACTCTTACCCGCTCACCTGGGAGCGTCCGCCTGCTACCCGCCTGCTAGCCTATCTGGAGGCTTCGCCGTCACTTGCCGTGACCACCCGCCTGTCAAGAGACTGTTCCCGTCACTTGCCATGACCTCCTGCCCTTCTACCCAGAGACTGTCCCTGTCACTTGCCGTGACCTCCTGCCCTTCTACCCAGAGACTGTCCCCGTCACTTGCCGTGACTACCTGCCCGCCTACCCTGGGAGCCACCCGCTTCCTTACAAGGACTGCCCCTTTGTATCGTAGCTCAGAGGTTCCACCTCCCAGACCCGTTACAATTACTAGGTGTAGGGATTAGGGGTGGTTGGAAAAGGTGAAGGATTAAGGGGGTGAGAGTGAAAACAAACACTGTTTACTGTGACTTAGTATCCAGTTACCTTCAGGTTCAATTCAGGATTAACTTATGTTTCTCACACTTCAGCTGATGGACACAGACTCCTGGCCCACAATATATTTGTAACAGAATGCATTCAGCTGTGAAGCAGAGGAGAGTGGTCTGTGCTCATCTTGATCAGCTGATTAAGGCTGAACCAGATGCTGGATACTATAAGACACACCGGACCATAAGAAGCAACTAGGATTTAGAGGAGGAAAATAGAAAAAAAAAATGTAAGACAAAAATGTGGTCAAGATGTCCTGTTAAGGGGTAGGTGGCTGCTGCCTCCTGTGCCCTGCTCATCCCCCGCTTCGCTCCCCCAGCCCCCGCACCCCCCACTTTCCTCCAAAATTTTGGAGGAAAAAAAGTGCGTCTTATAGTCCAAGAAATACAGTAGGTTTCTTGTGCTTTTTTGTTGCGTTTTAGAGTGCTTTTTATTATATGTGTTTTTATCAAATTTTTTGGGCTGAGTATTTTTGTCTCTTTTTGGTGTGCTTTGTCTGACACTTCCTGGTATTTGCCTTTGCCAAACCGTTATTGATACAGTCGTGCAGATTACATGCACTTTTTACCTGCTGATTTTCCGTATTTAATGCAAGTCTAATCTGCACATAAAACTCAGTGTACCCTCAAAAGCTACATATTTGAAACATGCACCACAGGTCAGTTTACTCTGAGTAAAAACGAAGCCCAGTGGGCAGGAAATTTCTATAAATCCCATCCACTTTGCTGGAACTGTAAGGCCATGCGCACATCGTTGCGTATTTGGTCAGTATTGTACATCAGTATTTGTAAGCCAAAACCAGGAGTGGGTGAAAAATTCAGAAGTGGTGCACAGGTTTCCTCTAATTGTTCCACTCCTGGTTTTGGCTTATAAATACTGAAGTAAAAAACTCACCAAATGCTCAACGTGTGCATGTGGCCTTAGACACTGTTTTTGATGCAGCGATAATATGCAGCATCAAAAACATCACGGATGACAATTCGCCCCGCACATGTGCACATAGATGACATAAGGTGTGCCACGTGTGTGACATGTACCAGAATAGAAATGACAGAGTTTTATGTGTTAAAGATGTGCAAAGATAATAGATAGATATCCGTGAGATATATAATGCGTGCCTTGCATGTGTAGTTTACTGTACATGTATTAACCTAATAAATAAATGAAAAAAACGACATGGGGTCGCCCCCATTTTTGGTAACCAGCAAAGGTAAAGCAGACAGCTATGAGCTGATAGTATCAGGCTGGGAAGGTCCATGGTTATTGGGCCCTTCCCAGCTTAAAAATACCAGCACGCAGCTGCCCGAGAAGTGGCGCATCACATTAGATGCACCAATTGTTGCGCTTCACATTCGCTCGTCCCGATTTCCCTGGTGCGGTGGCAATCGGGGTAATAGTAGTTGGGGTTTATATCAGTTGTGAATTGTCCAAAAACACAGCTGGCATCAAGCCCTGGTGTTAGTAATGGAGAGGTGTCTATCATTAATCAAAACAATACCATTTTAAAAAACGCACCCCTCAAATACTTCAAAACTGCTGTCAGGAATTTTTTTTTAACCCTTCAGGTGCTACACAGGAATTCATGCAAAGTGGAGTGAAAAAAAAACATAAATTTAAATGTTACCTAACATGTTACTTTAGCTCCAATTTTTTCACTTTTGCAAGGGATAGCATACCAAAATGGACCCCAAAATTTGTTACCCAGTTTCTTCTGAGTGCACTAATACCCCATATGTGGACTGAAACCTCTGTTTGGACAAACGGCAGGGCTCGGAACGAAAGGAGCACTATTTGATTTTTGTAACACAAATTTGGCTGAAATAAATTGTGGCCACCCAGTAGCATTTCCACGGCCCCTAATGCACCAAAACAGCAGAAATCCCCCACAAGTGACCCCATTTTGAAAACTACACCCCTCAGGGAATTTATATAGGGGTGTACTGAGCATTTTTAACCTACAGGTGATTCACAAAACTTTATATTGAGTTTAGATGTGAGAACAAAAAATATATTTTTTCCACTAAAATACTGTTTTAGCACCAAAGTTATTTACACTAGGGGTAATGGGAGAATTTGAACCCCACAATTTGTTATGCAATTTCTCCCAAATGTGGCAGTACCCCATATGTGGTTGTACACTACTTTTTGAGTACACGGCCGGGGTCGGATGGGAAGGAGCGCTACTTGGCTTTTAGAATGGAGATTCTGTTTGAATAGATTGTGACCTCCATTAGCTGAGCCCCTGAGGTGCCAGATCAGCAGAAACATCCCTAGTTGACCCTATATAGGAAAGTCCACTGCTTAAGAAATTCATTTAGAGGTGTAGTGAGTATTTTGAATACACAGGTGCCTCACAGAATTTTATAACGTGGAAATATGACATTTTGGTGGTAAAAATGTACCGTCATTTTTTGATTAGCTGCAAATTTGTCAGTTACAAAAGGGTTAATAAGTTAAACTGGACCCCAACATGTATTGCACAATTTTTCCTGAACGCCTATATGTCATCAGAAATTACTGTTAGGCCACACGTCAGGGCTGAGAAGGAAGGAGCGCTATTTGACTTTTAGAGCACAGATTTTGGTAGAATAGTTTGCGGGTGACATTTGCAGAGCCCCTAAGGTGCCAGAACAGCAGAAAAAAACCCAAAAGTGACCCCATTGTAGAAATTGTACCTCTGAATGAATTCCTCTATGGCTGCAGTGACTACTTTGTAACATCCACGCCAGGCTTTATTCTGGTTAATTGCAAATCTGCCAGTTTAGTGCCCATACATTGTGATCCTATACATTGTGCCCAGCTTGTTCTTCTGGGGACACGCACCCTGTAAATTGTTAATAGTGCTCTCCCTGCTACAGTAATGCCAAGCATGTTACTGTGGTTTGGGCACAGGGGGGATCAGAAGGAGGGGACATTTGGATTTTTGAGCGCAGAATTAATTGGATTTTTTGTGAGGGGGAGGGAGCCATGTCTTTGTTCTACCAGTAACATGGGAACCCCCTATAGTTCCAGTGACCGATGACGGACCTGAGTGGGGGCTTGTTTTGTGTGGGATAAACTAGGGTTTTTGTTAGTAAAATTTTAGGTTACATTTTCGATCGCTTCCAGAATAAGGGTGGATCACATTCTTGTCTTCTACGCCGAGCATCGGGGTTTCCGAGTAAATCCCATAAAAATGTGATTCAGACGAAATCCCCGACAGAACCTAAACTGAGGCAGATGGAGACACTTTGGAGTCCGTTTGGCGTCTGCTCCGGTGGTATTATAAGGTGCCCCAGCGAGGTAGTCGTGGGCGAGCTGTAGCCCCCTCTCGCTCTGGCACCCTACAGACAATTCATGTCCTCCCTCTGATGTGTGGCTGTGTACGTGGGGCTCTCCACTTACTTCAAACCATCCGATCGCGGCTGTCTCCAGGCATTTCTCTTCTGGGACCAGGGCAGCAATAAATTCAGAGGACACGAGGTTCTTAACCATAACTTGGACTTTACTTGGGGAAGAGGAATATGTACAGTATTTACAGGCAGATATAATGGATAAGGCCCGACAGGTTATTATCTCCCTCACATGCGCTGGCAACATCTTCAGCCCTGGTTCCCTCTTTAAGTGAAGCATCTCTGTGACTCTAATCTCTAGCCCAAGAGACTCTTCTGCAATACCAACAGTGTTCCGGATCCAATATCTCCCCCATGTCTTAGCCTGGAGTCCTATTTATCTTCCTCTGCAGACTAGAAGTGCCCCGGGTCCTCAATACCTGTGTTGAGTTTCTCCGGCCGGCTAACAGGACTCTTGCGTAGGGAGACTTTTACACTGGTGATCCCACTGTCTGAGGGTATGGAGCTCCCGTCTACCCTAGCAGCCACCATATAGTCAGGCTGCCCGTACGGTTCACTGTCCTAACTTTTACTACTCATCACTTCCTGCTTCTGGAAACTAAGCAGGGATTTTCCTAATGTGCCCACCCTCTGTGAGCTGCCATCACACAGCATTAACCCCATCACTGTCTGAAACACTGCTAGCAGACTCAACCTGACATCTGTACCCAGGACAGTGGCATCTTGTGGCTGGTTACAGGTACTGCAGCCCACAAGGAATTATGCCAGAAACAAGCTCTATAACACTCAAGGCTTGATCGGGGCACTAAGTTCCCCCTCTACTGACTGGACCACTGAAGCTAACCCCTTAGCTTGGCCTACCAACAGTTCAGAGAGGTTTAACTACGGGAACACTTTCTTTAACTACTTCAGTGCTAAAGGAAGGCTACGTCCTTCCCCACTATTATAGTATCCATCTTTTTAGGCGTGCACAGATCTGTCGTCGTCTACACTTATGCGTTAAAAAGACGCCTAAAATGATGGGACACTGCCGTAAAAGAGACCAGATGGAGTCCATGTGCCTCATAAGTGAGTGGTTCTGTCATGGTTTTGCCTGAATCGTGGTTTTGGGAAATTTACTCGGAAACCCCGAAGTAAGCGCTCAGCAGAGAGCACAGGGTAAATGTGAACCTTATTCCAATTTTTGGGAGGTAGACTGAACATATAGACAGCAGTACAATAATAGTTCTTATTTTTATTTTTGTGCAGTTCACCGTGTGGCATAAGTGATTAGAAGAATTTATTCTTCGGGTCGGTGTGCTACTTCGATACTAGATTTATGTGTTTTTTTGCTGTGATCACACAGTAAAAATGCTTTTTTATACAAAGTATTTTTTTTCATCGCTTTATTCTGATAGCTGTAACTTTTTTATTTTTTGGCGAACAGATCTGTGTGAGGGCTTATTTTTTGTGGAACGAGTTGCAGATTTTTTTGGCACCATTTTGGTGTACATAATAATTTTTGATCGCATGTTATTCAGATTTTTCAGACAGAGAATGAACCAGCAATTCAGTTTTTATTTATTTTTTTGTCATGTACAGCTGACACCCCTGGGAATTTTGGCCACCGGCGCTGTACTTTTATTCCCGATCGCCAAACAGCAATGAGGGAATAAGGCCTCTTAACGACCGCCATTTTTATGCGTATCGGCAGTCGTTTAATGGGTTAAATAAACACTCCCCCGACATATTCCATGGTTCACCAATTTTTAAAAAATAAAATAAAAAATCCCACGCAGGTCTGACTTAATCCCGCACTTCCCACGACATTCCCCGAATCTGGCTCACGCTGCTTTCAGACGGTGACGTCACCGCTCATCAGAGTCGCTAGGTCACGCTGCGATACGTGAGACCCGGCGATTGTGAAGAGCAGTAACGTTACTGACTTCACAGTCACCGGGTCTCGCGTAGCGCACACGTATACATGGATGGCACACGTATACATGGATGGCACACGAATGACGCACACGTACACATAGACTCGGATAACACCGTTCCTGATTTTTCCGGTACCAGAAACATCAGGACATGTGAAGGGGCCTTAGGCCCCCTTCATGTGTCAGTGTTTCAGGTACGTGTGGCATCTGTTTTTTTCACTAATGCCACACATACCCACTATAACCTACGGTGCTGCACACATATCCGTATGTTTGCACGGACCATGTATCCATGCAAGCCACAGGGAGACGTCCATTTTTTACCAGCAGCAATGATGACAAGGGCCAATACAAGTCTATGGGTCAGTGGAAAACACAGCAGACAGATGGCATCCGTGTGTCATCGGTGTGCCATCCATGTGCTGTACGTGTTTAATATTGCAAAGAATAGGAGAAGCTCTGGAATTGATTTTTCTTAAGCCATACCGAAAAAACAACGGATGGCACACTGATTCAAAACACTGACGACACCGGTACCGTTTTTTACCGGTACCAGTATTATACGGATGTGTGAAGGGGGCCTTAGGTAAATTACCTGCAGATTTTCCACATCTAATCCAAGTCTATGGGGAAAACCTGCGTAAAAAACTCAGCGAACCCGAAAGATCAGTTTACACTGAAAAAAAAAATACAGTGCTCATGAGATTTCTAAAAATCCCATGCAGTTTGCTGAAACTATAAGATGCTGAGTTTTGAAAGCAGAGGGTTCAGGTGACATTATGGCCAGCTTAGCTTGAGTTCAGATGGCAGAAATTTTCTTTCCTGTGATATCCATAAACCGAGAAAATGTCTTCCTCCTGCAGAAGTGTCTAAATGCTCCCAGACACAATAAACCCACTGATTCTGGTAGGACTGACCAACAGACATCCATATAGCTTTTCGCTGAACAGTCATCTTGGCTTGCTCCCGGACCAGTGTAAGAGCTGTCTGCCATTACATGCACTATTCTGGTCCTTAGGCTGCGGTCACACGAGCATATGTTCTCGTGCGAGAGAATCGGGCCGATTATGCAAATGACACTCGGCTCAAACGCTGTCAGAGTTTGAGCAGAGTCTCAGTGCTCTGTGCTCCGATTCTTTCGCATGAGAGAATCTCGGCACAGGTGCAGAGGTGACAGAGAAAGTAATTTCTCCATTGCTGGTGTCCGTGGTAATCGGACTGCATTCGGATGACATCCGAGTGCAGTCTGATGTTTCACACACCCATAGACTTATATGGGTATGCGTGATCCGATTCTTGAATGCACTCACAGCAGCATGCTGTGATTGTGCCGAATCGACATGAGAAAATATTTGCAGATCTGCACTGCCCCATAGTATAACATTGAGCCGAGTGCAATCTGATTTTTAATTGGATTGCACTTGTCTGATTTATACACTCGTGTGAGCAAGCCCTTAAACCAAGTACAGGTGCTCGGTGCATCACGGGGGAACGGGGCAATCATTTACATATACCTTCCATCCTGCTTGTTTTCCCTCAATCTCTACCCTTCCTTTGATTGATAGCTCTGACTTAATAGTGCGAGAGAAGGGTTTAAATTGGCATGCACTCTGTCTAAAGGCGAGGTGCAAATGCAATGAGCTTGGTTTTTCCTAGATACACTGTAAAGTTAATTCATCGCACTCTCAAGATTCTGATGATGCAAAGTTTAATTTCTTTATACAACAAAACCAAGGAAATATATCAAACCAATGGTGAGTGGCGACAATAGATAGAGACGTTTCGGCCTGAAACTGGCCTTATTCAATTCAGTCGCTACTGTAAGAGAAGGACAGGTATATAAATACAAGGTGATACTGACAAGTGATAAATTCAATAAATGGAATTCCAGGATGTTTAGAGAGAAGAAGAAATGCTAAAAGGGGGAGGGGGAGGGAAGAGGGGGAAAAAACAAGACAACCAACACCGCACACAGCGCATGCGCCTCAGGGGCTGCATTGTTTAACACGTTCCCATGGTAACCATCGCAACGTCACTGCACAGCCACACCACATCCGGCGGCCCGCCCCTTCCGGTCCGGCGGCCGCTCAGACTTTAAGAAGGGCCCTCCTCCCCACACACACTACGGCCTCCCATAAGCAAGGCGCTATTAGCGCCGCTATACTCATGCGCCGTTCTAATGTCCACAGCGCCCCGCAACCAGCTGAAAACCGGCATCTACTACTTTTAAGGTAACATTCTACACTGTGTTCCAAATTATTATGAAAATAATATTTTCTCAGATTTTCCCAAATTACCTATATGAATTGCCGTCATTGTAATTTTCCAGTCAAATAACTATTAGAGTACAATTGAAAGGTTTTTGTACAAACTGCCTATGATAACAGGATATTTTTTAAAAAATAAAAAACTCAAACTGCACTCAAAATGCATGTTCCAAATTATTATGCACAGCAGAGTTTTCAACCTTTTCATTTTAATAAAGAACAAAAAAATGGTCATTTTTGAAATTATAAGCATTAGCAGGTTATTGCAGACTGAAATCGAACAGTTTTCAACTCAAAACTTTATTCTAGCTGATGTTACATTGGCACATAGGACCCCTTGTTCGAAAGGAGCTTCTGAACGCTCTCGTCCATTGAATTTGTCAGGTTTTGGATGGTTTCTGCTTCACTTGTTTTGCATGAGGACAGAATACCCTCCCAGAGCTGTTGCTTAGATGTGAGCTGCCTCCCGCCATCATAGACACTCCTTTTGATGATGCTCCAGAGGTTCTCAATGGGGTAGAGGTCAGGGGAGCATGGGTGCCACACCATAAGTTTGTCCCCTTTTATTCCCATAGCAGCCAGAGATGCAGATGTGTTATGTGCAGCATGAGACGGGGCATTATCATGTGCGTACCATGCTGGAACGCACAGAGAGGCCGGGAATGAGGAATTGGCGGCATAGGACCGCCAGTATCACAGGTTTACCTGCCTTACATCGGGACACAGGGGGAGGAGCTTCCTCTACGCGCCGGGTCTGATCGCCTACATAATGCCCTGCACAGAAGACATCCTAAGGTAGGACCAAACCTTTGTGATATACACTTGGATGAGTTAAATTCCTTCCGCTCCGCATCTGCAGAGCCCGGCGCTGTTCCAGTCCCAGTAAGTCTCTGGCATTGGGGTCCTTTCCAGGATGAATTGTATACTACCATATTTCCTTCTCCCTCTTTCTTATGGAGACAAGGATCCTGCACCAAGGACTAAAATTAACCGCAAATGTGCTATATGTGATAAAAAAAACTTTTGTCATCAAACAAGAGACCACTATGCCAGAAATCTACAGAGAAGATCATCAGGGATGAGCAACCATCCCTAATAGAGGAAATTAAGGTCATAGTTCACCAGGAAGTTCAATCCTCCATGGCCTCAGTCTCCCTTCCCACCTCCAGGGCTAAGAAAAGGAAGATTTTCCAAGAAGAGGTCAGAGATTCGGATTCTCAGGATGAAATGTCCTTACTAGAGATGAGCGGTGTTCGAATCGAACTGTTCGCCAATCTCAAATTCGAGCTGTTTTGGGCGGTGTTCGAGCCGTTCGATGAACCCGAACGATTTGAAAAAAATCCGGCTGTTCGAGGTTATGTTCGATAAGTGTTCGTGCACCCAAATCGTAACTGGATTTTTTCACAGTAATGCTGATGTTACTGTAAAAGTCAGAAGGCCGGTAAAACCTAGGATTTACCGGTCAATCAGGACATTTACCGAGGCCGTCGGTAAAAGCTCAAAATGAAAAGTAAAATTGGACTTTTACCTGTGAAGTCTTGGTAAATGTTAACATTTACCGTAGAGCGTGGTAAAAGTCAGAAATATCAGGTGTGAAGATGGAACATCTGACTTTAACCAAGCGCAGTTGGTAAATGTGCACATTTACCACGGCTTCTTGGTAAATGTAGCTGAGAAGGGTGTAAGCACAGTTGGTAAATGTGCACATTAAAATGTAGCTGAGAAGGGTGTAAGCGCAGTTGGTAAATGTGCACATTTACCACGGCTTCTTGGTAAATGTAGCTGAGAAGGGTGTAATAAAAAGTGTAAGCCACCGCGGGAAAGGTGTCTGATTAGGCAGATACGGCGAGGAAATGGAGAACACAGTGGGAAAGGTGTCTGATTAGGCAGATACGGCGAAGAAATGGAGGACACAGTGTTCAAAGTTTTTATAAATGTAATAAGAGTAAATGGGGAAAATATGATAATAACAATGAACAAAATCTGCTACCCTGTAAGGTATCTGCTACCATGTAACGTATGTACGTTCTATATATACAGATGTCAATCCTGACTATCCTTAACGTATGTACGTTCTATATATACAGATGTCAATCCTGACTATCCTATGATTATTGTTCCGATCATACAAAAAGTGCCCACTTCCCGCTAACATACAACCACTAACCCCACACTAAAATATGCAAAAAAGAACGTCCTATGAATCTTAGGGTATCAGTGTTCCGCAGCACCCTCTCACAAAAAGTTACAAGAAGTACACACGCTGCCGGTGTAGTAGTGTATAAATTGTCCTGTACTTAGCTTCCTGTAGAGCGCAGAGTCCAAAGTCTTTCCAAGGGCCCCCTGCAAGGTGGACGCTAACACCGCTCACACGATTTACCGTTGCCGCGCCAATGTGGTAGAACCAGAAGATATGGAGATAAGCTCTGAGCCGGAGTTGCTGGGTGCCATGAACGGTCTGTTCCACCCGAGCACCGTAGTCTCTGATCAGGGGGAATCGGAAGACAGCGCATTCCGAGAAAAGGCTGGAAGGAAACAGCGCAACAGCCCTGTCTGGGCTCAGTCTAGTCAGCACAGCACCAGTCCTCTCACTCTCCCTAAAATAGCTCCTGCCTCAAGTCCTAGTTTCCTGGGGTTCTCTTCTTAGATTGCTGCCCAATCACTGCCTGAAGAAAATCACTAACTCATCAATGGCAGTGTTAGACCAGTAGATGGTGCTGTTGTACAGTCTTTCACACAATGCTGAGTAACCCTATTACAAAAGAACATGGGATTCTTGCCAAGTAGTGTGGGTAAATGGGCGTACTTCCTGTTTATGTCCTCATGCTGGACGACTGCCTGAGTGTTTTGCTAGCTGCACATACTGCTCAAAGCTGCATAGCCGACTGCCTGTCAAAGCTGCACAGGCACTAGCTGATTGTCAGATCATGAGTGAGGAAATGAAAGATCGTTTTTCGGAGCTCTTGAATGAAGTGGTGGAGAAAAAGCGAGATAATAATTTTTATCTCACGGACGATAAATACGAGAATATATTGAAAGAAGTGAAGGAGGCTAAGGTGGCGGTACCTAAACAGAGTATTCACTACAGGCGTTTGAAGAGGTATGACATCATGACCGTCGGAAGTGATGAAAAGTTAATTGCACCAATCTCGTGTGAAAAAGACAACATGTTGCATTACGTTCGGTGTGCAGAACTCTTTAGTGTCATTCAAAATGCGCACATCAGTACCGGCCACGGAGGGCGGACCGGGATCCTAAAGGAGGTGAACCGTAAGTTCAAAAATGTCACAACGGAGTCATTAGTTATTTATCTGCGACTCTGCCAGCCATGCCAGAAAAAAACAGAAGATTACCAAAAAAGGCCTTGTTGTGAAACCCATCCTACACAGTGAAATGAGTTCTCGTGCTCAAGTCGATCTCATTGACATGCAATCCAATTGTGATAATGATTTCAAGTTCATATTCGTCTATCAAGACCACGTCACTAAATGTGTTCTTCTACGTGCTTTATGCACTAAAAGAGCAGAAGAGGTTGCGTACCACCTCCTTGACATTTCTTCCACTTTTGGTGCCCCGTGTATTCTGCATTCTGATAATGGGAGAGAATTTTGTAACAAGGTCATACAGAGTTTGTGCGCGATGTGGCCTGATATGAAAATAGTGCATGGTAAACCAAGACACAGCCAGTCCCAAGGCTCCGTGGAAAGAGCAAATCAAGACATTGAAAAAATGTTGTCAACGTGGGTGGAAACAAATAAGACACCCAAGTGGTCTGAGGGCCTTCGCTTTGTACAAGCAATGAAAAATAGAACATACCATGAAGGAATAAAATGTTCGCCCTATGAAGCTATGTTCGTAGTACCAATGCAGATGGGTCTAGCTACCTCCAAAATTCCTAGTGATGGGATCAGAAATTTCTCTTCAGAAGAAGATCTTGAAAAAATGTTTGTTGGTTTGCAAGAGGAACCTAGTGATCCGACATCACCAACAGAAGCCGAAGGGTCAGATGAATCTAACTTTCATCACACGTCAGCACCGACAGCAGCAGAAGCTTCGGATGAATCCAGCTGTCATCAGCTGTTCACAATGGAAGGAGAAGCTTTGGACTTATCCCACTGTCCGCACACCTTAACAGCATATGAAACTCCACCAATTTTGCCATCCAAGAATAATGAAGACCTAAAAGAAAAAAGTGTTGAGTCAAAGCCTTCTAAGAAAGATGGAGAACTTCATGATGATCAGCAACCTGACGTTTTGATTTCGCATACAATCAATAGAAGAATTGGTGCGGTCAGAAGAGTTCTAAAAGCTGCAAGAGAAGGACTTGAAACACAGGCCAAGAAAATGTTGAAATGTTCCAGTCAAAAATTACCCGAACCTAACATTGGACAGAACATCAGAATCAGAATTCCAGACGTCGACCGTTCAAAAATGGACCCTAAGTCGATCATTGCGATTATTATAAAAAAAAGAAGATGACTTCTACCAAGTGGGGACTACCGCTGGGATCCTAAATGCAGTAGGAACTCCCCGCCCACTAGGGTCATCCCGCCCTCTGGCCGGACCCCCCTTCTCCGCCACTTAAAGATCACTACTTACCGGAGGCTACCAGAGCCTTCCCAGGTCTCGTCGGCCGGCCGCATCCTCCTTCTTCCGGGTCACATGACTGCATACGTCACCACGAAAGTGACAGGTGCATAAGTCATGTGACACGAGTTGTGTCACATGACTTACGCATGCGTCACTTGCGTGGTGACGTATGCAGTCATGTGACCCGGAAGGAGAACAGCGGACGACGAGACCTGGGAAACCTCCGGTAAGTAGCAATTTAGCTTTATACCTGTCTGCCCTGCACACTCGCACCATCCATGCCTTCCGATGATGCATGAAACATGCATTATCGGAAGGCACGGATATATCCGACAGATATCGGGATTATCCGTATCCGTACAGCCCGTTATACGCTCGGATAACGGGTCTGGACGGATCTATCCGCTTATTCCTAGTCACAATTACAGAATTACAAAGTTTTGAAGTTGCGTTATTCTTGTATTTGCGGTAATTTGTCATTTTTGAGAAGTATTTTCCTACATAAATGTTTTCTATTTGCATTTTCCTATTTGCATTCAGAATTACATAGTTTTGAAGTTGCGTTATTCTTGTATTTGCGGTAATTTGTCATTTTTGAGAAGTATTTTCCTACATAAATGTTTTCTATTTGCATTTTCCTATTTGTATTTGTTCATTTGCATTTTGAAGAATAAAAATATTTCTAACGATTAAGGCCTTCATCAGAGTCGGAAATTGCGTTTAGTTAACTTTTACCACCATCATCTGCTGGTAAGAGTCAGAATTCTGTGGCTCAAAGTTACTTTTACCAACACATGCTGGTAAATGTAAAGATTTACCAATTCGCCCAGGTAAAAGTCCAAAATCGTTCGTTTATATGGAATACATCTGACTTTTACCAACGCTGTTGAGAAATGTTAAGATTTACCAAGACTTCACCGGTAAAAGTCCAATTTTACTTTTCATTTTGAGCTTTTACCGACAGCCTCGGTAAATGTCCAGATTGACCGGTAAATCCTAGGTTTTACCGGCCTTCTGACTTTTACAGTAACACTGATAATCAGTGTTAATACACAGTTTGCGTGTACAGCGGGGCGGGGGGAGGGGCATGGGATGGATCTCTGCAGAAGTAATGAAGATCTCCATTTTTTTTTTCTCTTTCCCGCATTTACAGTGGGGAGGTGCAGTCTGTCAGCCTATCAGCAGCGCACACACGGAGCGAAGTGCTTTTTTTCACACAAGCAAGGGCATGTGTCAATGGCTGTGTATGTCACATGTCCTTGCCCTATAAGACCCAGCCATTTTCCCCGTTGCCACCATTTTCTCACTGCTGCTGCTGTTAGCGCTATATTGTGTAACTGAATTGCAAGCGAATTTTCTCTTAAATAGACAGAAAGGTTTAGGGAGTAGGGACTAGTTTGTAATTGCAGCCCTTTTGAGGGCTAGGTTACAGCAGTTCCTAGCACTTTTAGCAGGCAGGTCTGTGCTCTTAAATCGACAGATAGGTTGGGAGTAGTGACTAGTTGTAATTGCAGCCCTTTTGAGGGCTAGGTTACATCAGTTCCTATCACTTTTTGCCAGGCAGGCCTGTTTTAGTGCTGTGCAAGTGTTTTTCACAGCATTTGGCTAAATCTAGCTAAGCAACTCCTTTTGGGCCTCTTGCAGTGTGTGTTAGTCAGTGGAGTAGCCTATCTGTGTTGCAAGCTCCACCACCTGTGTATGTAATACAAATTTTTTTTCTGCACCTAGCCAAGTAAAACCTTTTGGGCCTGTAGCAGTGTATGGTGCTCAATCTATTAGGCCATCTATACCAAGATCCACCAGCTTTGAAATTAATAATAATTTTTAGCTGCATCTTGCCTGTAAAATAATTTTGGGCATATTAGCAGTGTGTGGTACTCATTCTATTAGGCCATCTATACTAAGCTCCACCAGCTTTCAAATTACTAATAATTTTTAGCTGCATCTTGCCTGTAAAATAATTTTGGGCATATTAGCAGTGTGTGGTACTCATTCTATTATGCCATCTATACTAAGCTCCACCAGCTTTCAAATTACTAATAATTTTTAGCTGCATCTTGCCTGGAAAATAATTTTGGGCATAGTAGCAGTGTGTGGTACTCATTGTATTAGGCCATCTATACCAAGCTCCACCAGCTTTGAAATTAATCATAATTTTTAGCTGCATCTTGCCTGGAAAATAATTTTGGGCATATTAGCAGTGTGTGGTACTCATTCTATTAGGCCATCTATGCTAAGCTCCACCAGTTTTCAAATTACTAATAATTTTTATCTGCATCTTGCCTGTAAAATAATTTTGGGCATAGTAGCAGTGTGTGGTACTCATTGTATTAGGCCATCTATATCAAGCTCCACCAGTTTTGAAATTAATAATAATTTTTAGCTGCATCTTGCCTGGAAAATAATTTTGGGCATAGTAGTAGTGTGTGGTACTCATTGTATTAGGCCATCTATACCAAGCTCCACCAGCTTTGAAATTAATAATAATTTTTAGCTGCATCTTGCCTGGAAAATAATTTGGGGCATATTAGCAGTGTGTGGTACTCATTCTATTAGGCCATCTATACTAATCTCCACCAGCTTTCAAATTACTAATAATTTTTAGCTGCATCTTGCCTGGAAAATAATTTTGGGCATAGTAGCAGTGTGTGGTACTCATTGTATTAGACCGCTGTCGTCGCTGCATTCTGAGTCTTCTATCCTTTGGATTACGATATCGGAGAGAGAGTGAGACACAGGACAGGATGTGTCAAACAAGCTCTAAACTTTATTACAAAGCATGGGTTTTATATCCACCCTGAAGGCAGGAAACGGATTTACCATATATGGTTTGATTATATAATTTTAGCACACAAAGACTAACTTCTATTCTCGTGCTTGTGTTGAAACATTCAATCGGACACATTGAATTAGACACATTAAATCAGATACATTCTGATGACTGGCAAGGACGCATTATTGATTCAAGAAGGAACATTCATAGCTGGTGTTTTTCTTTTGACCTAAAGTAACTTTCAGACTTATATAGCATAGATGGGGCCTTTGAACTTAAGGGGCCTCATCTTCTGCTATAACACCATCTATACCAAGCTCCACCAGCATTGAAATTAATAATAATTTTTAGCTGCATCTTGCCTGGAAAATAATTTTGGGCATATTAGCAGTGTGTGGTACTCATTCTATTAGGCCATCTATACTAAGCTCCACCAGCTTTCAAATTACTAATAATTTTTATCTGCATCTTGCCTGGAAAATAATTTTGGGCATAGTAGCAGTGTGTGGTACTCATTGTATTAGGCCATCTATACCAAGCTCCACCAGCTTTGAAATTAATAATAATTTTTAGCTGCATCTAGCCCGGAAAATAATTTTTCTTCCCAATAGTGGTAGCAATAGAAATATGGGGCGCGTGCCTGGCTAACAAAAATATACGCTTCATAACAAAAAACACCAGCCTAGCGCACTGCATTAATAAGATGGCATCATCGTCTCTCCCAGTGCTAGGCCTACTACGCCGGCTAGCATTCCTGTGCCTAAAACACAATGTATGGGTCCGCGCTAGCCACGATGCTGAGGGGTCTAAAGCTGCTGCTAACGCTTTATCACAATTCAATTGGCAGATTTTCACAGAGCTCCTCCCCAACGCCCACCCATCGGACAACAGTTGCCCACCTTCCCTATGGGATCTAGTGGCGAATAGTTGATGCCATTAATCAGAGCGTCTTTTGCCCCGTCGACGTGGCAAGCATACGGTAAGGCATGGGAAGAGTGGACATGACTAGTAGCAGGCAGACGGGTTGACCAATGTGAACAAGCCAGATTACAAGTCACCATAGAATTTCTCCACCAGCTAATGATGAGTTGCATATCAGGGGCGTCAGCGCAGCGGTGTCTGACCGGAGTAGCATTTCACTTCCAACTACTGAATTGGCGAGATGTGACAAAGAGATTCATCATCAGACAATCCATAAAAGGGTGGAAAAGGGGTCAGCCAAGTCAGGAGTGTAGACGTCCCGTGTCACTAAAACTGATTTCTCACATCATATCCCTAACACCATTAACATGACACTCACAATTTGAAGCAACACTACTGTCTACTGTATTTGCGATCGCCTTCTTCGGGGCGCTATGCATAAGCGAATTAGTCCCTCAATCCAAAATTACCACCAGTGGAGGCTTATTACACCAGGACTTAGTCATAGCCAATAATGCAATACGTCTACGCATACGCCAATCGTAAACGGTTCCAGCGGGCAGGGGCACTTGGGTACTTCTACAACCCACAAACAGTACACTGAGTCGGGTAACAATAGTAAAAACACATATAACCATCAGATCACAAAGTAATTTCTTCCTATCACACATTGATGGAATGCCATTATCAAGATACCAGTTCCAAGCTATATTTAATAAATGCATAACATCGGCAGGGAACCACCCCAAAGATTATGGGACACACTCATTCCGCATAGGAACGGCCACGGAAGCAGCAAGAGCAGGACTGTCAGAAACGGAAGTTCAGAGGATAGGGAGATGGCGATCCACGTGTTTGGCGAGATACATAAGACCGGACTTGTTATCCTAGCGTGGTTTGTTTCTTTTACAGGTGACGCTAAGTCAACAGTGTGGGTGATAGGACACTCGTATATATATTGGGCAGAAAAAAGGGTGAAAGTCTGCCCAGGCGGGAGGAAATTAGAGTTTCATAACACATATTTCAACTGGAGAGGTATTAGAGGCCTGCTATGGCCTCAGGTACTAATGGAGGTAATCAAGGTAGGGAGAGAGGCAAGAGGTCCGGTCATCTTAGTTATACAGGCCGGGGGAAACGACCTAGGTCATCACAAGAGCGCATAACTAATGGCAATAATGAAACTAGACACTGAGCGCTTCAGAGAATTTTTCACAAAACTAACTATAGTATGGTCAGAGATTGTGCCGATAGCGGTATGGCAAGGTGCGCGAGACATCACGGCCATCGAACGGACAAGGCGGGTAATAAATATTCGGATGGCAAAATTTAGAAGAGACAGAGGCGGTGTAGTGATACAACACCGACAACTGGAAGGAGATAAAGCAGGCCTCATACTGCCCGACGGTGTTCACTTAATGGATATTGGACTGGACATATTCCTGTCAGGACTCCAGGACGGAGTGGAACAAGCGTTAAGTGTGATAGATGGGGGTCAGAGTCCTGCATACGAGTACGCAGGATCCTCCGTGGCCTGGAAATAGAAAGGACATGTTGGAGAGTTACACTTGTTGTCCAACTTGCCGGTGTGGAGACCCAGGGCATGCTGCAACAAGCTGAATTATTTTAGAAATAAAATGCCTTTCTAATGGAATGAGTATAAAGAGTTAATAAAGCTGTGACCGATCCTCACCCATCCAGTTGTAAGAGTTACATTATTGTATTGTCAAGGAAAGGGGGCGGTAGGGGGGCTAAGCGTCTGAATTTGGTTGGGGGTCCCCACAGTCTGCCTAGGCTAGATGCATTTAAAAATCCTTATTAGATACACAGGCAGTGCAGCTTGCTTCGCAGCTGGGCTACTACGCCCAAAGTATTGCCTAGGCTAGACACAGTTAAAAATTCTACGCTGACTAGCAGACACTGAAGCTTTGGAGCAGACCTCTGAGTAAACAGCTCTTCGGACTCAACCATCTGTGTTACCCCAAGCCATAGTGTATGTAGTTTCTTACAGTTTGCTGGGACCTTTTTTGCCTATTTAATCCGGCTCCGCCCTCCTGGCCTTGCTGGACTTCATTGTAATTACTACTCTTGAGCTAGCTTGGTGCTCTGTTACCTTTCTCTGTTAGTTTTGCTAGGTCTTCTGACCTCTATGTTCTATGTTGTGTGTTTGTCTTTTACTGCTACAATTTCTGCTAGGAGGTGTCCAACTTTATCCCAGTCCCTAGTTCTTGTAGGTATCCCTCCCTTGCATCTATAGGTCTTCGTACAGACTAGCTGAGGACTTTAGCGGGTGTGATCGCAGGATCAGGTTCCCCGTTACATTGTAGGGATCCAGTTTAGTTCTATTGTAGGGACAGATCTCCTGTCTTTCCTTAGTGCTTGTAGCAGATCATAACAGTAAGTCCAGCCCAAAAAAAAAAAAAAAATTTCTCTAAGGAAAGACTTCCAGTTTCCATCATGGTCTCGGTTCAAGATTTGGCTCAACGCTTGCAGGGACTCTCTCTGGAGGTGGCCGAGCTCCAACAACACGTGAGTAGCTGTTCTGGAGCACATTTTGTGGAGCCAAAGGTACGTCTGCCTGATCTATTTTTTGGTGAACAACAAGATTTTTTTTCTTTTAAAAATGCTTGTTTATTGTATTTTCGTTTAAGACCCAGATCCTCTGGTGATGAATCACAGCGCATAGGGTTCATAATGTCACTTTTGCGCAAAGATCCTCAGGGATGGGCCTTTTCTCTCCAACCTAGTGATCCGTGCTTTAGATCAGTGGATAGTTTTTTTTCTGCTTTGGGTTTGTTGTACGATGATCCTGATCGGGTCTCATCTGCTGAGTCTGAATTGAGACATCTGAGGCAGGGATCAGGTAATGTGGAAAAATATTGTTCTCACTTCCGTCGGTGGTCTGCCCAGGTGGGGTGGAACGATTCAGCTTTGAAAAGTTTGTTTCTTGCAGGGCTAGGTGAAAGGGTTAAGGATTTGCTGATTGCTTATTCCACACCTGGAAACTTGCAGGAGGCAATGCAATTAGCTATACGGGTGGACAGGAGACTGTCTGCAAGGGTTAATGAGAGTAAATCCTCTGCCATGTCAGCTCCGAGTCTTGAGAGGGTCTGTGCTGACAAAGGAGAGCCGATGGAGATTGGGGCGATGGCACCCCGCTCTCAGGAAAAAGACCGCAGGCTTTCTGGAGGTTTGTGCTTCTATTGCGGAAATTCTGGTCATTTCATTAAGAACTGTGTGCTTCGTATGAACAAAGAAAAAAAAATGGTCATTCATGCACGTATAGCCTGTTTAAATACTAAGGGAGTATTCCTATCTGCTACTACCGCTGCTCAGGAAGAATTAATTGAATTTCGGGTATTTGTGGATTGTGGTTCTACTCTGAATGTGATTGATGGGGGATTCTTGGAAAAACTTAAATTAAAACCTAAACCTTTGTCATCCCCTATTGCTTTGGTTTCTGTTGATGGCTCTCCCTTGAAGAGTGTTACTCACAAGGTCTATGAATTTCCCCTCACTATTAATGGTATTCATCAAGAGAATTTGGATTTGGTAGTATTAAATAATTTGCCTTCTCCAGTAATTTTGGGGTTGCCCTGGTTAAAATTGCACAATCCTGTACTGGATTGGTCTACCAATGAAATTAAGTCCTGGAGCCCTAAATGTTATGACAAGTGTTGTAACGGACTTATTTCTGCGGTGGAAAAAGGGGAATTACCTGTACCTATTCAGGATTTTTGGAGAGTTTTTTCTGAGGAGGAGTCACAAATTTTACCTCCCCATAGAGACTATGATTGTACCATTGAATTTGTCCCTGGAGCGACTCTTCCTAAAAGTCGTTTATTTAATCTTACTATTCCTGAGAGAAAGGCTTTGGAGGAATACATACAGACAAGCTTGGCCGCCAGTCACATTAGGCCTTCCAAGTCTCCTGTGGCCGTTGGATTTTTTTTTGTAAAAAAAAAAAGATGGCGGTTTACGTCCTTGTCTGGAATTTCGTGAGATTAATAAAATTACTGTACGCAATCCTTACCCACTGCCATTGATTCCTGATTTGTTTAACCAGTTAGTGGGGGCCAAGTGGTTCTCTAAAATTGATCTCAAGGGGGCATACAATTTGTTGCGCATGAAGGAGGGTGATGAATGGAAGACTGCTTTTAACACTCCTGTGGGTCATTTTGAGAATCTGGTTATGCCTTTTGGTCTTACCAATGCTCCAGCATTTTTTCAGAATCTTATTAATGACATCCTTAGACCTTTGATCGGCAAAAATGTGGTTGTGTATTTGGATGACATTCTGATTTATTCGCCTGATCTGGAGTCTCATTGGCTGAGCGTACGTGAGGGTTTACAGTTATTAATGGACAATTCGCTTTTTGCTAAACTAAAGAAATGTGAGTTCGCTGTACAGAGAATTAGTTTTTTGGGTTACATTATCTCCAGTGAAGGTTTTGAGATGGACCCGGTTAAAGTTCAAGCTGTGCAGGAATGGCCTAGGCCTATTGGTTTGAAATCGATACAGAGGTTTTTGGGTTTCGCCAATTATTACAGAAAATTCATAAAAAAAATTTCTATTATTGTCAAACCGCTGACCGATCTCACCAGGAAAGGTGCTAATGCGGTTCAGTGGACTTCTGAGGCCATTGAAGCTTTTGTGTTTCTAAAGGAGAGGTTCACCTCTGCTCCCATCCTTATGCAGCCTGATGTGACTAAGCCGTTTTTGGTTGAGGTTGATGCTTCTTCTGTGGGGGTCGGTGCGGTGTTGTCTCAGGAAAGCAAGGATGGAGTACATCCCTGTGCCTTTTTTTCAAAAAATTTTTCTGAGACTGAACTTAATTACGATATTGGTAATCGGGAATTGCTGGCTATTAAACTCGCATTTGAACACTGGCGTCATCTCTTGGAAGGTGCTGAATTTCCCATTCAGGTTTTCACTGATCATAAAAATCTGATCTATCTTGATGCTGCCAAGCGCTTGAATGCCCGTCAGGCTAGGTGGGCACTTTTTTTCTCGCGGTTTAATTTTTCCGTTACTTACATCCCGGGTACCAAGAATGTTAAAGCGGATGCTTTGTCTCGCAGCTTTTCTCCCATGGTCGGTGCTGAGGAGGAGGAGGAGGAGAGCATTTTACAAGAAGGTGTTGTGATTGCTGCTTTGGACTCCGTTTTGGAGGATGAGATTCTTAAAGCTCAGGAGAATGCCCCATCTAACACTCCCCATGGGAGGTTGTTTGTGCCTAGTACCTTTAGGAGAGATTTGTTTGTTGAGTGTCATGAGTCTCGGTTGGCAGGTCATCCGGGAATTTCTGAGACCAAGAGACTTGTGGGTCGCAGTTTTTGGTGGCCTGGATGGCAGAAGGAAGTCATTAAGTGGGTGCATCAATGTACTGTGTGTGCTAGATCTAAGTCTTCGCATGCTCCAGCTGCGGGGTTGCTTTGCCCTCTGGAGGTTCCTAGTGCACCTTGGACACATCTGGCTATGGACTTTATTACTGACCTTCCCCCCTCTGAAGGTTTCACGGTCATCTGGGTGGTCGTGGACCGTTTTAGCAAGATGTGTCACTTGGTTCCCTTCATCAAACTGCCTTGCGCTAAGACACTCGCTAAGGCCTTTGTCAAGGAAATTGTCAGACTACATGGCGTTCCTACTGACATTGTTTCTGATAGGGGACCTCAATTCGTGGCTTGTTTTTGGCGTGCCTTTTGTGACACGTTGGGAGTTCATTTGTCGTTTTCATCCGGATATCATCCTGAGTCTAATGGCCAGACAGAAAGAAAGAACCAGGATGTTGAGCAGTTCTTGCGTTGCTTTGTGGCAGACAATCAAGAGGGGTGGTCTGAGTTTCTGCCTCTTGCTGAATTTGCTCTTAACAACCATACATCCTCTTCTGCTGGGTGTTCGCCTTTTTTTGTTGTTCTGGGAGACATCCGTCTTTTGGGTCATTCTCCAAATTGGTATCGGCTGTGCCTGAGGAGGAGAGTTTTTCCGGTGATTTGGAGAGAGTTTGGACGGATGTGCGTGATAATCTTCAGGAGGCTAACAAAAAATCTAAGAGGTACTTTGATAGGAAACGGCAAGAGGTTTCGTTTGCTATTGGTGACATGGTTTGGTTGACCTCTAGGAATCTGCGATTGAGGATTCCTTCTAAAAAATTGGGTCCCAAGTTTGTAGGGCCCTTTAAGGTGCTTCAGATAGTTAACCAATCTGCTGTTAGGTTGGAGGTTCCTACCTCCTGGAAGATTAATCCGGTGTTTCATGTTTCTCTGTTGAAAAGAGCTGATGTGTCGGTTGGTGACGCATCTGCCACTGTTCCTCCGGTGGTGGAGGACGGGGAATATGAAATTTCCCGCATCCTAAATTCTAGACGGTATAGAGGGAGTTTGCAGTATCTCGTCGCTTGGAAGGGTTTCGGACCCGAGGATAACTCATGGGTGAGGGCGGATGATGTTTCTGCTTCCAGACTTGTCAGAGCATTTCACAGGAGGTTTCCTGATAAGCCCGGGCCTAGGGGATCCGGAGGATCCTCTTAGAAGAGGGGGTACTGTTAGAACTCTCCTGTTGTTTTTTTTCTTGTTTGCTGGTCACATGACCTTTTTTACCTATTTAATCCGGCTCCGCCCTCCTGGCCTTGCTGGACTTCATTGTAATTACTACTCTTGAGCTAGCTTGGTGCTCTGTTACCTTTCTCTGTTAGTTTTGCTAGGTCTTCTGACCTCTATGTTCTATGTTGTGTGTTTGTCTTTTACTGCTACAATTTCTGCTAGGAGGTGTCCAACTTTATCCCAGTCCCTAGTTCTTGTAGGGATCCCTCCCTTGCATCTATAGGTCTTCGTACAGACTAGCTGAGGACTTTAGCGGGTCTGATCGCAGGATCAGGTTCCCCGTTACATCGTAGGGATCCAGTTTAGTTCTATTGTAGGGACAGATCTTCTGTCTTTCCTTAGTGCTTGTAGCAGATCATAACATTGACGATGCCAACGTCACGTAAAACACAGCAAGGGGACTCCAAAAAGAGTCTCCATTTTTTCCAAAAATTGTGGCACAGACACCACTTAAGTGGCATCAATTGCCCCAGAGTTGCTTAAAACGGTTGGTGAGGTGATTTTACCAAATTCTCAAGCTTTTAGTCTCCCCAGGATGACACAGGGTTAGAAAAGTCCTCGCGGATCCATGATTTGTTCATCTTTATGAACGTGAGTCTGTCTACATTCTCAGTGGACAGCCGCGTGCGCTTATCTGTCAGCACACCACCAGCAGCGCTGAATACACATTCAGAGACAACGCTGGCTGCAGGGCATAACAAGATCTCCATGGCGTGAGTGGTGAGCTCCGGACATTTTTCCAGATTAGAATCCCAAAATGAGCAAGGGTCCAGTGACACAGTCATGGCCTCGATGTTCACTTGGAGATACTCCTGTACCATCCTCTCTTGGCGTTGACTATGTGTCAGACTTCTTGTCTCCTGTGGCCTTGCAAAGGATGGTCTAAAAAAGTGGTGAAACGATTCCACAAAATTGCTGTTACCAGCAGATACTGTGTTACTGTTATGGTTTGAGTGATGAAGACTCGACAGTCCCACGGTTTTCAAGTTAGAACTGTGAGTTTCACTATGTGCACCACTGGTGTTTTGTGGAAAAGCACATGTAAGATTCTGCAACAGCCTCTGCTGATACTCCTGCATGCGTGAATCCCTTTCTATGGCAGGAATTATTTCAGCAAATTTACTTTTGTACCGGGGATCTAAGAGTGTGGCGACTCAGTAGTCGGGATTACTTCGAATTCTGACAATCCAAGGGTCATGTTGCAGGTAGTTGCGCATCCAGGAGGACCAAGTCCTTGTTGTGTTGGTAGCGAGGTAAGAATCATGCTTCCTTCCTCTGCCCTCTCCGCCCAACCTCACACAACAGAAATGTGATCAAGGTCTCCCTCATCTGATGAGTCTTACATGCCCATCGCCAGTTCGTCCTCCACTTCTTCCTCGGCTCCTGCACCTTCCTCAACAGTTTGGCTGCTACCATGCGCCCTGGTTAATCCCTCTCCCTCACCCTCCCATTTCTGCCGCCTTGGTGCTGCCGACCGTCTGGACCTTGGAGATGTTATCCCTTCCGCATACGACTCCTCCTCTACTTCCTCCACCTCCTCTTGTCCCACCCCCTGACTCTGAATTCTGTTTAACTTGTGCTCCAGCATGTAAATCACCGGAATAGTCATGCTGATAATGGCATCGTCAGCACTAAACATCTTCGTCGCCATTTCAAAACTGTGCAGAAGGGTGTGTGGCACCCCTGAGGGTTCAGTCACCACAGAGGTACTACATCTCACCCAGAAGTGTGGTATCTCACCCTCAGGTAAGGAAGGAGTATGGCTCGGGACCCTAACACCTGCATCCAACACATACCCGTAGTGGGGGTAGGGCGAGATTGCTCCTAAGGGAGAGCACAGTCCCAGGTCCCTAGCTGGTGGGAAGGTCCTATGTAGTGGGTGTGGGTGGAGAAAGCAGCTTAGGGGAGCACATGACAGGGAGAGTATGAATATGAAGCCATCTTAGAAAGAGCAAGCCAGTCAGAGGAGGAGAAGTGACAGGAGCAGAGGCTCTGCATGAGCTCTGCTCCGGAGGTGGGCCTAGCCTGGGAGACCCAGGACTGAAGGAGAGAAGAGAGGAGTGGGAGCAGGAAGGCTCCAGGAACCGAAGGGACCCTAGGGGTACGGGCCATGCAGAAGGCCACCCATACGCCCGCTGCTACCAGGAGGTAGAGGGGTCAGGCCAGATAAGGGGAACCGGTCCCTCAACTAGCGGAGAAACAGCAAGGCTCAACTAGAAACCGGAGGCTGCAGCATTTCATGTACTGCAGGCCAAAGTCCACACCAGTCTCACTAAGAAGGTAGCCACATAGGACCCAGGGGACGGAACACACGTCGCCCGCCAAGGCCCGAGGATACCGGAAAGAAGTGTCACTGGGTGTGAGGTGCAGGGAGAAGGCCAGAGAAAGGACACACAAAAGGAGGTCCTGCTAAGTACTCCGGAGCTATCTGGGGGTGGACTGAGCCCCTCACTGAGTACTCACAGCATGAAGGGGGAGATTGCTCTGGTACCTGTAATCTGGACTGCAACAACTGTGAGTAAAGATCTTGGGACTGCATCACACGGACTATGTGTTCATTACTGACTCCCTGCACTACAACCACCATCATCCACCCACACTGCCCTGAAGCTACACTCTTCCTGTGGGGAGTAATAATACCATTGCTGCAAAACCACCAGCTTCAGAGGACTGTTCCGCAGCGGCGGCCCCTTTGGCCACACTGCACAGGTGGCGTAGTCGGACATTATAAAACCCATCTATACCAATTACCCTTGGATTGACCGCCCTGGGTCACGGACCGGGTCACCGCCACAGTGACTACAACCCCCAGCGTCTACCAGCCCGGCTCCGGGTACCCCACAGCCCGGCTCCGGGTACCCCACAGCCCAGGGGGCGCGTCAACTTCATAGGTCCCTGATCTGAGACTACTCCTGCAGCGTGATTTGCCCCACCTCTGGATCTCGTTGGCCCAGGCTATACGTCAGAACGTATTGCACCAGTGCTGCCACAGTCGCTGCAACATGTGCAGAGTTGAATTCCACCATGTCGGCACATCGCATTTCAGCCAGTGAACTGGCAGGCCCAACGACTTCTGTAGAGATGTAAGTCGTTGAGCTGCGGGATGCGAACGGTGGAAGTGAGCACACAGCGACCGTGCCCTCTGCAGAAGGCCATCTAGTCCGGGATAGTGGGCTAAAAATTGCTGGACAACCAGGTTCAACATGTGAGCTATACAAGGCACGTGTGTGACATTGCCCCGGCGAAGGGCCGCACCCAGGTTTGCAGCATTGTCGCACACAGCCTTCCCTGGTTGCAGGTCCAGTGGAGACAACCATTCATGAAACTGGGTCTCCAGAGCTGACCACAACTCCTCAGCTGTGTGACTCACATTTCCCAGACATTTCAAAGTAAACACCGCCTGATGCCGTTGAGCCCTGCTGCCAGCATAGTAAGGAGGTGTGCAGTATTCCTTCTGCGCAGTTAGAAAGCGGGTGGCATTACCAGACAGGCTTTGGGTGCAGGTGGAGGACCGAGAGGAGGTTGAGGAGGCAGAAGCAGTGGAGGAACTTCTAGATAAAGAGGATTGATGTACAACTCATGGGGACGGCAAGACTTGGACAGTAGCCCCTTGTCCTGCTGTCACCATAGTTACCCAGTGCCCAGTCAGCGACATGTAACGCCCCTGTCCATGCCTACTCGTCCAAGTGTCTGTGGTGAAATGCACCCTGTCACACACAGTTTCTCAAAGCGGTGATGTTGTGTGCGACATGCTGGTGTAGCGCAGGCACACCTTTCTTTGAGAAGTAGTGCCGACTGGGCATCTGGTACTGGGGAACTGCGACGGACATAAGGTCTTCGAAAATCCTCTGTGTACACCAGGCGGAAAGGCAGCATTTCTGTAGCCAACAGCTTGCAGATGGTGAAATTCAACCTCTTAGCTTTGTCATGGCTAGGAGGAAATGGTCTTTTACTTGTCCACATCTGAGGGACCGAGGGCTGGCTGTTGTGCTTAGATGGGGTTGAGTAGGGTGTCCCCGGCAAACTGCCGGTCTGTGAGGAAGATGCAGGCGGAAAAGTTAGGTTGCCTTGATCCAAAGGTGGTACTCTCGATGTCGGAGAGCGCTCAACACCAGCTGGTGTTTCCACTGCCAAATGAAATAATGACCTGCCAATCACACTGGCTGTTGCGGGTAAAGAGGTGGCAGGTCTGCTGTCCCCCCAGTCACAGAGGATGAAGAGGCCGCGGATGCACAAGATGGGGCAGACGGTGGTTGGCTCGGCCCGCTAGGCCGCATTGTAGCACAGTGAGCTTCCCACTGCAACTTATGCTTCATATCCATGTGACGGTTCATGCATGAAGTACTCAAACTATGGATTTTTTGGCCTCTACTTAGCTTTTGGTGACAAATATTACAGATAACACGAGTTGGGTCATCCTTATCGATCTGAAAAAATGCCCAGGTTATGCAAGGCTTAGAGCCCATGCGACCTGAAAAGCCACTACGACTTGTGGTCAGAGGCAGAGTTGTGGTTGAGGATGAAGTTGTTGACGTGCTTCCAGTACTCCGTCTCTGTCCAGGAAGGCGCAACCTAACCTTGTCGTCAATAGCATCTGTGACGCCCAGCTGCGCTTGGTATCACAGATCCTAGAAGAGTGCATTGATGGAATCCTCCACAAGAGGCCCCCATAAACATTCACACATCTCCACCTTCCACCTCAGACCAGCAGAGGGAGCCCGTTAGGGATATAAATAGGGAAGGTGGAGCTAGGCAGTTCAGTTCTTCTGAAGAGTTCCTGCAGTAGAGAAGCCTAAAAGAGGTCAGTCTGCAGTGGAGCTCAGTCTAGTCTAGAGAACTCAGTTAATAGTTCAGCAGTGGAGCACGAGGCTCCTGCTAGCTAGATTCAGGGAGCCCAGTTAAAGCTTAAGGTGTGCCGGCGCCATAAGATCGGTGAAGCGCGGCAAGCTGCCATTAGTGTGTATAGCCTAGTGAGGGCCCGAGTAGGCCGAAGGCGAGTGGAGAGTTAGTACATAGGGGGCAGAGGAGCTTAACCAGCTCACCCCGAAACATTTACCGGACACCGGATCCGAGCTTACCGGGATCTCTATGACCCAGTAAGGCATAACCGGAATCCCTGGAGAACTACAAGTCCCAGGATCGCTAAGGTGCTGATACGTAACAGAGCCAGGAGACGCTTAGGCCCCGCATACTGGGAGCGTGAACTCCAAGACAAGGCCCTACCACAAGGTCAGCCAGCGCAGGACAGAGACAAAGTTAGGCCTAGCTCCAGGCAGGTCAGAAACTTACTACGCAGAGGCAAGAAACAGGAGGCCCTACACCCGCTCATTGGGGAGGATCCTGATATGCACCCTTCACCCTACAGTGCTCCGGGATGTGCCTGAATTTCCACCAGTAAAAGGTACTGAAGTGACTACCGTGTCCGTTCCCGTTCTTGCACTGACCCAACTGGGTCTCGCCTGTCCTGCATTCCCCCTGCATATGCTTTTCTGAGGCCTAGCTCCACCTGTGGGGAGCTATACCATCGAGCTGCCTTATCACCGGCCTCAGTGGACTGCTGCAGCGCTGGTGCTTCTCACCAGATACCACAGGTGGCGTCACGAACTCTTATAAAATTAACAATTATCCACCCTTTTAAAGAGTGACCCCAGGGTACGGGCCCGGGAGCCGACCACCCCGACATCCCCAAGGCCAGGCAAAGGCCCGGGTACCGAGTCATCCCCATCCCCTGGGCTAGTCACATCCTCCTCCACCTCCTCTGCTGACCTCATCGACTGGCTGACTGTGGGTTGACAGTAAGTAGGATCTCCAACATCGTCATCATCACCCTGTGTGTTCTCACACCCGTCGTCCTCAGAGCCAACCACTTCCTGCCCTGACCGAAAAGTCAAGTTGTCGCTCCAATCAGGTATTTGAGTCTCATCATCGTCTTCATCATTGTCTCCACCAACAGGAGTTACAGTTTGGGAACGAGGGTCTACATTATGCTCAGAACCTTCTTCATCTGGTCCTGGATCCGACTCATAAAGATTCTGGGCATCAGTGCAGATCATTTCCTCGTCTGGATTAACAGAAGCTCTGGAGCAGACCTCCGTTTCCCAGGCTATAGTATGAGTAAACAGCTGTGCAGACTCAACCATCTGTGTTACCCCATACTCAGACGGGCAGCTGGAGACTTGGGAGCTGTGAGGAAGCAAGTGCGATTGGGGTGACACCTCTGAGGACTGGAGTATTTGTGATGTTGAAGTTGAGGTGGAGGAGAGCCCACTTGAAGGAGCACTTGATATTCGTTGAAGCACCTGCTGTTTTTGTGTCTCATCTGGAATTTGTAGCGATGGGCGTGTCCGTAAGAAAGGGATCGTATCACATTGTCCACGAAAAGAAGTAGACATCTTAGTTTGACTGGAAGATGGTCTTTCTTCTGCAGATGTTACTCCCCCCCCCCACCGCGGGGGGGCTCGACCCACCAGCGGACAGGCACCAGTATTGGGAGAGGGGGGCTGGCCGTCAGGGTCCACCACGGCTCTGGCACAAACCCGGCGACACGGAGGTCGCACGGGCAGGAACGGACTGGCCGTGTCGGCTTCGCACTCCAGCATAGTCCCTCTGCCCGCTCGCGCCCGTAACCTCAAAGGGATGCGCAAGCGGCTTTTCTTCCCAGGGCTCTTCCCCGCCCAGCAGGAACGTGGGGGAGCTCACATCGGCCTTCCACTGTACTCCCTTACCTCCCTCGCCCTCTTTCCTTCTTCCGTTCTCCATCTAACCCCTCGGCTCTGTGGTGTCCGCTCTCCCTTCAGCTCTCTCCTTCTCACAGGTGGACTACCGCGTGTATTCACACTGTGGCGAATGTTTTGGGCCCAGGCATAAGAAGTTGTCGAGGTAATGGATAATATGTGCCCCCTTAGAAACGTCCATTACAACCCATTCGAGGAAGCAACTAAACGCCTCAAATAGTGAGCAGGATCTGGAGCAAACAGCGATCTATATAGTATGCTCCTTCCCAGAAGCAGCCCAATAGGTGGACACTATTCGGAGGCACAGGTAGTAAGTAACCGGAACGCCGCATCAATGTTTGTTTTGGCCATTAGGGTGACCCTTCCCAGCTTCTTGATCCGCCTGATTGCCTTGTCAAAGGATGTACAGTATATACTACTGTACTTGGTTCCGCGTCGATGTTGTCGTTTACGGACCTGCCCCTTGGATATGACAAATGGTGGATTAGTCCGAATGTATTGAGTTCGACGAACAGTTCGGCGAACATACGGGTGTTCGACGAACCGAACTCGAACACTATGGGGGTGGCTCAACACTAGTCCTTACTAGAAAACGTCATAGAGGAAGGTGAAGTAAGCCCTGCAGAAGAAAGCCAAGCCAAGAAAGTAAGAAATATTACTTTTCCTCAGAATATATGGAGGAACTCCTTACAGCGGTAAGAAGAACCATGGAGGTAGAAGACGAAAAAACGTCCAGAACTGTCCAGGGGGAAATGTTTGGTGGTCTCCGGTCCAAAAAGAAAATGTTCTTTCCCGTACATAAGAATATCTAGGACCTGATCCTAGAGGAATGGGAATCCCCGGAGAAACGACTAAACTTACCAGTGGAACTTAAAGACAGATTCCCGGTGGATGAAGAGACCTCCAGGTGTTGGACTGAAGTACCAAAGGTTGATATCCAGGTAGCCAGAGTCGCTAAGAAAACAACGCTACCATTTGAAGACTCTTCACAGCTGAATGATCTTCTAGAGCGTAAAATGGACAGTCTCCTTAAAAAATCTTGGGAGACGTCTGCAGCCCTGATAAAAGCAAATTTAGTTTTATGGCGTGTGCCACTTTCTATGTCCAGATGGCTTAACCAGCTTGAGGAATATCTTAGTATGGATACTCATAGAGAGGATATACTAGCATCTCTACCCATCCTCCAAAAGGCCACGGATTTCCTGGCTGATGCATCGGCAGAATCTGTGAGGGTCGCAGCCAGGTCATCAGTCCTGTCCAATTCCACAAGATGTGCACTTTGGCTAAAGTCCTGGAGTGGAGATGTAACATCAAAAATAAAACTCTGCTCTATTCCCTTTAAGGGGGAATGTATGTTCGGGTCTGCACTTGACGATCTTCTGGAAAAAGCGACGGACAAGAAAAAATCTCTACCAGAACCCAGAAATTATAGGAAGAAACCCTTTCGTCCTCCTCAGGATCAAAACCTACAATATAAGGGGAAGGGGAAGTCTGGTCGGTGGAGCTATGCCAAAGGAGGGAAAGGCAGGAATATTTTTTTCTCCCAAGAGCAACGACAACACAAGCCTTGACGCCAAAATAGTAGGAGGCCATATTTCAAATTTCCTTCCTCAGTGGCAGAAAATTTGCTCCAACCCGTGGATCTTAAAATCAGTCCAGAACGAAGTAAAGATCGAATTTGCCTCCTATCCTCCAAGACGAATAAGAATGACACATCTGTCCTCACCAAATCTACGAGCCGCTCTGATGTCCGGTCTGAGGGACCTGCGATCCTCGAGGGTGATTTTCCCAGTTCCAGAATCAGAAAAGAACAGGGGTCATTATTCCCGTCTCTTCCTTTTTTTAAAAAAAAAACAAGTGGCTCATACAGAATCATAATAAATCTAAAGCCTCTGAATCAATACATTGTCCACAGAAAATTCAAGATGGACTCAATTAGGTCAACAGTCCCCTTAATAGGACAAGGATTCATGATGGCTACCTTCGATCTACAAGACGCGTACTATCACGTCCCTATCCATCCAAGATACCAAAAATTCTTAAGATTCGCAGTAGTCCAGGGAAAACAGATACTACACTATCAGTTCAATGTCTTGCCATTTGGAATAACATCAGCACCGCAAATCTTCATGAAAATGATAACATTATGGTGGAAGTCGTAGCCTCCATCAGGGGATAAAATATATGCATCATCCCGTACCACGGCGACTTTCGCTTGTAAGTCTTTCAGCATCATCTCTGTTGGAAGACCAGCAGAAAACGATCCAGATCCTAACCTCTCTGGGATGGTTGGTAAATCACCAAAAATCAAACCTTATCCCCTCTACAAAGAAAGAATTCCTAGGTGTCCTACTAGACTCGTACAAACAAATATCTTTCTTACCAGAACAAAAGCAGATTCTATTAAAGGGGCTGTACGCTACTTTATATTAACCCCCCCCCCCCCCAATGCATGCCCCCAGGGCCCCTAAGACTTTTTGTAAATACCTTTGTTGCAGATAATGCCTGTGAGCGGCGCTATCACTGGCCGCTCACTGGCATCATGTGACCCCCGGCTGCAGTCGGCTCTGACATCCGCTGATGTCACGACAAGTGCTGGCAGCAGCGGGGAGTCTTTGTCTTCCACGTTCCAGATGGATGCCAGGCTGTGGCGGGGTTACCCCTCTGCGTCACATCCGGCATCCACTGCGCACTCTGCCTCCCCCCATTTATTGGCAATGCTGAGTGTAACCCCGCCCACAACCCAGCAGCCACCGCGGGGACCCCAGCGTTGAGTCACGCCTCACTTGTCGTGACATCAGCGCGGGGTCGCGTGATGCCTGTGAGCGGCCACCAATAGCGCTGCTCACAGGCATTATCAGCAAAATAAGGTATTTACAAAAGTCTTAGGGGCCCCGGGAGATACATTGGGGGGGTAATATAAAGTAGTATACAACTTCTTTAAGATCCAGGATAGCTGTTCTACGATCATGGGGGAAGGTATCCCTAAGATTCGCAATGTCTGCCCTCGGCTCCATGACAGCCTGCATACAATCAATAGCTTGGACACCAGAGTTCAGCAGACATATATCCTTGCACACTGAGACGGATCCCCAGAATCCCTAGACGAGAAGATGCTGATGCCAGCTCATGTAAAGACATCTCTAGCTTGGTGGCTCAGACCGGAGAACCTAAAGATGGGAGTTTCTTGGATCCAGGACCCTCTAGTGATGGTAACTGTGGACGCCAGCAAAAGAGGTTGGGAAGCTAAGGTTTCCCAGACTTCCTTTCAGGGGCTCTGGAGAACAGAAATCAGCTAGCAATCCTCCAACTTCAGAGAACTAAAAGCAGTGGAGGAAGAACTCAAAGCATCATCATCAATGATCATAGGAACTCATGTGAAAGTCTACTCAGACATTATAACTACAGTTGCCCACCTTTGCCATCCGGAAAGTACAAAGTGCGAAAACTTGAAAGGCATCTCGGCGAGAATATTCTTCCCGGTAGAAGAACACCTTCTCTCTCTATCCGCTCTGCATATAAAAGGCTTATTCAACATCCAGGCCGATTTTCTGAGCAGGAAAGACATTCAGCCGGGAGAGTGGGAACTAAACCTCGACATCTTTCAGATGCTGGTCAGACGGTGGAGGCTTCCAGAAGTAGATCTCTTTGCAAATCGCCAGAACTCCAAAGTGGATCAGTACTTCTCCCTGAATCCAGACAATGCCGGCCTAGGAGTAGATGCTCTCACCCATACCTGGAGGACCGAACTGGCCTATGTCTTTCCTCCCATTCCGGTTCTCCCCAAGACATTGCAAAAGATAAGAACCGAGAAGGTAAAAGTTATCCTGATTGCGCCATTGTGGCCGAAGAGGAACTGGTTCGGCACACTAAACAACCTAGACGTAGAAGGTCCCCTGATCCTACCAGCAATCAGAAAACTTCTCTACCAGGGTCCAATACTCCATCCGGATCCTGGGAGTCTACGTCTAGCAGCCTGGCTTCTGAGTTCACGATCCTGAGGGCAAAAGGCTTCTCATCCAAACCCTACAAAAAAGTAGGAAACGGGTGACCAATTCCATGTACTGCAAAATGTGGAAAACCTTTTTGACATGGTGCAAGCCAAATACCCCCGACCTCCATCATCCTGATGTGGCTCAGATTTTAGACTTCCTGCAGGAAGGCCTAGAAAAGGGTCTTAGACCTAGTACACTCAATGTACATGTCGCAGCCCTAAGTTCGTACTTTTACCAGAGCCTGGCTGAACATCGGTGGATAAAAAGATTTATGACGGCAGCTACCCGCCTTCGGCCTAAACTAATCAATCATGTTCCCACATGGGACCTTAATATCGTCTTTAAAGGTCTAACTTTGCCACCGTTTGAACCAATGTCTTCTATAAGTATGAACCTGTTGTCTTGGAAAACAGCCTTTCTGATAGCAGTCACTACGGCCAGAAGAGTGGGAGAGATCCAAGCCATCTCAATAAACAAACCACACTTAAAAATCCTGGATGACAGAATTAACCTTCAGCTGGACCCTTCTTTTCTACCAAAGGTAGTATCAGAATTCCACAGGTCCCAAAAAATAGTTCTACCTTCTTTCTGTCAGAATCCTGAAAATAAAAAAGAGGAAGAGTTCCATTCCTTGGACGTAAGACGTATCGTCCTTCACTACCTCCAAGAAACAAAAACATGGAGGAAGGATCAGAACTTATTTATTCAGCTGTATGGTCAGAATAGAGGCAAGAAAATCTCTAAGTGTACCATTGCAAATTGGATCAAGAAAACAATTGTAAAAGTGTATCAAATCCAAGATCTACTCCTCCAGCAAAACTTACGGCACACTCTACTAGAGCAATATCCGTCTCCTGGGCAGAGAAAGCTAGCACTTCCATCGAAAAAATCTGCAGAGCAGCTACCTGGTCCTTGGTCCATACCTTCACTAAACATTATAAGCTGAACCTAATGGCCGCTAAAGACTTAGTATTTGGAAGAAAAGTTCTCCAGGCTATTGTCCTTCCCTAGAGTTAATCTTTGGTATTCCTCATCTGATGCTGTCATGGGAGGTTATTTGAGAAAATAGAATTAGACTTACCAGTAATTCGGTTTCTAATAACTCACCACGACAGCACGGGTTATTCCCTCCCTGGTCTATGGCCTAAAACTACTTTAATTTGAATATTAATAAATATAATTTGAAGCACCATACTTGTGTGGTCGTTTATAAAAACACTGGAGGGAGGATGAGGGAGAGGCTATTTGACCTCTTTGTGTTTCCTGTCCCTGTTAGGGTGGGGTGACATCCTCCTGTGGTGCTGTCGTGGTGGGTTATTAGAAACCGAATTACCGGTAAGTCTAATTCTATTTTTAGAGGAGCATTGCCTGAAACATTGTGAAAAAAAGTTTTTTATTCCGGAACCTTTTGATCGGACAGGCCTAGTTTGGAGATAATTCCATCAGGTACTGCTTCAAAGAAGTGACATGCACTTGTCTTTTTCCACCAGGCATTTTCAAAACATGAAGCTGAAAAGAACCCAAAAAAACATTGAACCTATGAACAGCAAAGAGAATAAACAATAGAATAAATAGGAAGGGTCTTTCAAGTATTTTAAGTGATTTATTTAGGTAGTTCTTGGACAACCTTAAAAAAACTCCTGAAGAAACTCAGTGCACATACAAGTGCAGAAGGCTGTTTATGTTGTTACTGAATATATACAGATTGCAGTGTCCTCTTGTGACACTACTTATGTCATTTAAGTAAAAAAAAATCTTTGCTAAGTGCTATCTGCTACCTCATGCTTTGATCATAGTGGCTTTTCAACTATATTATTGTAATATCTTTCAATTACTTGTCCTTGACCTTCCCAGTAAGGCATCAGTAAACACCAAACTTTTACAAGACTGAAAATATTATTTTCCTCAAACCATTCATTTCAAACCACAGAACCCTATAATGTAATAAAGATGCTTAAGATGAAACCCTGCAGCACTTTTATCTTAATGTTAAGACAACCTACACAGGTGAATTATTCCTTGTTCCTTATTATGTAAAATTTGTACTCATTGGCTATTAGACATGAACATAATTTGTAATTTTACAATACATATTTATGTTATTATATTTTTTTTGAAAAGGCCAGAAAACCCCAGGCCTTAAATATTGATAATTTTTTTTATAATTTTTTTCCAAGGTAACAACCCCTTTATCATCCAATGTTTTGAAAACTAAATTTTTGTAGTTTACAGCCATATTTTAAGCTACACTGATGTTGCTGTTTCACCTATTGTCCAAGAGTCCAGCAACTCCACTTCCAGGTTGTGTGTAAGGGAGCTTTCAGTGTCAACATGAGAACCGTACTCTGTGTATGAAGGGGACTGGCTGGCTAGCTCATTTCAATAGCCTCTGTCCCCACCCCAATGCTAAATATGATTGCAAATTTCCATTGCGGATATTTTTCACAGCATGTGCATTAGATTTCTTAAAATCTCTTACATAGGTTTGCTACTGTAAAATGCAAAGGATTTTCAAAACCCATAGACATGTCCTTTTTTCACGCACCACGGATGAAATGTGTGCCACACACGTGCACACTGATGACATCCGGCGCCTGAGAAAAAGCAGTACAGTTATCGCTGTTCCCAGGTGCGGAATTAAACTCATCATTGTTGCCCAGTCTCCCGGCGATCAGAGAGACCAGGCAACGCTGATGGTAGTTGGAGTCAACACCCGCTGTGTGTGTATGTCATGTATAAATAAATGAAAACAGCGTGCGGTCCCCAGTAATTTTTTCTAACCAGCTAAGGGAAAGTCAACAGTTGGGGGCTCATGTTAATATTCTGTTTTTTTTTTTTATTTAACATATGATATACACACACAGCAGGTGCTGACTCCAACTCCCATCAGTGTCGCCTGGTCTCGCTGATCGCAGGGAGACCAGGCGACAATGATGACAGTTGTAGTTAGCGCTATACACAGACGGCGGCTGCAGACTAACAACTGTCATCAGACTCGTCTGGACTTGCTGATTGCAGGGAGACCAGGCACCAATGATGACCGTAGTATTCAGCATCTGGCGCCTGGGAACAGCGCTAAATGTACGGCTTTTTCCAGGCACCTGTACATGTAACACTGATGCGACACATGGATGCCACACCGATGTTGCACACGGACACACAAACACAGATAGCACTAGTACTGTTTTTTCCAGTACTGGAAATATCAGGACGTGTGAAGGAGTACTAAGTACTGTTACCAAGTGTTATTGGGTGCATGGGGGATGTGGAGACAGATGAATAGGAGGGACCAGAGGAATTTTAGAAAATTTAGAAAGAGGGAACAGGAAAGAAAAGTTAGATTAGTGAAGTGAGGTGATAGGCCTGCCTAAAGAGATATGTTTTTAAAGCACGCTTAAAAATGTGGGGGCTAGGTATTAATCGGATTGTCAAGGGTAGTGCATCCCGGAAAACTGACGTAGCACGAGAGAAGTCTTGGAGACTAAGGTGGGAGGTTTAGATTATGGAGGTTGTAAGCTGGATACTGCGCACTACTCAGGTGTGAACAGCACCCTATACAAGCCTTTTTCTGTGCAATTTTAATACTAAGCAATCACCCCCTCCATGAAATGGTAGGTTGTGAGTGATTGTCACATCAGTATTTTGCACCTCTGTTGCCACCATCTTTATTATATGGGTTTGCTGCATCCTGAGTGCATTAGTTCTGAGATCTGGCAGGTAAATACTCTTGCCTTTTTTGCTGTGTTTTTTTATTTTATTTTATTTTTTATGGAGGATGTTAGTCTTAGATCAGTTGCAGAATGAAGAGCACAAATAGGGTGATAGGGATGAGGGGGGAGATATAGGATAGGCAGAACTGTGGAAAGCTTTGTGAGTTAGAGATAAGTTTGTATTGTATTCTGAAGCTAATGGGTAACCAGTGCAATGACTGGCACAAGGTGGAGGCATCGGTGGTCATAAATGTGACCCTAGCTGCTGCATTCAGGATTGGAGAGGAAAAAGCTTGGTAAGAGGGAGACCGATCAGAGAGTTGCAGTAGTCCAGACAAGAATGAATAAGCGCACAGTAAGAGTTTTATCAGTTTCAAAGGTGAGAAAAGGTCGGATTCTGGAGATGTTTTAAGATGCAGGTAACATGAGCTAGTGAGCGATTGGGTATAGGGAGTAAGGCCACGGCCCCACTATCAGTATTTGGTCAGTATTCAGTCAGTATTTTTTCTCAGGAATGGGAGCCAAAACCAGGAGTGGGTGATAAATTCAGAATTGGTGACTTGTTTCTATTATACCTTTTTTCTGATTGTTCCTCACCTGGTTTTGGCTCCCACTCCTGAGAAAAAATACTAACCGAATACTGACCAAATAGTGGGGCCGTGGCCTAAAGGAAAGTTCTGTGTCAAATATGACCCCAAAACAGCGAGCATGCTGCTTGTGAGTTATTGTTGAATCACCCAAGGCAATAGTAATATCAGATATAGGTAGGTTAGTAGAGGGAGGAAACACGAGAAGTTCAATTTTGGAGACATTCGGTTTCAGATAGAGGGAGGACTAGATGTTTAGACAGCAGACAGATAATCCCTGCACTATATACTGTATACTATGCCATGTTCTGTACATATATAATGATTTGTAGCCCCCTTTAGTCACTGTCAGAGGAGGCTGTGCTCTATCACTTTCTGAAGACTCAAAGTTTCCAATTTATTTCATTTGCCATATCGTGCATGCACCCTGTTATACTGACTACAGATGCATTAGGTGTATGTCTCCAGTATGGCTTCCCCAAACAGAAACCGTGCCTGGTACAATGTCTCAGATTATGCTGCTTGTAGGCTTTTCCTTTCAAAAATGACAGAATCAGTTATTGGGCCATAGAACGTATTGTATTCATAGCTTTTGTATTATTAATACATGGTGGATAGTTATAACAGTAGAAATATATTATATAAATAAAAGTGCTTTTTTCTTCAAAGCTGATAATGTAAATAGAAAAGAAATCCAGCTTTGTTCTTTTACCAGCGCTGTCTCCTGCTGCTTGACTGATTTCTCCTTCGCCTGAAGTCACACAACATAGAGACTGTTAATTAAGCAAGAGGATGCAGTGCTGGGCGGGGAATAGAGCTGGAGTGACAGAGGCTTCAGATCTACAGCCTCATGTAAAGGTATTGCTGGACATGACTTTGAAAGAGCTACATATGCATATACTGTATATAGTTTGCTTTGTGAAGGTGCTGGAAGGTTCCCTCTAAAATCTGAGTGGAAAAAAAAAACAGATGGTGAAAAAGAAGAGAAGCTAAGGTGAGTCACAGTACGCTTCTTTCAAAAGTAAGTTTCAGGAGCTATTTAAAAACTAGCAAACATCAGAGGGAAGTGTTAATGTAGCATCTGTTTTTTTATTTTTTAAGATTCGACCTTAAAAGTGTCAGAGAGAAACAGGAAGCAATATTTTCTTTTTCATTTTTTTAAAATTGAAAAATATATTATAATGCATTAGTAAAGTATTTCGTCGTTACAATTTTTTCTTATGTTCTATTATCCTGTAAAATACTGTTAATGCTGGTTTATCCTGTCCTGGATTATTGAGACGCTATTTATGATCAACCACAAATCATAGAAATCAAAACATACAGAGGATCTTTAACCAGATGATGTTCCTTTTTTTATAAAATATAAATAGCCACCATTAAAACAATTCTCTAAATATACTGCTTAGTAATAAAAATAATTGCAAAAATCAATGCAAAAAAGTATTGTAAAATAGTGTACTTGATCTCAGACTTGCTGCCTGCTTCATTCCTCCAGGAACTCTAGTGTCATAGGCCTAAATCCACGAGGGGCGGGAATGACTTTGGCTGCTTCAGCTTATTCAAGTAGTAAGTCGCCTATTTGTATAATAGGCGTGTTCATCAAAATGATTTTTGTAGTCTTTTTTTATACTTTTTGTTTTACTCATTTTTAGAGGATTATTTGTTTTTTTTTGTGCGGACTAACTATTTTTAAATTAAAGCAAGGACCACCACTTGGTAATAACTGCTTTTAAACCACTAAGTCCAAAGGTGTATGGCACATCAAAATAATAAAGCTAAAACAAAGATGTTATCAATCCATTTATGAAAAATTAATGACCATTTAGTCTGACACTATAGAAAGAAGAAATTGATAGTAATTTACTAGAAAAATGAAATAAATGTACAGATGATATTGCTGAGACTGTATTTGGTAGGACATTAATGTATAGTATTATTGTAAAGACCCGGGATCTTCCGTGGGCATAATACTACTCAGACAACACAGGGTGAGGGTAAAACAGTGTGGCAATACTTTATTGAACCACCAAAAGGACAATATACATATAGAATAGTCCCAGCAAATACCCAAGATGGTGCAAAATTACACACTCACCCTTCCGCTGGCCCGCCGGGAATAGAACAGCTGCGACCTTGGGACTTCCTGGGCAAACTACCTCAACCTGTGGCCCCCCCACTTTCGGTGGGCCCCCACAGAGAAGAGGTAGCGGCAAGCTTAGGAAGCTGACAGTCCTTCGAGGTACAAGTCCAGGAGACCCGTGGGTACCACCCTGACTTCTCCGAGAGTTTCCATGGGGCCAGATGACTGGCTGGTCCCAATCTGGCTTCTCCGAACGTCTCTATGGGTTCTAGGTGACCGGAGGGTCCCACCTGGCAGCCCCAAACAACATATCCATGGCGCCAGGTGAACTTATTGTCCCAACCTGGTTTCTCCAAATGTATCCATGTGTTCTCTGATGGTCAATGGAGCAGATCTGTATCCTTCCAGTCAGGGCCGTGTACCCTTAGGCTGGAATCCTGTAGAATCCAAATCTGCCTCTCTGCAGGGAGCTATGCTACCAAACTACTGTCCTGAAGAGTCGCTCTGATCTTTGATTCTTTTTGATTCTCCTTGCAGCACGATAGAAAACCTTTTTTATATTTACATCTGTGTAAGGTCATCATTCACAGGTCAGGGGGAAAGGTGCAGGGCTTAGGTCTCATTGTTTGAGCTTTTAATCAATTTTCATAGTTGCTATCCCCCTGCTCTTGTAAATCAACAACTAACTGGCTTAGTACAATATACAATTAGCATAGTAACAAACATCATTGTTCACAGACCAAGAGAAGTCAACATTCAGGGTTATACAAATACAAGTCTGTCCTTCTTGACCAGGCAAAGAAAAGGAACACACATTCAAAAGTCAACACAAACACAATAGTGTATTTCTCCTTGGCTAACAAATCTAGATGTCTGGCTAATTAAGATTAGAAGCTGTGTTCTCACAATTATTATTCCTGTTTTTTTGCTTACTGTGGGTGTCTAATATGTTAATACCTTTGCAACTGGCACTGTGGAGACTAATCTGCACTATATAACCTAGATACTGTTTCTGTTAAAGGGAACCTGTCACCAGAAAAAAACGCTATTAACCTGTAGATGTGGGGTTAATTTGCAGGTTAATAGGGTTACTAACCTGCCCGGCGCAAACACTGAGCCGAACGCTGCAGAGAGACAATTAACTTTATTCCCCCCCGTGAGAGTTCGGGTTTCAGTCGCAGTGTCGGTGCCGACGCGGATTCAGTCACTGGTCTGAGAATACAGAGCAGTGGGTTGTAACCGCACCCTGCCCTGACTGACACTGGCTATGCATTGGGGCCTGCTGTCAGTCAATGCCAGGGCACGGTTACAGCCGCCGCTCTGTATTCTCAGAACAGTGACTGAACCCTCGCCACCGCCCCCATGACTGAAACCTGTACACTGCCAGGAGGAATAAAGTTAATTTTCTCCCCGCAGCGTTCGGCTAAGTGCAGGCACTTGGCATGTTAGTAACACTATTAACCTGCAGATTAATCCCTTATATGCAGGTTAATAGCGTTTTTTCTGGTGGTAGGTTCCCTTTAATGGAAACTACTATTGATGGGTATATGTATGGCAACATTTTGAATCTGTCAGTTGGATCAACCCTCCCAATAAGTCTATATGGGTATGCATGTCATAGAAAATTTTATAAAATGATACCTTAAAATCTGCAATCTGATTTCTGATTCCAGAGAAATCAAAATTTTTCTTAATATGTAAATGAGCTGTTGAGATCTATGGGCCGGACACAGATTTTTCCAAGAATCTTCCCCCAGAGCTTATTTGAAATGAAATGGTTTCTTTCCAGGGTGAGACATGTAATGACTGACAGTCTGCTTTCTTGATCTACACGTCTCACAACTGGTAGCACCCCTTTATTTTTAAAGTAAGCTCTGGAGGCAGATTTTTAGTGTGATCAGTGTCCGACCCATAGATGTTAACAACTACCGGTAAGTTACACATTAAGAAAAACATAGATTTTTCTGGAATGAGACATCAGATCGCAGATATCAAGGGTATTATATTACTCAACTTTCTATGACCTGCATGCCCATATATACGACTTAGGAGGGTTGATCCTACTGACAGATTCCGTTTAAAGACACCTCAAGGATTAATGCTAATATATGGACACTACTATGTGGTAGCATCTCTCTGTGTATTTCAATGTCTTTGAGGCTATTGCATTGATAATGATTTACATGAACACATATAATGGTGATGCTGTGTGATTGAAACTAATGTATATACACCTTTGAATGAACATTGTGTTTTATTTCACATTACTGTTGCTTTATTCAAGTAATGCTAATTCATAATTTTACAGCCACTATTCTGTGGATACTAAGAAAGCCCTACTATATGAGCATAGCAGTTTGATTACTATTATATAACACTGACATTTGGTTGACGTTACAATGTTGCCATTACCATGGATGTTTTCACTGTGCTGGCACTACTCTTTAACTTCTACTAATACTTGCCTTTTCAAAGGGAGAATTTAAAGAAGATAGGCATCTAAAGGGTACATTTTCTCCTTGTGGAGAGTGATATGCCAGGTCTGGCACGCCAGTATGAGGAGACTTAAATGCCTTGTATGCTCCTCTGGGAAATTAAATATGAAAATTGTCTCTTCCACAAATGTTGAATACTGGCCATAATGAAGGAACACTCTGCTATGTTTTAACTGTCTTATTTGGAGTATTCTAGGTTTACATAAAGTTAATAGCAGTGGCGTAACTTAAACCTCGTGGACCCCAATACAAACTATCCAATAGGGTCCCTGACTCTCATCGGTCTGTAATAGTATTGGTCTTCTAATATCTGCCAGAGAGACAATTTGGCCCCCTTAGGATCTAAGGCACCTGCACCTATTATAGTCATGCTAATGGTTAATATACTTGAAGGGAACCTGTCACCAGCTTTTCCCATTTAATCTAGGGCCGGCACCTGTATGCCCTCATATACAGCATTCTATAATGCTGTATATAAGTCCCCAATGTGCTCTGCATAACACAAAAAATAGCTTTTATTATATTCACCTATGGTGCGGTCCCATGGGCAGCGCTGGTCTTGATCCGACGCCTTCTCTCTTCTTTTCGCCGCCCCATTCTTGCTTTGTATGGATGACGTGTCCTATGTTATCCACACACTGTGCTCCATCACTCTCCTGCGCATGCGTACTTCTCTCTGCCCTGCAAAGGGCAGAGCAAAGTAGTGTAGTGCACATGCATCGGCGCACTTTGGCCTTTACCCACGCATGCGCATTGTAGTACTTTGCTGTGCCCTCAACAGGGCAGAAAGACGTGCGCCTGCACAGGAGTGCCATGGTGGACACTGTGTGAATGATGTAGAACGCATCAACCACACAAAGCAGAGGCGGAGGACGCCGATCACAAAAAGAGAGGAGGCGCCAGATGAAGACCAGCGATGCCCATTGGACCAGACCGCGCCATAAATGAGTATAGTATGATATTCTATGGAGCAGTGCACATGCCGGATTTTTTCCTTGGACTGAGTGTTCCGTGGAAAAATTGGAGACATGTCCGATTTTGATCAGAGTGTCGGAACAAAATCCACAATGCAAGTCTATGGATCCTTGAAAAAAATCATGGAGTGACAGAATGGAGAAAGTGGAGAAACTTTTTTCTTTCATTCTGATCAAAGTCTGACCAGAGTAATCAGACCATTTTTCTCGGATGTGACCCTACCCTATTAGTAAATGTACTATCTATCTATCTATCTATCTCTTAATCCATGTGCCTCCCTTATTCCCCACTTGTTACATTTATTCTCTCACTACCACATAGTATTGGCTTCATCACTGTTATATCACTGATCCGCATAAAGAGTGAGGACAGAGCAGAGAAGCCACTGACCATGTCACTCCACCAATGAAGATGAACCAACAATTCAATCAGATGAAAATGTAATGTGTATACAAAACCATTCACTACTTTTATTTGATATATATTACAAATACACTTATTTTGACATTCTCTATTTTTGAATAATAAGTTTTGTAATACTATACAATCCCTCTAAAGGGAAACTGTTCATATACTCAAGTAAATCTTACAAAGACACGTCAAGCCATACCTTTATCTAGACAGTCCGTTCCTCTGTTACAGAGCAGTCAGTGTTTGAATTAATATGCAAATGAGACTGAAGTGCTTTTCTCATATGACAGCACTTCCCAAGCCTCTGCTCTAATCCCTGCCGATGGTTGTCTTCTGCTTGACTAACTGCTTCTTTGCTGTGTGACTTCAAGCAAAGGAACAGATGTCAAGCAGCAGAAGGCAGCGCTAGGCGGGGAATAGAGCTGGGGAGAGCAGAGTCTTGGGAAGTGCTTCCACACATTGAAAGCACTTCCACATCGTTGGTATATTGATTCTCTGCGATTTCTTGGAATATATACAGTTTGGGGGATCCTGTTGCCAAATTCTCTTTAAAGGCCTTATAATAAAGGTACATCAACATTCAATCTCTCAACGGATTGGACTACTATCAACAGATTGGGCGAGAGTATATCTGTTTGTTTTTGGGGTGATGGGGAAGGCAGTATCAACACTAATTATATGTGCTACATACTAATTTTCAGTGTATATATTAGTCCTTTTTATAATTCACACCTTTTATCATAGTAACAATAAAGTTAAGTTTTAAGATCTTGACTCCATTCTGAATTCATTCTGTGAATAGCTTGGTTGATTTATGTATTGTGCTTTGAATACCTTATTGTTTTTTTGGCTGTGATGTGAGACTGTAATAACCATCGTTGGTTTTGACAGTGCCACCATATTCCTTTATAACCAGTATATAGCTGACCTTTGAGCAATGTAATCTAGGTCCTGAGTTACAAATGGTCACATAAATATAATATTGTTTGCTCATCAGTCATACCAATATTAACACTTAAGTGCTTTACTCAGTAGTGCTCTTCTCATTCTAATCATGTGCTCTCCATCAAAGCTCGTTTTGATCTCAAGAAGGAACTTCAAAAATACTAATCTAATAGCATGAGAGATCATAATGAGGGTTCCTGTCTGAAATATTAATTCTAATTTTCATTTACTTTCCAACTGAAACATTTCAGTTTACGTGAGAGCAAAAGAAAATAATTTGCTTGGCATGGAAAAAAATAAACAGTTAGGAATGGTCTTCAGTGTGACAATACTGGACAAGAAGTAACATATCATGATTGGATGTCAATCTGTAAGTGGTCCAGTGATAAGAAAATGAGCCAGTTAGATAAAAAAAATGCAGAAAAAGGAAACCTTGAGTCTGATTATAATGTACATTAGGTAAGTAGTAATGATGATACCGAGTGTTCTGTTGTGGTGCACCCTGAAGATACTTATGGGATATATGGTACAACATGAGGAAAGGAACAGAAGCTAATAAATTGGAGGAAAACACTCAACAACAAAAATGACTGTGGGCAGCAAAATGACTTCCATAAACTACTGTCCTGACTATGTGTATAAGCCTTGGTTGTGTGGATGACATCTAAACTTATTATTGTAAGAATTAATCACATTTTACTTGTAATCTCAGGGTTTCTGGTTGCTGACCATTAACTATTTCAGCTAGAAAACCCCTCAGGTCCTAGGCAGAGACTAAACATGAAAAAGAATCCATTGCCTTATGGCCTTCCTTTGATGATCATGGCCTGTACACCTATACAAAAACATAGAATTGCTGCATTGACTGCACCCTGCTTGTGATATCGCTGCTGGGACAACAAGAATCAATAGAAGTGTAGTGAAAAATAAAAAAAATCTATGTTTCAGGTAGTTTTTCTATACAAAAGTCTACCTATCTATCATACATGTTTTATTTCCATTCCTTGTCATTACTCAGCGGTTGGATGTCTAATACATCAAAACATTACATTAGTACAGAGAGAATGATGTTCTACTTTGTGTGCAAAGAACGCCTTTTATTTATAGATTTGCTTAGATAGAACACTGTGTAAAATGGCACAAAGGATACTACACATGTTTAGCATGAAGGAAGTACTTGTTATCACTTAACACAGAGAAATGAAATGTAGGATTCTGAATGAAAACACTCTCATTTTCAATAGTATTTTCTTTTTATTTGTAAACAATAGCCTTTGGAATGTCTGAAATAAGTTCGGGATCTCAGGCACAAATATATTTATACGTTTTATATGTACAAGAAATAAATATCTTCTCTACTTCTGGGACATTTTAAAATACTGCTCCAGGAGTTTCCTTAGTATTCGCTGAAAGATAAAAAGGAGACTATTAGCAAAAGACAATATTAGTAGTAGTAATCACACATTTAGCAGTAAGGTAATTAGCGTAAGCCATTAAAAACCTTATAGTGCCCCCTACAGGGAAATATTCCTAGGTTCCAAAAGATCAGATTTTACTATAACCTTATAGAGCCTACAACTATGAAATAGTAAAATCTGTTCATTGTAGGAAAATCTCCTGGGATTTTTTAATTATATATATATATCATGTGTATTTTTAAAAAAACATTCAAAATTCTGCCAATATGTTTAATCCCAGTTGTTCAACCTCTCAAATGCTGTGGTCAATAGTGATCACAGTGTGATTATGGGTTCAATGGAACCTGGGGGCCAAACGTAGGTCCCCACGTTTGCCATTATCATACTCCTATTAGCCCCTGCAAGAGGCACGGCCTAATACCACAACTGCCAGTGTTTCACTGACAAGTACAATGCAATGCTATACAGAATATAAGCAAACAATAGATCACATGATGAATTCCCCTACTGCTTTTGCTCATTTCACCTCCCAAAAAATTAACCCCAAAAAATATTATATACCAAAAAATGATAGTAATGAAAAGATCAACTCACACTAAAAAAAAATGATGGCTCTCTAAATGTGGTGAAAAAATATTTTTATTGTGCATATCCACAGCACATTACAGTACATCCAGGTAGTTCCCCATACCTGGGTGTCCATTATCCGGGCTCAGAACTTCTCAGCCCTTATCCACATGTACATCACTTAACAAACGGTAAGGTTTTAATATTAGAGGTTAGGACCCTCCAAAATAGGGTCACTGTGACGTGGTGGGATGGCTTTTTCATTTTTTTGATCAAAATTATGTTAACTATAGCACCCTATATTATTTTCATGCACTACTGCCATTTATTTATTTACTGCAGAAATAATTTTATGTTTTTATCTTGTTTTTTTTTTATTATATTTAGTGGCCAGTGTGAACATGTGCCTACACGCTGCATGCACACCAACTTATATTCCAGTTCATCTCTTCAGGTGTTTTAGTTACAGTACAGTACATGTCCATGGGGTTTTGAGAACTCTAAACTTCTACATGTAGCAGAAATGTTCTACCCTAAAAACAAGCAGACTGGAGAGTTATAATAGTAGAGTATGTCATTCCGTTGTAGAAATGCTGCAGATGTTCACAACAAATGTCATCACTGTAATGTATCTGCTCGAATTCCATAGGGAATCTGCCGACTGTAACACATGCAGCGTTTGTAATGGAAAAACTAAGGATTTATATTTTCTTTCCTGCGAGATCAGGGTAGGAAATATTTTGTCACGTCTCAACTTACACTAATACTTCCGGTGATTGGGAAGGAGAACTAACCTGCATTATTTGATATCTAATTCACCTTTCTGTAAATCCCAGCCATAAAAGCAAGTACTTGAACATTTCTGTAGATTTAAAAGAACACCTTAATATGTCCATTATACCTGTGGTCCTTGAAGTTGAATGGGTGACGGTGCTCTGCGTTGCTCTTGTAAAAGCGCAGCTCTCATGCTTTCCATAGTGCGTGGAGGGAAGACCGCTGATTCTTCCAAATCTTGTTCACTCAGTCTATACGTGTCCTGAAGACTTTTCTTTCCCATAAAGTGCCCTGGTGAGATAAATGATGTGACATTCATTGTTGTTGTTGTTGTTTGATAACTACATTACTATAAAGGCCACGGCCCCGCTATACGTATTCGGTCAGTATTTTTTCTCAAGAATGGGAGCCAAAACCAGGTGAGGAACAATCAGAGAAAAGGTATAATAGAAACAAGTTACCAATTCTGCATTTATCACCCACTCCTGGTTTTGTCTCCCACTCCAGAGAAAAAATACTGACCAAATATTGATAGTGGGGCCGTGGCCTTACTCCCTATACCCAATCGCTCACTAGCTCATGTTACCTGCATCTTAAAACATCTCCAGAATCCGACCTTTTCTCACTTTGAAACTGCGAAAACTCTTTCTGTCGCTCTTATTCATTCTCGTCTGGACTACTGCAATTCTCTGATAGTTCTCCCTCTTACCAAACTTTTTCCTCTCCAATCCTGAATGCAGCAGCTAGGGTCATATTTATGTCCACCGATGCCTCCACCTTGTGCCAGTCATTGCACTGGTTATCCATTAGCTTCAGAATACAATACAAACTTAACACTATTTGGTCAGTATTTTTTCTCAAGAGTGGAAGCCAAAAGTCGGGGAGGAACAATCAGGGAAAAGGTATAATAGAAACAAGTCACCAATTCTGCATTTATTACCCACTACTGGTTTTGGCTCCCACTCCTGACAAAAAATACTGACCGAATACTGATAGTGGGGCCATGGCCAAACAGCCTAAAACGAATACAGACATTCATCTTAAAGTGCATTGGACACCCTTTGAACAAAAAGAAGAACTTTTAACATGGACAACCTTGACACAAATGTGCATGGAATCTCTAGAGTGGACCCAGTAGCTGAGCCTGCTCCTTACAGCCCAGGTGCCGGCTGTGTTAGACAGCTGACACCTGTCTGTGACTCCGAGAATCAGAGTTAATTCCAATCCTGCTCATTTATTTCCTAAATTCTGTTGTCAGTAGAGACCCCTGCATATAGGCTGTTAGAGACCCCTGCATATAGGCTGTTAGAAGGGAGTGTCTTTAAACCTATCACCCCATGCACCTCCCCCGACAGTGTGATTGAGAAGTGGCGATTGATTGTCATGGCAGCTAGGACCCTAAAGGAAGGCTAGGTTTGAGAATTAAGGTGCATTTAGTTGAACTGACAATCATAAAACGAGTGTTCGTAAAAAGATCACTCCTTATCTTCATCTTGTGTAAAAATGCTGTCAGTCATGTGATGAACAAAAAAAATACATGTTCTTTGGGTGATTGAAGAGTTTATTCCAGCTTAGACCTTAGAAATCATGGTTATCAGCAGCACATTACCCCATAAACAGAGGATGTGCTGCCGATAACATGATACTCTATGGAAACAGAACAATCATTCTGTTCCCCTTAGAAGTTGTCAGTCTGCGTAATCAGGCCAGTAAACTATCTCTGAACAACTTATTTAAATGGACCATAAGAGATATAATTTTTGGTGACTTATTTACATCAATAATAGTGCGTCCTACATCGGGTCCACACGAGCTCAAGAGCTGAGCCTATGGCTGGGCTCCATAGGAGATCGTCATTTTCTCTATTGTGATACTTGATTTATTGCAGTATAAAGAACAAGCAATGAAACGATTGTGGTTCAATTGCCCTAAAGGACTAAAAAATAATAGAAAATATTTAAAAAAATAAAAAATATTGAATCACCTCCCTTTTCCCAGATAAAAATAATGATATAAAAAGTAAGCATAAAGCATATTTGGTATCTCCACATCTGTAAAAATAACCTGTAAGGTAAATGCCATACACAAAATAAATCAAAACACCAGAATTGCAGTTTTTAGTTGCTGCACTGTGCTAAAAAATGTAATAAAAATTGATTTAAACTTCATATGAACCCTTAATGGTATAATCATTCATTGTGTTGCAGCATTTTGCCTGAAAACAAATGAAACTGTTGTCTTTAGCTGGCCATAAACATGGAAAAAATGTTAGCCAGAAAGCTGATTTTAATTATTGTTCACGATTGATAGTGATTTATCAGTTACTTTACATATAACCAGTTAATGTCAGATAATGGATTAAAATCTTGATCCATCATGCTTTTTAAAGTTGTGAAGAATTTTTTTCTTTTTATAAAATCTTACATGTCACTAACTCTATTTAAAAATGTTTCCTCCTTTTGTCTTCTGCCTGATTCATCAGTTCATCTTAAGCCTGCCATTCACATTAGATGGCTGTCGGCCAAACGATGGTTCCGGCTCTCCCATACACACGAGCGCATTAGCTCAAAGAAAGAACTTTTGCCAGTTTATCTCCAAGAGACAATACGATCAGCAGTCCGAAATCGGACATATCGGATCAATATTTACCCTGACATTCAATTTTCCAGGGTTCACATACACATTAAACTGTCGGCCGAACCCGTTGATGAGTGTAATGTGTATCGGGGGCTTTAGACTGTGCGTTGCTGTAAGTGATTGTAGTGATATCGGTGCCGGACCACAGATTGTTTAGTTTATTTTAGTTTAATTGATTGGAATCTCATGCCTAGTTGACATTAGACATTAGTTATGCAAAGGGAAGCGGTTTCTCTTTTTATTATACAGTTCATTGCATGCAAAGGATTTTGTTCGGAAAGTATGCTGTCACATTATCTGCAGCTGGTATTATGGGGCGCTCCAATCTACCTTAATCACATCACTAGAAAATTTTTTTTACAGGGTATTATTTTGCAGTTCTTCATTGCCCAAAAAAAAAAAACGTGTGTAGGAGACAGGGATACCAACTGTCCAGAAATTCCTGGACAGTCCATAAAAATAGAGCCCTTTTTGTTGCCATATCCATAAAAAAAAATTAAGGTGTCCGTGATTTTATTTTGAAGTTGAAGAAAATTATACAGATTTTGACAGTAATTATCATAATTTTACAGTTCACAGCGAATGCATCTGATTTCTTCATATCTGAATTATTGGCTGTAGACATGTATCACATAGTCATAACCCTTGTGTTTGCAAATAAAAAGTGCCTTGGAACAAAAAATAATAATTTTCAGTGAGTACTAAAGCGGGTAGGTCCATGCATAATAATGTGACTGAAGGATTTTGTCGAGACTTAACAAGTAGATTTTTGACTGATTCAAGGCCACTGCCATGGGGGATGGATGTATACAGGCTACTAACATCAATACTAAGATGATTTCATGATTAAACTGTCCTATGTCAGAAATTAGAATTCAAAGATATGAAACAAAGTGGTTACAGATAGAGGTCTATGAAAAATATAAAAAAAAAATCAAATTTGCTAAATATAATATTAAAAAAGTTATACATAATAAAACCAAAATAAAAAATAAAGATACCTCTTAAAAAAGCAACAGACCATTTATATCCACTTTAAATAAGAAAATAATCTACCCAAATATGAATGATCAGAGATAATAAGTAATTTAGATATACAGGTGCAAATAAAGTGCTAGTGCATAGAATTATTACTATATATCTATATATTTCATTTAGATCAAATCATATATAAATTGTCCTCCTATTAGGTCAGTCACACGCCCCCAGGAAGAAGCCATTTGTGGTGAAATGTGCGTCGGGTTAACAGGAGCACTGACCAAACCACGCCACTCCACTCTCTGCATGGTTTCTTTAAGGTAATCTTTTAACCTGTAAATCCCTAACATGTTTGTTTATCCCAATACTTATACAAATTTAATCACTTAGCGATAGATCATGCTGATTTATGCACATTATGCAGACCGAGAGATTGATCTAATAGGAAGACAATTTAGATATGATTTGTTCTACATGAAATATATAGATATATAGCAATAATTCTATGCACTAGCGCTTTATATACACATGTATATCTAAATTACTTATCTCTGATCATTCATATTTGGGTAGGTTATTTTTTTTATTTAAAATGGATATAAATAGTCTGTTGCTTTTTTCTGAGGTATCCTTGCTTTTTACTTTTGTTTTATTATGTATAACTTTTTTAATATTATATAAATTATATAAATAATGTAAAAAAATCAATTATTCATATTTTTCATAAACCTCTTCTTTATCTGTGACCAATTTGTCTCAGATCTTTGAATTCCTATACATTAATGAAGTGCTGTGTTGTAACTTTGGGGACTTATAAGCTATAACTATGTCAGAAATTGTCTGGAGGAAGACCCCCTATGTCAAAAAGAAAAGATTTTGTCTCTTTAATTAAAGGAGTAATGACTTTTTCCAAAAGGATGGAGAGTGGTGATAGGAGTGAATCCGTGTATGTGACTATGGGACGTCCAGGAGGTTTATCTAATTGTTTGTGGATATTAGGGAGGGCGTAAAGGACTGGTATCATGGGATTGGCGCTTTCTCCACAAGTTGGCCAACCTGGCAGGAATGTTTCCTGACAGACCTTTATTTGTTCTAAAAGACCATATGATAAGAAGTTGATTATAAAGAGAGTCACAAAACACGGCTTTTATGCTGTAAATAGGGCCTTGGAGACAGTCTTCTCTCTGTCTCTTTCTCATTCTAAGAGTGAACTGTAGCATGGACATAAGCAAGTCGTTGAGAAAAAAAAATAAAGGAAATCTGCTACAGGTATAATAATTTGAATATAGAAAAACAGTCACATAATAATTAATAGTATAGTTGAAATAAAGACTTATGTCAATCAAGTGTAAGGACAGGATAGGATGTAGATGAAAAGGAAAAATTTTTCCTTCCTGATCCCTAGTGAAAATCAGATGGGATTAACTTTTACAATAAGAACTCTAAACAATTACATAGAGGTTCATGTTATTTTGTTCTAAGAAATTATCAAAGTTTTTTTTTAAGCCAACCGTTCCCCCTGTAACCACGAATTCTCATGGTAAAAAAGCATTGTTGCCTCTGGAGATTGAACCTTTTTTTTCCTCTAGATGGAGAAATATGATGCAGCTTTTAACCATATTTTTATGTAAGGGTAATTTATATACTAATTTGGACAAATGCAATTCATTAAAAATAAAAAACGCCAAGAAGGAACATTAATGCTTTATTGGTACAGAAGCGCTGTGCGTGAAAAGTGACATTGATCCTCGGCAAATCGCTAGATGTTAAACAAGGAAGTGAAATGAAAATGAAAGGTCATGTTGTGGATTGGGAAATGAGCCGAATATATTAGCACATTGCTAGATGTTAATAAGCGGCATTGACATGGCTTTGTGCTTGTCAAATATCTGCTTTCTCAATTCTGTTGCAAATGTTGGGAAAACAACACGTAGCAGTCAGCCTCATGGGCACATATATTAATTCACTGGTATCACAAATATCTACATTATTGATGTAATCTAGCTAATTAATATGATGTTCTTATGTCCTATGAATTACATGACTTGTCTGCTGCTTTGCCACCTTCTCTTCTGTTAGCGTAGATCCAAACCAGATTTGAGTCAGGTCTGACCTTAGTCTAATTTCTAGTAATAAACCTGACAACCATATTTTGCTCAACAGTGTCTCAGGCATTAAGTCTCTAGCAATCTATTTGCCTTAGATTACTCTGATCTTCGGCTAAAGGCAAAACCACCACAAAAGGAACAAGACAGGGAAAGGAGGCTTGACAGGAATTATACTGTATTGCCAGCATCCCTGCATGCTTCTCCCCTCCCCTGGCAGGGACGCCGACTTGCTCACCTCCACGGTCCACGTCTTGCATTCCCTCCTCCTCTCGCTGCTGCCCGAGGTCTGCACACTGCTAGCAGATCCCTGGGCACTGTGCTTAAGGCTGGAAGACACTTATTATTTAAAGCACCTCCACCTGATGGGAGGTGCCTGAGCAACGTGTTAAGTCAGTAGTCAGCACACTTGCTAGTTGTCAGGTCCCCAGTACCTGCCAGTCAGTTTACCTGTCCTGTATCTCTCTGTCCGTGCTTGCCTTATGCTCCTGCATTTCAGCCATGCCCGCCAGTGCTTGCTGTGCCAGTCTGTATACCAGCCATTCCTGCCTGCACTTGCAGTGCCAGTTTGGATACCAGCCACACCTGCCTGCACTGGCCGTGCCAGTCTGCATACCAGCCATACCCGCCTGTGTCTCCCAGTATTCCTGTCGTGCCTACCAGTACTTACCAAGTCCATCTAGTCTTGGTCATTCCATCTACCCACCCCTTTTGGGGTCAGCTGCCGTGCGTCCGAGGGCTGTCCTGGAGTGGAACCTGGCGTTCATCTGGAACAAAGTCTAACTCCACCATCAGGAGCTCTAGCGAAAAGTCAGGTGTCCGCCTAGTCACGCCCCTTCAGGCTCTCCTTGGATCATGGCACAGTGGCTCCAACACTCCCGTTACATAAACCTTGTCATGTTAAGAGTATTTTGATTTAAAAAAAGGAATTTTTTATTAAAGTTTTGCATATTTTAAAAAGTAAGCTACATAAGGTATCCAAGCGAAGAATTTATGGAATGTTACATAATAAGATAAGGTTCTGGTAAAACTTATTACATTAACATAAAACATTATAATTTGTATAATAAGAATGACAAGAGATTTATCAAATATTCATTGCAATGAGTTAATCACAAGATACATTTTGATGACTTTTTTGAAAATTTTCCAGGTTTGAGGTTAAATTCTTGACAATATAAGATATAGTTTATGTCATAAGCAAAAAAAATTAACTGAAAACAATGGAAAGAAAAGGGGAAAAGAACCAGGGGGAAGGAGAGAGGATGTCCATGGGTCCCTGCATGCTCCATTTTTTAAGGTGCTTGACCAGATCTACATGTGCAGCTCTTCTAGTAATACCCTTTGGTCTAAGGGGTAAGGTTTCTCCTTGTGGAGAGTGACATACCAGCTCTAGCATGCCAAGGTAAGAAGGCTTATTCGCCATGCAATGCTCCTCTGGGAAATTTAATATGCAAATTGCCTCTTCAGAGATGAAGAGGACTTGAACTTTATAGCGCCACCTATTGGAAGCAGCACAGTAATTCCCTTTGTAAGTTTTTATTGGAATAGTTTATGTGGTTCATGTGGGGGTTTATCCAAGTTTGAAAGATTGATTTCTTTTTTGGTTGCTGCAGCTAAAATTAGATGTAGGAGTTTCCTAGAGCCTTTGAGTGATTTATTACTTTTTGAGGGCTACCCAATTGAAGAAGAAAGGTTATGATTGGCTCAGTTGTAGCATGGATACCCTGAGAATAATATAAAAAAGGATCACGGCACTTTTTAGTTGCAGTGAGGAAAATTACATTTATTGATATGTCATGTCATGTGCTTAGAACTTTGCATTATGTTGATCTTCTTATTCCCCCTGGACGTTTATAACTAGGTTGACAACTTGGTGTTAAAGGAAATGGTAACACCGAGTTGTAAATTTATTCATGAACATTTAGGAGAATAATGTAAGAACAGTACAATGCAGATGGCTCTAGAATTGTTATTTCATGAGGAATATAACGGTCTACTAACACAGATATGTCAGGTCCTTTCTGAAGGCAATGTTCTGAACTTTTTCAAATTGAACCAATTAATTATTTGAAAAATATGAATAATGTGGTATATTTAATTTTATAGATATTTTATTTGTTGTGTTATCTAGCCATCTGAACTCCATCCAACCATGCCTGAATAATGGTCCCAATGGTTTGGCCAGAAGGACATCCTAACAGATGGGTAGCGTGTGAACTCTGAAAATTAAGGTAATGTGGTTTTGGATTATGCCAAGTATAAAATTACAGTGTTTTAAAATAAAATTATTCCCTTTTTATATTTCCTTCCTTTGTAACATTTTAATTACATCAACAGATTAACCTCCGTAAATGCTATAAACGTAGATTACACATATAAAGCAAACTGATTTACATGTCGTATGCAGTCCAGTTCAGGGAAACTAACTGGAAATGATCCATAATCACAGCAACAGAACCCAACAATATAATACAATTATTGGACTCATTTTACAGAACTTTTCCCTGAATAATCTTACATTTACACAAACATTCTGTAATTGGTTTTGCAATGAGAAACTAAGTAAAGAGATATTTTCCATATATCATTAAGAGGAAAAGCTTTAAAAACTGTCCGTGTGTGATCACCAATTTTAAGAAAGTTAACTTCAGCATTAAAACTTTTCCTTAAAAATGTAGCATTTATTTTAAATCGTTAGTTAAATCATTAATCATTACTTAAATAATTTCTTTAAAAACTTTGCTTTGATTTTTAATCATTACTACCCCAATCCATTTGCACAGCTTCCTTTTACCCAGAAGAAAAATGTCAAGCATGTCAATAGGCAGTGTAGTTAAATCTGTGTTGTGCAGCTCTAGAAAGCAAGTTTTGAGGTTTACATGAATGTGACAAAATGCCAGTAGAGAAGACAAGGTCAGTTTTGGGGCTCTGACTAGTGGCATCGACTTGTGGTTGATGTTGGATGAAGAAACTGTTTTCCATTGGGACACAAAAGCTTTTCCTAACTTTTTCTTTCCAGTACTCTTATGGTTTGGGATAGCTAAAAATATTTGCACGTTTTATAATTCACTAAATACCGTATTTTGCTAGAAAATGTTGGCGGTGCGCGGAGTTCCCGCACTCCTCATTGATTTTCTTGCAGCGGGCTTTGGGAAAATGGACCCCCGGAGGGGTCTTGGGAGATGAGATCTCAATCTGCGCATGTGTGGCGCCCCTGCATCTCACCCAGAGGTGTGGTATCCCACTCTTAGGTAAGGAGGGAGTACTGCCCGGGAGGAGTTCAGTCTGAGAGGAGAAAGAGTGGGAGCAGGAGCTCTGTAAGAGCACACAGCATGGGGTCCCGTTAAGTACTCCTGAAATACCTGGGAGATTGCTGAACCCCTCCCTTGGTAAACACAAGACGGCGTGGGATGTTACCCTGGCGCTGGTAACCTGGAGTCTGACAACTGTGAATAAATCGGAAAGACTGCACCCCCACTGTGTCCTAGAATTATTATCTGCGGCATCACCTGCACTACACTGCACAGCAACATCTACCAAATCACCATCTATACTGCCCTGGAGCTAAGCTCTGCCTGTGAAGAGCTGAACCAACTCTGCTGCGTCACCATCAGCTCCAGAGGATCTGCACCGCAGTGGCGGCTCCATATAGCCGCATACCACAGGTGGCGTCACGAACATTAACAATAAAAACTTTATCCCCCTTTTACTGTCCCTTTAATTGAACACCCTGGGTCACGGTCCGGGTCACTGCCACCGTGACATCCCCCAACATCGACCGGCCCGGCTACTGAGTACCCCACGGCCCAGGGGGCGCGTCACATGCTCCACCCCCGGCGGCCATTTTCTCGAAGCCCACCACTGGGAAATCAATGGGAAGTGTGGGGACTCAGCTCACCAACTACATTTTCTGAAAGCCCAGGGCCTGCTGCCTTGCACCGCCAGGACACCCACTTCTCCCAGCCCGGGGTCCTCAGCATTGCCCCACTCATGCCGCCACCACCGGCTTCCTACGGCAGCGACCCTGCCTCCTGTGACCCCACACCATCGCCACCCCCCCCACCCCCCGGTATGCTACATTCAGATTATAAGATGCACCACCATTTTCCTCACCAACATTTTCCTCCCAAAAAGTGCTTTTTATAATCCGAAAAATACGGTAATCTGACATAACCTGAGTTGTACATTAGAATAATCCAGTTTCACATGGTCCATGTTCACGGATTGAGCTGATCAGACCTGTCCGCTAGGTCTCTTAACTTCGGTTAATTGTTTCGTAGTCATATACGAAGCAGTTAGCTCAGTTGTGATGCTTATAAATGATATTTTAGCTGTAATAGCTGAAATTTTTAATTTATCAATGTTAAGAGGTAAGGTGGACATATTTATAATGTCTTGTATAAAACTCAATTTTCGGTGTTGTGCATGCTGCTGGGAGCGTTAATAACAAATCACCTGCAAGCGATTATTGTTACTGCTGATCCATCTTACTTTTATTCTAGTTACAATCTTATTATTCATAGTTGGATTATTGGTTTGTCATGGAAGCAAATGATGATCTAAGACTGAAAATTAAATGGTATCATGCATTACATGGATAGATGAAGGTTGGTAGAAAGTTTTAGCCCTTACTTTTAATTTACCATTAAAGCATGCCATGTTCACTTCACAAACAATTTTTTTTCCTTCTCTCCATGAATATAAAATGAAGAATGAAGCAATTTTACAATAGATGTTAAAGGAAACCTGCCTTATTTTACATGCAATCCTATTTGTGGGCAGCATGATATAGAGCAAGGAGGGCTGAGCAGAGTGATATAATGTTCTGTGGAAAAAGATTAAATCTAACTTGTATGTTTTATTATTCAAATACCTTTTACGCATAGGAGTCCAGAGGGCGGTACTAAATAGTGATTGACAGCTATCTCTGTATGTATACTGTATAGGTACATTCATACAGGGAGGGCTGCCAATCACAGAATAGGGTTACCTATCATCCTATCATTCAGTAATACTAAATCTTTTTTCCATAAAACTATATATCAATGTGTTCCATAACATTCTGCATACAGATCAGACAACATCATCAACATAACAGGTGCCATTTAATCCCCTCTCAACATGATATACAGTACAGACCAAAAGTTTGGACACACCTTCTCATTTAAAGATTTTTCTGCATTTTCATGACTATGAAAATTGTACATTCACACTGAAGGCATCAAAACTATGAATTAACACATGTGGAATTATATACTTAACAAAAAAGTGTGAAACAACTGAAAATATGTCTTATATTCTAGGTTCTTCAAAGTAGTCACCTTTTGCTTTGATGACTGCTTTGCACACTCTTGGCATTCTCTTGATGAGCTTCAAGAGGTAGTCACGGAAATGGTTTTCACTTCCCAGGTGTGCCCTGTCAGGTTTAATAAGTGGGATTTCTTGCCTTATAAATAGGGTTGGAACCATCAGTTGTGTTGTGCAGAAGTCTGGTGGAAACACAGCTGATAGTCCTACTGAATAGACTGTTAGCTGCTTTTTTCTTGCCATAATACAAATTCTAAGTAAAGAAAAACGAGTGGTCATCATTACTTTAAGAAATGATGGTCAGCCAGTGCGAAAAATTGGGAAAACTTTGAAAGTGTCCCCAAGTGAAGTTGCAAAAACCATCAAGCGCTACAAAGAAACTGGCTCACATGAGGACTGCCCCAGGAAAGGAAGACCAAGAGTCACCTCTGCTTCTGAGGCTAAGTTTATCCGAGTCACCAGCCTCAGAAATCGCAGGTTAACAGCAGCTCAGATTAGAGACCAGGTCAATGCCACACAGATTTCTAGCAGCAGACACATCTCTTCAACAACTGTTAAGAGGAGACTTTGTGCAGCAGGCCTTCATGGTAAAATAGCTGCTAGGAAACCACTGCTAAGGACAGGCAACAAGCAGAAGAGACTTGTTTGGGCTAAAGAACATGAGGAATGGACTTTAGACCAGTGGAAATCTGCTTTGGTCTGATGAGTCCAAATTTGAGATCTTTGGTTCCAACCACAGTGCCTTTGGGCGACGCAGAAAAGGTGAACGGATGGACTCTACATGCCTGGTTCCCACCGTGAAGCATGGAAGAGGAACTGTGATGGTGTGGGGGTGCTTTACTGGTGACACTGTTGGGGATTTATTCAAAATTGAAGGCATACTGAACCAGCATGGCTACCACAGCATCTTGCAGCGGCATGCTATTCCATCCGGTTTGCGTTTAGTTGGACCATCATTTATTTTTCAACAGGGCAATGACCCCAAACACACCTCCAGGCTGTGTAAGGGCTATTTGACCAAGAAGGAGAGTGATGGGGTGCTACGCCAGATGACCTGGCCTCCACAGTCACTAGACCTGAACCCAATCGAGATGGTTTGGGGTGAGCTGGACCGCAGAGTGAAGGCAAAAGGGCCAACAAGTGCTAAGCATCTCTGGGAACTTCTTCAAGATTGTTGGAAGACCATTTCCGGTGACTATCTCTTGAAGCTCATCAAGAGAATGCCAAGAGTGTGCAAAGCAGTCATCAAAGCAAAAGGTGGCTACTTTGAAGAACCTAGAATATAATACATATTTTCAGTTGTTTCACACTTTTTTGTTAAGTATATAATTCCACATGTGTTAATTCATAGTTTTGATGCCTTCAGTGTGAATGTACAATTTTCATAGTTATGAAAATACAGAAAAATCTTTAAATGAGAAGGTGTGTCCAAACTTTTGGTCTGTACTGTAGATGTGTGTAACTTGTTATGCGGTAGTGGTATGAAGTGTATAACTTATAAGAAAGATCAATTGTTAATTTTGGGACTTTTTTGCATTTCAGACTACTGAAACTTTTATTAATATATTACTTCTATAACTAATTCACCACTCAGTTATGGAAGTTCTAGCCTATTTTAATCTGCTTTAATGTCCAAAAGTACAACAATATTTAAGGTACAGTTAAAGAAAAGATGTTTGAACTATTTATATAATGATCTGAAGCATGATATTCAAATTAACATATTGTCCCTCAAAGTACATACCATCTTATTTATGTAGCAGAGTCTAGTGAAACAACATAGCGAGATAATTTCCATGGATGATGCCATTTTTATTGTGGTGATTATCACTGATTAATCCTGAGCTCAGGTGACCTGATTCCAGAAAAAGAGTCTGAACAAAGGCTTCTTAAGGGAATTTCTGCGACCCAGAGGTTTATGGATATCCTGGCATTCTCACAATATGTTGGTCCACCATCTTTCGTACAGTCTGCTCATATTGTTTTCCATTTTTCTCCCACAGACTGCTCACCATGTCTCCTGCCTCACAGCGGCTGATTGTCCATGTCCTGTGCTCTCCCATAGACTGCTCACCATGTCTACACTGGCTGATTGTCGATGTCCTGTGCTCTCCCACAGACTGCTCACCATGTCTCCTGCCTCACACTGGCTGATTGTCCATGTCCTGTGCTCTCCCACAGACTGCTCACCATGTCTCCTGCCTCACACTGGCTGATTGTCCATGTCCTGTGCTCTCCCACAGACTGCTCACCATGTCTCCTGCCTCACACTGGCTGATTGTCGATGTCCTGTGCTCTCCCACAGACTGCTCACCATGTCTCCTGCCTCACAGCGGCTGATTGTCCATGTCCTGTGCTCTCCCATAGACTGCTCACCATGTCTACACTGGCTGATTGTCGATGTCCTGTGCTCTCCCACAGACTGCTCACCATGTCTCCTGCCTCACACTGGCTGATTGTCCATGTCCTGTGCTCTCCCACAGACTGCTCACCATGTCTCCTGCCTCACACTGGCTGATTGTCGATGTCCTGTGCTCTCCCACAGACTGCTCACCATGTCTCCTGCCTCACAGCGGCTGATTGTCCATGTCCTGTGCTCTCCCATAGACTGCTCACCATGTCTACACTGGCTGATTGTCGATGTCCTGTGCTCTCCCACAGACTGCTCACCATGTCTCCTGCCTCACACTGGCTAATTGTCCATGTCCTGTGCTCTCCCATAGACTGCTCACCATGTCTACACTGGCTGATTGTCCATGTCCTGTGCTCTCCCACAGTCTGCTCACCATGTCTCCTGCCCCACACTGGCTGATCGTCCATGTCCTGTGCTCTCCCACAGACTGCTCACCATGTCTCCTGCCTCACACTGGCTGATTGTCGATGTCCTGTGCTCTCCCACAGACTGCTCACCATGTCTCCTGCCTCACAGCGGCTGATTGTCCATGTCCTGTGCTCTCCCATAGACTGCTCACCATGTCTACACTGGCTGATTGTCGATGTCCTGTGCTCTCCCACAGACTGCTCACCATGTCTCCTGCCTCACACTGGCTGATTGTCGATGTCCTGTGCTCTCCCACAGACTGCTCACCATGTCTCCTGCCTCACAGCGGCTGATTGTCCATGTCCTGTGCTCTCCCATAGACTGCTCACCATGTCTACACTGGCTGATTGTCGATGTCCTGTGCTCTCCCACAGACTGCTCACCATGTCTCCTGCCTCACACTGGCTGATTGTCCATGTCCTGTGCTCTCCCACAGACTGCTCACCATGTCTCCTGCCTCACACTGGCTGATTGTCCATGTCCTGTGCTCTCCCACAGACTGCTCACCATGTCTACACTGGCTGATTGTCGATGTCCTGTGCTCTCCCACAGACTGCTCACCATGTCTCCTGCCTCACAGCGGCTGATTGTCCATGTCCTGTGCTCTCCCATAGACTGCTCACCATGTCTACACTGGCTGATTGTCGATGTCCTGTGCTCTCCCACAGACTGCTCACCATGTCTCCTGCCTCACACTGGCTAATTGTCCATGTCCTGTGCTCTCCCACAGACTGCTCACCATGTCTCCTGCCTCACAGCGGCTGATTGTCCATGTCCTGTGCTCTCCCATAGACTGCTCACCATGTCTACACTGGCTGATTGTCCATGTCCTGTGCTCTCCCACAGTCTGCTCACCATGTCTCCTGCCTCACACTGGCTGATTGTCGATGTCCTGTGCTCTCCCACAGACTGCTCACCATGTCTCCTGCCTCACAGCGGCTGATTGTCCATGTCCTGTGCTCTCCCATAGACTGCTCACCATGTCTACACTGGCTGATTGTCGATGTCCTGTGCTCTCCCACAGACTGCTCACCATGTCTCCTGCCTCACACTGGCTGATTGTCCATGTCCTGTGCTCTCCCACAGACTGCTCACCATGTCTCCTGCCTCACACTGGCTGATTGTCCATGTCCTGTGCTCTCCCACAGACTGCTCACCATGTCTACACTGGCTGATTGTCGATGTCCTGTGCTCTCCCACAGACTGCTCACCATGTCTCCTGCCTCACAGCGGCTGATTGTCCATGTCCTGTGCTCTCCCATAGACTGCTCACCATGTCTACACTGGCTGATTGTCGATGTCCTGTGCTCTCCCACAGACTGCTCACCATGTCTCCTGCCCCACACTGGCTGATCGTCCATGTCCTGTGCTCTCCCACAGACTGCTCACCATGTCTCCTGCCTCACACTGGCTGATTGTCGATGTCCTGTGCTCTCCCACAGACTGCTCACCATGTCTCCTGCCTCACAGCGGCTGATTGTCCATGTCCTGTGCTCTCCCATAGACTGCTCACCATGTCTACACTGGCTGATTGTCGATGTCCTGTGCTCTCCCACAGACTGCTCACCATGTCTCCTGCCTCACACTGGCTGATTGTCGATGTCCTGTGCTCTCCCACAGACTGCTCACCATGTCTCCTGCCTCACAGCGGCTGATTGTCCATGTCCTGTGCTCTCCCATAGACTGCTCACCATGTCTACACTGGCTGATTGTCGATGTCCTGTGCTCTCCCACAGACTGCTCACCATGTCTCCTGCCTCACACTGGCTAATTGTCCATGTCCTGTGCTCTCCCACAGACTGCTCACCATGTCTCCTGCCTCACAGCGGCTGATTGTCCATGTCCTGTGCTCTCCCATAGACTGCTCACCATGTCTACACTGGCTGATTGTCGATGTCCTGTGCTCTCCCACAGACTGCTCACCATGTCTCCTGCCTCACACTGGCTGATTGTCGATGTCCTGTGCTCTCCCACAGACTGCTCACCATGTCTCCTGCCTCACAGCGGCTGATTGTCCATGTCCTGTGCTCTCCCATAGACTGCTCACCATGTCTACACTGGCTGATTGTCGATGTCCTGTGCTCTCCCACAGACTGCTCACCATGTCTCCTGCCTCACACTGGCTGATTGTCCATGTCCTGTGCTCTCCCACAGACTGCTCACCATGTCTCCTGCCTCACACTGGCTAATTGTCCATGTCCTGTGCTCTCCCACAGACTGCTCACCATGTCTCCTGCCTCACAGCGGCTGATTGTCCATGTCCTGTGCTCTCCCATAGACTGCTCACCATGTCTACACTGGCTGATTGTCCATGTCCTGTGCTCTCCCATAGACTGCTCACCATGTCTACACTGGCTGATTGTCCATGTCCTGTGCTCTCCCACAGACTGCTCACCATGTCTCCTGTCTCACACTGGCTGATTGTCGATGTCCTGTGCTCTCCCACAGACTGCTCACCATGCCTCCTGTCTCACACTGGCTGATTGTCAATGTCCAGTGCTCTCCCACAGACTGTTCCATATGTGCATATCTCATGCGCTGACAGCACTTTATGACCACACTCAGATAAACTACTCCTTGTGCCCCACTCACATAAAGCTTCTCGCCACGCTGACCCCACCATACACAGACTACTCTCTATTCTTGCTGTCTCACACTGCCTTCCAGTCTTTAGCAGGATGCTGAACCCTGGTTGTTCACCTGCTTGTTTCCTCCCTACACTGTTCACAGAGATGAGTGCATGGAGACAGAGGACTATCACCAGATCTTCTGCATAATACAGCTGAGCAGCTTCATCAGTGCTATGCCTGATCATTAAAGGGCTTCTCCACTATTAGGGCAATCCCTTCTTAACCCCTTAGTGACCGGACCGATTTTTTGAAGTCTGACCAGTGTCACTTTATGTAGTAATAACTCTGGAACGCTTCAACATATCCCATTGATTTTGAGACTGTTTTTTCGTGACACATTATACTTTATAATAATGGTAAATTTAGGTTGATATGTTTTTGCGTTTATTTATAAAAATATCAGAAATTTGACAAAAATGTTTTAAAAATTGCAATTTTCAAACTTTGAATGACTATTCCCTTTAATCCCAATAGTCATACCACACAAAAACATTAATAAATAACATTTCCCTCATGTCTGCTTTACATCAGCACCATTTGTAGACTGTTCTTTTATTTTGTTAGGATGTTAGAAGGTTTAAAAATGTAGCAGTAGTTTTTCATTTTTTTCAAGGAAATTTGCAAAACTTATTTTTATAGGGACCTGTTCAGTTTTGAAGTGACTTTGGGGGTCCTATATGTTGGAAACCACACAAGTGATACCATTTTAAATTGCTTTCAGGTAGTTCATTAACCCTTCTGGTTCTTTTCAGGATGTTATGGAGAATGGCATGACAAGAATGAAAAAGTTTATTTTTACCACCTAAATTTTGATAATTTCTAAACAGGCCACTATAGCCGGCAGACTCTAAGGCCATTATTTGGCCGTTACCTGCCATGGCAAACATCAGGACCACACAATCAAGATCTCAGGGTGCCAATGAGGTTAAAGAGGGAGCCCCAACACTCTGTTAACTATTTAGATTCTGTAGTCACGATTGACAGCAGAATCTAAGGTGTTAAACATCCATGGTCGGTGCCAACAGTGATCGTGGCTGATGCAGTAAGTTGTCAGCTATAATGTACAGGTGACAGTTATAGGATTGTCACCTGTTGGGGAACGCTAGTCTCTTATATCGCAGGTCAGTAAAAAGACATCTATTGGTCACTAACGGGTTAAACTAAATGTTTGGCCCCCATAAAATTAAAAAAACCTATACTCTCCTCCCGTGCAGCTGATCCTGGACTTCCTCTTCATATTCGGTTTGTCCAAAGGCAGAGTCAGTGACACCAGTGCTGATTGAGCGCCAGTGTCATTCCACCACATCACAGCCCCGGGACCGCGAGTGCTGACACCACTGGAACAGAGCCGGCAAGGGAGGTGCGTATAGGATTTTTCATTTTATTGGGTCCGAACATTTAGTTTAAGAAGGGGTTGTCCTAGGAGTGGACAGCTCCTTTAAGGGTAGAGCCCTGGGAGCAGATGTTTCCTGAGCAGAGGGTAGCTTTTAAGTTGCATGGCATGCTGCCAGTGACCAGCGGCATCTCTATTTAGTAACTGTTCACAATAAACTGTGTGTCACACAAACTACTGTAGGGAGAACAGATGGTGAAGTGTAAAGACAATTAAAAAGGTCAAATATTGTGACAAAAGTAAGAATAGAACTGAGACCACCATCATTCCTTCTTCAACAATACCTGAGTGACTAGTGGTTATAGTTAAATTTTATGTATAACCCAATAATGTGGTGAAGTCATCAGTAGAGGTTAAAGGGAATCTGTCATCAGGTTTATGCTACTCCATATGAGAGAAGGATATTGTAATGGTACAGACCCTGATTGCAGCAATGCATCACTTACTAGGCTGCTTAGGGTAGTTGTGATAAAATCACTGTTTTATCAGCAGGAAATTTTCACTAGAAGCTAATAATCCTGCTGCCAGGTAGTCCTCCATCTTCATGAGCTCTGTATAACCCCTCCTCCATTACTGATTGGCAGATTTCTGCCCATGCACAGTGCACACAGAAAGCTGCCAATCAGTGGTGTGGGCGAGATTATACACCACTGATAATTTAGAGAACTGCTAGATCTGCAGAAGATAAAACGGTAATTTTATGGAAATCACAGCAAGCAGCTCAGAAAGTGATACATCGCTGTAATCAAGGTTTCTGCCCCTACAATATGCTCTCAGATGGGGTACCAAAATCCTGGTGACAAATTCAATTAAAAGAACTGCCCTGTTCCTCTCAAATATCTCCTATTATGTGCTAAGCTGGTCTCTTAGTGAATACTTGCATTCCTTATGAAAAAGAAAAATCTTGAGCATCTATTTTTATAACACTTCATTGTATTGTTATTGTAATTCATGCACTTCAAAATAACATAGAAAAACAACAATCTTGTGATCTAACTATAATCCCAAGAAAATAAGAAGAGAACCATGGAATCGTGTTTAATCCCTTCATCCCCGGGCGATTTTCCTTTTTTCGTTTTCGCTTTTTTCTTCCCTTCTTCCAAGAGCCATAACTTTTTTATTTTTACATCAATATAGCCATATGAGGGCTTGTTTTAAGTGGGTTGTACTTTTGAATGACACCATTGATTTTACCATATAACGTACTGGAAAACAGAAAAAAAATTACAAGTGCCGTGAAATTGCAAAAAAAGTGCAATTCCAGAATTGTTTAGGTTTTTTTTATTTACCATGTTCACTATATGGTAAAACTGTCCTGCTAATATGATTCTCCAGCTCAGTACGAGTACGCAGATGCCAAACGAGTATAATTTATTTTTGATTTAAGTGGTGAAAAAAAATCTGAAAATTGTATGAAAAAAGCTTTTGCGCTTGTCGCTATTTTCCAAGAACCATAACGTTCGCATTTTTCATGATCTGGGGCCGGGTGAGGGCTTATTTTTTGCATCCTGTGCTGACGTTTTTTATTGATACCATTTTAGGGTACATACGATCGCCTGTTATTGCATTTTATTGCAATGATGCGGTGACCAAAGAAAACATAATTCTGATGTTTTGATTTTTTTTTCCTGTTACACCGTTTACCAATTTGATTAATTTACTTTATATTTTGATAGCTCAAACTTTTCTGAACACGACAATACCAAATATGTGTATTTTTGTTAATTGTTTTATTGTTAATGAGGCAAAAGGGGGATGATTTTAACTTTTGTGTTTTTTTATTTTCTTAATATTTTTTAAAACTTTTTTTTTTTTCACTTTTTACTTTATTTAATAGTCCCCTTAGGAGACTTAAAGCTGTGATTGTCCAATCGCCTGTGGTATACATAGCAGGGCTTCAGCACTGCTATGTATAGCAAAAATCACAATCTCCTATGAAAGCTGGCCATGAGCCGGTGTTCACAGGAGGATCATGATGACAGGTCTTCTGCAGACCCCCAGCTGTCATGACAAACCATCGTCGCCCTGCGATCACATGGCAGGGGCGCCGATGGACGGGGCTTGTGACACGCTTCTGTTAAATGCCGCTGTTAGTTATTGACAGCAGCATTTAACTGGTTAACAGCCGTGGGTGGATCTCAGATCCACCTGCAGCTGTTGAAGGAACTTGATGGTAAATCAGCCACCAAGTGTGGGGAAAGATGCGGGCTCAGCACCGGAGCCCGCATCAAAGGCAGGGACATGACCAATGACGTAAATATACGTCATCGGTCGTAAAGGGGTTAATATATACAAGTTTATTGAAAAAAGGTCCAAAAACTTAAAACAAAATAACAGGAGATGCTTCATTGAAAGGGACACCATGTATGCCTGGGCTAGAAAAAGTGATACTTTAGAGTAGACCAAAGAGTATAGCATAGGTGGATGGAGTAAAAATCACAAATGCATAGATGTAATAAATCACTTGTATACTCCACCATGGTGTAATTTTAAGGAGTGTATCCAGCAACAATTCCAGGGTGAATTTCAAATAATTAAAAACAACCTTTTATTTGAGAAAATAATTTAAAAAAATTCATGATGGTTAAAGAAATGTCAGTTCATCTGGACATGCACAAACGCATTTAGAACTGAATGTTCTTAATCATAGTACGCTCATTCACTGGGGTTGCTTTATATAGTGACTATGCAGGATATGACACCAGTGGACAACTGCTTATTAGCATAAAAAACACAAAAAAAAACCTCTTACATTAAATCTAAATATTCATACCATTTGTTATTCTTGTGTTTAATTTTAAGATCCACGATGCTTCCTTATGTTTTAGGATGCGTGATCTATCACCTCCACCTTTTGGGTGGGGGGACTTTTTCGACAGCACAAACTCTAAAAGTGCTTAAAACACCTTTGTAATAATTGGAGAAATGTTGGGAAGCACCTGAGAGGCTGCGTGTGCTTTTCTGTGCATCATACACATGTTCTGAGATGCGTTTTTGCAGTGTTCTGGTGCCCCCAACATATTGTATCTTATTTTTCAATTATTTCAAGTTATGACATAAACTCGTTAAGCTTTGGAAGCAAACTAAATGACTATGGAATTTCAGATGGTGATTCCCCTGCAGAATACAGACTGCCATTCCTACCTGCATTCTTTCAGGACAGAATACAGGCTATCCTAAGACATGCTGTTATTCTCCTGACATGAAGCCATTTTGCGGCTTGTATGTAGCCTCTATTAATCCCTACAGTGATAAAATTTAGCATGAACTTATTTAATCGGTAACAATAAACAAAGTGTGCAATGTGATGCTCATACTAAGCAATACACATGTCTTATGAAACCTATGGCTCTCCCAGTTTGTGAGAAAATGCTGTCCAACATAATATGAAAGCCTCAAACTATTATGTCAGCAGCAGGAGAGCCACAGACTGTAATGCAAGTCAATTCATACACAGTTAAATATATGCAAAGACATATAAATAATTCATGTGAACATTGAAAACGCGCCATGTTCACTACTGGACAGCCCCAGCTTAATCATTTCAGGAGCCCAATTAAATAAAAACAATGGATACTCACCTCCTGCAGCGCCGCAGTTCCAGCGATGTTCCTGGAGATTGACATGACTTGTGTTATGTGCAGGCTCCAGCCAATGAGTGGTCGCTCGCAAGCTGCAGCTTTTACTATTTCATCAGAGCGGATGTCCGCTCTGGCCAAATATTGATTAGCTGCAGTCAAAGAACGGCCGCTCATTGGATGCAGCCTGCACGCGATATGACAAGTTACGTCAATCTCCAGGAACATCGCTGGAACTGCGGCGCTGCAGGAGGTGAGTATCCATTGTTTTTTATTTAATTGGGCTCCTGAAATGATAAAGATGGGGCTGTCCAGAAGTGCACCACCCCTATAATCTATACAGGCCCTGATAGCTCGCCAATTTACTACATCACAACTAGGAATCCGATACAAAGCAGTTCAGTCATTGCATTCTCAAGGGAGGAAGTAATTGTAGTCCAGATCATTACAACTTTAAACATAATCTGTCACCAGGTTTTTGCTAACCCATCTATGAGCAGGATGATTTAGGGTCAGAGACCCTGATTCCAGTGATGTATTACTTACTGGGCTGCTTGGTGCAGTTTTGATAAAATCACTGTTTTATCTGCTGCAAATCTCCCAGTTCTCTGGATGCTGATTGGCAGCTGTCTGTGTACACTGTGCATAGGCAGAAATCTGCCAAGCAGTGGTGGGGTTGGGTCACACATAGCTCATAAATATAGAGAACTATATAAAATCTGCTGATAAAACAGTGATTTTATCAAAACTACAGCAAGCAGCTCAGTAAGTGAAACATCACTGGAATTTGGGGCTTTGGCTCTACATCATTCTGCTCTCAGATAAGGTGTCAAAAACTTTGTGACAGATTCCCTTTACGTAAGCAAGTGATTTTTAAGAAACATTAGCAGCAAGTTTAATGTAGACCCTATAACGCATACTCAGAATATTGATTCTAATTAACTAGAAATGGCTCAAACAATTTATAAGTCAAATTACCTGGATATTTCTCTAAATTCTGGGAGATTTTTGGCAGTGGGTAGTATTTATATGCATATTTTTTTCCCCTTCATTTAACCCACAGCTCTATTATTTTACAGTGGGAATTTGAATGTATATAATTTTGTGGAAAATGTCAAAATATCAACCTCATATGTTTTATGATTTGGGTAGACATAAGTCCAACAATAACATTTAATGCCTGACCATTCAAACTGCCATGATCGTGGGAACTGGGGTCCCATGTCCTTTATGTGAATGAAATAGTAATGTGCACGCATGACAAACCGCTCCATTCACTGTGTTCACATGTCCAGTGGGACGGTGGTCATTGATATTCATTATGGCTCCATTCACATGGGGAACAAGGGGTCCGATTTCTCATGATCGTGGTTACCCTATTGATGAGGCCCCCACGATCACACATTTATTACCTAATCTGTGGATGGATGACTGATAAAAGTTTACAGTGGCTTATCCCCTTTAACATCGGGCAGCCTGATTCTGCTACAAAATGTGTTTCTTTTGTTTTATTATGCCCCACTGTGCAATGTAATGGACAATACAAGGGGGGACTTTTCCATGTACAGATATCTGACCAATTTCTGTCTAATCAGACTAAAATCAATTTAAATTGTGTGTAAATGGCCAATTGATCTAAGTGAAGTCTCTTATCTGACAGGAGACTGACGTGCGTGAAAATTTGTCTGCCACAATCACTGTAGCGTGTAAATGGTATCTGACAGATATCTGCATTATAAGGGATGAAAAGGTTGTATTTTAGGATATTCCAGATAAGAATTGGTTCTAAACTAACCAAATATCTATAGGGATCTTAACACACAGAAATCTGTGTGTTAAACCAGCTTCAAGCAAGTGTTAGAAATAAAGAATTGCTCCAGATCTGGCCAACATTTTTACAATATTCGGATGCTAAAGAAACTTTTCCATATGGAAATGATCTTTAGTGTCTCAGATATTGCTTTGATACATGGCTGCATTGTATCAAATGTAGTGTTTATCAGTAGCTACCAAGAAAAAAAAGTCTATACTTGTCCCTAGCATTAGAATATCCGTTTCATTACAATAGACATGATTATCTTCACCGATGGTTTTACTGTCAGATCGTTAACGATCGTCATTCGACAATGGCTACTAAGTTGACAGCTATACCAATTCAATGTAGAATCAGTGCTGCCAAATGAAGCCTTGGCTTCTTGCTGTGCCTCCATACCTTCCCCCAGGGTGAAGCGTGCATGTCTCAATTATTCTGAGGATTACAAAGAATACAATCATGTAGTATAACTTTATGTAGAACATATACGTACACAGATTACTAACAATCACGGTATAGTTAATCTTAAATTTACTTTACATTATGATTTCTTGTTCCCCATCATGATTTCATTTTTCCTTGTCATTACTGCATTATCACCCCATGAAACATGCCACTGACTCTTTTGGAAGACACCGACCTTTTAGCTAAGTGTTATAAGATGCCCCTCTGAAATCTTAAGTGGCGGCAATCCGTCCCTTGTATACACGCCAGAGTGACTCTTTTCATGGCTGATACATGTCACCGTCTGGATATGACACCATACTCTTAAAAGGCCATCGAAAAGGTCATTGTGGCCATTGTGAAGGTCATTGTTGTCAAGTCATTTGCATGTCTTTACATCTAGTGCCAAGATAATATTAATTTTTCTTCTCTTTGATACTAGCTCTCGATAAGCGAAAATAAATGGTACGACCAATGCCTGGCATGGTACCATAATAATAATCTATAATATTCCTTTTTATTTATATAGCGCCAACATATTCCGCAGCGCTTTACCATAGTGCCTGGTGCTGACCCTATAACCTAGTGAACATTCAGCGTTGGCAGCTTGGTGTGTGCAAATTGTAAAAGTTCTCCTTACCAATTGCCCACTGGTTGCCTCCTCTCTGGAGAACGTTGATTTTGCCGAGTTTGCCAGATTCTTCAGTGAACTCCACGCAGACAGTGAGTGAGACAAAAGAGAAGAGAAGTAGGTGAGCGAGGAACCCGATGGGCAGGATCCTAGTGAGAGGAACTGCAGACATGTCTGTGCCTTGTGTGGGGCTGTGTGAGTCTGAGGGATGTGTGCGCTGATCTCTCTTCTCTACCCTCAGTCACTTTATATAGTAGCTTCTCTGGGAGGGGGCAGCAGGCTTGTGAGGAATCACACACGTGTTTGCACTGTGTGCAGGCTTTAACCATCCACTGTCCATGGTGGCACTTTGTTTATAATGCGCAGGTGGAAGTTAATACGTAATATGTGTGAAAGAAATAGGATATCATGCAACAGGCGCAGCTGGTGAACTCCGAAGGATGCATGAAAACATGGAGTAACCCCTACAGTCCCAGCAGAGCTGTAAACCAGTCTGGGATTATAACTAACCATATTGATATTAATGACGTTAGAAACACAGTTGCTAATACATATAAATTTCACGGACAATTGCAATTTGTTATCCTCGACGTGATATTAACAAAATAATTAATGGGTTCTCATCCAGAACTTTATTTTTCCAAAAACCATCCAGCGTGCGCTAAAGAAAAAAAAGTATTTTTCTCACAATGCTGTGCTGCCTCCAAACCTCCACAGGCATGTCACAGCTGCAGCTAATCACTGCCTGCAGAGGTGCTCCAGAGTGTCGACACTACGGCCAGTAATTGGCTGCAGCGGTCACACGACAGCTAAAACAGGTTGTACAAAGACTGTCTGGTGACCAAAGCAACATTGGAAATGGAGCGTCAGGGAATCGTCAAGAATAGTATACTTTATAGTCTAATTTTACAGCATGCTGGATGGTATTTGACTGAAAATTTCATGTTGGTCAACCTGTATCTAAGAATTCAGTTTTACATTTCAGCGCATTTACTTAATATCATAATTATCCAGCACCCACATATATTATCTATGAGAAATTCTGCCGGTTACACCAGCTTTAGCAGGAATAATTAGATCCTAACATTTGATAATAGTCTCATATATGGCTTCTTCTGGGTAACTGGATCCAGATTTAATTTACAAAACTTCTTTAATTCAACCACAATAGCAGATTCACATGTATGGGGTAAAACCTGTGATCGTCTAAGAATTTTACTATTGTTCATAGAAATGATCCAAAATGTGTTGGGGAAACATTCATGTGTTCTTTTTTGGTTTTCTTTTTTAATTGTAAGGCAGGCATTGATGTTTCTTTTAGAAAGCCGTCGTTTCAGATCTGATACACTGCTATAATCCAGTTTTTGGCAATTTTAACTTTTATTCTGAAGTTTCACTCCTGTTGTTGGACAAATGTAAACCTTTTAGGTTCTGAGATACTGTAACTATTATGGTTCAGTGGATTTCCCAAGGTTTAAAATGTGGTTTTGTACTGATTTCCAAAAGATATTTATCTTGTATTTTATACTATAGGAGTTTTGAATATCATCTGTGTCAAATCCACAAACCACTTCCACAGAACTTGCCAGCTTTCCTGACATGTCTATTTTTCAAATACTAAAAGTCTGTGTTGTGCCATTTTTCTATTATTCATCCCTGAAATATGTGACTAAATGACAACTAGGTTTAGTAGAGTATATCATTACACACCTTGACACAGTCCACTCAGTACTGACGGCATAAAACTAAGCCTATAATATGGGACGTCCACTTATTCCAATACTTTTCTGTATAGCAGAGGAACTGCACTATGGGGAATTCTAATAAAAATTGTGCTAACAGTATTTTTTCATGGTACTTATAAGTATTTATGAAAACTGCCTTACACGAGTACTGAAAGAGCCTCTTTAAACTTATTTGCAGCTAATTAAACTTTCCTAAAAAATAGTTCATCCTTTAACTCAAGAAGCTATACCTGATTTAATTTAATATTCAATTCATTCTCTATAATAAGGTAATACTGTAAACTCACTTTAAGGCCACGTTCACACATTCAGTATTTGGTCAGTATGTTACATCAGTATTTATAAGCCAAAGTCCATTGCAATGTTCAGAGTTCCAGGGGAAGGAGAGAGAGTGATAATATTTTCTAGCTGAAAAGTTTGGGTTCTGGTTCAAGTTTGTGTTGGGTACCAAAACTCGGACTTTCACAAGTCCACTCGTCCCTACTGGTCACTTCTGTAGTGTAGCAGAGATGGCCATTTTCCTAGGCAAGGAGCACAATCCTACAAACACATGATATACAGCTTGCAAGTGCTGGATCCAGACAACTTCAGTGGCCCTGTGCTCCTCCGATGTTGTAGACATTAGGCATGCGTCTGCTAGCAGCTTCAGAGGAGCTTAGTTCAGTCCAGTAACTCAACCATGCTGCCAACCTGAACTGTAAATCATCGGACGTGCAGGAGGCAGGGGAGCTGTGCGCTCCTGAACCACCCCATTGAGAAAACCTCTTTAAGGTGAAAAAAGATTGCATTGCGAATGGTTCCATTTTTACTTACTAGTTAATTAGAAGTATAAACAGTAGCTCAAATATGGCAGTTTTCCATTGAGTTATGACAGACATTTTTTATTAAAAAAAACAACAATGTATCCAGCCATATTCCATATAATTGTTATGAGCCTTTGAATAGGTAAGGTTGCCTTGGAAATGAACCTAAAGGCAATAATCAGCCTTTCAAAATTGATGTTCTGTCCCTAATATACACCATCAATAATAGATTGATGGAAGTCCATCTCTTAGCAAACCATGCACACAGCGTACACGCTATTTGGATTCTGCTCCGCTTGCTGGTTTCAGTGGTTGTCACCAGACTGCAAGTATGTGATTTGTATACTTGTGGTCATGTTCCATATTGAATCTCTATCACTTTACTGGAACCAGAAGGCGAGCTGAATCCTAATGGTGTGTGTTGCACAGTTTTAGAAATCAGCAAGGTTCATGGCTTGCTGAAAATTTACTCAGGGCTGGACAACCCCTTTAAACATAGGCACAAACTATTTGCTATAGGAGGAAAGCATTAAACAAATTGGACTTTAATCTGTATGATTCTGTTTTCCTTTGAGATATAAGTAACACCATACACATTTGATAACGTAGACCCCTAGGGATATTACAGAAACCCATTTTAAAGCCTTGGATGATTTCAATACCACGAAGAAACAGGAAAGTAGGTATTAACACTTTCACTGCTCTGGACTATTCAGATTGTAACCATTAGAATCTGTACTAATCTAGATGCCAGGAAGTAGCACCATCACCCCTCAGCCACGAAGGGCCACCTGGCCAATAAGCAGTGACATTTCATTGCAGTTCTGCTTCATCTGTATGAAAAATTATTCTGAATGCAATAAGCCAACTCTTTTTGTGGTTGTGTTTATCTGATTGGGGTTTATTATTTGTTCACAATACAGCATTTATCTGGTACTGTTTCACATCACTCAGTTTGGAGGATATGGTACTTGGGTTGTTATGTGAACTAGATGCTTACTAACCACGGAGGAGTAGAAAGAACATTTGGATTTAAAATAATTTGAATAAAAAATGTAGTTTTATTAACTTGACTGGTCAGTTTACTACAGTGTGGGCCATTTATATGGATTCACCTACATTTAAATGGGAATGGTTGGTGATATCAACTTCCTGTTTGTGGCACATTAGTATATGGGAGGGGGAAAACTTTTCCAGATGGGTGGTGACCATGGCGGCCATTTTGAAGTCAGCCATTTTGGATCCAACTTTATTTTTTTCAATGGGAAAAGAGTCATGTGACACATCAAACTTATTGAGAATTTCATAAGTAAAACAATGGTGTGCTTGGTTTTAACGTAACTTTATTCTTTCATGAGTTTTTTACAAGTTTATGACCACTTATAAAATGTGTGCAAAGTGCTTCCCATTGTGTTGGATTGTCAATGCAACCCTCTTCTCCCACTCTTGACACACTGATAGCAACACCGCAGAAGAAATGCTAGCACAGGCTTCCAGTATCCGTTGTTTCAGATGCTGCACATCTCGTATCTTCACAGCATAGACAATTGCCTTCAGATGACCCAAAGATAAAAGTCTAAGGGGTTCAGATCTGGAGACCTTGGTGGCCATTCAACTGGCCCATGATGACCAATCCACTTTCCAGGAAACTGTTCATGTAGGCAGGGCCGGCGTCAGCACCCGGCGTACCCGGGCAAGTGCCGGGGCCCTGGACCATCAGGGGGGCCCACTCGTTATCGGTGCCTGGGCCGCCTCCCCTGCATCTGTGCAGGGCCGCCGGTGCTGTTCAAGCTCTGCTTCATGCAGCAGCAGCAGTGTGTGGTCAGTGTGCTGCTGCTCCACCAATCAGGCCCAGTGCTGTCACTTTCCAGACATGGCCGCGCGCTGTGCATTGTGCGGCTGTGTCTGGTAGTAATGACAGGCAGGGGCGACACTGCACCTTTAATTGTGCTTGTGTGTCGCACCTGCCGCGTCATTACTACCAGACACAGCCGCACAGCGCACAGCGCGAGGCCATGTCTGGAAAGTGACAGCACTGGGCCTGATTGGTGGAGCAGCAGCACACTGACCGCACACTGCTGCAGCTGCATGTAGCAGAGCAGGGCTTGAACAGCACCGGCAGCCCTGCACAGATGCCGGGGAAGCGGCCCGGGCCCCGATAACGAGTGGGCCCCCCTGATGGTCCAGGGCCATGTGACACGCCTGAGGCCCTGCACTGCCCTGCCACATGACTGAGGAGCTGGACGGGACACAGGCCAGGGGGCAGGTGAGCGAGCTTCCCCAATCCCCATATTAAAAATATTTCTTATGTGTGTGTGCATGTATAATGTGAATGTCTGTGTATGTCAGTGTGTATGACTGTGTATATATATTTATGTCTGTTTTATATGTGTTTTTAAGAATGTGTTCAAATATGTATGTGTATGTATCTGTGTGTGTCTGCATATTGTGTGTGTATATCTGTGTACCATGTTCATGTGTGTATGTGTGTGCATGCCTGCGTACCGTGTGCATGCGCATGCCTGTATACTGTGTGTGCGTGTCTGCATATTGTGTGTGTGTCTGCATATTGTGTGTGTGTCTGCGTATTGTGTGTTCGTGTCTGCGTATTGTGTGTGTGTCTGCGTATTGTGTGTGTGCGTGTCTGCGTACTGTGTGTGTGTCTGCATACTGTGTGTGTGCATGCGTGTCTGCGTACTGTGTGTGTGCGTGCATGTCTGTTTACTGTGTGTGTGTTCGTGTCTGCGTACTGTGAAACGTGCGTACTGTGTGTGTGTGCGTGCATGTCTGCGTACTGTGTGTGTGCGTGCGTGTCTGCGTACTGTGTGTGTGTGCGTGTCTGCGTATTGTGTGTGTGCGTGTATGCGTATTGTGTGTGTGCGTGTATGCGTATTGTGTGTGTGCGTGTCTGCGTATTGTGTGTGTTCATGTCTGCGCATTGTGTGTGCGTGTCTGCGTACTGTGTGTGCGTGCTTGTCTGTGTACTGAGTGTGTGCGTGTCTGCGTACTGTGTGTGCGTGCGTGTCTGCGTACTGTGTGTGCGAGTGCATGTCTGCGTACTGTGTGTGTGTGCATGTTTGCGTATGTGAAGGATGAGGGCACACACTGGGCCCTGTGTTGTATACCTATATTTCTCCGCTGTATCTGTGCATCATGGGCTAAAGGGGCCCACTGAGACTCTTTTGCCCGGGGCCCACAAAAACCTGGATCTGGCCCTGCATGTAGGAATGCTCGAACCTGACACCCATAATGTGGTGGTACACCATCTTGTTGGAAAAACTCAGGGAACGTGCCATCTTCAGTGCATAAAGAGGGCAACACATCATCATGTAGCAATTTCAGATATCCAGTGGCACTGAAGTTTCCATTGATGAAGAATGGCCCCACTATCTTTGTACCCCATATACCACACCATACCATCAAGATACGAGATGTGCAGCATCTGAAACAACGGATACTGGAAGCCTGTGCTAGCATTTCTTCTGCGGTGTTGCTATCAGTGTGTCAAGAGTGGGAGAAGAGGGTTGTATTGACAATCCAACAAAATGGGCAGCACTTTGAACACATTTTATAAGTGGTCGTAAACTTGTAAAAAACTCATGAAAGAATAAAGTTACGTTAAAACCAAACACACCATTGTTTTTCTTATGAAATTCTCAATAAGTTTGATGCGTCACATGACCCTCTTCCCATTGAAAAAAATAAAGTTAGATCCAAAATGGCCAACTTCAAAATGGCCACAAAGGTCACCACCCATCTGGAAAAGTTTTCCCCCTCCCATATACTAATGTGCCACAAACAGGAAGTTGATATCACCAACCATTTCCATTTCATTTAGGTGTATCCATATAAATGGCCCACCCTGTATTGTCTTTTCACCTCATTGTCATAAGTGTGGGACTTATAAAAGACAAGCACATCATCTCCTTCAGGGAAAAAAGTGCTAAAGGTTTAATAATGTGATCTATGGCCGAAGTGTTGGTACCTTTGAAATTATTCCAGAAAATGAAGTATTTCTGCCAGAAAATGATTGCAATTACACATTTTGTTATACATGTGTTTATTTCCTTTGTGTGTATGGGAACAACACTAAAAAAACATAGAAAAACAGGCAAAGTGGACATAATTTCACAACCCCAAAAATGGGCTGGACAAAATTGTTGGCACCATCAACTTAATATTTGGTTGCCCACCCTTTGGAATAAATAACTGCAGTCAATCGCTTCTTATAACCATCAACAAGCTTCTTATAACTCTAAACTGGAATTTTGGACCACTCTTCTTTTGCAAACTGCTCCAGGTCTCTCATATTTGAAGGGTGTCTTCTCACGACAGCAATTTCAATGGGAACCTGTCACCAGTTTTGTCATATAACAACTAAAACTAGGACCTTATGCAGCACCAGTGCTGCACTCCATAAATGCTTATATAACCCCCCTGACTCCCACTGCATACCGCCCCCAACAACCTTTTTATGTTCTCCAGCGCTGTATGGAAATCGGGTCGGTCCAGTCTGATGGGCGTAGTTTCGGGACTCTCCATCCCTCCCACCAGCTGCTACTCGCCGCCCTCCATCTTCAATTGACGTGGATGACGCCTTGCGTCATCAACATTGCCTGCGAAATCTTCTGCCTGCGCACAGAAATCGCAGCCCGTGCCTGTGCACTATGCCTTCCCCTACTGTGGGCACATGCGCACTTATGTCTTCAGCTCTGCCCGCAGTAACTCCTTCATTGGGTGATCTGCAGTCTGCTTGCCGGTCGGTGGTTGTTAGATGGCCTGTTTAGACGCGGTTGCTTGATGGCCTGTTTAGACAAACCAACTGCACTCTACATGTGAACTGACTGGTCAGGAAAAGATTGTTCAGTGTACATAGGCTGCCATCGTTCTCAACAGCATGTCCTGTTTACACAGGAAGATATGCTGCAGAGAACAATGATCTTTTACTCAAACCAAAAAATAACTTCACCCAAGAGATGAGCTATCTACTCAATCATCTGGGGATCAGCAGCCAGTTTATACTTCATGAAGATCGTGAAATGAGCATTCCTAGGAACCGGTTGTTCATGATTATCGTACAGTATAAATGCAATAATGATAATCGCGCAGTGTGGCATTGAAACAAATAATGATTGTAACATAATATTTTGTAAAGTAATTAGATCATCAGTGACATACACTTTATAGTTAGCACTGTAATTCCACTCACTATTTTAAAGGCTAGAAAAAATATATAATGACAAATAAAACAAAACTGGTGAAAATAGAGGTAAATGGTGCATTTATATAACTTGCAGATGTTACCATAAAAATGGGGACAGATGGTGTAGAGCAGACAATATATAGTTATAATAGTATTACATACACATGAATAATTAACAGGGATATTGTTACAGTATAACACAGCATTCTTTTTTACTAAATTGCTATTGATTTATAAGTTTATATGATCAATATATTATAAATTCTAGAATATATAATAACAACTCTACAATAATAATACTTATTACTATAATAATTCACATTAATTTGTTTTCAGGATTATTTTTCCTCTTTAGCTGCAGTACACAACAAAATGTTGCCAGTGGAGATGATCGATTATTTTAAAATTAAAATTCGCCAGGCTCTACAAATTTTTAACAAAAATTTGATTATCAGTAAGTCGATTTGTCGTGAATTACAATATTACAAATCTTCCAATTTCCTTAAAAAAATATATGTAACAGTCTTTTAGGACTTGATCTCACTGTTGAAACGGAAGGTAACAAGGTAGTAACCAACTACCCATTAAATAACAGACTTTTCATGTTTTTTACATGTCTGCAAATGCAGTTTCTGATTTGGCTTCTCAGTCAGTCATATGCAAGGCCCTTTATAGGATATATATTGACTTATAGAACTACTACTTCCAATGTGCCATACTATAGTTCCAGTTCTCTTCCTCCATGAAGAGGTTATTTACTTTCTTAAATTAAAAACAGTCCCAAAATTATCCCATTTCGTAATTTAAGATTAGTAAGATCTTTCTTTTCAGAACACTGACTCAAACTGACTGTGTTGCTGGCAGAGGTAACATCATTCTGCTGTGACTTGGATGAGTGATGTGGCATTGACTCACCCCCTGGGCCAGTGCTGTAGTGCGGCGCGCGTGCGCGCGGGGGATACCCGGAGCCGGATCCGATGGGGGTAGTAGTCTTCGTGTGGCGGTGACCCGGTCCGCGCCCAGGGTGGTCAAACTAAGTGGCAGTTATTGGTATGATGGTATTAGTGTCCGACTACGCCACCCGTTGAATGCGGTTATGAAACCGCCACTGCAGGGCAGACCGCTGAGGCCGGTGGTATAGGTGTGCAGCAATGTTGATATAACCCCCAACGGGAGAGGTATGGCCTCAGGGCAGCGGATGTGGGTGATGTTGGGTGTGATGGTGTGGATGTCCCAGCACTAACGGTGCGACAAGGAAGCACGGAGACGCGAGGGTACAGTTCAGGGCCTTTACTGATGGTACAAGGCAAATTCCCCCGGGAGTACTGGCTAGTAGTTGGGGCCTGGTTAGTCTGCGAGTAAGCCGGAGTTCCCCTGGCCAGGTGGAGTTGTAGGCCTTCCCGTTAGTCTGTACCCTTCCTGGCTACCCTGCTTTCGGCGGTTACAAGTAGCCCACGTCCCTGGGTATACCGTGTGGTGCTCACCCGTATGGCTGGTGACCTGGGGCCTCCTGTTAGCCTCCGCTCCGGGATGGCGGTGCTGGTCCCTTCGTTGTGACTGAGCCTCCGGGCTTTTATGGCCAGAGGACCTGGAATCCCCTGCCGGATGGATTCTGCTGCTGGGTATATCTTAGTCCCCACAGCCTCGGACTCCTGTGTCCAGTTTTAGTACCTTCTCCCAGGGCGAGCTCTGCACGGCTCCAGGCCCTGGCGCTTCTCCTTGGCTCCTACAGAGCTCCTGATGTCTCTCTGTCCCTGTTTCTGCGTGTCCAGACCAGACTCCGTCTCTGTCTGGAACTCCTCTCTCTAACCCTGCCTCAGCCCCAGTTTATGTAGGGGAAGTTCTTCCCCTCCCAGGACTGAGCAGGAGGTGTGGCATGCTTAGGATTCCTGCCCAGGAGACCTCCCACCTGCTCACAGACGTAATACTGCTATTACTGTGGAAACCAGACCCCTGGGGTGCCACATTCCCCCCTAGTGAAATTTAGTACTCCCGGACTAAACATATTTTTTTTTTTCAAAACATAACAGGGTATAAACAATAACAATTAAATACATGAGATGGTCACGGCGTGTCCGTAACCGGGAAGCAATAAGGGTGTCCATTTCACCAAAGAACAGGGAGCCATAACCAGGTAGGGGTCTGTCCTGCCCCGAGTCTTCAACAGTCTTTAGTCCATTCCTGGGTTATGCTCCAAACATATTTACAACAGAGTTCCGGTTACTCACTGTCCATAACCTGTCAGTCCATATAAAGAAATCTGTAACTGAAAAACATAATTAGCAACGGCTACAACAAAACAGGTAAACATAAAATAGTTAAAGCAACTAGCCAACTTAGATTCTCCAACATACGGGCATCTGGCCTCTGGTAACCCTAGTGGACCTACGGAGCTCACTAACTGGTCCTGCACTACAGGGTGTAGGAGGTGTTATGGGCAGGCTGGGCAGCTTTCTGCGCACTCTTTGGCTCACTAGGGGCACGGCAGGCTCACTACTAGCAGAGGGTTGATCCTCCTGTACTGCTGGTGTGGACTCTTCTGCCTCTTGGGCCGGCTGCTTTTCCAGCTCTACTGGTTCCTCTGTAGGCACTTGCAGGGCTGGCTGGAGAAAGGTGAGGACGGGTACCACGACAGCACCGTTTACTTGTGTCCAAGACCGGGGGAAGTCTCCGAGTACAGTCCTGATCATTTCTTCCCTTTCCTCTGCGGGTCGAGGGTTTTCTTGATCTTCCTCTTCAGGGTTTTGCAGCTGCTCGGGACACTTCTTCAGGTGGTCTCTGGAGACAACGGCTGTGGTTTCTCCTCCATCCTTACTGATCACGCAAATCTTTGGGCTCTCATGGCTTGATGGCAGTACAGTGTACGGGTCCTTCTCCCACTGGTCGTCCAACTTGTGGAGCCGTCTTTTCCTCTTCAAGACCTGCTCTCCAGGTACCAGGGGAACAGCGGGAGCATACTGATTATAAGCCCTCTCTTGCCTTTCTCTAGCTTGAGACAGACTTCGCTCCACGCTCTCCTGCACTTTCCGATACTGCTGCTGCCGTCCTGTATCCCAGTCTGCCTCTGGCGAGGTGTCCTCGGGCGTCAGGACTCCCATATCCAGGTCGATAGGCAGCTTACCAGGCCTCGCTCTCATTAGGTAAGCCGGGGTACAGTTGGTAGAACCTACAGGGATGTGGTTGTATAGGTCCACCAGATCAGGCAGCTTCTCAGGCCACAGACTGCGTTCTTCCAGGGGCAATGTTTTCAGGAGGTCTATCACCACCTGGTTCATCTTCTCGCAGAGTCCATTAGTCTGTGGGTGATAAGGCGTTGTTCTTATCTTCGTGCAGCCATACAGGTTGCAGAACTCCTGGAAGACTTCCGCTTCGAAGGCTGGCCCTTGGTCTGTCAGCACTTGGTCCGGGTACCCGTGTGGACGGCAGAAGTGCTGCTGGAAGGCTCTAGCTGCTGTTTGAGCCGTTAAGTCCTTGACCGAGACCACCACCAGGAACCGGGAGTAATGATCTACGATTGTGAGGGCGTAGACATACCCAGATCTGCTTGGAGCCAGTTTCACATGGTCCAGGGCTACCAGTTCCAGTGGCTGTCGGGTGATGATGGGCTGCAAGGGAGTCTTCTGGCTGGCACGGTCCTTCCTTCTTAGGTGGCACGGTCCACAGTCTCTGCACCACCTCTCGATGGCTCCTCTCATGCCTACCCAGTAGAACCGTTCACGCAATAAGAACTCCAGCTTCTTCCACCCGAAATGTCCTGCTCCGTTGTGGTACGCCTCCAGAATCATAGCCGCGTCTCGTCTGGGGACCACTACCTGCCAGGTCAACTCATGTGTTCGAGAGTTAACCATTCTCCGGCACAACTTCTCCCTGTAGAGGAACAGCCTACTTTTCTCCTTCCACAGTTGCTTAGTCTCCTCTGGGGCGTCTGGGTCCAGACTGGCATCGGCTTGGGTCAGCATTTCCTTCACCAGACGGACTGCAGGATCACTGTCTTGCGTCTCCGCCCAGTTGTAGTGGGGCAAGGGATTGAACGTCGCGGAGCGCCTGTCCTTCACACGGTGGGAATACAGGGTAATCCCATGACGGTGGAACGCAGGGAGCTCAACTTCTTCCAGATCTTCTGGATCTTCCCCTACGTCCGGTAAGTTCGGCATTCTAGACAGGCATCCGCGTTGGCATTTGAGCGTCCTGCCCGGTATTTGATGGTGAATTCAAAGTTGGACAGGCGAGCCATCCATCTCTGTTCCAGAGCACCGAGCCTTGCAGTGTCCAGGTGTGTCAACGGGTTGTTATCCGTGTACACGATGAATTTGGAGGAGGCAAGGTAATGCTTGAAACGTTCGGTCACTGCCCACACTACTGCCAGGAACTCCAGCTTGAATGAGCTATAATTCTCAGGGTTCCTCTCGGTGAGTCGTAGCTTTCGGCTAGCGTAAGCGATTACTCGTTCTTTTCCTTGCTGGATCTGGGACAGCACGGCTCCTAGCCCGATGTTACTTGCGTCCGTGTGGAGGATAAAGGGCTGGCTGTAGTCTGGATATGCCAGGATTTCATCCCCCGTGAGGGCCATCTTCAGCTGGCAAAAGGACTCCTCTTCCAGCTTTTCCCACCTGAAGGGCGGCTTCTGGTTCTTGGCTTTTCGAGATTGACCTATCAGGAGGTCCTGCATAGGGGCTGCCATTTTGGTGAAACCGGGAATGAATCTTCGGTAGTAGCCTACCAACCCGAGGAACTGCCGCACTTCCTTTATGCTGGAGGGTCTTGGCCAGTCCTTAATCACGGTGATCTTATCAGGGTCAGGAGCCACTCCGTCAGCACTCACCACGTGTCCCAGGTATTGCACCTTTGGTTTCAGGAGGTGACACTTGGAGGGTTTCACCTTTAGGCCGTAGTTTGCCAGAGCTTCGAACACTTCTGCCAGGTGTTTCAGGTGGTCCTCGTAGGTCTTGGAATAGACGATGACATCGTCCAGGTATAACAGGACCATCTCGAAGTTCCGGTGTCCCAGACAGCATTCCATCAACCGTTGGAAGGTTCCTGGTGCGTTGCAGAGCCCGAACGGCATACAGTTAAATTCGCTGAGACCCATCGGGGTGGTGAATGCGGTCTTCTCCCGGTCTGCCTCTGCTACAGGAACCTGCCAGTACCCTCTAGTGAGATCCAAAGTAGAGAAGAAATTAGCAGATTTTAATGCAGCTAAGGACTCTTCTATCCTTGGTAACGGGTACGCATCTTTGTTTGTGATACGGTTGACCTTCCTGTAGTCTACACACATTCTCATAGTGTTGTCCTTCTTTTTCACTAAGACTAGTGGAGCTGCCCAGGGGCTACAGCTGTCCCTGATTACCCCAGCCTCCTTCATGTCTCTAAGCATCCCCTTGGCGTGTTGGTAGTGTGCAGGGGGTACGGGTCGGTATCTCTCCTTTATGGGAGGATGGTCTCCCGTGGGGATGTGGTGTTCTACCCCCTTTACTCGCCCGAAGTCTAACGGGTGTTTACTAAACACTCTCTCGTACTCTTGAACCACCCGATAGACTCCTTGTTTCTGGTGTGAGGGAGTGGATTCGGTACCCAGATGTAGTTGCTGACACCAGTCCCCCACTGGTTTCTTAGAGCCGTTACCTTCCTCTGGTTGAGATGGAGGCAAGGGTTCTACGGCCTGTACAGAATTCTGGTTTATGGTGAACAATTTAGCTAGCGTGGCATACCGGGGCAGGTGTACTTCTCTCTCACCGATATTTATGATGCGAATGGGCACCCTCCCATGGCGTACATCGACCACCCCCCGTGCTGTCAAAATGGTGGGCCTACTGTCTGAGTAGACGGGTTCTACCATTGCTTGGTAGTCTCTACCTCTTAGACCAATAGCTGCCCGGCACCAAATCATCATCTCACTTTTTGGGGGCATGGCAATAGGGAACGGGTCACACATTCTCACGCTACCTATCTCACCACCAGATAGTTCCACCTGTTGCCGCTTCATCAGTGCCCGGATCTCTTTTTGGAGCACACGCTGCTGGCCGGAACTGGCGTTCTTGGCAACCTGCTGTAAAATGAGAATCACCTCTGCAAGACAATTTTCAATTACATTGGTTCCCAGGGTGATTCTAGGGTGACTCTCATGACGGTCTATGTCCACTATAATCAGTCCTTGTGCCGCCAGTTCGACTTTACCGATTTTAATGGTCACCTCCTTGAATCCCACCTGCGGCACGGGCTGACCATTGCTGGCGATGATACTCAGGTCGTCGTCTGGGTAGCGGGTTATGTCCGAATCATTCCAGTACTGCTTGAAGAGCACGTACGGGATGGTGGTGACCTGTGACCCAGTGTCTAGTAGGGCACTCATAGGAATGCCATCCAGTACCACAGGCAAGATTGGACGTCCCCCTACGTATTTATCACGCCAGTTTGATGGGCCTGATGGTCTTATGCCTGGGGGTTGGCCCTCTACCCCAGGTTGTGCCCGTTTAAATGACAGTACCTTGCCACATGTCCGGGTTGATTGCAGCGGCGGCAAATAGGTCGTCCGTCCTCGTTGTATCGATCGCTGGGTCTTCCTCTGGCCGGTGGGGTCCTCCTTGGTCGGCGCCACGGGATGTCCTCCGGTCCGGATGCCAGCTCGATCTTCCCTGCAGTAGAAACCTGTAAAGACTGCACAGTTCGGGTTAGCGCGGCAACGCTTTTAGTTAGCTCTTGGACCTGATGGTGCAGGTCTGTAGCCGGGTCACTGTTTAAAGTCTGCGCATCAGCTCCCACAGGCCCTGCAGACAAGGGCGCCGTCTCCTGGTGATAAGTGATAGCAGGGCGCCTGTGGGTCACAGCGCCACCTGGTGCCGGTTCTCGGAGCACCCGGATGGCTCTGTCCTTGAACTGTGCAAAGTCCAGGTCAGGGTCCTGTAAGGCCATTGCCCACAACTGGGTTCGGTGGGCATTGCACAGTAGACCCTCAATGAATTGTTCAGTCAACAGCTTATCTTCATTTCCCACGCTGTCAGGGTCTGCCTGCTTAATGGCTCTCAGGGCCTCTTGTAGGTTTAGAGCATAGTCTCTTATACTCTCATGTGCCCGTTGTTTGCACCCATAAAATCTTAGTTTTATTTCGGCTGAGGTGCGGGTGTCAAATGTGTCTTTCAGCCGGGTTAGTATGTCTCTGACAGTCCTCTTCCTCCCAGGTGGCCAGGACTTTACCTCCCTTTGGGCTGCCCCGATTAATTGGGCCACCAGGATGCTCACTTTTTGCGCCTCCGTGAGGGGATACACCTGGAAGAGGCTATCCAGCCTTTCTCTGAAGTCATTTAGGGTATGTGACTCCCCTGAGTACTGGGGTAGCCAGGCTGCCCCCGGGATATAGGGCATGGTGAAAGGCATGACCGCAGCAGCGGTGGCGCTGGCGGCGGCTGTGGCGGTGAAGCTCTCCTCCGTATCCGACATCCTCCTCCCCCCTAGTGGACCGTGGCCTACCTTGCGATGATCCTCTTCCGTAGGCCGCGGCTCCGCAGTGGATCGTCAGGGTTGAGGACCTTCCGTCGTGCTCCTGTGACGTCGGCGTCTGCTGGGCTCCTTCCAGGACCTTACGCAACGTCCGGACGTGAGGCGGGGCTTCAGTTCTCGCGGGCTTTCGGAGTCCACGCCCCTCTTCTTCCCGCGCGGCGCCCTCAGGATGGCGTCCAATGGTGGGAAAACTCCACGGATGGCGGGAAGAAGGCAGAAGATGGCGTCGGATGGCGGGAATCGGCTCCAGATGGCGGGAAACGACTCCGGACGGCGGGAAACTTCACCACAGGTAAGTATAAAAGTCTCTTTTTTCAGGCACGCAGTACCCGGTGGTTGCGGGCACGTAATCCTGCCGACTACGCCAAAGTTGACTCACCCCCTGGGCCAGTGCTGTAGTGCGGCGCGCGTGCGTGCGGGGGATACCCGGAGCCGGATCCGATGGGGGTAGTAGTCTTCGTGTGGCGGTGACCCGGTCCGCGCCCAGGGTGGTCAAACTAAGTGGCAGTTATTGGTATGATGGTATTAGTGTCCGACTACGCCACCCGTTGAATGCGGTTATGAAACCGCCGCTGCAGGGCAGACCGCTGAGGCCGGTGGTATAGGTGTGCAGCAATGTTGATATAACCCCCAACGGGAGAGGTATGGCCTCAGGGCAGCGGATGTGGGTGATGTTGGGTGTGATGGTGTGGATGTCCCAGCACTAACGGTGCGACAAGGAAGCACGGAGATGCGAGGGTACAGTTCAGGGCCTTTACTGATGGTACAAGGCAAATTCCCCCGGGAGTACTGGCTAGTAGTTGGGGCCTGGTTAGTCTGCGAGTAAGCCGGAGTTCCCCTGGCCAGGTGGAGTTGTAGGCCTTCCCGTTAGTCTGTACCCTTCCTGGCTACCCTGCTTTCGGCGGTTACAAGTAGCCCACGTCCCTGGGTATACCGTGTGGTGCTCACCCGTATGGCTGGTGACCTGGGGCCTCCTGTTAGCCTCCGCTCCGGGATGGCGGTGCTGGTCCCTTCGTTGTGACTGAGCCTCCGGGCTTTTATGGCCAGAGGACCTGGAATCCCCTGCCGGATGGATTCTGCTGCTGGGTATATCTTAGTCCCCACAGCCTCGGACTCCTGTGTCCGGTTTTAGTACCTTCTCCCAGGGCGAGCTCTGCACGGCTCCAGCCCCTGGCGCTTCTCCTTGGCTCCTACAGAGCTCCTGATGTCTCTCTGTCCCTGTTTCTGCGTGTCCAGACCAGACTCCGTCTCTGTCTGGAACTCCTCTCTCTAACCCTGCCTCAGCCCCAGTTTATGTAGGGGAAGTTCTTCCCCTCCCAGGACTGAGCAGGAGGTGTGGCATGCTTAGGATTCCTGCCCAGGAGACCTCCCACCTGCTCACAGACGTAATACTGCTATTACTGTGGAAACCAGACCCCTGGGGTGCCACACCATGTTTTCCATATCGCCCTCCGCTTACACTACACTAATATGCCTGTTGGAGGTAAAGGAGGCTAATTGAGACCTGCATTTGCTGGTATTACTGCCTGGACAGCTGGTGCCAGTGGTGGTGGTGGTGATTTTGATGCTGCAAGGGGCTGCAAAATTCTCAGCCATAGTATGGGACTTTTTATTTTAAACTACTGATTCCATTGTCACATTTTCCTTTAACACATTTTGTACAACGCAATAATTAACTCTTGACTACCATTTCATTTCTAATAATTTATCCCTTGCCCAAAAGGATTTAACAAAAAATACCAGCTAGGTTATGGTTGTCAAATTGGACTAATAAAACAGGTGTGCAAAAAAGACATACACAGTTAAAAGTCTATACTTTTAATGTTTTTTTTTTTAATTTAACAAAATTTAACTCTCTTACCAAAAATGACATAATAAAAAATGCTAGGTAGGTACACATTCAAAATTCAGCATCTGCAACAGGGCGCTGTATTGGCGTGGAATGTACTGCTATAAAATTTGACTAGTAAACCAGATTTGTAAAAAAAAAAATAATAATAATTGTTTGCAACATGCAAACTTTGTGAGGTAGACATTCACAGTGAAAAATCTGGATTTTTGGGAATTTTCTTATTTATTTAAAGAAAAAATATTCCATGTTCGCAAAAAGGATTGCACAAAAATGCAAAAACTTAGTATAATCGCTTGTGACAAGCAAGCACTATATATTCTGACTGGCACTTCAGAATTTATTTTCTGTAAAACATTATGCTGCCTTGATGCTGCTTTCTAGTGCATTAAGGATGGAGAAATAAGAATGTTTAAGTATCTTTTAAATGCAGCAGTCTGAATTTGACTAAGCTGCTGCTAACACCGCTTCTTTTTCCCTCTCCCCCTACCAATTGAATCTCTGTATTATTTGCAGACTATTACACTCTTGTTCTTTACTGCCGCAGTTGTACAACACATTACTGCCTGAAGTATTTGTCTAATGTTTTCGGGCTTTCTCTTCCTATCTCTATTGATGAACTGTCAGCTCTGACATCACCTCACTATTCTAAATCACCCTAACATGGCTGCTGCATTCCCTGCCTTGGCTTTTATACAGGTTCTGATAATCCTTTCTGATTGGCTGTCCTATACCCAGTGATGTGATAGCTGCAAGGCATTATGGGAATCCCATGCGGTTGCACCTGTGGTCATGTAAGTCTTCTATGGCTGATGCAATCTTCTGCTACACAAATTGTCACAAAATTTGAGTTGTATTGAATCGTTCATCTCTAGTTGCCAGTCTTCAGTTAGCTAAAAGGAATACATTTTATGTATTCTTTCATGTAGTTTGCATCAGATTAGGTTCACACTTTGAATACTATATTATCATCATTCCCCTCTATTAAACTTTAATTGTCTATGATCAAGGCCTAAGAATTAAAAAAAACATGAATGTAGTACAGAGACATATGGATAAAGGCATATTTTAATGCATTCTGACAAATTTTCAGATTTGCATTTATGGAAAGTTTAAATGTTGCAGAAAAATCCATTGATGTCTAACAAAATCTAAAAGGGCAGAGCAAAGATGGCAACATTCTCAATGTTATAACAAAATGAATTATGAAATCATACAAAACACAAATGAAACATCTAGTGAGTATGATTATAATTGGAATTACATGCTTTTCCAAACAAATATACCTTTTAGCTGTTTTGGAAATATTACTTGGATAAGTTTTTGAAAGAGTTTTTCAATACATTTGTGCTTCAAAAACACTGCAGATGTTACTTGTAGTTCTAAAACTTAATATTGTTAAGTCTACTACAAGGCATTTTGGTTTGTGGTGGTTTTGTTGCAGTTTTGGGATTGCAGAAAAGATGCATTTACAAATTGTCACAAAATGGAAAACTAAATTTAATCAGAAAGATTTGTGCTTCTCTGGTCTGGCATGCAATCCGGTCTTTCATGGCAGCAGGTGTTATGAACTGCTACAAGAACTAAGGAAAGATAGGAAAACTGTCCCTACAATAGGACTAAGCTGATTCCCTACGATGCAGCGGGCAACCTGTTCCTTGTGAACAGACCCGCCTTCGTCCTCAGATAGTCTGAACGCAGACCTATAGATATAAGGGAGGGGTCCCTAAAAGTACTAAGGACTGGGACAAAATTGGACACCTCCTAGCAGAAGTTGTAGCGGAGCAAAAAGACAAACAGACAAAAATACTTAGAGGTCCAAGGACCAAGCAAACTATAGAGATAGGTACAAAGCACCTGGCTAGATTAAGAGTCAAAGTAACACTGAAGTCCAGCAAAGCCAGAAGGGCGGAGCTGGAATAAATAGGCAGCAGGTCACGTGACCACAAAATAGAAAAAAACTAACAGGAGGGTTCTAACAGCAGGACTGGGGCAGTCTTCACTTCTTTTGCCTGCCATTTACAGACCACCATCTTGGGCACCTTTGGTGTTTTATTAGGACCTGCAAGTTTATTAGGCCACACAAATTCATGACATCACATGAAACTCACTTTATGCCAGTTGCAGAAGTAAAAATTGAATTGGTCTGTGCCACTGGACCCACTGTGCCACGGACCGAACTTACCCTGGAGGGGCGTAACTAAGCATCTACCTGGGTGTTCACTGGAGCCTCTAGTGGTGAGGTTGGGTTTGTGCAACAGGTAGCTGCCAGGTGCCACTCCAGGGCATCATCCGGCAGTAGCAGCTGACCCCAAGGGTCAGAGACGTTAATTCAGATAGAGAGTCCTAGACAGGGCAGGACGGCCACTTGGGACAGGAACGGAGTGTGCGTCTCTAGATAGCAGACAGGGTGACCACTTGGGACAGGTACAGACACACAGGTCTTGGGAAACGGTTCAGGTGCCGCCGATGTGGCCATAGGGTTCAGGTAGCGCCGATGCATCCACAGGATTCAGGTACTGCCAAGCCGGCTTCAGGGTAACATATACTCTACACAGGACTACAGAGACAGTACAGGATAGGGCATAACTATAATGGACTAAGGATGGGGGACCTGGCAACATACAGTTGCAAACACCAACACCACTAACAAACTAACTATAGGGGTTGCTCAGGCACCTCACTATTGGGGAGGGTGCCTTTTATACAAGATGCCTCCCCCATTGGCTGGGGGCATTACACTATGCGTGCTGCCCCTTTAAGAACAGGGGAGCATATGCGCACTAGGCATGCCACCAGGAGACAGTACAACGTGCAGACTCAGACCCAGAAGCAGGAGACAGGGAATGTGCAGCGACCAAGCCACGAGGCAGAGGCAGTGAGTATGCTGGCGTCCCTGCATGGAGGGAAAGGGAAGACCATGCAGGGGTGCCGGTAATGGCATTACAGTCTGGCTGCCACAGATGACAAATCAGGACTCCTAACCTGGGCAGCACAAATGTTTGTGTTTAAAATTTGTAAAAAAACAGCACCAAAACTTTTGAAAATGAAAATGTGTGAAGCACACGGCACTTTTACATGCATTTAAAACTGAAAGATTTTTTTATGGAGTATTGAAATAATGTCTCATTGAAGTGAATAGGATTTGAGCTCCATTTCTTGACAACGGTCTTTATACTATTATCGGCTCTGTTCACTGTTTACATTTGGCTGCTGCCAATGCTGAAAGCAGCTATCCTAAGGACATGACATCAGTACCATAAGAATGGACAATCCTCTTAGCAATCATTCTGGGATATCAGCTTGTGCACTAATGTATTATTTTTACTTTTGTGGGGAAAAAAAAGAAATAAAGAAAAGCAGAGTAGTTTTCTTCCTGAAGTAGAGTTGAAGTTATAATTTCGGATGATATTCATTAATATAATTAAACATTACATTTATTATGTACTGTATCTGTAATTTTAGGTGAAAATTTCCAACCATGGTTGTCTCCGGTTGGGAATTTCTTCTTTTAGTCTGGCAACATATATACCATTCCCAATGCAATATCTTCAGGAAACTAGTTTGTATGCTCCAGGAATAAGCATATACACATGGGAACTCGCTGCTGAACATGTTCAACCTCTAAGCGCTAGATGAATATAATAAATAGTTGGAGTCACGTAAGTTATAGAGTGGTTACATTTTAGATTCATCCTGGTGATACTTGGACAATTTAAAGCATTATGTAGTTTTATTCATACTGATAGTCCTTGTAAACCTGGAATACTGCAGAGATACACATTTTCCACTTTAGTTCATTATATTGCACTCCAAATTTAAGCTTACAACTACTGATGCAAATTACTGACAAAAATATTGCCACGTGAAAGTGGCCTCACTTTCATAGTATTCTGCTCACAGCTAACATAGTTGACATTTTTTGTATTGTTCTTTGACTAGCTTAATAATTCTTTACTTGAAGGGAATCTGTCAACAGGTTTTGCTACCTCATAAAAGAGCAGCATGATATAGGAAAAGATACCCTGAATCCAACGATGTATCACTTAGTTTACTGGGTGCAGCAGTTTTGACACAATCAGAGTTCTTAGATTTGGCATGCAGCAGAGCTGAGAAAGCTGACCCCACCCACACCAGGCTCTCTGCGTACATAGTCTACTGACAGAGAACTGCTTATCAGGGGGTGTGGTCAGACCAGTGTACACGTGGCCGCTAGTCACAACAATGCTAATGTATTAGTAATAAAACCTTATTTGTAAGTAAACAACACACACACAGCTTAATCAGTGACACTTTGTTGAAATCTGTGTTTTAACCCCTACCTCATGCTGACCTCAGATTACATAGCTAAAACCTTCTTACAGATTATCTTTAATAAAATTCAGACTTTTTGTAGACATAAATACTTTATTTTGCAGAATTCAACAAATAGTAATCTGCAAAAAATGGATATTACAGATGTGTTTAAGGTATATCAATTTGGAAAGGGTTACAACACCCCTCTCTATGGATTATGACAGTAGTAAATTTTCCCATTGGTCATACCATTCATTCAGTAGGACTATCAGCTGTGTATCCACCAGACTTCTGCACAACACAACTGATGGTCCCAACCCCATTTATAAGGCAAGAAATCCCACTTATTAAACCTGACAGGGCACACCTGTGAAGTGAAAACCATTTCCGGTGACTACCTCTTGAAGCTCATCAAGAGAATGCCAAGAGTGTGCAAAGCAGTCATCAAAGCAAAAGGTGGCTACTTTAAAGAACCTAGAATATAAGACATATTTTCAGTTGTTTCACACTTTTTTGTTAAGTATATAATTCCACATGTGTTAATTCATAGTTTTGATGCCTTCAGTGTGAATGTACAATTTTCATAGTCATGAAAATACAGAAAAATCTTTAAATGAGAAGGTGTGTCCAAACTTTTGGTCTGTACTGTATGTCAATAAACGGTTAAACTGAGAGAAGAACACAAAGCTGTGTGCACTGATCCCATAAAGTGTTACATTTGGGTCTGTACTACAAATGGGAACTATGCAAAACAGCATGGGTTAGGCAATACATACAAGATTTTTTTCTCATTTATTCTGGGTTTTTATGTAAAATTGGAGGATTATGGAGCTAGAGTATGGACTGCATACTATTAATGGCTCATTATGTAGTTGTTTAAGAGTGATCAGTGACATGATGTTCTTTAGCATGAAATAATTCCAGAAATGCACTAAATTATACTAACAAAATAGTCGCAGCTGAAAGAGATTATACATTTAGATCTTGCTACATGGCTTTTTACATACACAACTTTCTAGTATTGAGTGTATGCAGATACTTATGTTATCGAGAGCTGCTGTGTTCCTTAGTATAAGCATCTGCTGTAGTAGTCAACAGTTGCAAAATTCTATGAAAAATACTAGACCTAGGCTGTCAACAACATGAGGTATCATTTTAGCATGAGGTTAAATTTTAATTTGGATAGGCCTATAGCTGGCCATGCACAAATGATAGCCCAACATGCCACACTCAACTCAATACAACATGTATTCTTAATTCAATATGGAAAAGGAAATAAGCCACTGACAGACACGACTCCCAGCTTCCTATCTCTCGTGGGGACAAAGGATTGGTCATGTTGGAATTTACCATGCATGATCACATCCTTCTTCCCATTTTTGTCTATGGAATCACTTTTATGCATACAGTAGGTGATGCTTGTTGATTAGAGATTATTAAATCTTTTCAAATTCAAATATGCCAGTTTCGACAAATTTTTCAAAATAAATTGTTACTGCAAATCGATTTGCCCCAAATCACAATTCTCCAAAGCTTCCAACTGCAATGAAAAGATATGTGCAACAACAAACAAAACACATTCTTACTAATATCAAAGTGACCTCGCTGAAGATATGCATGTTAACATGGTTGTAATCAACAGCCTATTTAATAAAATAGCATACGAACAGACTTTTCATGTTTTTTTAAATAAAAAGAAAGAAATGGTCCAAAAACTATCCCTCTTAGTCATCTGTGATCAGGCATGCGTTTCTGTGCATAACACTGACTCAAATTGACGGTGCCGCTGTCAGCGGTAACGCAATCATGCTGTGACTGAGACAAGTAACTTTCCATAAATTCCTTACCACTCTTTGCTTCCATCCAACTAATACGGAAGCAAAACAGGCCAATGTGACCTACTGTGGCTGGGCCACAGTAACGACATTTTCCCATTAGAAAGGAGCAGGTGTGCTATCCAGTTATAGGGTATGCAGAGAGTATAACGGATGCCAAAATGTATGAAAAACCCCAATAACAATTTAAATACACATTGAGGTGGGCCTCAGTAACGACATGTTCCCATTAGAAAGGAGCGGGTCTGCTATACAGTTATAAGGTATGCAGTGAGTCCAACAGCTGCCAAAATTTAGGAAAAACCCCAATAACAATTTAAAGACACATTGAGGTGGGCCTCAGTAACGACATGTTCCCATTAGAAAGGAGCAGGTCTGCTATATAGTTATAGGGTATGCAGTGAGTTCAACAGCTACCAAAATTTAGGAAAAACCCTAATAACAACTTAAAGACACATAGAGGTGGGCCACAGTAAAGACATGTTCCCATTAGAAAGGAGTGGGTCTCCCATACTGTTCTTGCGTATGCAGTGACTGCAACGGCTGCCTAAAAATTTGGAGGCACTCCAATGCCCCTTGCAATAGACATAGAGGTCGGAGAGCCTCCTGAAAACAATGTTTCAGTTATTAGGAAGTGGGTCTCCCATACTGTTTGCCTATGCAGTGAATGCAACGGCTGACAAAAATTTGGAGGAACTCCAATGCCCCTTGCATGAGACATAGAGGTCTTCCACCCGGTCCCCTGCTGAAAGCGAAGAGTTTGCACCTGCGGCCCATCTGTCTTCCACTTCACCCCCTTGCAAATCCGGCAAGTAGTCTGAGCCATGCTGCAGTCACTTCTGCTTTTTGATGACTCCGCTGGCTGTGGTTCCATGTGCCATCCGCCTGGCCCTGCCCCACAAGTGGAAGAGATTAAGTGCACTGATGCCCAACCATTTGTTCTGTTTGAGGATGAGTACATGGGAGGGGTAGTGTAAATGGTCAGCAGACCACTGCAGCACATCTCTGACGATGATGACGAAACACAAGTGCCAACTGCTGTAGGGGTGAGGACTGGGTGGAAAATCATGTCGGGGATGATGAGATCCTAGACCCCACATAGAGTCAAGGCCACCCGAGCAATGAGGGCAGTTTGGAGGAAGAGGTGGTGGTCACGCTGCCCCAGCTACACAGCAAAAGAGGGAGCAGGGTGCAAAAGCACAGCGGCCGGCCCCTAGACAGTACGTCAGCTGCTACTACCCACCGAGCCGATGAAATGAGCACACCAAAGCCAGCTCAAAGGAGATCCCTGGCGTTGCATTTCTTCAGGCAATTTGCTGACGACAAGACACCGGTGGTTTGCACGCTGCACAGTCTGAGACTGAAGGCATACATGTTCTTAACCTGAGCACCACCTGCAAGACGAGGTATTTGACATGAGCTGCAGTGGAGTACACACCTGAAAAACCAGGAAAGATCTAAGACGACTCCTGCTCCCTCTTCTGCTGTGGTCTCGGCTGTAAAGATGTGCGGTTGTGGGTTGTAAGTAATCACCTAGGCAGGTTATCGATGCAACAATATTTTATTAATCACATCCATAGTAATGCAGCAATTCCAAGTAAATGGCCAAAATACAGTTCTCTCAGTCCTTAAGTTCTCAACCTGGGATCAGTTGATAACTGAGCTCCAACACTCCATAAGCCATCCATCCATCAGCTCCATGTCCACAGCCATAGGTCCTATCTCTCCAGTGTCCTTCCATGAACTCCTCCACTAAAACATGTCTTTCCTCTACATCTCTGGGGTCAGCCCCATCCCAGCACAGAAGTGATCACCCTCCCACTCAAGCATTCACTGTAAGCCAAAAACAATGAAGAATATTCTAGAAGCCTTGATTTGAGAAAGGATGTAAGACCCCCTGTGATGACAGCTCCACTGTGTCTCAATCCAAACTCACCTAATGAGACCATTGGCTGTTGAAACAATGGACTCCTGAGATAAAGATGTCCTGAGATACAGATTAGTGGAATGCTGGACATTTTACAAGTGAATCTAGTGTACACACTGACAAGTTAGCAGAACTATATAAAACATGACAAGTAAATCACTAATAAAACACAATAATAATATTAACAAAAATGGTGGTCCGTTGCTGGAAAAAGTATCATAGTCTTTAGAAAATGGGCAGTTCCTCACATCGGCCTCTTCCTCCAACTCCCGAGCAACAGGGCCACCTGGTTCCCTGCAAAGAAAGAATTTGACAGCACCACCAACAACAGTGTCACCGAGCATCTCCACACCGTCCCATGGAAGCATTCAGCTGTCCATCCCCCAAACACTGGAGAGAAAGAGGAAGTACCCCCCTACCCACCCAACGAGGCTGTTTTGCAGAGTACCTCCACAGAGGCTGTTTTCAGAGTACCCCCACAGAGACAGGTGCAGAATACCACCACAAAGGCTGTTTTGCAGAGTACCACCACAAAGGCTGTTTTGCAGAGTACCACCACAAAGGCTGTTTTGTAGAGTACACCCACACAGACTGTTTTGCAGTGTACACCCAGACTGTTTTGCTGAGTACACCCAGAGAGTCTGTTTTGCAGAGTGCACACACAGTACCGAACACTGTCCCTGATTTGAGCTGCGTCCTGGCCCTGCGCTACTCAGAGCAGAATGGCGGCACCACCAGTGATCCGGCGGTTATACAGGCCCATTCACGTGGTGCGCCGGCCAGTCACAACCGTGATGGCTGTGGAAGTGCCTACAGCAGAAAAGCTTGTTGATTGGCTGTGCTGCAGCCTTTCAACAAGCTTTATTGAGCATCCGAACACTAAAACGGACTTCCGGGAAGTCCGTGTTTGGAGTTCAGCACTCCAGTATGAACCCCGATCTTTATAGTTCAGGCTTGGTCATCTCTAGTAGTGAGTCTACGTTTTGAAATATGTATTTTTTGATGCACCTACTTCACTAATAATTTTGGTGGGACTTTTTTGTTTGGAATATTTTAATATTTAATATATTAATATCATTATTAAAATTTATAGGGTTTGATTATGTGAAACAGTTGTGTCCATACCCTTTAACTACACTGTGTTCCAAATTATTATGCAAATAATATTTTCCCAGATTTTCCCAAATTACCTATATGAATTGCAGTCATTGTAATTTTCCAGTCAAATTCAATGGACGAGAGAGTCCAGAAGCTCCTTTCGAATAAGCGGTCCTATGTGCAAATGTAACATCACCTAGAATAAAGTTTTGAGTTGAAAACTGTTTGATTTCAGTTTGTAATAACCTGCTAATGCTTATAATTTCAAAAATGACCATTTTTTTGTTCTTTATTAAAATGAAAAGGTTGAAAACTCTGCTGAGCATAAGAATTTGGAACATGCATTTTGAATGCAGTTTGAGTTTTTTATTTTTTTTTAAATATACTGTTATCATAGGCAGTTTGTACAAAAACCTTTCAATTGTACTCTAATAGTTATTTGACTGGAAAATTACAATGACTGCAATTCATATAGGTAATTTGGGAAAATCTGAGAAAATATTATTTGCATAATAATTTGGAACACAGAGTATTACATACTGTGTTAGTAAAACGGGTGGGCAAAAACAGACGTGTAGTAAAGTGCAATAAAGGAGGATTCTTAAAGGATGCGTCAGAGATGAGGAAAGGTTGCCATCTGCTGGCCAGAAGAAATAAAGCGGAACCAAGTTATGCCAGAAGAGTTGGAGGGGGAAGAGATTCAGATGCTGCACCTGATCAGGTGACCTACAGGAAGTAATTTCCTGGATATAAAAGCCCAGCGCTCCAAGACGCAGGGAGATTTGGCGCCAGGCTGCAAAGTGGAGCGGACATGTTCCAGAGGGACTGCAGATCCCAGCGTGGCAGGCCCCAGCCAGAGGCCTGCGCTGCATCAGAGTCAGACGCTGCCTGAGAAGTTCTGGACTCCTCACAGGAGCGCCCTGAGCCCTGCACTTGTGGCCCAGAGTCAGGACCAGCGCCCCACACAGAGTAAGTTCCTGGGACCCGACGCCGCCTCTCAAGAGAGCCGAGGTCTGGATCCCCACACCCCAAGCGTGAGAGACTACCGTCGATGGTCAAGCCGAGAAGAGCTGAGAGAGGACTGCGACAAGAGAGACGCGCCAGCAACAGCGGAGGAATCGCGCAAGTGAACAGGGCTGTCACTTCCAATTTCAACTCACAGTACCAGGGACAGTTGGGATTAGGATTTCAGGTTGGGAGGGGGCCATTTGGTGCGTGGGAGGCTAAACGGGAGTTGATAGACTTTATCCGGAAGAGACTTGCGGCCTAATGGGAATAACCGGTGACCCCCGCTAGAGCCATACAAAGAGCACTCACTTGGTGACTCCCACGACTGGGTGCATCACATTTATGCAGAGAACTTGACCCTTATTCACTGAAACTGTTTCTCATTGTTATTCCAAGTTGTTGTTTATTATCCCTGTTACTAACCCCCTTGCATAATACTTGCGATACATATAAAGTGGTTTTAGCAATCCCTGACTGTTCCCGCCTTGTGTCTCTGTGCGTTGCATCCTGGCACCTGCTTAACACATGCACAGTTAAAAAAAAAAAAATTGTAGACATTTAACAAAATTCAACCCCCTTCCCAATAATGTAATAAGAAATACTAAGTAGGTACATGTAGAAAATCCAGCAACTGCTACAGAGCGCTGTATTTGTGTAAAACCATAAGTAAAACAGATGTGAAAAAAATTTATTGTTTACGACACGCACACTTTGTGAGGTAGACAGACATCTGCATTTTGGGTAATTTTCTTTTGTATTTTTAAAAACCAATTATTCCCCCTTGATGACAAGGATTGCAAAATAAATTCAAAAATTGAGTACAGTTACTCGTGATAAGCAAGCACACAGTCACTAACTTATTTCAGAATTTCTTTTCTGTAAAAACATTTGATGCTGGATTTCTGCTTTCTAGTGCATTAAAGCTGAAGAAACAAATGTGTAATTAGTAATTCAGATGCAGCAAGACAAATGTCTGCTAGGCAGCTACACTATACCATTAATGAAGCACACGGAGTTTGGTATTGCTGCTAGCAGGGCCAGCGTCAGCACCCGGCGCACCCTGGCAAGTTTCGGGGGGACACCAGTGTGCTATGGGGCCCGTGAGTCGGGGGAGCCAGGTGCCAGCATCCACGAGTGTGGCCCCTTGCTTAGGGCCCCGGCACTTGGAATACTTACTTCTCCCTGTTCCTCTGCAGCTCCGGCGTCTTCTGACTTGTGACATCTCAGGGCAGATGGTGTGATAACGTCACTACAGCGCACCCTCTGTTGACCAGTAACAGTGCAGAGAGCAGGAAGACGACGACTCTAAGGAGAGATGAGTATTTGATTTTTTTTTCTGTATGGAGCATTATATGAGGCCCATTATAAATGCATCATTATAAGGGTCCCATTATGTATGGAGCATTATATGGGGCCCATTATACTGTATGAAGCTATATATGGGGTCCATTATTCTGTATGGAGTATTATATTAGGCCCATTATTCTGTATGGCGCAATTTATGGGGTCCATTATTCTGTAAGGAGCATTATCTGGGGTTCATTATTCTGTATGGAGCATTATATGAGGCTCATTATGTATGGAGCATTACATGGGGCCCATTATTCTGTATGGAGAATTATATGGGGCCCATTATTCTGTATGGAGCATTATATGAGGACCATAATGTATAGAGCATTATATGGGGCCTGTCGTCGCCACATAATGTGGGACGTTCTGAGACGTTGTGCCTGTTCCAAATTAAATAGTAAAATTCAAATACGTACACGGAAAAGCCACGCTGATACATTGAGCATCAGGGCAGGTCTCTCTTTATTTCCTCATGTGGTCAAGATTTTATAGGTTGTTAATAGTCATACATGGTAACACAGAGGTGTATCTAGGTCTTCTAGCACCCGGGGCAAGAATTCAGTTTGCCCCCTCCCCCCCTTGCTCCTTCCGCAGCACATATGCGATATGCACACTAAGGCCACGACCCCACTATCAGTGTTTTTTTTCAAGAGTGGGAGCCAAAACCAGGAGTGGGTGATAAATGGAGAATTGGTGACTTGTTTCTATTATACCTTTCCTCTGATTGCTCCTCATCTGGTTTTGTCTCCCACTCCTGAGATAAAATACTGACCGAATACTGACCAAAATACTGATAGCGGTGTCGTGGCCTTAGTTGACGAGCTGCTATTCCTAATTCTCTCTGAGAAAAGCGCGTTGTCACTTGACCGTAAATATGAAAATCTCATTTGTGTGAAGTGACCATGTGATGACTGATGGAACCTTACAGCAGAGCTGAATCCTGACAGTGAGTATATTACTTGCTGTCAGGATTGGCTACAGGGCTTCATTTTATAATTAATGGGCTCGTTCAGGTTTGAGATGAAAGTCTGCAATCACTGTGTGTGACTGCAGGCTTCTGAATTCTCACAGCGCATGCACTGCACACATTTAGCATTCTCCCTTGCCGGTGGCAACAGTGGACGGTCATGTCACCACAAGTATGAGATTTCTATATGACTCGCCCCCTGGGCCGTGGGGCACTCGAGACCGGACTTCAGGGCAATGCTGGGAGTAGTAGTGGCGACCCGGTCCCGTGGCTCAGGGTGGTCAGACCAGTGGTAGTCTATGATGTGTTTTAGGTAATGTCCGACTACGCCACCCGTGGATTGCGGTTAAGGAGGACTGCCGCTGCAAGGCAGACCGCTGAGGCTGGTGTTGGGGATGCAGCAGGGAATAGTACAACTCCCCACGGGAGGAGTGTAGCCTCAGGGCAGTGTGATAGGATGATGGGGGTGATGGTGCAGGCGCAGCAGTAACCACACAGAGTCCAATAATGCAGTCCAGGGTCTTTTACTGATCTTATCATAGACCCAACAGGAGTACAGGGTAGGAATGGACCTGGGTGTCTGAGGGCATTCGGGCAAGCTCCGCTGGTCAGGGTGAGTGGGTAGGCCTACCGTTCTCTTTCTGCCCTTGCTGACTATCTCCCCCTTTAGTGGTATGATAGCCCACGTCCCTGAGCTTGCCGTGTACTACGCCTGTATGGCTTGCGACTCGGGCCTTAGGTACCTGTAGCTTCTCCGTGCTGTACCGGTCCCTCTGTGTGGCGGAACCTCCAGGCTTCTTGGCCAAGGGACCTGAAATCCCTTGCGGGTTGATGATCTGCTGCAGGACTTGCAATCCTGACAGCCTCGGACCCCAGTGTCCGGTATGTAGTTTCTCTCTCTCTGCCAGGACCGGCTCTCGTCGCCTCTGTCCCTGGCTTTCTGTTCCTCCTTTGCCTCCTGGACTCCTCAGCTGCGGCTGACCTGTCCCTCTGCTTCTGGGAACCCTTCTGGATACTTCAGAAGTGGGTCCTGGTCTCTCTAACCCTGCCCTCAGTACCAGTTTTTATAGGGGCAGCCTGCTCCCCCTACTGGCCTGTGACAGGAGGTGCTGCATGCAAATGGTCTATGACCAGAGAACCTCCCTCCTGCTCTCAGACACAGCCTTACAAGTTTGTGGCATCCAGGCCTGGGGTGACACATACCCCCCTAGGAAAGCTTAGTACCCCGGGACTAAACGAGAAACACAATACAGGGTAAAAATTATAGCATAAACACAACAAGGAAAGAAATAACAAACAACTTCACAAATTGAGTTCTTTAGGTCACAGTATGGCCTGTGACCGGGTGTCCATATCACCAACAAAAGAAGAGGGTCACAGTATGATCCGTGACCGGGTGTCCATTTCACCAACACAACGGGAGCCTTAACCAGGTGGGGGTCTGTCCTTGCCCCGAGTCCTTGATAGTCTTTATTCTTTCCTTGGGTTAGGCTCCGAACATATTTACAAGGAAGTCCCGGTTACTCAAAGTTCATAACCTTTTAGTCCATTTGTCACTATGAAAAACTGGAAAACAGTATTAATAACCAGGGTACAAACATAACACATTAAATATATACATTATACATTTAGATCTTCCAGCGAGCTGGCATTTGACCCCTAGTGCTCCTGGTTGAACTCCTTAACCCACTGTCTGGTGGTGGACCAACCTGGCTTTCCCCACTATCATTGAGGGTACATCTACTAGCTGGGTGTACAGGCAGGGCAGGTAGCTGTCTGCGGGTCCTTTGGCTTACCGCAGGCATGGCAGGCTCACTGTCAGCAGAGGGCTGACTCTCCTGGGCTGCTGGCGTGGGTTCTTCCGCCTCTGGGGCCGCTTGCTCTTCTTGTTCTTCCTGTCCGCCTGTAGGCTCCTGCTGGGTAGGCTGAAGGAAGTGTAGGACGGGTACCACTATTGCGCCATTTATCTGAGTCCAGGTCCGGGGGAACTCTCCGAGAACTGTGCTGATCATCTCTTCCTTGTCCTCTGTGGGTTCAAGGTCATCTTGATCTTCACTTGGACTCTGTAGTTGCTCGGGGCACCGTTTTAGGTGGTCTCTGGAGACGGTGCTAGTGGTTTCTCCTCCATCCTTGGTAATCACACATACCTTCAGGTTGTCGTGGTCGGACTGCAGTACAGTGTACGGGTCTCTCTCCCACTGGTCATCCAGCTTGTGAAGCCTTCTCTTCCGCTTCAGGACCTGCTCACCAGGTTCCAGGGGACCAGCAGGGGCATGTTCGTTGAAGAGCCTCTCTTGCTTTTCTCTCGCTTGAGCCAGACTCCTCTCCACACTCTCCTGTACCTTCTTGTACTGTAGCCGCCGTTCCGTATCCCAGTCCGCGTCTGGGGAGGTGTCCTCAGGTGTCAGGACTCCCATCTCCAGGTCGACCGGCAGCTTACCTGGTCTTGCTCGCATCAGGTAAGCCAGGGTGCAATTTGTAGCATTCACCGGGATGTGGTTGAACAAGTCAATCAGATTTGGCAGCTTCTCCGGCCACAGGCTGCGTTCTTCCAGGGGTAATGTCTTGAGGAGATCGATGACGATATTGTTCATTTTCTCACACAGCCCGTTGGTTTGCGGGTGGTAAGGCGTTGTCCGAATCTTCCTACAGCCGTAGAGGTTGCAGAACTCCTGGAATACTTCAGCCTCAAACGCTGGACCTTGATCTGTCAAGACCTGTTCCGGATACCCATGTGGACGGCAGAAGTGTTGCTGGAAGGCTCTGGCCGCTGTTTGGACTGTCAGGTCTTTAACAGGAACCACCACCAGGAACCGGGAGTAATGGTCCACAATTGTCAGGGCATAGACGTAGCCCGACCGGCTTTGAGCCAATTTCACATGGTCCAGAGCTACCAACTCAAGAGGCTGCCTGGTGACGATGGGCCTCAAGGGTGTCTGCTGGCTGGTACGGTCCTTCCTTCTGAGGTGGCATGGACCGCAGTCCCTGCTCCACTTCTCGATGGCCCTTCTCATGCCGACCCAGTAGAACAGCTCTCTCAGTAGGAACTCCAGTTTCTTCCACCCGAAGTGTCCTGCTCTGTCATGGTAGGCCTCCAGGACCATTGCTGCATCTCGCCTTGGGACCACTATCTGCCAGGTCAGCTCGTGCGTCCGGTGGTTGACAAGCCTTCTGCACAGCTTACCCTCGTAGAGGAACAGCCTGCTTTTCTCCTTCCATATCTGCTTGGCTTCCTCTGGAGCGTCCGGGCCAGGGCTAGCGTCTTCCTGGGTTAACATGTCTTTCACCAGGCGTATTGCAGGGTCGCTATCTTGCGTTTCAGCCCAGCCGTGGTGGGGTAAGGGATTGAACATGACGGTGGTTAAGTCCTTGTCTCTTACCCGGTGAGAATGCTGAGTGGCCCCATACCGGTGGAAAGCAGGGAGCTCTATTTCCTCCAGCTCTTCCGAGTCGTCTTCTCCTTCAGGTAGGTGGGGCATTCTTGATAGGGCGTCTGCATTGGCGTTGGTTCTCCCTGCCCGGTATTTGATGGTGAAGTCATAATTGGATAGCCGTGCCATCCACCGCTGTTCTAGGGCACCTAATCTTGCATTGTCCAGATGTGTCAACGGGTTGTTGTCCGTGCACACGGTGAACTTTGCGGAGGCCAGGTAATGCTTAAACCGTTCTGTGACGGCCCATACCACTGCCAAGAATTCTAGCTTGAAGGAGCTGTAGTTCTCTGGGTTTCTTTCAGTGGGCCTCAGCTTCCGGCTGGCATACGCGATCACCCTTTCTCTGCCCTGTTGGTTCTGTGACAGTACGGCTCCCAGCCCCACATTACTGGCATCTGTGTGGAGGATAAAAGGCTGACCATAATCGGGGTAGGCCAGGATCTCATCCCCCGTGAGGGCCATCTTCAACTGGCGGAAGGACTCCTCTTCCGGCTTGTCCAACTTGAAGGGTGGCTTGTGACTTCTGGACTTAGACTGTCCTATCAGGAGGTCCTGCATAGGAGCTGCCATCTTAGTAAACCCGGGGATGAACCTTCGATAGTAGCCTACCAACCCGAGGAACTGCCTCACTTCTTTGATGTTCGAGGGGCTTGGCCAGCTCTTGATAGCCGTGACCTTGTCAGGGTCGGGGGCTACTACTTCCGCACTTACCACGTGTCCTAGGTATTGAACCTTCGGTTTTAACAGGTGGCACTTTGAAGGCTTCACTTTCAGGTCGTAGCCTGCCAGGGCTTCGAACACCTCGGCCAGGTGCTTTAGATGGCCCTCGTAAGTCTTCGAATAGACGATCACGTCGTCCAGGTAAAGGAGGACCGTCTCGAAGTTTCGGTGCCCTAGACAGCATTCCATCAGCCTCTGGAAGGTCCCTGGTGCGTTGCAGAGCCCAAAGGGCATACAGTTGAACTATCTCAGTCCCATCGGTGTGGTGAAGGCGGTCTTCTCCTTGTCAGCCTCTGCCACAGGAACCTGCCAGTACCCGCTAGTAAGGTCCAAAAAAGAGAAGAAATTAGTTGATTTTAGAGCTGCTAAAGACTCCTCTATCCTAGGTAACGGGTACGCATCTGTGGCACCCCAGGGGTCTGGTTACCACAGTAATAGAAATATTACGTCTGAGAGCAAGTGGGAGGTTTCTCTGGTCAGGAGCCCTAAGCATGCAACACCGCCCGCCCAGACCTGGGAGGGGAGGAATCTGCCCTTATAAACTGGGTCTGGGGCGGGATTAGGTCAGTCAGAGCCTGGAGACAGTTCCAGACACAGGGAAAGTGTCAGCAAGGAGCTCTGTAGGAGCAGGAGCGAGTGCCAGGGGCTGGAAACTAGATAGCTCACCCTGGCTGAAGACATTAAGACCGGACACAGAGTCCGAGGCTGTGGGGACATCCAGGTCCAGCAGCAGAATCCAACCGGCAGGGGATTCCATGCCCTCTGGCCAGAGAAGCCCGGAGGCACGGTCACAAGCAAGGGACCAGCACCGCCATCGTGAAGCGGAGGCTAACAGAAGGCCCCAAGTCACCGGCCGTACGTGTGAGCACCACACGGTATACTCAGCGAAGTGGGCTACTTCTACCCGCACACAGCAAGGTAGCCAGGAAAGAGTACAGATAGACGGGGAGGCCTACAACTCCACCTGGCCAGGGGAGATCCTGCTAGCTCTCAGACTGACCAGGCCTCTACTGCTAGCCAGTACTCCCGGGAGGGTCTGCTTTATAACATCAGTAAAGACCCTGAACTGCACTGCACGGACCCTGAGTTATTCCTGCTGCGCTCGTGCACCATCACTCCCATCATCCACACTAACTGCCCTGAGGCTATACTCCTCCCGTGGGGAGTCATCCCGTTCTTAGCTGCACACACAACACAGGCCTCAGCGGTCTGCCTTGCAGCGGCGGTCCCCACTGACCGCAATCCACGGGTGGCGTAGTCGGACTATTATCTCACTAATAAGACTGCCACTGAATTGACCACCCTGGGCACGGACCGGGTCAGCGCCACGGAGACTACAACCCCCAGTGATCCGGCTCCGGGTATTCCCTGCACAACACAGGCCCAGGGGGCGCGTCAACTTTGGCGTAGTCGGCAGGATTCAAACCAACCCGCCCCAACGGGTATTGCGTGCCTGAAAAAAGACTTTTGCACTTACCTGAGAGAAGTTTCCCGCTGTCCGGAGTCGTTTCCCGCCATCGGACTCCATATTGGGTCGTTTCCCGCCATCTTCTGCCGTCTTCCCGCCATCCGCAGCCGCTTCCCGCCATCGGACGCCATCTTCGGGACGCCGGCCGGGAAAAAGAGGGGCGTGGACGCCGAAAACGCACGTGATCCGAAGCTCCGCCCCACGCGCTGACGCTGCGCAAGTCCTGGAAGGGAGAGGGAGCGACGCTGACGTCACAGGAGCTCGACGCAAGGTCCTCAACCCCGACGATCGACTGCGGAGCCGCGGCCTACGGAAGAAGAGCATCGCAAGGTAGGCCACGGTCCACTAGGGGGGGAAGGAGGATGTCAGATACCGAGGGGAGCTCCACCGCCACACCGGCCGCCAGCGCAACCGCTGCTGCGGTCATGCCATTCACCATGCCCTATATCCCGGGGGCAACCTGGCTACCCCAGTACTCAGGGGAGTCACATACCCTAAGTGACCCTAACTGGATAGCCTCTTCCAGGTATACCCCCTCACGGAAGAGCAAAAAGTGAGCATCCTGGTGGCCCAGTTAATCGGGGAAGCCCAAAGGTAGGTAAAGTCCTGGCCACCTAGGCAGAAGAGGACTGTTAGAGAAATACTAGCCCGGCTGAAAGACACATTTGATACCCGAACCTCAGCCGAAATAAAGCTCAGATTTTACGGGTGCAAACAACGGGCACATGAAAGTATAAGAGACTATGCTCTAAACCTACAAGAGGCCCTGAGAGCCATTAAGCAGGCAGACCCTAACAGCGTGGGGAATGAAGACAAGCTGTTGACCGAACAATTTATTGAGGGTCTACTGTGCAATGCCCACTGAACTCAGTTGCGGGCAATGGCCTAACAGGACCCTGACCTGGACTTTGCACAGTTCAAGGACAGAGCCATCCGGGTGCTCCGAGAACCGGCACCAGGTGGCGCTGTGACCCACAGATGCCCTGCTATCACTTATCACCAGGACGCGGCGCCCTTGTCTGCAGGGCCTGTGGGAGCTGATGCGCAGGCTTTGAACAATAACCCGGCTACAGACCTGCACCATCAGGTCCAAGAGCTGACTAAGAGCGTTGCCGCGCTAACCAGAACTGTGCAGTCTTTACAGGTCTCTTCACCAGAAAAGATCCAGCTGGCATCCGGACCGGAGGACGTCCCGTGGCGCCGACTGAGGAGGACCCCACCGGCCAGAGGAAGACCCAGCGACCGATACAACGAGGACGAACAACCCATCTGCCGCCGCTGCAATCAACCCGGACATATGGCAAGGTACTGTCATTTAAACGGGCACAACCTGGGGTAGAGGGCCAACCCCCAGGCATAAGATCATCAGGCCCATCGAACTGGCCTGATAAATACGTAGGGGGACGTCCGGTCTTGCCTGTGGTACTGGATGGCATTCCTATGAGTGCCCTACTAGAAACTGGGTCACAGGTGACAACCATCCTGTACGTGCTCTTCAAGCGGTACTGGAATGACTCGGACATAACCCGCTACCCAGATGACGACCTGAGCATTATCGCCAGCAATGGTCAGCCCGTGCCACAGATAGGATTTAAAGAGGTGACCATCAAGGTCGGTAAGGTTGAACTGCCGGCACAAGGACTGATCATTGTGGACATTGACCGTCGCGAGAGTCACCGAAAAATAACCCTGGGTACTAACGTAATCGAAAACAGTCTTGCAGAGGTGATTCTTATTTTGCAACAGGTTGCCAAGAACGCCAGTTCCAGCCAGCAGCGTGTCCTCCAAAAAGAGATCCGGGCACTGATGAAACGGCAGCAGGTGGAACTATCTGGTGGTGAGATTGGTAGCGTGAGAATGTGTGACCCGCTCCCTATTGCCATGCCCCTGAAAAGTGAGATGATGATTTGGTGCCGGGCAGCTATTGGTCTAAGAGGTAGAGACTACCAAGCAATGGTAGAACCCGTCTACTCAGACAGTAGGCCCACCATTTTGACAGCACAGGGGGTGGTCGATGTACGCCATGGGAGGGTGCCCGTCCGCATCATAAATATCGGGGAGAGAGAAGTATACCTGCCCCGGTATGCCACGCTAGCCAAATTGTTCACCATCAACCAGAACTCTGTACAGGCCATGGAACCCTTGCCTCCATCTCAACCAGAGGAAGGTAACGGCTCTAAGAAACCAATGGAGGACTGGTGTCAGCAACTGCATTTGGGTACTGACTCCACTCCCTCACACCAAAAACAGGTAGTCTATCGGGTGGTTCAAGAGTACGAGAGAGTGTTTAGTAAACACCCGCTGGACTTCGGGCGAGTAAAGGGGGTAGAACATCACATCCCCACGGGAGACCATCCTCCCATAAAGGAGAGATACTGACCCGTACCCCCTGCACACTATCAACACGCCAAGGGGATGCTAAAAGACATGAAGGAGGCTGGGGTAATTAGGGACAGCTGTAGCCCCTGGGCAGCTCCACTAGTCCTAGTGAAAAAGAAAGACAACACCATGAGAATGTGTGTAGACTACAGGAAGGTCAACCGTATCACACACAAAGATGCGTACCCGTTACCAAGGATAGAAGAGTCCTTAGCTGCATTAAAATCTGCTAACTTCTTCTCTACTTTGGATCTCACTAGCGGGTACTGGCAGGTTCCTGTAGCAGAGGCGGACCGGGAGAAGACCGCATTCACCACCCCGATGGGACTGAGCGAATTTAACTGTATGCCTTTCGGGCTCTGCAACGCACCAGGAACCTTCCAACGGTTGATGGAATGCTGTCTGGGACACCGGAACTTCGAGACGGTCCTATTATACCTGGATCTATTCCAAGACCTATGAGGACCATCTGGAACACCTGGCAGAAGTGTTTGAAGCCCTGGCAAACTATGGCCTAAAGGTAAAACCCTCAAAGTGTCATCTACTGAAGCCAAAGGTACAGTACCTGGGACACGTGGTGAGTGCTGACGGAGTAGCCCCCGACCCTGACAAGATCACCGTGATTAAGTACTGGCCAAGACCATCCAGCATAAAGGAAGTGCGGCAGTTCCTCGGGTTGGTAGGCTACTACCGAAGATTCATTCACGGTTTTACCAAGAAGGCAGCTCTTATGCAGGACCTCCTGATAGGCCAGTTCAGGAAGGGCAAAAACCAGAAGCCACCCTTCAGATGGGAAAAGCTGGAAGAGGAGTCATTCCGCCAGCTGAAGATGGCCCTCACAGGGGATGAAATCCTGGCGTACCCTGATTACTGCCAGCCCTTTATCCTCCACATGGATGCAAGCAACATGGGCCTAGGAGCCGTACTGTCCCAGATCCAGCAGGGGAGAGAACGGGTAATTGCTTACGCCAGCCGAAAACTGCGACCCACGGAAAGAAACCCTGAGAATTACAGCTCGTTCAAGCTAGAGTTCTTGGCAGTGGTGTGGGCGGTAACCGAACGTTTTAAGCATTACCTTGCCTCTTCCAGGTTCACCGTGTACACGGACAACAACCCGTTGACACACCTGGACACTGCAAGACTGGGTGCCCTGGAGCAGAGATGGATGGCCCGCCTGTCCAATTATGAGTTCATGATCAAATACCGGGCAGGACGCTCCAATACCAACGCGGACGCCCTGTCCAGGATGCCAAACCTACCGGACGGAGGGGAAGATCCAGAAGAACTGGAAGAGGTCGAACTCCCTGCGTTCCACCGTCATGGGATTACCCAGTATTCCCACCGTGTGAGGGGGCCAGCGATCCGCTACGTTCAACCCCTTACCCCACTACAACTGGGCGGAGACGCAAGACAGTGACCCCGCAGTCCGTCTGGTGAAGGAGATGCTGACCCAGGCTGACGCCCAACTGGACACAGATGCTCTGGAAGAGACCAAGAAACTGTGGACGGAAAAAAGCAGACTGTTTCTCTACAAGGAGAAGTTGTGCTGCAGAATGGTCAATTCCCGGACACATCAACTGATCTGGCAGGTTGTGGTACCGAGACGGGACGCAGCTATGGTGCTGGAGGCCTACCACAATGGGGCAGGGCACTTCGGATGGAAGAAGCTGGAGTTTCTGCTGCGTGAACGGTTCTACTGGATAGGCATGAGAGGAGCCATTGAGAGATGGTGTAGAGACTGTGGCCCGTGCAATCTAAGAAGGAGGGACCGTGCCAGCCAGAGGACTCCCCTGCAGCCCATCCTCACCAGGCAGCCACTGGAGCTGGTCGCTCTGGACCATGTTAAACTGGCTCCAAGCAGAAGCGGGTATGTCTACGCCCTAACCATCGTGGATCACTACTCCCGGTTCCTGGTGGTGGTCCCTGTCAAAGACTTGACAGCAGCCAGAGCCTTCCAGCTGAACTTCTGCCGCCCACACGGGTACCCGGACCAAGTGCTGATGGACCAAGGACCAGCCTTCGAAGCGGAGGTCTTCCAGGAGTTCTGCAACCTGTATGGCTGCAAGAAGATAAGAACAACGCCCTATCACCCCCAAACCAATGGACTCTGCGAGAAGATGAACCAGGTGATGATAGATCTGCTAAAAACATTGCCCCTGGAAGAACGCAGTCTGTGGCCTGAGAAACTGCCCGATCTGGTGGACCTGTATAACCACATCCCGGTAGGTTCCACCAACTGTACCCCGGCTTACCTAAAGCGAGCAAGACCTGGTAAGCTGCCTGTTGAACTGGATATGGGAGTCCTGACACCCGAGGACACCTCGCCAGAGGCAGACTGGGATACAGAACGGCAGCAGCAGTACCGGAAAGTACAGGAGAGCGTCGAGCAAAGTCTCTGTCAAGCAAGAGAAAGGCAGGAGAGGACTTATAACCAACATGCTCCCGCTGTTCCCCTGGTACCTGGAGAGCAGGTCTTGAAAAGAAAAAGGCGGCTCCATAAGTTGGACGACCAGTGGGAAAAGGACCCGTACACCGTACTGCCCTCAAGCCACAATAATCCAAAGGTGTACGTCATCAGCAAGGATGGAGGAGAGACCACAGCCACTGTCTCCAGAGACCACCTAAAAAAGTGCCCCGAGAAGTTGCAAAGCACGGATGAAGATCAGGAAGACCCTCAACCCGTAGAGGAAAAGGAGGAAATGATCAGCACCGTACTCGGAGACTTTCCCCGGTCCTGGACACAAGTAAACAACGCTATCGTGGTGCCCGTCCTCACCTTTCTCCAGCCAGCCCCTCAAGTGCCTACAGAAGACCAGGTAGAGCTGGAAGAGCAGCCGGCCCAGGAGGCAGAAGAGTCCACACCAGCAGCGCAGGAGGATCAACCCTCTGCTAGTAGTGAGCCTGCCGTGCCCCTAGTGAGCCAAAGAGTACGCAGACAGCTGCCCAGCTTACCCATAACACCTCGTACACCCTGTAGTGCAGGACCAGTTAGTGAGCTCCGTAGGTCCACTAGAGTCACTAGAGGTCAGATGCCCGCTCACTGGAGAATATAAAGTAATGCACTGTAAATTTACCTGTTTCTTGAAAATGTTTACGGTTTTTGTTGTTGCCTGTTATTAATTATGTTTCTTAGTTACCCTGCAGATTTCTATGGACTAACAGGTTATGGACGCTGGATAACCGGAACAATCTGGTAGATAGTTGCACATTGTGTCTCTTGCGAAGACGGCCGCGGAAGAGAAAACCTGTCTGGCGTGGCCTCCTTGCAGCCCAAAGTAGCTAGCTTCAGCTTTGCAGCCACGCCCAAGGCCAACGCAAGGGGTTTTCTTTGGACAGGTCCCCTACCTCGCTTAAAACTTCACCTTGGGTGATATGGACACCCGGTTACGGAAACGCCGTGACCACAAAATGTACTTTTTCATGTTGTCTTGTTATTGTTATACCCTGCATTTATGTTTCTTTAAAAATATGTTTAGTCCCGGAGTACTAAATTTTACTAGGGGGGAATGTGGCACCCCAGGGGTCTGGATACCACAGTAATAGAAATATTATGTCTGAGAGCATGTGGGAGGTTTCTCTGGTCAGGAGCCCTAAGCATGCAACACCGCCCGCCCAGACCTGGGAGGGGAAGAATCTGCCCTTATAAACTGGGTCTGGGGCGGGATTAGGTCAGTCAGAGCCTGGAGACAGTTCCAGACACAGGGAAAGTGTCAGCAAGGAGCTCTGTAGGAGCAGGAGCGAGTGCCAGGGGCTGGAAGCTAGATAGCTCGCCCTGGCTGAAGACATTAAGACCGGACACAGTCCGAGGCTGTGGGGACATCCAGGTCCAGCAGCAGAATCCAACTGGCAGGGGATTCCATGTCCTCTGGCCAGAGAAGCCCGGAGGCACGGTTACAAGCAAGGGACCAGCACCGCCATCATGAAGCGGAGGCTAACAGAAGGCCCCAAGTCACCGGCCGTACGGGTGAGCACCACACGGTATACTCAGGGACGTGGGCTACTTCTACCTGCACACAGCAAGGTAGCCAGGAAAGAGTACAGATAGACGGGGAGGCCTACAACTCCACCTGGCCAGGGGAGATCCTGCTAGCTCTCAGACTGACCAGGCCTCTACTGCTAGCCAGTACTCCCGGGAGGGTCTGCTTTATAACATCAGTAAAGACCCTGAACTGCACTGCACGGACTCTGAGTTATTCCTGCTGCGCTCGTGCACCATCACTCCCATCATCCACACTAACTGCCCTGAGGCTATACTCCTCCCGTAGTCATCCCGTTCTTAGCTGCACACACAACACCGGCCTCAGCGGTCTGCCTTGCAGCGGCGGTCCCCACTGACCGCAATCCACGGGTGGCGTAGTCGAACTATTATCTCAATAGTAAGACTGCCACTGAATTGACCACCCTGGGCACGGACCGGGTTAGCGCCATGGAGACTACAACCCCCAGTGATCCGGCTCCAGGTATTCCCTGCACAACACAGGCCCAGGGGGCGAGTCACATCTTTATGGGTGATACGATTGATTTGTCTATAGTCCACGCACATTCTCATGGTACCGTCTTTCTTTTTTATCAAAACCAAGGGAGCTGCCCAGGGGCTACAGCTATCTCTAATGACCCCAGTTTCTTTCATTTCTCTCAGCATACCCTTGGCGTTCTGATAATGTGCAGGGGGTACAGGCCTGTGTCTCTCTTTTATTGGTGGGTGGCTCCCCGTGGGGATATGGTGTTCTATCCCTTTGACTCTGCCGAAGTCTAGCGGGTGCTTACTAAAAATTCTCTCGTACTCTTGAACCACCTGGTAGACTCCTTGTTTTTGGTGCAGGGAAGTGGAGTCAGCACCCACATGGAGTTTCTGGCAGCAGTCCTCCTTTTGTTTCTGGGAGCCATTACCCTCCGCCTGTGGAGATGGAGGCAACGGTTCCACGGCCCTGATAGCTTTGTGCTCAACAGCGAACAGTTTGGCAAGTGTAGTGTACCTGGGTAAGTGTACCTCCCTCTCCCCAATATTGAGAATGCGAACTGGCACCCTCCCATGATGGACATCAACCACCCCCCGGGCTATCAAAATGGTGGGCCTGCTGTCTGAGTACACGGGTTCTACCATGGCTTGGTAGTCTCTGCCTCTCAACCCGATTGCAGTCCGACACCAGATCATCATTTCACTTTTGGGAGGCATGGAAATGGGGAATGGGTCACTCATTCTTACGCTACCGATCTCACCACCAGACAGTTCTACCTGCTGCCGTCTCATCAGGGCTCTTATCTCTTTCTGGAGGACCCTCTTTTGGTTGGAGCTCGCATTCATCGCCACCTGCTGTAAAATCACAATTACTTCTGAAAGACAGCTTTCAATTACATTAGTACCCACAGTTATTTTAGGGTGACTTTCACGACGATCAATGTCCACAATGATCACTCCCTGTGTCGGCAGTTCCACCTTACCAATCTTGATGGTCATCTCTCTGAACCCCACCTGCGGCATGGGTTGGCCATTGCTGGCAATGATGCTTAAGCCATCGTCTGGGTAGCGGGTTAGGTCAGCGTCACTCCAGTACCGCTTGAAAAGTACGTAGGGGATGGTAGTCCCTTGAGACCCGGTGTCCAGCAGTGCACTCATGGGGATACCGTCCAGCACTACGGGTAGGACCGGGCATCCCCCCACGTACTTATCACGCCAATTAGACGGGCCTGATGACCTTATGCCTGGGGGTTGGCCCTCTGCCCCAGGTCGGACCCATTTAAAGTACAGTACTTTGCTATGTGTCCTGGCTGACTGCAACAGCGGCAAATCGGCTGTCCATCCTCAGTGTAACGGTCGGCGGGCCTCCCTCTGAACGACGGGATCCTCCTCTGTCGACACCACGGGACATCCTCCGGACTGGAAGCCAGCTCGATTGGTCTTGACGGTTCCACCTGCAACGACTGTATGGTCCTGGTTAATGCAGCCACACTCTTTGTTAGCTCCTGGACCTGATGGTGCAGGTCTGCAGGCTGGGATGGATTTAGGGCCTGTGCATCAGCCCCCACAAGGTCTGCAGGGTAGGGCGCTGTCCCCTGGTGGTAAGTGATGGCAGGGCGCCGGGAAGCTACAGCACCACCTGCTGCGGGTTCTCTGAGCACCCGGATGGCCCGATCCTTGAACTACGCAAAAGTCAAATCGGGGTTCTGTAGGGCCATGAGACGCAGCTGGGTTCTGTGGGCGCTGGACAGCAGACCTTCTATGAACTGGTCAGTCAACAGTTTATCAGAGTCCTGCACGCTACCAGGGTCAGCTTGTTTGATAGCTCTCAGGGCTTCTTGCAGGTTCAAGGCATAGTCTCTGATACTATCCTGGGCCCGCTGCTTACAGCCATAGAACCGCATTTTTATTTCTGCTGAGGTACGGGTATCAAAGGTACTCTGCAGCCGGGTCAGAATGTCCTTTACTGTCCTTTTCTCCTCATCTGACCATGATTTCACTTCCCGCTGGGCTGCACCGGTGAGCTGCCCCGTCAGAATGCTCACTTTCTGTTCTTCTGTCAGGGGATAAACTTTGAATAAACTGTGCAGTCTTTCCCTAAAGTCAGTTAAGGTATGGGGGTCCCCTGAGTATTGGGGTAGCCAGGCTGCTCCGGGGATGTAGGGCATAGAGAACGGCATCACCACTGCTGCAGCCCCGCTGGTTGTAGAAGGCCCCTCCGTGTCCGTCATCTTCCTCCCCCCTAGTTAAGCGTGGCCTACCTTCCGACGATCCTCTTCTGTAGGCCGCGGCTCCACTGGTGCTGCTCCGTGTGAGGACCTTGCGTCGCGTCCTGGTGATGTCAGCGTCGCTCTCTCTCCCTTCCAGGACCTTGCGCAGCGTCGGTGCGTAGGGCGGGGCTTCAAGTCTCGCGCGCTTTGGACGTCCACGCCCCTCTTCTTCCCGCGCGGCGTCCTGAAGATGGCGTCCGATGGCGGGAAAATGGCTGAAGATGGCGGGAAAATGGCTGAAGATGGTGGGAAAACGGCTGAAGATGGCGGGAGAAGGCGGGAGACAGCTGAAAACGGCGGGAAATGGCTACGGATGGCGGGAAACTTCTCTTTAAGGTACGTGTACAGTCTTTTTCAGGCACGCAATACCCGTTTGTGGCGGGTTGGTCACAATCCTGCCGACTACGCCAAAGCTGACTCGCCCCCTGGGCCGTGGGGCACTCGAGACTGGACTTCAGGGCAATGCTGGGAGTAGTAGTGGTGACCCGGTCCCGTGGCTCAGGGTGGTCAGACCAGTGGTAGTCTATGATGTGTTTTAGGTAATGTCCGACTACACCACCCGTGGATTGCGGTCAGGGAGGACTGCCGCTGCAAGGCAGACCGCTGAGGCTGGTGTTGGGGATGCAACAGGGAATAGTACAACTCCCCACGGGAGGAGTGTAGCCTCAGGGCAGTGTGATAGGATGTTGGGGGTGATGGTGCAGGCGCAGCAGTAACCACACAGAGTCCAATAATGCAGTCCAGGGTCTTTTACAGATCTTATCATAGACCCAACAGGAGTACAGGGTAGGAATGGACCTGGATGTCTGAGGGAATTCGGGCAAGCTCTGCTGGTCAGGGTGAGTGGGTAGGCCTACCGTTCTCTTTCTGCCCTTGCTGACTATCTCCCCCTTTAGTGGTATGATAGCCCACGTCCCTGAGCTTGCCGTGTACTACGCCTGTATGGCTTGTGACTCGGGCCTTAGGTACCTGTAGCTTCTCCGTGCTGTACCGGTCTCTCTGTGTGGCGGAACCTCCAGGCTTCTTGGCCAAGGGACCTGAAATCCCTTGCGGGTTGATGATCTGCTGCAGGACTTGCAATCCTGACAGCCTCGGACCCCAGTGTCCGGTATGTAGTTTCTCTCTCTCTGCCAGGACCGGCTCTCGTCGCCTCTGTCCCTGGCTTTCTGTTCCTCCTTTGCCTCCTGGACTCCTCAGCTGCGGCTGACCTGTCCCTCTGCTTCTGGGAACCCTTCTGGATACTTCAGAAGTGGGTCCTGGTCTCTCTAACCCTGCCCTCAGTACCAGTTTTTATAGGGGCAGCCTGCTCCCCCTACTGGCCTGTGACAGGAGGTGCTGCATGCAAATGGTCCATGACCAGAGAACCTCCCTCCTGCTCTCAGACACAGCCTTACAAGTTTGTGACATCCAGGCCTGGGGTGACACATATACTTCTGGCCACATTCCGACTAAATGTGTCCGGCCTCCCTCAATTCATTTTCATTGAGTGAGGCCACGCATGTCTATTCGGTACATGACTACATGTATACAAATCACCGGCACGAGAGAATCCTGACAGTGTGCAGTGCAAACTGTAAGAATTCAGAAGTCTGCAGTCACATAGAATGACGGCAGACTCATCATAAATGTGGACAAAGCTTTAATGCTCCTAACATGAATAAAAATAAAAAAATGTCAGCATCATAAAAAACATTTACATCCAGGTACCTTATAGATGACGCTGTCTGTGGAGTCGTTCTCTTTCTTTTCTTCATGTTGTCCAGACGCCATGATGACTTTTCTCATCCACAGCCATCTCTGCAGACTTCCATCTTCTCCGGTCTTCTGCAGCACATCCCCACACGATGCCCTGAAAGATAGAAGTGTCATTATAATGCTCCTGAATAGCAATATCTGCCCTATGCTGAGCCCCTGAATAAATAATTTCCCCTCAGTATATTCCCTGCACAAAATATCACCCCTACACTGTCCGTCTTATGGTACATGCTCTGCACACTGCACTCTCCTTTCCATATTGGGTCCCCCCCTCTTCACACTGTGTCCGCCCTATAGGGCCCAGTCTCAGTACTGTGCTCCCTCATCACACTCCCCCTCCTTAGCATACTGTTCCCTCCTGGCTGTGACCTTATACTGCCCCCCCATGCTATCCCCCACAGACTACTCGCCCTCTATTCTGTGCCCGCTCACTTTTTTTCTTCCCCCATACTGTCTCCTCATGCTATTCCCCTCAATAGTCTCCTTACACGTTTCCCCTTACCTCCTAATATTTCTTCCCCCCACAACTCCCCATACTGTGTCCGCCACACATCCCATCACCCTTGCTTCCCATACTGTGTCCGCACACATTTTCCTCCTCGCTACCAATAATGTGTCTGCACTCGCTCCCCACAGATTAAATCTCCCCATCACACTGAATAAATATGGCCCCTGCACAATAAATAAATATCCTCCTGAACAATGACTAAATATGCCCCCCTGCACAATTCTTAGCCCCCCTGCACAATTCTTAGCCCCCTGCACAATTAATAAATAGCCCCTCTGCACAATTAATAAATAGCCCTCCTGCACAATTAATAAATAGCCCTCCTGCACAATTAATAAATAACTCCCCTGCATAATTAATAAATAGTCCCCCTGCACAATTAATAGCCCCCCTGCACAATTAATAAATAGCCCTCCTGCACAGTTAATAAATATGCCCCCATTCACAATTAATAGCCCCTTGCACAATTAATAGCCCCCTGCACAATTAATACACCCCTGTACAATTAATAAATATGACCCCCCCGGTCTGAATCTTCGGTGTCTTCAGCTTCATAGCTACAGGAGCACTTACCACTGTTGTTCTTCCCTCCTGTGGGCGCTGGCGAGTGACGTCAGCAGCGCGATCACATTACCTGATCATGCTGCTGACGTCGCTCAAAGCCGACGGTCAGAGCTTCAATAGTACTTGCGTCTGCAAGACGCAAGTACAATGACTGGGAGCCGGCATGCTGCAGCTTCTCTGAGCAGGCTGTCAGCTTGACGCTAGCTCAGAGAACGCCTGAATCTCGGTCCGGGGGGCGGCAGATTGCAGCCGCCAGGGGGAACACTTCGGACTGCTGCATTAGGCAACCTGACTGCGCCCTCCTGCTGGCTGCACCCAAGGCACATGCCCCGCCTGCCCCCCCCCCTAGATATGCCCCTGTTGGCTCAGCTTATCTCTAAATATGTGCTGGCATTAGCATACATACATCTCATTGGCTAAGGGTAATACCCAGCTAAAGTCTAGTTGTAACTCTACTCCTTAGGTTTTGTCTCTAAAGCCCCCGTCTCACATAGCGAGATCGCTGCTGTGTCACGGTTTTGGTGACGCAACAGCGACCTCACCAGCGATGTCGCTATGTTTGACACTTTGCAGCGATCAGGCCCCTGCTGTGAGGTCGCTGATCGCTGCAAAGTGTCCTGGAACATTTTTTGGTCGTTGCCCTCCCGCTGGTCAGCACACATCGCTGTGTGTGACCAGCGGGAGCAGCGATCAGGCTGGTAACCATGATAAACATCGGGTTACTAGGGGCACACGCGCACCTAGTAACCCGTTGTTTATCATGGTTACGAGCCTGCTAAAGTGAGCGGTAACCTCCCGCTCACTGTAGCAGAGTGGTAACCATGATAAACATCGGGTTACTAGGTGCGCGTGTGCCCCTAGTAACCCGATGTTTACCATGGTTACCAGCCTGCTCCTGCTTCAGCAGGCTGGTAATCAGGAGCAGGACATCGTGGAAAGATTCTTTCCACGATGTCGCTGCTCCCCTGATCGTTGGTGAGCCTGCCTGTTTGACAGCTCACCAGCGACCACATAGCGACGCAGCAACGATCCCTGACAGGTCGTATCGTTGTCGGGATCGTTGCAGCGTCGCTAAGTGTGACAGGGCCTTTAGTCATGTCTTCTCTAAGACAAAGACATTCTTAAGGGACCCTTATCTCTCACACACACATACTGGCTCAAATTCCATTCTGGTAAGCAGGAGATACACTTACAAAAATCAAAATGAAGTCAGGATAGATAAAATAACTCTTGCTCTCACAGGGCCCATTATTCTGTGTGGAACATTGTATGAGGTCCATTAATCTGTATGGAGTAATTAATGGGGTCCACTATTCTGTATGGTGCATTACATGAGGCCCATTGTTCTCAACGGAGCAGTAAATGGGGTCCATTATTATGTAAGGAGCATTATATGGGGTCCATTATTCTGTATGAAGCAATTTATGGGGCTCATTATACTGTATGGAGGACTATATGGGGCCCATAATACTGTTTGGAGGACTATGTGGTGCCCATAATACTGTATGGAGCATTATATGGGGTCCATTATTCTGTATGGAGGACTATACTGTCCGGTCTAAAATGAAAACTTTTAAATCCCCCAAGGGCACGCACTCTGCGCTGCGAGGATTCGCTGGTTTCTGAGCTATTGTAGAATTTACAAAAGATATCACTCATATAATGAAGAAGTAAGTGAAATCTTTGGCATTGTACTATAACTATATTTCTCTGCCGTATCTGTGCATCATGAATCGTGGTACAGGTGCATCTCATTAAATTAGAATATCATCAAAAAGTTAATTTGTTAAAAGTTAATATATATATACAGTTGAAACCAGAAGTTTACATACACTATATAAAAAGACACATATGCATGTTTTTCTCGATATCTAACATGAAATCAGAATAAACCTTTCCCGTTTTAGGTCAATTAGGATTAACATAATTTTTAATATTTGCCAAATGCCAGAATAATGAGAGAGAGAGAATGTTTTAAGGCATTATTATTACTTACTGCAAAGTCAAAAGTTTATATACATTTCATTAGTATTTGGTACCACTGCCCTTAAACTAAATGACTTGGGTCAAACGTTTGGGATATCCTTCCACAAGCTTCTCACAATAGTTGGTCAGAATTTGGGCCCATTCCTCCTGACAAAACTGGTGTGACTGATCTAGGTTTGTAGGTCGCCTTGCTCGCACCTGACTTTTCAGCTTTGCCCATAAATTTTCAATAGGATTGAGATCAGGGCTTTGAGATGGCCACTCCAAAACATTGACTTTGTTATCCTTAAGCCACTTTGTTACCATTTAGGCAGTATGCGTCAGGTCATTGTCAATTTGGAAGACCCATTTCCGCCCAAGCTTTAACTTCCTAGCTGATGTCTTGAAATGTTGCTTCATTATTGCCACATAATCTTCTTTTCTCATGATGTCATCTATTTTGTGAAGTGCACCAGTCCCTCGTGCAGCAAAACAACCCCACAACATGATGCTGCCACTCACGTGTTTCACAGTAGTGATGGTGTTCTTAGGCTTCCAAGCTTCTTTCTTTTTCCTCCAACCGTAACTATGGTCATTATGCCCAAAAAGTTCAATTTTAGTTTCATCAGACCACATGTCATGTGTCCAAAAATTAAGGTCTTTGTTCCTGTGTGCATTTGAAAACATTAATCTGGCTTTTTAATTTTTTTTTTTAATTAATGGCTTCTTCCTTGGGGGTGACTCCAAATCCAGGCCTCCATTGGTTAATAAATTTGATTTCCATTGATGATTTTTGTGTGATTTTGTTGTCAGCACATTCAATTTTGTACAGAACAAAGTATTCAATGAGAATATTTCATTCATTCAGATCTAGGATGTGTTATTTGAGTGTTCCCTTTATTTTTTTGAGCAGCGTATGTATGTATATACACTGCTCAAAATTTGGCCTGGATTTGGAGTCACCCCTAAAATTAAAGTGGAAAAACACACTACAGGCTGATCCAACTTTGATGTAATGTCCTTAAAACAAGTCAAAATGAGGCTCAGTATTGTGTGTGGCCTCCACGTGCCTGTATGACCTCCCTACAATGCCTGGGCATGAGGTTGCGGATGGTCTCCTGTGGGATCTCCTCCCAGACCTGGACTAAAGCATCCGCCAACTCCTGCACAGTCTGTGGTGCAACGTGACGTTGGTGGATGGAGTGAGACATGATGTCCCAGATGTGCTCAATCGGATTCAGGTCTGGGGAACGGGCGGTCCAGTCCATAGCTTCAATGCCTTCATCTTGCAGGAACTGCTGACACACTCCAACCACATGAGGTCTGGCATTGTCCTGCATTAGGAGGAACCCAGGGCCAACTGCACCAGCATATGGTCTCACAAGGGGTCTGAGGATCTCATCTCGGTACCTAATGGCAGTCAGGCTACCTCTGGCGAGCACATGGAGGGCTGTGCGGCCCTCCAAAGTATTGCCACCTCACTCCTTTACTGACCCACTGCCAAAGCGGTCATGCTAAAGGCTGTTGCAGGCATCAGATCGCTCTCCACGGCATCTCCAGACTCTGTCACGTCTGTCACATGTGCTCAATGTGAACCTGCTTTCATCTGTGAAGAGCACAGGGTGCCAATCCAGGTGTTCTGTAGCAAATGCTAAGCGTCGTGCACGGTGTTGAGCTGTGAGCACAACCCGAATCTGTGGACGTCGGGCCCTCATACCACCCTCATGGAGTCGGTTTCTAACCTTTTGTGCAGACACATGCAGACACATGCAAATTTGTGGCCTGCTGGAGGTCATTTTGCAGGGCTCTGGCAGTGCTCCTCCTGTTCCTCCTTGCACAAAGGTGGAGGTAGCGGTCCTGCAGCTGGGTTGTTGCCCTCCTACGGCCCCCTCCACGTCTCCTGGTGTACTGGCCTGTCTCCTGGTAGCGCCTCCAGCCTCTGGACAGTACGCTGACAGACACAGCAAACCTTCTTGCCACAACTCGTGTTGATGTGCCATCCTGAATGAGCTGCACTACCTGAGCAACTTCTGTGGGTTGTAGTGTCCGTCTCATGCTACCACGAGTGTGAAAGCACAACCAACATTCAAAAGTGACCAAAACATCAGCCAGAAAGCATTGGTACTGAGATGTGGTCTGTGGTCCCCACCTGTTTGAACCACTACTTTATTGAGTGGGTCTTGATAATTGCCAATAATTTCCATCTATTGTCTATTCCATTTGCACAACAGCATATGAAATTTATTGTCAATCAGTGTTGCACCCTAAGTGGACAGTTTGATTTCACAGAAGTTTGATTTACTTGTTTAAGTGTTCCCTTTATTTTTTTGAGCAGTGTGGGCCATTTATATGGATATACCTATATTAATTGGGAATGGTTGGTGATATCAACTTCCTGTTTGTGGTACATTAGTATATGGGAGGGGGAAAACTTTTCCAGATGGGTGGTGACCATGGCCATTTTTAAGTCGGCCATTTTGGATCCAACTTTATTGTTTTCAATGGGAAGAGGGTCATGTGACACATCAAACTTATTGAGAATTTCATAAGAAAAACAATGGTGCCCTTGTTTTTAACGTAACTTTACTCTTTCATGAGTTTTTTACAAGTTTATGACCACTTATAAAATGTGTTCAAAATGCTGCCCATTGTGTTGGATTGTCAATGCAACCCTCTTCTGCCACTCTTGACACAGCAACAGCACAGAAGAAATTCTAGCACGGGCTTCCAGTATCCGTTGTTTCAGATGCTGCACATCTCATATCTTGATAGTATGGTGTGTTATATGGGGTACAAAGACAGTGAGGCCATTCTTCATCAATGGAACCCTCAATGCCATTGGATATCTGAAATTGCGACATGATGATGTGTTGCCCTCTTTATGCACTGAAGATGGCACGTTCCCTCAGTTTTTCCAACAAAATGGTGCACCACCACATTATGGGTGTCAGGTCCGAGCATTCCTACATGAACAGTTTCCTGGAAAGTGGATTGGTCGCCATGGGCCAGTTGAATGGCCACCAAGGTCTCCCGATCTGACCCCCTTAGACTCTTAGACTTTTATCTTTGGGGTCATCTGAAGGCAATTGTCTATGCTGTGAAGATGTGCAGCATCTGAAACAATGGATACTGGAAGCCTGTGCTAGCATTTCTTCTGCGGTGTTGCTATCAGTGTGTTAAGAGTGGGAGAAGAGGGTTGCATTGACAATCCAACAAAATGGGCAGCACTTTGAACACATTTTATAAATGCTCATAAACTTGTAAAAAACTCATGAAAGAATAATGTTACATTAAAACCAAGCAAACCATTGTTTTTCTTATGAAATTCTCAATAAGTTTGATGTGTCACATGACCCTCTTCCCATTGAAAAAAATAAAGTTGGATCCAAAATGGCCGACTTCAAAATGACCGCCATGGTCACCACCCATCTGGAAAAGTTTTCCCCCTCCCATAAACTAATGTGCCACAAACAGGAAGTTGATATCACCAATCATTCCCATTTAATTTAGGTGTATCCATATAAATGGCCCAATGTGTATGTGTATGTCTGCTAAAAAAATAAAGGGAACACTTAAACAACACAATGTAACTCCAAGTCATTAACACTTCTGTGAAATCATCCTGTCCAGTTATGAAGCATCAATGATTGTGTATCAATTTCTCCTGCTGTTGTGCAAAAGGAGCATACAAGTAGAAATGATAGTCGGTTAGCAAGACAACCCCTATAAAGGAGTGGTTCTGCAGGTGGTGACGACAGACCATTTCTCTGTTCTTAATCCTTTTTGGCTGTTGTTTTGGTCACTTTTGCATTTTGCCATTGCCCTCACCCCTAGAGGTCAGGGGTGGATTAAGAGTAGCAAGGGCCCCAGGCAGTTTAGAAGGCGCCCCCCCCCCCCCCCCCCCACACACACACACACCTGATGTATCACATGTCACATGATCCCCTGTGATAGATCATGTGATAGTTCACGTGAAATTAATTTGACACAATATTAATATATTAATTATAATAATTTTTTTTAGGCTGTGTGTACACTATGCATTTTTTAAGCGTTTCTGCAGCGGCAATTCCGCTGCAGAAACGCTTAAAAAACACTTGGTAGAAGGTCTTCCCCAATGATAATCTGCATGTGCTGTGCACATGCTGCGGAAATTTCCGCTGCTGATTATCATTGCGGAAAAATCCGCAGCACTACCAATTATTTTGCGGAAGCGCAGCGTTTTCGCCGCCATTGACTTGCATTGGACTGCATGACATCCGCATCACTGTACATGCGGATTCCATGCGTTTCAATGTGCGGATGGTACCCGGGTTTGGAGAAGAGGAGACTCTCCTCCGGACCCGGGTACCATAGAACCTGTAAAAAAAAGAATAAAATAAAAAATAAATATTATACTTACCTTCTGATGGCCCCTGGTGTCTTTATCCGATGCGCCCTGGCTTGCCGGCAGCTTGCGGTAGACTAAAGGACCTGTGGTGACGTCATTTAGTCATGTGACGGGTCACGCGACCGCTGACGTCGGCAGGCCATCAGAAGGTAAGTATATATTTATTTTTTGTTTTTTACCATTCTTTTACGGTCACACTATATAAATCCATGCCGGTTGCATGGATTTATATAGTGTGACCAAGTTGTCAAGTACTTTTCCAAGTGATGCTAAAATCGCTTGGAAAGCGCTTGACAACCCGCATGCAGAAATGCATGTGAAGAACGCTTCACATCCGCTTGTCCCTGGCAGGAAAAACGCATGTACAATCTGCATGCATTTTTTTCTTCCAGGGAGAGCAGAAATGCTCAAAAAAAATCCGGAGCATTTCTGCATCGTGGGCACATAGCCTTGCATTAATTGTATGGCTTAATATTGAGCACACGTAGCCATCTATACACAGCAGGAGGCCACACGTAGCCATCTATACACAGCAGGAGGCCGCACGGCGCCATCTATACACAGCGGGAGGCCGCACATAGCCATCTAAACACAGCAGGAGGCCGCACGGCGCCATCTATACACAGCGGGAGGCCGCACGTAGCCATCTATACACAGCGTGAGGCCGCACGTAGCCATCTATACATAGCAGGAGGCCGCACGTAGCCATCTATACACAGCAGGAGGCCGTACTTAGCCATCTATACACAGCAGGAGGCCGCACGTAGCCATCTATACACAGTGGGAGGCCGCACCTAGCCAACTATACACAGCAGGAGGCCGCACGTAGCCATCTATAAACAGCAGGAGGGCGCACGGTGCCATCAATACACAGCAGGAGGCCACACGTAGTCTTCCATACACAGCGGGAGGCCGCACGTAGCCATCTATACACAGCGTGAGGCCGCACGTAGCCATCTATACACAGCAGGAGGCCGCACGTAGCCATCTATATACAGCAGGAGGCCGCACGTAGCCATCTATACACAGCGGGAGGCCGCACGTAGCCATTTATACACAGCGGGAGGCCGCACCTAGCCAACTATACAGAGCAGGAGGCCGCACGTAGCCATCTATACACAGCAGGAGGGCGCACGGTGCCATCAATACACAGCAGGAGGCCACACGTAGTCTTCTATACACAGCGGGAGGCCGCACGTAGCCATCTATACACAGCAGGAGGCCGCACGTAGCCATCTATAAACAGCGGGAGGCCGCACGTAGCCATCTATACACAGCGGGAGGCCGCAAGGTGCCATCTATACACAGCAGGAGGCCGCACGGTGCCATCTATACACAGCAGGAGGCCGCACGGTGCCATCTATACACAGCAGGAGGCCGCACGTAGCCATATATATATACAGCGGGAGGCCGCACGTAGCCATCTATACACAGCAGGAGGCCGCACGTAGCCATCTATAAACAGCGGGAAGCCGCACGTAGCCATCTATACACAGCGGGAGGCCGCACGGTGCCATCTATACACAGCAGGAGGCCGCACGTAGCCATATATATATACAGCAGGAGGCCGCACATAGCCATCTATACACAGCAGAAGGCCGCGCGTAGCCATCTATACACAGCAGGAGGCCTCACGTAGCCATCTATACACAGCGTGAGGCCGCACGTAGACATCTATACATAGCAGGAGGCCGCACATAGCCATCTATACACAGCAGGAGGCCGTACGTAGCCATCTATACACAGCAGGAGGCCGTACGTAGCCATCTATACACAGCAGGAGGCCGCACGTAGCCATCTATACACAGCGGGAGGCCGCACCTAGCCAACTATACACAGCAGGAGGCCGCACGTAGCCATCTATACACAGCAAGAGGGCGCACGGTGCCATCAATACACAGCAGGAGGCCACACGTAGTCTTCTATACACAGCGGGAGGCCGCACGTAGCCATCTATACACAGCGTGAGGCCGTACGTAGCCATCTATACATAGCAGGAGGCCGCACGTAGCCATCTATACACAGAAGGAGGCCGCACGTAGCCATCTATACACAGCAGGAGGCCGCACGTAGCCATCTATACACAGCGGGAGGCCGCACCTAGCCAACTATACACAGCAGGAGGCCGCACGTAGCCATCTATACACAGCAGGTGGGCGCACGGTGCCATCAATACACAGCAGGAGGCCACACGTAGTCTTCTATACACAGCGGGAGGCTGCACGTAGCCATCTATACACAGCGTGAGGCCGCACGTAGCCATATATACATAGCAGGAGGCCGCACGTAGCCATCTATACACAGAAGGAGGCCGCACGTAGCCATCTATACACAGCAGGAGGCCGCACGTAGCCATCTATACACAGCGGGAGGCCGCACCTAGCCAACTATACACAGCAGGAGGCCGCACGTAGCCATCTATACACAGCAGGAGGGCGCACGGTGCCATCAATATACAGCAGGAGGCCACACGTAGTCTTCTATACACAGCGGGAGGCCGCACATAGCCATCTATACACAGCAGGAGGCCGCACGTAGCCATCTATAAACAGCGGGAGGCCGCACATAGCCATCTATACACAGCGGGAGGCCGCACGGTGCCATCTGTACACAGCGGGAGGCCGCACGTAGCCATATATATATACAGCAGGAGGCCGCACATAGCGATCTATACACAGCAGGAGGCCGCGCGTAGCCATCTATACACAGCAGGAGGCCGCACGTAGCCATCTATACACAGCAGGGGGCCGCACGTAGCCATCTATACACAGCAGGGGGCCGCACGCAGTCATCTATACACAGCAGGAGGCCGCACGTAGCCATCTATACACAGCAGGAGGCTGCACGGCCCCATCTATACACAGCAGGAGGCCTCACGTAGCCATCTATACACAGCGTGAGGCCGCACGTAGACATCTATACATAGCAGGAGGCCGCACGTAGCCATCTATACACAGCAGGAGGCCGCACGTAGCCATCTATACACAGCAGGAGGCCGCACGTAGCCATCTATACTCAGCGGGAGGCCGCACCTAGCCAACTATACACAGCAGGAGGCCGCACGTAGCCATCTATACACAGCAGGAGGCCGCACGTAGCCATCTATAAACAGCGGGAAGCCGCACGTAGCCATCTATACACAGCGGGAGGCCGCACGGTGCCATCTATACACAGCAGGAGGCCGCACGTAGCCATATATATATACAGCAGGAGGCCGCACATAGCCATCTATACACAGCAGAAGGCCGCGCGTAGCCATCTATACACAGCAGGAGGCCTCACGTAGCCATCTATACACAGCGTGAGGCCGCACGTAGACATCTATACATAGCAGGAGGCCGCACATAGCCATCTATACACAGCAGGAGGCCGTACGTAGCCATCTATACACAGCAGGAGGCCGTACGTAGCCATCTATACACAGCAGGAGGCCGCACGTAGCCATCTATACACAGCGGGAGGCCGCACCTAGCCAACTATACACAGCAGGAGGCCGCACGTAGCCATCTATACACAGCAAGAGGGCGCACGGTGCCATCAATACACAGCAGGAGGCCACACGTAGTCTTCTATACACAGCGGGAGGCCGCACGTAGCCATCTATACACAGCGTGAGGCCGCACGTAGCCATCTATACATAGCAGGAGGCCGCACGTAGCCATCTATACACAGAAGGAGGCCGCACGTAGCCATCTATACACAGCAGGAGGCCGCACGTAGCCATCTATACACAGCGGGAGGCCGCACCTAGCCAACTATACACAGCAGGAGGCCGCACGTAGCCATCTATACACAGCAGGTGGGCGCACGGTGCCATCAATACACAGCAGGAGGCCACACGTAGTCTTCTATACACAGCGGGAGGCTGCACGTAGCCATCTATACACAGCGTGAGGCCGCACGTAGCCATATATACATAGCAGGAGGCCGCACGTAGCCATCTATACACAGAAGGAGGCCGCACGTAGCCATCTATACACAGCAGGAGGCCGCACGTAGCCATCTATACACAGCGGGAGGCCGCACCTAGCCAACTATACACAGCAGGAGGCCGCACGTAGCCATCTATACACAGCAGGAGGGCGCACGGTGCCATCAATATATAGCAGGAGGCCACACGTAGTCTTCTATACACAGCGGGAGGCCGCACGTAGCCATCTATACACAGCAGGAGGCCGCACGTAGCCATCTATAAACAGCGGGAGGCCGCACATAGCCATCTATACACAGCGGGAGGCCGCACGGTGCCATCTATACACAGCAGGAGGCCGCACGGTGCCATCTATACACAGCAGGAGGCCGCACATAGCCACATATATATACAGCGGGAGGCCGAACGTAGCCATCTATACACAGCAGGAGGCCGCACATAGCCATCTATAAACAGCGGGAGGCCGCACGTAGCCATCTATACACAGCGGGAGGCCGCACGGTGCCATCTGTACACAGCGGGAGGCCGCACGTAGCCATATATATATACAGCAGGAGGCCGCACATAGCGATCTATACACAGCAGGAGGCCGCGCGTAGCCATCTATACACAGCAGGAGGCTGCACGTAGCCATCTATACACAGCAGGGGGCCGCACGTAGCCATCTATACACAGCAAGGGGCCGCACGCAGTCATCTATACACAGCAGGAGGCCGCACGTAGCCATCTATACACAGCAGGAGGCTGCACGGCCCCATCTATACACAGCAGGAGGCCTCACGTAGCCATCTATACACAGCGTGAGGCCGCACGTAGACATCTATACATAGCAGGAGGCCGCACGTAGCCATCTATACACAGCAGGAGGCCGCACGTAGCCATCTATACACAGCAGGAGGCCGCACGTAGCCATCTATACTCAGCGGGAGGCCGCACCTAGCCAACTATACACAGCAGGAGGCCGCACGTAGCCATCTATACACAGCAGGAGGCCGCACGTAGCCATCTATAAACAGCGGGAAGCCGCACGTAGCCATCTATACACAGCGGGAGGCCGCACGGTGCCATCTATACACAGCAGGAGGCCGCACGTAGCCATATATATATACAGCAGGAGGCCGCACATAGCCATCTATACACAGCAGAAGGCCGCGCGTAGCCATCTATACACAGCAGGAGGCCTCACGTAGCCATCTATACACAGCGTGAGGCCGCACGTAGACATCTATACATAGCAGGAGGCCGCACATAGCCATCTATACACAGCAGGAGGCCGTACGTAGCCATCTATACACAGCAGGAGGCCGCACGTAGCCATCTATACACAGCGGGAGGCCGCACCTAGCCAACTATACACAGCAGGAGGCCGCACGTAGCCATCTATACACAGCAAGAGGGCGCACGGTGCCATCAATACACAGCAGGAGGCCACACGTAGTCTTCTATACACAGCGGGAGGCCGCACGTAGCCATCTATACACAGCGTGAGGCCGCACGTAGCCATCTATACATAGCAGGAGGCCGCACGTAGCCATCTATACACAGAAGGAGGCCGCACGTAGCCATCTATACACAGCAGGAGGCCGCACGTAGCCATCTATACACAGCGGGAGGCCGCACCTAGCCAACTATACACAGCAGGAGGCCGCACGTAGCCATCTATACACAGCAGGTGGGCGCACGGTGCCATCAATACACAGCAGGAGGCCACACGTAGTCTTCTATACACAGCGGGAGGCTGCACGTAGCCATCTATACACAGCGTGAGGCCGCACGTAGCCATATATACATAGCAGGAGGCCGCACGTAGCCATCTATACACAGAAGGAGGCCGCACGTAGCCATCTATACACAGCAGGAGGCCGCACGTAGCCATCTATACACAGCGGGAGGCCGCACCTAGCCAACTATACACAGCAGGAGGCCGCACGTAGCCATCTATACACAGCAGGAGGGCGCACGGTGCCATCAATATATAGCAGGAGGCCACACGTAGTCTTCTATACACAGCGGGAGGCCGCACGTAGCCATCTATACACAGCAGGAGGCCGCACGTAGCCATCTATAAACAGCGGGAGGCCGCACATAGCCATCTATACACAGCGGGAGGCCGCACGGTGCCATCTATACACAGCAGGAGGCCGCACGGTGCCATCTATACACAGCAGGAGGCCGCACATAGCCACATATATATACAGCGGGAGGCCGAACGTAGCCATCTATACACAGCAGGAGGCCGCACATAGCCATCTATAAACAGCGGGAGGCCGCACGTAGCCATCTATACACAGCGGGAGGCCGCACGGTGCCATCTGTACACAGCGGGAGGCCGCACGTAGCCATATATATATACAGCAGGAGGCCGCACATAGCGATCTATACACAGCAGGAGGCCGCGCGTAGCCATCTATACACAGCAGGAGGCTGCACGTAGCCATCTATACACAGCAGGGGGCCGCACGTAGCCATCTATACACAGCAAGGGGCCGCACGCAGTCATCTATACACAGCAGGAGGCCGCACGTAGCCATCTATACACAGCAGGAGGCTGCACGGCCCCATCTATACACAGCAGGAGGCCTCACGTAGCCATCTATACACAGCGTGAGGCCGCACGTAGACATCTATACATAGCAGGAGGCCGCACGTAGCCATCTATACACAGCAGGAGGCCGCACGTAGCCATCTATACACAGCAGGAGGCCGCACGTAGCCATCTATACTCAGCGGGAGGCCGCACCTAGCCAACTATACACAGCAGGAGGCCGCACGTAGCCATCTATACACAGCAGGAGGGCGCACGGTGCCATCAATACACAGCAGGAGGCCACACGTAGTCTTCTATACACAGCGGGAGGCCGCACGTAGTCATCTATACACAGCGTGAGGCCGCACGTAGCCATCTATACATAGCAGGAGGCCGCACGTAGCCATCTATACACAGAAGGAGGCCGCACGTAGCCATCTATACACAGCAGGAGGCCGCACGTAGCCATCTATACACAGCGGGAGGCCGCACCTAGCCAACTATACACAGCAGGAGGCCGCACGTAGCCATCTATACACAGCAGGAGGGTGCACGGTGCCATCAATACACAGCAGGAGGCCACACGTAGTCTTCTATACACAACTGGAGGCCGCACGTAGCCATCTATACACAGCGGGAGGCCGCACGTAGCCATCTATAAACAGCGGGAGGCCGCACGTAGCCATCTATACACAGCGGGAGGCCGCATGGTGCCATCTATACACAGCAGGAGGCCGCACGGTGCCATCTATACACAGCAGGAGGCCGCACGTAGCCATATATATATACAGCGGGAGGCCGCACGTAGCCAACTATACACAGCAGGGGGCCGCACGTAGCCATCTATACACAGCAGGGGGCCGCACGCAGCCATCTATATGTGTCACCCTACCTGGATGCCACAAGTGTAATAAAGCTGTGTCTGAGAGCAAGGGGGAGGTTCTCTGGTCAGGGGAACATTAGCATGCAATGCCTCCTGTCTCAGGCCAGTAGGGGGAGCAGGCTGCCCCTATAAAAGCTGGTACTGGGGACAGGGTTAGGGAGAACTGGATTGCCTGTCTCAGCTCTGAGACGTGTCCCAGAGTGGAGCAGGGACAGAAAGTTGCATTGTAACCTAAGAGGAAGTGTGGCAGGAGGAGAGCCACAAGCCAGAGACAAGAGGCAAGAAGAGCCTGTCTTGGCAGAGAAAAGACTTAATTTTACCAGACTTTGGTGTCTGAGGCTGGAAGGATTCCACATCCCCCAGCAGAGAACCAGTCCGCAAGGGACTGTACATTCCTTGGCCTAAGAAGCCTGGAGGCCCTGCCACAACCGAAGGGACCAGTGAAGCCGTACAAGGCTGGGAGCAGAAAGGAACCCACGTCGCAGGCCATACAGGCGAGAAAGCACGGAAAGCTCGGAAACGTGGGCTGTTACTGTAACGGGTCTGGGAGGCGGAACCTCTGAGCTACTATACAAGGGGGCGGTCCTTGTAAGGGAGCGGGTGGCGACCAGGGAAGACGGGCAGGAAGTCACAGCAGGTGACCGGGACAGTCTCTGAGTGAACGGGCTGGAGGTCACGGCAAGTGACCGGGGCAGTCTCTGGATGAACGGGCAGATGGTCACGGCAAGTGGCCGGGGCAGTCTCTGAATGAACGGGCAGATGGTCACGGCAAGTGACCGGGGCAGTCTCTGAATGAACGGGCAGATGGTCACGGCAAGTGACCGGGGCAGTCTCTGGATGAACGGGCAGATGGTCACGGCAAGTGACCGGGGCAGTCTCTGGGTAAAGGGTTGGTACGACCTGTGGCGGCTGATGATAGACGTGAGCTCCCAGGTGAACAGGCGAGAGTCTCTGGATGAACGGGTGGTCACAGCATGTGACGGCGGAGCCTCCAGGAAGACCAACAGACAGGCGGCAGATGAGCGCTCCCAGGTGAGCGGGCAGAAGTCTCTGGACAGGCGGGTGGTCACAGCATGTGACGGCAGAGCCTCCAGGTAGGCTAGCAGACAGGCAGCAGATGAGCGCTCCCAGGTGAGCAGGCAAGCTGGTCCATAGACAGACTGACAGGAGTTGGAAGGCAGACCGTCGGACCTCAGGCAAGCAGGCAGGTGACTGAAGTGCGCTCCCAGGTGAGCGGACAGGCTGGTCCTTAGACAGACTGACAGGAGTAGTAAGGCAGACCGTCGGACCTCAGACTAGCAGATAATCAGGCAGGAATAAGACAGCAAGCTGGCAGGAATCTGGCAGGTATCTGGCAGGTAACTGGCAACGGGACCTGAGGGCTGAAGCAGAGTAGTGAACAGTGCAACAACATTGCTCGGGCACCTCCATTTTGGAGGAGGTGCCTTATATATGGTGAAGTCCTCCGGCCATTGGCCGGGGACTCCTTAGGACGGCGCGCGCGGCCCCTTTAAGAGGGAGGGAGAGCGCGCGCCCTAAGCACAGTGGCCGGGAAGGAGCGCGCGCTGCCAGCAGAGCGGGAGGAGGACGCCGGGCGCGGAGCAGAGAGGTGAGGGGAACAGCGTCCCTGCCGAGCAGAGGGCAGGGACGCCGGCGCTACAGTACCCCCCCCTTTAGGCCCCCCCTTTTTTAGGCCAGACAGAAATTTAGCTAGGATAAGAGGGGCATGGATGTTCTCCCGGGGCTCCCACGTTCTCTCCTCAGGACCAAACCCCTTCCAATCTACTAGAAAAAAGGTCTTTCCTCTTACCCTTTTGGTGGCAAGAATGTTCTCTACCTCAAACTCGTCCTCAGCAGAAACCGGAGCAGGAGGCGTACCTGTAGACTTGGAAAAAGAGTTAAGTACCACAGGTTTGAGGAGAGATACATGGAAGGAGTTAGGGATCCGTAAGTTGGCCGGGAGTTTCAATTTATAGGCCACCGGGTTGATCTGACTGATGACCTCCAGAGGACCGATGAACCGAGGCCCTAACTTGTAAGAAGGTATCTTGAGTCGGACATATTTAGATGAGAGCCAGACTTTATCTCCAGGACGAAATTGTGGAGGATCCAGGCGTTTTTTGTCAGCGTGTCTTTTCATCCGTTCGGACGACTGAAGGAGTGCGGATCGGGTACTCTCCCAAATGGAGGAAAATTTGCTAACGAGAGATTCCGCAGCCGGGTTGTCCACAGAGGTGGAGACAGGAAAAGGAATCCGAGGATGCTGACCGAAGACTACAAAAAACGGGGATTTGGAGGAGGATTCGCTCTCGTGATTGTTATAAGAGAACTCGGCCCATGGTAGGAGATCCACCCAGTCTGAATGATGGGCATTAACGAAGTGCCGGAGGTAACTGGTCAGGTTCTGATTGATCCGCTCCACTTGACCATTGGACTGTGGGTGGTAAGCGGAAGACAAGTCCAGGGTGACGTCTAGCAGTTTACAAGTGGCTCTCCAGAAACGTGAGGTGAACTGTACCCCACGATCCGACACGATGTGGAGGGGCAGGCCATGAAGACGGAAGATGTGGCGGATAAAGTCTTTAGCCAGCTCGGGTGCAGACGGGAGGGCTGGCAGGGGAATAAAGTGAGCCATCTTGGAAAAGCGATCAGCGACCACCCAAATGACTGTACAACCGGCGGAGACGGGGAGATCAGTTATGAAGTCCATAGCAATATGCTGCCAGGTGGCAGCAGGCACAGGAAGCGGAAGGAGGCGACCGGCTGGCAGGTGTCTCGGGACTTTGTTGCGGGCGCAGGACACACAGGCAGAAACAAAGTCTATTACGTCCTTGTGCAGGGTAGGCCACCAGTAGTGCCGGGCAATAAGCTGGAGGGTCTTTTTCTGACCGGCGTGGCCAGCTAGTTTAGACGAATGGCCCCAGTGTAGGATCTTCTTCCGATCAGGTACTGAAACAAACGTCTTACCGGGAGGGAGACGATTTAGACTCACGGGAGCCACCTGCATTACTCTGGCGGGATCGATGATATGTTTAGGTTCTTCCTCGAGATCGGACACCAGAAAGGATCGGGACAAGGCGTCTGCTTTGACGTTTTTGTCAGCCGGGCGAAAATGAAGAACAAAATCAAAGCGAGCAAAAAACAAGGACCACCGGGCTTGGCGCGGGTTAAGTCTCTGGGCATGCTGGAGGTAAGCCAAGTTCTTGTGGTCAGTGTAAATTATTACCGGGTGAAGAGCCCCCTCGAGTAGGTAACGCCACTCCTCCAACGCCAGCTTGATGGCCAATAACTCTCGGTCTCCTATGGAATAGTTGCGCTCAGAAGACGAGAAGAGTTTGGAGAAGAAGCCACAAGTTACCATTCTCCCGGAAGATGATTTTTGAGTAAGTACAGCTCCGGCTCCAGAGGAGGAGGCGTCAACTTCCAGGAAGAACTGCTTGTTGCCGTCCGGGCGATGCAGCACCGGGGCGGAAGAGAAGGCCTGTTTTAGGGAAAGAAAGGCCTCCTCTGCTTCGGGCGGCCACTCTTTGGGATTAGTACCCTTACGGGTGAGCGCGGAAATTGGGGCAGTCCGGGAAGAGAAGTGTGGTATGAAGAGGCGGTAATAGTTAGCGAAGCCCAGGAATCGCTGAATGGCCTTCAACCCCTCCGGTCGAGGCCATTTCTCGATGGCAGACAGTTTCTCTGGATCCATTCGTAGGCCGGTCTGAGAAATAATGTAGCCCAAAAACGGAAGCGAGGTCTGCTCAAAGAGGCACTTCTCGTATTTAGCAAAGAGGTGATTCTGCCTGAGCCTGAGCAGGACCTGACGAATGTCCCTCCGGTGAATCTGGAGATCCGGAGAGAAGACCAAGATGTCGTCCAGGTACACCACTACGCAGGAGTAGAGAAGGTCCCGGAAGATGTCATTGACCAACTCTTGAAAGACGGCAGGAGCGTTACAGAGACCAAAGGGCATTACCAGATATTCATAGTGGCCGTCCCGGGTGTTGAATGCCGTCTTCCATTCATCCCCCTGACGGATACGAACCAGGTTGTACGCCCCACGGAGGTCCAGTTTGGTGAAGATTCTAGCCCCCCTCAGACGATCAAATAACTCCGGAATGAGCGGAAGGGGGTACTTATTCTTCACCGTGATCTGGTTAAGGCCTCTATAGTCTATACAGGGACGGAGAGAGCCGTCCTTCTTTTTGACGAAAAAGAAGCCTGCTCCCGCCGGGGAGATAGATTTCCGGATGAATCCCCTGGCCAGATTCTCCTCAATATATTCGGACATCGACCGGGTCTCAGCAGCGGATAATGGATAAATACGCCCACGGGGAGGAGTAGTACCAGGTAACAGGTCGATAGGGCAGTCGTATGGTCTATGAGGGGGTAGTGTCTCTGCTTCCTTTTTATTAAAGACATCAGCATAAGACCAATAAGGAATCGGAAGTCCAGGTAGATTAGCTGGGGTAGGAGAAGGAGGGACGGGATGGACGGGAACCAGACAGGTCTTATGGCAGTCCTGTCCCCAGCGAAGGACTTCTCCGGTCTGCCAGTCAAGCACGGGTGCATGTCTCTGGAGCCAAGGTAGGCCTAGCAAGAGGGTGTGGGAGAGTCCAGGCAGAACATGAAAGGAGATACTCTCAGAATGCAGCATTCCCACCTGCAGAGTAATGGATTCGGTGATGAGTTGGATGGGGCGTGGTAAGAGACCCCCATCCACGGCAGCAACAGACAAGGGTACAGCCAGAGGTTTGGTGGGGATGCGGTATTTCTCTACCAGGGGCTGTGAAATAAGATTCCCGGCTGCTCCAGAGTCAAGTTGGGCTAGTTCGAAATAACGGTTCTCCCCGCAGACGATTGAGACTGACAACAGCAGAGATGGAGAGGATTTATTCTTGTCTAGGTCGACCTCTCTGAGCGAACCTAGACACAGGCGTTTCCCGACCTCTCCGGGCAGGTACGGATCCGGTGCTCCTTACTGCCACAGTAGAAGCAGCTCCCCTCGGCACGGCGTAAGTCCTGACGGGTTTTGACCATCTTGGTCTGGTCGACCTGCATAGGCTCAGGAGAGTGTACCTGGGTAGAGACGGAGGGAGTGACGGGTTTCTGAAAAGTAGGAGCTAGACGTGGTAACCTCCTCTCACGGGTGACCTCTTTGGCACGCTCCTGGAACCGTAGGTCAATCCGGGTGGCAAGAGTTATTAGGTCATCGAGAGTGGTAGGGATGTCCCGACCGGCAAGTTCATCTTTAATACGGCCGGACAGACCCTCCCAGAAGACGGATACCAGAGCGTCGTTATCCCAGGCCAGCTCCGAGGCAAGGGTATGGAACCGTATGGCATATTGGCCCACGGTGAGACTTCCCTGACGGGAGGCGTAGCAGTGATGATGCGGATGAGGTCTTCCGTCCGGGTTCGTCGAAGACTTTCCGGAAAGCCGTGAGAAAAGCAGGCAAGTTGGACACCAGGGGGTCTCCTCTCTCCCATAGAGGATTTAGCCAGGCCAGGGCCTCCCCGGTGAGATGGGACATGATGAATGCAATTTTGGCTCGGTCGGAGTTAAACTGGTGGGACAATAGTTCAAAGTGCAGGGTGCACTGATTTATGAAGCCCCGAGCCTGGGCGGAGTCGCCTCCGAAGCGAGGAGGTGCAGAAAGCCGGGGTCCGGGGTAGGATACCATGGTATTAGTGGGCAGCAGAGCTGCCGGATTGCGAAACATGGCACTGGCGGAGGTTGCTGGTGGAGCAGTCAGAGTGTCCAGGCGAGTATTGACATTCCGCAGGTGACCCAGGATGGACTCCTGTTGGGACCTTTGACGGGACAGTTCATGACACAGGTCCGAGAGCGAGGGAGCTTGGGTGCCACCGGGTTCCATGGCCCGAGCAAACTGTAACGGGTCTGGGAGGCGGAACCTCTGAGCTACTATACAAGGGGGCGGTCCTTGTAAGGGAGCGGGTGGCGACCAGGGAAGACGGGCAGGAAGTCACAGCAGGTGACCGGGACAGTCTCTGAGTGAACGGGCTGGAGGTCACGGCAAGTGACCGGGGCAGTCTCTGGATGAACGGGCAGATGGTCACGGCAAGTGACCGGGGCAGTCTCTGAATGAACGGGCAGATGGTCACGGCAAGTGATCGGGGCAGTCTCTGAATGAACGGGCAGATGGTCACGGCAAGTGACCGGGGCAGTCTCTGGATGAACGGGCAGATGGTCACGGCAAGTGACCGGGGCAGTCTCTGAATGAACGGGCAGATGGTCACGGCAAGTGATCGGGGCAGTCTCTGAATGAACGGGCAGATGGTCACGGCAAGTGACCGGGGCAGTCTCTGAATGAACGGGCAGGAAGTCACAGCAGGTGACCGGGACAGTCTCTGAGTGAACGGGCTGGAGGTCACGGCAAGTGACCGGGGCAGTCTCTGGATGAACGGGCAGATGGTCACGGCAAGTGACCGGGGCAGTCTCTGAATGAACGGGCAGATGGTCACGGCAAGTGATCGGGGCAGTCTCTGAATGAACGGGCAGATGGTCACGGCAAGTGACCGGGGCAGTCTCTGGATGAACGGGCAGATGGTCACGGCAAGTGACCGGGGCAGTCTCTGAATGAACGGGCAGATGGTCACGGCAAGTGACCGGGGCAGTCTCTGAATGAACGGGCAGATGGTCACGGCAAGTGACCGGGGCAGTCTCTGGATGAACGGGCAGATGGTCACGGCAAGTGACCGGGGCAGTCTCTGGGTAAAGGGTTGGTACGACTTGTGGCGGCTGATGATACACGTGAGCTCCCAGGTGAACAGGCGAGAGTCTCTGGATGAACGGGTGGTCACAGCATGTGACGGCGGAGCCTCCAGGAAGACCAACAGACAGGCGGCAGATGAGCGCTCCCAGGTGAGCGGGCAGAAGTCTCTGGACAGGCGGGTGGTCACAGCATGTGACGGCAGAGCCTCCAGGTAGGCTAGCAGACAGGCAGCAGATGAGCGCTCCCAGGTGAGCAGGCAAGCTGGTCCATAGACAGACTGACAGGAGTTGGAAGGCAGACCGTCGGACCTCAGGCAAGCAGGCAGGTGGCTGAAGTGCGCTCCCAGGTGAGCGGACAGGCTGGTCCTTAGACAGACTGACAGGAGTAGTAAGGCAGACCGTCGGACCTCAGACTAGCAGGCAGGTAGCAGATAATCAGGCAGGAATAAGACAGCAAGCTGGCAGGAATCTGGCAGGTATCTGGCAGGTAACTGGCAACGGGACCTGAGGGCTGAAGCAGAGTAGTGAACAGTGCAACAACATTGCTCGGGCACCTCCATTTTGGAGGAGGTGCCTTATATATGGTGAAGTCCTCCGGCCATTGGCCGGGGACTCCTTAGGACGGCGCGCGCGGCCCCTTTAAGAGGGAGGGAGAGCGCGCGCGCCCTAAGCACAGTGGCCGGGAAGGAGCGCGCGCTGCCAGCAGAGCGGGAGGAGGACGCCGGGCACGGAGCAGAGAGGTGAGGGGAACAGCGTCCCTGCCTAGCAGAGGGCAGGGACGCCGGCGCACCAGTTACCCTATAACGAGGAGATAGCCAGAAGGAGCGCAGAAAGCACGGTAGGCCTACACCCTCACCCTGACCAGGGCCAATTTCCCCGTTGCTCTCAGACATCCAGGTCCCCTCCTAGCCGGGACTGTTTATGGGTCAGTTTACCTGTTTCAGTAAAGACCCTGGACTGCAACCTGTTGTCTGTGTGCTCCTTGCTCCTCCAGCACTATCATCACTGGGACTCTCACTATCATCACTCCCACCATCCACTATACTGCCCTGGGGCCGCACTCTTCCCGTGGGGAGTCACACTACCATAGCTGCACACCTCATCAGCCCCAGCGGTCTGCATGCAGCGGCGGTTCCTAATAACCGCAATCCACGGGTGGCGTAGGCGGACATAATCAATATAACGGACTACCACTGGCCTGACCACCCTGAGCCACGGAACCGGGTTGCCACTACTACTCCCATCGCTCCCCCTATTGCCCGGATCCGAGTGCCCCACGGCCCAGGGGGGCGAGTCAGCTTTGGCGTAGTCGGCAGGATTTCGTGCCCGCAACCACCGGGTACTGCGTGCCTGAAAAAGACTGTTGTAAACTTACCTGTGGAGAAGTTTCCCGCCATCCGGAGCCGATTCCCGCCATCAGACGCCATCTTGGACCTTTTCCCGCCGTCTTCTGCCGTCTTCCCGCCATCCGCAGCTGTTTCCCGCCATCGGACGCCATCTTCAGGACGCCGCGCGGGAAGAAGAGGGGCGTGGACGTCAAAACCACGCGAGATCCGAAGCTCCGCCCCACGCACCTACGCTGCGCAAGGTCCTGGAAGGGAGAGAGAGCGACGCTGACGTCATCAGGACGCGACGCCAGGTCCTCGTCCATAGCAGCAGCAGCGGAGCCGCGGCCTACAGAAGAGGATCGTCGGAAGGTAGGCCACGGTCCACTAGGGGGGTAGAAAGATGTCGGACACAGAGGCGCCCACTACCACCAACGCAGCTGCAGCAGCGGTGATGCCCTTTTCCTTGCCCTACATCCCTGGAGCGGCCTGGCTGCCCAAGTACTCAGGGGAGCCCCATGCCCTAACAGACTTCAAGGAAAGACTGTATAGTTTGTTCCAAGTTTACCCCCTGACAGAGGAACAGAAGGTCAGCATATTGACAGGGCAGTTAACTGGCGCAGCCCAAAGGGAGGTAAAATCATGACCCATTGAGGAGAAAGGGACTGTGAAGGGTATTCTGGCCCGGCTGCGGGGTACCTTTGATACACGTACCTCCGCTGAAATTAAAATGAGGTTCTATGGATGTAAGCAGCGGGCACAGGACAGCATCAGAGACTATGCCCTAAATCTGCAGGAAGCCTTGAGGGCTATTCAACAAACTGATCCTGGCAGTGTGCAGGAAACCGATAAGCTGCTAACAGAGCAATTCATAGAGGGTCTGCTGTCCAGCGCCCACAGGGCCCAGCTGCGCCTCATGTTCTTTCAGAACCCCGACCTGACCTTTGCCCAATTTAAGGACAGGGCCATAAGGGTGCTCCGTGAATCTGCAACCAGTGGCGCTATAAACCCCCGGCGCCCTGCTATCACCTACCACCAGGAGGCGGCGCCCTCCTCTATGGACTCCGTGGAGGCTGATGCACAGGCCCTGAACCAAGCCACGTCGAAAGATCTGCACCACCAAGTCCAGGAGCTGACCAGGAGCATCGCGGCGTTGACCAGGACCGTCCAGGCGTTGCAAGTGGACCCGTCAAGACCCATCGAGCTGGCTTCAAGTCCGGAGGATGTCCCGTGGCGTCGACAGAGGAGGATCCCGTCGTTCCGAGGGAGGCCCACAGACCGCTACGCAGAGGATGGACAGCCCATTTGCCGTCGATGCAACCAGCCCGGACACATTTCCAGGTACTGTGATTTAAACGGGTCCAACCTGGGGCAGAGGGCCGACCCCCAGGCATAAGATCACCAGGCCCTTATAATTGGGGTGATAAGTACGTTGGGGGGCGCCCGGTTTTACCCGTGGTGCTGGACGGTATCCCCATGAGCGCCTTGCTGGATACTGGGTCGCAAGTAACCACAATCCCTTATGTACTTTTTAAGCAGTATTGGACTGATGCTGATATCACACGGTATCCAGACAGTAACTTGAGCATCATCGCCAGTAATGGCTTACCCGTGCCGCAGATGGGGTTCAAGGAGATGACCATTAAAATTGGTAAAGTTGAACTGCCGGCACAGGGAGTGATTATTGTGGACATTGACCGTCATGAAAGTCACCCTAAAATAACTGTGGGTACTAACATAATTGAAAATTGTCTTTCAGAGGTAATTGTAATTCTACAACAGGTGGCGGTGAATGCTAGTTGCAGCCAACAGAGGGTCCTCAACAAGGAGATAAAAGCCCTGATGAGACGGCAGCAGGTAGAACTGTCTGGTGGTGAGATCGGTAGCGTAAGACTCAGTGATCCATTCCCCATTTCCATGCCTCCCAAAAGTGAAATGATGATCTGGTGTCGGACTGCAATCGGGTTGAGAGGTAGAGACTACCAAGCCATGGTAGAACCCGTGTACTCAGACAGCAGGCCCACCATTTTGACAGCCCGGGGGGTGGTTGATGTCCGTCATGGGAGGGTGCCCGTCCGCATCCTCAACATTGGGGAGAGGGAAGTACACTTACCCAGGTACGCTACACTCGCCAAACTGTTTGTTGTCGAACACCAAGCTATCAGGGCCGTGGAACCCTTGCCTCCATCTCCTCAGGCGGAGGGTAATGGCTCCCAGAAACAAAAGGAGGACTGGTGCCAGAAATTCTATGTGGGTGCTGACTCCACTCCCCTGCACCAAAAACAAGGAGTCTACCGGGTGGTACGGGAGTACGAGAGAGTCTTTAGTAAGCACCCGCTAGACTTCGGCAGAGTAAAAGGGATAGAACACCACATCCCCACAGGGAGCCACCCACCAATAAAAGAGAGGCACAGACCTGTACCCCCTGCACATTATCAGAACGCCAAGGGTATGCTAAGGGAGATGAAAGAAGCTGGGGTCATTAGAGACAGCTGTAGCCCCTGGGCAGCCCCCTTGGTTCTGGTCAAAAAGAAAGACGGCACCATGAGAATGTGCGTGGACTATAGACAAATCAACCGTATCACCCACAAAGAAGCATATCCGCTGCCTAGAATAGAAGAGTCTTTGGCCGCACTAAAATCTGCTAACTTCTTTTCTACTTTGGACCTTACTAGCGGGTACTGGCAGGTTCCTGTGGCAGAGGCTGACAAGGAGAAGACCGCCTTCACCACCCCGATGGGACTGAGCGAATTCAACTGCATGCCTTTCGGGCTCTGCAACGCACCAGGGACCTTCCAGCGGCTGATGGAATGCTGTCTAGGGCACCGAAACTTCGAGACGGTCCTCCTCTACCTGGACGACGTGATCGTCTATTCGAAGACCTACGAGGACCATCTCAAGCACCTGGCTGAGGTGTTCGAAGCCCTGGCAGGCTACGGCCTGAAGGTGAAACCATCGAAGTGTCACCTGCTGAAACCAAAGGTCCAGTACCTAGGGCACGTGGTAAGCGCGGAAGGAGTGGCCCCCGACCCTGACAAGGTCACGGCAATCAAGAGCTGGCCAAGCCCCTCGAACATCAAAGAGGTGAGACAGTTTCTCGGGTTGGTAGGCTACTACCGAAGGTTCATCCCCGGGTTCACTAAGATGGCAGCTCCTATGCAGGACCTCCTGATAGGACAGTCTAAGTCCAGAAGTCAAAAGCCACCCTTCAAGTGGGATAAACCGGAAGAGGAGTCCTTGCGCCAGCTAAAGTTGGCCCTCACTGGGGATGAGATCCTGGCCTACCCTGATTATGGCCAGCCTTTCATTCTCCACACAGATGCCAGTAATGTGGGACTGGGAGCCGTACTGTCCCAAAACCAACAGGGCAGAGAACGGGTGATCGCATACGCCAGCCGGAAGCTGAGGCCCACCGAAAGGAACCCGGAGAATTACAGCTCCTTCAAGCTAGAATTCTTGGCAGTGGTGTGGGCCGTGACGGAACGCTTCAAGCATTACCTGGCCTCCGCAAAGTTCACCGTGTACACGGACAACAACCCGTTGACACACCTGGACAATGCAAGACTGGGTGCCCTGGAACAGCGGTGGATGGCCCGTCTCTCCAACTATGACTTCGTGATCAAGTACCGGGCAGGCAAAACCAACGCCAACGCGGACGCCCTATCAAGAATGCCTCACTTACCTGAAGGTGACGAAGACCCAGAAGAGCTGGAAGAGGAAGAACTCCCCGCGTTTCACCGGTATGGAGCCGCTCAACACTCTCACCGCGTGAAGGAGGAGGATCTAACAACTGTGATGATGAATCCCCTACCTCACCACAGCTGGGCCGAAACCCAAGATAGTGACCCTGCTGTCCGCCTGGTGAAAGATCTGCTGACCCGGGAAGACGCCCGCCTAGATCCAGATGCCCCAGAGGAAGCCAAGCAGCTATGGAAGGAGAAGAGCAAGCTGTTCCTCTACGAAGGCAAGTTGTGCAGAAGGATTGTCAACCACCGGACGCACGAGCTGACCTGGCAAGTCGTGGTCCCAAGGCGAGATGCAGCTATGGTCCTGGGAGCTTACCATGACAGAGCGGGACACTTCGGTTGGAAGAAACTGGAGTTCCTACTAAGAGGAAGGTTCTTTTGGGTCGGCATGAGAGGAGCAGTAGAAAAGTGGTGCAGAGACTGTGGCCCTTGTCACCAGAGGAGGAAGGACCGCACCAGCCAGAAGACACCCTTGAGGCCCATCGTCACCACGCAGCCTCTTGAGCTGGTAGCTCTGGACCACGTCAAATTGGCTCCAAGCCGGTCCGGATACATCTACGCCCTGACAATCGTGGACCAATATTCCCGTTTTCTAGTGGTGGTCCCGGTAAAGGACTTGACAGCCCAAACAGCGGCCCGAGCCTTCCAGCAATACTTCTGCCGTCCACACGGGTATCCGGAACAGGTCCTGACAGACCAGGGTCCAGCGTTCGAAGCTGAAATCTTCCAGGAGTTCTGCAACCTCTATGGCTGTAAGAAAATACGGACAACGCCTTACCACCCCCAAACCAACGGGATGTGTGAGAAGATGAACAATATAGTCATTGATCTCCTGAAGACGTTGCCCCTGGAGGAACGCAGCCTGTGGCCAGAAAAATTGCCGGACCTGGTAGACATGTACAAGAACATCCCGGTGAACCCTACAAACTGCACCCCGGCTTACCTGATGCGAGCTAGACCAGGTAAGCTGCCCGTAGACCTGGAGATGGGAGTCCTAATACCTGAGGACACCTCCCCGGATGCGGACTGGGATACGGAAAGGCAACTGCAGTACAAGAAGGTACAGGAGAGTGTGGAGAAGAGCCTGGCCCAGGTGAGAGAGAAGCAAGAAAGACTCTTCAATCAACACGCCCCTGCTAGTCCCCTAGAACCTGGTGAGCAAGTCCTAAAGCGAAAAAGAAGGCTACATAAGTTGGACGACCAGTGGGAAAGGGAACCCTACACCGTACTGCAGTCTGACCATGACAACCCAAAGGTGTGCGTAATCACCAAGGTCGGAGGAGAAACCACTAGTGTCGTCTCCAGAGACCACCTCAAAAGGTGCCCCGAGCAACTCCGTAGTGCAGAAGAGGATCAGAGTCACCTTGAACCCGCAGAGGACAAGGAAGAAATGATCAGCACCGTTCTCGGAGAGTTCCCTCAGTCCTGGACTCGCATAAATGATGCCATAGTGGTACCCGTCCTGCATTTCCTGCAACCGGCACAGCAACAACCAACACCAGAGCCGGAAGGTGAAGAGGAGCAAGCGGTTCCAGAGGCAGAAGAGCCTGTTCCAGCAGCCCAGGAGAGTCAACCCTCTGCTGACAGTGAGCCTGCCATGCCTGCGGTAAGCCAAAGGACCCGCAGACAGCTGCCTGCCCTACCTGTACACCCAGCTGGTAGCTGTACCCCTAACGCTAGTGGGGAAAGCCAGGTTGGTCCACCACCAGACAGTGGGTTAAGGAGGTCAACCAGGAGCACAAAGGGACAGATACCCGCTCGCTGGAGAATATAGAGTGTACTAAGATTGTAAATAACCCTGTTGCCAAATGTTGAAATGTTTGCCAAGTTACCTGCACGTTTATTAATAGTGTGTTTCAGTTTCTTGCAGCTACCGTAAGGACTCACAGGTTATGGACTTTTTATAACCGGGACCTTGTATGGACTGCGTTTGGAGCCTAACCCAGGAATGAACTAAGACTGTGAAGGACTTGGGGTAGGACAGACCCCCACCTGGTTAAGGCTCCCCGTTGTTTTGGTGATATGGACACCCGGTCACAGGCCACACTGTGACCTTAAGAACTCAATTTGTGCGTCGTCTGTCTATTAATGTTTTATTGTTATGTATATTATCTTTGTTTACTGTTTAGTCCCGGAGTACTAAATTTCACTAGGGGGGAATGTGTCACCCTACCTGGATGCCACAAGTGTAATAAAGCTGTGTCTGAGAGCAAGGGGGAGGTTCTCTGGTCAGGGGAACATTAGCATGCAATGCCTCCTGTCTCAGGCCAGTAGGGGGAGCAGGCTGCCCCTATAAAAGCTGGTACTGGGGACAGGGTTAGGGAGAACTGGATTGCCTGTCTCAGCTCTGAGACGTGTCCCAGAGTGGAGCAGGGACAGAAAGTTGCATTGTAACCTAAGAGGAAGTGTGGCAGGAGGAGAGCCACAAGCCAGAGACAAGAGGCAAGGAGAGCCTGTCTTGGCAGAGAAAAGACTTAATTTTACCAGACTTTGGTGTCTGAGGCTGGAAGGATTCCACATCCCCCAGCAGAGAACCAGTCCGCAAGGGACTGTACATTCCTTGGCCTAAGAAGCCTGGAGGCCCTGCCACAACCGAAGGGACCAGTGAAGCCGTACAAGGCTGGGAGCAGAAAGGAACCCACGTCGCAGGCCATACAGGTGAGAAAGCACGGAAAGCTCGGAAACGTGGGCTGTTACCCTATAACGAGGAGATAGCCAGAAGGAGCGCAGAAAGCACGGTAGGCCTACACCCTCACCCTGACCAGGGCCAATTTCCCCGTTGCTCTCAGACATCCAGGTCCCCTCCTAGCCGGGACTGTTTATGGGTCAGTTTACCTGTTTCAGTAAAGACCCTGGACTGCAACCTGTTGTCTGTGTGCTCCTTGCTCCTCCAGCACTATCATCACTGGGACTCTCACTATCATCACTCCACCATCCACTATACTGCCCTGGGGCCGCACTCTTCCCGTGGGGAGTCACACTACCATAGCTGCACACCTCATCAGCCCCAGCGGTCTGCATGCAGCGGCGGTTCCTAATAACCGCAATCCACGGGTGGCGTAGGCGGACATAATCAATATAACGGACTACCACTGGCCTGACCACCCTGAGCCACGGAACCGGGTTGCCACAACTACTCCCATCGCTCCCCCTATTGCCCGGATCCGAGTGCCCCACGGCCCAGGGGGCGAGTCATATACACAGCAGGAGGCCGCACGTAGCCATCTATACACAGCAGGAGGCTGCACGGCCCCATCTATACACAGCAGGAGGCCTCACGTAGCCATCTATACACAGCGTGAGGGCGTACGTAGCCATCTATACACAGCAGGAGGCCACACGTAGCCATCTATACACAGTGGGAGGCCGCACGTAGCCATCTATACACAGCGGGAGGCCGCACCTAGCCAACTATACACAGCAGGAGGCCACACCTAGCCAACTATACACAGCAGGAGGCCGCACGTAGCCATCTATACACAGCAGGAGGCCGCACGTAGCCATCTATACACAGCAGGAGGCCGCACGTAGCCATCTATACACAGCAGGAGGCCGTACGTAGCCATCTATACACAGCAGGAGGCCGCACGTAGCCATCTATACACAGCGGGAGGCCGCACGTAGCCATCTATACACAGCGGGAGGCCGCACCTAGCCAACTATACAGAGCAGGAGGCCGCACCTAGCCAACTATACACAGCAGGAGGCCGCACGTAGCCATCTATACACAGCAGGAGGGCGCACGGTGCCATCAATACACAGCAGGAGGCCACACGTAGTCTTCTATACACAGCGGGAGACCGCACGTAGCCATCTATACACAGAGTGAGGCCGCACGTAGCCATCTATACATAGCAGGAGGCCGCACGTAGCCATCTATACACAGAAGGAGGCCGCACGTAGCCATCTATACACAGCAGGAGGCCGCACGTAGCCATCTATACACAGCGGGAGGCCGCACCTAGCCAACTATACACAGCAGGAGGCCGCACGTAGCCATCTATACACAGCAGGAGGGTGCACGGTGCCATCAATACACAGCAGGAGGCCACACGTAGTCTTCTATACACAGCGGGAGGCCGCACGTAGCCATCTATACACAGCAGGAGGCCGCACGTAGCCATCTATAAACAGCGGGAGGCCGCACGTAGCCATCTATAAACAGCGGGAGGCCGCACGTAGCCATCTATACACAGCGGGAGGCCACATGTAGCCATCTATAAACAGCGTGAGGCCGCACGTAGACATCTATACATAGCAGGAGGCCGCACGTAGCCATCTATACACAGCAGGAGGCCGTACGTAGCCATCTATACACAGCAGGAGGCCGCACGTAGCCATCTATACACAGCGGGAGGCCGCACGTAGCCATCTATACACAGCGGGAGGCCGCACCTAGCCAACTATACACAGCAGGAGGCCGCACGTAGCCATCTATACACAGCAGGAGGGTGCACGGTGCCATCAATACACAGCAGGAGGCCACACTTAGTCTTCTATACACAGCGGGAGGCCGCACGTAGCCATCTATACACAGCGGGAGGCCGCACGTAGCCATCTATAAACAGCGGGAGGCCGCACGTAGCCATCTATACACAGCGGGAGGCCGCACGGTGCCATCTATACACAGCAGGAGGTCGCACGGTGCCATCTATACACAGCAGGAGGCCGCACGTAGCCATATATATATACAGCGGGAGGCTGCACGTAGCCATCTATACACAGCAGGGGGCCGCACGTAGCCATCTATACACAGCAGGGGGCCGCACGTAGCCATCTATACACAGCAGGGGGCCGCACGTAGCCATCTATACACAGCAGGAGGCCGCACGTAGCCATCTGTACACAGCAGGAGGCTGCACGGCCCCATCTATATACAGCAGGAGGCCTCACGTAGCCATCTATACACAGCGTGAGGCCGCACGTAGACATCTATACATAGCAGGAGGCCGCACGTAGCCATCTATACACAGCAGGAGGCCGTACGTAGCCATCTATACACAGCAGGAGGCCGCACACGTGTCAACTGTTATTCCAGCCCAGGATGCTTTGACTACATCCCACAATTTTTTGGCATTTGTTGGCTTTGCCTCAGAAACAACATTTTTGATGTCACCCCACAAGTGTTCTATTGGATTAAGGTCCGGGCTAGCAGGAACCAAGATTTTGCTTGTTTACTGGTGTGTTTAGGGTCGTTGTCTTGTTGAAACACCCATTTCAAGGGCATATCCTCTTCAAGGCAACATACATGACCTCTATTTTATTTTAATATATGCAAACTGGTCCACCACCATAGTAAGAGAAACATGTCTATATCATGATGTTTGCACCACCATGCTTCACTGTCTTCAGAGTGTACTGTGGATTGAATGCAGATTTTGGGGGTCGTCTGACGAACTGTCTGCGGCCCTTGGATCCAAAAAGAACAATTTTACTTTCATCAGTCCACAAAATGTTTCTCCATTTCTCTTTAGGCCAGTTGATGTGTTCTTTGGCAAATTGTATCTGCTTCAGTACATGTCTTTTTTTTAACAGTGGGACTTTGCGGGGACTTCTTGCTAAGAGATTAGCTTCACAAAGGTGTCTTCTCACTGTCACAGTACTCACAGGCAACTTGAGACTGTCTTTGATCATCCTGGAGTTGATCATTGGCTGAGCCTTTGCCATTTTGGTTATTCTTTGATCCATTCGAATGGTAGTCTTCAGTTTTCTTCCATGTCGCTCTGGTTTTGCTTTACATTTTGAATCACTGGGGATCATTTTAGCTGAACAGCCTATCATTGTCTGCACTTTGTTATAAGTTTTACCTTCTCCAATCAACTTTTTAATCAAAGTACGCTGTTCTTCTGAACAATGTCTCGAACGACCCATATTCTTCAGGCTTTCAAGGAGAAATGCATGTACAACATGTGCTGGCTTCACCCTTAAATAAGAGCCACCTGATTCACACCAGTTTCTTCACAGAATAATTGACCTCACTAATTGAACTCCACACTGCTATTATTTTGAACACACCCCCTTTCAATTAATTATTCAAATACACACACTCAAAAACATGCAGATCATGAATGCTGAGTCTGTTGGTTTTATTAAAATCTACTGCACCAACTGGGAAATTGTTTCACATGTGGTAATATAATTTATACAAAAAAACAGTAATTAATCTGGTTAGTCATATTAAACTGCTATTATTTTGAACACTACTGTACATTTACACATCGGATAAAAATATAGATACTGTGTGACTCTTTTCTCTTCAAAATGTTCTGGCCTCTCCAGCCTAATAATAAAAAATAGCTACCATACTTTCTATGATCCATATTAGCTCCATTGTAGCTCTACTTGTAAGTAATCAGACTTGATTTTTCTGCTGTCCTCAATCTCGTCAGATGTCCCTGGCGACAAGTCATTGTGAGATAGGGCTTTTTCTTCCTTGGTTTTCATTATGCCTAATTAAATCTATGGCCATAGCCGCAAAACTCAGATTATAATATAATTTCATAAAAGGTGACTGTATACAAAGTCCAATAATAATGCATACCTTGCATAATACAAAGGCAAGCATTGTTTGTCCCTCAATGTACTAGCTGGTATCTTGTCTCACTAGTTAATGTTCTTCAGTGATGACTTGCTTGAGGAGCAGCATTGGATGCATTGAGACTCCTGCTTTCATAGAAGACAATGGATTGTGCATTATGTATCCAGCATTGTATCTTGCAAGCTGAGAGAAATAGAAAACATATATAATAAAAACAGCAATTTTGATTGAGATGTTATGCTCAGAACGTGTAAATCACTTGGAGTGCCCAATAGGAAGAACATTAGCTGTTCTTATTAATTATATAAAAGACCTTAGGACAATTGTGAAGTATTCCTGAACTGTGGGTAGACTGGAAATGGCAAAATGTATTTATTGAAGACTGTCATATGGAAAATGCATTGGATTTCAATGGTTTAACAATTCAGTCAAAGCAAAATGGCAAATCAGATGGGACAATCCCTAGCTGTAATGTCTGCATACTCTAGTTTGGTCCCCCCATGCCCAGGAGATGTGGTATGATCAGACCATGTTCCTGCACGGTCAGACACAGACATTACACAGTACACAGCAGGGGCACATTTATAAGATTATCTCAGCACAGGAGCATTTTATTAACACACCTAATTGTAGAACTTATTGTTATTCCAAGATCTATTGAATAAAATATATTTTGTTCCTAGGACAACCCCTTTAAAAAATCTGCTGTTAAATGGAGTCTGTCAGCAGATTTGTGCTATCTCATCTGAGAGCAGCCTGATGTAGGCAAAGAGAAGCTGAATCCAATGATGTATCACTTAGATTACTGGGTGCAGCCGTTTTGACATAATCAGAGGTTTTAGATTTATAATAAAGCAGAGCTGAGAAAGCTAACCCCGCCCACACCAGGCTCTCGGTGTACAATCTTTTAGTGATAAATCCTTCACAGTTAGTAAACAACAGCAGGAACTCTGACAAGTGACACATCCCTGAATTCTGTGTTTCAGCTTCTATCTCCTCCTGTCTTCAGATTACATAGCAAAAAACTGCTGACAGATTCCCTTGAATGTCTTGCTGACAGATATTACATGACACAATCAGAGGCTACGCTTCAACATTTCTGAGCTGTTCTGGTGACTTGTGAAGGATCCACACAATATTAGGCAGGTGGTATTAATATTATGTCTAATTAGTGTATGTCTCTGGCAGTAATGACTTTTCAGGAGAGCCACATAGTACTTGCACAAATCATTATTTTTAGTGTCTTTTAAAACTCCTCAGAAGAATAAGCAGCTTTTGTACAACAGTCTCGAATGGTACTAACATGACAGATTTTGGGTTGGATCATTGGGTGGCTTGGACCACGCTGTTGATGCTTGCGCTGGTCTCCAAGGGTATTCACTTTATGTATGAGCTATGATAGCTGAGTCTCTCAGGATGAGATGTCACCAGTTCTACTGTCTCCCCCAACACCTACTGTGACCAATCATTTGGGATTAAGGAGAGCGATATTTTTAGCTAGCTGATAAACCAGGATGAGCCAACAAATTGAACACTCTTGCATCATTAACTCTTTTATTTACAATGGGAAATGTAATTCTGTATCTTACCAGAAAAAAAATCCTTATTACTAAATTAACAAAACATTGTATTTAGAGTTAAATCGCTTAACTAATCCTACAGATTATTATGTAGAACACATTTAAACATAATGATTAGTTTATATTTAGGATTTGCTAATGAAGTTGCCTGAAATTTATTACAAATGAGCCCACACTTGTCTGAAAGTGACAGAGCAATGAGCTAATTGGCTCCAAAATCCTGAAATGCACATAACTTAATCCTAGTATTTCTATTCTCAATGTACTTGATGAAAATGCACAAAAGCAAAATTAAACAGGACGCCTTGTGTTAAATGAATAATGCAAAATCTGAAATGTTAAATTTTCTAATTAAAACATTTTGGAATATTTCATACATCACTCTGCGCCCAGGGCTGGTTTATCTACATTATGTAGAATACAAGGTTATTGTGCTATTGATGTAAGGAACATTTCATAGCTATGTATAGTGCATCTCCACCTTATTAATTCTAACTTTTTTTTTTACAGAAATTAAATTAGACGTGTTAACAAATTTTACATATATACAATATTACAAGCATATATAACTCTGTAATATATCTGTCAGAAAAATATGATTGTCTTTCTACTTATTATCTTCCACTAGGCCTCCAGAACCGATCACTCACATTGGTCAAAGTCCATTGGAAAAAAAATAAAGTAAAACAGTTTCAATTTATCCATCACTTGGGGCTGAAAGCAGTATAAGGCTAAGTTCACATGCAGCGTTTTTTGGTGCTTTTTTTTTCGGGAGGAAAGGAAGCTGCATTTTACAGTACCAGCAAAAGCAATGAGATTTCAGAAATCTGATGCAGTCAGCTATTTTTTTCCTGTCTGAATTAGATTTTTGCAAAACTGTAGCATTTCAATCCTTTCATCATCTTTGCAGCATTTTTTTACCCATTTAAGGACCAAGCAATTTTTAGTTTTTGTGCTTTAATTTTTCCCTCCCCTTCTTCCAAGAGCCAAAACTCTTATTTTACGTCTCACAAAGCCATATAAGGGATTGTTTTCTTGTGGGATTAGTTGTAGTTTTGAAAGATACCATTCATTTTATCATACAGCTCACTGGAAAATGAGAAAAAAAAATCCAAGTTAAGTGAAATTGCGGGAAAAAAAGCCACGCAATTTCACAATTGTTTTTTGGGTGGTTTATTTTTGGACGTCAATTCTGCAGTAAAACGTTACCTGGAAATATGATTCTCCAGGTAGTATGATTATGGCAATAGCAAAATTGCATTTTTTTTTTATTTAAGGGCTGAAAAAAAATACAGAAATTTATAAAAAATGAAATTAGTTTGATTCACCAATTTCCAAAACCCATAACAATTGTATTTTTTGGTCGATGGAGCTTTGTGAGGGCTTGTTTTGTATGTGGCGACCTGATGTTTTTATTGATACTGTTTTGGGTTAGATACAGGACTTTGATAGCTTCTTAATATATTTTTGTGGAGTTGTGGCAACTAAAAACTCACAAATCTGGCATTTCCATTTTTTTTCTCTTTTCTGACGGGTTTAATATTATATTTTGATTGATTGGAGTTTTTTGAACACTTTGATACCAAATATGTGAATTTTTTTACATTTATTAACTGGGGAAAAGGGGACTGATTCAAATTTTTAGATATTTTTAATTATTTTTTACAACTTTAAAAACTTCATTTCTTTAGTTTTTACTTTATTTGTTAATGTCCTTAGGGGACTTGAACCTGTGAGCGTTTTTACTGCCAAAAGTGAAGGTTTTGTTTGCAGAGTAAAGTGCTGCAAAAACACCATGTGTGTGACATAATCTGACATTGAAATACGAAGAAAAGAATACAATGTCACTAAACTAGAGTTTGGTGCAGAAAGGTCTGTGCTGTATAAAATCTTGTGTGTCCAATCTAAAATGTCAACTACAAAAGTAGTCAAGATCGTTGTGCTGCTTGGTCTGGTAATCCCCAACAACTGTTCTGTGCAGTGGGCAACTGAGGATTGCGTAAAGGGAACCTACAAGCTGAATACCTCCCAAATCGCAGGCAGCATGAATCAGTCTAGCTGCATATTTGCAGTCAGGTGTATTTTTCACTGGCATTTCAGAGAAAGTGTAGTTTCAATATTCTCCTTGCTCCGCTCCAGATGATTGACAAGTCTCTCTCATCTATCTACATCAGGAGAGACCTGTAAATCACCTGGAGCGGCACCGGACTAATCTAGTCTCTGCCTATGATTGACAGGTCTCCACCGATGTACACCCTTGAAAGAGACCTGTCAATCCACTAAAGTGGTACAGGGAGAAGTCGGTCAGGGGCGGCGCTGAACTAGATCTTCAAGATATATTTTATCTGAAACACTAGAGCATATCATACAACCCCTGGCAAAAATTATGGAATCACCGGGCTCGGAGGATGCTCATTCAGTTGTTTAATGTTGTTGAAAAAAAGCAGATCACAGACATGGCACAAAACTAAAGTCATTTCAAATGGCAACTTTAGGGCTTTAAGAAACACTAAAAGAAATCAAGATAAAAAATGTGGTACTCAGTAAGGGTAATTTTTTTCAGACCAAACAGAGGGAAAAAATTATAGAATCACTCAATTCTGAGGAAAAAATTATGGAATCATGAAAAACAAACACACAAAAGAACACTCAAATACATCACTAGTATTTTGTTGCACCACCTCTGGCTTTAATAACAGCTTACAGTCTCTGAGGCATGGACTTAATGAGTGACAAACAATACTCTTCATCAATCTGGCTCCAACTTTCTTTGATTGCTGTTGCCAGATCAGCGTTGCAGGTTGGAACCTTGTCATGGACCATTTTCTTCAACTTCCACCAAAGATTTTCAATTGGATTGAGATCCGGACTATTTGCAGGCCATGACATTGACCTTATGTGTCTTCTTTCAAGGAATGTTTTCACAGTTTTTGCTCTATGGCAGGATGCATTATCTTGTAAAATGATGTCATCATCCCCAAACATCCTTTCAATTAGGGATAAGAAAACTGTCCAAAATATCAATGTAAACTTGGGCATTTATTGAAGATGTAATGACAGCCATCTCCCCAGTGCCTTTACCTTACAAGCAGCCCCATATCATCAATGACTGTGGAAATTTGCATGTTCTCTTCATGCAGTCATCTTTATAAAGCTCATTGGAACGGGACCAAACAAAAGTTCCAGCATCATCTCCTTGCCCAATGCAGATTCGCGATTCATCACTGAATATGACTTTCATCCAGTCATCCACAGTCCACAGTTGCTTTTCCTTAGCCCATTGTAACCTTTTTTATTTCTGTTTAGGTGTTAATGATGGCTTATGTTTAGCTTTTCTGTATGTAAATCCCATTTCCTTAAGGCGGTTTCTTACAGTTTGTTCACAGACATTGACTACAGTTTCCTCCCATTCGTTCCTCATTTGTTTTGTTGTGCATTTTCTGTTTTGGAGACATATTGCTTTAAGTTTCCGGTTTTGATGCTTTGATGTCTTCCTTGGTCTACCAGTATGTTTGCCTTTAACAACCTTCCCATGTTGTTTGTATTTGTTCCAGATTTTAGACACAGCTGACTGTGAACAACCAACATCTTTTGCAACATTGCGTGATGATTTACCTTCTTTTAAGAGTTTGATAATCCTCTCCTTTGTTTCAATTGACATCTCTTGTGTTGGAGCCATGATTCATGTCAGTCCACTTGGTGCAACAGCTCTCCAAGGTGTGATCACTCCTTTTTAGATGCAGACTAATGAGCAGATCTAATTTGATGCAGGTGTTAGTTTTGGAAATGAAAATTTACAGGGTGATTCCATATTTTTTTCCTCAGAATTGAGTGATTCTATATTTTTTTCCCTCTGCTTGGTCTGAAAAAAATTACCCTTACTGAGTACCACATTTTTAATCTTAATTTCTTTTAGTGTTTCTTAAAGCCCTAAAGTTGCCAAATGACTTTAGTTTTGTGCCATGTCTGTGATCTGCTTTTTTTCAACAACATTAAACAACTGAATGAACATCCTCCGAGCCTTGTGATTCCATAATTTTTGCCAGGGGTTGTAGAAAAACATACCTGTCTGCAATTGTGTAGCCAGGCTCTGATTCATGCTGCCAGGCTCTGATTCATGCTGCCCCTGGTTTGGATAGCATGAATCACCTGATAAGTTCCTTTAAACCTGGTACAAGTTATCCAGCTCTAATACAAGAAGACTATCATTGAGATTGGATAAAAAATAAGTAATTTTACTAGGAGCGGACGCACACAGAACAGGGCCCCTGTAGAAGAACAATATATGGGCACTTTGCAGTCCAACACCTCATCATAAAGTAAAATTCCACCTGCTTTGGGGGTGGAAGTGGGCTCCCTTACCTCTTGCACCCCTTTGCGGTTGTATAGATTGCCCCCAGCTTTTACCACTTGTTCGTCTGTTCCTTTTATCCACAACTGCACAAGCCAGAGCCTTGTCATTTTGGACTTATTGAACTGAAGAAACGTCTTGAGAGGTTTGCAAATTAGCGCAATTACCAGAACCAATGTGAGTAGTTAAAAACCAAATCATCTTAAAAACTACCAATAGGTGCTGCATTTTCAGCAATTACATAAAAGGTTACACCTTTTATAATTCACATTTACGTCAAAAATATATCAGTATATAAGATTTTACACTAGTAATTCAGGTAAATCATTAGGTAGATGAGAGAAAACAATTTGTGTAATGCAGAATGAATCAAAATAAATCTATTCTGAAGCTTAGAAGATCACATTCTTTGCAAAAACAAAATTATTAAAATAAAGGCATACACAGAGAAATATGTTTGGAAAGGGGGACAGTGGAAGCTGTATGTGAAAGAAGGAGGATCATTATGTGTTATAGGATGTATGTACAGTATCTCACAAAAGTGAGTACACCCCTCACATTTTTGTAAAAAATTTATTATATCTTTTCATGGGACAACACTGAAGATATGACACTTTGATACAATGTAAAGTTGTCAGTGTACAGCTTTTATAACAGTGTAAATTTGGTGCTGTCTAAATAACTCAACACACAGCCATTAATGTCTAAACCGCTGGCAACAACAGTGAGTACACCCCTAAGTGAAAATGGCCAAATTAGTCATTTTCCTTCCCGGTGTCATTTGACTGATTAGTATGAGGGTCAGTCGATAAGTAATGCCTCCTATTTTTTTTCTCCTTTTAATTGGCAAGAAATTCAAATGCAATTACATAGGTTGGAAACCACAACATTAACGATTAATTTGTCACTTTTCAATATAATCTCCATCCATTTCCACAGTCTTGGTCCACCGTTTAACAAGGGCATGTATTCCAGCATGGTAAAAAGCATTCTTGGATCCCACCGTGCACAAACTTTTCTGTATCCCAGTTGTCCAATAATTTTCATCACACTGCCTTTACTGAGGCAGATAATGGCACACAATTCATCTGCAGTCGCCCGGCGGTCACCACGAATGATGTCATCGACTCGCTGAATGTTGCTTGGAGTCACTGCCGTTACTGGCCTGCCACTCCGCATTTTGTCAGCCAACGGTGATGGCCCTTCAGCTGGGTTACAGCGACGAACCCATCGTCTAACAGTACTGACATCCACTGTTGCATCACCGTACACATTTTTCAGTCTCTCATGAATTCGAATGGGCGTTTCACCTTCTGCATGCAAGAATTCAATCACAGAATGTTGGCTAATACGAACGTCGATGTCAGCCATTTTGCAAACGGATACAGTCCTGCCACCTGTTGGTGCAGGAAGTTGCAATTGCTGTGGATTGGAGAAGAAGGATTGAGGAATTGTGCCAAATTTGAATATTTAACATAATTACCTTATTTAAGGAGAAAAAAATAGGAGGCATTACTTATTGACTGACCCTCGTATTACAATATCTCAGGTGTGAATGGAGAGCAGGTGTGTAAAATATGGTGTCATCGCTCTCATACTCTCTCATACTGGTCACTGGAAGTTCAACATTGTACCTCATGGCAAAGAATTCTCTGAGGATCTGAAAAAAAGAATTGTTGCTGTACATAAAGATGGTTGACACGCTGAAGCTGAGCTGCAGCATGGTGGCCAAGACCATACAGCGGTTTAACAAGACAGGTTCCACTCAGAAAGGGCATCGCCATGGTTGACCAAAGAAGTTGAGTACATGTGTTCAGCGTCATAGCCAGAGGTTGTCTTTTCAAAATAGATGTATGAATGCTGCCTGCATTGCTGTACATTCTAGTCTTAGCCTTCAGAAAGGTTCACATTACCGTATTGTGGTTGCAATATGCCATTAGTTTGGGCCACACGTAACTGTGGCTGTAATATGAATGGAAAAAAATAAACGGTTGTGACTAATATGACTACAATCAGGTAAACCTTCCCTTCCTGTTACCTGGACAACAATGGAGCCTGAAGGACTCACTGGACACCAGGTATGAAATATTAAAGGGGTTGTTCAGGTTTTGATGAAAGTCTGCAGTCAATCAGTAACTTCAGAATCCTAACAGTGGGAGGTGCGCACGCTGTCATGATTCACCAGTATTGGTGATAAGAGCGGGCGATTTACAAATTTCCAGCCACATTTCAACTAGATGTGATTGGTCTCACATAATACCAGTGAATTAAGAGAAGCAGAACACATCTAGTCGGCACATCACATGCATCACAAATCGCATACTGTAGTCCTGAGACCGTCCACTCTCACCAGCAATTCCGGTGAATCCTAACAATATATGTACTGCACGCAGTAAGGATTCAGAAGTCTGCAGTCAATATATTAGACAACTAGCAAATGCAGACATTACCTCTTCCAAGCCCTAGGCTGCTAGTGATACTGCCATTAACGTTTCAATGTCTTAGACTACCAAGGATGCAGACATGAACTTTTTTTCCCTGCAATAGACTACTAGAAATGGATACTGACATTAACTCACAGGAATGTCATCATAAACCTATTAACCACTGTAGCCATTTATTTGTAACCAGTTTTAGGATTGCCCAATTTAGAAGAAACAGTGCCCTACTTTCCCGCTCACTGGCTACAAAGGCCTACAGGGAATATTTATAGCATGTGACTGATGCATGCACCATTGATGCAGTAGCCAAATCAGTTGTTAGATGGATTATCTATAGATGTCGACAATCAGAGCTTAAATCTTAATTTAAGATGTGTGATTTTGTTAAAGATTTTGCACATCCGTTGAGTCAGAACAGACAAATGCAGATAAGCTGAGTGGGTAAGTGAAACTTATGCTTGGCAATGTGTTAGGAAAGCTAACAATATGTTCAGGGCAAGAAATATAATTGAGCCAAGCAGAGGAGACTAATTAAATTAGTACATACATGTGGGTGTATCAAGCTCTTGTTACATTTATATTTGGAGCAGTAAAGTCACAATCCTATAATACACCCTATATTTGAAATGTGACAGATTCAGAATGAAAGTAATATATTTTTATGTAAAACCTACATAGATATAAAGTCAAAAGCATTAACATAGGAACATACACATGCAACATGGTCAACTGTTGTCATTTCCCAGGTTAACACATCGCTTCCGATACACAGATATTCCTGTAAATTGACCTGAGGGACAATAAAAGGCCACGTACACCTTTGCAGTCTTTTTTTTTTCATTGTCTATTTGCTTCCTAAAGGCCCCGTCACACTTAGCGACGCTGCAACGATCCCGACAACAATACGACCCGTCAGGGATCGTTGCTGCGTCGCTATGTGGTCGCTGGTGAGCTGTCAAACAGGCAGGCTCACGAACGATCAGGGGAGCAGCGACATCGTGGAAAGAATCTTTCCACGATGTCCTGCTTCTGGTTACCAGCCTGCTGAAGCAGGAGCAGGCTGGTAACCATGGTAAACATCGGGTTACTAGGGGCACACGCGCACCTAGTAACCCGTTGTTTATCATGGTTACCACTCTGCTACGGTGAGCGGGAGGTTACCGCTCACTTTAGCAGGCTCATAACCATGATAAACAGCGGGTTACTAAGTGTGCGTGTGCCCCTAGTAACCCGAAGTTTATCATGGTTACCAGCCTGATCGCTGCTCCCGCTGGTCACACACAGCGATGTGTGCTGACCAGCGGGAGGGCAACGACCAAAAAATGGTCCAGGACACTTTGCAGCGATCAGCGACCTCACAGCAGGGGCCTGATCGCTGCAAAGTGTCACACATAGCGACATCGCTGGTGAGGTCGCTGTTGCGTCACCAAAACCGTGACACAGCAGCGATCTCGCTAGCGATCTCGCTATGTGAGACGGGGGCTTAAGGGCAGAGTTAAGCAACTTTTGAAATAGTCTTCATTAACCCTTAAAGGACCAGGGAAATTTTTGTTTTTGTGCCTTTATTTTTTCTTCATCTTCCAAGAGTCATAACTTTTTATTTTTCCATCAGCTTAGATGTTTGAAGGCTTTTTTTGGCAGGATAAGCTGCAGTTTTGAATGATACCTTTCTGCCATACAATGTACTGAAAAATGGGGACAAAAAATCCAAGTAGGATGAAATGGTGAAAAATATACAATTCCGCCATTGCCTTTTTGTTTTGTTTTTACAGCGTTCATTGTACATGTGAAGAATATTCTAGAATAATCACATGTGCCCTGGTTGTCTTATAGAGATATCCAGGCACAGTGTAATCCGACCAGCAGCTGTAAGAGAGGAGGGAGGGGGCTTCAGTACCAGTGTCTCCCTGCAGCTGTGAGCTGAGCTGACAGGAAGGACCCCCTGTAGTGATCCCTAACATGTGCTCGTTTGTTAAGGTACTATATTTCAATACTGAGTTGTGGAAGAACTATATGCCCCATCTCTTCACAAAATGGATTTTCTAGCTCAAGGGGAGATAGCGAATGCCAGACTGCATCCCAGCCAAGGCCTTCCTACTATCTGGTAATTGACTTTAAGATCTGCTTATACTTGTTGTACCATGCCTTTTGTATTTGTAACTCTGACCACTGTGTATGTTTAACCCTTATGTATATAGAGTATTGTTTAGTGTGCCCCTAAGGCGATTAAATATACAATTTAACCTTGGGCTGTTCTTTTATCTCGATCCACGAACCTTACATCTGTTGTCCGGTCCAACGAACATGAAACCGGGTTTCTAGCCCGATATAAGTTTGTTATATCAAATAGCGACTGGTGGCAGCTCTACCAGGCCGACAAGGCTCTGCTTGACTGGAGTAGTGGAAGAGCCTCTCAACCTGTCAAGGAGTGATTCCTTATTAGGGGGGTGCAGAATGTCACGTTGGTGCAAAGGGTAGATTCGTATCACATGCTCTGCCTGGCGTAGAGTGACGTCTGGCGGGTGGCGGGGTGTGGATCCATCACAAGAAGCGGCAACAGAGAGATTCTGCGGGGTCCCACTGGTGCAGTTTCTTCACAGTACATTTTTTTTTTTCACTTAATGTCACCATTTTCCAAGACTCATAACATTTTTAGGTTTCAGGTTTCTGTTAATGGGGTTGAGGGCTTGTTTTTTTGTGTGGTAAACTGATGTTTTTATTGCTACCAACTGTGTGTACATACAATGCTTTGATTGCTTATTATTACATTTTTTTCAGGGAGGTGAGGTGAACAAAAAATTAAATTTCTGACGTTTTTACTTTTTTCTATTTATGGTGTTTATCATGGACGCTAACAAATTTAAATATTTTTTATAAATCCGACTTTTACAAACACGGCGATACCATTTGTCTATTTTTTTCCATTATTTTTTAACAAGGAAAAAGGGGTTGATTTGATTTTTTTTTCTATTGCCTATGACTGAGCTTCAAAGGAGTACCAAGATGACAGAGAAGAGAGCCTTCAGCAGGCCCCCGGCTATTATACTAACCTATCGGTACCCTGCAATCGCATCGCGGGGTCCCGAAACGTGTGAGCCCCAGTGTGCGTTGTATTGAAATGCCACTGTCAGAAATTGACAGAGTTTTTTAAATTATTAACAACCGCGGATAACAGTTCTAACCGCGGGCGATGGAGACAGATGCCAGCGGTGTAATATAGGCGGCATCAGCCACATGTGAAGGGAGCTAACCTCCTGAGCCCCCTCCACATGTGCAGTTCCGTGTCTATAAAATTAAACCACATCCTAATGCGGGGATGGCTTGAACAATTATTTTCCTTCTGCAGCTGTCCTTTATCTGATCTCATTTTTCTCGGCATAAGGCTGGTTTCACAAATCTGTGAAACTTGGCCATCCGCTGGGTTTCTCAGCCTGAGCTAACTGCCTTATAGGTTATGTATAAAAAAAGTTAGCTCAGGTTAGGAGACCCCGCAGTGGGCCAGCAATTCCGATCAAAACACGATCCATGCTTAAAGAAAGTGTGAAATCAGGTCTTGGAGATAGGTGGGGTTGTACACAGATCTGGAGAGGAGAGAGGTGGGAAAGTATTTTTGAGGACACAAACAGACTGTAGAAAAGGAGGAAAGCACAAGAGAAGGAAATCACAATGGAGATAGGCTGATAAAAAAGAGAGTGTAGAGCAAGATACAGTACAGCAAGTGAAAACAACAGCAACCTGTATACACGCAGAGATTACATCCACCCTACATTACAGGGAAAGTCATTCCCACAAAAGAAAAATCTGAAACTTGGATCAGACTGCAAACTCCATACCAGAGAGTTTGAAAATGAATAAGGGAGTAAAGATTGCAGACTGAACCACTTTAATGAACTTACAGTAAGTTTATCAGGGACTTTTGGAGTTTATGCTATTAGACAAGGTAATTACCTGCCTGTTCTGCCATACAAAGAATTGTTGGGGTGGGGCAGTGATTCTCTGGCTTCATTTTAACATCTACAGAGCAGCTTTTTTTTCTTCCGTTCTGCTTTATTGTTGGGCATCACTGCTGACGTCATGCTGATTGATAGTTGGCTCCCCGCAGTTAGGCAGTAGGGAGCTGGCAGTCAATCTGCATGATCTCAGTAGTAACACTTGGTTGACAGAGAAGTGTAGAAGATAAAGCACTGCTTTGTCTGACTGCTCTGAGCCATAACATATCATCACAGGGCAGATCAGACAGGTAGTTGGCATCTAGTTTTCAACTACCTGCCGGTAAGTTCTACCTGCCCAATAGCATAAACCCCAAAGTTCCGAATAACCTCTTTAACTAAAGGTAACAACTAATATATCTACAAATTATTTTTTTCCAAGTTACTGGTGACCATAGTCTTTACGGAGTACCTAGAAAAACCGACATATGATCCATTTTGGAAAGAGGAGTTTAAGTGTGAGGGAAAACCATCCCTAATTATAACTACAATCTCTGCCCACTTATCAGTAGCCCAAAATGACAAAGAGGGATTTTGTGTCATAAAATATATAAACTTTATTAGACAATATTTATACAATTGTACATATACAATAAATAAGATTGAAAAATATGAAAAAGAGGGGAAAGGAGTTTGAAAAGAGAGGACAGCTATAAAGCAGGATAAGATGGAAAAGATCCTGCAAAGAGACTACATCCCTAGTCAGCATTAATTATATATCTGGTGTAAATATCAATAGCCAGCTAGGTAATACAAAATAAGGAAATCCTAGCAAAGACCAAATCAGTCCATGTATCAAAAATCTATGACGAAGCCATTCCAGGTGAAACGCGCATCGAGGCTGCTTCACATCCCCAGCATTTCAGTCTGTGCCGCTTCTGACCACATCAAAAATGACCCAAGGTAATTGAAACTTTACAAATATATAGATCTCTTATCGCAAATGATTCACCTTATAGAGTTGTTACCTTGATGACACGAGCATTTTTTATAGTATCTATCTTGAACTGATTATTTCTCTCTGTCCTTTCATGTCATAGATTTTTGATACATGGACTGATTTGGTCTTTGCTAGGATTTCCTTATTTTGTATTACCTAGCTGGCTATTGATATTTACACCAGATATATAATTAATGCTGACTAGGGATGTAGTCTCTTTGCAGGATCTTTTCCATCTTATCCTGCTTTATAGCTGTCCTCTCTTTTCAAACTCCTTTCCCCTCTTTTTCATATTTTTCAATCTTATTTATTGTATATGTACAATTGTATAAATATTGTCTAATAAAGTTTATATATTTTATGACACAAAATCCCTCTTTGTCATTTTGGGCTACTGATAAGTGGGCAGAGATTGTAGTTAGAATTAGGGATGGTTTTCCCTCACACTTAATCTCCTCTTTCCAAAATGGATCATATGTCGGTTTTTCTAGTTATACAGGGATTACGGACCATATATCATATGGTTGGCTGATAGGTTTTCATTTACGGAGTACCTGTAGCCACTTTTCCTGTATTGGTGTAGTTAAATTAGCCCTTTCATGAAAGCTCACATTCAGAAAAGTGCCTTCTATTGATCTTTTCTTACAGTCTTTTAAGTGCAGAAGAAAAACTGTAGCGAACGGACAATAGATGCCAGCTCTGTATAGAAAGAAGAAACAATTAGTTTAATAGAAATTATGCAGATTCATACCTTTATCATTGATATTCAAGATATTCAATGAAGAACAATTTTACCAGTGGAGACTCAAATTGATAGGAATTAAGGTAAGGATGGCATTTCTAAATGTTAAAGGGCGGGGGAGAGGGGGGGGAACGGGGATCACCATTATCTTTAGCCAAAGGTAAAATGGGGAGCATGTGACATTCAAAGCATATCAATGTTCTATGCAACTTTCTGTAAAGGTTTGCAGTACTTTACATTCCTTTAGCAAAAAGCAGTGAAGTCGAGATAAAAGGTATATATCAATACACACCTCTCTGGGGGGAAATGTACTTTATCAGCAGTCAGTACTATAAAAGAAACCAATTCAAAGCCTATCTATCAGAAGCTGCTTTTATTTGATCCCAAAGCACGACTTGAATACATCGTAAAAGCCTTTATTTATTTTTTTATTCACAATATTTTATTACCATTTTCTTCCCTGCAAAATATCATTTATAAAATGTGGGCTTATTCCGAAAGTACAGGTGCATCTCACTAAATTAGAATATGATGAAAAAGTTAATTTATTTCAGTTCTAATCTTCAATACAAAAAGTGAAACTCATATTATATAGAGTCATTCTAAACAGAGGGATCTATTTCAAGTATTTATTTCTGTTAATGTTGATGATTATGGCTTACAGCCAATGAAAACACAAAAGTCATTATCTCAGTAAATTAGAATACTTTATAACAACAGCTTGAAAAATGTTTTTAAAATCCGAAAATGTTGGCCTACTGAAATATATGTTCAGTAAATGCACTCAATACTTGGTCAGGGCTCCTTTTGCATCAATTACTGCATCAATGCGGCATGGCATGGAGGTGATCAGCCTGTGGCACTGCTGAGGTGTTATGGAAGCCCAGGTTGCTTTGATAGCAGCCTTCAGCTCGTCTGCATTGTTGGGTCTGGTGTCTCTCATCTTCCTCTTGACAATACCCCATAGATTCGCTATGGGGTTAAGGTCAGGTGAGTTTGCTGGCCAATCAAGCACAGTGATACTGTTGTTTTTAAACCAGGTACTGGTACTTTTGACAGTGTGGACAGGTGCCAAGTACTGCAGGAGAATAAAGTTTCCATCTCCAAAAAGCTTGTTGGCAGAGGGAAGCATGAAGTGCTCTAAAATTTCCTGGTAGACGGCTGCGCTGACTTTGGCCTTGATAAAACAGAGTGGACCTACACCAGCAGATGACATGGCTCCCCAAACCATCACCGATTGTGGAAACTTCACACTAGACCTCAAGCAGCTTGGATTGTGTGTTTCTCCACTCTTCCTCCAGACTCTGGGACCTTGATTTCCAAATGAAATGCAAAATTGACTTTCATCTGAAAACAACACCTTGGACCACTGAGCAACAGTCCAGGTCTTTTTCTCCTTAGCCCAGGTAAGACGCTTCTGGCATTGTCTATTGGTCATGAGTGGCTTGACAGTGGCTTGACACAAGGAATGCGACACTTATAGTCCATGTCCTGGATACGTCTGTGTGTGGTGGCCCTTGACGCAATGACTCCAGCAGCAGTCCACTCCTTGCGAATCTCCCCCAAGTTTTTTAATGGCCTTTTCTTAACAATACTTTCAAGGCTGCGGTTAGCCCGGTTGCTTTTGGACCTTTTCCTACCACACTTTTTCCTTCCATTCAACTTTCCATTAATATGCCTGGATACAGCACTCTGTGAACAGCCAGCTTCTTTACCAATAACCTTTTGTGGGTTACCCTCCTTGTGGAGTGTAATGACTGCCTTCTGGACATCTGTCAAGTCAGCAGTCTTCCCCATGATTGTGGAGCCTACTGAAACAGACTAAGGGACTTTTTTAAACGCGTGGGAAGCCTTTGCAGGTGTTTTTTAATTATTCTAATTTACTGAGATAATGACTTTTGTGTTTTCATTGGCTGTAAGCCATAATCATTAACATTAACAGAAATAAACAATTGAAAAGATCACTCTGTTTACAATGACTATATAATATATGAGTTTTCACTTTTTTTTGTATTCAAGAACTGAAAAGTAAATTAACTTTTTAATGATATTCTAATTTAGTGAGATGCACCTGTATCTTCAAAGTCGCAACAGCAAGACAACCACAAAAAGGAAATGGTTTTGCAGGTGATAGTCACAGACAATTATGCTTTCCTTATCCATTTATTCTTCTCAGTGTTTGCATTTTGATTGTGTTCATGCTACCATTGGTAGCATGAAGCGGTACCTACATACCATTCAGGTTACACAGATTGTCCAGCCGCCTTCACCCAGGACATGCAGTCTGTCCACAGCCATCACACTTGCTTCCTGAGGATCTTGCTCGCATTCTCCACCAACTGTGGTAGATCGACTTACTTGGTTGCACATAGAGGTACACAGGAACACTGTCTCTTTAAATCTTCTGCTGAGTTTTTTTAAGAGAACTACATAAACTACAGTAATGTTAGCAAAACAACCAAACACGGCCTTCCCGGCCTAACAGGAAAACAAAACATAACCATAACGTATGGCACCGTCCTTGTTGCTACGGGTAACCGCCCGTTTCAGGAACAAACAATCCCAGGTTTGTCTTTCCGTCATAAGACCAAAACAGCTCAGAGATTTCACCTCCAGGCCCTTCCCACACCAAATGTTCCGAAAGGCTGTGATTTTATCCTCTGAGTTCCTCCCTTTCTACAGGTGTTTAATTACCCTAGCACTAAGAAGGCTGATTAACCTACTCGTGTGCTGGAACCTTTTTCCTATGCATAATTTCTGCAGCTTTTAAACTCAGTGCTACATATCTCCCCTCCAGTACTTTGCCAGTGACTGTCACATATTCCTCCCCTCTGCCCAAAGCCGTAGGTTTTGGCACCTTCAGTCACCAAACAGGGAAGTCTGTGTTCACATGAAAGATGAAGTTCTGTAGCCCTGAGTTTCAACTCTTGGAACTCCATCTCTGCTTCAAGAGACCATTTGGCCATTGACATCTTTCTGTCCTTATGAAGGTCGGTCAGGGTTGTGGCTATTATGACAAAATTCAGGGTACACCGCTGATAGTATCCCACCATTTCCAGAAATACCTAAAGCTATTACCCCCCAGTACTTTGCCAGTGACTGTCAATATATATATATATATATATATATATATATATATATATATATTTATATTATTTTTTTTTTTCCTTCCCCGCAACACCACGCAAGTCCAACACACACCAAAAGGAACTGAATGTGACTCACCAATTATCAGTGATGGGAGGGAATACAAGGAGCTGTCATGGGTTCTGGAAAATTTCATTACTCGTAAGTAATGAACATCTCTTCCTATAACCCATGAGAGCACCCAGGAGAGCATAAAAGAGAACCCTTAACCATAGGGCAGGACCACAACTTGTAAAACCTTTCTTCCAAAGAAAAGATCAGCAGAAGACCGCAAGTCCAATCTATAGTGCTTGTAGACGGTATAAGGTGAGAATCATGTTGCGGCATTACTTATATGTTCAATGGAAACATTCACTTTTTCCGCACAGCAGGTTGGAATAGCCCTAGTAGAATGAGCCATCAGGCCCCCTAGAACTGACAGATTACTTGAAGAGTAGGCTAACTCAATGACTCCTTTAGTCCATCTAGCTAGGGTGCTCTTGTTGATCCCAAGCCATTTCCTGGGGCCCTGATAGGACATGAAAGTGATGAACTCCAGGCTTTTGTGACTGAAATATAGCTTTCAGGACTTCTCTTGACATCTTGAGTATGGTATTCTTTTTCCTTAAGGGTCCCAGAATTAGCGCAGAAGGAAGGAAACACGATTTCCTGACTCCTATGGAACTTAGAGGCCACCCTGGGGAGGTATGCCGGATCCAGTTTTAACACTACCCTATCCTCTAGGATTTGAGTAAATGGAGGACTAACTGATAGGGCTTGAAGGTACCTTACCCTACAGGTCTAAGTCAGGGCTACAAGAATGAGTTTTTTTTAGTGTAATCACCTTTATAAAAGCCGAATCCATGGGCTCGAATGGGCGCTTGGTTATTGCAGTGAGCACTAGAATCAAATCCCAAGATGGCAGATTTGGAGTGGAAATTGGTCTGGACCTTAAGCTTGCCTTTATGAATTTTGCCAGATCATGGTCATATAGAGCGCCAAGAATCGATCCTGGACCCTGAATGTACACAGACAGTCCCTTTTCTTATCCATTCTGGAGAACTTTCAAAAGGGCTCTAACTTATACAAAAAAAAGACAGCATAGCCAGAACAATAAGATTTTTTTTTCTCAGAGGAGGGACCTCCACACATGAAGCCTCTAATTCTCTTCCCCTGGTTCCCCCATTTATTTTGGTCTCTTTGAGGATCTTTCATATGAGTGTAAGACTAAATTAGGGAACCTCTTCTTATTGTCTCCTGCCTTCTCCAAGATATCATGTAAAACTTGCCCAAACAGATATTCATGCTGACAGCTTTTGGAGCAAAGCCTAGTCTTGGATTGGATTGGAGAGCCCCTGACCAGCACTTTAGCTATAGAGCTCGTCAAGCTGCATTTGATAGAGCAGCGGATTTGGCTGTCAACTGAACCATATCTGCTGAGGCTTTTGTCAAAACCGCCACCACCCTTTATATCATATCTAGAGCGGCTAAAATACTTTCTCTTGCTGTCTTATTACTCAGCTGGTTTTCCATGCGGTCTAGCCATGGCATCAGGAACCTAGCTATACATGTGGCTGCTATGTCCGGTTTAAAGGACCCTGCTATTGAAGGAGTCTTTTAATGCCCCCACATTATCAAAGGGCAATAATGATTTTTTTTTATTTTTTTAGAGGCTTTTGAAATGGCTATATCAATCTTTGGGGCTTCATCCCAGATGACAAAAGTATCTCTCTCAGGCTATGTGCCCACGATGCAGAAATACTCAGGATTTTTTCCTGAGCGTTTCTGCATCTCCCTGGCAGAAAAAAACGTATGCGGATTGTACATGTGTTTTCCTGCCAGAGACATGCGGATGTGAAGCGTTCTTCACATGCATTTCCGCATGCGGGTTGACAAGGGCTTTCCAAGCGATTTTAGCATCACTTGGAAAGTGCTTGACAACTTGGTTACACTATATAAATCCATGCAACCGGTATGGATTTACATAGTGTGACCGAGAGAATGGTTAAAAATAAAAAAATAAATATATACTTACCCTCCGATGGCCCGCGCTGTCTTGCTTCACCGTCCCGGCTGCGGTAGAGTGAAAGACCTGCCGACGTCAGCGTCGCGTGACCCGTCACATGACTCTGACGTCAGCGCAGGTCCTTCATTCCATCGCGAAGTGCCGGGAAGCAAGGAGGAGCGCACCGCGGGCCACCATAAGGTAAGTATACATTTATTTTTTATTTTATTCTTTTTTTTACAGCTTTTTTTTTAATGGTACCTGGGTGTGGATGAGACTCTCCTCTCCTCTACACCCGGGTACCATCCGCACATTAGAACGCGCCAATTACGCAAGTACAGATGCAGTCTTGCGGAATTGGCGCGTTCTAATGCAAGTCAATGGCGGCGAAAACGCAGCACTTCCGCAAAATAATTGGTAGTGCTGCATTTTTTTCCGCAATGATAATCCGCAGTGGAAATTTCTGCAGCATGTGCACAGCACATGCGGATTATCATTGGGGAACATGGAAGGCCTTCAACCATTCGTTTTTTTAAGCGTTTCTGCAGCGTTTTTGCCGCTGCGGAAACGCTTAAAGAACGCATCGTGGGCACACAGCCTCAAAGGGATATTTATGCTTTGAAGCTTACAGTATGAACCCTTTCCGCTCAGGCTTCTTCCATTCCCATTTAAAAGCAGGGAAGGTCTGATGCTTACGTTGTTCTAGACCACATTATATCTTAAATGGATTTTTGAGCCTTGGGCTTGACTAGGTACACAAAGGACCTAATAGCCTCAATTAGTTTTCCCGTTTCTTTGATTGGAAAGGAAGAAGATGCATATTCCCCTTATGACATGACCAGCTCTCCTGAATCTGAAGATACAGTTCTGGTCCTCTTTATTTATCTCTCTTAACTAGCGATGAGCGAGCATACTCGTTACTTGAGATTTACGAGCATGCTCGGGTGATTCCCGATCATCTTCAGCGTACTAGGGTGTTATGTTTTAGTCGCATTTTGTGCATGATTTGCGACTGGATAGCTTAGATTTGGATAGCTTAGATATAACAGTATTAAATATACAGTGCCTACAAGTAGTATTCAACCCCCTGCAGATTTAGCTGGTTGACACATGCGGAATTAACTTGGCATTGTGACATTTGTACTGTAGATCAGCCTGGAAGTGGGAAATGCACTGCAGCAAATTTTGTTTTTGTTTTTTTTTTTAAACGTAAAAAGTTAATTCAGAGTGTCATTTATTATTCAACCCCTCAAACCACAAGAATTCTGTTTGGTCCCCCTAAAGTATTAAGAAGTAGTTCAGGCACCAAGAATAATGAGCTTCACATGTGTGGATTAAAGATCTCTTTTGCCAGCCTTTTCTGACTATTTAAGACCCTCCCCAAACTTGTGAACAGCACTCAGACATGGTCAACATGGGAAAGACAAAGGAGCATTCCAAGGCCATCAGAGACAAGATCGTGGAGGGTCACAAGGCTGGCAAGGGGTACAAAACCCTTTCCAAGGAGTTGGGCCTACCTGTCTCCACTGTTGGGAGCATCATCCGTAAGTGGAAGGCTTATGGAACTACTGTTAGCCTTCCACGGCCTGGACAGCCTTTGAAAGTGTCCTCCCGTGCCGAGGCCAGGCTTGTCCGAAGAGTCAAGGCTAACCCAAGGACAACAAGGAAGGAGCTCCGGGAAGATCTCATGGCAGTGGGGACATTGGTTTCAGTCAATACCATGAGTAACGTACTCCACCGCAATGGTCTCCGTTCCAGACGAGCCTGTATGGTACCTTTACTTTCAAAGCGTCATGTCAAGGCTCGTCTACAGTTTGCTCATGATCACTTGGAGGACTCTGAGACAGACTGGTTCAAGGTTCTATGGTCTGATGAGACCAAGATCGAGATCTTTGGTGCCAACCACACACGTGACGTTTGGAGACTGGATGGCACTGCATACGACCCCAAGAATACCATCCCTACAGTCAAGCATGGTGGTGGCAGCATCATGCTGTGGGGCTGTTTCTCAGCCAAGGGGCCTGGCCATCTGGTCCGCATCCATGGGAAGATGGCTAGCACGGCCTACCTGGAGATTTTGGCCAAGAACCTCCGCTCCTCCATCAAGGATCTTAAGATGGGTCGGAATTTCATCTTCCAACAAGACAACGACCCAAAGCACACAGCCAAGAAAACCAAGGCCTGGTTCAATAGGGAAAAAGTCAAGGTGTTGGAGTGGCCTAGTCAGTCTCCTGACCTTAACCCAATTGAAAACTTGTGGAAGGAGCTCAAGAATAAAGTCCACATGAGACACCCAAAGAACCTAGATAACTTGGAGAAGATCTGCATGGAGGAGTGGGTCAAGATAACTCCACAGACCTGTGCCGGCCTGATCAGGTCTTATAAAAGACGATTATTAGCTGTAATTGCAAACAAGGGTTATTCCACAAAATATTAAACATAGGGGTTGTATAATAATTGACCCACACTTTTATGTTTAAAATTTAATAAAATTCAACTGAGCAACATAACTTTTTGGTTTGTAAGATTTATGCTTCTGTTCATAAAACCTACTCTCGTTTGCAGTTTGAAGGCTCTAACTTATTTGCATCTTATCAAACCAGCTAAATCGGCAGGGGGTTGAATACTACATGTAGGCACTGTATAAACATTTATAACGTGATATGAAGTAAGAATTCTTTTGCCAAGTTTAAAAGCAGGAAAAAAAAATTAAAACTTTTAATTAAAAAATAAAAATGGATGATTCTCATCCGTACGGCATGTTTTTTTTTACATCAACAGATATTAACATTTACAAGACCAAATACAGTTTCCTATGTTAAGAATATCAATGCTTCCATAAAAACTAGATGCTATATGGTTGATCTATATGGGATCCAATTTTTATGTGGCTCCTTAGGCATTAAAAGGCAAGTTTCATCTGGCATATGGGGAGCTATTGCATGGTGGATTATTTTTTTTTTAATATATAGAGTGCAGAGTAGATCCATGAAAAAAAAAACAAAAAAAAAACAGCAGTAGCACAAATTAATTAGTAAGCAGAATATCCTCTCTATTTCCTGACAGATGGCTTTATGAATTGCAAATTTTAAAAGAAAAAGCAGAAACAAAAAATGTAAAGTAAATGTAGAAAAAAGTGATCTATTTACGCAATCATGAAGACGCACAACTAACTTATATGAATGTGCAAAAAGAATTAAGCTGGTGATGTGACTGACATTAGGAAAAGTACATCTTAACGGGTTTGGATATAACTTTTGTGCATAATTAACATGAATAATTTATTACATTTGAATATTCTTCCCCGCTTTGAAGTGCAGTGCTGAACTTTAAATTTAAAGCAACAATAAAAAAAAACAAAAAAAAGACCTCAAAATCTGCAAAGTATAAAAGGATTTATTATGACTAGTGTTGAGCATTCCGATACTGAAATATCGGGTATCGTCCGATATTCGCAGTATCGGAATTCCGATACTTTTGCAATATCGTATACCGGAATCGGAAGTTCCCATAATGCAATGAGCCAGTTTCATTTTATTCAGCCAATGAGGATCCTAAGAAGTGTGGGCACATCCTGTTAGGCATGTAGGCATCTTAACTAATGGCATGGCTGTGATTAGCTGCTGAAATGATGTCATGATGCACTATAAAAGCCGCCGCCGCCATTTTGAGCTCACTCTGCTGTGAATTCAGTTAGGGATAGGACGCTGTTGTTCTGAGGGACAGTTTTAGCTACCTGTTTAGTCTATTCTGCTTTACCCAAGCTACTTTATAAATCGCTGTGCCTTGCAGCGCTAGTGCACAGTTCCCTGTGCTGTTCACCGCTGTCTGCAAGGTCTGTGTGTGAGAGTGCAGCTCATGCTGTAGTGTGTGCTTCAGCCACGTCTGGTTGTAGTGCACTCAGTGTGTGTCACTGCCTCATACATTGTCCTTTTTTGCCAATTCATAATTTTTCCTGATATCTCCTATTAGTGTGGTGGTTCCATCCGTATTCAGCTAAATTGGTTCCATACACTATATAGGAGTAGATAATTTTTTTTTGTCTTGCAGCGCTAGTGCACAGTGCTCTGCATCTGCACTGTTCACCGCTGTCTGCAAGGTCTGTGTGTGTGTGTGAGTGAGTGCAGCTCACCCTGTAGTGTGTGCTTCAGCCACGTCTGGTTGTAGTGCACTCAGTGTGTGTCACTGCCTCATACATTGTCCTTTTTTTGCCAATTCATAATTTTTCCTGATTTCTCCTATTAGTGTGGTGGTTCCATCCGTATTCAGCTACATTGGTTCCAAACACACTATATAGGAGTAGTTAGAGGAGCCTTTCTGCAGCATTGTGCCCTGCAGCTCCAGCCAGATTAGTATTAGCCTATTTTTTGTAGCCTCATCTATTGCATTGTAGGTTACCTTCCTACATTGTAATAGCTACAAAAAGTTTGTGATACTATCGGTATTACATCTTTGGGCACATCCAGTGTCTTTCTGTGACAAAAAAAAACTAAATAAAGTTCACCAAACACTCCACTTTACAGTTGTATAGGCCACATTAGCTCATATTAAAGTCGAGTCCACACTTTATAAAATTAGTGTTTCTTATACCTGTTAGCAGCTGTTCAGGAATAAGCACACTAAGCCCTTAGTACTTTTCTGCCTATCTTTATCAGTCTACCAAGATGAAGAAGGCAGGGAGTAAGGCATGTGGTCGTGGAGTTTCTGCAGGGAGAGGACGTGGGGATTCTGTGCCTGCTGTGGGCACCAGTGACTCAGCATCCCCCAGTTTTACCAGGGAACAGTCCTTTATGCGCAGCTTTGTAGGAGCTAGCCGTACCCCACGGCTGCGGGAGGACCAAATTGAAGCCGTTGTCGGATGGATGGCAGCTAACGCATCGACTTCAATGAGTTCCAGATCCTCTCAGGTCCTGAGCACAGAAGAGCACCCATCTGTCTCTTCACCACCTGACAAATTGCCCAGGCAGTCAGAGAGCCCTGGACAGGAGCCATCTCTGTTCTCTGAATCTCTTGGCTTGGAAAGAGCGGGCCAGCAAAGCAGAATTCGAGAATTTGAAGAAGAGGTAGTATGCAGTGATGCGCAACCGTTTTGTCTCTCTGAATCTGAAGAGGCGGGTGGGCCAGTGCCTATGGTCAGCAGCACACCTCAGTACGCATCTGATGATGAGACTCAGGTGCCACTTTCTGGTGCGTACTGTGCTGTCAAGACTACCCAGGAGAAGCAGTTGTTTGAAGAGGGTGGTGTAGATGATGAGGTCCTTGACCCATCATGGCGTGAGGGACAGGAAGGTGGTGGGAGCAGCTCTGAGGAAGAGATTCCCCGAACAGCCCAAAAAGGAGGGAGAGGAGGGGGCAGACTTGGTTGCCTGTAGCCTCCACTTCGGCACCCATTAGGAGCATGGTTTTCCAAAATCCAAAGCGGGCGCTCCCAAGACTTGCAGTGCCTGGTTCTTTTTTGACACAGTTGCAGGTGACATTTGCTTTGTCAAATGCAAGCTGTGTAATCAGAAGGTGAAAAGAGGGAAGTGTGTCAGCAACCTCAATACCACAAATATGTGGAAACATGTGCGGACCAAGCACGTGGTGGAGTTACAAAAACACACTGAAGACCTAGGCCAACCTAGAGCGCCACCTACCACCTCGTGTTGTAGCCTCTTCCTCCAGCTCACACACTGCTGGTTCGGCTTCCTCACAGGATCGCCATGGAAGAATCTCTGGCACTGTTGTACAGAGACACAGTGTAATTCCACCCACAGCACCACTTTCCCAGTCATCCTCACACTCCCAGGCCAGTCTACAGCCATCGTTAGCACAGGCATGGGAGAAAAGGCGCCCATACTCGGCAAACCACCCCCGAGCACAGGCTCTGAATGCTGGCATTGCTAAACTACTGGCCCTTGAAATGCTATCATTCAGGCTGGTGGAGACTGACACCTTCCGTAACTTTATGGCATTGGCAGTCCCACAATACAACGTGCCCAGCCGCTTTTATTTCAGCAGGCAAGCCGTCCCTGCCCTGCAACATCATGTGGAGGGAAAAATTAAACATGCGCTACAAAACACCGTCAGTAGCAAGGTCCACCTGACCACCGATGCGTGGACCAGTAAGCATGGACAGGGACGATACCTTTCCCTCACTGCCCATTGGGTAAATGTTGTGGAGCCGGGTACAGATCTTGAGAGCGGCGCTGTACGTGTTCTGCCAACTCCAAGGATTGCAGGAATCCAGTCTGTACACTGACTCCTCCTCATACTCCAGTTCCTCTGAATCAGCGCTGCAGGAGCCGTCACGGTCTACCTCCACATCGACCCGTGAACGGTTACCTGTTATGATGACCGATATGAGCACAGCCGTGGCCAAACGTCAACAGGCCGTATTAAAATTAATTTCTTTGGGGAATCGAAGCCACACAGCGCAGGAGCTCTGGAATGCCATCAAGCAGCAGAGCGACGTGTGGTTTGTGCCAGCGAATCTCCAGCCAGGCATGGTAGTGTGTGACAATGGCCGAAATCTGGTGGCAGCCCTGGGCCTAGGCAACCTCACTCACATCCCATGTCTGGCACATGTGCTCAACTTGGTCATGCAGAGTTTTTTGAGGGACTATCCGGATCTTGATGCACTGCTTCACAAGGTCCGCATAGAGTGCGCTCACTTGCGGCGTTCCAGCAACGCAAGATCACGCATTGCAGCTCTGCAGCGCCGATTACGTCTTCCGGAACATCGCATCATATGTGACCTACCCACCAGGTGGAATTCAACGTTACATATGTTGGAGAGGTTGTGTCAGCAGCAGGCAGCAGTAATGGAGTACCAGCTGCAGCAGGCGCAAACAAGTCACAGTGCGCGCCGTTCACACTTCACCACCACTGAGTGGGCTCCTATGAAGGACATTTGCCACGTTTTGCGTGCCTTCGATTATTCCACGCGGGTGGCAAGTGCAGATGATGCACTAGTCAGCATGACTATCCCCCTTATCAGCATGCTTGAAAAAACACTGCAAGCACTAAGGGACGATGTTTTGGAAGAGGTGGAGGATGAGGAGCCACAAATGCCATCAGCTTCTCTACAGTCTGCGCAACGTGGTTCCTCACAAAGGCCTAGGCAGGGGACACTTTGTGAGGAGGATGAGGAGGAGTCAATGGATGAGGAAGACATCTGTCCAGAGGAGGGAGGTACACAATGCTCTAGAAGTCAGTATCTAGAGCGAGGGTGGGGTGATGCAGAGCAGGCAGAGATCACGCCTCAAGCAGGGGACAGCGTTTCTTGGCCAGTTGGCAGTCTGCAGCACATGGTTGATTTCATGCTGCAGTGCCTGAGAAACGACCGCCGCATCGCCCACATTCTCAACACGGCTGATTATTGGGTGTCCACCCTCCTAGATCCTCGCTACCGGGACAACTTACAAAGCCTCATAACACCGTTGAACCAGGAGCGTAAAATGCGGGAGTACCAAGACGCACTGGTGCATTCCATCATGTTCTCCATTCCAACCGAGAGCAGTGCTGCTAGTGCTTTACAAAGCTCAGTGCGTCGAGGCAGTGGAGGAAGCTCTGCACAAAGAGGGAGCAGAAGCAGCGCCTCAGCACAAGGCAAGACCAGTATGGCCCAAATGTGGCAAAGTTTTGTGTTCCCGCCACCACAAATGTCTACACCATCACAGACGGCTCCAGTCAGCAGGAGGCAACGTTTCCGTCAGATGGTGACAGGCTACATGTCTTGCCCTCTTAGTGTACTCCCAGACGGCTCTTCTCCCTTCAAGTTTTGGGTCTGTAAGCTGGATACATGGCCAGAGCTTAGTCAGTATGCATTGGAGGTGCTAGCTTGCCCTGCTGCTAGTGTATTATCGGAACGCGTCTTTAGTGCCGCAGGTGGTGTACTAACAGACCGTCGTATGCGACTATCCTCCGATAACGTTGACCGGCTTACTTTTCTCAAAATGAACAAGGCCTGGATCTCTCATGAATTTGCCAGTCCTCTTCCAGAATAAATAATTGGTTGGCAACAGTATCCAGGTCTCCTGTTGTGTTCATGTTTCTACCACCTGAACTGTAATACCTGAGCTCCAACACCGCCAGTTGGCGCTCGGAAGTGCCGTCTGCACAGTCAACACTTGCTGCCGTGTTATTGGGGTTCAGTAACGTCAGCTGTTCCCCTGCTGTGTGTCCAGCAAATTCTCCTGCTTTGTCCACATCCACTGTACTACTGATTTAAAACTTGCTCCAATTACACCTCTGGCTCCTCTGTTTTTAGTATTTACCCTGGGCTCCAATACCGCTAGTTGCTGCTCAGAAGTGCCGTCTGCACAGTCAACGCTTGCTCCAGTGTTATTGGGGTTCAGTAACATCAGCTGATCCCCAGCGAATTCTCCTGCTCTGTCCACATTCACACTACTACAGATTTTAAAGTTGCTCCAATTACGCCTCTGGCTCCACTGTTTTTAGTATTTACCCTGGGTTCCAGCACGTCAGCTGTATCCGGGTAGTGTCAACGTCACTTTGCCTCCAAGGCGTTGTCCTGTGGTGTTGCGGTCGGGTTAGTAGACTCTATGGTGCCTGCAGTTTAGGTGACTCCTATGTGGGCTGCGGGATCTGGCGATGAAGGCTGGTTCCATAGTGCCAATAGGACAAGCACCCCCTGTAGGACTGTGGGTTTTGGTAACTGCGGCCGGCTCGCGGCCTTGAAACTTTTTTTTACATGGGTACCTTCTGCTACCCATCCGGGTTCCAGTACCGTCAGCTGGTTCTCGGCAGTGCCTTTGGATTAGGTGCCTCCTTCTCGGTATCCAAGTTCCACCAACGTCTGCTGGTCCTTGGTAGTGCTGTCTGGCACCGGTACCTCCTGCTTAGTAACCGAGTTCCAGCACCGTCAGCTGGTCCTCGGTAGTTCCATTGGCTCTTGTACCTTCTGCTACCCATCCGGGTTCCAGTACCGTCAGCTGGTTCTCGGCAGTGCCTTTGGATAAGGTGCCTCCTTCTCGGTATCCAAGTTCCACCAACGTCTGCTGGTCCTTTGTAGTGCTTTCTGGCACAGGTACCTCCTGCTTAGTAACAGAGTTCCAGTACAGTCAGCTGGTCCTCGGTAGTTCCATTGGCTCTTGTACCTTCTGCTACCCATCCGGGTTCCAGTACCGTCAGCTGGTCCTCGGTAGTTCCATTGGCTCTTGTACCTTCTGCTACCCATCCGGGTTCCAGTACCGTCAGCTGGTCCTCGGTAGTTCCTCAGCCTTCTTGTACCTTCTGCTACATTTCCAAGTTCAAGCTTTTTGAAATGGTTCTTGGTAATCACTCTGGATCTCCCTGACGAGGACCCCGAAGACGACGACCCCGAAGACGACGACCCCGAAGACGACGACCCCGAAGACGACGACCAAGAGGACAAAGAAGAGAAGACAACCACCACGATACAGAAGAACAAGAGACAGAAAACCAAGAAGCTGCAGAACAAAAAGAAGAACTTTAAGCATAAGACTAAAAATCAGAGCAAAAGATAATTATAAGCAGAAGATGACTAAGCAGTGTATGGGGGTGAGTCCGTTCCTCCTCGTGGTGCCCCTGGAAAAGACCTGCTACTGCAGGCCAAACTAAACGCGGACAAATCCTGTTGTAAATCTTTTGTGACGGGCAGAACGAATGGTGTAATGTTCAAACTTTTATAGATAACTACAGAAATGCCTGTCACAAATAAGAATATGATGAAGAAGAAGAATATGAAGAAGATGAAGTAGAATATGAAGAATAATAGTTGAATAAGAAGAATATGAAGAATGTAAAAAAAAGAATAATACAAAGAAGGTGAAGAAAAAGAAGATGAAGAAGGTGAAGAAGTGGATGAAAAAGATGCTGATGCTGAGGATGATGAAGGAGAAAGTGTGGGAGAAGTAAAAAAGAAGGTGAAGAGCATGGAAGTAGTGAAACATAAATATCTGACAAAATATAAAAATACTTAACATAGTCAATATTTCCGTAACTCAAAGTCTTAAAAAAAATATTAATTCCTGCTATTCCATTTGATTGGGCTAAACCTCTATGCCTTTATTGTCTCCCCCACCTCCCCCAATACATTCTACATTATTCTTAGTTGTTTTTCTTCATGTAGAATTAACCTACAAGGAAAGAAAGGGTTTATTTTCATGCCGATATTTCTGTCCCATTGACTTGCATTGGTTTCCAGTATCGGAATCGGCGATATCCGATACTTTTGGGGTATCGGTCCGATCCAATCCGATCCGATATCGGAAGGTATCGCTCAACACTAATTATGACCCCGTAGAAGAATGGTATAATAGTGACGGTTGCCTTTTCAGCTCATGTCCATTGCAAGATATTTCGGACCATCTAGCTTAACTTGCTTTCACATCTTATGCCCACAATACTCCCCAACTCCAGTCCTCATGGCCACCAACAGATCATGTTTTCAGGATTTCCTTAATATTGCACAGGAGACGGAATTATCACCTCTGCAATACTAAGGAAATTCTGAAAACATGATCTGTCGGTGGCTCTTGAGGACTGAAGTTGGGGGAACACTGCTCTAAAGCCAGTGGTCTCTACTGTCAGAGCATGCTGGGAATTTTAGTTTTCCAACAGTTGGAAAGGCACAGGTTGTAGTCTCATATCTAAGCATTTTAGACTTTTAACCCCTTAAAGGGAACCGATCATGTCAGATGAAACTATTTAACTCTACATCTGCAGGTTAATAGCTTTAGTACGGAGTACGGGACTCGGTAGACAATTAACTTTAATCCAATCGGGTGCCGCCAGCTTTCAGTCATGGCTACAGTCACCGCTCACAGCACTGAGAGCAACAGCAGTAAGCATGCCCTGGCCCCTGGATAGCAGCACTGCAGAGCCAGCTGTCAAGTTAGTTATCCAATGAGGCAGATTCCCTTTAAGAAAAAAGCAATTTGTTTTGTTTTTCATTGTCACATTCCAGGAACCATATTTTTAATTTTTTGTCGACGTAAGGCGTGAAAGCGGGTTTTTTTTTTTACTGCATGCTGCATTTTTGGGTACATAAATTTATTACATAACTGTTATCTGTTTATGGGAAAAAAGAAAAAAAACACAGCAGTTCTGTTTTTTTTTTTACCTTTTCATACAGCACAAATAAAGGTGTCCGCAAAATTATGGCAATGTCAAATTTATATAGTTCTATTTAGGTTTTACTATTGCACAATAAATACTGATTGGGAAAAAAAAATCATTTGTTCTTGTGCTGCTAAATTCTGAGAGCTAGACGTCTTTAAATTTTCCATCAATAAAGCTGTATGAGGGCTTATTTTTTGCGTTCTAGGATGTGGTTTTCAGCGGCACCATTTTTTTTGGTACATATGACTTTGATTACACATTTTTGAAATTGGAATGTACAAAAAATTATTTAGGATTCATATTTTTTAAACAATGTTTACTTTTTGACAACTATCCTGGTGGCTCAGTGGTTAGCACAGTAGTCTTGCAGTGTTGGAATTTCTGACGTTATTTTTCTTGTGGCATGCACCATACAGGATAAATAATGGCATAATTTTATAGAAAAGGTCAGTATGATTACATTGATATCCAATTTATATACTTTTTTTACATTTTACTACTGGCACAAGAAAATCACTAATGAAAATATATATTTTGTATCATGTTCTGAGAGTTTAACATTCAGTTTCCCATATAAAGAGCTGTATGAGGGCTTGTTTTTTTGTGTATCATGCTATAGTATTTATTTGTACAATTTTTGATCACTGTTTTTGTTTGGTGAGAAAGAATGAACAAAAAAAGGCAATTCTGGCATTTTTTGCACTCTTTGTTGTGTTCAACATTGGACAGGATAAATAATATAGTGTTATAATACATTTAATTTTTTTTCAGTTTGGAAAACTAGAGTTGAGGAGAGTGTTTTTTTTTTAACGCTATTATAAAATGTAAAAAAAACTTTTAACAGTCCGTCAAGGGGACTTTGACATCTGTTCTTAAAGTCATATTATTGATACACACTACTTCAGCAGTGCTGTGTATTACACTATCTTGTCAGTGCTTAACTGTCAGGTAGTCTATCAGGCCCTAACTCCGGTGGGATGTGATAAGCACCCCTGCCATACACCACAGCATATGAGCTAACAGAGGGATTGCTTTCCTTCTGTTCAATTCCTCGTGTGTAGCTGTTACTGACAGTGGCATATGAGTGGTTAATCTGCTAGGATCGGTAAGTTACAGCAGGAGCCCGTCTGTGTATATCAGTTACAGCAGCTGATCAGCATGATGTACATATCCATCATGGAACACTAACTGATATGTGCTCATGGCGGAAATATAAGTCACATCAAATATAAGGGTTAAACCTTTTTCTGGCTTTGTGTCATGTTCCATAAATCAGCATTTCTACAAATAAGGTATGAAGAAATTTGGATAGATCGTTTTGAAAACAAAAACCTCACGATTCTTCATTTACAAAGGAATGCTCTTTAATAAAGGCATACATTAACATTTCTCTGCATGTTGGAAAGTTGTCACTGAAAATGAGGATACTTAAGTTACATTGAGATAGAACAATTTGATCCATAGCTGTAGACCTTAAAGAAAACAAAAACAATGTACCCGACAGGTTTGGAAAGCAGCAAAAGGATTTCTGAAGGCTTGTCCCGCAAATACCACATACAGGCAAAAGTACTACTGTAGACCGCACTCAATATCATTTTTTCTGTTCTACAAATGCTACATGGAGATGAATATTGGAAAGCACGTACTGCAATTCCACTTAATGAGATACAGACCTTTTAGATACACCTCTTATGAGAAATATACATGACCACTTAAATGTACGTGGATGATGGAATCATTTATGTGAATAACCGCATGCATGTTCCTATCAAGAAGAAATGAATATTATGCAGTAATGTTTACTTGTAAGTTAGAGTACATATTTTCAGTATATATCCTAGTTGTATTTTTATTTTGCCAAAATTGGGGTCAGAATGCATTGGAGGGTATGGATGGAACACAGATGTTTATTGCACATTATAGAGACCATAAATTTGGCCATATAAATGTAGCCTTACTCTAAAGTGATATACAATCTGCGAGCTGCCAAAGCTTTTTTTTAGAAGCTTAGAATAATAAGGTTTCACCATCAGAACATTAGATGCAATTCCAGATCTTGCGCTTCAGACACTGAATCCAGAGAATAGTTGAAGAGGATTGCATATTCACAATGTCAAATGACCTGAAAACTGCAGGATTGTACCCATATTCCATAATTGTGGCTAGAGTTTCTCTTCTCACATAAGTAGCATATGGCAATGATAAGTGGCAATTTCAGAAGCTTTATAAAATGCAAACACCTAAAATAAACATTTTATATAAAAATAATTTCAAAAGCATTCACAAATATGCAGAAAGGACACTAAACTGGAGCGGCTTTTCCCATATAATTACGCTCCATAAGAACAGCGTGGTCAGCCTCTCCATAATGCAACATGCACAGTAGTACAGATTACACCCACTACATATTAACTCCTACTGCACTGCTGAACTGCAAGTGCTCTATAGGAGGGTTCCCCAACTCCAGTCCTCAAGGCCCACCAACAGGTTATGTTTTCAGGTTTTTCTTAGTATTGAACAGGTGATAACTGCATCAGCTGCCCAGGCACAGCCATCACCAGCTGCCCAGGCACAGCCATCACCAGCTGCCCAGGCACAGCCATCACCAGCTGCCCAGGCACAGCCATCACCAGCTGCCCAGGCACAGCCATCACCAGCTGCCCAGGCACAGCCATCACCAGCTGCCCAGGCACAGCCATCACCAGCTGCCCAGGCACAGCCATCACCAGCTGCCCAGGCACAGCCATCACCAGCTGCCCAGGCACAGCCATCACCAGCTGCCCAGGCACAGCCATCACCTGTGCAATACTAAGGAAATCCTGAAAACATGATCTGTTGGTGGGCCTTGAGGACTGGAGTTGGGGAACATTGCTATAGACAAGGAGACATTACAAACGGTTACTGGTGATTATATGTAAATTATATTGTATATTCCATGAAACGTAAACAGGTCTGTGTTTTTTTTTTGTTTTTTTTTAACTTAATATGTCAATTCACTTGAGTTGCAAAACCAGTTATAGCCTGTGAGCATCTTCACAGCTTTTTCTGGGAAATAAAGGTGCACTTTTTTTCTTTCAATTCTTGATGTCTCATTTAAAAAATATATATTTATAAAATCACAGGTGCACAAAATTTTTCAACTTTGGACCCTAACAATGTAATTCTGCCAACCTTGTGCACGATTACCAAGTATAAAGTTTCACAAATCATAACCAATTATGCACAAGCCCTGTGACAACTAAAAGGGAGGACTTCTCACAATACTAAGACTTCTTATAGGTATTTTTTGACCATTGTATTTCACCATAATAAAACTCAGTGCCAGAAAAAAAAAACATTACATCGATTGTACTACAGATTTTGCAAAATGAAATGTCAAGAATACGAACGCTAAGTTTCTTTGATTCAGACGGGTGGAAAAACTCCACTAGCACATACTTGGTCATGTTTTGCTGACAGTAAGAGAAGCAAAAATTGGAGTGCCATCTTACAGTCAGTAAAATGTAATTTTGCTGGATTGTTTCAGACTGTTCAGGGCTAGTGTCAGATTACTGCACATACACTAATTCTTAGGCACTTCCGAATAAAAGGTTGAGAGGCTTCACAATTTAAACAATAAAAGGACTTTGGTTTGAAATTTAAATATTAAAAAAAAAAAAAAAGTAAAAAATAAACAGTGCAGAAGAATCTTATGACTGGCGCACAAGAGGTCAAGGAGGTAGAGAAGCCGTGGCAGAGATCGGGCCCATGTTAAATACTCCATTCCATCTCTGCATCAACAAAAACTGAGCACATAGACACATGTAGAAAAAGAAATACTGGTTTCAAATGTAAAACTTTACACTAGATGAGGTCTGTCCTTTAATAACTCCTGCTTGGATAAGCTACAGCTTGTTAGCCACACTGAATCTGTAGATTTTCTCCCAAATGTCAATTGTGTTATTCTCGATGGACGAGGACAAACAGTCCCAGCAGAAATAAGACGGCATACTGAAAAATAGAAGGAAATCATTGAATCAAAATCAGTTTAAAGTGACACCAGTTGAAAGTTTTTAGACTTGAACCAAAGGCAAAACAAGAAATATATTTTTTTTTATTATTATTAGTTGTCAAATAAAATCTTTTATGTTTTACATGATTCACTGTCCAATTTCTCACCTAAAAGCATTCTTGGAAAAGGAGAATAATCCCATAATACAAACAGGAAAAAATAGTGCACACAGTTCCTTCGGCTTTATGGTATGAAGCCACAGAGATATAATTTATCACAAAAGAGCTTCAGTGTGCACAATATTTAAAGAGGATATAATATAATATAGAATAAAATATATACACACAGTGGTGCTCAAAAGTTTACATACCCCGGCAGACTTTTTCCTTTTCTTGGCCTCGTTTTACAGAATATCAATGATAAAAAAAAACCTCTCCACTCATGGTTATTGGTTGGGTGAAGCCATTTATTGTCAAGCTACTGTATTTTCGCTTTTTAAATCTTAATGACAACCAAAAACATCCAAATGACCCTGATCAAAAGTTCACATACCCTGGTGATTTTGGCCTGATAACATGCACAGAATTTGACACAAATGGGTTTGAATGGCTACTAAAGGTAACATCCTCGCCTGTGACCTGTTAGCTTTTATGCACACACACACTGATTACAAGCTGAGTGAGTTTCTGGGATCCAGACAGACTCTTGCATTTTTCATCCAGCCACTGACGTTTCTGGATTGTGAGTCATGGGGAAAGCATAAGAATTGTCAACAGATCTACGGGAAAAGGTAGTTGAACTGTATAACACAGGAAAGGGATACAGAAAGATATCCAAGGAACTGATAATGCCAGCCAGCAGCGTTCAAACTGTCATTAATAAATAGAAAATCAGTGGCTCTGTAAAAACCAAACCACGGTCAGGTAGACCAACAAAGACTTCGGCCACAACTGCCAGGAAAATTGTTCGGGATGCAAAGAAAAACCCACAAACAACATCAGCTGAAAATCAGGACTCTCTGAATACTAGCGGTGTGGCTGTTTCAAGATGCACAAAAAGGAGGCACTTGAAGAAAAATGGGCTGCATGGTCGAGTCACCAGAAGAAAGCTATTACTGTGCAAATGCCACAAAGTATCTCGCCTACAATAAGCCAAACAAACATCAAAACTTCTGGAACAAGGTAATTTGGAGTGATGAGACCAAAATTTAACTTTTTGGCCACAACCATGAACGTTACATTTGGAGAGAGGTCAACAAGGCCTATGATGAAAGGAACACCATTCCTACAGTAAAGCACGGAGGTGGATCGCTGTTGTTTTGGGGATGTGTGAGCTATAAAGGCACAGGAAACTTGGTAAAAGTTGAAGGAAAGATGAATGCAGCACATTATCAGCAAATACTGGAGGCAAATTTGCACTCATTAGCCCGGAAGCTGCGCATGGGACGTACTTGGATGTTCCAACATGACAACGATCCAAAACACAAGGCCAAGTCGACCTGTCATTGGCTACAGCAGAACAAAGTGAAGGTTCTGGAGTGGCCATCTCAGTCTCCTGACCTCAATATCATTGAGCCACTCTGGGGAGATCTCAAGCGACAGTTCATGCTAGACAGCCCAGGAATTTACAGGAACTGGAGGCTTTTTGGCAAGAAGAATGGGCAGCTTTACCATCTGAGAAAATAAAGATCATCATCCACAACTACCACAAAAGACTCCAAGCTGTCATTGATGTTAGAGGGGGCAATACACAGTATTAAGAACTGGGGTATGTGAATTTTTGATCAGGGTCATTTGGATGTTTTTGGTTGTCATTAAGATTTAAAAAGTGAAAACACAGTAGTTTGGCAATAAATGGCTTCACCCAACCAATAACCATGAATTGAGAAAAAGTTTTTTGTTATCATTCATATTCTCTCAAACAAGGCCAAGAAAGCAAAAATTCTGCCGGAGTATGTAAACTTTTGAATACAACTGTATGCACACACACGCAAATTGATTTATTAAAAACAAAAAAAATAAAATAAAAAAAATCAGAAATTCTGTAATTAGCTATGAGAAAACTAATGATTCTCTTTATTTCTCGGGTCACCGTTTGATGAGCCAGGATGGCGTGACTTCGCAATGCCATACACACAATGTTGCACCAGCCAGGCTATATATAGAGTTGTGGGAAAAGATTCAGGATAAATTTTATTTAATTCCCTGTTGTTTGCATGTATTGGAGTCCAGTGGGCGGTCCTACTCACTGATTCACAGCTATCTTTGTATACACAGTCATAGAAGGAAAACTGTCAATCACTGAATAGGACCGCCCATTAGATACATGTACCTACAAACACCAGGGATTTCAATGAATAATATGGAAGTTTTACTGAAAAATTTCCCCCCAAAAATGTTTATCAATCTGACCAGATCCTGCTGCTCTATAACATCATGTTTGCAGGTCAGATACCATCTCCAATATGACAGGTCCCCTTTACTAATGATTTGCAACTCAGCACCCCAAATAAGATTACCTATAGTGCTCATGTCCTGTTGGTCTCAGCTCAGAGAGAAGATTACGTGATCATTTACTGGTCAATGCAGACTTTACTCTTGCAATACCAGGTCATACTATATCTTACTCATCACAGCTGAAAACAAGACAAGAAATGTGACCTCAAATCGGCAGTGACTAGCTGCAGCGGTTTTGAGATGTCATCTTTGGAATAGGAAGCACAGAGACAGTCAGGGGAACTGGGAAATGTAGAAATGGAAGCAGCAAAAGGGATTGGCAAGGTAAAATGTATTTTTTCAGCTAGACAAACCATTTAGATAGGACATTATGCTTTTATTGATAGACTTGCTTCAATAATTACACTCTAAGAAAAAAACAAAAACAAAGCAAAATGCGCCCCTGCTTAGATTTATTTTGTACATATAGGTCATCAAAATGGCTCACCTTAAACTTGGGATAGTCATTCATGAGTATTGTGACAATGCCAATGTAAGGTACAAACCTGAAAAGTAAAATGGTCATTAAATAAAACTGGACTGCTAAGAAAAAAAAAAATAGTTAGCTACTAAAGAACTGTTCAGTATCGGCACAATGAACAGAAGTGCCTGGTGTAAAGCAATGATAAGAGTGACAGTAGGAATCAGTTCATACACTGGGCAGTTGTCCTCGTTTAACATGGTCCTAATGGTACCATCATGCCATTCAAATAGAACATGGCATGATCACACATTTCATACTGTAACAGCCTATCATTTTAAAAAGATTAATGGGGTATTTGGGCCTTATTAGAATATACTCTATAATTCTATTCAAAGGTGGTCTCATCACCAGGATCCCAAGATCAATGGGAATAAAGTCAATGGGACTGTGCTGCAGTACACACAGAATCAGGGTGACCATACACAAAAAATACTGAAGTTGCAGAGCCCCAGGAGAGCAACAGAGACTGTTATTCCAGCAATCTGACATCTCTTGGCAATCTCCTGTAATTTGCTGCCACTTAAGCACTCCTTTATGCATAGTGACCTGTTGGAAAGGTGGTACACCATTCTACCTTGTTGTAGAATGGCAGCACGGTGGCTCAGTGGTTAGCACTGCAGCCTTGCAGCGCTGGGGTCCTGGGTTCAAATCTCACCAAGGACAACATCTGCAAAGAGTTTGTATGTTCTCCCTGTGTTTGGTAGATTTCCTCCGGGTTCTCTGGTTTCTTACCACACTCCAAAGACATACTGCTAGGGAATCTAGATTGTGAACCCCAATGGGGACAGTGCCGATATCTGTAAAATGCGGCAGAATATGATGGTGCTATATAAGCAATAGTAACTATTTCTTTATTATGTCTTCTGAGATTACATGACTATTGCAACCGAGTGACACTAACACACTCCTTTATGCAGTGACCTAATGGAAAAACGTCAAAGCCACCATGCAGAGGCTTTGTCAATGTATCTTAGAAATATTGCCAGCTTTAACTTTAAATTCAAGTTTTAGTATGACAAATATTTGTGGGCCATAATTAAATGGCACTAAATGGCAGAATAAGAATTACATTGTAATCAGCCTGAATACTATATGCAAGAAGCTTCTTGAAGACAAAAGGTAGTACTGAGGAAGCAGTACAGGGGAATACTAAAATATGACAATGTCTTGGATTCTGCCGGCAGGACCCCGGGGATCAGCCAGTAGTGCTTTGTATTCAAATGTTTGCCTCAGCTGATGATGCAAGTGGGAAACGTTCTGGTGTTTATGTGAGAATTATTCATGGCGTGCTAATGATGTGAGTCAGTGACAGTGACCTATGGATGCATCATTGCAGAAGTGCTAATGATCCTCCATCTCCTTCAATATATACAATAAGCGTTGCTTCCACGTAACAGATTGTTGGGTTAACATTAGGGGGTTAAGAGGTAGCAAGTCATTAGAATTGACATAACACTATACTCTCACTGAACAGACTCACTCAAAAGTCTATGTGCATCATTGACTCTAAAATGACAGCTAGAATTTAAGATCTGTCAGTAGTCTGAAATAAAAAAAAATAGTAATATTCAGTGCACCAAATATCTGGAGTGAACTATGTAGAATAAAAGCATCTATAGCAGAAAGCACAGATATCTATACACATAACCAAGATACTCTTATATCATCCAGAGGAACAACACAGTAAAGGACGCCCACAAAGTTTGCTCTGCAGATAGAGGAAGTTTTGTAATTTTGGAGCAGATCCTCTTCTATCCACAGCATAACCAGTGACTGGAGACCACTGATGCTCTAATCCATTTCTGAACAAACTTTCAGCAAATAATATAAGTGCAGACCCTTAAGCCTATTTTACACACTTTTTCCAGGCTGCTTTTTGCAAGCAAAAAAACACACCAAGAATTTCAACATTTCAAGTGTTTTTTTTTTTTTGTTCACTCACTACATTAAAAAAAAAATAAATAAAATCCACTACAAACCCCTATAAGACTTTCATGTAACATCCAGTCATAGGATGTTTGGATCTCTGAGACTATTACAAAAAGATGCCTGATTAAAATCTATATATTTCCAGACCCCCTACTTCTGTGTTTTAGGCAGCTCTTAAATCTAAGAAGCATCATTGTAAGAACCGCCCCGTCTTCTAGGTACTTTCAGCTGCATCACATCTAACTTAGTGTACTTAATTATACACTGCTCAAAAAAATAAAGGGAACACTTAAACAACAGAATATAACTCCAAGTAAATCAAACTTCTGTGAAATCAAACTGTCCACTTAGGAAGCAACACTGATTGACAATCAATTTCACATGCTGTTGTGCAAATGGAATAGACAATAGATGGAAATTATTGGCAATTATCAAGACACCCTCAATAAAGGAGTGGTTCTGCAGGTGGGGACCACAGACCACATCTCAGTACCAGTGCTTTCTGGCTGATGTTTTGGTCACTTTTGAATGTTGGTTGTGCTTTCACACTCGTGGTAGCATGAGACGGACTCTACAACCCACAGAAGTTGCTCAGGTAGTGCAGCTCATCCAGGATGGCACATCAATGAGAGCTGAAGCAAGGAGGTTTGCTGTGTCAGTCAGTGTAGAGTCCAGAGGCTGGAGGCGCTACCAGGAGACAGGGCAACAACCCAGCAGCAGAACCGCTACCTCCGCCTTTGTGCAAGGAGGAACAGGAGGAGCACTGCTAGAGCCCTGCAAAATGACCTCCAGCAGGCCACAAATGTGGATGTGTCTGCACAAACTGTTAGAAACCAACTCCATGAGGGTGGTATGAGGGCCTAACGTCCACAGATGGGAGTTGTGCTCACAGCCCAACACCGTGCAGAAAGCTTTGCATTTGCCAAAGAACACCAGGATTGGCAAAGTCACCACTGGCGCCCTGTGCTCTTCACAGAAGAAAGCAGGTTCACACTGAGCACATGTGACAGACGTGACAGAGTCTGGAGACACCGTGGAGAGCGATCTGCTGCCTGCAACATCCTTCAGCATAACCGGTTTGGCAGTGGGTCAGTGATGGTGTGGGGTGGCATTTCTTTGGAGGGCCGCATAGCCCTCCATGTGCTCGCCAGAGGTAGCCTGACTGCCATTAGGTACCGAGATGAGATCCTCAGACCCCTTGTGAGACCATATACTGGTGCGGTTGGCCCTGGGTTCCTCCTAATGCAGGACAATGCCAGACCTCATGTAGCTGGAGTGTGTCAGCAGTTCCTGCAAGATGAAGGCATTGAAGCTATGGACTGGCCCGTCCGTTCCCCAGACCTGAATCCGATTGCGCACATCTGGGACATCATGTCTCGCTCCATCCACCAAAGTCACGTTGCACCACACACTGTCCAGGAGTTGGCGGATGCTTTAGTCCAGGTCTGGGAGGAGATCCCACAGGAGACCATCTGCAACCTCATCAGGAGCATGCCCAGGCGTTGTAGGGAGGTCATACAGGCATGTGGAGGTCATACAGGCATGTGGAGGCCACACACAATACTGAGCCTCATTTTGACTTGTTTTAAGGACATTACATCAAAGTTGGATCAGCCTGTACTGTGTTTTTCCACTTTAATTTTGGGGGCGACACCAAATCCAGGCCTCCATTGGTTAATAAATTTGATTTCCATTGATGATTTTTATGTGATTTTGTTGTCAGCACATTCAACTTTGTACAGAACAAAGTATTCAATGAGAATATTTCATTCATTCAGATCTAGGATGTATTATTTGAGTGATCCCTTTATTTTTTTGAGCGGTGTATGTACCAGATGCCCAACTGGGGGTCTGTATGGAGGGAAGACAGGGCAAAAACTTAGAACAAGGATGAATTCTCATCGCCACACAATAAAAGAAAGAATAGATCTACCTGAGGATAAACATTTTTTGTGGCCCTGATCACAGCACCATTGACATGAAATTACTGGGATTTAAAGGCAACTTCAAATCTCAGAGAAAGTCTGGAAGTACAAACTTATGACGACCTTTGACACATTCAGAACAGGAATGAATGTGTTGCATGGATTTATGTCATACTACATCAAATAAAAAATGTGCTCCTCAGACCATTTGGGGGCAACACAACCCTGGACCAGGCATCAGAGGACAATAAAACGGTCACACACCTTATCTATGAACTGCACCATTATTTATGGCCACAATTGTTTCTCACATTGCAATACTGATGGTTCTGCTTCACATCACTTGTCTTATTTACTACACTATCCCTGTGTCCTGTTGGGTGGCATTAAAAGTCATCAACCACTTAGGACTCTCAATTTTCACAATTAGATAGTGTCACTAGGTGCAAATACAGCTGTTACAAATGGCATCTATAGCATAGCTGAGTGGTACTACAAGCCAGCTGTCAGACATTTTATTAGACCGTGCCATTAAGTGCACTTGCAAATGCTCGACCAACAGCATTAAAACTACTGGAGAATGGAACCAGTGGCAAAAAGGGTAAGGGGCCCGTGTGTGTGTGTGTGTGTGTGTGTGTGTGTGTGTGTGTGTGTGTGTGTGTGTGTGTGTGTGTGTGTGTGTGTGTGTGTGTGTGTGTGTGTGTGTGAGATAGGGAGGTTGGGGGCAGCATCATTAGAAGGGTCATAGCTGCCAATCACTGCAGATTTAAAGCGATTGTATTGGCACACGATGAATTCATTATGTAAAGAAAACAAAGGCCACATTAGGTTTTTGAGAATAACCTATTAAATGAAAATGGGCCAAACCTACTGACCATTTGATATGTATGGGGGCCTCCTGACTCTTCCCCCAACAGATTATGCCAAGGGTTAATAGGATATGCAGTTATGTGTATGGCCAGATTTAGGATAGTTAAAGGGAATCTGTCACCAGGTGTTATGAGAGCAGCATAATGAAGAGATTGAGACCCTGATTCCAGCGATGTATCACTTTCTGGGCTGCTTGTTGTAGTTTTGATAAAAATCACTTATCGAAGAAAGATCATTAGAGGACAAGTAAACTTGCTGCCATGTAGTCCTCCATATTCATGAATTCTGTACAACCTCACCCCAACCTCTGATTGGCTTTCTGCCTATACACAGTGCACACAAAGTTGTCAATTAGTGGTGTGGGTAGAGTTATAGAGTGTACTAATAGATCTGCAGCATATAAACCAGTGATTTTATCAAAACATCAGCAAGCAGCCCAGTAAGTGGTGAATTGCTTGAATCACTCCTCTCAGATATGGTAATTACTTACTGCTCATTGCCGAGGTTACTGGCCACCACTGCCATCCACTTAAGCAGAGGTGCACAACCCCTCCAACAAAGCTAGAGGAACAGTGTGATCTTGAAAAAAAAACAGGATGATACTAACCGTTCAAGCAACGTTCCAAAAAACGTTTAGATTATCTGTCTCCTTGTAAATACTTGGATTTCCATAAAAGAACAATTCTAGATCATCTTTTCCAAGAAATGCATTGTGCCATTTCTTTTAACGCTGACTAGAAATGTATGAATAAATTGACAAATGGACGTTACCAGTTTGGGGGAAAGGAGGGGGGTGGGGGAATGGGGTGGGGGTGTCCCTACAAAAACTGAGACTGTCCAATCAGTATATAAGACTGAAGGGATATACCCCAGGAATATGGTAACACTCAGTTGTCAATTTATTCACAGTAACTTTGGAGGAATAACAGAGGAACAGCACAATGCAGAGTTAGCTCTAATTCAGATGTCAGTGATTTTTCTCAAAAGCAAAAAAAAAAAAAAAAAAAAAACTTCAGAGTTTCATATCAGACTTTGGCCAGTGTGTCAGTTTTAATCAGAAGAGTTTAGTCAATGTCATCAGTTTTTCTTAGATGAAAAAATAAAACTGATGGAGGTTCTTAAAACTTCTCTTATTAAACAGTCGGTGAAAAATGAACAGCACACTGAAGGCATACGAGTGCTGTCCGATTTTTTCATGAATCTGTAGACTTGCATTGGCGTGTCTGATCAGAGACTTGGATAACACACGGACATATCTGTGTTTTTGTGCTGCCTACTTGGACATGTGAACAGCTCCATAGACCAATAGGTAGATACGAGTGCTATCCGTGAAAAACAATGACAGAACCAGTATGAGAAAAATGGACGTCTGAATGAGCCATTATGAGAAAAGATCAACCGTCATGGAGAACGTAAATGCCTTGGATGGTGACAGATCATTTTTAATGCAAGAAATATTTCCCAATTCCAGCTAAGTCACAAAATATAAGTTAGCAAGATGTAAAGGGCACACAGATAAGAGTATCAACAAATACAATTCCTTTGAAGTGTGTTCATGCAGTGTGTTACCATGTAGAAACACAATTGCACACAGAAGCTGTAGACACAATATGGCAAAATATTTTTCTGACGTTTAGGTGGCAGACAAATGTCTTTAAAAAACAAACCCAAAAGAACGTACCCCCTTGCCCTTCCGACAACATCCTTCTTTTCCAGCCAGTTCTGGCCCTGCTTGTAAAGTCCTCGATCATCTACTGCATTGTTGTCTCCCTTGGTTAAAAATTTGATCTCTCCATTTTCCCTTTAAAATAAAAGAATTACCAGCCAAACATTAACAATCTAATTTGAGCAGAGAGTGTGTGTGTGTGTGTGTGTGTGTATATAATATAGACACATAAAATATCCAAAAAATGGCAGCACTCCTCCAGTAAGTGAAAAAAATAAATAAAGTACCTTTATTAGTGCACCTCCAATAGCAACATTTCAGTTTCTCCTCAAAACTTTCCATAGGCTTCTATTCATGTGAATGGAGACCTAAGTCTAGGAGTGGTGTCTTATCAGGACAGGGACCCAATAATAAGGTACGCCTTGACGATGGATGTTGGGCTCACATACAGTGCCTACAAGTAGTATTCAACCCCCTGCAGATTTAGCTGGTTGACACATGCGGAATTAACTTGGCATTGTGACATTTGTACTGTAGATCCAAGGCCATCAGAGACAAGATCGTGGAGGGTCACAAGGCTGGCAAGGGGTACAAAACCCTTTCCAAGGAGTTGGGCCTACCTGTCTCCACTGTTGGGAGCATCATCCGTAAGTGGAAGGCTTATGGAACTACTGTTAGCCTTCCACGGCCAGGACAGCCTTTGAAAGTGTCCTCCCGTGCCGAGGCCAGGCTTGTCCGAAGAGTCAAGGCTAACCCAAGGACAACAAGGAAGGAGCTCCGGGAAGATCTCATGGCAGTGGGGACATTGGTTTCAGTCAATACCATAAGTAACGTACTCCACCGCAATGGTCTCCGTTCCAGACGAGCCCGTAAGGTACCTTTACTTTCAAAGCGTCATGTCAAGGCTCGTCTACAGTTTGCTCATGATCACTTGGAGGACTCTGAGACAGACTGGTTCAAGGTTCTATGGTCTGATGAGACCAAGATCGAGATCTTTGGTGCCAACCACACACGTGACGTTTGGAGACTGGATGGCACTGCATACGACCTCAAGAATACCATCCCTACAGTCAAGCATGGTGGTGGCAGCATCATGCTGTGGGGCTGTTTCTCAGCCAAGGGGCCTGGCCATCTGGTCCGCATCCATGGGAAGATGGCTAGCACGGCCTACCTGGAGATTTTGGCCAAGAACCTCGGCTCCTCCATCAAGGATCTTAAGATGGGTCGGAATTTCATCTTCCAACAAGACAACGACCCAAAGCACACAGCCAAGAAAACCAAGGCCTGGTTCAATAGGGAAAAAGTCAAGGTGTTGGAGTGGCCTAGTCACTCTCCTGACCTTAACCCAATTGAAAACTTGTGGAAGGAGCTCAAGAATAAAGTCCACATGAGACACCCAAAGAACCTAGATAACTTGGAGAAGATCTGCATGGAGGAGTGGGCCAAGATAACTCCACAGACCTGTGCCGGCCTGATCAGGTCTTATAAAAGACGATTATTAGCTGTAATTGCAAACAAGGGTTATTCCACAAAATATTAAACATAGGGGTTGTATAATAATTGACCCACACTTTTATGTTTAAAATTGAATAAAATTCAACTGAGCAACATAACTTTTTGGTTTGTAAGATTTATGCTTCTGTTCATAAAACCTACTCTCGTTTGCAGTTTGAAGGCTCTAACTTATTTGCATCTTATCAAACCAGCTAAATCTGCAGGGGGTTGAATACTACTTGTAGGCACTGTATATTGGCCAATTTATGCACCAAGTACCTTCTTTTTACTGTAATTTTTCTATAGCAATATTGCAGTTCCATTTTTTCCAATATTCCATATGTACATAATGTAGCCTTTACCCATTTCCTATGGCAGTAATGCAGTTCCAATTTTCTACATTATTCGTAGTATTTCAGAGTGCAGCTATATTTTCTCTTAGCTGCCACCTATACACACTAGTTTGAATGTGCTGGTCAGTTTTCCTGTTTGAGAGACAGACTGTCCCGCTAGGGACTGTAGGTATAGAAGTAACTAGTCCGGCGGGTCAGTGGAAGGCTTCACCCCGCATAGCTCTTATAGATTCGCAGGTCTCTCCCAATGTACACATATGGGAGAGACTTGTCAACCAACATGAGCGATACCTGCAAGGGACACACTGGAGTAGTGTCTACTCCTTAACTGTCCGGATCTTCTAACTAGGTTTTCTCTGAAACTCAGAAATATTTCATAAAAAAAATATACCTGGTTGCAATTGTGTAGCCAGGCTCTGATTCATACTGTCCGTGGTTGGGGCAGCATGAATCGACTGACAGGCTTCCTGTAAAAATAGTAAAATATAGAAACACATTACAATCCATGACATCAATAGCCCTTCCCAGAGTTATTTCCTCGCCATGCATGCTAAATCGAGGTCTTATAAATGTGCTGGTCAGAACAAAGTGTTTTGATGCCATTCACTTTACCATATAATGTAGTGAAAAACGATACTTAAAAGGTACAAATTATTTGGACATAATTCCTCAGGTCAGTTCAATTACAGCGATACCAAAAGTCTAGAGCTATTTCTATATTTAGAGTGGTTAAGAAAAATATTAGAAAAAAATAATAGGTGGCGCTTGCCAGGACTGGTGTAAAAATACCAAAAGCCACAAAAATTTTGCCAACATTCAAGCAGTTTTACACCAGAATATCTATAGCCCCAATACATCAAAACTGGCAATATTCTCACCGATCTTGATAAGGTGACAGTATGTTGGAGTGAGACACTCCTGATTCATTAACAGGCATCTGAATCAGGAGCCTCTTATGAGTGGCATGTGCCTCCACGCGAAATGCCACAAATCTTACCTCGGAAAGCCGCAGTTCGTCATGAATTAGAAAAACTGTGGTATAACACCCCTCAATGCGCCCCAGCTCTGTCCATTTTGACAGAGCTGGGAAAAACTGGAGCAAAAGTGGGAAAATTCGAAAAAAATTTGTGCAACCCTAAATATGTTAAGAAATTTCACAACTTTAAGCAATTTATGCCAGAATTCTGGCAAAATTGCTTTGATATAATTTTTTTTGGTGCTTCCATTTTCTTTTTTGGCAACCAGAAAAATCAGACATTTCTGTCTGCCTGTTTGTTTTTTTTTAAAGTTCAATAAGACCTGTATAAATCAGACCTTGCCACCCCCCCCCCCCATTTATATGTACCTTGATTTAAAAATATACAGATCACTTTAACCATTACACAGAATGTAAAATACCAGTTTTAATAATATCAATTAAACTGGAGTCTCATTGAAAAGTCTTGTAAATGGTGATGCTGGCAAAAGCGATCCTGAGGGCTATTATTTTACTGTTGATATGCATTGTCCTCCCCTCTGGGTCCATTATTTGTTTTATTTTCTAATATATCACTCTGCCAATCTATCCCTATGTACTGGAGTAGTGTACCTTCGCTATCATGCTATAACATGGTATGTTTGGACCTGCCTGATCTTCAAACACTGTCTCAGTAATGTAACTTTGTAGCTCATTTGGTGCCAGTGATATAAGGGAGATATAAAGACAGTGGTAGAAGTGGTTTTAAGAATTGGACTACTGTCCTTAAACGTAAGACATGGAAATACTATAGGACTTAGTTAATGGTTACAACTCACTTCTCATGAATTTTCAAGACACGATGAACAATTGGTATCTCTCTCCCTTCTATTCTGAAGACCACAATTTCCCCAACCCGAATAGGATCATCAACCCGATTGGTCAAGAAGAGCAAGTCCCCGCGATGAAAAGCTGGTTCCATGCTGCCACTGTGAATATAAAAAAAAAAAGTATCAGTCACCGTGGGCACATTGAAGAACAACATACCAGATATAATCATTGAAAACAGCATAGAGCAGTTCACAGATTTCCACGTATTGACAATGATGATAAATAGTTGTAAGACTTGTACCCAAAATTTGAAATTTCTGAGAGAGAAAATTTTAGTATTTACCATATTTTAGTAGCTTTAAAAAGAAAATACATTAAGTAGCTTAAACATTTCCACAAAATATGTAGCAAGATGTGTGTAATAACACATTACAGGGACTTTCCCTAAATTGGTGATTATTCACATATCCTTTTGGATAGGGGATAACTTGCTGATCGCTAAGGGTCCAACCAATGGAACCCCCAGCAATTCAGAGACAGAGAATTAGAGCACATGCTCAACCTCCACTACATTCATTGTCAATGAAACTGCCAGAAATAGCTGAGCTGCAGCCTCAGACAAGAGTTCTCAGTTGGTGTGATTATGTCCATGGATATATGTACAAATGTACAAGGATAGTCCTCCTTAATAGCAAAGACTAACCAAAACAATACATACCATACATATTTGTGTTTTCAATGGAATCACAAGACAGAATGACGGTCAGTGAAGATAAGGATCAGACATGTCTGCTTTCAAGCTCCCAATCCATTTGTACTCCAGGAGATAAGCTGCCATCAGATGATTGGCAGATCTCTCAAAAGGGCACAGTGTGGGCTCCTGTATATGGAAGAGACTGCTGAGAACCATCATTCCTCCGACACCTATCCAAGGTGTATGGGGGGGGGCATAAGACTTTTCCAGACATATCTATCCAACCTTTAGCTAGCGAATATTTCATGCATATCGGATAGGGATAAGATGATGATAGCAGTAAAGCAAAAACAAGAGGATATAAAGTGAAGGGTTATATATTTTTGTGCAAAACATGGCAAGTGTATGGTAGTGCACACTGCATAATATATTTGGCACAGTGGGCTCCTCCAAAATCTCAAGGAACTGAAGTAAGATTTCTGGCGAAGCGCTGGCCACATGACAGATTCTACTGATTCATTAAGAGGCATGCACCCACTTAAAGGTGTTGTGCCATCATAAAGAATACTTTTAAACAAGCAGAACATGTGGAAATAAATGGTTTTGTAATTTACATGTATTAAAAATTATGCTGTATTCAATAAATACTAAGCTTTTATCTTCTGAAGTATGCTCCCTGGCATTCTTCCATTCCGGCCTGGCAGTGGGCGATCTGTCCTTTCAGGAACCTGCTCCCTGCGCTGTCAGACTTGTATGAGGGAGATTACGTTGTGCACACTGGGGTGGGGGATTGGGGTGGCCCTCTTATGTTGACAGGAACTGCGCAAACTCGACCAGCTGAGCGCCCACTACCAGGGCAGAATGGAATAACGCCAGGGGGCTCTAGGGAGTATACTTCAGAAAATAAAAGCTTGGTATTTATTGAATGCAGCATAATTTTTAATAAATGTAAAATTACAAAACCACATTTTCTGCTTGGTTAAAAGTTTTCTTTACGGTGGCACAACCACTTTAATGATTCAGGAGCGCCTAACTCCAATACACCCCCTCATCAACACTTGCCAGATGACGACTCCGGGGCTTTTCTATTCACGACAGCACTTCTAACCACATCTTCCACAATAAATTTAGCACAATCACTATACTGTTGTACAGTACCTTTTTAATGACCCCCTACAGGTCTCATTACAAGATTACACCCTTGACAACCACACACTAAAAGTTAGTGTGCAATACAGAAAAAAAAAAGACAAAAAAAAAAAAAACACACGCAAACTGTGCAGTGAAATTGTATGCATTTTACTTATAGTAGTTTTCCCCATGTGGTTTTCATTTCAGGCCCAAACCTGGATTATTATTATTATTTTAAAGTGGGTGGAGCTTAGCCAAGAGGGGTGTGACCAACAAATTCATCATGATTTAAACCCCAAAACTTAAGTCTGTGATTGGACTACATTTTTTTTCTGCAGTGGCACATGGAGGTGAAAATACTTTAGGAGGCTCAAGGCTCTACAGTGCGCTCTTTACAAAGTCAGGCCCCATGTTTCACCTGTACAAACCACATATCAAGAAAAAAGTCTTCCAAGGAACTGTGATAGAAAGTGCAGTTCTGTTGTGCATTCTAACCGTGGAGATGAGGACACCGGTACACCATGATAAAGCAGATCGCTGTAGACAAAGGTGGATGTGATTAACTGCATTACAAGGATCAGGAGGGGTTCACATGTTACACCCACATTGCAGGCGTGAACCCACCTTGATAGTGAAAGCTGTCAGACTTTGCTTAATGTGGAGGATCATGGACAAGTTACGCATATAACGCTTGTCACTTCTCCAGCATTTTCCTTCATGAATGAACCTCACTTCAATGAAAGAGTTCAAAAGACCAAGTTGAAACTGCCACAGAGAAGTCTCAGACAGTAATTAGCCCCAATATAGGGTCAAAACAACAGCATTTCTTGCACTTAATGTTCATAAAGAAATAATTAACACCTATAGACTTGAGGGCAAAGCCTATTTGGAGGCACTTATTTTAGGACATTACGCCTGTCCTTTTCCTATGGTACAAGTCAAGTCTATTTACTTTTCCTATCCATGCTTAAGGAAAAATACATAAAACCTTTGGTTAGCCTTTTACAAGCTCCTCTCCCGATTGCTCTTTAAGACAAAACATGCCGCCACCTCACATACACACTTCTTGATATTTACACAAACATGGCAAGAAGACCAGTACAACACATCTGAGTGACCTTTAAAAGGTAATCTCCACTAATTTAGAGGAGATGTCAGGTTCACCAAGTATTTGCTTTATTAAGCTATCAATCAAAATAAATATGTCTAAGCAGCCGACAGCGGAAAGAGAAAGAAATAAATGGGCAATTGTGATAAGGAAAAGGGTAAGGTGATTAGAAGTGAAACCTTGCCGACAGGACTGGGTGATCTTACAGCAGGAAAAAATATGGTTATCTGCGAAATTTACATAATTCTGATTAGCTGACAGTTGATGAGGCAAAAATTCCTATATTAATAAAAATTAGGGTTATTAACTCGAGAAGTAGAGTGATAATTTCTGAGCACTTCTGCTCTCAATATTTCCTGCAGACACTAGCCACTCATTAAAGGTCTTCTAGCCGGAGAACCATTAACCCCTTATCCCAAAAGGACATACATGTATACAAGGGGAGGGACACAAAAATGCAGTTTTATCATCATTTGGCGGGGTTTTCAAATGAGTTATGGTCACACAAATTTGTAAGGAAACTTCAAGTTGGGTTGGTTTTGGATAGCAATATATGGTCTTACCCCAAGTAGAAGACCCCTACAGAAACATGAATATCCCAATAATCATGGGGGAACAACAGGTGACCGAGCGCCTTGTTCCTTTGAAAACACAGTGATAATAATAAAAGGGGTGATCTCAACTTCTTAAATGGGTACAATCTCACAGTGCCTGTAAAAAAACAAGCAACTTTGCAAGTTACTTCTTAAACATTTTCTCCGTTCTCAGGAATGTAAGGATTTTTAATTTTACAGTTTATTGCAGTCTTATCAGAGGTGGCGTGCTTCCTTGGCAAGGAGCGCATGCGTCATCCGGCCAGCTTCAGTGCCCCTACGCTCTGTCAATGCAGCATAGGCAAAGCCGCCTCTGCAAGAAGCACGAGAGATCGTACAGTTCATACCAAAGGGCATGCTTGCTGCTGGTCTGAACTGTCAATCTTCAATAGTGCACCCACCCCAGCAAAGCAGGAGGCAGAGGAGTGGTGTGGTTCCGAAAATAGAACAGATCTCTAATTCCTGCATTGAAGATCTCACATGCCTGAGTTTCAAGTTGGTACAGCCACATTGTTACTTGGGTGCACACTTACACCAGGTATTGGGAAAGAATTCCTGTTTGGGCATACATGCATGTCTTGATTAGCATTAAATGGTTAAAATTAATCTTAAAAATTAGGTCTAGGCCTGAACTCTAATCTACGCTCTTGCAAATGCCTGCCTGAGGATTTAAACAGCCATAAGCCATCCATCTGGGAAATAAATGGTAGCCTCAGAAATAGCTAGAGATGTTTATTCCGCCATTTCCAGTACTCCCACTTACCGTTACTAGGTACATGGAGCCCCTTGTTCTCAGCATAAGTGTGTGTAACAGAGGTTGGACCGTCCATCTGACTCAATTTTATGACCACCTCATCGTACATTGATGTGTTTGTTTTCTTATACCTAATTCACTGTGACTGCAGGGACATCAGTTTTTAATGTGGTATATCTTCACAACAGCCACAGCAGATATAATTACTCTAGATAACACTTATTAGTCACGGACACAATCAAAACCTCTTTCTAGGCTGTCACAATTACAGTTCAGTGCCTTGTGATAATCTACAGATGTTTAATATATTTTATATATAACACAGTATGTGTATAAAAATATATTATATATTTGTCTCTCTGTAGGAAATGTATGACATACTTATTACATGCAGCCAAAAATATTAACTAGACAGTGCTGCTAAATAATTGACTTCTCATGACTTTGTGACAGTAATTATCAGCCATATCTGAAAAGAGAAGAGTGTCTTCATCAAAAATTAGATTTTTCATTGAACACTGGGGCAATGAATGTAAATAGCTGCATACATAGATCAGTAATCTACGCCAGTAAAAATGAAATAAAATAGGACCTAACCTAAAGGATCATTTTACACAGACTGAAATCTCTGAACGAGTGTTCATAAGAACGTTTGTTTCTGATCATTGGCCAGCGTTAACATGCTACTGTTGAATGAGCAAACTGCTTTTTCACCAGCACCTTGTCCCGTGTAAACAGGTGATGTGCTGCTGACATGCATGATTGTATTAAATGAGCTCTGATTAATGTCTGAGTTGACAAATGTCAGTGTTCGTTACAGGGGGTAATTGCATTTGTAGCAGCTCACGTTCTCACTTCCGTAGGAGAAAAAATACAGATCTTTCTCCTGAGAATCAGAAGGCACATAACTTCTTATTGAGGGGTTGGAACATAAAATAACAGTGGTGTATCTCTCCTGGGGTGACTGAAGGCTTTACAGGGGGGGAGGTGACCGTAACTGGCTACGATCCTTCTTCTTGATGACACTTTGCAACTTCTCTCATTCCAGTAACAGATTCAGGATGTAAAACTTTTCATGCTGCTACCAAACTTCGAATGAGTGACAACCGAATATTGCACCTAAAAGTTTGATCCTGGTATTATACGGAAGCTGTAATATGATACCCTGATCTCTGTTCTATCCCTAATATTCTAGTTGCGGCAACATCGTAAAGTCATGACGGATTATGCATGTCCTTGACAGTGTACGGGATAAAACCTCTACAGCATTAGTTTTTGTAGCTCCAACCATACAAAACAAATTGATGTTTTATACATGTTATACGCCGACCTGCGGGATTTATGTTTAAAGCCTGGAAGCGGTGGAAGATCAGTTATTCAAAGCTCTAGTCACAGTGATGCTGACAAACAAGCATGACAACGTGTGGATGGGATGAGACTTGCTTACCTTAGGACAACAACTATAGGACTCTCGCTGCCAGTAATCACCATCAGGCCTTTCCATATCATCAGTGCAGAGGACACTATCATACCAAAGTTTAAAACTTGGTAATATAGCTAAAAAAGACAAAAAGAAACTATTAGTTGGACTCAAAGTAACCAATGACCTGACAGCAAAACGTAACGGTGACTACTCTCTGCTCATTGTTCTTGACCTCTCTGCAGCTTTCGACACCGTTGACCACCACATCCTCCTCTCTATGCTCCACTCAATCGGTATAAAGGACACTGCTCTCTCCTGGTTCTCCTCCTACCTCTGACCGCTCTTTCAGTGAATCGTTCGCTGGCTCCACTCCCCCACCACCCCCACCCCCTTCCTCTCACTATTGGGGTTCTTCAGGGTACAGTCATTGGCCCTCTTCTCTTCTCTCTCTACACGTCCCCAATTGGACAGACCATCAGCAAATTTGGCTTTCAGTACCATCTTTATGCTGTTGACACACAACTATACACCTCATCCCCTGCCCTTACCCCCACTGTGCTACAGAACACCAGTGACTGACTGGCCGCAGTTTCCAACATCATGTCCGCTCTTTAACTGAAACTCAACCTTTCCAAAACTGAACTACTTCTGCTCCCGCCGTCTACTCAAATCCCTAAATCTGACATCTCCCTCTCCGTGTGTGGCACCACAATAACACCGAACCAGCAGGCACGCTGTCTGGGCGTTGTTTTTAACACCAATCTTTCCTTCACCTTCCATTTACAATCTCTTGCGAGCTCTTGTCGCTTGCACCTGAGGAACATCTCTAGAATCCGCCCCTTTCACATCTTGAAAACAAAAAAAACCATCACTGTTGCCCTGATCCACTCCCAACTTGACGATTGTAACTTTCTATTAATTGGCCTCCCCCTCACTCGACCTTCCCCCTCCCCAGTCCATCCTTAATGCTGCAGCCAGGGTCATCTATCTGGCTAATAGTTACTCGGACGCTTCCGCTCTGTGCCAGTCATTTCACTGGCTGCCCATACATTATAGGATCCAATTTAAAATGGCTTGTCCTCACCCACAAAAGCTCTCCACAGTGCGGCACCCCCCTACATCTGCTCCCTCATTTCTGTTTATCGGCCTACCCATTCTCTACGCTCCGCAAGCAACTTTCGACTAACATCCGCACTAACCCGGACCTCCCACTCCCGGCTCCAACACTTCTCCCAAGCTGCACTTACTCTTTGGAATGCTCTATCCCAAGAAATTAGGACGAACCACAACTTACACAGTTTTAGGCGCTCTCTAAAAACGCATCTGTTTAGGGTGACCTATCACGTTCCCTAATCGAAGTCCTTTTATATTTTTAGAGCCCATCCATTATTTCTTCAAATATAAGTCTCCATCAAACTCCACCACACCCAAAAGCACTACAAATACTGGCTAGTGACGAGCTCATGCAGCCTTCATCTATCCCTCATCCCCTCAAGATCGCTGGACCTTCATTGTAAATAAGCCCCTGTACCTTGAGTCACCCCCACCTCATTGTAGATTGTAAGCTCTTGCGAGCAGGGTCATTATTTTTGCTTTAATTATTGTATTATCTTTAGCTATGTTACTTATGACTGTTGTATATGAACCTCTGAATTGTAAAGCGCTGTGGAATATGTTGGCGCTATATAAAGATTATTATTAGTTCCGGATCACCCAGGTAACATAATACAGTAATAAGTATTAATAGGAGTAATAATTTTATACTGCTTCATACTACGTGTTCATCCTGCAATTATAAAATAATAATAATTAATATCATGCCAGTTCCCATTTGTTTAAGCAATGGGGGCCCACTGGCGATACAGTGTGACCCCAAATCATAGATTTATAGTTTTTTTACCTGAGCATACAGATCATAACACTAGCATTTTATTTCTTTTCTGATCTTGGCTATTATTTTCTAATTATTTATGTCTCCATTATTAAAAGGGTTGTCACAACCAGGACTATGGAGTCGGTATTAAAAAAGACCAACTACGAAAATATATAGTAAATTGGGTTCAGTAGTTCAATGCAGTATGTGCTGTAAATTTTTTCATAGGAATTTGGGAAAATTATTAAATGTCCTATAAGTGTCTGCTCTAATCCTAAGGATTTAAGCTTTTAGTTGAGATGAATCTGTGCTGCACTTTATGTACATGCTCAGTAGTGAGGCAGGGCTGTGGAGTCGGAGTTGGAGTAAGGGAAATTGAGGAATCGGAAGTTTGGCTTACAGACTCCACAGCCCTGGTCACAACACAGATAGATATTCACTTTAATTAGTCAATTTGTGGAAATAATAAAACACATGAATACATTTACTGACAATAGATATGTCTCTGTTTAATACATAGCAGATTCACAGACTGTATCTGTGGTCACTGGTTCCATCCAACAAGGGAAAATTTCTAGAAAGCAGGATCGTGCATTTAGAATATTTTTTTTTTTTTACTTTGTTTATTGAATTTTATAAAATATGAAAACAAGGAGCACAAAACAACCAGTAAAGTATAATGTAAAGTGCTACAATACTATATCCAAATTTTAACTTGCCTTGTAACATTATGGTACATGTACAGGTGCTTCTCACAAAATTAGAATATCATCAAAAAGTTAATTTATTTTAGTTCCTCAACACAAAAAGTGAAACTCATTATATAGTCATTAAACAGAGTGATCTATTTTAAGTGTTTATTTCTGTTAATGTTAATGATTATGGCTTACAGCCAATGAAAACACAAAAGTCATTAATTCAGTAAATTAGAATTATTAACAAAAAACACCTGAAAAGGCTTCCTATGCGTGTAAAAAGGTCCCTTAGTCTGTTTCAGTAGGCTCCACAATCATGGGGAAGACTGCTGACTTGACAGATGTCCAGAAGGCAGTCACTGACACACTCCACAAGGAGGGTAAGCCACAAAAGTTCATTGCTAAAGAAGCTAGTATGAAGACCCGGGGTCTTCCGTGGGCGTAACGCTACTCCGACAACACAGGGTGAGGGTGAAACAGCATGGCAATACTTTATTGAACCACAAAGCAGACAATAAACACACAGAACAGTCCCAGCAAACACCCAAGATGGTACGACATTTCACAGCCTCACCCTTCCTTCTCAGCCCGCCTGGGATAGAATAGCTGCGACTTTGGAGACTTCCAGGGCCGACTACCTCTACCAGTGCCCCCCCCCTCTTCTGGTGTGCCCCCACAGAGAGAAGGTAGCGGGAAACTAGCAGTCCAGCGAGGTACAAGGCCAGGAGACCCACAGGTCTCAACCTGGCCTCTCCAAAAATTTCCATGGAGCCAGATGACCGGCGGGTCCCAATCTGACTTCTCCGAATGTCTCTCGGTTGCAGGAGACCAGTGGGTCCCTCCTGGCAACCCCAAACAACATATCCATGGTCAAATTGATCAGATCCGTATCTTTCCAGTCAAGGCCGTACTCTTAAGCTTGAATCATATAGAATTCAAATCTATGTCTCTTTGGATAATGCCATAAAATCCATCTACTGTACTGAAGGATGTCCCTCATTCTTCTTGTAAAGTCTTTCTCCAATCTCTGTTTCAAGTCTGACTGCTACAGAATCACATGCCCTTTTTAAGTACACATCCACAGGTCAAAGGTCATTAGTCACATGTCAGAGGTAAAGGTGTAGGGCTCAGCTATCATTGCTTGAGCTAACCTATTTACAAAGTTAGTATCACAGGGGATGCTGTAAATAAAAACATCTAGCTGGCTTTTAGTACAAATGGTCATTAGCATAGTAACACGATTGTTTCCAAAAGGAATAGAATTCAACATTCAGGGTTAAACAAATACTGATCTGTTCTTATTGACCAGACACAAAAAGACAAAGATAATAGAGTATTTCTCTTGGATAAACAAATCTAAAATGTCTGGCTTATTAAGATTTTAGGCTGTATCGTCACAGCTGGCTGTTCACAGTATGCTGTATCCAAGCATATTAAAGGAAAGTTGAGTGGAAGGAAAAGCACAAGCAACCGGGATAACCGCAGCCTTGAAAGGATTGTTAAGGAAGGAGTGGACTGCTGCTGGAGTCATTGCTTCAAGAGCCACCAAACACAGAAGTATCCAGGACATGGGCTACAAGTGTCGCATTCCTTGTGTCAAGCCACTCATGACCAATAGACCATGCCAGAAGCGTCTTCTCTGGGCCAAGGAGAAAAAAACCTAGACTGTTGCTCAGTGGTCCACGGTGTTGTTTTCAGATGAAAGTAAATTTTGCATTTCATTTGGAAATCAAGGTCCCAGAGTCTGGAGGAAGAGTGGAGATGCACACAATCCAAGATGCTTGAGGTCTAGTGTGAAGTTACCACAATCAATGATGGTTTGGGGAGCCATGTCATCTGCTGGTGTAGGTCTACTGTGTTTTATCAAGACCAAAGTCAGCGCAGCCGTCTACCAGGAAATTTTAGAGCACTTCATGCTTCCCTCTGCCGACAAGCTTTTTGGAGATTCATTCTCCAGCAGGACTTGGCAACAGTCCACACTGCCAAAAGTACCAATACCTGGTTTAAAAACAACAGTATCACTGTGCTTGATTGGCCAGCAAACTCGCCTGACTTTAACCCCATAGAGAATCTATGGGGTATTGTCAAGAGGAAGATGAGAGACACCAGACCCAACAATGCAGACGAGCTGAAGGCTGCTATCAAAGCAACCTGGGCTTCCATAACACCTCAGCAGTGCCACAGGCTGATCGCCTCCATGCCACGCCGCATTGATGCAGTAATTGATGCAAAAGGATCCCCGACCAAGTATTGAGTGCATTTACTATCATACATTTCGGATTTTAAAAACATTTTTCAAGCTGTTGTTATAAAGAGATCTAATTTACTGAGATAATGACTTCTCTGTTTTCATTGGTTGTAAGCCATAATCATCAACATTAACACAAACACTTGAAATAGATCACTCTGTAATGACTATATAATATATGAGTTTCACTTTTTGTATTGAAGAACTGAAATAAATTAACTTTTTGATATTCTAATTTAGTGAGAAGAGTATGTGTGTGTATATATATATATATATATATATATATATATATATATATATATATATATATATATATATATATATATATATATATATATATATATATATATACACACACACACATCAGTACAGACCAAAAGTTTGGACACACCTTCTCATTTAAAGATTTTTCTATATTTTCATGACTATGAAAATTGTACATTCACACTGAAGGCATCAAAACTATGAATTAACACATGTGGAATTATATACTTAACAAAAAAGTGTGAAACAACTGAAAATATGTCTTGTGTTCTAGGTTCGCCAAAGTAGGTTTGGGGTGAGCTGGACTGCAGAGTGAAGGCAAAAGGGCCAACAAGTGCTAAGCATCTCTGGGAACTCCTTCAAGATTGTTGGAAGACCATTTCCGGTGACTACCTCTTGAAGCTCATCAAGAGAATGCCAAGAGTGTGCAAAGCAGTCATCAAAGCAAAAGGTGGCTACTTTGAAGAACCTAGAATATAAGACATATTTTCAGTTGTTTCACACTTTTTTCTTAAGTATATAATTCCACATGTGTTAATTCATAGTTTTGATGCCTTCAGTGTGAATGTACAATTTTCATAGTCAAGAAAATACAGAAAAATCTTTAAATGAGAAGGTGTCCAAACTATATTATATATATATACACATACATACATACATATACACACACACACTGCTCAAAAAATAAAGGGAACACTTAACCAACAGAATATAACTCCAAGTAAATCAAACTTCTGTAAAATCAAACTGTCCACTTAGGAAGCAACACTGGTTGACAATCAATTTCACATGCTGTTGTGCAAATGGAATAGAAAATAGATGGAAATTATTGGCAATCATCAAGACACACTCAATAAAGGAGTGGTTCTGCAGGTGGGGACCACAGACCACATCTCAGTACCAATGCTTTCTGGCTGATGTTTTGGTCACTTTTGAATTTTGGTTGTGCTTTCACACTCGTGGTAGCATGAGACAGACTCAACAACCCACAGAAGTTGCTCAGGTAGTGCAGCTCATCCAGGATGGCACATCAATGCGAGCTGTGGCAAGAAGGTTTGCTGTGTCTTTCAGCGTAGTGTCCAGAGGCTGGAGGCACTACCAGGAGACAGGCCAGTACACTAGGAGATTTGGAGGGGGCTGTAGGAGGGCAATAACCCAACAGCAGGACCACTACCTCTGCCTTTGTGCAAGGAGGAACACTGCCAGAGCCCTGCAAAATGACCTCCAGCAGGCCACAAATGTGCATGTGTCTGCACAAACGGTTAGAAACCGACTCCATGAGGGTAGTATGAGGGCCCGACGTCCACAGATGGGGGTTGTGCTCACAGCCCAACACCGTGCAGGACGCTTGGCATTTGCCATAGAACACCAGGATTGGCAAAGTCGCCACTGGCGCCCTGTGCTCTTCACAGATGAATGCAAGTTCACACTGAGCACATGTGACAGACATGACAGAGTCTGGAGACACCGTGGAGAGCGATCTGCTGCCTGCAACATCCTTCAGCATGACCGGTTTGGCAGTGGGTCAGTAATGGTGTGGGGTGGGGTGGCATTTCTTTGGAGGGCCGCACAGCCCACCATGTGCTCGCCAGAGGTAGCCCGACTGCTATTAGGTACCGAGATGAGATCTTCAGACCCCTTGTGAGACCATATGCTGGTGTAGATGGCCCTAGGTTCCTCCTAATGCAGGACAATGCCAGACCTCATGTGGCTGGAGTGTGTCAGCAGTTCCTGCAAGATGAAGGCATTGAAGCTATGGAATGGCCCGCCCGTTCCCCAGACCTGAATCCGATTAAGCACATCTGGGACATCATGTCTCACTCCATCCACCAACGTCACATTGCACCAAAGACTGTCCAGGAGTTGGCGGATGCTTTAGTCCAGGTCTGGGAAGAGATCCCACAGGAGACGATCCGCAACCTCACCAGGTGCTGTAGGGAGGTCATACAGGCATGTGGAGGCCACACACAATACTGAACCTCATTTTGACTTCTTGTAAGGACATTACATCAAAGTTGGATCAGCCTGAAGTGTGTTTTTCCACTTTAATTTTGGGGGTGACTCCAATTCCAGGCCTCCATTGGTTAATAAATTTGATTTCCATAGATGATTTTTGTGTGATTTTGCTGTCAGCACATTCAAACTTTGTACAGAACAAAGTATTCAAAGAGAACATTTCATTCAGATATAGGATGTGTTATTTGAGTGTTCCCTTTATTTTTTTGAGCAGTGTATAAATATAAATATATATATATACATACATACATATACACACACACACACACACACACAGTGAAGGAATTATTTGATCCCTTGCTGTTTTTGTAAGTTTGCCCACTGACAAAGACATGAACAGTGTATAATTTTAACATTGAAAGAATATAAAAAAAAAATAAACTGTATAAATTAGATAAATTTATTTGCATTTTGCAATGAGAAATAAGTATTTGATCCCTCTAGCAAACAACACTTAATATTTGGTGACAAAACCCTTATTGGCAAGCACAGCAGTCAGACGTTTTTTGTAGTTGATGAGGTTTGTGCACATGTCAGGAGGAATTTTGGTCCACTCCTCTTTGCAGATCATCTTTAAATCATTCAGATTTTGAGGCTGTTGCTTGGCAACTCGGAGCTTCAACTCCCTCCATGAGTTTTCTATGGGATTAAGGTCTGGAGACTGGTTAAGCCACTTCATGACCTTAATATGCTTCTTTTTGAGTCACTCCTTAGTTGCCTTGGTTGTATGTTTTGGGTCATTGTCTTGCTGGAAAACCCAGCCACAACCCATTTTTAATGTCCTGGCAGAAGGAAGAAGGTTGTCACTCAGGATTTTACAGTACATGGCTCCATCCATTCTCCCATTGATGCGGTGAAGTAGTCCTGTGCCCTTAGCAGAGAAACACCCCTAAAACATAATGTTTCCACCTCCATGCTTGACAGTGAGGATGGTGTTCTTTGGGTCATAGGCACCATTTATCTTCCTCCAAACACGGCGAGTTGAGTTAATGCCAAAGAGCTCAATTTTTGTCTCATCTGATCACAGCACCTTCTCCCAATATCTCACAGAATCACCCAAGTGTTCACTGACAAACTTCAGACGGGCCTGCACATGTGTCTTCTTGAGCAGGGGGACTTTGCGGACACAGCAGGATTTTAAACCTTTAAGGCGTAATGTTTTACCAATGGTTTTCTTGGCGACTGTGGTCGCAGCTGCCTTCAGAACATTAACAAGTTCCCCCCGTGTAGTTTTAGGCTGATCTCTCACCTTCCTCATGATCAAGGATACCCCCCACGAGATTTTGCATGGTGCCCCAGATCTATGTCGATTGACAGTAATTTTGTATTTCTTCCATTTTCTTTCTATTGCACCAACAGTTGTCTCCTTCTCGCCCAGCGTCTTACTTATGGTTCTGTAGCCCATTCCAGCTTTGTGCAGGTCTATGATCTTGTCCCTGACATCCTTAGAAAGCTCTTTGGTCTTGCCCATGTTGTAGAGGTTAGATTCTGACTGATTAATTGACTCTGTGGACACGAGTCTTTTACACAGGTGACAGGTTATTTGTCACTGCAAAAATGCAAATAAATTTATCTAATTTGTACAATGATTTTCTTGTTTTGCATATTCTCTCTCTCAATGTTAAAATTAACCTACCCTTAAAATTATAGACTGTTCATGTCTTTGTCAGTGGGCAAACTTACAAAAACAGCAAGGGATCAAATAATTATTTCCTTCACTGTAATATACAGTACAGACCAAAATTTTGGACACACCTTCTCATTTAAAGAAATTTCAGTATTTTCATGACTATGAAAATTGTACATTCACACTGAAGGCATCAAAACTATGAATTAACACATGTGGAATTATATACTTAACAAAAAAGTGTGAAACAACTGAAAATATGTCTTATATTCTAGGTTCTTCAAAGTAGCCACCTTTTGCTTTGATGACTGCTTTGCACACTCTTGGCATTCTCTTGATGAGCTTCAAGAGGTAGTCACCGGAAATGGTTTTCACTTCACAGGTGTGCCCTGTCAGGTTTAATAAGTGGGATTTCTTGCCTTATAAATGGGGTTTGGACCATCAGTTGTATTGTGCAGAAGTCAGGTGGATACACAGCTGATAGTCATACTGAATAGACTGTTAGAATTTGTATTATGGCAAGAAAAAAGCAGCTAAGTAAAGAAAAAACGAGTGCCCATCATTACTTTAAGAAATTAAGGTCAGTCAGAGCGAAAAATTGGGAAAACTTTGAAAGTGTCCCCAAGTGCAGTTGCAAAAACCATCAAGCGCTACAAAGAAACTGGCTCACATGAGGACAGCCCAAGGAAAGGAAGACCAAGAGTCACCTCAGCTTCTGAGGATAAGTTTATCCGAGTCACCAGCCTCAGAAATTGCAGGTTAACAGCAGCTCAGATTAGAGACCAGGTCAATGCCACACAGAGTTCTAGCAGCAGACACATCTCTTCAACAACTGTTAAGAGGAGACTTTGTGCAGCAGGCCTTCATGGTAAAATAACTGCTAGGAAACCACTGCTAAGGACAGGCAACAAGCAGAAGAGACTTGTTTGGGCTAAAGAACACAAGGAATGGACATTAGACCAGTGGAAATCTGTGCTTTGCTCTGATGAGTCCAAATTTGAGATCTTTGGTTCCAACCACCGTGTCTTTGTGCGACGCAAAAAAGGTGAACGGATGGACTCTACATGCCTGGTTCCCACCGTGAAGCATGGAGGAGGAGGTGTGATGGTGTGGGGGTGCTTTGCTGGTGACACTGTTGGGGATTTATTCAAAATTGAAGGCATACTGAACCAGCATGGCTACCACAGCATCTTGCAGCGGCATGCTATTCCATCCGGTTTGCGTTTAGTTGGACCATCATTTATTTTTCAACAGGACAATGACCCCAAACACACCTCCAGGCTGTGTAAGGGCTATTTGACCAAGAAGGAGAGTGATGGGGTGCTACGCCAGATAACCTGGCCTCCACAGTCACCAGACCTGGACCCAATCGAGATGGTTTGGGGTGAGCTGGACCACAAAGTGAAGGCAAAAGGGCCCACAAGTGCTAAGCATCTCTGGGAACTCCTTCAAGATTGTTGGAAGACCATTTCCGGTGACTACCTCTTGAAGCTCATCAAGAGAATGCCAAGAGTGTGCAAAGCAGTCATCAAAGCAAAAGGTGGCTACTTTGAAGAACCTAGAAAATAAGACATATTTTCAGTTGTTTCACACTTTTTTGTTAAGTATATAATTCCACATGTTTTAATTCATAGCTTTGATGCCTTCAGTGTGAATGTACAATTTTCATAGTAATGAAAAATCTTTAAATGAGAAGGTGTGTCCAAATTTTTCGTCTGTACTGTATATATATAAGAATAGTAATAAACCTGACCAAGGATTGATGATAGCTTCTTGATAAGATGGGATGGAAAGAAGCACTCCCATGAAAGTTTTATCCTATTAACATTGCATTAATATATTGCAGTCATCATATTATATAGCACTGTGTACTTACAATTGCTCATTTTACCTTTCTACCCAGCTAATTCTGTTTTCTCTGCTCTATGTAGAAACAGGAAGTCTCTTGTTCCTGCATTTATCTTTCCCCTCTTCAACTCCTGACCAAGTTGCTCTGCTCTTCCCCCTGCCATAGACTTTTGCAATGACTCATAAAGGGAAAATTGACCTCCTGTTTCTAAATAGAGCTTAGAACGATTCAGCTAGTCAGTTTTAATCACATGATGTAATAGACCTAATGGAAAGGAGAAGAATTAGCTGGGTAGAAGGGAAAAATGAGGAATTGTAAATACACAGTGCTGTATAATATGATGATTGCAATATATTAAGAGCATAACAATTTTGATGGGAGTGTTTCTTTAACAAACAAAACATACACAAAAAAAGGTTGTGGGGGTGGGGATCAGATAGAAGGGTATTTGCCAATGAGTCCCTGCATGCTCATATTTTTCAAGGCATTTTATGTGAGTTGAAAGTACCCTTTCCAAGTACCAGTTTGTGTTCTGGAAGTGCATTTTGACTTTGTTCTGGATTGCAGAGGGCAGGGCTGTGGAGTCGGAGTCTGTGTCCATTTTGGGGGAGTAGGAATAAAATGGACCAACTCCTAAAATATATAATAAATTGGGTACAGTAGTTCAATACAGGATGTGCTGTAAATGTTTTCATAAGAATTTGGAAAAGTTATGAAATGTTCTATAAATGTCTGTTCCTGATCTAAGGATCTTGGCTTTTAGTTGAGATAAATCTGTGCTGCATTTTATGTACATGCTCAGTAGCGAGGCAGGGCTGTGGAGTCGGAAATCAGGGAAATTGAGGAGTCGGAGGCGGTGGGGTTTGGCTTACCGACTCCACAGCTCTGGCAGAGGATAGGATGGTTATTAAACTTTCCCACATGTTAAGTTACTGTTTCATTGTAGATTCTTTAAAAGGGAACCTGTCAGCTGATGTATGCTGCCCAAACAATGGGCCCCATGTATCAGCCACTGGCTGTACAATCAACGCCTGGTTGGTCGGTCTCAGAAACGCAGCGGAGTTTCAGAGAAAAACATGCTTTTAACAGAAGCCGGGGACCGAGCCACAACTAGTCGTTCAGGCAGGTCCACGGCAGATTCTCCCCTCCCGCTGACAGTGACTGACAAGCCTCTGCCTATACGTGCACATGATTAAGAAAAAGCATCAAAAGACAAATGTATATATACGCACACATAGCACTTTGTATACATGTAGTTGAAATATAAATCTATAAGGCATATATTTACATCCACATGTTGTTGTAATATAGGTACTTAAGTGCAAGCCAATGGATTACAACTACAGGTACACAATGTATGCTAAGTAGGATAAATACCTGAGCCTGTGTAGCTTTCTACATCCACGGTATGCGCCCACCCCAATGTGCATTTCAGCATACCTTCGTCAGTTGTAAATTCTTTTACATCTAATTACCATTTTTCACAGTTGCCTCCCTACATAGGGATTATCTATAGGCACAGTAGTATATTATCCATTGGCTGGCACTTGCACTTTAGTACATATATTACAACCACATGTGGACATAAATGTATACCTCATGGATTTGTATTTCAACTACATGTATACAAAGTGTTCAAATTATATGGCATAACTGTATAGGATTTTTCTGTTTGCAATTATTTTTCCTAGATAGAAGCTATTATATTGCTTTGTCTATCTGCATTTGCACTTTGGCAATTGTCTTATATAGAATCATCTCAATTTGTCATGCCATCAAGTGTTTTTCACACTTTTTCGATATAGAGGCAGTCTTGTAATTTTATACACTATTTTTTATGATATGCGCCTCTTGCAATTCCTTTGCTGGCAATATTTACTGTCTAATAAACTGAATAACATTTATATGACCACATCTCAGTTTGTTCTCCCTGTGTTTTCAACTTACACGTGCACATGGGCAGACTTGTCAGTTACGGTCAACGGGGGTGTGTGGAGGGGTGGGGCGAAGAAGTCGCCAGGGACCTGCCTTTGCGACTAGTGCACAGCATGGCTATTAAAAGTAAATTATAGTTTTTTCTGAAACACCACAGCGGCATCCATTGTCTATTTCTAATGGATACGGCAAGAAGAAGGATTTTTTTTGCTGGATCTGTTAGAAATAGATGACAACGGATGAAGCATTAACGGATTGCCCATTGTTTCCAAAGTTAAAAAAACAGATCCAGCAGAGATGAGTTAGTGAATAACGGACTAAAGTTGTGTCAGCAAAACTTTTTTCCTAACAGATTTCTGCTGAATCCGTTCTAACTGATCACTACTGGACATGTGAACATAGCCTTACAAGGTGACAGCCTTTTTAATTCTTCAGTGATTACTTCCCTAGACAAAATAAGCATGATTTTCTAATGAAAGTACATTGTATTTCTTTTACTTTATTTTTTTTCTATTCCTGGGAGAACCCAATTCAGATTGTCGTCGTCCACATGTCTGACAGAGGCCTACTCTCCTCATATAGAACACATACACGCTTGGCAGAGCTGAGCATGCATGTGTATGGGGTGGTTGGGAAAGAGCTGTTGGCTGAAGGCTCGTATAATCAACGCCTATTTGCAGAGTATGACCACGTTAACAATATCAAGCATTGGTCAGTGTCTTTCTGGTAGACAAATAGGAGAATGAGAAGCAGAATGATGAGAGAATCATATATGTCTAAGCTTTCCTACTGCAGTCCTGAGATGCAGAACAGGATTTGATATAAGCAGGACTTCTGCTCTAGTCAAGACTCCTGTCCTGCACACTAATACACTAAAACAACCCTCTAACTATAAATTGTCACCGAGTTTTAGGGCTCGTTCAGACGCACATATTATACAGACAAGTCCTGTCTGTATGCACCACGAAGAGCACAACAGTCAAAAGTGCCAGTGCAAATGACTGATTTTCCAAATAGAACAATTGGTCTGTATAGGGGAAAAACACAATTTGGGAGCATGCAGACTAGTGCATTTAAATGACAGCCAGCTCCTGCACATGTACTGCGCTGCAAACACAGCCTTTTGCAATGTGCAGATGTGACCGGCCCAAGTTTTTATACAGCTCTCTGAACCTGGCCTTAGGGAAACAGCAAAGCAGCAAGCAAGTTGTAGCATGCTACTTTACCTACTCTCCAAATTTCTTTCATTGGCAATTGCATGATTTTATAGATAGAAGTACCACTGCAATTTTGAAAAGATTTTCAGTCAACAATTTCAGTTTTCAAAAAATTTCTTGCAAGACAGATATAGTACTGCTTTAAAATCACATATTCTGGACACAGGAGAATTTTGTTTTACGTTCTTTTTGAAAAACGTATGTTTTGTGCGATTTAAAGGGAACCTGTCACGATTTAAAAGGAACCTGGAAAAGATTAGCAGAATATGTAGGTTTGTTGAAGTAGTTAAACCAAATGTTTTCCAAGTGTTTTTCTGTATATAAGTCCAGTGGGCAGTCCTACTCAGTGATTGACAGCTTTCTCTGCATGTACAGTCATATAGGGAAGACTGTCAATGCCATCCATTTTTTTGCTCATCCATTTTTAAAAACTGAACAAGGTAGACTGTCTAATTTTCTTATCCATTGACTTTAGGCAATGGATCAGTTAAAAACAGATGAGACTTGTATTTAATACTTAAATACAAAGCATGGCTTCAATTTTTCACGGATTTCCATAAACTTTAAATGCAGAGAGTCTGTTAACAATGCAGCTACTGTTGACTTAGCCCCCTTTAACGCAAAGGATCATGAATTTTAAAATATAAACATGCCCAATAGGTCGTTGGCCGGTCGGGGTGAAATCTGTAGGTTTAGCCGACGATCAACCAAGGATAGATTAACATTTATATGACTGCAGACATATGGCATATGCGCTGGACGTATACGCTAAAAATTTATGTAACTGTTCCTTGCATCTGACTAAATTTCAATGTATACATTTAACACAAGGAATAAGTCTATGTACATCTGAATACTTTGTTATAATAGAAAAATGAATAAAAAAAACTTAAAATAGTATCCCCTCCACCACGTTCTCAACTTGCTTTCATTGGTTATGACAGAACCACCCCCCTGGATTTCGGCACCAACTCTCTGGTGAGGTGCAAAGGATTGGGCCTAGAGAAATAACCCTGTTTTCTCCCCACTAAATTCAATAAAGACTACCTTTATAAGGTTATGTCATATTTCTGTGCCCTTATAATTAAGCAGATCGGTGGGGGCCCAGGTCCTGAAACCCCCACTGATTGCTCAAACACCCCTCTGCTCAGCAGACAAGAGCGCACACACAGTAGGGATTCAATAGAAAGTTTAAGCTTCACAGCCAATGCTTTCTATTGAATCAGTATTCTGCTTGGTGTGCGCTCCTGTCTGCTGAACTGTGCAGGGGAAGATGCTGGAGAGATTGATGGGGGCCCAGGTTCTGAGATATCACCAGTCTACTGAATTATAAGAGCACTGAGCTAGGAACCTAAGCGCAGCACTCCAGTGCTTTATTTCCCCGCTGGAGTGATGTCACTAATAGGAGTTCCCTGCCCCTTGTCATATACCCACCAACCTTCATGTGTTATTGGCAGAGCTCCGCTCGCCTTCTGCAGGTTGGAATCTGTCGGATCGCACCAGTGTTTGATGGGCGATCCTAAAATCCTATTCAATGTAAGTCTACAGAGCCAGAACAAAGCTCTCATAGACCTACACTGAAAGCTGTTACTGGTAAGTATTCTCCTAGGGGCAGGGACCAGACACCAGTGATACCACTCCGAGGGGGAAATAAAAAAAACAACAACCGGAGCGGTGCCTTAACGATTTACTCTTCAGAGATGTATATACGTCAGTACATCTCTGGGGGAGAATAACAGAAATAAAGTACACGTCTGTTACACAGTTTTTCTGGTCAACTATTTCACTGTACATCCCAAATATGCAATAAGACAAACCTGACAAAACCTGATAAAGGATGTTATATTTTATCACATTTACCAGCAGGAGCCTGAAAGTGAGTAGGCCTCCTCATAAACTCTTAGGTCCACGCTGTATATAAACCACATATATGGTTACCACTCCTTGCCCATGGAGGTCTATGGGGAACTATGGACACGTCGCCATATACGGCTGAATACTGTCATTTGCACAGCCCAGTGTGTCCGGTCACCATGCCTACTGCCGACCACTCACCACTATGGGGTCTGCTGAGGGCTCATGACTTAGGCAGAGGGGCTCTGTCCTCGACGAGAGCAGCACCCGTGCTACACACGAGAGAAGATAATGGGCTACACTGCAGAGCGGCCAGCAATGGCGGAGAGCCGTCCTCACACTGCAGCGGGGACGCCGCACACTGCTCCGCGCTCAGCAGCAGCCTCGTCTATAGCGCCATCTTGTCAGCGCTGCCTACCTGTCTCTTGTTCATCCGCCGCACATCGTCCAGAAAGTCCATAGACAGCATCGTCCACTCTAATTTACCCGGCACACACCGGAGAAACAGACACCGGAAGTTACCTTGGGCGAGGTGAAAGCGTAGCACTTCCGCTATCGAACCGGAAACCGCTCGGCAGCCATCTTACGTGAGGGCAGGACAAAGACTGCCTGCAGATGTTTGGCGGCACCGGGAAGGCTGCCTGTAGACATACACATAATTCTATGGAATATCTATATATATGTATATATATTTATTTCTATATAAATGTATATATATATATATATATATATATATATATATATATATATACACACGCAATCATTTACTTGTTTAGACACCATATAAATAATATTTTAGTTTATTTCACGGTTGATACAATTAGGCCAATACAGAATTTGAATCGTTTTTTTATGTTTTGGTGCTTTTCTTGAGTAAAAAAAAATGTTTACGTTTATAAAAAAAAAAGAAAGAAAAGTAAATCATTGTTCCTCTGATGCCCTTTAGGCTACATTCCCACAATGAGCTTTTGGTGAGTTTTTGATGTTGCTGATTTTCTGCACCTATTAAATTACTTGCGTTTTTTCATAGCATTTTATCCCCTTTCTGACTGTCTTTTGGCTCTTGCTGGTGCTTCATGTTTTAACTAAAGCTGCTTTGTTTTTTATACATCCTGGGATTTGGCTTTGGCAAAATGTTGTTAATACAGTCGTGCAGATTCCAGGCATTTTTAGATGCAGATTTTCCGCATCTAATGCAAGTTTATTGGAAGACTGCATATAAAACTCAGTGTACCCGCAAAATTGGTCAGGCATCATTTACTTTCCCACATTGGTCAGCCATTGAAACGGATGGGCATTGTTTACTTTACACATATCACTAATTTAATTAACCCCTTAAGGACGGAGTCAATTATGTCCTTAATGACCAAGCCAATTTTTACAATTCTAACCACTGTCACTTTATGAGGTAATACCTCTGGAACGCTTCAACGGATCCCCCTGATTCTGAGAGAGTTTTTTAGCGACATATTGTACTTCATGATAGTGGTAAAATTTCTTCGATCTCACTTGCGTTTATTTCTGAAAAAAATGGAAATTTGGTGAAAATGTTGAAAATTTTGCAATTTTCAAACTTTGAATTTTTATGCCCTTAAATCAGAGAGATATGTCACACAAAATAGTTAATAAATAACATTTCCCACATGTCTACTTTACATAAGCACAATTTTTGCAACAACATTTTTTTTTGTTAGGAAGTTATAAGGGTTAAAAGTTGACCAGTGATTTCTCATTTTTCCAACAAAATTTACAAACCATTTTTTTTAGGGACCACATCTTATTTGAAGTGACTTTGAGGGGTCTACATGACAGAAAATACCCAAAAGTGACACCATTCTAAAAACTGCACCCCTCAAGGTGCTCAAAACCACATTCAAGAAGTTTATTAACCCTTCACGTTCTTCACAGGAACTGAAGCAACGTGGAAGGAAAAAATGAACATTTAACTTTTTTTTTTACACAAATTTTACTTCAGGCCCCAAGGGTAACAAGAGAAAATGGGCCACAAAATTTGTTGTGCAATTTCTCCTGAGTAAGCCGACACCCCATATGTAGGGAAAAAAACACTGTTTGGGAGCATGGCAGGGTTCAGAAAGGAAGGAGCGTCATTCGACTTTTTGAATGTAAAATTTGCTTGAATAATTAGCGGACGCCGTGTTGCGTTTGGAGAGCCCCTTATGCGCTTAAATAGTGGAAACCCCCACAAATGACCCCATTTTGGAAACTAGACCCCTCAAAGATTTTATCAAGGGGTATAGTGAACATTTTGAACACAGAGGTACGACACAGAATTTGATAACGTTAGGTCATCATACTGAATAAGTTGTCATTAGTCTTCAGCGCAAGTGCTCGCTATTTGAGTTTGCATCGGGTACTCAGGTATGCACCAAGTATCACGGGTGCTCGAGTGACATGCTCGAGTCCCCGCCCCACATGTTTCACGGTTGTTAGACACTCAAAAATAAACATGCGGGGATCGCTCGTGCATGGCAGGCAATCCCCGTAGGTTTTTTTGCTGTATAACAACCGAAAAACATGCGTGGCGATGACTCGCATGTCACTCGAGCACCCGTGATAATCAGTGCATACCCGAGCACCCGATGCAAACTCAAGTAGAGAGCACTTGCACTCAACACTAGTCGCTATATCGTCTTAATTTTTGTTCTTTACTTTTGAAAAAATCCCAACCCCAACACAACCGTAACAAAACCCAAATCCTAACCGTAACCCTAACACAACCCTAACCCTGGGCTAAACCTAACCCTAACCCTTGGCTAACCCTAACAAAAAATATATATTTTTTATTTTAGAATTTTTATTTACCTAAAGGGGGGACAAAAGGGGGTTTGATTTATTATTTTTTTTATTTTGATCACTGTGATAGGGTTTATCACAGTGATCAAAATGAACCAGTAGGGATGAAAATTCCCTGTTGTTGCCGGGCACCGGCTGGCAGATCTCGGCGGGCGCACTGCGCATGTGCCTGCCATTTTCTTTCTGCGGCAAGATGCCGGAGAGCCGGGGAAGATCCGGGGGGTGATCAGAGGACGGCGGAGGTACCGGGGGGCTTAGGGGGCTTCATTTCTCTCTCCTCTGACATGAATATCATGTCAGAGGAGAGAGAAATAATTGTAAACCGCGGGCACATTTTTGTTTGGCACGTGACAGGGGACCGTAAAAACCGGTCCTGATCATATTCTCCAGGGTCTCAGCTACCCCTGGTAGCTGAGACCCCGGAGAATTTCCGACTCTGGGGGGCTGTACAGTCTTATTCCTCAGCGACTCATTTTCACGGCGCTGAGGAATAAGTACCCTTAACTGCCGCTGTGAAAATGCGTTACAGCGGTCGTTAAGGGGTTAAACTGTACTAATACAGCTCAAGTGACGATACCAAGAGATTTTTGTATAAACTTGGGAAAATCACAAAAATAAATGGGTTTCTCATTCTGCTGTACATGCTTTTTTTTCCACTAAAAATGCTGCAAAAACGGATGGGAAAGTTTTTTGCTGCATTATATCAATACGTGTATTCGTTTGCTGTCCGTGTTACACATCCGAGTGCCGTCCGTGTGAAACGTACCAGCGCCTGGGAAAAGCAGTACAGCTTGCGCTGATCCCAGGTGTCGGCTGCTGAAGGCAGCTCTCATCATTGTCGCCTGGTCGCGCTGAGATCAACGCAACCAGGAGACAATGATGGGAGTTGTATTCAGCACCCACTGTGTACATCCTGTGTAAAATTAAGAATTAAAAAAATGGCGTGGGCTCTCGCCGATTATTCATAACCTGGGGGCTGATATGACTAGCCAGAGAAAGGAGCCATTAACCAAAAATGTTCCCTGGCTATTAATAACAGATCACAGCTGTTTGATTAGCTTTTACTGACTAGATTACAGAGTGACCCCAGACAAAAATTGACGTAGGGTCCCCCTATTCTAACCAGTAAAGGCTAAACATATAGCCGTGGGCTAATAATAATAGCCAGAGAAGGGGCCATGGATATTGGCTCCCTCTGAGGCTAATAACATCAACCCTCAGTGGCCCCAGAAATGCCACAACAATAAGTAGGCTCTTCCCACTTGCCCTGGTGCAATGGCAAGTGGGGTAATAGGGTTGGGGTTGATGTCAGCTTTGTATTGCCAGCTGACATCAAGCCCAGGGGTGAGTAATGGAGAGGCGTCTAAAACGCGCCCCCATTACTGACCACATGGGCATGGAGAGGGGGTGAATATTCATGCCCTTTAATAGCTGGCACACGCGATCGCCCGGCAGCAGCAGGAGCCGCGCTGCTGATACACTGTGTGCCGCTATTAAGGATCATGAATATTCAGTGCTCATCACGCCTATGGGCGTGGGGAACAGTGAATATTCATTTTCTTTAGCAGCGGGGACAGTGTAGGCTGCAGCAGGTGGCTGCTGCCTCCTGTGCCCAGCTCCTCCGCCGCTGTCGCTTCCCCCACCAACCACAGCCACAGTATGTATATATACCCCCCCAGCAACATTCGGACTATAAGACGCACCCCCCATTTTCCTCCAAATTTCGGAGGAAAAAAGTGCGTCTTATAGTCCGAAAAATACGGTAGTTTTTTTTACCGTTCACTGTGCTGTAAAAATGAAATAGCAACATGATTCTCTAGGTCAGTATAATTAAGACAATACCAAACTTTTAAAGTTTGTTTTATATTTTAGTGGTTCAAAAATTCAGAACCTTGTAAAAAAAATGTTTTATTTGTGTCACCATTTTTCTGAGACCCAGAGCTTTTTTAATAGGTGAGGGCTTTTTTTTGCATGTGGAGGTGTAGTTGTTTAATTGCTACAATTTTGGGGTACAAACGACATTTTGAATGCTAGTACACCAGGAAATGTGGAGGGGGCCGTAGGAAGGGAACAACCCAGCAGCAGGACCGCTACCTCCGTCTTTGTGCAAGGAGGAACAGGAGGAGCACTGCAAGAGCCCTGCAAAATGACCTCCAGCAGGCCACAAATGTGCATCTGTCTGCACAAGCGGTTAGAAACCGACTCCTTGAGGGTGGTATGAGGGCCCGACGTCCACAGATGGGGGTTGTGCTCACAGCCCAACACCGTGCAGGACTCTTGGCATTTGCCACAGAACACCAGGATTGGCAAAGTCGCCACTGGCGCCCTGTGCTCTTCACAGATGAAAGCAGGTTCACACTGAGCACGTGACGGACGTGACAGAGTCTGGAGACGCCATGGAGAGCGATCTGCTGCCTGCAACATCCTTCAGCATGACCGATTTGGCAGTGGGTCAGTAATAGTGTGGGGTGGCATTTCTTTGGAGGGCCGCACAGCTCTCCATGTGCTCACCAGAGGTAGCCTGACTGCCATTAGGTACCGAGATGAGATCCTCAGACCCCATGTGAGACCATATGCTGGTGCGGTTGGCCCTGGGTTCCTCCTAATGCAGGACAATGCCAGACCTCATGTGGCTGGAGTGTGTCAGCAGTTCCTGCAAGATGAAGGCATTGAAGCTATGGACTGGCCCGCCCGTTCCCCAGACCTGAATCTGATTGAGCACATCTGGGACATCATGTGTCGCTCCATCCACCAACGTCACGTTGTACCACAGACTGTCCAGGAGTTGGCAGATGCTTTAGTCCAGGTCTGGGAGGAGATCCCACAGGAGACCATCCGCAACCTCATCAGGATCATGCCCAGGCGTTGTAGGGAGGTCATACAGGCAAGCGGATGCCACACACAAAATTGAGCCTCATTTTGACTTGTTTTAAGGACATTACATCAAAGTTGGATCAGCCTGTAGTGTGTTTTTCCACTTTAATTTTGGGGGTGACTCCAAATCCAGGCCTCCATTGGTTAATAAATTTGATTTCCATTAATGATTTTTGTGTGATTTTATTGTCAGCACATTCAACTTTGTACAGAACAAAGTATTCAATGAGAATATTTCATTCATTCAGATCTAGAATGTGTTATTTGAGTGTTCCCTTTATTTTTTTGAGCAGTGTATATTTTATAAATTCTTATTAGGGGACTTGAACCTGTGAGCGTTTGATCACTTATAGACTTTTATATACTCTAGTATTGCAGTATATAGTGGGATTGTCCACTTTGAACTTTCCTCCCACCTCTCAGCTAACTCGCTCTTCGCCAACCTACAGGCCGGCTTCCGTTCCCACTGACCTAACCAAAATTACTAACAACTTACTGCCAAAGCTAGTAGACAATATTCTATACTCCTACTTATTGACCTTCCCTCTTCGTTCGTTACAGTCGACCACTCCCTCCTACTTCAGATCCTCTCTTCTCTTGGCATCAAAGACCTTGCCCTCTCTTGAATCTCCTCATACCTCACTAACCGCACATTTGTCTCCAATTGCCATACTACCTCCTCATCCTGCCCTTTCTCTGTTGGTGTCCCTCTTCTAGATCTATACCTTTGATCTGGGCAAACTCATAAAGTTCCATGGCTTTCAGTACCATCCATCTACCGTATTTTTTGGACTATAAGACACACCTAGGTTTTAGAGGAAGAAAATTGAAAGAAAATGATGCCCTGTTAAGGGGGAGGGGGTCTGCTGCTGACACTGTTTAGGGGTATTCTCCCCCAATTCTGTTAATATCCCCCATCCTGGTATATTTGGCCCCCTCCTTCCTGTTATATGTGGCCCTCATCCCCATCCTGATATGCATGGCACCCCAATCCATCATCCTGGTATGCATTGCACCCCAATCCCCCATCCTGGTATGCATGGCCCCCTCATCCCTCTTCCTGGTATGTATGGCATCCTTCATCCTGGTATGCATGGCCCCCCTCACACCCATCCTGGTATGTATGGCATTTTCATCCCTCTTCTTCATATGTATGATACCTTCATTCCTCTTCCTGGTATGTATGGCACTCTTCATCCCTGTATGTATGGCCCCCCTAATCCTGGTATGTATGGCCCCCCTCATCCTGGTATGTATGGCCCCCTTCATCCCTGTATGTATGGCCCCCCTCATGCCTCATCCCTGTATGTATGGCTCCCCCTCATTCCTCTTTCCTGTATGCATGGCCCCCCTCATGCCTCATCCCTGTATGCATAGCCCCCCTCCTCCTTGTATGGCCCCCTCATCCAGGAAAACTTGGCATCCCCTGATCCCCGTCACGCTGCACAGAAAAAAATTAAACGTTCATACTCACCTCCTCTCTCCTCCAGCGCTGTGTCTCGCTCTGGGCCGGAATAGTTACTGCTCCCCACGTTGGGACTGTGTGCGTGGGGAGCAATGACCATTCATTCTCCCTAATAGTGCAAGCTGTAGCCGCAGCACGGCTCCTGCTGCGCTCAGCGGTCAGCATGCCCGCTATTAAAGGCCATGAATATTCACCACACCCATGGGAGTGAAGGGGGACCTTTGGGCTTAACCCCTTCACAACATGCGCTGTATATGCACGGCGCTGCGGGAAGCTCATTCCCACAAAGCGAAGTACATATATGGTGCCGCTATATCCTGTCACTGCGCGGTGATGAGTTAAAATGGCTGCTGCCTCTGACAGCAGGCCATCCCCGCACGTCACCCCGGGGCATCTATTGCCCTGTGTCGGCAATTGCTTTGATTGGCTGATCAATTCTGACCAGCCAATTAGAGTGTAGCATCGGCGTCTCTGCCCCCTGCTAGGCAGAGACACCGTCCCACTCACCTCCTCGCTCCCCGCTCTGCATTCTCCAGCGCTCATCTTCCTGCTGCCAGCGCGCGCGCTCCCTCCCGCTATTGGCGCGCTGTCCTAAGGAGTCCCCGGCCAATAGCCGAGGATCCTCCCATATATAAGGGATCCCCTGGTGTCTGACCTATCGTCTTTCCTCGCTGCTTTCCGGAAAGTCTTCGATGAACCAGGACGAAAATCCTCTTCAGCCTCCTCTCTGCTACGTCTCCACCAAGAGAGTCTCACCGTGGGCCAATATGCCATACGGTTCAGTACCCTCGCTTCCGAGCTTGCCTGGGACAAAGAGGCTCTGGTGTCCATCTTCTGGGAAGGTCTTTCCGGTCGGATTAAGGATGAGTTAGCCGGTCTGGACATTCCTACCACCCTGGATGACCTGGTGTCACTAGCTACACGGATTGACATCCGTTTCCAAGAACTTACCAAAGAGACTACCCGGGAGAGAAAGTTTCCTCGCCTTGCTCCTACTTTCCAGAGACCTGCCTCTCAACCAGTCACTCCCCGGGCGCACTCGCCCGAACCTATGCAGATCGACCAGACCAAGATGGTCAAATCTCGCCAAGAGTCAAGCCGAGCCGAGGGGAGCTGTTTCTATTGTGGCAGTAAGGAGCACTTCATCCGTTCCTGCCCGGAGAAGCCGGGAAACTCCAGTGTCTAGGACCGCTCTGAGAGGTCGTCCTAGGCAAAAGTAAGCCCTCTCCGTCCCTGACTTTGTCTGTCTCTATCTCCGGGGGAGAGAACCGTCTCTTTGAAATTGCTCACCTGGATTCTGGAGCTGCTGAAAACCTCATTTCCCAGTCCCTGGTAGAGAGATACCGGATTCCCACCAAACCTCTGGCTGAACCATTGTCAGTCGCCTCCGTGGATGGAAGACTCCTTCTGGTGACCATCCTGCTCGTCACTGAACCCATAACCCTGCAGGTGGGAATGCTGCTCTCTGAGAAGATCTCCTTCCATGTGCTGTCTGGACTCTCTCACTCCCTATTGCTAGGTCTACCCTGGCTCCAGACACATGAACCCATGCTGAACTGGCAATCCAGTGAAGTACTCCGGTGGGGGCAGGATTGCCATAGGACATGCCTGGTTCCGGTTCGCCCGGTTCGTCCTCCACCTACCCCGGCTGATTTACCCGGTCTACCGGCACCTTACTGGCCCTATGCAGATGTCTTCGGTAAAAAGGAAGCTGAGACACTGCCACCTCATAGGCCATATGATTGCCCGATTGACCTGGTACCCGGCGCCACTCCACCCTGTGGGCGTATTTACCCGTTGTCGTCGGCCAAGACCCGGGCCATGTTGGAGTACATCGAGGAGAATCTGTCCAGAGGATTCATCCGGAAATCTACCTCCCCGGCTGGAGCCGGATTCTTCTTCGTCAAGAAGAAAGATGGTTCATTACGCCCCTGTATTGACTATAGAGGACTCAACCAAATCACGGTAAAAAACAAATACCCCCTGCCGCTCATCTCCGAGTTGTTTGACCGTCTTAAGGGAGCTAGGATCTTTACCAAGCTAGATCTACGTGGGGCGTATAACCTGGTCCGAATCCGTCAAGGAGACGAGTGGAAGACGGCATTCAATACCCGGGACGGTCACTATGAATACCGTGTGATGCCCTTCTGTCTCTGCAATGCTCCCGCCGTCTTCCAAGAATTGGTCAACGACATCTTCTGTGATCTTCTTTACTCTTGCGTGGTGGTGTACCTGGACGATATCTTGGTCTTCTCTCCGGATCTTCCCACACACCAGAGGGATGTTCGTCAGGTCCTGCTTAGGCTCAGGCAGAATCACCTCTATGCAAAATTCGAGAAGTGCCTCTTCGAGCAGACCTCTCTTCCTTTCCTGGGCTATGTTATCTTCCAGACAGGCCTACGAATGGATCCCAAGAAGCTCTCTGCTGTCCTAAAGTGGCCGCGTCCGGAGGGGTTGAAGGCGATTCAGCGATTCCTGGGCTTCGCTAACTACTATCGTCTCTTCATCCCGCACTTCTCTTCCCGGACTGCTCCCATATATGCGCTCACCCGTAAGGGAGCAAATCCCAAGGAATGATCGCCCGAAGCTGAGGAGGCCTTCCTTTCCTTAAAGCAAGATTTCTCCTCTGCCCCAGTGCTGCACCGTCCGGACTGCAACAAACAGTTCTACCTGGAGGTTGATGCTTCCTCCTCCGGAGCCGGAGCGGTGCTCACCCAAAAGTCTTCATCCGGGAGAATGGTAACCTGCGGCTTCTTCTCCAAACTCTTCTCCTCGTCTCCTCCATAGGAGACCGAGAACTGTTAGCCGTTAAATTGGCGCTGGAGGAGTGGCATTACCTGCTTGAAGGGGCTCTATACCCGGTGATCATCTATACGGATCACAAAAACTTGGCATATCTCCAGAATGCCCGAAGACTCAATCCGCGTCAGGCCCGGTGGTCTTTGTTCTTCGCCCGCTTCGACTTCGTCCTACATTTCCGCCCGGCAGACACGAATGTCAAAGCCGACGCCTTGTCCCGATCCTTCCTGTCCTCCGATCAAGAGGAGGAGCCTATCGTGAGAAGGTTCTTCACTGGGGTCATTCATCTAAACTAGCCGGCCATGCTGGCCAAAAGAAGACCTTCCTACTCATTACCTGGCATTACTGGTGGCCTACCCTGCACAAGGATGTGGTAGACTTCGTCTCGGCCTGTTCGTCCTGTGCCCGCAACAAAGTTCCCAGACATCTTCCAGCCAGTCGCCTCCTGCCTCTTCCTGTACCTGCTACCCCGTGGCAGCACATTACCATGGACTTTATTACTGATCTCCCTGTTTCTGCCGGTTGTACAGTCATTTGGGTGGTCGCCGACCGCTTCTCTAAGATGGCCCACTTCATCCCTCTGCCTGGTCTCCCGTCTGCATCGGAGCTGGCCAAGGATTTTTTCCGTCATATCTTCCGTCTCCATGGCCTACCCCTCCACATTGTGTCGGATCGAGGGGTTCAGTTCACCTCACGTTTCTGGAGAGCTACCTGTAAGCTACTGGATGTCACCCTGGATTTCTCCTCTGCCTACCATCCACAGTTCAATGGCCAAGTGGAGCGTATCAACCAAATCCTTACCGGCTACCTCCGGCACTTTGTTAACGCTCACCATACCGATTGGGTGGAGCTCCTACCATGGGCCGAATTCTCCTACAACAACCATGAGAGCGAATCTACTTCTAAATCCCCATTCTTCGTGGTCTACGGTCAACATCCCCGGATTCCGTTTCCCATCTCTGCCTCAGTGGACAACCCTGCCGCGGAGGCTCTTGTCAGCAAATTTTCCACCATTTGGGAAAATACTAGGTCCGCACTTGTTCAGTCCTCCGATCGGATGAAGAAACATGCTGACAAGAGACGTCTGGATCCGCCTCAATTCCGCCCGGGAGATAAAGTCTGGCTCTCTTCCAAACATGTCCTACTCAAAATACCCTCCTATAAGTTGGGTCCTCGGTTTATCGGTCCATTTGAAGTTCTCAAACAAATCAACCCAGTGGCCTACAAGTTAAAACTCCCGGCCACCTTACGAATTTCCAACTCCTTCCATGTATCTTTCCTCAAACCAGTTGTGTTTAACTCGTTTTCCAATCTAGGTACTCCCCCTGCTCTGGTTTCCGCTGAGGACGTTTTTGAGGTAGAGAACATTCTGGCCACTAAGAGGGTAAGAGGAAAGACCCTTTTTCTAGTGGATTGGAAGGGGTTTGGCCCAGAGGAGAGAACTTGGGAATCCAGGGAGAACATTCATGTCCCACTTCTCCTTGAAAAATTCCTTTCTGGCCTAAAAAAGAGGGGGCGTAAAGGGGGGTACTGTAGCATCGGCGTCTCTGCCCCCTGCTAGGCAGAGACGCCATTCCACTCACCTCCTCGCTCCCCGCTCTGCGTTTTCCAGCGCTCCTCTTCTTGCTGCTGGCGTGCGCAGCTCCCCGGGCACTGTGCTTAGGGCGCACGCGCTCTCCCTCCCTCTTAAAGGGGCCGCGCGCGCCGTCCTAAGGAGTCCCCGGCCAATAGCCGAGGATCCTCCCATATATAAGGCACCTCCTCCAAAATGGAGGTGCCCGAGCAAAAGTTGTTGCACAGTGTTTCTGACCTCTGCTTCAGCCCACAGGTCCCGCTGCTAGCCTGACTACCAGTCTTGCCCGCCAGCCTGTTACCTGCCAGTCCACTCACCTGGGAGCACTTGCCTGTTGCCTGCCTGTTACCTGCTGTGCCTGCCAGCCCGCTCACCTGGGAGCACTTGCCTGTTGCCTGCCTGTTACCTACCGTGCCTGCCAGTCCGCTCACCTGGGAGCACTTGCCTGTGACCTGCCTGTTACCTGCCATACCTACCCGGAGGCTCCTGCCGTCACTTGCCGAGACCACCTGCCAGCTCACCTAGAGACTCCTGCCGTCACTTGCCGTGACCACCTGCCAGTCCACCTAGAGACTCCTGCCGTCACTTGCCGTGACCACCTGCCAGCCCACCTAGAGACTCCTGCCGTCACTTGCCGTGTCTACCTGATAGCCTACCTGGAGGCTTCTGCTCGCCAGCCTGCTATGCCTACCTGCTATTCCGGTCAGTCCCTGCCATCTGTACCGTGGGAGTCACCTGCTTCCTTACAAGGTCGTCCCCAGAGTAGCACCTGGTCCCTCAGCTCGGTCCCTCCCTGGTCACGGAGTCGTTAGCTGCCGTACAACCAGGGTCGGTCTGTGTTGATACTTAGTTACACCCCTCTGGGTCCCTCCTTGCACCGTAGCACAGAGGTTCCACCTCCCTGGCCCGTAACACAGAGATGTCACAATAAAGTTGTAAAAAAAATCAATGTGACATGCTGTGATTGGTGCAGTCTGAGACAGCACCAATGACAGCAGTCACAATGGATGTGTAACATCCCTGGCAGCGTGCTTGCATGGCTTACCATCTCCCACCATACAAGACTGCAATCTTACCTTTCAGGACAGGCTGCACACTTTTGCTCCAGTACCTGCTGTTTTTATGTCTCTTGTCTGCTGGCTTAGGGCGTCGGCGCTGTTGCTTTCTGATTCTTAAAGCTACAGTGTGTGTAGTCCTAATGCGTCCCCAGCCTATTGCTGTGAGTCACTGGATACTTAAACCACCTCCACCCAGTAGGAGGGGCCTGAGCACCACTTTCTTACAGTCTGTTCTGTGCAACTGTGAGCTGCCAGGTCCTGTACTGACTCTAGTCTGTCCGCCACCCTGGGGGCTGAGTACCCAGGGCCTCTACCTGTACCTGTGACTTCTAGTCAGTTTCTGCCACCCTGGGGGCTGAGTTCCCAGGCTCATTTCTGTATCTTGTTCCTGGTTCAGATCTTGTGTGAACAGTGTCCTAGTCCGTTACTTGTTTGTCTCTATGTCTGTATCTTCCCTCTTTCCTGCAGTATCTGAACCTGCACCTAACTCCAACTCATTGTCTCTGTACTTCTGTTTGTGAGTCTTGTGTCCACTCGCTACTTCATTGTAAGTACCTTGTGTGTATCTGGTTCTGCTCGTTCTGTTTCCCTCCCTCTGTATCTATCTCCTGTGTTCCAGCTATCTTCTTGTGTTTTCCAGTCTGTTCCATGTGAACAGAGCCCTGTCCTGTTCACTGCATCTGTGGTTTTGCTCAGCTTTGCTTGTTCACCGCATCTGCGAGTTTTGCTTTGCTTTGCTAGTTCACCGCATCTGCGGTTTTGCTCTGCTTTGCTTGTTCACCGCATCTGCGGGTTTTGCTCTGCTTTGCTAGTTCACCACATCTGCGGTTTTGCTCTGCTTTGCTTGTTCACCGCATCTGCGGTTTTGCTCTGTTTTGCTTGTTCACCGCATCAGCGGGTTTTGCTCTGCTTTGCTTGTTTACTGCATCTGCGGTTTTGCTCTGCTTTGCTTGTTCACCGCATCTGCGGTTTTGCTCTGCTTTTCTTGTTCACCGCATCTGCGGGTTTTGCTCCGCTTTGCTAGTTCACCGCATCTGCGGTTTCGCTCTGCTTTGCTTGTTCACCGCATCTGCTGTTTTGCTCTGCTTTGCTTGTTCACCGCATCTGCGGGTTTTGCTCTGCTTTGCTTGTTTACCGCATCTGCGGTTTTGCTCTGCTTTGCTTGTCTACCGCACCTGCGGCTCTGTTCCTGTATCCCAGTCTGTACTGGTCCCTATCCTGCCTACGTTTCTACTTGCCAGTACCAGCTTGTCTGCATGTCAGCCGTGCCTCCCTGTGCCCACCTGTCTGCATGCCAGCCGTGCCTGCCAGTGCCCACCTGTCTGCATACCAGCTGTGCCTGTCAATATCCACCTGTTTGCATACCAGCCGTGCCTGCCAGTACCCACCAGTCAATATGCCAGTTTAACCTGCCTGTTCCTGCATTCCCCGGTGTGGGTCAACAGCTGTGACTGGGGTCTGACTTGGAGTAGCACCTGGTCCTTCTGCTCGGTTCCTCCCTGGTTCACGGAGTCGACTGAGCCGCCGTGTGACCTTGGTCGGATCGGGTTCATACTTAGTTACGCCCCTCCAGGCACTCCTCGGTTCATGGTACAGTGGGATCACTAATCACGCTCACGCCAGTCTGCCCGGGCGTGTGCGTAACAGGATGGGGTGATCGTGAAATCACCTCGGCTGATTAACCCTTTTTGGCGCTGATTGGCTGAACAATAGTTACTGGCCAATCAGCACCAAAATCACCCCTCTGCACTCCATCTTTACATCAGAGTTGGCTTGCAGAGCGGTTGTGTACCCCCTGTGTTACCTGATAGAAAATTATTGGTGGCCAGTGTCATCCTCCTGTGATCTATCTCCTGCCTCATGCGATCTCCTGTGCTGTCTGTGTGCTGTGTGACCGATCTGTGATCACAGGAGCAGCAGCAGTTCCAAAATCCCTGACCCAGCACATTAGGGGAGCGGACATCACAGTGTAAGAGCTGTGCAAGAGTACCTCAGGGTAGGTACACCCACATGTGAAGACCCGGTGTCTTCCATAGGCGTAATACTACTCAGACAACACAAGGTGAGGGTAAAACAGTGTGGCAGTACTTTATTGAACCACAAAACAGGCAATAAACAGATAGAACAGTCCCAGCAAATACCCAAGATGGTACAACATTACACAGTCTCACCCTTCTGCTGGTGCGCCTGGGATAGAACAACTGCGACTTTGGGACTTCCAGGGCCAACTACCTCAATCAGTGACCCCCTGCTTTTGGTGGGCCCCACCGAGAGGAGGTAGCGGCAAGCTTAGGAAGCTGACAGTCTATCAAAGTACAAAGCCAGGAGACCCGAGGTTCCCACTCTGGCCTCTCGGAGAGTTTCCATGTGGCCAGATGACCGTCTGGTCCCAATCTGGCTTCTCCGAATGTCTCCATGGGTTCCAGGCGACCAGAGGGTCCCACCTGGCAACCTCAAACAACATATCCATGGGGCCAGGTGACCAGAGGGTCCAACCTGGCAACCGCAAATAACATATCCATGGGGCCAGTTGACTTTATCGTCAGATCCATATCTTTCCAGTCAGGGCCATATACCCTTAGGCTGGAATCATGTAGAATCCAAATCTGTGTCTCTTTGGATAAAGCCATGCTACCAAGCTGATGATCTGAAGAGAGTCTGAGTTTTGATTCTCCTTGTAAAGTCTCTCTTTCAATTCTCTCTGCTACAGAGGCATATGTCCCTTAAATAGCTGCAATTGTCCTTTCAAGTACACATCCACAGGTCAAGAATTAGGGAGGGTATTATTCCAGAGGGCTCAGGTCTCATTGTTTGTGCATTTAATCAATTTACATAGTTGGTATGCCAAGGGTTCATTAAATCAACATCTAGCTGGCTTTAGTACAATATGCAATTAGCATAGTACCACCATCATTGTTTCAAAACCAAGAGAAGTCAACATTCAGGTTTATACACATAATAATATGTCCTTCTTGACACAGCCACAGAAATACACATACATTCACAAGTCAACACAAAGATAATAGTGTATTTCTCTTGGCTTAACAAATCTAAATGTCTGGCTGATTAAGATAAGAAGCTGTTTCGCCACACCACAGATTTAGGGTCTATGAAGGGAAGGACACCCATATTGACCCCGCTGAATGCCCCCCGTCCTAGGGATGAGTGGGAAAATTGTGTGGGAATTGTTGCACCCACTGCTGGATAATGGTTATCACCTCTACATAGATAACTTTTACACCAGCATCCCAGTCTTCAAGACCCTCTCTGACAGAGGTACAGTTGCTTGCGGTACCGTGCGAAAAAATCAGCCCTCCCTAAGCCGCTAATTAGGCAACTGCTGAGAAAGGGCGAAAACAGAGCCCAATGCAGCGACAACATTTTGGTGGTCAAATATAAGGACAATAGGGATGTCTTTATCTTGACCACCATACACCGTGACAACAGCTCCCTTGTCACTGTCCGAGGTACCACTACAGAAGCCCCAAAGCCAGATTGTATCGTGGATTATAAGCAGTTCATGGTGGGTGTAGATCTCTCAGATCAGGTCCTCTAACAATACAGCGCCATGCGAAAAGCTAAAATATGGTACAAAAAAATTAGCCATGCACATTGTACAGATGGCATTGTACAATGCTTTTGTGCTGTTTCCATCTGCAGGCAATACAGGGACCTTCCTTCAGTTTCAGGAGGTAGTTATCAAGGCCCTAATGTTTGGCACTCAGGAAGGTGAGGGCCCCAGGACTTCTGAAACTGAAGGTGAGGTTCCCCAAACAGCGAAGAAGGGAAGATCACAAAAAAGATGCAGCGTATGCTCCAAGAGGGGAATATGAAAAGACACAATTTACCATTGTGAATCCTGCCCTCAGAAACCTGTTCTTTGCATTAAGGATTGCTTCAAAGCGTACCAAATGGCCATAAATTAATGAAATTTGGTATTACCCTGTTGACACAACATACTTTTATCTAATCTGTTGTACTCCGCACAATTTACACATACCACCACATTATAAATTTAAACACCAGTAAAACCAAAAGCATTATAGTGCAGATAGTGACCTGGCACAAATAAAGAAATTGGGGGTGGGGTTAGAAAAGTCAACATAGTAAGAAGGAATAGAGGTACAGAGAGATACATAAAATGCATGTACACTAATGCCAGAAGCCTCACCAACAAAATGGAAGAATTAGAATTAATTTGTTGGAAAATAATTATGACATGGTGGGGATATCTGAGACGTGGCTGGACGAGAGCCATGACTGGGCAGTTAATTTACAGGGCTATAGTCTGCTCAGAAATGACCGTACAAACAAGCGAGGGTGGGGGGGGGGGGTGTTTATATGTAAAATCATCCTTAAAACCCTTCTTGTGTGAGAATATATGTGACTTTTCTTATAAGTCTCCAAAAATAATGGAAGCAGCGAAGAATATCCTCATAAAGCAAATAGATGAAGCAGCGACTCAAGGAGAAGTCATTATTATGGGATACTTCAACTACCCTGAAATACATTGGGGAACAGAAACCTGTAGTTCAAGCAAAGGTAATAGGTTTTTGACAACTATGAGAGACAATTACCTTTCACAACTGGTTCAGGACCCAACAAGAAGGGGGGCACTGCTAGACCTAATATTAACCAACAGGCCAGACCGCATATCAAATATACGAGTTGGGGGTCACTTGGGTAATAGTGATCACAAAATAATAAGTTTTCATGTATCCTTTAATAAGATGTGTATTAGAGGGGTTACAAGGACACTAAACTTCAGGAAGGCAAACGGTTGAGAGATGATCTTAGTGCAATAAACTGGGACGATATCCTGAGACATAAAGCTACACAAAGCAAATGGGAGACATTTATTAGCATCCTGAATAGGACCTGTGCACAATATATACCCTATGGGAATAAACATGCTAGAAATAAGAGGAAACCACTATGGCTAAATAGAGCTGTATGGGGCGCAATAAGTGACAAAAAGAAAGCATTTAGAGAACTAAAGCAAGTAGGTAGTGATGAGGCATTAAATAAATACAGAAAATTAAATAAATTCTGTAAAAACCAAATCAAGGCAGCAAAGATTGAGACAGAGAGACTCATTGCCAGAGAAAGTAAAAATAATCCCAAAATATTCTTTAACTACATAAATAGTAAAAAACTAAAAAATGATAGTGTTGCCCCCCTTAAGAATAGTCTGGGTGAAATGGTGGATGAGGAAAAAGCCAATATGCTAAATGATTTTTTTTCAACCGTATTTACACAAGAAAATCGCATGACAGAAAACATGATTAGTAATGACAAAAATTCTCCATTAAATGTTAACCAAGCAGAAAGTACGGCGGCGTCTAAAAATCACTAAAGTTGACAAATCCCCGGGCCCGGATGGGATACACCCGCGAGTACTGCAGGAATTAAGTAACGTCATAGATAGACCATTATTTTTAATCTTTAAAGATTCCATAATAACAGGGTCTGTACCACAGGACTGGCGTATAGCAAATGTGGTGCCAATATTCAAAAAGGGGACAAAAACCGTACTTGGAAATTATAGGCCATTAAGCTTAACCTCTACTGTGGGTAAAATCCTGAAGGGTTTCCTAAGAGATGCTATACTAGAGTATCTGAAGAAGAATAACCTCATGACCCAATATCAACATGGGTTTACGAGGGACCGTTCCTGTCAAACTAATCTGATCAGCTTTTATGAGGAGGCAAATTCCGGACTGGACCAAGGAAATGCAGTGGATGTTATGTATATGGACTTTTCAAAAGCTTTTGATACGGTTCCACACAAAAGGTTGATACATAAAATGAGAACAATGGGGATAGGGGAAAATATATGTATGTGGGTTAAGAACTGGCTCAGTGATAGGAAACAAAGGGTGGTTATTAATGGAACACACTCAGACTGGATCTCAGTTAACAGTGGGGTACCACAGGGGTCAGTATTGGGCCCGCTTCTTTTTAACATATTTATTAATGACCTTGTAGGGGGCATACAGAGTAATATTTCAATATTTGCAGATGACACTAAACTCTGCAGGGAAATCAATACAGAGGAGAACAATTTTATATTACAGGAGGATCTATGTAAACTAGAAGCTTGGGCTGATAAATGGCAAATGAGCTTTGATGGGGATAAATGTAAGGTAATGCACTTGGACAGAGGAAATAAAATGTATAATTATATGCTTAATTGTAAAACACTGGGCAAAACTATAACTGAAAAAGACCTGGGTGTATTGGTGGACGACAAGCTCACGTTTGGTGGCCAGTTTCAGGCAGCTGCTGCAAAGGCAAATAAAATAATGGGATGCATTAAAAGAGGCATAGATGCTCATGAGGAGAACATAATTTTACCTCATTTAAGTCACTAGTGCGAACACACTTAGAATACTGTGTACAGTTCTGGTCTCTGGTGTATAAAAAAGACATAGCTGAACTAGAGAGGGTGCAGAGAAGAGTGACCAAGGTTATTAGAGGACTGGGGGGTCTGCAATACCAAGACAGGTTATTACACTTGGGGTTATTTGGTTTGGAAAAACAAAGGCTTAAGGCTGTGTGCCCACGTAGCATTTTTCAAGCGTATATGCTGCGGAATTTCCGCAGCGTAAACGCTTGAAAAACGCATGTATATCCGCACCCCATGGTCCCCAATGGGATTCCGCAAGTTCTATGCACATGCTGCGGATTTTTCCGCAGCGTTTATGCCGCGTTCAAAAATCCGCAGCATGTCATTTAATTTTGCGTTTCCGCAAGCGGAATTGCCTTTGTCCAATGCATAAAAAACGCAAGGCAATTCCGCATGTGGAAAACGCGTGATAAACGCACGAAAAATGCGCGATAAACGCGTGCGGAATTCCGCATGCGTTTTTCCGGGAGAGGACTTGCATTTATGCAGCAGAAATTTTCTGCTTCATAAATGCAACGTGGGCACATAGCCTTAGAGTGATCTTATTACTATGTACAAGTATATGAGGAGACAGTACAAAGACCTTTCTACTGATCTTTTTACTCTGAGGCCTGAGACAGGGACAAGGGGGCATCTTCTACGTCTGGAGGAAAGAAGGTTTAATCATAATCACAGACGCGGATTCTTTACTGTAAGAGCAGTGAGACAATGGAACTCTTTGCCGCATGATGTTGTAATGAGTGATTCACTACTAAAACTTAAGAAGGGCATAGATGCCTTTCTTGAAAAGTATAACATTACACATTATATATACTAGATTCCTTGATAGGGCATTGATCCAGGGAACTAGTGTGATTGTCGTATGGAGTCAGGAAGGAATTTTTTTCCCGAATGTGGAGCTTAGTGTTTGCCACATGTTTTTATTTGCCTTCCTCTGGATCAACATGTTAGGCTATGGGTTGAACTAGATGGATTTAGTCTTCCTTCAACCTTAAAAACTATGTTACTGTGTATTATAATCATTATTATAACTATGCCTCTAGATAAATTCATTGAGGGGTGTAGTTTTATTTTCATGGCTCAACATTATAAATTTCTGTGAAGCACCTGGGGGTTTAAGGTGCTCACCACTCATCTAGATAAATTCCTTTGGGGGTCTAGTTTTTGAAATAGGGTCACATGTGGGGGGTTTCCACTGTTTAGGCACATAAGGGGCTCTCCCAACGTGACATAACGCGTGCAGACCTTTCCATCAAAGTCTGCGCTCCAAAACGTCACTCCTTCCCTTCCAATTCCTACCGTGTGCCCAAGCAGTAGTTTTCCACCAAATATGGGGAATCGACATACTCATGAGAAATTGCACAACAATTATTAGGGTACAATTTCTTCTGTTACCGTTGTGAAAATAAAAAATTGGGGCTAAAAGTACATTTTTGGGGAAAAAATTTAGATTTTTTTTATTTTCAGAGCTCAACATTTTAAATTTCTGTGAAGCACCTGGGGTGCACTATACATCTAGATAAAATCCTTGAGGGGTCTAGTTTCCAAAATGGGGTCACTTGTGGGGGGTTTCCACTGACCAGGTGCATCAGGGGCTCTCCAAACGCGACATGATATCTGCTCTCGATTCCAGACAATTTTGCTTTCAAAAAGTCAAATGGTGCTCCTTCCCTTCTGAGCCCTGCCGTGCGCCCAAACAGTAGTTTTCCCCCACATATGGGGTATCGGCATACTCAGGAAGAAATTGCACAACAATTTTTGGGGTCCATTTTCTCCTGTTAGCCTCGTGAAAATAAAAAAAATTGGGGCTAAAAGAACATTTTTTATGGAAAAAATGTGATTTTTCTTATTTTCACGGCTCAACGTTATAAATTTTTGTGAAGCACCTGGGGGTTCAAAATGCTCACCAAACATCCAGATAAATTCCTTGAGGGGTCTAGTTTCCATAATGGGGTCACTTGTGGGGGGTTTTCACTGTTTAGGCACACCAGTGCTCTCCAAACGCGACATGGCATCCACTCTCGATTCAGGACTATTTTGCATTCAAAACGTCAAACGGTGCTCCTTCCTTTCTGAGCCCTGGTGTGGGCCCAAACAGTAGTTTTCCACCACATATGGGGTATCGGCTTAGTCAGGAGAAATTGCAGAAAAAATTTTTGGTTCCATTTTCTCTTGTTAGCCATGTGAAAATAAAAAAAATTAGGGGATAAAGTAAAATTTTTGTGAAAAAAAGTAAAATGTTAAATTTTTTCTTCCACGTAGCATTAATTCCTGTGAAGCACAAAATTGCTACATTTTCTAAATTTTCGCCAAACTTCTGATATTTTTACAAATAAACGCAAGTCGTATAGAACTAATTTTTATCACTATCATGAAGTACAATATGTCACGAGAAAACAATCTCAGAATCAGTGGGTTCAGTTTAAGTGTTCCAGAGTTATTACCTCAAAGTGACACTCATCAGAATTGAAAAACTTGGCCAAGTCAGTATGGTGAAAACAGCCTTCAGGATGAAGGGATTAACCATTGTAACCTATCGGCTCCCACAAATGGATCTCAAGTGGCAATAAGAACTGGTGTGCTCAACCTAAGCCCAATCATGTCATTTACATGCCAGTCAGTGATAGACAGCAGCATCTAAATGGTACACAGCAGCCATCTGAGCCTCTGCTATACACAGCCAGTAATTGTCGTTCTCCTCAGCCTGTTCCATACACTCTGCGGCGACCTGTGACGAAAATGTATGACATTAGTCGTTAAGGGGTTAAATAGCAAGTGTACTAACGTCATGTTTCTTCAGTCAATGCCCTTTAGACCCAGGGTAAAGTTGGTCCCATCTTCCTAAATGGATATTGTCAGGTACTGTCAGTAATATCAAGCATTTTTGCAATTTATGACTTATTTAAATTTGCAGCCATTCTTGAAATATCACCATTTTACGTTTGTTTCCAGCTCGTTGTCTAGGAGCCCAAATACCGCTGCTATCTAGCTTGTAAGTACTGTGCTGGAAGTGGCTGGGATTATAACAGTGCTCCAATGACCCTAACAACTTGAAAAAAAAAAAAAATGCTTACAAACGCAATAGAAAATAGTTTGTAAGCTCTGCTGTCAAGCAGTAGCGGTCGGTCTCCAAGGCATCAAGCTGTTAAGAAAGGAAAAGAGAATGGTTTCAATAACTAAAAGATCTGACATTTTTTTTAATAAGCAGTAAGTTGCAAAATTGTTTGCATTTACTAACACTATCTGACAAAAAAAAAGTAAATAAAGTTCGCTCACCATTGGGGTGTGGTGCAGTCTCAGCCTTGCTCGGATCCAGCCAATGCAGCCTGAATCAGAAAATAGGAGGAATGATCCAGCGTATCAGGCTATAAACTTGAATAAAACATAGCTTTTAGTGAGCCATTAAAAAATGCTGCTACCACCATAATAAATCTTAGTGTACACAAGGATCACAGCTGTCTCGACCTACGCGTTTCGACGTGCAGTCTTAGGCTATGTGCCCACGATGCAGAAATGCTCAGGATTTTTTCCTGAGCGTTTCTGCATCTCCCTGGCAGAAAAAAAACGCATGCGGATTGTACATGCATTTTCCTGCCAGGGACATGCGGAAATGGAGCGTTATTCACTGACATTTCCGCATGCGGATTGACAAGCGCTTTCCAAGCGATTAGCATCACTTGGAAAGTGCTTGTGACAACTAGGTCACACTATATAAATCCATGCAAACGGCATGGATTTATATAGTGTGACCGAGAGAGTGGTTAAAAATAAAAAAATAAATGTATACTTACCCTCCGATGGCCCCCGGTGTCCTGCTCACGCCGTTCTCCCTTGCCGGCAGCGTTGGATTGAAAGACCTGCCGACGTCAGCGTCGCGTGACCAGTCACATGACTATGATGTCAGCACAGGTCCTTCAATCCACTGCAAAGTGCCGGGAAGCAAGTAGGAGAGCAGCGCGACCGCCGGAAAGTAAATATACATTTATTTTTTATTTTATTCTTTTTTTACAGATTTTTTAATGGTACCTGGGTCCGGAGGAGAGTCTCCTCTCCTCTAGACCTGGGTACCATCCGCACATTAGAACGCGCCAATTACGCAAGTACAGATGCAGTCTTGCGGAATTGGCACGATCTAATGCAAGTCAATGGCGGCGAAAACGCAGCATTTCCGCAAAATAATTGGTAGTGCTGCATTTTTTTCCGCAATGATAATCCGCAGCGGAAATTTCCGCAGCATGTGCACAGTACATGCGGATTATTATTGGGGAACATTGCTGACCTTCTACCATGCGTTTTTAATGCGTTTCCGCAGTTGCAAAAACGATGCAGAAACGCATTAAAAACGCATCGTGGGCACACAGCCTTAATCATGGTCTGTCTGAACTGTGGACTAGTGAACATATAAAGGTAGGTTGTAATTAAAGATAATAGTTATCATGTGCTGATTAGTCTCTGAGGTCAGTATGATTAGCATAGACAAGAGTGAAATAAAAACATTAGTGACACATATATTATTATCCTCTAAAATTAATATCATTAACATGTAGAAAAAGTAAAAAAATTTGTGATACAAATATAGAATAAATATAGAAACTAGCGATATACCATGCACTAAGATTTCTCATTTATTTCTATTTTCTAGAGCAATAATGCTGTTCAAATTTCATATATTTCATGTTTGCATACTTAGCATTGCAGTGTGCAAGCTGTAAACAAAACTGTCATTAATATTGTAGTATTAGACCCTGCCTGAGATTCAATCCAAAGGGTACTCGGATTTCTAACATAAAAATCCAATATGATTCCCTATTTAGCAGTTTGCATCTATGATATCCCCCTTCCTGGATAGGTCTATACACTTTCTCTATGCCTTGAAATTTCAGTGCTGAAACTTCTCCTTTATGGAATATTCGGAAGTGTTTTGACACTGCTGAAATATTTGTGGCCAAAGAATTAACCGCATCAGATATATGTCTTCTAATCCGTCCTTTTAAAGGGCCGGTAGTACAACCAATGTATTGGATCTTACATGTAATACATTCAACAAGGTATATAACCCAGGGCGTGCCGCAATTAATAAAGTCATGTATTTTGTACATACGATTATTATGTAGTGAAGTAAAAGTATCCTTTTTCACTGCGTGTGAAGACTCTTTACAGCGGTTCGCTCCGCATTTGAAAAACACTAAAGTTTAACCAGGTAGTAGATTCAGAATGCCTATGCTCTTCACTCAAGAAAAGACTGGGGGACGAGATGGTACCCAGCGTGGGTGCTTTCTTAGCCACAAACCGAATATCCTTGGTAAGAATTTTATTAAGCCCCAGATCCTTGTGTAACATTGGTGTGTTATTCTTTATAATGGACCCCACTTTGTTATACTGCGGACTATAAGTTGTAGAGAATGTTACACTGGAAGTTTCACATCCCAAATCTTTTTCGCTATTTTTGAGAAGATCCTTACGTTATAGGCTCGATACCATTTTGTATGCTTTTTTAAGATTCCAGTCAGGATAACCTCTTTTTGCCAATCTGTCACAAACTTCACTAGCCTCCATATCAAACGCAGTATTATCCGTACAATTTTGTTTCGTCCTAATTAATTCCCCATATGGAATATTGCGCTTGATATGCGGCGGGTGTCAAGGATTGGCCTGCAGAATAGTATTACTAGCAGTCTCTTTTCTACACCCCCTGGCAAAAATTATGGAATCACCGGGCTCGGAGGATGTTCATTCAGTTGTTTAATGTTGTTGAAAAAAAGCAGATCACAGACATGGCACAAAACTAAAGTCATTTCAAATGGCAACTTTTGGGCTTTAAGAAACACTAAAAGAAATCAAGATTAAAAATGTGGTGCTCAGTAATGGTAATTTTTTCAGACCAAGCAGAGGGAAAAAAATATGGAATCACTCAATTCTGAGGAAAAAATTATGGAATCACCCTGTAAATTATCATTTCCAAAACGAACATCTGCATCAAATTAGATCTGTTCGTTAGTCTGCATCTAAAAAGGAGTGATCACACCTTGGAGAGCTGTTGCACCAAGTGGACTGACATGAATCATGGCTCCAACACTAGAGATGTCAATTGAAACAAAGGAGAGGATTATCAAACTCTTAAAAGAAAGTAAATCATCACACAATGTTGCAAAAGATGTTGGTTGTTCACAGTCTTCTTTATCTTTCTCACTTTCTCTCCCTGTTTTTTTCATCAATGGGTATATTTATGCAGGAACAGTGCATTGTGTCTTTGATATTTAATATTTCATTCTATGGGCTTATACCTGTATGTCTATAATAGTGTTCATTTTGGGAATTCTTTTCCTGTTCTCTGTACATTTCCGGTCATGCACGTGCGCCCTTGCATACTTGTGCTGCCACCTGGCCTCCGGCGCTCACGCGGTGCGCGCACGCACGGATCGGGGGGATGTCCACCCTCTGACCTGTGCGCGGCATGGCGGTGCCCCGGATGCTGTGCGCGATGTGGCCTGTGTGCTGGAACGCACGCGCCGCTATGTCCAGAATCTTGATTGATGACACAGCTGCATTTGCAGCATAATAGAAACATGCATTATCACCCTCATCAGGTAATTTCCCCTTGAAGAAGGTGCTGTGAGCACTGAAACGTACATAGGGGCAATTTACTAAGCGGTGCAAAAATACAGAAGGCAGGTAGCTACTATACTGACTCGTTAACATTATGATTTGTAACTATTGTAACTGCATAATCATATATATGGATTAAGGTCAGAATAGAGACTTGGGCACATGTCTCTCTGAGTCATGGGGTTAATTATTTTTAGCATGACCATCTCTGCCTTACAAATATAGGCCTACTATAGTAGAATATGTATATGATTTAATCCTTCATGTACACCTATGACTTATGGTAGGCATACACGGATTCGCGATCCGGTTTTGCCTCCTCTTCTCCCTGCTTATATGTGTTTTGCATCGCACTATGTGTGAGCCTATATCTGGACCTCATTCTAACATTATGAGGAATTTTTATCCTTTTCTGCTGTTCAAATGAACACAGTCTTTTTATCATGTTTGTATGAATAATGTTTAATAAAAATCATGGTTTTTAGAAAATTGTAATTGTTTGGATCTTTCTATGACTCTAAATTTGCGCTTTATAGGTATTGTATTTTATGAGTCTTGATCTATAATGAACTTTGTTGCCCTGATCTTCTTTTTTTGGTTCTATTTAACTATCCTGTGTGTTTTCACAGTCAGATATCCGGGCCCAATGGACCTTAAAACATGTGAACTAGCGTGGACTGAATAAATTAACGAGGTCTTCAGTGATGGCTCCAACCTGGTTTTAAACTCTAACAATGTGGAGATGAGGGATCTCACTATCAAATTGAAGGAGTTACTAAACAAACGTATCCACTTCTTGTGGAATAAATCTTTCCTTGAAAAATATGTTGCAAAAGGTTTGATACCACGTGGGTTACGAGTACAGGTCTTCCCCTCCTTTCCAGTCCTAGATGAGGTTTTTAGAAATAAATGGGAGGCCCTATCGGCAACTTGCTCTAAGGGATTCATGGAACTCCTTATTAAATCCAATGAAATATCTATAATGGAATTGGATAGAGAGATTGATTCGACACAGGAGGAGCTTAATAAATCACTCTCTTCTGAGTCACTATCAACATTTAATGTAGAGATAGATAAAGACTTTAAGAAATGGGAAAAAGAGATTCTATCGGTCAAAACTAAAAAATATCAGCATGATATGTCTGATTTTCAGAACAAACACGTCTATAAATGGAGAAGACCTAATTTGAGGATAAGATCAGGTATCACTAGACCTGGATCTTTTTCCTCTACATCATCATGTGAGGATATTACACAGGGAGGAGGACTACCTGAAACTAGTCAAATGTTAAAACATTTCAAACCTAATCAAGGAAAGAATAATACCAAATCAAAAATCCCACATTACAACAACGTGAGAGGAAAACACGCAGCAATATGGAGGTAATTAACCTCTCATCTCATGTACTAACTGATGCACAGCATGAACTACTATGTCTCGGTCTTAATTTTGTACCTACTAATAGATTTAATTTTTTCACAGCTATGAAGGACTTACACCTCTTTTCTAGAAAGCTGATACTGCACAAACTTCACAATAAGTCTAAATTTGAACAGGGCTTCACTACGAAGGAGGAGTTTGAGGCCTTGTCGGCTCTTGAGGAATTGTTGAAGGAGCAGACCCCGGATCATGCAGGTGGGTTTCCCAGATCTACGACCTTTCCCCCCTTGTCACTGTGTCCACAGATTGAGATTTTCACTTGGATGGTAATGGAGGATTTCCAGCAAATTCCCAACAAAATGAGTGGTGATAATTTAACAAGACCACAGCGAAGGGCCTTGAAGGAACTCCAATCGATCAAAGATGTAGTTATAAAACCAGCTGACAAGGGGGGGGAATGTCGTTATCTGGCCTACCCACCTGTATGAAAAGGAGGCATTTAAACAGTTAAAAAATAAAGAAACGTACACTGCACTTCCCAACAACCCATTATTGGCCTACACCAGGGAATTACACCATATTCTTGAGTTGGCAGTCGACAGGGGTATTATTCCCAAGTGTATTTTGGATGGACTTTTGGCAACTCAACCTAAAATACCGACCTTTTATCTGTTGCCAAAGGTCCACAAAAATATGTGTGAACCACCTGAGCGTCCTATTGTCTCTGGCATAGGAGGGCTTTGTGATCCAGTATGTAAGTTTATTGAACATTATTTACATCCTATTGTGGAGACGCTGCCCTCCTATGTCAGGGACACTATGGACGTCCTGGCCAAGATGGATGGGATCTACAAGGAGTCAGACATGTATTTTGTGGTGGCCGACGTGGAGTCCCTCTATACTTGTATAGATCATACTGATGGTCTTGAGGCCACCAGATTTTTTCTGGGCACGAGCGGATTGGAACAATCTATGTGCGACCTTCTTTTGGAGCTGTTGCGGTTCATATTGACCCATAATTTTTTCACCTTTAAGTACCGTTTCTACCTTCAAAAACGCGGCATTGCAATGGGCGCGGCTTGTGCGCCGTCGTACGCTAATCTCTTTTTGGGCTATTGGGAAAGAGAGATTTTCGACGCCGGCGCACTCGCCGCTTCCCATGTGCAGTGCTGGTATCGATATATTGATGATCTATTGATTATATGGCAGGGACCTGAATCTGAAATTGGTGAATTTATGACTGGGCTGAACCGCAACGGCTCCAACATTAGGCTCACATATAGATACCATAAAGACTCCATTGATTTCCTTGACATCCAATTTAGTACTGCAAAAGATGGCTACATTGAAACAGATGTCTTCCGAAAGGAGTCATCTGTAAATTCCTTGTTGCATGCATCCTCCATAATCCTACAACAATCAGAGCCATTCCTACTGGCCAATTCTTGCGGATGAGGAGGAACTGCTCCTCTGATGCGGTCTTTGAGAGTCAAGCTGGTGACTTACGAGAACGATTTTTATCCCGTGGCTATAGCAGGAGATGCATCAACAAGGGATACATTAGAGCCAAAAAGACTCCTAGGTTACAACTGCTGAACAAAAAGATGGAAAGGAAATCGATGGGTAATGCTATACGTTTTATATCTATGTATAACTCTGAGTGGAATGCTATTCGCCACATCTTAGAGAGACATTGGAATATTTTGAGGACGGACCCCACGTTGGCCACGACTCTGTCTGATCGCCCCCACCTCACCTCGAGACGTAATAGGAACATCAAGGATTTGTTGGTGTGGAGCCATTATGTGGCCCGGCCTGCTCCCTTGTTTGGATCCATGGGTCCCAGATGGGGCTTTTTTCCATGCGGTGATTGTGCGGGCTGCCGGAATATGGTGAGGGCACAGGACTTTCAATCATCAGATGGTGCAAAACAATTTAAGATAACCCACCATATTTCATGCACTACCACACATGTGGTATATTATGCCACATGTGCCTGCAATCTAATTTATGTTGGCCTCACTTCCAGGGTGCTGAGGGTCCGAATGAGGGAGCAGGTGCAGGACATTCTGGCAGCTAAAGAAGCAATGGACCCTTTTGGTCTTAAGACCATACAGAGACACTTTCGATCCATGCATGGCTGTGATCCCTCTTCTTTTAAGATCCGCGGCATAGATTGAGTTCGCTGTGGCATTAGGGGAGGCGATATGAAACGCCTCCTTGCCCAAATGGAGTGTCGCTGGATCGTGACACTCGATACAGTGACACCCAAGGAATTAAATGAAAAACTTAGTTTCTCCTCTTTTGTATAGTGTGATCCCTCCTCCCTTATTGTTTTTTAACTTTAATTGATTTTAATTGGTGTGGTTCTTTGTTCTTATTTTAGAAATCTGTACCTCTTGTTGGTTGATGTGTTACAACTGATTATTCCCTGCGCATTGTTCATTATGCTCTACTTGGACACTGCACGGAAGAGGATATCTGCATGCAGCCCTGTACTCAATCACTGTGGGAGGGAATGTTAAAGAAGAGGGGAAGAAGGAAATTTTGATCTATGTACTTTCAGCCTGTGAACATAGGATTTTTATCCTTATTCTTCATAAATGCGTGATTAATGTATTGAGGGGATTTTAACTGGGATTCAATATACGTGTGTTGTGATTTGACATTTGCAACTGGTGCACCCTTGCATACGTGGAACCTCCGGGTGGGATTCCGTGTATGCATGGGTCCATTAGTGTCAGCATTATGTCTTATGTGAATATATCACATTATGGGAACATGTGCAATATGTGATGGTGAGTGGAGCTCAGAGTGGTAGATTGGTGCCATTAGACCTAATCCTCACTCGGTCTCTTGGACCCAGTACTCTGTTGACGCATCACCTTCTCGAGGACCATGACCTATACTAACTTTTCCCTTTCAATTTAGTCTATTCTTCCTTCTCCCTCTCTATCCCCCTTCTTGATCTTTCTCACTTTCTCTCCCTGTTTTTTCATCAATGGGTATATTTATGCAGGAACAGTGCATTGTGTCTTTGATATTTAATATTTCATTCTATGGGCTTATACCTGTATGTCTATCATAGTGTTCGTTTTGGGAATTCTTTTCCCGTTCTCTGTACATTTCCGGTCATGCGCGTGCGCCCTTGCATACTTGTGCTGCTGCCCGGCCTCCGGCGCTCACGTGGTGCGCGCACACACGGGTCGGGGGATGTGCACCCTCTGACCTGTGCGCGTCATGGCGGTGCCCCGGATGCTGTGCGCGATGTGGCCTGTGTGCTGGAACTCACTTGACGCTATGTCCGGAATCTTGATTGATGACACAGCTGCATTTGCAGCACAAAAGAAACATGCATCATCACCCTCATCAGGTCATTTCCCCTTGAAGAAGGTGCTGTGAGCACCGAAACGCACGTAGGGGCAATTTACTAAGCGGTGCAAAAATACAGAAGGCAGGTAACTACTTTACTGACTTGTTTACATTATGATTTGTAACTATTGTAACTGCATAATCATATATATGGATTAAGGTCAGAATAGAGACTTGGGCACATGTCTCTCTGAATCATGGGGTTAATTATTTTTAGCATGACCATCTCTGCCTTACAAATATAGGCCTACTATAGTAGAATATGTATATGATTTAATCCTTCATGTACACCTGTGACTTATGACTTATGGTAGGCATATGAATAATGTTTAATAAAAATCATGGTTTTTCGAAAATTGTAATTGTTTGGATCTTTCTATGACTCTAAATTTGCGCTTTATAGGTATTACATCTTCAATAAATGCCCAAGTTTACATTGATATTTTGGACAGTTTTCTTATCCCATCAATTGAAAGGATGTTTGAGGATGATGACATCATTTTTCAAGATGATCATGCATCCTGCCATAGAGCAAAAACTGTGAAAACATTCCTTGAAAGAAGACACATAAGGTCAATGTCATGGCCTGCAAATAGTTCGGATCTCAGTCCAATTGAAAATCTTTGGTGGAAGTTGAAGAAAATGGTTCATGACGAGGCTCCAACCTGCAAAGCTGATCTGGCAACAGCAATCAGAGAAAGTTGGAGCCATATTAATGAAGAGTACTGTTTGTCACTCATTAAGTCCATGCCTCAGAGACTGCAAGCTGTTATTAAAGCCAGAGGTGGTGCAACAAAATACTAGTGATGTATTGGAGTGTTCTTTTGTGTGTTTTTTTTTTTCATGATTCCATAATTTTTTCCTCAGAATTGAGTGATTCCATAATTTTTTCCCTCTGGAGGTCTGAAAAAAATTACCCTTACTGAGTACCACATTTTTTTATCTTGATTTCTTTTAGTGTTTCTTAAAGCCCTAAAGTTGCCATTTGAAATGACTTTAGTTTTGTGCCATGTCTGTGAGCTGCTTTTTTTCAGCAACATTAAACAACTGAATGAACATCCTCCGAGCCCGGTGATTCCATAATTTTTGCCAGTGGTTGTATATTGTGTTATTTTTACTATATTGAGATATTTGTCACCGTTCAATTTAAGATCCAAGACTATATTAGTCTTCTCAATCTAACTCGACTCATCTTCCCCATTCATCTAATTGTATCTAACTTACAGGATAGTCATAGCGGGCATATCGTGTCTTAATATCACCATCCGATTTTTCCCTTCCCCCTTGTTTTCCTGAAACATTTCTGTGTACTTCCAAATATGTAAATAGTTATCTTTGTATACCTTGGCAACTTATGTTATGAAAGGATTAACCAAGTTACCCGTCTATAAAATGCACCTATAAGATATAGCTTATGTATCTAAAGCTATGAATCATATCACCAACCGAATAATTTCAAGTTTACGACGGTATTCACCTTGTTTACTTGTGTACCTCTATTTCACTATATATGTACTGTTTGTATGAAATCTATATATATATATAATTTTTTTTTTTCATTCTACTTGAAAATATAATAAAAAAATATTTGAATACAATTTAAGATCCAAAAATGTATTTCTCTAGAATCAAAACAATGTGTAAATCTCAAATTGAAATCATTGTTGTTGAGATTTTCTGGAAACTTCAATGCCTCCTCCTGTGTGCCTCCCCACACCAGGAGGAAGTCGTCGATAAATCGATTGTACCATATGATTTATCATGTCAGTTAAATTTCTTCTGGATCATAATTATTTCTGTTTTGACAATCATTTTTTTTTTTTTTTACAAAGGAGGAGAGCAAGTATGAGTAGTAAATTTTCACTGTCTTTGGCTAATATAGTAATGTCCAAATGGGAGGAGCAACACATTTACATTGAGAACAATATTTACAGCACCAAAATAATATAGTATGGTCAATTTATCGACGACCTCCTCCTATTTTCTATCTGAGACTATTCATTTATTAAAATTTGAATAACCATTAAGGTTCCCTCCCCAACTCTTGCCAGTATTATATTACTTGTGTAAGGTGCCCCAGCGAGGTAGTCGTGGGCGAGCTGTGGCCCCTGCTCACTCTGGCACCCTACAGACAAGGTTTGTCCTCCCTCTGATGTGCTGCAGTGTATTTGGTGCTTTCCACTTACTTCAGATCAGCCGGTCGCATCTGTCTCCAGGCATTTCTCTTCTGGAACCAGGGCATCTATAAATTCAGAAGACACGAGGTTCATAATCATAACTAGGACTTTACTTGGGGAAGAGGAATATGTACAATATTTACAGGCAGATATAATGGATAAGGCCCAACGGGTTTTCATCTTTCCCACAGGTACTTGATACAACTTCAGCCCTGGTTCCCTCTTTAAGTGAAGCATCTGTTGCTCTGTTCTCTAGCCCTAGAAAATCTTCCTCACTAATGACCGTATATCCGGATCCTAGTTCTCCCCACGTCCTAGACTTGAGTCCTAGCTTCTTCTGCAGCCTGCAGACAGAATGGCTCTGTTGAGTTTCTCCGGCCGGCTAAGGGGACTCTTGTGGAGGGAATCTTTACTCTAGTGATCCTACTGTCTGGGTTATGGGGCTCACGTCTGCCCTAACAGCCACTATCTCGATTCTGCCCCTACTGTCCCAAGTACTATCTCTCACTGACTCATCACTTCCTGTTTCTGGAAATTAACTACAGGTTTCCTAAAGTGCCCACCCACTATGGGCTGTCCTCACACACAATTAACCCATTCACTGTTCTACATGTCTGTGTTACTACTGACAGGCTTAACCTGTCATCTGCATCCGGGACAGTGGCATCTTGTGGCTGGTTACCAATACTACAGTCCACAAGGAAACACCTTAAAAACAGAGCCTTGTTCATATCCTATGCCCAACCATAACACTGAGTTCCCCTTTACTCTACTTGTCTGGATTATCACAGCTAACCCCTTAACTGGACCTAACTGCAGCCCAGAGAGATCTAACTATCGGGAACATTCTGTTTAACCCTTTTAGTGCCAGTGGGAGGCTACTTCCTTCACCACTACTACATTTGCATGTATTGATGTAACTTTTACTCTGACCTTGATCCTTGTCTGTCTCCTCCAAAAAAATATAAAAGTTCAAATCACCCCCTTTCTCCCCATTCAAAATAAAACAATAAAAAAAATCAAATATACACATATTTGGTATCAACGCGTTAAGAATCGCCCGATCTATAATTATAAAAAACAAATTAATCGCATCAGTAAACGGTGTAATAAGAAAAAAATAAAAACGACAGAAACACGGCTTTTTGGTCGACGCAACATTGTAATAAAATGCAAAAACAGATCTTATCTACCCCAAATGGCATCAATAAAAACGTCAACTCGGCGTGCAAAAAATAAGCCCTTCCCCAGATCCCGGAAAATGGAGACGCTACGGGTCTCGGAAAATGGCGCCATTGTTTTTTTTTTAGCAAACTTTGGATTTTTTTTTCACCACTTAAATAAAAAGAACCTACTGTATTTTTCGGACTATAAGACGCACCGGACCATAAGATGCACCTAGGTTTTAGAGTAGGAAAATAGAAAAAAAATATAAGCAAAAAATATGTTCACGATGCACTTTTAAGGGGGAGGGGGACTTCTGCTGACACTGGTATAGGGGTAATGTCCCCCAATTCTGACAATATCCCTCATCCTGGTATATATACCCCCCCCTTCCTTTTATACGTTGCCCCCATCCCCATCCTGGTATGCATGGCATCCCTCCATCCTGGTATGCATGGAACACTCCATCCTGGTATGCATGGCACCCCTCATCCTTATCCAGGTAAGCATGGCACCCCTCATCCCTATCATGGTAAGCATGGCTCCCCTCATCACTATCCTGGTATGCATGGCACCCCTCATCCCTGTCCTGGTATGCATGGCACCCCTCATCCCTCTCCTGGTATGCATGGCACCCCTCATCCCTATCCTGGTATGCATGGCACCCCTAATCCCTATCCTGGTATGCATGGCACCCCTCATCCCTATCCTGGCATGCATGGCACCCCTAATCCTTATCCTGGTATGCATGGCACCAGACATACCTGTCCTGGTATGCATGGCACCCCTATTCCCTATCCTGGTATGCATGGCACCCCTCATCCCTGTTCTGGTATGCATGGCACCCCTCATCCCTATCCTGATATGCATGGCACCCCTCATCCTTATCCTGGTATCTATGGCTCCCTCATCTTTATCCTGTTATGTATGCCCCCCTCAGCCTTATCCTGGTATGTATGGCCACCTAATCCCCATGATGCTGCACATAAAAAAATAAACACTCCTACTCACCTTTCTTCTCCCCTCCAGCGCTGCATCCTGTCTGCTGGCACTGATCTCGCCATGTGAGCCGCACATGGCGTCACTACCATGCGCGGCTCACAAGGAGAGATCAGCTGCCAGAAGTCACTGCTCCCCACGCCGGGACTGTGTGCGCGGGGAGCAGTGACTTCATGCTCCTTAATAGCTGGCACACAGTGTAGCCGCAGCGTGGCTCCTGCTGCTGCCGGGCGATCGCGTGTGCCCGCTGTTAAAAGGCATGAATATTCACCCCTTCCCCACGCCCATGGGCGCGGAGAGAGGTTGAATATTCATGCCCTTTAACAGCAGGCACAGTCGATTCCAGCGGCAGCAGGAGCCACGCTGCGGCTACACTGTGTACCACTATTAAGGTGCATGAATATTCAGTGCTACTCTATCGCTACCGCTGCTCCCACATCCCACACAGCATATATATATACCCACCCCCCCCCCAGCATTCGGACTATAAGACGCACCCCCCATTTTCCGCCAAAATTTGGGAGGAAAAAGGTGCGTCTTATAGTCCGAAAAATATGGTATACAGTGCCTACAAGTAGTATTCAACCCCCTGCAGATTTAGCTGGTTTGATAAGATGCAAATAAGTTAGAGCCTTCAAACTGCAAACGAGAGTAGGTTTTATGAACAGAAGCATAAATCTTACAAACCAAAAAGTTATGTTGCTCAGTTGAATTTTATTAAATTTTAAACATAAAAGTGTGGGTCAATTATTATACAACCCCTATGTTTAATATTTTGTGGAATAACCCTTGTTTGCAATTACAGCTAATAATCGTCTTTTATAAGACCTGATCAGGCCGGCACAGGTCTGTGGAGTTATCTTGGCCCACTCCTCCATGCAGATCTTCTCCAAGTTATCTAGGTTCTTTGGGTGTCTCATGTGGACTTTATTCTTGAGCTCCTTCCACAAGTTTTCAATTGGGTTAAGGTCAGGAGACTGACTAGGCCACTCCAACACCTTGACTTTTTCCCTATTGAACCAGGCCTTGGTTTTCTTGGCTGTGTGCTTTGGGTCGTTGTCTTGTTGGAAGATGAAATTACGACCCATCTTAAGATCCTTGATGGAGGAGCGGAGGTTCTTGGCCAAAATCTCCAGGTAGGCCGTGCTATCCATCTTCCCATGGATGCGGACCAGATGGCCAGGCCCCTTGGCAGAGAAACAGCCCCACAGCATGATGCTGCCACCACCATGCTTGACTGTAGGGATGGTATTCTTGGGGTCGTATGCAGTGCCATCCAGTCTCCAAACGTCACGTGTGTGGTTGGCACCAAAGATCTCGATCTTGGTCTCATCAGACCATAGAACCTTGAACCAGTCTGTCTCAGAGTCCTCCAAGTGATCATGAGCAAACTGTAGACGAGCCTTGACATGACGCTTTGAAAGTAAAGGTACCTTACGGGCTCGTCTGGAACGGAGACCATTGCGGTGGAGTACGTTACTTATGGTATTGACTGAAACCAATGTCCCCACTGCCATGAGATCTTCCCGGAGCTCCTTCCTTGTTGTCCTTGGGTTAGCCTTGACTCTTCGGACAAGCCTGGCCTCGGCATGGGAGGACACTTTCAAAGGCTGTCCTGGCCGTGGAAGGCTAACAGTAGTTCCATAAGCCTTCCACTTACGGATGATGCTCCCAACAGTGGAGACAGGTAGGTCCAACTCCTTGGAAAGGGTTTTGTACCCCTTGCCAGCCTTGTGACCCTCCACGATCTTGTCTCTGATTGCCTTGGAATGCTCCTTTGTCTTTCCCATGTTGACCATGTCTGAGTGCTGTTCACAATTTGGGGAGGGTCTTAAATAGTCAGAAAAGGCTGGCAAAAGAGATCTTTAATCCACACATGTGAAGCTCATTATTCTTGGTGCCTGAACTACTTCTTAATACTTTAGGGGGACCAAACAGAATTCTTGTGGTTTGAGGGGTTGAATAATAAATGACACTCTGAATTAACTTTTTACGTTTAAAAAAAAAAAAAAAAAAAAAATTTGCTGCAGTGCATTTCCCACTTCCAGGCTGATCTACAGTACAAATGTCACAATGCCAAGTTAATTCCGCATGTGTCAACCAGCTAAATCTGCAGGGGGTTGAATACTACTTGTAGGCACTCTATATATGTTTGGTATCTACGAACTCATAATGTCCTGGAGAATCATAAAGGCAGGTCAGTTTTAGCATTTAGTGAACACGGTAAAAAAGTTAAAAAACAAAACAAAAACAATTGTGGAATTGCACTTTTTTTGCAATTTCACTGCACTTTGATTTTTTTTCCTGTTTTCCAGTACACGATATGGTAAAACCAATGGTGTCGTTCAAAAGGACAACTTGTCCCGCAAAAAACAAGCCCTCACATGGCCATATTGACCTAAAAATAAAAAAGTTATGGCTCTTGGAAGAAGGGGAGCAAAAAACGAAAACGCAAAAATGGAAAAACCCAAGGTGGTAAAGGGGTTAAAGCCATAATAAAGACAATTATAAATATGTATGTTGGTCTGAATGGGTCATTATTCAGGTAACATCTACTAAAATTACAAAATTATTTTCAATGATTCAACAACTGTAATAAAATCCTAAAGTTTTTTTTTAGCACTTTGTGTATGTGGAATTTCATAAAACTAAATTCAATTTACAGAGCGTACTTAAAACAGTTTACAAGACTTTCATTAATCATTATAAAGTACAGGCAAAAAAAATAGACGCAATTTATGACGAAGTGAGGGGAGAATAAGCAAATTTTAGTGATGAAAATTTAAAAAGTTCTAAATTAAACAATCAATCACTTGCGATTTTGGAGCAGAACTGTTCATGCAGTTTAAAGGCCATCTGCCATTAGAATCAACCCTCCTAAGCCGTCTAAATGGGCATGCAGGTCATAGAAAGCTGAATATAATGATACCTTGATATTGCGATCCAATATTTTATTTCAGAGTATTCCACATTTATTTAAATATGTAAATTACCTGTTAAGATCTATGGGCCTGACATAGATCTCCCGAGAATCTTCCTCCAGAGCTTATTTTAAATGAAAGGGGGTGTTAGCAGTGTGAGACATGTAAATCATGAGAGCTGACTGTCAGTCATTACATGTCTCACGCTGGTAACACCCCCTTTCATTTAAAATAAGCTCTGGAGACAGATTCTCATGCAGATCTGTGTCCGCCCCATAGATCTTAACAGTTCATATACATATTAGGAAAACTGTGGATTTCTCTGGAATAAGATCTTGAATCACAGATATCAAGGGATCATTTTATTCAACTTTCTATGGCCTACATGCCCATATACAGGTGCAGCTCACTAAATTAGAATATCATCAAAAAGTTAATTTATTTCTATTCTTCAATACAAAAAGTGAAACTCATATATTATATAGAGTCATTACAAACAGAGTGATCTATTTCAAGTGTGTATTCCTGTTAATGTTGATGATTATGGATTACAGCCAATGAAAACACAAAAGTCATTATCTCAGTAAATTAGAACACTTTATAACAACAGCTTGAAAAATGTTTTTAAAATCCGATATGTTGGCCTACTGGAATGTATGTTCAGTAAATGTACTCAATACTTTGTCGGGGCTCCTTTTGCATCAATTACTGCATCAATGCGGCGTGGCATGGAGGCGATCAGCCTGTGGCACTGCTGAGGTGTTATGGAAGCCCAGATTGCTTTGATGGCAGCCTTCAGCTCATCTGCATTGTTGGGTCTGGTGTCTCTCATCTTCCTCTTGACAATACCCCATAGATTCTCTATGGGGTTAAGGTCAGGAGAGTTTGCTAGCCAATCAAGCACAGTGATACTGTTGTCTTTAAACCAGGTATTGGTACTTTTGGCAGTGTGGACAGGTGCCAAGTCCTGCTGGAGAATGAAATTTCCATCTTCAAAAAGCTTGTCAGCAGAGGGAAGCATGAAGCGCTCTAAAATGTCCTGGCAGATGGCTGCACTGACTTTGGTCTTGATAAAACACAGTGGACCTACACCACCAGATGACATGGCTCCGAAAACCATCACTGATTGTGGAAACTTCACACTAGACCTCAAGCAGCTTGGATTGTGTGTCTCTCCACTCTTCCTCCAGACTCTCGGACCTTGATTTCCAAATGAAAACTGGTACTCTGGTACCTTTGTGGAGTGTGTCAATGACTGCCTTCTGGACATCTGTCAAGTTAGCAGTCTTCCCCATGATTGTGGAGCCTACTGAAACAGACTAAGGGACCTTTTTAAATGCTTAGGAAGACTTTGCAGGTGTTTTTTGTTAATTATTTTAATTTACTGGGATAATGACTTTTGTGTTTTCATTGGCTGTAAGCCATAATCATCAACATTAACAGAAATTAACTCTTGAAAAAAAGCCCTCTGTTTGTAATGACTCCATATAATATGTTTCACTTTTTGTATTGAAGAACTGAAATAAATTAACTTTTTGATGATATTCTAATTTAGTGAGATGGCCTTTTACATGGGGTGATGATCGCTTGAATGTGTCTACATGGTTATTAATCAATATAACCCTGGCCAGCGATCAAACAACATCAATTGTACCTGGAGTGATTTTATGTACATCTGAAGCTTTTATGCAATCTGAAGATTTTTGTAAACCATGCAACTTTTTCTCTAAAACAGCGCAAAAAGACAAAACAGAATATTTTTGATTTGTGTAAAATTCATGAACCACATGCGCTATTTTGAATAATTTGGCACAAAAAAAATCATCAACTAATACCACAAGACAAAAGAAGATAGAAGACAAAGAAAACCCCGCATATAATAAATCGGGCCCTTAGATGTCACGTAATGACATTTTTTATGCAGGAACAAAAATTACCCTTGATCAGTAGCACATCACCTCGTGTAAACTGGATATGCTGTCGACCTGAGAGGTAACATTCCGCTCGTGTCCACCACAAATATTACATTCATTTTTGTATAGCTGTATTATTTAGGCATTGCATCAGATTATTTTATCCATTTACAGTCAAGGCCGAAAGTGTTGGCACCCTTGAAATTGTTCCAGATAATTAATGTAATTATACGTTTTGTTATACACATGCTTATTTCCTTTGTATGTATCGGAACAACACAAAAAAAACAGAGGAAAAAAAGGCAAATTGGACTCTGGCACTGGGAGCCTTGACGGTGTGCAAGTCATCGTGAAATCTGAAGATTACCAACAGATTTTGGCTCGCAGTGTAGAGCCCAGTGTCAGAAAGCTGGGATTGCATTCTAGGTCATGGATCTTCCAGCAGGACAATGACCCCAAACATACTTGAAAAAACACCCAGAAATGGATGGAAACAAAGCGCTGGAGAGTTCTGAAGTGTAATATATAATCCAGCAGAGACCAAAAGACTTATTATGAAGATATCAACTAGATATAGCAAATAAGTACATAAAATATAACTTTTATTAATGAAAAGTCTAAAAAGAAATTTATAACATGATGCCCATATGGTGTATCATAAGTAAAAAGATATAAATATCTACGATATAGCTGGACAGAATATCAGGCCCTATTAGGTCCAGCATAAGTAAGAATAATGAAGGTATTCAAGCTATGAAGTCCAAAAAGAGAACCCCACAGATACGCAAAAAAAAAACAAGAAAGATACCCCAATAGCTAATCATGTAAACACTATGCACCAGGGGGATGCCAATGTCATTAAATTTATGGGCATTGAAAAGGTGACACCTTCGATAAGAGGAGGAAACTGGGATTTACGCATTTTACAAAAGGAAACTCGTTGGATCTTTACCCTGGGCACCACTACCCCACTTGGTATGAATGAGATTCTTTCCTTTGCCCCATTCCTTCCAGAATAGGGACAGAATAGGGTTAAGTAGATAGGGAAAGCCACCGTAGAGTGGGGGCGCCATTTGCGCAGGATTTGTAGGGTGCCAACCTCCACGTAGGTAGGGTAAGCAGATTAGTTATCACTATAGTTGTTTCATTAGGGCCTCCCCCCTTTTTCTTCTGTTTCTCTTGAGAGGTCCGCTGTGGCTTTGGTGATTGATTAATATATTATTCTTTGAAACTATTTGTCCCACGGGAACCCCCATGTAACATACCGAAGCATTGCACTTATATGGTCTTTTCTATCTCGATAAAAACCTTTTTAATCCATGATCTATTTGTATAAATTTATGGAGAGAACTGTACGTGTTTACTTAGACAATTAGGCAGTTTTTCTGGTGACTAACAGATAGAGCCTTCTTACACATTATTATTATTTGGGGTATTTGTTTTGATAGAGATGTGGACAACGGAGGGTGGCCTTTTCCCGCTGTTGAAAATCCTTTATCCCACTTAATATGATTGCTGGATCGCATGGGGGAGGAACCTGTGGGTTCCAGCATGGCGTGAGGCGGCACCACGTATTGGTAAGGTGATGCGTGTTTCCTAGCAGCACGCTTGCGTTCCATATCCATGGGAACGCGTGACGTTGACTTCCGGTAACGGGGTATTCTGGGACCGGAAGTGCGTTCCATGCCCATGGTAACGCGTGATGTTTACTTCCGGCAGTGTGGTATTCTGGGACCGGAAACACGTCACGGTCAGCGCGGTAATTATGAAGGAGCGCGGCTTAACGCACGCATATAAAGCAGGGCATAATGTGTACCCACTTGAGGCATTAGGATATGATTAAGGAACCAATGCAGGAATGAGGAATGATATACCCTTAATGAAGAGGAACTATATACCCCTGATGAAGGATTGAAACGCGTCGGGATGTTCCGTGGAGAAACTGATCACCTATAATGTAAAGGGGGAGCAGACATAAAAAGACCCCGGGTGAGATGTTTCCATGTTCTATGAGGATTTAAATGCCTGGATGGTAATAGAAGGCTCCTCATAGTTCTATTTCTGTATACATACCTACCATTTAATAATGGCTTGTTATGTCTATGGGTATATGCAGATATAGGTATGATCACCGTATATATTGCTATATGGGTATTTGGTGAGGTATACCTCGGCTTGGGATGTTCCATGGATTAACTCATCACCTGGAATGTAAAGGGGGAGCAGATATATATAAAAAGACCCCGGGTGAGATGTTTCCATGTCTTATGAGGATTGAGTGCCTGGATGATAATAGAAGGCCCCTCATAGCTCTATTTGATTGTATACTTATTTACCATTTAATAATGGCTGGTTTTGTCTATGGGTATACACAGATATAGGTATAATCACCGTCTATATTGCTATATGGGCAGTTGGTGAGATATACCTTGTTTTTTTGCGTATCTGTGGGGTTCTCTTTTTGGACTTCATAGCTTGAATACCTTCATTATTCTTACTTATGCTGGACCTAATAGGGCCTGATATTCTGTCCAGCTATATCGTAGATATTTATATCTTTTTACTTATGATACACCATATGGGCATCATGTTATAAATTTCTTTTTAGACTTTTCATTAATAAAAGTTATATTTTATGTACTTATTTGCTATATCTAGAGTTCTGAAGTGGCCAGCAATGGGTCCGGATCTAAATCCCATTAAACAACTGTAGATATATCTTAGAATTGCTGTTGGGAGAAGGCCTCCTTCAAATATGAGAGACCTGGAGCAGTTTGCAAAAGATGAGTGGTCCAAAATTCCAGTTGAGAGGTGCAAGAAGCTTGTTGGCGGTCATAGGAAGCGATTGATTGCAGTTATCTATTCCGATAACCCATCACCCATCTGCAGAATAAGTGAGAACTTGCTGATCCTTCGGTGTACCACTGCTGGGATGTGCATCGATCGAGGGAATCGGGGATTTTTTTTTTATCTTCACACAAAATGGCACAGCAGGCTGCATGCCTAACCACCATTTATTGTCTATGGGGTTTCCGAATAAAGCAGACAAACAGCAGCAGCCCTAAAGAGAAAGAATGGAGCCGACCACCTTTGGGGTAATTTTTTTATTTTTGTTTTACTTAAATGCATGTATTTGGGGCTAAAAATCATTATTGCAATTGGGTTTCATAATTTTTTTCCACATTTTTTTTCTTCTATAGTCTTTGAGTTGCACTATCCATTGTTGGCTGCAGAATAATTTATCTGAGAATCTATCAGTGAGCTCATTCTCACATTCTGATTTGAGACTTTGTACTCTTGTCATTCTCAGGGCTCCTCTCAGCCGATTTAGGATCACAGACCACATCAAATGTTCAATGTGCAAGGAAACAAAGAGCCTGTAAAAGTCAAAGGGTGTAAAATTTGTAACAAAACTCAATTGCAAAAATTATTTTTAACCCTAAATACATGCATTTGAGTTAAAACAAAAAATTGTCTCCAAAAGTGGACAACTCCTTTAACGCTAAATAATGCACATATGCCCGATATTGTGCAGCACCTAGGTGCATTTCCAATCAGACATTGACAGCCACTCAGGCTTTCTTTTTAAGTCTTTTATTTGAAATATTCTGAAGCAAACATACATACAATCCTTGGAAGATTGAACAAAGAGAATGTCCTTATAACAGAAATCTACAGACAGGTTGCTATGTACATTATTATAAAAGGGGGTAGAAATACTCAGATTTGTCTGTATCAAAACACAAGTAGACAAAATCCTAATGTTTAGAGGCAACACGATAAATAGCAATTATTTCTCTTTTTCATTAAATTATATGACGTATGAAAACTTGGCTCAGCGAGAAATCAAATTATTCTGCAAACAATACATTTAATAATGATAGAGAAGAAGGTGCAGTGCCACTTAGCAGCATGTCATGGATGGCTGTGTAGGGCGCCTACCTAGTCCTGACACACGAACACTACATCTACCGCACAATCGGTGAAGAGGCTAGTGATTTCTAAGGGAACATGGCCCCAGGTCAGACCCCCCTTACACATTTCCAAAGGGGACAGGACCAGTGCTCTGGTCTATGGGGTTCTTTTGAAAATTGTCTCATGCAGATTTTCAGGCAATGACACCAAAACGTACCCGTTATTTAATACTGTGTGAATGAGCACGAAGTGGCCACAAACAGAAACTTGGAAAAAGCAATAAAGGACACTAGCGATTCACAGCTTCATCTCAAATCGGTTTTCTTTGAATATATGGCGTCAGGAAAATCCCTGACATAGTATTTGAAGAATAGGAATTTTTGTAATGGAGCCCCCCCCAAGCAAGAAGATATAGATGGTCACCAATGTATTCTAGAACATATTTATTTGAAATGTCAGACCATACGTTTTAGGTGACATTCCAATTTAACAGTAGCCGTCAAAAACAAGTCTCTTGGCTTATCTCTTTTCCTATTCATTCGAATGGGTGTAAAATGCTGCAAAAACGCTGAAAGAATTGACATGCTGCAGATCTAAAAAGGCTTCAAATCTCCCAGGAACAAATAAGCATCATGTGCATGAGATTTCAGAAATCTCATTCATTCACTTTGCTGCAACAATACAATGCTGTTTTTTTCACGACGTGTGAACATACCCTTATAAATGTACGGTCCTGTTACTTGTAACTATTTGAATTCCCTGAATTTTGCTGATGTTAATTGGACAAAAAAAAAAAAGAAATCCTCCAGTTGTATACCCATTTTTTGGGGACTTTGCTAAGCAGCCTTCAAATGGGTTTATGAATGGATTCTAGACCATGCCTAAGAGGCCACAGCAGTGTAATGCATCTGACACATTTTAAAGGGATTGTCCAGGAATAGAATATTGATGACCTATCCTTAAAATACGTCATCAGTACAAGATCTGTTAGGGACCAACATGCAACACCCCCCACTAATCAGATGTTATTAGCGCTGGATGGATGTAAAAACTGAATGGAGTTGAACAGCACACTTGCCTTCAATGTGTAGCGGCTGTTGTCAGATACTGCAGATAAGCTCCTATTTTCCTGAGTAGGAACTGATCTGCAGTACTTGGCAGCAGTTGCTAGACATTGAGTAGACCTACGAATTAGAGCTCCATTCAATGTTTACATCCGTGCACCACCAGAGCTAAACAGTGGGGATTTGAGGTATCGGCAACCACTGATCTGATATTGATGATCTATCCTAGGTCATTAATTTCTTAATGGGGTTGTCCAGGATTGAATCCTCACATCACACACAGCACGCTGTCTGAATTCTCTGGTGCAGAGAGCAGGCGATCATGGGATTATGCATACTCCCAGCCACATTCCAACTAGACATGTGTGGCCACGATCAATACAAGGAAATTGAGGGAGGCCACACACGTCTAGTATGAATGCGGCCGGAAGTATGGACACCGCTCAATCTTGCCTGTGCGCAATTTGAGGATTCTCAAGTCTGCAGAGAGAAGACAGACTTTCGAGCCAAACCTTGACAATCCTTTTAAGACTGTAGAAGCCCTTTACAGCTTTAGCAGTCACACAATCAAACCCTACAAGATCCAGCAAATATTGCAATAATGTGATGCAGATATGTTGAATGCTGCAAGAAAACATGGTGTTTAGTATATAATATGTATGAAAATTGTGCAAGGGTTACAAAGAATATGGCAAATGGAGAAATAAAGGCAGTTTATGAATAGGTGAACTGATTGCATACATATATGCACACGCAAATACATATACTATCGTATTCTATATACATAGTCATGCACATATGTACATATAAAACTGAATGGATATTGTATAATGTATACATGTCAAGCGAGCGAGCACCTTAAAAATAAAAAAAGGAAAAAAAAAATTTAAAAGTATAGATATTTATTTATATTTATATATGTATACATAGTCAATATGACTACATTTAAATACAATAAAAACAATCTCCAATAAGTCATAATAACATTGAAAACTGGGTGATAATAGGCTAGTCTAGAACGTGGGCAGAATACTTTGAGAAACCTTTCTGAAGGGGACAAGGTGGAGTCAGCAGCACATTGCAGACATGAACATGGAAAGTAATGTTGCATATACTGGCTTAGGAAATACAAGAACAAGCAATGCCTGGTATCAGATTTTTCACACTTAAATGATGCAGAAAACCGATAAATTAAAATGTTCATAGTTTCACATTTTCTGTTGCACAGATGCTCAGATTCTGCCATCAGTTGCCACTTACGAGCCGGGTTATTAGATTAATCCCAAGTGTGTAACACTGAGCTTGCTCTGCAGAAGCAGCGTGAGAATTACGTCGTACATGGCCACCAATGGCAACAACTGGTTGTCACATAAATGGAGAGAGCTCAGAGACCTGGGATTAATAGGAGGTAAAGTCCCCTGACACTATCTAAATGGCGGTTGATATATTGTAGATTAGGGGATATGTTATGCTTTTATTTGTAAGGGGAATGAGGGTCACAGGCAGATTTGGTCAAAGACTTTTGGTCCGTGTAAAAGCGCGACCTATAAATAAGAAAGATCATAAATCTAGTTCGTGCGAGTTGTAACTTTCAACTGGAAATTTGACATTTTTATCCTTAGAGAGTCAAACTTTTCTTATGCCCATGCTTTTTTTTTATTCAAAAGTAATCTATGTTCCAATATATTTTAGAACTTAGAGATTTTCCACATTTTGGAAACTTGACCGAAGGCACTCTAAAATATCTAATAAAACAATGAACAGAGAGGGTGCTCGCCTTCCCAGATCCAATGGCGTCTCCCCGCCGCTGTTCATGTCTCTGTGTTTTGGCAAAAGCAAGGACATCACGTTGGCAGCGCGCATCACTGCTGTAGCCAATAACTGACCGCAGCAGCTCATGCCGTCTACCTCGGAAGAGTAGCTGAGCTCAGTTATTGGCTTTAGCGGTGACGTGCGCTGTCGACAGGACATCAGCATTGCAACCCAAACACCGAGACTGGAGCAGCAATGGAGAACAAGGCTGGACCTGGAAAAGATGAGTACTCGCTCTCTTTGTTTTAGGCATTTTAAAGCTCTTGGGGTCCACTTTCTTGAAAGTTGAAAACCCCTATAACCGTCTACTGAACCTACGGATTTTTAAACAGCTGGTGAAATGAGTGAGCAATCTGTGATACAGGAGAGTAAGCTGAATTACCGTTAACTATACTGGATCAAATCGTTGGGTTACTTTCAGAATTAATGTATCCAAAATAAAAGTAAAGGAACTCAATTAAGAAATTAACCAAAAGTACAACAAATGAAGCACAATAAACGGTACCTAACCCTAAATACTTACATACAATGTCTTAAAATGGATACACTTGGGTAACTCCTTGATTATCAAAAAAGAAAGTGTATTTAAAGGGTCTCCAGAATTTTATTTTTTAAGCCAGCCTGTATAATTGGTCACATTGGACTTTTTAAAAAAGGAACAATGTTTTATGATATAATATGAAGAATGGTAAGATGTGTAGTGTGGTGGATCTGAGACAATCCATTGTCTGTGGCCCTTTGCAGACACTAGGCATGATTCACACACAGCAGTTTAGTGTTTTTCACAGCTTTGTTAGCAGAATTTGCTGAGGCCAGATGTTACTTTAAAGGGATTGTCAGCACAGAATGACTTTTCAAGCCAAGTCCCACCTGCTTGTTTTCCCTCCATCTCCAACCACTGGTTGACAGCTCTGGCTTTATAGAGCTATAGAAGGGCATAAATAGAGGGAAAACAAGTAGGTGGGAAGGTGCACTTATTTGTTTGGCCCTGTCTTGATGCACCAAGCGCCTGGACTTGGTTTGAACAGTCATTCTGTACTGACAGTCCTTTTAAAGAATGCTGTAAAAGCTACATAACATTTTTTTGCATTATCTGGGTTTGGCGTTTATATATAATTTTTTTTTTTATATTAAAGCTTACCTCCAGTTTCAAGAGAAACACTATTACAGAGTGGGGCGTACTATTAACCTGCAGCTTGCAGCTAGAGTTCTGTGCTGCGGACTGCTCTAAACTATGCAGTGTCTGCTCGTCGCATTACCTTCAGGGACAGACTACTGTAAACTCCTATGATGCTCACTCCCAAACTGAAAATGGCAGCCTGGCAGCAGGACGCTGCCTAGTTTCATGCAGACTTTGGCAATCCAAACCCTAACTTTTGTACTGAAGTGTCTAATGAGCGTGTGCAAAGGTGATTATGAATGCGAGCAGGGGAGACACCACCTATTGTGATCGCTGGATCCTGTGTTATCAGCTTTATATAGAGGCTAGTGGAAAACTCTTCCTGAAAGAATAGGCAGTACGAGTGTAAAAAAAAGTCCCAGTGACCAGTGTGAAAATGACTAATTTTGTGTCTTTTTTGTTTAATACATTTAACACAAAAACCTGATTTAAACAATAGGTCGTTTTCTTACGATACATTCCCTATAAATTGTCAAGAAGATTCCACCAATATTGGTAGGATCACGACCAAGGCCTGTAGCAAGCATTAGTTCTTCTTCTTATAAGTGTGTACATGATTGCCATTGTGCACAAGAGTAAGAGCAGAATTTAAAGGCCTGAGGAGTATTATGTCCTGCAGTCGGGGTCAACAACGCCATAATGTCTATCCTACATCTGTTTAGTTTGCCATCTTCCACCTGTACATACATAAACCCTGTGCTGTCAGATAACGGTTCACTAGCTATAATTTAGTATAGAAGGCTAAACTGGAAGAATTAGGTCAACCTAGTTTCAGATGAAAATGTGATCCATTGACATGAAATTCTTTAAGCACAGTTTTACAGCTTAGAGGGATAATGAATCTTTCTTTGTCAAGACAGGTTACAGCTAGTAATATAGTCCAGAGCTGCATTTATGATTCTGCAGGCTTCATTGTTGAAGACTGCACAGAACTTAGGGCTGTTTTCACATCCATGAATCACGACCCAAGTACGGCCTGGCAGGGGGTCTGCTGATCCGAACTTAATCTCATGAGCATGTTATATTTGGCTTGAGAACGGTGGCCAGTCTGTATTAGGACCGTAAGTCATGGATCGTTACCTGTTAATATTTAGAGATCAGTTTGTGAACAGTTTCCAGGAAAATTCAGCTGAGACGTGAATGGATTATCTGGATTATAATACAGGCTGTAATACAGTTACATAAACATTACACTTTCTATGTAGAACATGCCATATGTAAAATGGTGCTTAAATGATGAACCTTCCTCACAAAAATTGGGTGATTTTGATGGCGCCTATTTTGAGTCAGATCATTTTCACCATCGGGACTGCTGCCAAGTACATTCAAATAAGAAGTGCCTAACTGTGCTCTCTGACTATATGGATTTATGGCTGGGTTCAAGCCAATAATGATAAATCCAAGCAGCATTAACACCTACTACAATATTCCTTCCACTTTTCCTACTAGCAACATAAAATATAACTTGTCATAAATTAGGGGAAATACAATAGATACTCTTCTCGCTCGGCAGCGCAACCGGAGCCACTGACAAAGCTTTATAGTAACTGCACGGTAATTTCAAGTAAAGATATCTGCATAAGCAGGGTAGTACGTCACCGGATGTAGAGGCCTTGGAAAGCCTTAACGCATAGAAAATACAAATAGATATACACCAACTCATTTCTCTTCCCATATACCGTGACAAACTAATCAGTGACAGAATAATAAAGATAAAAAAAAAAATGGGGACTGTGCGCATGTTAAAAAACAAAAATGCTTACGCGTTTCAGGTAGGATCAATCATCACATTCTGTCAACATTTTTTTTTTATTCTATATGTTTAAAGGCTAAGTTTTAACGACTTTCCTTTGGCGCAGGAGAACATCCCCTTTTGGACCATTGAGAGCTACTTGACCTGGAAGCCAGACCAGTGCCTACTCCGTGCACCACACCCAGACCACAGACTGTCTACCCTGGAAGTCTCCTGGGATCTTTAACACACAAGTGGTGAGCTGAATTGACACTTTTTTCTATAGAATAATAAGCCCTTTTTTAGAACCATGTTACAATCTTACAAAAAAGTGAAAAAAATTGGACAATCTTTCTGCATAGTCATAAAGTCTTTGTTTCCATAAGTGGACAATTCTAGAAATTAAATGCCAATTAAAATGAAACGTCATACTGAAAAGTTCAAAGGTATTTGTTTTATGTAATAAATAGTGTACTATGTAAAAACTATGTAAAACTTAAAGAGTATCCATCACCAATCTGGGTCTTCCTTTCTTCTATAACCTAGAAGCTCGGACCAGGCATTTGATAGAAAGTCGGATCCTTTAGGAGGACATCAGAGACGACTGGGACCTCTTGTTAAAATGTGAAAAAAATTGCAGTCTGAGGCTGCCTACTTTTTCCTACATAAAGAGGGCAGCCCCAGACTGGTGATAGATACTTTAACAAAGAAATGAGCTGTCTTCCTCCCTGGTTATTTTGTGGCTGTAACAGAGGAACAGCGCCATTTTAGAGAAAAGTGCAAGTATTTGCAAATTCAGACATGAGCTGAAAGGTCCTCTCTAAAGTCACTTAGTAAATCTGCCATAAGACCCCAAAGAACATTTCCACCTCTGTGTTCATGTAATTAAAATAGAATGTTCCCCGTGAATGGCCTTCACCTATCTTCTAGTTATCCTCCGTCTTTTAATTGGTCTGTTAATTTGGATATGACTGCACAATTTAAAAAGGGTATTACCCAACAAGTCATCCCCTATATAGGAATTAGGGGATAACTTGCTGATCACTAGGTCTGACCTCTGAGCAGTGCACTCTGCAGGTCCACAGACAATACCGGAGTGCAGGTCGCGCATGCGCACCATTCAGAAAGGGGTTACCGAGCCCCGTTCTTTAGGTTCTAAAGCACCGATCTTGGGATCACTGGTGGTTCCAGCGGTCATACCACCAGCAAATCAGCAAGTTATCCCCTATAATGCAGGTGATGGATAATTTTTTTCCCCAAAATAACCATTTAAATATATTTTGTTCTGAAATGTACATAACCACATATAAAGTCTTGCATCATTTAAGTGCTTAAAATCCTACCACAATGCAGAAGAAAAAAACTAAATTGAAAAGGACCGTTTACCGCTTTCATTTTCACAAACATACAAATCTCTTTAAAAGACAGATTAACTGATCAAACTGAACCGAAGATGAATGCTGTGATATTGGAATAGAGATGAGAAGAAGCCGTGTTAAAGAACTGGAAAAAAAAACAAAAAAAAAAACAAACTTACATTTCACACTTTCCCTTTTTGTCTTTCTGCTGTCCCCCTCATATCGCTGGGCCTTGCCGGTCCGTGTAAAAGGGTAAACGTGTCCTAAATGAACGCTTAACAGTCCACATAAACAAATACAGTACCTTAACTATTACTATTATTTTTAATTTAAATGAACATCCCTCTCAGTTTCTCAGTAAAAATAGTTTTAGTTTCTCTCTTTCTAGTCATTAACATATGCTTTCTTATCACATATGTTCTTTTGAAGTCCTGTATTTATTACGCTTTCGGGGATCCTGTTTTCTGTCGGTTATCGGGGTTTGGTTTGTGAGTCCGTATGTGAGCAGCATGCGCACTCTGAAGATCAAAGGTTAGATCACACTGGGCACACTCCCACGACTGCTCCAACTTTGAGCTTGGAAACGGCTTTTCTGTGTCGGGGTTTGCTTGCTGCTGCTCCTCATCGTCTTCTTCCTTGACCTTGTGCACAATAAAGAGGTGTCTGTTGAGTGATATTTGGGAAGTGTAACATAAGCCACAGTGCACACACTGGCACGTTGAGTTGTCGCTCTTGTGCTGAGGTATGTGCTCTAGAAACTCTTTGCTGCTGTCTGCAGTGAAGCCGCACTTTGCACATTTATACGCTGCTCTCCGCTTCTTAGCATCCGGCCCACCTTGCGCATCAAAGTCCTCAAGTTCCTTTTTGATTGCTTTCTTTGTACCTGCAGTCTAGGTAACGGAGACAAAGGAACAGTAAGCAAATTAAATCTTGTGCTACTCGATTTACTCTTTAAAATATTTTATCCACGATGTAATAATGGCCATTTAATAATAAATCAGAAGTGGGAGAAATTGCTGTGTTCCAGTTTCTTTGTGGATGGTCAAAAGAAAATTCAATTGTGACGCTAGTCAGTACTCACGGATAAGCCGTGAGGCTGGATAGTCCAGAGGTCCGAAGTCAAGAGAGTACGTCATAGACGGAGGGGTGAGACAAAGATGTAGTCAGGAAACAATCTGAGGTCAATATTCCAAGAAGGTAGTGGATCACGACAAACGGGCTAGGCAAAAGGATGGTCAAGACAAATCCAAGGTGGAGCAGCAAAGATCAGAATACCAGACAACGATGACAGAGCAAGCACACAACCTCATGAGCAAAGCTACAATTGGCAGCAATCAAAGGCAGACAGTTGGTTAAATAGCCAGGTAACTGCTCTGAATGAGAGACACGTGGATGAAGCCCCGGGCACACCCTGGTCCTGATTGGACAGCTAAACTGTCACTCCAGACACTGACCGCTCAGCACGTCCCAGTATCTGGTTGGACGGCTGAGCTGTCCATCACTATACTAACAGCTCAGCAGCCCAAGTCCTAGATTGGATGGCAGAACTGTCATTCACTCCGTCCAGATATTCAGAATCGTGACATCAATCATATTCTTAATGCACATCAAAAGTAACAAAAGTTCAAACTTTGACTTTTGCTGATAACCATATATTGGAAAATCAGTTTAATTCATGGATGAACAGAAATCCTCTTTTCTAAAATTCATGTTACTCCTGATATCATGTTAAAAAAAACTGTACCTGTTCTTGAGCGCCACGTTCTGCGGGCGTATTTGTTGATTTTGAAGAGGGCAGCTGAGTAAGTTCGGGGTTTTTGATGCCATGCATTAAAATTATGTGATTGGCCAGCATGGACGGCTTGGCAAAGGTAGGCTTCTCTGTGCAGTAGCTGAAAGAGACATGTTACATATTACATGTAATTTATTCTTAGTAGCAGAGAAATCCATACTTTATAAACTTGTTCTTTTTTCTTTAATCTCCAAGCATAATGTACTGGAACTATAAAGTAGAAGGCAGATAATAGAAGATAGTGCAGCTATCCTGGGACATGTGCATGGAAGGATCAAGAGATACGTAGGTAACAAAATAGATGAGGCGTAATACATATAAGTGCAGCCACTTTTTTCTTTCACCGTAAAGGTAATTTGTTAAAACCAAATAAATTTCAAAGCGAATTTACTGATAAATAGATTAAGGCTTATTTATAATAAAATGGCGTTTTTTGATCCACTCTGGTCCATCAAATGCAAATTTAGAAAATTCTCTATATACTACAGGTTCATAGGTGACAAGTCCTGCTGACACTGCAAGATAATCATGAACGAGTGTTGTTAAAAATGCTTGTTTCATGATTAACTTACAAATCACTTGACGAACAAGCAAACACTTGTTCATCGCATTAAATTATCTTTTGTGCAGCAAAAAACCCCCCAAAAAAACATTGTTGTTTTCAGCGACGCATCACCCTGTGTAAACTGGACCCGCACTGCTGAGAACTACTGCAGCCTACATGCACTGAGCGATCTATTACAGATCGCCCAGTGCGCATCGTTTACTGTGGTCTACTCGTGTAAACAGGCATTTAAACGACTGCTGAACGGTAAAAGTTTACAGATCAGCGGTTGTATCGTACCACCGGTTGGTCCATGTAGACAGACCTTTTGCTGTACAAAAGAAGTTGTCATATAGTTACATCACACATACTCCATGTATCCCTTCATAAGACTCCGACTCCTCAATTTCCATGATTCCGACTCCCTCATACATGGCTCATGTTTAAGTGATAAATTTACTGTAGCACAGATTCATCTCAGCTAAAAGTCTAGACCCTTAGATCAGGAATAGGACATTTCATAACTTTCCCAAATTCTTATGAAAAAAATATTCCCCAGAACCTGCATTCAACTACTGAACCCAATCTATTATATATTTTAGGAGCTGGAGTCGATCCATTTGGACACAGACTCCGACTCCACAGCCCTGGTGGGGAGTTATGTTTGTTGCCTGTTGCGGACAGATCAATTTTGCGAAACTGCAAATGCCACTCTATTGATGCATAGCATATGTCAGAAGATAATCCTCTGTCAACTGCACCAACAGACAGGCATTTGCAGTTTCACATCACAGTTTAAATAATCTTAACTCCTCTATGCAGAGCTCCATCCTTCATTATTTCTTCCTTACTGTCCTCTGTATACAGAACCCCATCCTGCAGTATATCACTCCTCACAGTCTCCTGTATAGAGCCCATCCTGCAGTATCTCTCTCTTCTCAGTGCCCTTTATACAACCTCCTCAGTAAGTCTCTCCCCTCAGCCATGGTGTATACAGACCATCCTGCAGTACATCACTTCTTAGTTACCAACAGACATGCACACCGCTGCTTTCAGGTATGAGCTCTCAGCACTGTGATGGAGGCTCTGCCTTTTTCCGTGACATCATCCCTCACAGTGAACGTTCCACTGTAGATCCAGCAGATTTATATTAGCAGAAGCCAGCTGAGAGAGATTGCCCTGTTCATCATCAACCAGGCCCAATTATATAGTAACATAGGTTGAATAAAGACCTAGGTCCATCAAGTTCAACCTTCCTCCCCCAATTGTACATTTTGTAGAGGACAGTTCCAATGGCAACGGAAGGGTATATAAAGCCTGGAGGGTCAACCTTAGAGAGGTGTTATGTGCAAAATGAAGCAGATTTAAAAATGAGTGCTATTGGTAAAAGTTAATAAATATATTTCTACATTAATAAGATCACATTGTGTTTTGGGTATAACCCTTTAAGCTAAGCAAAGGAATACACTATACTGTGCGTGATATGCATGAATCGTGCATTTTTCAATTCATTAAAATGTGGAATGGAGGTGCAATACCTCCTTAAGAGTTGTGGAGTACTTGAGCAGGTTCGATCGCGCAAGTTTTTTTGTCACGGAAGAGCCAAAAGCACATGCAGCAGTACATGGACAAAGAGTTATACATGTGCATCTCACTAAATTAGAATATCATCAAAAAGTTAATTTATTTCAGCTCTTCAATACAAAAAGCGAAACTCATATTATAAAGGAGTGATTACAAACAGAGTGATCTATTTCAAGTGTTTATTTCTGTTAATGTTGATGATTATGGCTTACAGCCAATGAAAACACAAAAGTCATTATCTCAGTAAATTCAAATAATTAACAAAAAACACCTGCAAAGGCTTCCTAAGCGTTTAAAAAGGTCCCTTAGTCTGTTTCAGTAGGCTCCACAATCATGGGGAAGACTGCTGACTTGACAGATGTTCAGAAGGCAGTCATTGACACACTCCACAAAGGTACCAGAGTTCCAATTTTCATTTGGAAATCAAGGTCCCAGAGTCTGGAGGAAGAGTGGAGAGGCACACAATCCAAACTGCTTGAGGTCTAGTGTGAAGTTTCCACAATCAGTGATGGTTTGGGGAGCCATGTCATCTGCTGGTGTAGGTCCACTCTGTTTTATCAAGACCAAAGTCAGCGCAGCCGTCTACCAGGAAATTTTACAGCACTTCATGCTTCCCTCTGCCGACAAGCTTTTTGGAGATGGAAATTTCATTCTCCAGCAGGACTTGGCACCTGTCCACACTGCCAAAAGTACCAATACCTGGTTTAAAAACAACAGTATCACTGTGCTTGATTGGCCAGCAAACTCACCTGACCATAACCCCATAGCGAATCTCTGGGGTATTGTCAAGAGGAAGATGAGACACCAGACCCAACAATGCAGACGAGCTGAAGGCTGCTATCAAAGCAACCTGGGCTTCCATAACACCTCAGCAGTGCCACAGGCTGATCCCCTCCATGCCACGAAGCATTGATACTGTAATTGATGCAAAAGGAGCCCCGACCAAGTATTGAGTGCATTTACTGAACATACATTTCAGTAGGCCAACATTTCAGATTTTAAAAACATTTTTCAAGCTGTGGTTATAAAGTATTCTAATTTACTGAGATAATGACTTGTGTGTTTTCATTGGCTGTAAGCCATAATCATCAACATTAACAGAAATAAATACTTGAAATAGATCACTCTGTTTGTAATGACTATATATAATATATGAGTTTCTCTTTTTGTATTGAAGAACTGAAAGAAATTAACTTTTTGTTGATATTCTAATTTAGTGAGATGCACCTGTATATATACCTAGCCATGAGCATATGCTGAAATAAAAAAAATACTCCTCAATTACCTTTCACTGATTGTAACTGAACCTTAAGTGGCCAGATCTGAAGGGGCCAATATTGTTCATTTCAGCAGCCAAAATTTTTCATTTTTACACTGACATGGTAGTATGAGACTTGGTTTGAGCAATTGTATTATTTTTTAGAGCTGTTTAGGTGTACATATAAATTAGAGATATACATTTTCTTTCACTTTCACTGTTCCAGTTTCACATTAAATAATCTGTTGAATACATTTTTCAGGCTTTTGTAGTGGTGTGAATACCTACCAATCGTAGTTGTTTTGTTTTTATGCAATGTTAATATTTCAATATATATAACGAAAATGTCACTGAACTGAGTCTTCCAAGATCCAGCGGTTCAGCTATGCTATACTGGGAAACACCCGGCAATTGCAGGGTCCAATAGAGGTAGCTACATCTATTCTGTACTTAGGGTCCTTGGCTATTTCCAAAAGATGGGGTGGGTATTGTGGGGCTAAACAACTAGCTACTGTGCAGCTTAAGGAAGCGCTCCCATCAAAGTTTTCATCCTCTCAACATATTGCAGTCATCCTATTATATAGCACTATGTACTTACAATTGCTCATTTTGCCTTTCTACCCAGTAAATTCTTCTGTTTTTTTCAGCTCTATGTAGAAACAGGAAGTCTCTTGTCCCTGCATTTATTATTCCCCTCTTCAACTCCTGACCCAGCTGCTCTGTTCCTCCCCCAGCCAGGGACTTTTGCAGTGACTTATGACTCATGCACGGAAAACTGACCTCTTGTTTCTACATAGAGCTTAGAAGGATTCAGCTAGTCAGGGTTTAATCATGTGATGTCATAGACTTAACAGAAAGGAGAATTAATTAGGTAGAAAGGTAAAATGAGCAATTGTAAGTACACAATGCTAGATAATATGATGACTGCAATATATTAAGAGGATAAAAATTTTGATGGGAGTGCTTCTTTAACCGGCTCAGGACCGCCCACTGTACATAAACGTCGGCGCTGCCTGGGCTCTGTGCAGCGCTGACGTTTAAAAACGGTGGGTGGTCCCGCAGCACTCAGGACCCCCAGGGTCCTGCAAGCGCTGCGGTTCCAGTGCAGAGCGATAGCTCTGACAGGGGACATTATCGGGACCTGATTGGATCAGGTCCCAATGATGTTAACACTTTGCTATCTTCTATATGCCGCGATCTATAGTGATCGCGGCATATAGAAGATAGTGAGAGGAGAGGGGGTCGTCCACTTACCTCTCCGATGGCCCCCTGATGTCTTCCAGGACCTGCCGTTGTTATGGCAGCCGGAGGTCACATGACCGCCTCCGGATCTGCCATATATGGTGTCCTGCTAGGCTCAGCCTGCAGCTGAACTCTAGCAGGAGACAGACAGTGTATAACTGTCAGCAAAGATCTCATCCAATGCAATACATGTCTATTACAATGCATGAGATCAGTGATTAGAAAAATAAAAATTAATGTCCCATACAGGGACTAAGTAAAAATGTAGAAAAAAAGTCAAAAAAATGTTTTCAAACTGTTAAAAAAATAAATCACAAAATAAATAAAAATAAAAAAATAAAATATTAAACCAATAAATCCGTATATTTATGCAAAAACAAAAAAAGTACACCATATTTGGTATCGCCGCGTCCGAAACAACACAATCTATAAAACTGTCACACTAATTAACTCCTTCTGTGCACACCGTAATAAAAATAAATAAAAAACAGAGCAAAAAACTATGCTTTTTCATCACATCGCCAAACAAAAAGTGGAAAAAAAATGCGATCAAAAAGCAAAACGGAAATAAAAATTGTACCGCTGAAAACATCATCTTGTTCAGCAAAAAAAAAGCCGCCATACAGCTCCCTCAGCCTAAAAATAAAAAAGTTATAGCTCTCAGAATAAAGCAATGCAAATAAAATATTTTTTTCTATAAAATTGTTTTGTGTAAAAGCGCCAAAACTTAAAAAAAATATATAGTAAGTGTAGTATCGCTGTAAACGTACTGACCCGAAGAATAATGCTGCCTTATCACTTTTACCACACGCAGAACGGCATAAAAAAAACCCTCAAAAAACAATTCCTGAATTGTTGGTTTTTGTTAATTTTACCTCCCAAAAAACGGAATAGAAAGCGATCAAAAAATGTCACGTACCCAAAAATGGTACCAATAAAAATGTCATCTTGCCCCGCAAAAAACAAGCTGTCACATGACTCTGTCGGCCGAAATATGGAAAAATTATAGCTCTCAAAATATGGCGAAGCAAAAACTAGATTTTGCAAAAAAAAAGCGTCTCTTAGTGTGTGACAGCTGTCAATCATAAAAACCCGATATAAATCTGGTATCTCTGTAATCGCACCGACCCGAAGAATAAAGTAATCTCATCATTTATACCGCACGAGGAACGGCGTAAAAAATAAATAAAACCAATTCTTCACCTGCTACTGATTTGTTTATTATGTCTCCCAAAGATCGCAGTAAGGCTCTGCTCACATTTATCCTGAACTCTGCGCTGAGCACTTACACCAGAGTTTCCGTGTAAATCTCTGAAATACGTGATTCAGACGGAACCCATGACGGAAGATTCCCTGTAATGAGGCAGATATAGGCCACTGTGAATGCCGTCTGGCCTGGGATCCCACGGTGTCAGTTTTTTTAGGCGTGCATAAAAGTGCGGTTGGCCACAGTTTTGTGCACTTCTGAAAAAAAGGACACCGCTAAACAGAGGCCAGACGGAGTCCAGAGTAACTCTGCTGCCTCATTACAGTGAATGGATCCCGCAGGGGTTTCATCTGAATTATATCACTTGGAAATTTAGATGGAAACCCCGATGTAAGTGCTCAGCCTAGAGCGCCAGATAAATGTTACGTAAAATGTTCCCAATAAAAGCTTCAACTCAGTCCTCAAAAAAAGCTAGTCCCCACTCAAGTCCGTCATCTGTTAAAAATATTCCAAGTTACTGGTAGCAGAAAGGCTCTGGAAAAGCGAAATGGCCCTAGCCCCCCAAAAGAAATTCAGAAAATGTTGTGCTCCCAAATCCAAATGCCTATTCTACAATAATTTGTTCTCCAATTTGTCAAATAGCGCTCCGTCCCCCCCAGATCTCGCCGTATGGCTAAGCAGTACGATACAGCCACATATGGGGTATTGCCACTTTTAGAAGAAATTGTGTGACACATTTTGGCACCATTTTTACCCATTGCCCTGTGTGAAAATGTAAAATCTGAGAGTAAAACATTTTTTGAGGTAAAAATATAATTATGCTTTTTTCACTGCCCAATGGTATAAATGTAAAAATTAAAAAATACTCACTACTTCCCTAGATGAATTCCTTGAGAGGTGTAGTTTACAAAATGGGGTCACTTGTGGGGGCTTCTGCTGTTTCGGCATGTCAGCGACTCTTCAAATGTGGTGTCTGCTGCCTATCCCAGTCAACATAGCGCTTCTTTCTCTTCCGAACCCTGCCGTACACCAAAGCAGTGGTTTTCCCCCACATATGGGGTATCGGCGTACTCAGGAGAAATTGCACAACAAATTTCATGGTGCAATTTCTCCTGTTATCCTTATGATAATGCAAAATTAGGGAATGAAAAACATTTTTTGTGGGAAAAATGTGAAAATTTTATTTTTACGGCTCAATATTATAAACTTCTGTGAAGCACCTTGGGGTTCAAGGTGCTCACCACACATCTAGATAAGTTCCCTAAGGGGTCTAGTTTCCAAAATGGTGTCACTTGTGGGGGGTTTCCACTGTTTAGGAACATCAGGAGCTCTCTCCAAGCACAACATGGCGTCTGCTAATTATTCAAACAAATTTTACATTCAAAAAGTCTAACGGCGCTCCTTCCCTTAAGAACCCTGCAGTGCGCCCAAACAATGGTTTTCCCTCACATATGGGGTATCAGCGCGCTCATGAGAAATTGCACTACAAATTGTGTATTCCATTTTTTCCTGTTACCCTTGTGAAAATAAAAAAATTGGGTCTAAAGTAACATTTTTGTGAAAAAAAGTTAAATGTTCATTGCTTTCTTCCACATTCCAAAAATTCCCGTGAAACACCTGAAGGGTTAATAAACTTCTTGAATGTGGTTTTGAGCACCTTGAGGGGTGCAGTTTTAAGAATGGTGTCACTTTTGGGCATTTTCGGTCATAAAGGCCCCTCAAAGTCACTTCAAATAAGATGTGGTCCCTAAAAAAATGGTTTTGTAAATTTTGTTGGAAAAATGAGAAATCGCTGGTCAACTTTTAACCCTTATAGCTTCCTAACAAAAAAAAATTTTGGTTCCAAAATTGTGCTGATGTAAAGTAGACATGTGGAAAACGTTATTTATTAAGTATTTTGTGTGACATATCTCTCTGATTTAAGGGCATGAAAATTCAAAGTTTGAAAAGGAAAATTTTTGCCAAATTTCCGATTTTTTCACAAATAAACGCAAGTGATATCGAAGAAATTTTACCACTATCATGAAGTACAATATGTCACGAAAAAACAATCTCAGAATCAGGGGAATACGTTGAAGCGTTCCAGAGTAATTACTTCATAAAGTGACAGTGGTCAGAATTGAAAAAATTGGCCCGGTCACGAAGGCAAAAACAGGCTCTGGCGCGAAGTGGTTAAATATGTGTCATCAATTCACAGTAGCACAGGATTAAAGACCATGACTCAGTGCAGTAATTTAAGGCGCTTAGTACTTATCTAGTTGATGCTTTTCGATATTCAAATTTCTTACATTTTTACTTTTTAAAAAACAAAGCTAAAAAAAAAACAAAAAAAAAACTATATAAAAATTAACACAAATTATTAATTAATGTAAGCAGAACCAATGAGCATCTACAACCATCACAGAAATAGAACTTAACAGCTTACCAACAGGCATATTCCTTTTTTGTATCGTGGTTGTTTCTAGCGTGTCGTCGTAAGCTGGTTGTAGAATTAAAGGAGCGTTCACATTGCCGGCATGGGTACCTCTTCATGTTCTAATGAAAAGCAAATATTATGGTGAAAATCAAGTTGTCTAAAAATGTATATTTTTTTCACCACACTGCCTCTTGCTATTCAGTGCATCAGACATTAAACAGAAAACTCATGTTTACTTTTTTGTTAAATTATTTTAAAAGGGTTCTTCAGATTTTTTTTTTTTTCATTTTAAACTTTTGGGAAAATACAAAGTGTGATTCATTGATACCCCGCTGGTTCAGTATTCTGCCTTCTGAAGATGGCATTTGACATAGGTTAAGGAATAATGCAGTGGTCACCTATCTAGAAGTAGTAGTGCATTTATATTTGTGAGCTGGACGTCGTCTGCCAGCGTAGCATACAAGTGTAGCATAAAAGTGTACTAAAGAAGTATACAGCTCTGAATTAGACCTGAAGGGAACTGGATACTCAGTCACAGTAAACAATGTTCCTGTTTGTTTTCACTCTCCTATATAATCCTTCACATTCTACTAACCCCCCCTAATCCTTACACCTAGCAAGGAACTGGTCATCTCTTCTTAAATCCTCCCCATCCACCTCACTTCCTCTTCAGAACTATTCCTCAACATACAATCCTGCATCTCTAAGCACAAACAGCCACTTCATGCCCTCTCCTGCTCCTCAGGGCTGTGGAGTCGGTAAGCCAAACCTCCGACTCCTCAATTTCCATGACACAAACTCCACGACTCCGACTCCCTCATACATGGCTCGTGTTTAAAGTGATAAATTTACTGTAGCACAGATTCATCTCAGCTAAAAGTCTAGACCCTTAGATCAGGAATAGGACAGACATCTATAGGACATTTCATAACTTTTCCAAATTCTTATGAAAAAATATTCCCCACAAACTGCATTGAACTACTGTACCCAATTTATTATATATTTTAGAAGTCGGAGTTGGTCTATTTTATACCGACTCCACAGCCCTGCTGTTCCCACCTGCTAACACTTTCTCTGCTCTTCTTCAGTGCCGGCGATATTTCTTCAAATCCCGCCCCCCCCATCCCCACAGTCACTTCTACCTTTCATCCTAGATCTAGCACACATTTCCGCAACATCTCTAACCTTATACCCATCTGCCCAGCCCCACTAACAGGAGCTCTATGGAATGCTCGCTCTGTCTGCAACAAACTTTCGCACATCCATGATCTTTTCATCACTAAAACTTTCCTTCCTCGCCATCACCGAAACCTGGCTCACCCCCCCCTCTGACACAGCCTCTCCAGCTGCACTTTTGTATGGCGGACTCCACCTTTCCCACACCCCCCGCCCCAGCGGCAAGCATGGTGGAGGAGTTGGCGTTCTCCCGTCAGACAACTGATCCTTTTCACATATCCCACTGTCACCCTCCGTTACCCTCCCCTCTTTTGAAGTGCACTGGGCGCGCATTTACTCACCCTCCAACCGGCTGTCATTTACTGCCCCCCAGGGCCAGCCACCACCTGGCTACTTCACTTTTTTTCCGCTAACATCCCCACTATCATGGGCGATTTCAACATCCCCATTGACACTTCCCACTCATCTGTCGCTAAGCTTCTATCCCTCACTTCCTCCTTTGGCCTTGCTCAATGGTCTTCCACCCCCACTCACAAAGATGGCTACACACTGGACCTCATCTTCACCAGATTCTGTTCCCTATCCAACCTCTTTAACTCTCCTCTCCCTCTTTCTGACCACAACTTACTCACATTCTCTCCCCTCCTCTCCAGGTCCACAATCCCCCACCCAGAAACTTGCACACCCTCGCAGAAATCTCAAACACCTCAACCTACACTCACTCTCTGAATCCCTCCTCCCTCTTACAGACATAAATTCTTTACACAATGCAGATGCTGCTGCTACCTTATATAACACTACAACAGCAGCAGCTCTTGAATTGGTCGTCCCCCTCAAACATACCAAAGCTCGCACAATCAACAGGCAACCCTGGCACACCAGCCTGACTAAAGAACTGAGAGGGGCTTCCAGGGTTGCTGAACAGAGATGGAAAAGGTCCGACTCCAACGAGCACTTCATCGCATTCAAACAAGCCCTCACTACTTTCAGGTCCACACTCACTGCAGAAAAACAAACATACTTCTCATCTCTCATATCCTCCCTGTCTCACAACCCTAAACAGCTATTCAGTACTTTCAATTCTCTCCTCCGTCCCCCAGCTCCCTCTCCACTCATCTCAGCTGAAGATTTTGCCTCATTCTTCAAGCAGAAGATTGACACCATCAGACAAAACTTTAGCCATAAGTTCCCACGGTCCCTCCTCACAACTACTCAACTCTCCTGCTCCAAAACCAGCTTCTCTGCCATCACGGAAGATCAACTTTCCTCTTTACTCTCCAAGTCACATCTCACCACCTGTGAACTTGACCCAATCCCGTCCTACCTCATCCCAAACCTTACCGCAGTCTTCATCCCAACCCTAACCCACCTCTTCAACCTGTCACTAACAACTGGTGTCTTAAGCTCATGCTTCAAACATGCCTCGGTCACACCCATCCTCAAAAAGCCATCCCCTGACCCATCCTCTCTGTCTACCTATTGCCTCATATCACTTCTCCCCTATGCCTCAAAACTACTGGAACAACACATCCATCTCAAGCTGTCCTCCCACCTCTCCTCCTGCTCCCTCTTTGACAGCCTCCAATCTGTCTTCCGACCGCACCACTCCACTGAAACTACCCTGACTAAAGTCACCAACGACCTAATAACCGCCAAAGACAAGCGACAATACTCTGTCCTTATCCATCTGGACCGGTCATCTGCCTTTGACACAGTAGACCATTCCCTCTTACTACAGACTCATCTCTCGGCATCACAGACTTGGCCCTATCTTGGATCTCCTCATACCTAACAAACAGGACAATCAGTGTCTCCCACTCACACACCACCTCCTCATCTCTCCCCCTATCTGTCGGTGTCCCCCAAGGCTCAGTTTTAGGACCCCTGCTCTTCTCCATCTACACCTTCAACCTGGGACAGCTCATAGAGGCTCACGGCTTTCAGTATCACCTCTATGCTGATGACACACAGATCTACCTCTCTGGACCCGATATCAACTCCTTACTAACCAGAATCCCACAAGGTCTGTCTGCTATTTCATCCTTCTTCTCTGCTAGATACCTAAATCTTAATATGGATAAAACTTAATTCATCATCTTTCCACCATCTCGCTCAACCCCCCCATCTGACCTATTAAGGTCAATGATTGTCCACTCTCCCCAGTCCCGCAAGCTCACTGCCTCGGGGTAACCCTTGACTCTGATCTCTCCTTCAAACCTCATATCCAAGCCCTTTTCACTTCCTGCCGACTCCAGCTCAAAAATATTTCCCGGATCCGCACATTCCTCAACCATGAATCTGCAAAAACCCTAGTGCAGACACTCATCATCTCTCCCCTCGACTACTGCAACCTCCTGCTCTGTGGCCTCCCTTCTAACACTCTCGCACCCCTGCAATCTATCCTAAACTCTGCTGCCCGACTAATCCACCTGACCCCTCTGCTATTCCCCGGCCTCTCCTCTGTCAATCCCTTCACTGGCTCCCCACTGCCCAGAGACTGCAGTTCAAAACCCTAACCATGGCATACAAAGCCATCCTCAACCTGTCTCCTCCATATATCTGTGACCTAGTCTCTCGGTACATACCTACACGCAACCTCCGATCCTCACAAGATCTCCTTCTCTACTCCTCTCTAATCTCCACTTCCCACAAATGCATACAAGATTTCTTCCGTGCATCCACCTGACTCTGGAACTCTCTACCCCAGCACATCAGACTCTCGCCTACCGTGGAAATCTTCAAAGGGAACCTGAAGACCCACCTCTTCCGACAAGCCTACAGCCTGCAGTAACCCTCGCTCCACCATACCACTGCACGACCAGCTCTACCCTCACCCATCCCTTGTAGATTGTGAGCCCTTGCGGGCAGGGTCCTCTCTCCTCCTGTACCAGTCGCTGACCCGTTTTTGTTCAAATTATTGTACTTGTTGTTTGCTATGTATACCCCTTTTAAGCATGTAAAGCGCCATGGAATTAATGGCGCTATAATAATAAATAATAATAATCATTTATTCCTCTGTCAGTCAGTATACTGACACCCATCTGAATGAAATAACTTCGTCACAGAAAGACAAAGAAGTAAAAAAGAAAAAAAAAAAAAAACGTGTTTGCTGAGTTACAAAACAAATCCAAAAGTTAATTTTTTCAGAAACTAGCACTGTTAAAGAAGTTCTCTAAGAATGTAATAAAATGGCCCCAGTCATGTGATTCCATCAGCAGCCTGTCCTAGCCACATATCAGGACGGGCTGCAGTCTGAAGAAACAAAGCTCCCGAGACCTGTGTCTCAACTGACAGAAAAGCTGTATTGTAAGCACATGTACCAGTGAGTAGCCAGAGAAGCGTGTGACAGGAGAAGAAATAAATCTTCTCCTTGGCTGGCTGGGGGGGCATTTTATTACATTCTGGAATAACCATGTAACTGTCACTGGTAAATGTATATATGGGATTGAACATTTTCTTTAAAGGGAACCTGATAGCTGATACATGCTGCCCGATCCAAGGGCAGCCCATAGGATCATGCAGCATGCATCAAGCACTGGCTGCATGAACTCTGCCAGGTATGTTTGAGCTCCATACATAACCTGTTTTTCCTGCCAACTAGGAAAGTGAAAATTCTTGGATAGGTATACAAGTTGCTGCCTAAACCAGATGGCATTACTCCTGTTGGTTTGGATCCAGATACGACAAACACTGGAGGCAAGACCACTTTCATGGCATTCAGACTCAATCATCAACTAGATGGCAATATCTAGCACAATGGGCCTTGTGGGGAAATAGTTGAATCTTCTATACTACAAAGCATCTAACAGGAGTAATATAAAAGTTCATATACATAGCTTTCACACCAGAGGACGGCAGCATGCTAAAGATAGTCTCCTCCTTTGGGTGAATATATACTATCTATTTTTAAGACCACCATGGTCCTATTTTAAAATAAATAAGTAAAGGAAAACCCCTTTAAGTTGCATTTCTCAATGGTAAAACAAGCATTAAAAACTGGCCAAAAATGATAAAAAAAGTGTTTTGACCCTTTAAGGATTTTCCCTAATTTGTCAGTAAAGGGGTTGTGCCACCATCCTATCCATCAAGAAAATGGTATTTTTAAATTTACTTGTAATAAAAATAATGCATAATTATGTTTAATCATAAGGATGGTGCCCTATAGGGTTAGCAATGTGGTTCTGTATATGTAACTGGGCTTCCGTGGCCGAGCATGTGCAGGCAATCTTTATTCTCCTGTCACTGTAAAAGGACAATCCTCCGTCCTGCCCGGCGCTCCTTTAGTGCTATAAAAACCCGAGGAAGGGGAGAGGGTTTAGTAAATACAAAGCCGGCCAGGTAATAGAAATGTATTTTTACTGCTGAAGTAAAATAAAATTTCTCAGTCCCAGACAGATCTGTATATAATAGCTCAGGCTTATTACTGCAAAGAGCGCCGGCCAGGATGGAGAATTATACTTTTACAAGGAAGCGCATCTAAAGTGACAGAAGAATGAAGACTGCCTGCACATGCCCGGCCACTGAAGCTCACTTACATACAAAGAACCACATTGCAGGCACTATTACAACCCTATAGGGCACCATCCTTTTGATAAAAACATTAATATCTGTATAACCATGCATAATTTTCAATACACGCAAATCGTAAAGATCAAAAATACCATTTTCTTAAATTCATAAATAGATCACGCCAATGTCCATACATGTTTTGTTTTTTTTTTAAACCGTTGCATTTCAGGAGCCATCGTTTTTTTATTTTTCCTGAATGAGATTCGATCCTTTAATCGCATAGATAAGACAACGCACTACTTATGTAGTGCAGTGCATTATCCAGCCTGTCCGTGTTATACTGACAGGCAGCCTAATAGCTCTTGCACAACCCATTAGGCTTTGAGATCTATGGCACACCAAAGGCCACTGTTGGCATACAGTTGCCATAGCAACATCAGCTCCCAGCAATGACACTACAGGGAACCGATGGGAGTGTCATAGGGAGCGATCTCCCTCTGTCAATCTCCTTACACACTGTGGTCACTTTTGACAGCAGCAAATAAATGGTTGATAGAGTCGCAGAAGAGCGCTGACAGCACTCATTCCCCACCGCTGTGTCTGTGCTAGGAGCGGGTAGTGAGTGCTGTTAGACAAAGGAAGTCCTGGAATCAAGATGCAGCAGCGAAGATTCACTGCGTATTCATGTCCTAATTAAAAGTGGCATTTTCTATTAGAATGTGAAAAGGCAGCGCTGTGACAGAAAGCGGTTAAGGGAATCTGTCAGCAGGTTTTTGCTATGTAATCTGAAGACAGCAGGAGATAAAGGCTGAGACACAGAATTCAGGGATGTGTCACTTGTTAAAGTGCGTGCTGTTGTTTACTAACTGTGAAGGATCTATCCCTACTTTAGTCCGGAAAAACAACCTCTTCCTGTGATAAGTAACTCACTGTCTATGGACTTTGTACACAGAGGCGCTGGTGTGAGCGGAGTTAGCTTTCTCAGCTCTGCTTCATTCTAAATCTAAAACCTCTAATTGTGAGCGAACGGCAGCACCCAGTAATCTAAGTGATACATCGCTGGAGTCAGCTTCTCTTTGCCTACATCAGGCTGCTCTAAGATGAGGTAGCAAAAACCTGCTGACAGATTCCCTTTGAATAGGCTGCAGGTCAAGAGCAGATATTGCCTAAGATCTCAATGAACACTTCTTTTATAACTCGGAAATAAAAGTCAAGGTTTAGCTCTAGTAATAAATTTAAACGGTATGGTGTCTGTTCTACTGAACATTATATTTCTCCACACAAGTCAGACATTCTTGCACATTTTAGCCTGAGACAATCGCTCCACAGAGATTTCAGTGTGGGTAATGCAAGAGAAGAGATTGGAAACTAACCAAGTTCATATGATCTTATTGAGCAATATATTCAGCATTATAAGCACTATTATACGTCAACATTTGCAACCGAAATGCATGACTACTGAGAAGGGAAGAGATATGTTTCAGAAACTATGACAATAATCAACATAAAAAAGCAAAATAACGATCACCTACCTACATAGCTGTGCAACAAATCTACTCTGTAGCTGAAGTGAAACATGCCCCAAGTGGAAGACAACTACAATACGAGTTACAGCTGACTATTACTAGTCAGGCATGCTTGGCTGTGCGTGTGACGGCTTCCCATCAGCTTACCCTGCCATGACTTTTCTTCATGTGGAAGACATACGTCTCTCTGTCGAGAATCCACTCGGAGCACTCTCCACATGTGTAGCCAGCTAGTTTCTGCTTGTGATGTGAATCGGTGTCTCTCTTGTTGGTAGTGGAGGTGCCCTCTCCTTTGCCAGCCTGTTTTGATGCGGATGTAGAGTCTTCATTTTTCTCTGCATTAGTCTCTGACTTTGTTTGTGTGTTTGATGAATCTTCTGGGATTTTAGGAAGGCCATGGACACTCTGCTCAAGAAGAGAAAAAGCAAAAGAAATACAAGATGAAAAACAAAATTATTGAAAACACAGTAAAATAATGCACGTAATGAATGGCTTCTTCTAAGGGTATTTTCAGTTAGGATGTCACACTAAAGCTGAATTGTGAACAATTGGTTTCCCAATAATTTGACATTTATAGAACATACTAGCATAAGATGTAAATGTCTATGAGAATAAATACCCCAAAATGGGGGAAAAAAAACAAAACAAAACACTAAGATGACAAATACAGAGTTTTTCTTAGAACAAGGATAATCAACTAATCAACTCTTACTAACTGATCTTTGTGGTTCTGATCTGCAATGTCAGTGACTTTTTTTGTTAATGGGTTTTCTGTGGTGTCTATAATATATACATAATCCAATATCCTCCTGGCTTCTAACTTGTGGCCAAGGAAGAATGGTGCCATAGGTCTCCTGTTGTGGTGATTGGTGGAATCCACCCCGATCTAACAAGTATCACCTATTCAGTGTATAAGTGATCATCTGTGTACACTGGCTTGTTAGCTTTTCTTTTTCTTTAACTACTGTACATTTAGTATAAATAAAAGTTTAGGCTGAAGGGGATTTAGGAGCTTACCTGACATGTCAGTGTGATTAAAAACTTGAGAATGATGAATATGATAATGTTCAGAGAGCATGTGTCCTTGAGAGCGGAGCCTTGCCGGACGTTGATGTCAGCAGAGAAGTCTTTCTATTCCCATTGTATGAAAATGGAGACAAAGAGCGTGCACGTGTGGCCACCCCTTCCTTTCTGTATGGTGCACAATGGAGCCCCATTCTTGAGGTAGAGGAGTCCCAACTATATTACTTTGCATCTGTCACATATTTATGGTATATGTTGTGGATATGACATAAATATGCAAGATGATACTCCTTTAAGGATTTGGAGAGGTCACAGATTATACACAGCAGGTGGTCCTTAACTGGTTGAAGACTACGGGCCACTATCACAATAAAGATATATATATATAAATATATCAGTTGTTACCCAAGATAAACAGCCCCTGTGTATTCTTCTCTACCATTTAATCTCTCCCCCTCCTGATGCAGACTGTCACACACACATACATACATATACAGTACAGACCAAAAGTTTGGACACACCTTCTCATTTAAAGATTTTTCTGTATTTTCATGACTATGAAAATTGTACATTCACACTGAAGGCATCAAAACTATGAATTAACACATGTGGAATTATATACTTAACAAAAAAGTGTGAAACAACTGAAAATATGTCTTATATTCTAGGTTCTTCAAAGTAGCCACCTTTTGCTTTGATGACTGCTTTGCACACTCTTGGCATTCTCTTGATGAGCTTCAAGAGGTAGTCACCGGAAATGGTCTTCCAACAATCTTGAAGGAGTTCCCAGAGATGCTTAGCACTTGTTGGCTCTTTTGCCTTCACTCTGCGGTCCAGCTCACCCCAAACCATCTCGATTGGGTTCAGGTCTGGTGACTGTGGAGGCCAGGTCATCTGGAGTAGCACCCCATCACTTTCTTTCTTGGTCAAATAGCCCTTACACAGCCTGGAGGTGTGTTTGGGGTCATTGTCCTGTTGAAAAATAAATGATGGTCCAACTAAACGCAAACCGGATGGAATAGCATGCCGCTGCAAGATGCTGTGGTAGCCATGCTGGTTCAGTATGCCTTCAATTTTGAATAAATCCCAAACAGTGTCACCAGCAAAGCACCCCCACACCATCACACCTCCTCCTCCATGCTTCATGGTGGGAACCAGGCATGTAGAGTCCATCCGTTCACCTTTACTGCGTCGCACAAAGACACGGTGGTTGGAACCAAAGATCTCAAATTTGGACTCATGAGACCAAAGCACAGATTTCCACTGGTCTAATGTCCATTCCTTGTGTTCTTTAGCCCAAACAAGTCTCTTCTGCTTGTTGCCTGTCCTTAGCAGTGGTTTCCTAGCAGCTATTTTACCATGAAGGCCTGCTGCACAAAGTCTCTTCTTAACAGTTGTTGGGGAGATGTGTCTGCTGCTAGAACTCTGTGTGGCATTGACCTGGTCTCTAATCTGAGCTGCTGTTAACCAGCGATTTCTGAGGCTGGTGACTCAGATAAACTTATCCTCAGAAGCAGAGGTGACTCTTGGTCTTCCTTTCCTGGGGCTGTCCTCATGTGAGCCAGTTTCTTTGTAGCGCTTGATGGTTTTTGCAACTGCACTTGGGGACACTTTCAAAGTTTTCCCAATTTTTCGCACTGACTGACCTTCATTTCTTAAATTAATGATGGCCACTCGTTTTTCTTTACTTAGCTGCTTTTTTCTTGCCATAATACAAATTCTAACAGTCTATTCAGTAGGACTATCAGCTGTGTATCCACCAGACTTCTGCACAACACAACTGATGGTCCCAACCTCATTTTTATAAGGCAAGAAATCCAACTTATTAAACCTGACAGGGCACACCTGTGAAGTGAAAACCATTTCCGATGACTACCTCTTTAAGATCATCAAGAGAATGCCAAGAGTGTGGAAAGCAGTCATCAAAGCAAAAGGTGGCTACTTTGAAGAACCTAGAATATAAGACATATTTCAGTTGTTTCACACTTTTTTGTTAAGTATATAATTCCACATGTGTTAATTCATAGTTTTGATTCCTTCAGTGTGAATGTACAATTTTCATAGTCATGAAAATACAGAAAAATCTTTAAATGAGGTGTGTCCAAACTTTTGGTCTGTACTACTGTACATACATATAGATATATATATATATATATATATATATATATACACACACATATACATATAGATATATATAAATATATATATACACACACACTCTGCTCAAAAAAATAAAGGGAACACTCAAATAACACATCCTAGATCTGAATGAATGAAATATTCTCATTGAATACTTTGTTCTGTACAAAATTGAATGTGCTGACAACAAAATCACACAAAAATCATCAATGGAAATCAAATTTATTAACCAATGGAGGCCTGGATTTGGAGTCATCCCCAAAATTAAAGTGGAAAAACACACTACAGGCTGATCCAACTTTGATGTAATGTCCTTAAAACAAGTCAAAATGAGGCTCAGTATTGTGTGTGGCCTCCACGTGCCTGTATGACCTCCCTACAACGCCTGGGCATGCTCCTGATGAGGTTGCGGATGGTCTCCTGTGAGATCTCCTCCCAGACCTGGACTAAAGCATCCGCCAACTCCTGGACAGTCTGTGGTGCAACGTGACGTTGGTGGATGGAGCGAGACATGATGTCCCAGATGTGCGCAATCGGATTCAGGTCTGGGGAACGGGCGGGCCAGTCCATAGCTTCAATGCCTTCATGTTGCAGGAACTGCTGACACACTCCAGCCACATGAGGTCTGGCATTGTCCTGCATTAGGAGGAACCCAGAGCCAACCGCACCAGCATATGGTCTCACAAGGGGTCTGAGGATCTCATCTCGGTACCTAATGGCACCAGTGGCGACTTTGCCAATCCTGGTGTTCTGTGGCATTACACACACACACACACAGGTTTCCCCCACCTCTTGTAGATCCCGCTGTGGAAGAGGCAGAGCAAAGAGAGCAGGCTCTTTGTAAACAGCAAAACCATGTCAGCCCCCTGAACCGACCGCAGCCAGAAGGTGTGCGCTGTCGGCATTTGTCAGAAGCATAAAAACAGACAACACCACAAGAAGGACTATCTAAAAAATATTACCCAATTTTGTATTTAAAACAAATTTGACACCATGTTTTTGTTAACCCAGCGCCCAGCAGAGCAGCATGATGCAGGGGCAGAGAACCTGAATACAGTGATGTATCACTTACTGGGCTGCTTGTTGTAGTTTTGGTAAAAATCACTGTTTTATCAGTTGAAGTGCTGTCAGTTCCCTGAATTCTGTATAATTCCGCCAACATCACTGTTTGGCAGCTTTCAGCCTCTGCACAGTTTAGACACAAAGCTGCCAATCAGTGGTGGGGGCAGGGTCATACAGAGATCATGAATATGGAGGACTACCACCTGGCAGCAGGTTTACTAGTCCTCTAGTGATAATCTGCTGAGAAAACAATGATTTTATACAATCTACAATAAGCAGCCCAGTAAGTGACACATCGCTGGAATTAGGGTCTCTGGCTATACATTATGCTGCTCTTAGATTATGTGGCAAAAACCTAGTGAAATATTTATTTTAAGAAGCAAAATGAATGGCATCATTGAAAGAGTGTACATAGCCTTTGAACGGCTGCACAAACTTTTTGTAGCAAGATGGCTATCATGATGATCTTGATCCAGTCCATAAGAATAGATAGAGTTGCCTGTACATCCAATATTCATGAGAGTTATCATGCAATTATTAGCGGTTAAATGAAAATTGTGAGGAAGCTGCTCATAAGTTCTGTCTAACGCCGCCGTGCCCACGTCATACGACAGTTATTTGACAATACATAGCCTAAGGTGAACAAGAAACCCAAATAAAGACCCAGAAATCCTGGAACACTTTTCAGAGAATAAACAGTTCTCTGTGTACAGATAATTGGTGCTGTATTACAGGTTATCCTCCTCCACCCTGCCAAGTGAGATCAGTTAGATGGCAAATGCACACAATTCCGCCTCACCTCCTTTATTAGCAGCACAGACCACCATCTAGGAGGTACTATATATTAGTGCCATTTTTATTGGTTCTTCATTTAAGGTTCTTTTTTGCTGTTTCCCAGCAGTCAGTACAAAGGTGCATATAAACAGAGACTAAAAAACAGTGCTGGATCAGTCATACGACACATACCTCCGGAGCCTGATGAACCCAAGTGATTTATAACGGGGTCCGCCAGACCGTGCTGGAACATCCATTGCTTTGATTGTAGCCGACAACACAAATGTGAACAGAGCTGAACTTGCATTTCATTTTCATGGCTCACCTTAAGATGCTGCACCAGGAGCTGCTTTTGCATGTATGCCAGCTGGCATTCAGGACACTTGAAGACACTGACTAGCAGAGAGTTTGTATTCTGGTAGAAATGCTGGTGCAGAAGTCTCTTCTTATTGAAGACCGTCTCACACGAACATTTATAGATTATCCTGCAATACAGAACATATGGGAACAAACACAGTATAAATTTCCTGAATAGTAAATCTGATTCTAGATCTTCTACTAAACTCATATTACAAATACACAAGTCCCTTCTGCACAATCATATGAGATATGCAAACACATCTCAAGCTGCCTGCTAAATTGCTGCAATTACGAGACACTAAGACGACTATAATAATTATGCATATTGTGTAAAAACACATTATCTGGTGTACAGCTGGAAAGCTGTTAATGGATTTACGGAGTGGGAAGGCCACTTACTGTGCATTCTTGTGGCTTGCTGTGGGATGCTGGGCAGTGATATGAGCAGCCGTACTTTCTGTGCTCTTGAAGGCCATGGGGCAGAAGGAGCACTTGTGGAACACCTCACAATGTTTGTCCTGGATATGAACTTTCAGCAAACCCAGAGACATAAACACGACCCCACAGTGAATGCATCTAAAGGAGTAGTACAAGAGAATCAGTATTGTAACTAATGAAAATTACATCATTCAGTTTAAGAAAGCAGTAATAATGAAAAAAAACTCTTATAACCCGATCCCCAAGTGTATAAAATGTCGCCATGTCTTCTCAGAGAACTGTCTTGAGTGTATTCCCCTCTTTTGAGCAGTCACTTGCTTCTTAGGGAGCAGCTAGCTGGGACTGAGTGGACAATATGGACAGGACTTCCCATCTATGGCCTCTATTCTGTCCCATCTCAGCATTGGAAGTGGCTTCCAAAATAGGTTAGTAGACCTCATCACAACCCTGTTGTCTTGACGGAGTCTGTCAGCCAAAAGTGAGTAGAAACTAAGCAAATATCCTTATAGGAGATATAGCATGCATACAAATCGCACTTTTATTGTTGTAATAGTTGCTTCCATTCTTCAGAAACCAAAGTTTAATCACATACACTAATTAGGGAGTTTAGCGTACCCTTGGTGTGGCCAACTTTTTGCCTGTTCTAGCTACCCTGTCACCCACCATTGAGGGTAGCGAGAACATGCAAAAACTTGGCCACACCAAGGGTGCACTAAACTCCTTAATTAGTGTGCGATTAAACTTCGATTTCTGAAGAATGGAGGCACCGATTACAACAATAAAAGTGCGATTTGTATGGAAGATATATCTCCTATAAGGAAAGGAGTGACAGCACTAGCTTGTCTAAACTCTCTCTGCAGATAAAGCTCGCTATAGGAAAACCAATGCTGTCAGTGAGGGAGCGCAGGCATGCGAAACCAGTGGGTGGAACACTGCACTGAGCATAGGGTACACCGAGCACCCTAATTAGCATATTTGATTAGACTTCAGTTTCTGCAGAGGGAAGCAGCGATTAGAACACTACAAATGGGATTTATTTCAGGGCTATATCTCCGAAAACGCGATATCCTTAGTTTATACTGTCCTTTATTATGTGACATTATGTATACATAGGATAGACTATTTGTCTTGCAAATAAGGAAAAACAAGTGAAGTTACCATGCAATGGTATAACCTATCAAATAGATCCGGCACACTGCAAGTTAGCACCATAGTGGTCTATAGTCTTAAGCAGGATAGGGAATCACGTTTTCTTGTTTGCTTCAACAGGACCGATCCTATTAATTACCCATTTACAAATTACTAAATCTCGTGAAAAGAAACCCATGCACAACAAGCTACTTTGTATACCGCTAAAACTGTAAACATCAGTGTTCGCAACTGAATTTTAGAAGGCAAATTAAAAGCTATAAAGAACTTAGGAGCCTTTTTACCTATTTTTTAAGGGAGGACATTAAAAATTTTCCTAAATGCGTGTCATGGCTTATGAAAAAATGCTGACTGTGACCTTCATCCACACGCTCACACTTGGGCAAGGGGTTCAGCCTCGGCCAAAGTGTTCATTCCAAGAAAATGGCACCCGTAGTTTTATCAACTCATCTGTTGTGATGGGTACGTTTTTAGGAACACTTTATAAAATACACCCTAGCTGATGAGTACTCATGTTGTCCATCCACTCAGCAACACTGTATTTTTCCAAGCTTAAAGGGGTTGTCCACTACTAGGACAACCCCTTCTCACTCTGAACGTTTGCCCCCATGAAAATACAACCACTTATACTCACGTCGCCATTCCAGCGTTAATGGCACTCGCCTTCACTGGGCTCATGTGCAGTTGTTAGGATACGTGAACCCTACATGGCGTCACTGTATATACAGTGTACACTGTATATATAGTGTTCAATCACTACCTCTTGATTACTAATACGTTCGAAGGCGGGAAGAGTGACGCCATGATTGGGCGTAGGGCTCACATATCATAACCACACATGAGACCCATGAACGCGAATGCCAAGACCGCTGGGACGGTGCCGGCACCGGAAGGGAGTATAGGTGTTTTTATTTTCATGGGGGAAAACGTTCAGATTGAAAAGAGGCTGTCCTAGTAGTGGACGACCCCTTTAATAAGTTTACATAAAAACAGTGGCAACATTTTGTCATTTTATAACAATCACAAGTTGGTCATGTTGGACAACGCCTGTTAAATACAGAATCTTTTATACCACCGTTATATCCAGTACCAGGCCATCAAAAACAAGTCACTGAAACAGATCAAGGATCCCTGGCCACTAGATTGCAGTATGACATTGAGGTCAGGAATCACACATGATGAGATGGACTTACTATTTCAACATGAAAATTGGGATAATATTGAATGATGGCCATTACCGGAATGCCACTTTGCGCGTATAGTGCAGGCAGTTCTCCTTAACATGGGTTTGGAAATATGCAGATCTACACAGGACGCCACATTCTGGGCAGCAGTATGGAGACTTGTGGGTGTGAATGCGCTGGTGAGCTCCATAACTACATTTATTAGGGAGCATCATCTGGCACACCTGGCAGGTCTATGGAAAGAAATCAAAGAAATCAAATGGAAAGCAATAGGCAAGCATTTAGAGATTAGGCCACTGCTTAGAAATACAAATAGAATTTAATGGAAATCAAACAGAAGTTTGGGTTAGGTAATATAAAATTTATACAAGGAAACTTTTTTTTTTTTTACCTATTTTCAGAAGTAGATAGCATTATATATATTGGCATTGTATTTGAGAATATCTGTTAAATGAATACAGCAGCATGCTTCAGGCTCATTAATCTAAATATATAAAAATGTTCATGGCCCAAGTCGAAAGGCAACTTTACATAGGTCAACGTTTGGGCAGATGAACGCTCATTTCTGACCAACCGATGTAAATGCGATCGCCTATATTTGAGCACATCTGTTACATGGACAATAGTACCTTCCCGGCATAGCCATTTTTAGTTTTTGCGCTTCCATTTTATTTTGGACGTAATTTTTATAATGTTTAACGTGCAGTAAAAATGACCTGACAATCTCATTTTTAGGTTAGTACGATTACATCAAAAACAAAACTTGTATAGGTTTTTTTTTTAAATTAATATTAGAATGGCTTAAACAATTCTGAAATTTGTATTTTAAAATAAATTAAAAAAAGAAAATTAGTTTATGTCACTATTTCCCGAGACTCATAACTTTCTGATTTTTCAGTAGAAGGAACTGAATTGGGTCTCGTTTTCTGCGTGCTCAGCCGTTGCATTTAATGATACTATTTTTGGGATACGTAATGTTGTAATCGCTTTGTATTGATTATTTGGTGGAACTGTAGCAACTGAGAAATGGCTTTTTAATTTTTATTTTCTTTACAACGATCACCTAATTGGTTAAATCCATTTCATATTTCCATAGATTTCCAGACGTTGTAATACAGAATGTGTTGTTTTTTTTAAATCTCTTTAAGGAGGAAAAGGACGATTAAAAATATTATATATATATATATATTTTTAAAGATCTTTTGCATTATATATGGCAATATTCAGAAGTGGATAAAACAGTACAACACAACAATTGTGTTAATACATACACAAAAATGAGAAAACATCAGAATAAAAATAAAAAATGTAAGAAAAAGCCGCCAGTACATGGCAAATGTGGCCCTTCTTCCATTAACGTGGTTAGAAATAAGTGAATACATTAGGACAGTGTTCACATTGGAAATACCTGGTGGATAGGTATAGGAACCTGAAAAACTGAGGAAGATAGATAGTTACTCTGGAAACAGTAATTTGATTAATATGAAAGTCTAAGACCTTTTAAGGAGGTTCCCCTGGTAAGTGAATGGTACACATTATCTTAGCATGTTGATAATGATTCTATCCAGTCTGCATATCCAGTGTAGTGCATAGACTTTCATGTTAATCAAATTACTGTTCCCAGAGTAACTATCTATCTTCCTCAGTTTTTCAGGCTCCTATACCTATCCACCAGGTATTTCCAATGTGAACACTGCTCCAATGTATTCACTTATTTCTAACCACATTAATGGAGGAAGGGCCACATTTGCCATGTATTGGCATTTTTTTCTCTTACATTTTTTATTTTTTCTCATATTTGTGTATGTACCAACACAATTGATTACTGCTATAGGACTTTGTACAGCCAAGTTCATTGATCTATGTCTCTGCTTGATGCTGATTGTCTTGTAACTCTGTTATATTTGAGTCTCTGTATACATATTCTATCCGTATATCTAGTATAGATTTCATATTTACAAATTTTTTTGTTTTTATACATTTTAGTTCTGATGAAGGCCACATAAATCGGCCGAAACATCAAATATTACTTATACATAGGATGAACTTGTATTAATAAAATAGACATTAAGTACTTTGCATGCTCTGTAGACTGGGCATGACTGCGACGTCATGCTGATTGACAGATGGCTCCCTACAGTTAGGCAGCGGGATGTCAATCAGCATGACGTCAGCAGTGACATCCAATCAACAAAGTAGAGCGGAAGAGAAGCCGCTGCTCTGTTGACGTGATGTTGGTAGAAGCTGCAGAATCGCCGGCAGGAGAGGTCTATGATGGCTCTGTGCTGGCAGAGGACTGTGCTGGGCAGAACAGGCAGATAGTTACCAACTACCTGCCTTTTAGTTCCTACGTCCATAATTAAAAAAATAAAATTGTCTTGGACAACGCCTTTAGCGTGTATGTAGACAAACGATTGTAAACTTGTCTTGATATACAGTCGGCCATTGCTTATTTTGGAAAAACTGTTCGTGTAAAAGGACACTGAACCTAAAATGCAGTTTGGGGTAAATAAAATTTACCTGAAATAAACACATATTTCTAAAACTTAAGGCTGAATTTGAGAGCAGCACCTAAATAATGAGAAATGTCTCACTTACAAGTCCGTCTTTTTCCTCTACCACTCTCTGATAATGTCCTGCTAGACAGGTATAGTCCTCAACCTGCTTGCTACACTCCAAGCACTTGAACCCATGGCGTATAAGTCCATATGGATCTGCGTAAAGTGGCATAGCTGGTGGTCCATAGGAAGAAGACCCAGACCACACTCCAAGTGAGGCTGTTGGTGCTACTGTTCGTTGGTTGGAAGATAAAGGCTGAGTAGCCAGGGCAGAGGCAATTAAAGGAGGAGGCGCCAGCATCTGTTCTGAAGAAATAGGCTTCATCATCAGTTGTGAACACTGCATGATCAGTCCTTTGCTTTTGTGTTCCCTGGCATGGCCTAGCAAACTGCATTTGTTGTAGAACTGGACCGTTTTAGTGCATTGAGTGCACATGACTTCAATATGGATACTTCGTCTATTATGATGCTGTGCAAGGCTCTTCTCCAAGGCAAAGGAGTCTCCACACTCCAGACAATTGTAACCTGTAGGCGGCAGTGTAATATTGCTATCAGGAGGTGGACTTAAATTTGGAGTATAGGTGGGGACAGGATTAGCACTATGCAAAAGTTTATTAAAAGCATCTACAATAACAGGCGCTGCCATTTTAACTTGGTGTACCAGTGGCACTGCCATAGGAGTTCCTTGCGTCTGTCTTACTGTTGTAGTCTTCACTGCAACAGTGGAAGTGACACTATTAGGGACTAAGTTAAGGTTGGCAAGGTGAACAGCCTTGGGGAGCAAGCTGGTTGAGTTCGATGCAGTCTTGGTGGAAGGTGTTGACTGCTTCTTGTTCTGAGAGATGTTGGAGGGCTTTGCCGAGCCACTGCCTGGATTCTGATGACCTGAACCTTGCACTCCTTTTTTCTTATCCCCTTTAGAATTTGATAACTGAGTGCCAGCAGCATTTTGTCCTTGGACACTAGTTGTACTTTTTCCAGAATTTCTTGATCTATCCTTTTCTGGCTCAGTCACTTCTTCCAAGGGAACAGATTTGACATCTTCCCCAGATGAATTTTCCCCAAGAACATCATCAGGAGATTTAACTAAATCATCTGATTCAACTTCTGGCAAAATCCGAGTTACAGTTCTTTTGATCTCACCTGATGACGTTTTTATTGTTTTTATTCTAACTTTGGGAATTGCAGGAGGAGAACCAGCACAAACCGAAGGAGAGTCTTTACTACTCGTGTCACTGCAGACACTCATGGGGCTGTCTGGGTTTTTAATAATCTTCTTGACTACTTCCAGAGGACTTCGTGGACTCTTAGGAGACTTTGGCATCTTTGGACTCCCCTTAATACTTTCTTTCAATGGGACACTAACTTCTTTAGAAGTATTTAAAGATTCCTCCTTAGGGACAACCGCAACTTTTTTAGCTTGCAAGGCCACCAAAGCAGCTACACAAGATGATAATTTAGAATGAGCAGGTTTAATCCGCTGCCTAGGTGGCACAGATGAAGGAGACAGAGTTGATGTACCTGCCGCGCTACCGAAAGAGTCCACTGGACCGGAAAATACTTTCTCCTGAGAATTGCTGCTTTCCGGAGCATCCCCAAAGGGCATAGACGAACTAAGGAAACTGCTGTTTTTGTCCAAACCTCGGGTTTGCTCAGATCTATCCTTCTCTGCTTCCATGCAGTCAGATTTCTGCTCTTTTTTACAGTATTCATCAAACATACTCAGCTCTGGTTCCGAGGGCTTTCCAAGAGAATCGACCATGCATCCCTCTTCAGGATTGTACATGGAAGGCTGTGGAAAATATGGAGACTCTGCTACCTTCTGCTTGCTAAGGACATTATCTTTTGAATCTTCTGGCTCAGGGCTAGAAATAGGGCTAAACTGGGTAAAAGTTGGCAATGGTTCTGGCTTGTGCGATTCTATTTTATCTGCGTAGCCCCGCGAGTTGTCCCCATTGATAAATCCTGGTTCAAATTTTCCGTAGCCTGGTCCAACAGCATGGGGATCAGGGCCCACTTCAGGGCCACGAAAACCATTCTGCAATAAAGTTGGACCCAAGTGATTTCCGTCTTTTTCAGATGCCTCAAATGACTCCTGTCGGCTGGTGTTTTTTACAATAACGCTAACTGCTGGAACATCAGGGACAGGCACAGACTGGGCCAAAGACAGATTCTCATCCAAACACATTCCTGATGGTTTGAGGTGGTTTTCTTGCTCATCACTTGTTGCTTGGATAGCTTCCTTGGCATCCAAACTTGTTGCATCAGGGATATCAAAAGCAGCAAGAAGATCGTCAAAGTCTGGAGTCTTCATGTCCCCCATGACTGGAAATGTAACGGTATCTGCAATTAAAGAAAAGTAAATTAAATTAAATAGTTTGCCTTACACAGCTATGCTCTTAAAATTATGTTTATTTTAATAGAAATCTTATGAACTGGACAAAACCTATCTTCAGATAGTTTCCAGTGCTGAATTATTGCACTGCTGGCAGTAGTTTAGCTAAAACAGCGATTTAAAGAAGCCTTCCCATCAAAGTTTTTATCCTCTTAATATATTGCAGTCATCATATTATACAGCACTGTGTACTTCCAATTGCTCATTTTGCCTTTCTACCCAGATAATTATTTTCTTTTCTCTGCTGTATGTAGTAACAGGAAGTCTCTTGTCCCTGCATTTATCAATCCCCTCCTACAACTGACCCAGCTTCTCCACCCCTCCCCATGACTCATATAGGGAAAATTGACCCCCTGTTTCTACATAGAGCTTGGAAGGATTCAGCCAGTTAGTTTTTAATCACGTGATGTCATAGACCTAATGAAAAGCAGAAGAATTAAGTGGGTAGAAAAGCAAAATGAGCAATTGTAGGTACATGGTGCTATATAATATAATGACTGCAATACATGAAGAGAATAAAAATTTTGATGGCGAGTGTTTCTTGAACTGCTGCAGCTCTGCAAGTCCTCTCCATGATGAGCTCCTATTATGCAGACCTCCATATTCAAGCGTTCCGACCATCTCCACCATCACTGCATATTAACTTACTGCCCAGGTAAAGTGTGGGCAGAAAGCTATCAATCAAATGTGGGGCTGGAGCCAACAAGAGCTCATGAATAACAAGAACTGCACAGCATGGGCTGAGAGTACAGCAGAGCTGCAGAAACAAATCAGAGTTTTCAGCAAAACTACAGCAAGAATCTGAATAAACCCCACATTTAAAAAAAAAAAAAAAAGATATCGAAAAACTGGAGCAAATTCAGAGAAGAGCTACCAGGATGGTGAGTGGACTGCGAACTATGTCCTAAGAGGAATGGTTAAAGGATCTGGGAATGTTTATGTTGCAAAAAAAGGTTCCAAATATCTGAAGAGATGTCACAGTGTAGAGGGATCATCCTTATTCTCATTTGCACATGGAAACACAAGAAGCAATGGGATGAAACTGAGGGTGAGAAGATACAGATTAGATATTAGAAAAAACTTTTTGACAGTGAGGGTGATCAATGAGTGGAGCAGGCGGCCATGAGAAGTGGGGAGTTCTCCTTCAATGGAAGTCTTCACACAGAGGCTGGACAGACATCTGTCTGAGATGGTTTAGTGAATCCTGCATTGAGCAGGGGGTTGGACACGATGACCCTGGAGGTCCCTTCCAACTCTAACATTCTGTGATAAGTGGCACACTGCTGTAATTAAAAGTTTCGGTCGTTACAATATGCTGCCCTAGGATAGAACATAAACATTGTGACAGTTTTCCTTCAAAACAGACTGGCTCATTGATAGCTACCCGAGCCAGCCCCTTCTCCATCTACGGCAGGATAGCTGGCTTAGCTACTGAAATGAGCGGGTCAGCTAGCCTTCTTTACACAAAGCAATAGTCACTTATAGACACAGGGAACCCTCTCCTGTGTCAATCAAAAACAGGAAGTGGAACTGCCAGGGCCAAAGCTGGAGATCAAGGTGCTTTTCTAAGGCCCCACTATCAGTATTCGGTCAGTATTTTTTCTCAGGAGTGGGAGCCAAAACCAGGAGTGGGTGATAGATGCAGAATTGGTGACTTGTTTCTATTATACCTTTTCTCTGATTCTTCCTCACCTGGTTTTGTCTCCCACTCCTGAGAAAAAATACTGACCGAATACTGACCAAATACTGGTAATGGGGCCATGGCCTAATGGTTATAAATTTTTCCATGTTAACACATTAGTGACCAGGCCAAAACCCCCAAAAGTGATACCATTTTAAAAACAGCATCAGTCAACATATTCACAACTGCAGTCAGGTAGCTCATTAACTCTTCAAGTGCTTTTCATGAATTAATGCAAAGTGGAATGACAAGAATGAAAAATGTTATTTTTAGCACCTAAATGTTGCTACCTTATGAACAGGCCACTATATTCGGCAGACTCTAAGGCCATTATTTCACCATGAATTGCTATGGTAACCATCAGGACCACACAATCATGATCTCAGGGTGCCGATAAAGTTAAAGAGGGAGCCCCCACACTTAATCATCTAGATGCCATAGCCACTATTGGCAGCAGCATCTAACAGGTTAAACTGGCATGGTCAGTGCCAACACCAATTGTGGGTGGTGAAGCAGGGTGTCAGCTATAGTGTACAGCTGACCGCTGCTGAATTTTCACCCACTGGGGGATGCTATTCTCTCACATCTCAGATCAGTAAAAAGATGTATTGGTGGTCACTAAAGGGTTAAAACTACTAAGAGCTAACTATCACTATATGAGTGGTCATAATCATGGATACCTAAGCTACTGCAATGCCCTGCACATGGGGTAAGCAACATAGAAATGCAGTATAGTTCTTCAGATTCGCTAATTGGAGGAATTTGCTATTATTACAGCTACTACATATTGGAATAGGATCTTGGAGATGGGAATACTCCTTTAATGACCCATTGTTTACGATAATGGTGTAACATGAATAGGCTGAGCGATTGAATGTGTCCGAAAATGTTTGTTCATTGTGCATGAAATTGTTTATGCGATGAACATAAATACACTCCAGGTTGTCTGTGTGAACACGGTGCACCATCTTAGATTTTACAATGTAGAAACGGCTATTCAATCATTTCATTCATGATTCTCATCCTATATAAACACTTGTTGACATTGTTTGCTGGTCGTGAGTTACTATCACATTGTTCGTCGTTTAAACCATTATCTGCTCGTGTAACTGATCATATAGGCTGTGTGCCCACAATGTGTTTTTAAGCGTTTCCGCAGCGGCAAAAATGCGGCAGAAACGCTTAAAAAACGCATGGTAGAAGGTCTGGCATGTCCCCAATGATGATCCGCATGTGCTGTGCACATGCTGCGGAAATTTCCGCTGCGGATTATCATTGCGGAAAAAAATGCAGCACTACCAATTATTTTGCGGAAGTGCTGCGTTTTCGCCGCCATTGACTTGCATTAGAACGCGCCAATTCCGCAAGACTGCATCTGTACTTGCGTAATTAGCGCATTCTAATGTGCGGATGGTACCCGGGTGTGGAGGACAGGAGACTCTCCTCCACACCCAGGTACCACTAACCATTAAAAGCTGTAAAAAAAGAATAAAATAAAAAATAAAGATTATATTCACCTTCCGAGAGCCCCCGGACTCCTTCCCTGTGCTTGCCGATAGATCGCGCAGGACTGAAGGACCTGCGGTGACGTCACAGTCATGTGACGGCAGGTCCTTCAGTACAGCGTACCGCGATCTGCCGGCAGCCAGCACAGGAGCGCAGCAAGACTGCAGGGGCCATCCTTCCGATAAGTAAGTATTCCGTAAGTATATATTTATTTTTTTACATTCTCTCGGGTCACAGTATATAAATTTATATAGTGTGACCGAGTTGTCAAGCACTTTCCAAGTGATGCTAAAAATCGCTTGGAAAAGCGCTTGACAACCCGCATGCGGAAATACATGTGAAGAACGCTTCACTTCCGCTTGTCCCTGGCAGGAAAAACACATGTACAATCCGCATGTACAATTCGCATGCGTTTTTTTCTGCTAGGGAGATGCAGAAACGCTCAGGAAAAAATCCTGAGCATTTCTGCATAGTGGGCACATAGCCTAAGGAGTGGTATACATGAATGTTGTGGGGCTGTGCGATATTATGGTAGTATTCTAGTACACGTGATTGTGGGGCGATGCACTATATAACGATGCAAGTTGTGTTATACCTTGTTTTGGGGCGATATAATAATGATGTACCTTATATATCATTCAGCCCAACAACAACCATGTGGTATATAGCACCACTTATATAAGGTATAATATCTGAATGATTATAAGCAGGCCGTGTACAGGAAGCTGGTCGGATGTGTCCTTCTCTTGCAGACATACAGGTAGCACAGTCCCTCTTTACTACACCTTATAGTCCACAATGGAGCAAGCCTGGCTCAGTCCATCATGTTCTACTAGATGAGACCAGGGCCCACATGGCTGTCCTGTCAGTGTCATCAGCACATGACCAAACAGTGGGAATACTTGCTGCACTGCTACCAGCAGGGCTGTGGAGTCGGTAAGCCAAACCTTCGACTCCTCAATTTCCATGACACCAACTCCGACTCCCTCATACATGGCTCATGTTTAAGTGTTAAATTTACTGTAGCACAGATTCATCTCAGTCTAGACCCTTAAGGATCAGGAATAGGACAGACATTTATGGGACATTTCATAACTTTCCCAAATTCTTATGAAAAAATATTCCCCACAAACTACATTGAACTACTGAACCCAATTAATTATATATTTTAGGAGTTGAAGTCGGTCCATTTTATACCGACTCCACGGCCCTGGCTAGCAGCAAACATTACACAACAAACAGGCAGCGGAGACCACCACATGACAAGTACAACCTCCGGCTGCCTCTCCAGCAGAGACAAGCACCACACCCACCTCTCGTCATGGCTCTTCACCGTTGATCCCAATATTAGTTTTGCCCAAAGGGGTGGGGTTAAATAAAAATTTTGACCAAAATAAAATATCGTGGGCACTAAAATGGCGAATTAATAAAACCAACTGGATTAATCGCACAGCCCTACTGGATAGGATACAGTAGTTCTGTGGAGATGTTAGATTATTACACCCACGCCAATAGTTGCGGTAATCATTGTATTCACCCAAGAAACAATCTGATCACCCAAGAACCAACATTTATCATCAAAGTCTCTTACGCCATAAATATAGAAATATTAGTCCGGCTATAGAGAACTCATGGACTGAATAGAACAAGATCACACAGTAATCCACTGGAAATATTTCTTCTTACAAGACAATTCCTGCAATTTCTAGTTCCACACAAACAAATTAGTCATTTCCTCTACAAGACTTCCATGGAAGTTACGGAGGTGGTTAATTATTCATACTGAGTGAGTGAGAACTGGAGACTTACCTGGTAGTGCTAATGCATGGCTCCACTTAATGTAGATGCCGCACACAAACCCTGGAAGACATAAATAGAGGAAAACCAGTGAGGACCATGGAAGGCAATCGTATAATGCACTGGACATAGTGTTCGCTGTAGGAGGCCATACACCGAAGATGGCTAAACGCTCACCTGTCAGACTGCTATTCCTCTTGACCCCCATAAATATGTACTCAACTGAGCATGCATGTGCTCTCAAAGGGGGAAGAGGACTAAGCCTCAGCCAGCATTTATCTGCCTGAAGAATATAATGCTGAGGCATGCTGAAATACAACATGCCTGACCCTTCTTTCTCCAAGACATCTTGCCATTAAGGGAAAGCCATGGCACATCCACACACAGTAATTGTCAAAGGTTCAGCTGACATTAAGTGTATGGTCAACTTAAACGGAACCTGTCAGCATGTTTTTACATATAAAAGTAGTGGTATAGCAGGATCGGTGCTTGTTCCCCAATAAAAACAATACTAGATATAAGAAATCTGCCCCAGAAACCATATGCAAATCAAGCTGGAAGTGCAATGGGGGTGTGCCAATGCAATTGGAAGAAGCTGTACATTTCATGCCAGATTGGCATGTGGCTTCTTCTCTTGACTGGTATAATCAGATCTCTAGAAAAAAGATATCAAGTTTATAAGGGGAACTAGTGCCTGTACAGTTGTACCTTTACCATCATGTGCAAAAAAATTATAACAGGTTCACTTTAAGAATGCAGCTTTGCCCTAAACAGAATATTTGATTCAGCAAACTTGCGCTATAACATCACTTAATAGAGTCATATAAACTACAGAACAAAATATTCTTGTGTTTCAGCTTAAAGGGAACCTGTCATGAGATTCAGGATGCCTGAACCACGGGCAGCATGAATCAGACACTGACTGTGTTATTGCCGCTGTGGACATTTTTCAGACAAAACATACTTTGATAAGCTGGCCGGGGGTAGTAATTTGGGGCAGGTTCCCAACAGCTTCTCCCCACCCCTCTACATATGACTGACAGGTCTCTCCCTATGTGTGTGTGTAAGGAGAACTGATATGTGTGTGTATAAGGTCAGTCTAGGGGTGTGGGACAGGGAGAAGAGACCGGTCTTGGACTAGTCATACAAGACATATAGTCCCCGGCTGTTTTTTCAAAGTATGTATTCTTTCAAACACAGACGTAATTCATAAAGAACCAAAGACCCCATCGTACACCAGCCCCATCACCGCTGAAACTTCTCTAAACTGTAGGCACTTAAGAACCCAAATCATAAAAGCCAACGTTGTTCACCCTGGTCTTGGTGGGGAGGCGTGCTGGAATCAGGCGCTCCTGATTCATTAAGAGTTGCACGCCTCCTAATGAATCTGGTGCGTCTGAAAAGTGGCGTGCGCTTCCGTGTGCACCACCCCACCAGTTTGAGACTGGAGTAAGATTCGTGGACTGAGGAACACCGCCGCAGCATGATTTTGACAAGTAGGGGTTGCCAAGCCTCTGTCCTCTGTGTCGAAGCTTAACAAAAATGATGAGAGACTACAAAGTCACAAAACTTTAGCACAGCCTCGCATTTAGACAAATTTTGCAACTTTTCAAAGCTTTTTACGCCAGAATTCTGGTGTAAGAGCTTTGATGAATCGGGGCCTTAGTTGTCACTTTTTAAAGTTGTTGACCACTATGGACAACCTTTAGGCTATGTGCCCACGTTGCAGAAATGAAGCAGAAAATTTCTGCTTCATTTCCGCATGTCCTCTCCCGGAAAAAAGCTTGCGGAATTTGGCAAGCGGTTTTCGCGCGTTTATGATGCGTTTGGGACGTGCGGAATTGCCTTGCGTTTTTTATTGCATTGACAAGGCAATTCCGCATGCGTAAACGCAAAATTAATGGACATGCTGCGATTTTTGAGCGCATCAAAAACGCTGCGGAAAAATCCGCAGCATGGGCATTGAAATTGCGGATTCTCATTGGGGACCATGGGGGACGGATTACCAAGCGTTTCACAAGCGTTTACGCTGTGGAAATTAAGCAGCATATACGCTTGTGAAACGCTACGTGGGCACATACCCTTACCCATGCCCCAGTTCTGCCTATGGCCACAATAGTGGGCAGCTCCTCATGCAGAACGCACCTCCCCACTCAGAATGGGGTGGTTACTTTGGAGGACCAAGTATCTCATATGCAAATGTCTCCAAATTCACTGCATCTTTCCCACGGACCGATGTGCAGTCGATAAACGGGTATGTACCAATATTACAAATAAACTCCTATCCTACGACTTCCCGATCGCTGGGGGTCCAACTGCTGAAACACCCACTAATCCAGAGAATGGGGCTCTGAAGGGTCCTGTCCGAATGGTGCAGAAGACCTCTCCACTGCATTCACACTCAGTGAGATGGCCAAAGAAAGCTGAACACTGCGCTTGGCTATCTTTGGTCCTCTTGTTGAGAATGAACGGAAAAGTGATGTGAATGCTCAGCCTCTGCTCCATTCCACTCTTCAGACCCCCATTATTGGTGAGGGTCTCAGCAGCCGGACCCCCAGCGTTCGGGAAGTCATTTCCTGTACTTTTGATGTTGACCAACCAAGTAAAAGTTGGAATCTAGTTGTCTGGACAGTAACTTAAAATGGTTGAGCATGCATGGTGCCGCTTTATTTAACTGTGAAAGCGCAAGCCTCGCCCACTAACATACATGTTTGGCCATTCAGTTAAATGCTCAGCTTAATCCTGAGGCGGCCAGGGGTAAGTGGGTGTTGGACCCGCCACAAACAGACTCGTTACATGTGGTGTAGGGAAAGAAAGCAGCACTTTGCAGTGACGGGTCCACAAGAAGTAAAAGACGAGTGTGCAATGATGAGCAGAGAGCTGATGAAGAACAGGATGTGCCGGTATTCAGGAGCTCATCTACCCAACTAAGCATGTGCCTGGAGCAGGAGTGGACATACCGTATGTTCCTTTTAGCCTGTCATACTTGTTCTTAAAGGGAACCTGTCACATAGGAGAGCATGAACTATCTGCAGGCAACAGATTGATGTATAGGTTTGTGGAGAAAAAAAAAATAAAAAGATCAGAAATGATAATTTAGTAATTTAAAGAGGACCTGTCACCAGGCCATAAGTGGGTAGAATTTGCTCTTATTATATTCCCGCTGCTCCCCTGAGTAGTCCATATATTTTTTTAATCCACAGTAAGGTTCCAGAGATATGAGCCTTTTTATTTAGTGCCAAGTTGTATGGTCTTTACAAGGGGGTGTGGCTCACAGGGTTATTATACAGAGCAGGCTAAAGACACCCTCCCAGAGTCCTGTGAGCCACGCCCCCTTGTAAAGACCATAAGAATTAGCACTAAATATAAAGGCCCATATACCTGGAACTGTACGGTGGATTAAAAAAAAATGGCACACTCTCTTTAAAGGGAACCTGTCATATTGAAAATGGTATCTGACCTGCAGACAGGGTGTTATAGAGCAGGAGGAGCTGATCAGACTGACAGACATTCCTGTGGGAATAGGTTCAATAAAACTTACATTTCATTCATTAAAATCCCTGGTGTTTGTATGCATAAGTCCAGTGGGCGGTCCTACTCAGTGACTGACAATCTTTCCTGTATGACTTTGCTTGTAGACATAGCTGTCAGTCACTGAGTAGGACCGCCCACTGGACTCCAGAAAGCATACAGACACCAGGGAGTTCAAGTAATAAAATACAAGTTATACTGAAATTTTCCAACATACTTAAATATTCTGCTGTGCTCCTCCTCTACACCACACTCTCCTCAGATCGGACTGCATGTACGTGATCAGTTTAAGTTCCTTTTGATTCGCAGCATAGGAGTCCAATGGGTGGTCCAAATCTATGATCGACAGCTTTATCTGCTACATGGACATACAGGACCACCTAGTGGACTCCTAAGATCAGAGCTATAATTAATCATTCCTGACAACTATAAATGCGTATATGTTCAGCTCCAACATGCTGCCGGCATTTATGATGTGACAGGTCCCCTTTAAAGCAGCACTCCAGCAGTTTTTTTTATTGTAGCGCTACTAACACAAGACCCCTGCACTTAGTATTATTCTTACCAGCTGCCGATTTCAGCTGTTCCCAGCACCTCTCCAGTCCTGCGCCGCCATCTTGTGACCGCAGCTTCTGACTGACCGGAAGTCAGAGGTAATGATCACAAGCTCTCAGTGTAAGTCTATGAGACCCTCGTTCTGGATCTTATAGACTTACACTGAGAAGTGACTTCCGGATCACCCAGCAAACACTGGAGCGATCCAGCAGGTCACAATCTAATGGAGACCAACAAGAGCAGCACTGATAGGCTATGTGCCCACGATGCAGAAATGCTCCGGATTTTTTCCTGAGCGTTTCTGCATCTCCCTGGCAGAAAAAACACATGCGGATTGTACATGTGGATTGTACTTGCGTTTTTCTGCCAGGGACAAGCGGAAGTGAAGCGTTCTTCACATGCATTTCCGCATGCGGGTTGTCAAGCGCTTTCCAAGCGATTTTAGCATCACTTGGAAAAGTGCTTGACAACTTGGTCACACTATATAAATCCATGCAAACGGTATGGATTTATATAGTGTGACCGTAAAGAATGGTAAAAAAATAAATCTATACTTACCTTCCGATGGCCCCCACAGTCTTGCTTCGCTCCGTCCTGGCTGCCGGCAGCTTGCGGTACACTACACTGAAGGACCTTCCGTCACATGAATAAATGACGACAGCGCAGGTCCTTCAGTCCATCGCGATCTGCTGGCAAGCGAAGACAAGCGCACCGTGGGCCATCAGAAGGTAAATATAATATATATTTTTTTATTTTATTCTTTTTTTCACAGGTTCTATGGTACCCGGGTCCGGAGGAGAGTCTCCTGTCCTGCAGACCAGGGTACCATAAGCACATTGAAACGCATGGATTCCGCATGTACAGATGCAGTGATGCGGATTCCATGCGATCTAATGCAAGTCAATGGTGGCGAAAAAGCAGCGCTTACGCAAAATAATTGGTAGTGCTGCATTTTTTTCCGCAATGATAATCCGCAGCGGAAATTTCCGCAGAATGTGCACAGCACATGTGGATTATCATTGGGGACCATGGCAGACCATCTACCAAGCGTTTTTTTAAGCGTTTCTGCAGCGTTTTTGCCGCTGCGGAAACGCTTAAAAAACGCATCGTGGGCACACAGCCATAAAGGAGAAGACAGCGGCTGGTGAGTGTAGTACTAGGGGCAGGGAACTTACATTACTGACCACTCCAAAAAACGATGGAGTGGAGTTACAAAGCTGCTTTCTATTTAGCCGTTTCCTAGTAATAGCTCTCTGTGGGGAACCCGGGAAACAAGCAGGATGGTCACCACCCCCCCAGAGATGTCACCCAGCTATACCACAGACTCCTGGGAAATACGCCTGCATATATACAGTACAGACCAAAAGTTTGGACACACCTTCTCATTTAAAGATTTTTCTGTATTTTCATGACTATGAAAATTGTACATTCACACTGAAGGCATCAAAACTATGAATTAACACATGTGGAATTATATACTTAACAAAAAAGTGTGAAACAACTGAAAATATGTCTTATATTCTAGGTTCTTCAAAGTAGCCACCTTTTGCTTTGATGAATGCTTTGCACACTCTTGGCATTCTCTTGATGAGCTTCAAGAGGTAGTCACCAGAAATTGTCTTCAAAAATCTTGAAGGAGTTCCCAGAGATGCTTAGCACTTGTTGGCCCTTTTGCCTTCACTCTGCGGTCCAGCTCACCCAAAACCATCTCGATTGGGTTCAGGTCTGGTGACTGTGGAGGCCAGGTCATCTGGCGTAGCACCCTATCACTCTCCTTCTTGGTCAAATAGCCCTTACACAGCCTGGAGGTGTTTGGGGTCATTGTCCTGTTGAAAAATAAATGATGGTCCAACTAAACGCAAACCGGATGGAATAGTATGCCGCTGCAAGACGCTGTGGTAGCCATGCTGGTTTAGTATGCCTTCAATTTTGAATAAATCCCCAACAGTGTCACCAGCAAAGCACCCCCACACCATCACACCTCCTCCTCCATGCTTCACGGTGGGAACCAGGCATGTAGAGTCCATCCGTTCACCTTTTCTGCGTCGCACAAAGACACGGTGGTTGGAACCAAAGATCTCAAATTTGGACTCATCAGACCAAAGCACAGATTTCCACTGGTCTAATGTCCATTCCTTGTGTTCTTTAGCCCAAACAAGTCTCTTCTGCTTGTTGCCTGTCCTTAGCAGTGGTTTCCTAGCAGCTATTTTACCATGAAGGCCTGCTGCACAAAGTCTCCTCTTAACAGTTGTTGTAGAGATGTGTCTGCTGCTAGAACTCTGTGTGGCATTGACCTGGTCTCTAATCTGAGCTGCTGTTAACCTGCGATTTCTGAGGCTTGTGACTCAGATAAACTTATCTTCAGAAGCAGAGGTGACTCTTGGTCTTCTTTCCTGGGGCGGTCCTCAGGTGAGCCAGTTTCTTTGTAGCGCTTGATGGTTTTTGCAACTGCACTTGGGGACACTTTCAAAGTTTTCCCAATTTTTCGCACTGACTGACCTTCATTTCTTAAAGTAATGATGGCCACTCGTTTTTCTTTACTTAGCTGCTTTTTTCTTGCCATAATACAAATTCTAACAGTCTATTCAGGAGGACTATCAGCTGTGTATCCACCAGACTTCTGCACAACACAACTGATGGTCCCAACCTCATTTATAAGGCAAGAAATCCCACTTATTAAACCTGACAGGACACACCTGTGAAGTGAAAACCATTTCCAGTGACTACCTCTTGAAGCTCATCAAGAGAATGCCAAGAGTGTGCAAAGCAAAAGGTGGCTACTTTGAAGAACCTAGAATATAAGACATATTTTCAGTTGTTTCACACTTTTTTGTTAAGTATATAATTCCACATGTGTTAATTCATAGTTTTGATGCCTTCAGTGTGAATGTACAATTTTCAAAGTCATGAAAATACAGAAAAATCTTTAAATGAGAAGGTGTGTCCAAACTTTTGGTCTGTACTGTACATTCTCAGCTTTCAGATTGTTTCACAACTCGGCAGATTGCCATTCAGACGTTAGAGAAAGCTGGGTGACATCAGACCTGTCACACTAGCTACATTCTTTGTCGCCCAGCTTTCTCATGACCTATAATAAGATATTTTATTCTGACTTCACACATAATGGAGGTAGTACAAAGACCAGGAGGGGCAACAACTTCTCAGGGGGTAGTGTAGACAGGAGAAAGGCAGCACACCCCTGTATGACAGGTCCCCCCCCCGTGATACTACCCCCAACTAAAAGATCTTCCTGCCACCCACCGTGCCACTACCCCGACCTGACACATCTTCCCACCACGAGACAGATCTCCCACCCACCGTGACACTACCCCCACGAGACAGATCTCCCACCCACCGTGACACTACCCCCACGAGACAGATCTCCCATCCACCGTGACACTACCCCCACGAGACAGATCTCCCATCCACCGTGACACTACCCCCACGAGACAGATCTCCCATCCACCGTGACACTACCCCCACGAGACAGATCTCCCATCCACCGTGACACTACCCCCACGAGACAGATCTCCCATCCACCGTGACACTACCCCCACGAGACAGATCTCCCATCCACCGTGACACTACCCCCACGAGACAGATCTCCCATCCACCGTGACACTACCCCCACGAGACAGATCTCCCATCCACCGTGACACTACCCCCACGAGACAGATCTCCCATCCACCGTGACACTACCCCCACGAGACAGATCTCCCATCCACCGTGACACTACCCCCACGAGACAGATCTCCCATCCACCGTGACACTACCCCCACGAGACAGATCTCCCATCCACCGTGACACTACCCCCACGAGACAGATCTCCCATCCACCGTGACACTACCCCCACGAGACAGATCTCCCATCCACCGTGACACTACCCCCACGAGACAGATCTCCCATCCACCGTGACACTACCCCCACGAGACAGATCTCCCATCCACCGTGACACTACCCCCACGAGACAGATCTCCCATCCACCGTGACACTACCCCCACGAGACAGATCTCCCATCCACCGTGACACTACCCCCACGAGACAGATCTCCCATCCACCGTGACACTACCCCCACGAGACAGATCTCCCATCCACCGTGACACTACCCCCACGAGACAGATCTCCCATCCACCGTGACACTACCCCCACGAGACAGATCTCCCATCCACCGTGACACTACCCCCACGAGACAGATCTCCCATCCACCGTGACACTACCCCCACGAGACAGATCTCCCATCCACCGTGACACTACCCCCACGAGACAGATCTCCCATCCACCGTGACACTACCCCCACGAGACAGATCTCCCATCCACCGTGACACTACCCCCACGAGACAGATCTCCCATCCACCGTGACACTACCCCCACGAGACAGATCTCCCATCCACCGTGACACTACCCCCACGAGACAGATCTCCCATCCACCGTGACACTACCCCCACGAGACAGATCTCCCATCCACCGTGACACTACCCCCACGAGACAGATCTCCCATCCACCGTGACACTACCCCCACGAGACAGATCTCCCATCCACCGTGACACTACCCCCACGAGACAGATCTCCCATCCACCGTGACACTACCCCCACGAGACAGATCTCCCATCCACCGTGACACTACCCCCACGAGACAGATCTCCCATCCACCGTGACACTACCCCCACGAGACAGATCTCCCATCCACCGTGACACTACCCCCACGAGACAGATCTCCCATCCACCGTGACACTACCCCCACGAGACAGATCTCCCATCCACCGTGACACTACCCCCACGAGACAGATCTCCCATCCACCGTGACACTACCCCCACGAGACAGATCTCCCATCCACCGTGACACTACCCCCACGAGACAGATCTCCCATCCACCGTGACACTACCCCCACGAGACAGATCTCCCATCCACCGTGACACTACCCCCACGAGACAGATCTCCCATCCACCGTGACACTACCCCCACGAGACAGATCTCCCATCCACCGTGACACTACCCCCACGAGACAGATCTCCCATCCACCGTGACACTACCCCAACGAGACAGATCTCCCATCCACCGTGACACTACCCCAACGAGACAGATCTCCCATCCACCGTGACACTACCCCAACGAGACAGATCTCCCATCCACCGTGACACTACCCCAACGAGACAGATCTCCCATCCACCGTGACACTACCCCAACGAGACAGATCTCCCATCCACCGTGACACTACCCCCACCTGAAAGAAACTGTGAAACTACCCCCACATGGATTGTTCCCCTCCATCCCACCGTGACACCACCCCCACGTGAAAGAGGAGGTCCCCCACTATGACACCACCCTTGTGTGATAGAGGAAGGGGGTCCCCCAACATGATACCACGCTCACTTTACATAGGTGGGGGTCCCCCAATGTGTCAGAGGATCGGGGGGTCCAGTCCCACACCATGACGCCACCCCCATGTGACAAAGGGTGTCCCCCACCGTGACACCACCCCTGCGCAACAGAGAGGGGTACCCCACCGTGACACCATCCCTGTATGACAGAGGGGGTCCCCCAACCCCTGCGTGACACCAGCACTGTAGATGCCCAGAAGTAGTATGTAAGGTGCCAGCAATATGCATGTGACAGGTCCCCAGCACAGCCCTCCATCACTCCGCACAGCACACAGGGTCAGCCATGGCTGCAGCCTGCACACACCTTACACCGGGCCTGCTCACACCTGCTGCCAGTGCCGGGCACACACCGCCGGGCGCTCTCCGGTGCCAGTGTGTGTACATGATCCCAGTGCTGCACCGCCGGTGCACAGCCCGCTCACTCTCCGCACAGGCCCCGCCGCCCACTTACCCCGCCCTGCGTCCTCCGAGCACAGCTACAGCCACCGGGGACGTAGCGCAGTCCGCAACCACACGAGCATATCGGGAATTGGCCTGATCAGTAGGCCGGGCCCTGGAGAAACTAACATGGCGGAGAAAGACTGGGCCTGGGGAAGAGGAGGGGACTGGCTGGTGAAGGGAGGGGAGACGAGGCCTGCTAATGGAGGAGGGGACTCCAGCTGTAGCACGGCGGGAGCCGGGAGCTACTGAGCCTGCGTGTGTGCGGCACAGGGGCAGGAGGCCGCGGGAATGGAGCTGAGGGGAGCTAGGCTCGGCTATGGCGGGAGGACGGTGCTGACAGGAGAGGAAGGAGCGCAGCAGTGAGGCTGAGGGGCCATGTGTGAGGGGGAGACCAGTGCTGAAGTCTCCATACTGTGCACCGTCCTGGAGGCTTGTGGGATACCTGAGAGCCGCAGTGTCCTGTTCACACTGACGATTGTGAGGGAACATTCTGAGGTTTTGAAGCGGAACAGCTTTAGGAAATGCCCTTATTGCTGGAGCTGTTGTCTCTCTGGAGCAGTTCAGGGTCTGTGCACACAACGTCTCTTTCGGGGGGATGAGCCCATGGAGTTTTTCAGTAGGAAGACACTTCAGGAAACTCTGCGCTTTTTTCCTCTCTATTATGTTTAGTGTTTTTCGGTCTTTGCCTGGTCCTTTTTTGTCGTTTCTGACCACTGTCTTGGTTTCCTTCCTTCATGTTCTTGCAGCATTTCCGCAGCGTCTTTTTACTGGAGTTTTCTGGACATTTGTTCAAATCCCCAAAAATCCCCGCGGTTATTCCACCGAAAATATGAAAAGGACATCGGGGCGTGTTATGAGCTTTCCACGTGACTCGTACTGTAAAGTACATGGGGTCTTCCCAATGGCCAGGTGACTAAGCCGCTTGAAGTGGTTAAAAGATGTTCAAAAGCCTGACCGTGTGAACAGTCGCTTTACATAGAGATGCGAATGTTGTGTTTAGGGAGCTCTTCTTTAGTCGGTTTTTGGGGCAGAATCCACCTGAAAAAGACATTGTGTGCACATACCCTGGGAGGGGTTTTTATTTTTTTGTGCCGTTCTATCTCATGGCCTACTTTGGAGCAGACACCCATCATCATCTATAGAAGTAACATGCGTTTGTTTGTCTTTTGTTTTACCGTATTTTTTATTTTTCATTAACGACATATTGACAAATAATTGACAGTAGCATAATTCTAAATACAAGGGGAAAATCAGGGATAACTGGAACGCGGGAAAAGGGGAAAGACCAAAGGGAGGGGAGGGAAAGGGAAACAAGGTTAGGATAACAAGGGTAGAAGAGATTGATTCATCAAATAATATTGTAATCAGTAAAGGAATAATAAACAATCTAACAAAACACAAAACAATTTCAACACACATTGTCATGTTAGCAATAATACAAACAAAGTGAATGAACAGTCTGTAAGACATATTAAGAACTACCAGTATTATAGGCGGGACGGGGGAATTTATTTGACCAGATATCCCATTTCTTAGAAAATTTGAAAAGGTTATCATTGATAGAGGCAGTTTGTTTGTCTTTTAATTCCCCATTGGACATTTTGTAAAGAGGTTCTCCCTTTCAGAACAATGGTGCTCGGCTGGCAAGCATTTTTGAGCAGATTTTGGTTTGGAAATCGTATATTTCCCGAGCCTGAATCAGAGTGAAAAACCTCAGGTTGTCAATCAGTGTGCGGGGGAGGGGGTACAGTGCTCGCCCTGTGTAGTGAGCGGTGACTAACAGCCCCTTTACCACCTCGATGACTGGAAGCGAGCGGGCGGCTACAGGGAGGATATAAGATCATTATTACTTTGGAGCCACCCTTCCAGAAAGAGTCAGACATAATGTAAATGCTATTTACCTACAGATTACCCCTATATCTGCAGGTATATATTATATCTCCAGGTGATAGGTTCCCTTTAAATGAATGTCAATGGGGAAGTACGAAACATACTAAAAACAGTGTTGTTTTTTTCTTTATCTGTTTCCTTGAAAGTGACTGAAGGAGGCTTAAAGGGGTATTCCTATCTCCAAGATCCTATCCCAATGTGTAGTAGGTGTAATAGTAATATTAGCAAACATCTCCAATTAGAAATGTAGTATAGTTTTTCTGATTCGCTATCTCTTTCCTCACGTGCAGGCATCGCAGGACCTTAGGTATCCATGGTTACGACCACTAGCTAACTGACTTTATCAGTGGACGTAACCATGGATACCTAAGGTCCTGCGATGCCTGCACATTAGGAAAGAGATAGCGAATCAGAAAAACTATACTACATTTCTAATTGTAGATATTTGGTAATATTACTATTATTACAGGGGTGGACACAGACTGTAGTGGGCCCCTGTGCAAGAAATTTTTTGGGCCCCCTGCCCTTCATAGGGCAACAAATTTATGTAAACATAACCCCCCCATGTGCATCTCTCATCCCCCCCCCGTGCATCTCATCCCCCCCGTGCATCTCATCCCCCCCGTGCATCTCATCCCCCCCGTGCATCTCACCCCCCCCGTGCATCTCATCCCCCCCCGTGCATCTCATCCCCCCCCGTGCATCTCATCCCCCCCCGTGCATCTCATCCCCCCCCGTGCATCTCACCCCCCCCGTGCATCTCATCCCCCCCCGTGCATCTCATCCCCCCCCGTGCATCTCATCCCCCCCGTGCATCTCATCCCCCCCGTGCATCTCATCCCCCCCCGTGCATCTCATCCCCCCCCGTGCATCTCATCCCCCCCGTGCATCTCATCCCCCCCGTGCATCTCATCCCCCCCGTGCATCTCATCCCCCCCGTGCATCTCATCCCCCCCGTGCATCTCATCCCCCCCGTGCATCTCATCCCCCCCGTGCATCTCATCCCCCCCGTGCATCTCATCCCCCCCGTGCATCTCATCCCCCCCGTGCATCTCATCCCCCCCGTGCATCTCATCCCCCCCGTGCATCTCATCCCCCCCGTGCATCTCATCCCCCCCGTGCATCTCATCCCCCCCGTGCATCTCATCCCCCCCGTGCATCTCATCCCCCCCGTGCATCTCATCCCCCCCGTGCATCTCATCCCCCCCGTGCATCTCATCCCCCCCGTGCATCTCATCCCCCCCGTGCATCTCATCCCCCCCGTGCATCTCATCCCCCCCGTGCATCTCATCCCCCCCGTGCATCTCAACCCCCCCGTGCATCTCAACCCCCCCGTGCATCTCAACCCCCCCGTGCATCTCACCCCCCCGTGCATCTCACCCCCCCGTGCATCTCATCCCCCCCGTGCATCTCATCCCCCCCCGTGCATCTCATCCCCCCCCGTGCATCTCATCCCCCCCGTGCATCTCATCCCCCCGTGCATCTCATCCCCCCGTGCATCTCATCCCCCCCGTGCATCTCATCCCCCCCGTGCATCTCATCCCCCCCGTGCATCTCATCCCCCCCGTGCATCTCATCCCCCCCGTGCATCTCATCCCCCCCGTGCATCTCATCCCCCCCGTGCATCTCATCCCCCCCGTGCATCTCATCCCCCCCGTGCATCTCATCCCCCCCGTGCATCTCATCCCCCCCGTGCATCTCATCCCCCCCGTGCATCTCATCCCCCCCGTGCATCTCATCCCCCCCGTGCATCTCATCCCCCCCGTGCATCTCATCCCCCCCGTGCATCTCATCCCCCCCGTGCATCTCACCCCCCCCGTGCATCTCATCCCCCCCGTGCATCTCATCCCCCCCGTGCATCTCATTCCCCCCGTGCATCTCATTCCCCCCGTGCATCTCATCCCCCCCGTGCATCTCATCCCCCCCGTGCATCTCATCCCCCCCGTGCATCTCATCCCCCCCGTGCATCTCATCCCCCCCGTGCATCTCATCCCCCCCGTGCATCTCATCCCCCCCGTGCATCTCATCCCCCCCGTGCATCTCATCCCCCCCGTGCATCTCACCCCCCCGTGCATCTCACCCCCCCGTGCATCTCACCCCCCCCCGTGCATCTCACCCCCCCCCGTGCATCTCACCCCCCCCCGTGCATCTCACCCCCCCCGTGCATCTCACCCCCCCCGTGCATCTCACCCCCCCCCGTGCATCTCACCCCCCCCCCGTGCATCTCACCCCCCCCGTGCATCTCACCCCCCCCGTGCATCTCACCCCCCCCCGTGCATCTCACCCCCCCCGTGCATCTCACCCCCCCCGTGCATCTCACCCCCCCGTGCATCTCACCCCCCCCGTGCATCTCACCCCCCCCGTGCATCTCACCCCCCCCGTGCATCTCACCCCCCCGTGCATCTCACCCCCCCCGTGCATCTCACCCCCCCCGTGCATCTCACCCCCCCGTGCATCTCACCCCCCCGTGCATCTCACCCCCCCCCCGTGCATCTCACCCCCCCCCCGTGCATCTCACCCCCCCCCGTGCATCTCACCCCCCCCCGTGCATCTCACCCCCCCCCGTGCATCTCACCCCCCCCGTGCATCTCACCCCCCCCGTGCATCTCACCCCCCCCCGTGCATCTCACCCCCCCCGTGCGTCTCGCTCTCCCCCCCGCGCGTCTCGCTCTCCCCCCCGCGCGTCTCGCTCTCCCCCCCGCGCGTCTCGCTCTCCCCCCCGCGCGTCTCGCTCTCCCCCCCGCGCGTCTCGCTCTCCCCCCCGCGCGTCTCGCTCTCCCCCCCCGCGCGTCTCGCTCTCCCCCCCCGCGCGTCTCGCTCTCCCCCCCCGCGCGTCTCGCTCTCCCCCCCCGCGCGTCTCGCTCTCCCCCCCCGCGCGTCTCGCTCTCCCCCCCCGCGCGTCTCGCTCTCCCCCCCCCCGCGCGTCTCGCTCTCCCCCCCCGCGCGTCTCGCTCTCCCCCCCCGCGCGTCTCGCTCTCCCCCCCCGCGCGTCTCGCTCTCCCCCCCCGCGCGTCTCGCTCTCCCCCCCCGCGCGTCTCGCTCTCCCCCCCCCCGCGCGTCTCGCTCTCCCCCCCCCGCGCGTCTCGCTCTCCCCCCCCCCCGCGCGTCTCGCTCTCCCCCCCCCCGCGCCTCGCTCTCCCCCCCCCCGCGCGTCTCGCTCTCCCCCCCCCCCGCGCGTCTCGCTCTCCCCCCCCCCGCGCGTCTCGCTCTCCCCCCCCCCGCGCGTCTCGCTCTCCCCCCCCCCCGCGCGTCTCGCTCTCCCCCCCCCCCGCGCGTCTCGCTCTCCCCCCCCCCGCGCGTCTCGCTCCCCCCCCCCCGCGCGTCTCGCTCTCCCCCCCCCCGCGCGTCTCGCTCTCCCCCCCCCCGCGCGTCTCGCTCTCCCCCCCCCCGCGCGTCTCGCTCTCCCCCCCGCGCGTCTCGCTCTCCCCCCCCGCGCGTCTCGCTCTCCCCCCCCCGCGCGTCTCGCTCTCCCCCCCCCGCGCGTCTCGCTCTCCCCCCCCGCGCGTCTCGCTCTCCCCCCCCGCGCGTCTCGCTCTCCCCCCCCCGCGCGTCTCGCTCTCCCCCCCCCGCGCGTCTCGCTCTCCCCCCCCCGCGCGTCTCGCTCTCCCCCCCCCGCGCGTCTCGCTCTCCCCCCCCCGCGCGTCTCGCTCTCCCCCCCCCGCGCGTCTCGCTCTCCCCCCCCCGCGCGTCTCGCTCTCCCCCCCCCCGCGCGTCTCGCTCTCCCCCCCCCGCGCGTCTCGCTCTCCCCCCCCCGCGCGTCTCGCTCTCCCCCCCCCGCGCGTCTCGCTCTCCCCCCCCCCGCGCGTCTCGCTCTCCCCCCCCCCCCGCGCGTCTCGCTCTCCCCCCCCCCCCGCGCGTCTCGCTCTCCCCCCCCCCCCGCGCGTCTCGCTCTCCCCCCCCCCCCGCGCGTCTCGCTCTCCCCCCCCCCCCCGCGCGTCTCGCTCTCCCCCCCCCCCCGCGCGTCTCGCTCTCCCCCCCCCCCGCGCGTCTCGCTCTCCCCCCCCCCCCGCGCGTCTCGCTCTCCCCCCCCCGCGCGTCTCGCTCTCCCCCCCCCCCGCGCGTCTCGCTCTCCCCCCCCCCCCCGCGCGTCTCGCTCTCCCCCCCCCCCCGCGCGTCTCGCTCTCCCCCCCCCCCCGCGCGTCTCGCTCTCCCCCCCCCCCCCGCGCGTCTCGCTCTCCCCCCCCCCCGCGCGTCTCGCTCTCCCCCCCCCCCCGCGCGTCTCGCTCTCCCCCCCCGCGCGTCTCGCTCTCCCCCCCCGCGCATCTCGCTCTCCCCCCCCCCCGCGCATCTCGCTCTCCCCCCCCCCCCGCGCATCTCGCTCTCCCCCCCCGCGCATCTCGCTCTCCCCCCCCGCGCATCTCGCTCTCCCCCCCCGCGCATCTCGCTCTCCCCCCCCGCGCATCTCGCTCTCCCCCCCCCCCGCGCATCTCGCTCTCCCCCCCCCCCCCGCGCATCTCGCTCTCCCCCCCCCCCCCCGCGCATCTCGCTCTCCCCCCCCCCCGCGCATCTCGCTCTCCCCCCCCCCCCCGTGCATCTCACCCCCCCCGTGCATCTCATCCCCCCCCCCCCCGTGCATCTCACCCCCCCCACTCCTAGTTAATTAATTGTATTTTTTAAAAAATAAAACTTGTTATACTTACCCCCATGCGATCCCTGCAGAGTCCTGGCACTCATCCACTTCGCTGCCACCAGGTTCTCCTGACTTCCGGCCATGTGACGGCGCCGTCACTTGACCGGAAGTCGGGGATCATGAAGGCGCTGCCGCAGCAGCGCTACACTGCTACACAGAGGTAAGCAGCGCTGAGACGTCCCAGCGCTTAGCGCTCAGCATGGGTCCGGGGGCCCAGGGCCGGCTCCAGGTGTTTGTGGGCCCCGGGCGAAAGAGTCTGTGGGCCCCTTTAACACATACCACGATTCATGATGCACAGATACCGAAGAGAAATATATATATATAGTACAATGCAAAGATTTCACTTCTTACATTACATGAGTGATATCTGTTGTAAATTCCACAATAGCTCAGAAACCAGCGAATCGCTCCACACAGTATACTGGCCCCCATAAAATGCTCCATACAGGAGACTGTCCCCCATAAAATGCTCCATACAGGATACTGGTCCCCATATAACGCTCCATACAGGATACTGGTCCCCATATAACGCTCCATACAGGATACTGGCCCCCATATAGCGCTCCATACAGAATACTGGCCCCCATATAGCGCTCCATACAGGATACTGGCCCCCATATAATGCTCCATACAGAATACTGGCCCCCATATAACGCTCCATACAGAACACTGGCCCCATATAACGCTCCATACAGAACACTGGCCCCCATATAACGCTCCATACAGGATACTGGCCCCCATATAACGCTCCATACAGAATACTGGCCCCCATATAACGCTCCATGCAGGATACTGGCCCCCATATAATGCTCCATGCAGGATACTGGCCCCCATATAACGCTCCATGCAGGATACTGGCCCCCATATAACGCTCCATGCAGGATACTGGCCCCCATATAACGCTCCATGCAGGATACTGGCCCCCATATAACGCTCCATGCAGGATACTGGCCCCCATATAACGCTCCATGCAGGATACTGGCCCCCATATAACGCTCCATGCAGAATACTGGCCCCCATATAACGCGGTTATACTGGCGCCCCCCCCCCCCCCGCTTGCTCAGGGCCCCGGCATTTTTTGCCCGGGTGCTGATGCCGGCCCTGCGGGGGCCCTATGAGGAGACACACAAGAGGGGGGCCCCAACCGGCCGGGCCCCATACTGGAGTCAGGACAGTCATGCCCTGATGGCGGCCCTGCTGGAGGCTGGAGGGGCCCCCTCTCCCTCGGGGGCCCCCGTTCAATGCACGGGCGGTAGGTCCGCCCCTGTATTATTACACCTACTACATATTGGCATAGGATCTTGCAGATGGGAATACCCCTTTTTAATAGTAGCTAGTGATGAGCGAGTATGTTCTGTTAACCCTTTCGGCGAGTACGCTCGGGCCGAGCTCCGAGTATTTACAGCTGCTCGGTGATATGCTTGAATCGCTCCCGTGTGCATGATTTGCGAGTGTTTGACAGCTTTAGTACATGTGAGGAATGTGTAAGAAATAGGCATTCCTTACATGTACTAAAGCTGTCAAACAGTTGCAAATCATGCATACGGGAGTGATTCAAACATAACACCGAGCAGCTGTAACTACTCGGTGCTCGGCCCGAGCATACTCGCCGAAAGGGTTAACAGAACATACTCGCTCATCACTAATAGTAGCTTAAAATCCCACAGTTTGAACTGCCGCAGATCCCGTCATTTAGAAGTGCAAGTTTTCAGCTTTTCCACTCAAAATCTGTGGAGATAAATAACATGCTATTTATTTCCGTGGCACAGCCAAAATCTGCACAGAAATCTTTTGCTGCATTTGAAAAGATTTTTAGGAAGCTGCACCATACCCACCAGCTGCCATCTGTGTTACACAGCTGACATCTGCCTGCTAGCTCCAATTGCTGCTGTTTAACCAGGGAATTCTCAAGCTTGGAAGTTAGTCCCTGTCCATGAGATAGAGGATAACTTACCAATCACTGTGAATCTGACCACTGGGACACCCACTAATTCCGAGAACTAGAGCGCTGAAGGTTCCTTTGTGAATGGAGCGGTGGTTGATCATGCTCACTGCAGCTCCATTCATTCTGACAATGGCATTTAATTAGACTGATTGCTGTTGTGCATGAAAGCCCCCCAATGGCTGCCATCTTAACCTGTGGCTGGGCTTCACCAGAGAATATAATTTTCTCTATAAACTGCAACAAGTGATCAAAGTTCAAATCCTCTAAGGGGCCTAAAAAAATAAAGTTTTAAAAAATATTGAAAAAATTAAATTACCCTTTCTCCCTTAAAAAAATGTATTTGGTATCATCATGACGGTAAAAGTTCTATCAAAATATAAAATTAACCTATAGGGTAAAAAGAGAAAAAAAAAATTGAAATAGCAGATTTTTTTGGGGGGTGGCTATGCCTCCCTAAAATGTATTTATCCCTAGAAATTTCTGAATTTTATAAATTTGACCTGGAAAATCATGTTGCCAGGACTTTTTAACTGTTTTAATGAACACTGCAAAAACAAAATCCTCCAAAATATCTTGAATTGCGTTATATACACCATTTCACTGCACATAAAAATTCATTTTCCAGGCCAGTTTGACATAGATAATAAAGATAATAATTACCATGACCTTCCTTACATTTATATGCTAAATATGAAAGCACTGGGTAAAAGTAATCCAAGAAAGGATAAGGTGAATTGGTTGATAGTAAGACTCAAGAGACTGCTGTTATGGCTAATAAAATCATGAGATGCACTAAAAGAAGAGTAGATGCTCAGGACAAGAAAATAGTTTTGCCCAGTAGCATAACTAGAGTCCGATGGGCTCCGGTGCAAAATTTGAACCTGGGACCCCCCTCCAAACACTGCGTATTCGTCAGATGTATTGACCCTTGTAGCGTTCTCAATTCTGTAAGGATATGTGTTCCCCCTTCCTCCCATTCTGGTACAGTGGCTTGTGAAAGTATTCACCCCCCTTGTAATGTAACAAAATGGGTAAAAGCCGTATTTTAATATTTTTGTAATCTGATTTGTGTGTGACGCATCAACACTAAATAGTCTAAGTTGGTGAAGTGAAGTTAGAAAAATATAGGCATAAGTTAAGTTTATGAGATCAAATAACTAAAAATTAGCATGTTACATGCACGCCGTTAGGTTCAAATAGGGCGAGACGGGTTTCATGAATTCTTTGGAATCCTGGGGGAACCGTTACTCATAGAATCATAGAATGGTAGAGTTGGAAGGGACCTCCTGGGTCATCTGGTCCAACCCCCTGCTCAAAGCAGGATTCACTAGATCATTTCAGACAGATGTCTGTCCAGCCTCTGTTTGAAGACGTCCATTGAAGGGGAACTCACCACCTCTCGTGGCAGCCTGTTCCACTCATTAATCACCCTAACTGTCAAAAAGTTTTTTCTAATATCTAATCTGTGTCTCCTCCCATTTAGTTTCATCCCATTGCTTCTAGTCTTTCCTTGTGCAAATGAGAATAAAGATGATCCTTCTACAATGTGACAGCCCTTGACATATTTGTAGACAGCTATTAAGTCTCCTCTCAGTCTTCTTTTTTGCAAGCTAAACATTCCCAAATCCTGCAACCGTTCCTCATAGGACATGGTTTGCAGACCAGTCACCATTCTGATCGCTCTTCTCTGAACTTGCTCCAGTTTGTCTGTCTTTTTTAAAATGTGGTGCCCAAAACTGTACACAGTATTCCAGATGAGGTCTGACCAAAGAGGAGTAAAGACCGATAATGACTTCACGTGATCTAGACTGTATGCTTCTGTTAATACATCCCAGAATTGTATTTGCCTTTTTTGCTGCTGCATCACACTGTTGACTCATGTTCAGTCTATGATCTATTAGTATACCTAAGTCTTTTTCACATGTACTGTTGCTTAGCTCTATTCCTCCCATTCTGTATATGCTTTTTTCATTTTTATTGCCCAGATGTAGTACTTTGCATTTTTCCCTGTTAAAAACCATTCTGTTGGTTGCTGCCCACTGCTCCAGTTTATTTAGGTCTTTTTGAATCCTCTCTCTCTCTTCTCTAGTATTAGTATCCCTCCTAGCTTTGTGTCATCAGCAAATTTAATCAGTTTACCCTCAATTCCTTCATCTAAATCATTGATAAAGATGTTGAACAATACAGGTCCCAGGACGGAGCCCTGTGGTACCCCACTTGAGACATTCATCCAGCTGGATGTGAAGCCATTTACAACCACCCTTTGAGTCCGATCACTAAGCCAGTTATGAATCCACCTAACAGTTGCCTGGTCCATTGCATACTTGGTCATTTTTTCAATAAGGATGGTGTGAGATACTTTGTCAAATGCTTTGCTGAAGTCAAGATATACTATATCTACAGCATTTCCCTGATCCACCCAGTCAGTGATTCTGTCATAGAAGGAAATTAAGTTAGTCTGACATGACTTGTTAGTTACAAACCCATGCTGACTCTGGTTAATCACTTCATTCTTATCCATGTACTTACATACATGTTGTTTAATAATTTGTTCAAAGATCTTTCCTGGTATAGAAGTCAGACTCACCGGCCTATAGTTCCCTGGGTCCACCTTCTTCCCCTTTTTGAAGATAGGAACAACATTTGCTCTTCTCCAGTCTTCTGGGACTTCTCCTGTTCTCCAAGAATTTTCAAAGATTATGGAGAGTGGTTCTAAAATTTCTTCTACGATCTCCTTCAGTACTCTGGGGAGTAATTCATCTGGACCTGGAGACTTGAACTCATTTATGTTAGCTAAATATTCCCTCACAATCTTTCTGTTTACAGATATCTTGGATTCCTCTATTCCTTTAAAAGGACAGTGAAGATCAGTTGATGTTACATTTTCTTTCTGAGAGAAAACAGATGCAAAATAGGAATTAAAAAGTTCGGCCTTCTCAACATCCTCTCTTACCATTTCTCCATTTTCATCCTGTAAAAATCCTATAGCATCTTTGACTTTTCTTTTACTTTTGACATACCCCCAAAATCCTTTTTTATTGCTTTTGACATCTCTTGCAAGCCTTAATTCATTGTCAGCTTTAGCTAACCTGATACGTGCCCTGCAGGATCTGCAGACTGCATTATAATCTTCTTTAGATATGCCTCCCTCTTTCCATTTAATAAACCTTTCTTTTTAGCATGTTTTTAAGTTCTGTGTTCATCCATCCTGGTTTCCTTAAATGCTTCCCATTCTTCCTACTTTTCGGGATTGTTAACGATTGTGCTTTGAGAATCTCATTTTTAAAAATTTCCCATCCTTCCTGGACATTTTTGTCCTTAAGGACATCCAGCCATTGGATCCCTCCTATTCTCTTTCTGAGTCTCTTAAAATCTGCCTTTCTAAAATCTAACCTTGAAGTTTGAGTCTTCACATGTCTTCCTCCTCTAGTTATCCAAAATTCTATAATAGCATGATTGCTGCCTCCTAGGGTCCCAGCCACCTTTACCTCCTCAACCATTTCCTCCCTGTTTATAAGGATTAGATCCAAAGTAGCAGATCCCCTTGTTTTCTCCCCTACCTTTTGGAAGATAAAGTTGTCAGCAAGAGAGGATAAGAATTTGCTTGACCTGTTAGTTTTACTTGAGAGAGATTCCCAACAAATGTCTGGATAGTTGAAATCTCCCATGACCACTACGTCATATTTTTTGGAGAACTTGGTCATTTGATACATAAAGAGTTCATCCATATCTTCAGCTTGCCCAGGTGGCCTGTAGTAAATGCCTACAATGGTGTCCTTTCCGTTGTTCTCTCCTTGTATGCTTACCCAAACAGTTTCCACAGAACTCCCAGTCTCTGAAGCTTCAATCTCTGTGCAGATATACGCTTTTCTAACATACAATGCAACACCTCCTCCTCGTTTATCAAGTCTGTTTCTTGCAAATAAGTTGTATCCTTTTAGCCTTTTATTCCAATCATTCTTACCCAAACAGTTTCCACAGAACTCCCAGTCTCTGAAGCTTCAATCTCTGTGCAGATATACGCTTTTCTAACATACAATGCAACACCTCCTCCTCGTTTATCAAGTCTGTTTCTTGCAAATAAGTTGTATCCTTTTAGCCTTTTATTCCAATCATGTGTATCGTCCCACCAAGTTTCAGTGATTCCAATGACATCATATTCCTTTTCCTGCATTAGTAGTTCCAATTCTCCTTGTTTGTTGCCCATGCTTTGTGCATTTGTATAAAAACATTTTAGTTTGTGATTGGTTTCTCTTCCTCCCATATTTTTATTATTTAGATTTTTTTGTCTTTGTTCTTCTTTTCCACTTCCAGTAGCAGAGATCTCAATAGTATTTGTCAGCTGTATGGCTTTTTCTGGCCTTTTGCTTCCCTTCCCACATTGTTCTAGTTTAAAGCTCTTCTGATGAGTGTAGCAAGGCGACTTCCAAATACATGTTTTCCAGTCTTCGTAAGGTGCAGCCCATCTCTAGCAAGTAGTCCATCGTATAGGTAATTCATTCCGTGATCCAGAAATCCAAATCCTTGTTGACGGCACCATCGACGTAGCCAGTTGTTCACCTGTAGAATCTTATTCCACCTCATTGTTCCATGGCCATCCACTGGGAGGATGGATGAGAAGACCACTTGCGCTCCCAATTCTTTCACTTTCTTGCCTAAGTCTTCAAAGTCACTGCAGATGGTTTCCAGGTCCTTTCCTGCGGTGTCATTTGTCCCCACATGTATTAGCAGGAATGGGTAGTGATCTGTAGGTCTGAAGAGTCTTGATATCCTGTCAGACACATCTTTAATTTTTGCTCCTGGAAGACAGCACATTTCTCTTGAGGTTATGTCTGGTCTGCAGATAGCGGCCTCTGTTCCTCTTAACAGGGAATCCCCCATGACCACCACTCTCCGTTTTTTCTTCACAACATTCTTCTTTCTCCATCCAGGAGGATTCTGAGGGCTTACAAGGTTATTCATTGCTGGCAAAGTCTTATTTTGCTGTATTTCTTCATGGTTCTCCTGCGTGAGAGCCTGGTACTGGTTCCTGAGCAGTATGGGTGCTGACTGCCTCTCGATCCTCCTGCTTCTGTGGGTCACATGCTTCCATTCCTCTGTTTCGTCAGGTGCAGTTCGAATTTCTTCTCTTTCTGAATCATGAAGAGATAATTCTGCTCTAAGAACTCTTCACCTTCCTTAATGATTTTCAAGGTAGTTAACCTCTCTTCTAGATTTCGCAACTTTTCCTCCAACAGGGACACAAGCTTGCATTTCTGGCATGTGAAGTTTGGCTTTTCCACTGGCAAGTCTGTGAACATGTAGCAGGATATGCAGCTCACCAAATGGCTCCTGGACTCTTCCATGTTCTTATTGTTAATGTTCTGAAAACGGTGAAAAAAGCTTAAAAAAAAAGCTTCAAAATGCGCGCGCCGTACGGCGCGCGGTTTACCGATGTCCTCTTTTCAGCTCCAACAGCCAAACTCCAGTGTTCTTTGAGCTCGCGGAGACTCTTCACTTACCCCAAAATGCAGTGGGAATATGCAAATTATCTCCTCAGGACTCCTCCCCTGGTTTACCGATGTCCTCTTTTCAGCTCCAACAGCCAAAATCCAGTGTACTCAGGGCAACCATAGGCTGCAGTTTCTCTCAGGCACACGATAGATTCAATTGCTGACCAGACACATTTGACAAGAGTCTTTTTCAACAGTTTAACAGTGGAATTTAATCTGAAGAACAGCAAGTTCAATTCAGGGATATTACAGCAATAATCTTCATTACAGTCCAGTCTTGAGTTTCTTGAGCAGTCGGCTCCAGTAACAATACAGTAGTTTCTTCACAAGGCACAGTATTACAGTCTCTTCAATAGCATAATTCAGCATAGATTAGATCTCTTAGCAGCACACTTCTATGCATACACAACCACAGTTTTTTCCTTCGCAGCATTCTTTAGCCTGCATGGAGATAGAGGGGGGGAGGGTTTGATCAGGGAGATGATCCCTGTGACACAATTCCTTCCAGTCCTTATCTTCCTGCCCGATAATACTCTGCACTGTTAGTTCAGGGAGTTTATCTGACCTGTGTTTAGTTTGTCTCCTGATCTGAATCCTGTTCAGTTGCCTTCTGTCAGATCCAAATAACACACCACCTTTCTCTTCCTCAGCCAGACTACAATAACAAGTTCCCCACAATCCCCCTGGGGCTCTGCTAAAACACTCCCTGTCTCCTGCGACTGTGTTAACCCCTTTAGTTTCTGGATGTTTCTGAAGCACAACATATCCTGTCTCCTGTGCTTGTGTTATTTGTGACAGTTGCTGGATGCTTTTGAAGCAACAGCACTACTTCTGCATGTCACAGATGTGCATATGTGTAGCGTCGGCGTCCCTGCCTCCTGCTAAGCAGGGACGCTGTTCCCCTCACCTCTCCGCTCCGTGCCCGGCGTCCTCCTCCCGCTCTGCTGGCAGCGCGCGCTGCTTCCCGGCCACTGTGCTTAGGGCGCGCGCGCTCCCCCTCTCTTAAAGGGGCCGCGCGCGCCGTCCTAAGGAGTCCCCGGCCAATGGCCGGAGGACCTCACCATATATAAGGCACCTCCTCCAAAATGGAGGTGCCCGAGCAATGTTGTTGCAAAGCCTTCACTCTGCTTCAGCCCTCAGGTCCCGTTACCAGTTACCTGACAGTCACCTGCCAGATTCCTGCTTGATACCTGCCTGATATCCTCTTACCTGCTTGCAAGCCTGCGGTCCGACAGTCTGCCTTCCGACACCTGTCAGTCTGTCTATGGACCAGCCTGCCCGCTCACCTGGGAGCGCTCACCTGCTACCTGCCTGCTAGCCTACCTGGAGGCTCTGCCGTCACTTGCCGTTACCACCTGCCTGTCCAGAGACTCTTGCCCGCTCACCTGGGAGCGCTCACCTGCTACCTGCCTGCTAGCCTACCTGGAGGCTCTGCCGTCACTTGCCGTGACCACCTGCCTGTCCAGAGACTCTTGCCCGCTCACCTGGGAGCGCTCACCTGCTACCTGCCTGCTAGCCTACCTGGAGGCTCTGCCGTCACTTGCTGTGACCACCTGCCTGTCCAGAGACTCTTGCCCGCTCACCTGGGAGCGTCCACCTGCTACCTGTCTGCTAGTCTACCCAGAGACTGTCCCTGTGACTACCTGCCCTTCTACCCAGAGACTGTCCCTGTCACTTGCCGTGAGTACCTGCCCTTCTACCCAGAGACTGTCCCTGTCACTTGCTGTGACTACCTGCCCGTCTTCCCTGGGAGCCACCCGCTTCCTTACAAGGACCGCCCCCTTGTATAGTTGCTCAGAGGTTCCGCCTCCCAGACCCCTTACAATATGTATTCACCCCTTTGGCGATGAAGCCCCTAAAAATTTCTGGCGCAAGCAATTCTCTTCATAAGTCACATGCTTAGTGAAAGGAAGTCCACCTGTGTGCAATCTAAGTGTCACATGGTCTGTCAGTATATACACACCTTTTCAAAAAGGCAACAGAGGCTTTAACATCATTAAGCAAGAGGCACCACTAACCAAAAAACACCATGAAGACCAAGGAGACCTACAAACAAGTCAGGGACAGTGTTGTTGAGAAGTACAAGTCAGGGTTGGGTTATAAAAAAAAAAAAAAAAAAAAATCCCAATCTCTTATTCCCCATCAAATCCATTATCATATGGAAAGAACATGGTACCACAACAAACCTGCTGAGGGAGGGCCGCCCACCTTAACTTTCAGCCCGGGCAAGGAGGGCATTAATCAGTGAGGTAGCACGAAGACCAAAGGTAATCCTGAAAGAGCTGCAGAGTTCCTAAGAAGAGACTGAGTATTTGTCCATGTGACCACAATAAGCCATACACTCCATAGAGGTGGACTTTATGGAATAGTGGGCAGAAAAAAGCCTTTACTTACAGGTGCATCTCACTAAATTAGAATATCATCAAAAAGTTAATTTCAGTTCTTCAATACAAAATGTGAAACATATATAGTCATTGCAAACAGAGTGATCTATTTCAAGTGTTTATTTCTGTTAATGTTGATGATTTTTTTGTATTGAAGAACTGAAATAAATTAACTTTTTGATATTCTAATTTAGTGAGATGCAACTGTGCAGACAAAAATTGTAAGGCTCATTTTGAGTTTGCCGAAAGACATGTGGGACGCTCACCAAATGTATGGAGGAAGGTGCCGTGGTTAGATGAGACCAAAACTGAACTTTTTGGCCACCAGGTTAGCGCTATGTCTGACGCCAAACCAACACAGCTCATCACTCCAAGAACACCATCCGCACAGTGAAACGTGGTGGCAGCATCATGCTCTGGGGATGTTTTTGGCAGCAGGGAAAATAGTCCAATAGCGAAGATGGATGGTGCGAAATACAGGGATAATCTTGAGCAAAACCTGTTTCAGTCTGTCAGTAATTCGAGACTGGGATGGAGGTTCACCTTCCAACAAGACAATGACCCAAAGCATACTGCTAAAGCAATACTTGAGTGGTTTAAAGGGAAACGTGTAAATGTTTTGGATTGGCCTAGTCAAAGCCCAGACATTAATCCAATTAAGAATCTGTGGTCAGACTTGAAGATTGCTGTTCATGAGAGGAAACCATCTAACTTGAAGGAGATGGAGCAGTTTTGCCTTGAGTAATGGGCAAAAATCCCAGTGGAAAGCTCATAGAGACTTATCCAAAGCGACTTGCAGCTATAATTGTGGCAAAATGAAGCTCTGCAAAGTACTGACTTTAGGGGATTGAATAGTTATGCACACTGAAGTTTTCAGTCATTTTGTCCTTTTGTTGTTTGCTTCACAATAAAAAGAAAACCAAATGGTCACAGTTGTAGGCATATTCTTTACATGACCTGATGCAAACCCTCAAAAAAGCCAGTAAAATTCCAGGTTGTGAAGTAGCAAAACATGAAAATTGCCAAGGTGGTGAATACTTTTGCAAGTCACTGTACAGTCATGGCCAAAAGTATTGAGAATGACACCAAAATTATATTTTCACATGATCTGCTGGCCTCTGGTTTTTATTAGTGTTTGTCTGATGTTTATATCACATACAGAAATATAATTGCAATCATATTATGAGTACTAATAGGTTATATTGACAGTTAGAATGAGTTAATGCAGCAAGTCAATATTTGCAGTGTTGCCCCTTCTTCTTCAAGACCTCTGTAATTCTCCCTGGCATGCTCTCAATCAACTTTTGGACCAAATCCTGACTGATAGCAGTCCATTCTTGCATAATCAATGCTTGCATTTTGCCAGAATTTGTTGTTTTTTGTTTGTCCACCCGTCTCTTGATTGACCACAAGTTCTCAATGGGATTAAGATTTGGGGAGTTTCCAGGCCATGGACCCAAAATCTCTATGTTTTGTTCCATGAGCCATTTAGTTATCACCTTTGCTTTATGGCAAGGTGCTCCATCATGCTGGAAAAGGCATTGTTGGGCGCCAAACTGCTCTTGGACGGTTGGGAGAAGTTGCTCTTGGAGGACATTCTGTTACCATTCTTTATTCATGGCTGTGTTTTTAGGCAAGACTGTGAGTGAGCCGATTCCCTTGGCTGAGAAGCAACCCGACACATGAATGGTTTCAGGATGCTTTACAGTTGGCATGAGACAAGACTGGTGGTAGCGCTCACCTCTTCTCCGAATAAGCTGTTTTCCAGATGTCCCAAACAATCGAAAAGGGGATTCATCAGAGAAAATGACTTTGCCCCAGTCCTCAGCAGTCCACTCCCTGTACCTTTTGCAGAATATCAGTCGGTCCCTGATGTTTTTTCTGGAGAGAAGTGGCTTCTTTGCTGCCCTCCTTGAAACCAGCCCTTGCTCGAAGAGTCTCCGCCTCACAGTGCGTGCAGAAGCACTCACACCAGCCTGCTGCCATTCCTGAGCAAGCTCGGCACTGCTGGTAGTCCGATCCCGCAGCTGAAACAGTTTTAAGATACGGTCCTGGCGCTTGCTGGTCTTTCTTGGGCACCCTGGAGCCTTTTTGACAACAATGGAAGCTCTCTCCTTGAAGTTCTTGATGATGCGATAGATTGTTGACTGAGGTGCAATCTTTGTAGCTGCGATACTCTTCCCTGTTAGGCCATTTTTGTGCAGTGCAATGATGGCTGCACATGTTTCTTTAGAGATAACCATGGTTAACTGAAGAGAAACAATGATACCAAGAACCAGCCTCCTTTTAAAGTGTCCAGTGATGTCATTCTTACTTAATCATGACTGATTGATCGCCAGCCCTGTCCTCATCAACACCCACACCTGTGTTAATGGATCAATCACTAAAACGATGTTAGCTGCTCCTTTTAAGTCAGGACTGCAATGATGTTGAAATGTGTTTTGGGGGTTAAAGTTCATTTTCTGGGCAAATATTGACTTTGCAAGTACAGTAATTGCTGTTAAGCTGATCACTCTTTGACATTCAGGAGTATATGCAAATTGCCATTACAAAAAATAAAGCAGTAAACTTTGGAAAAATTACTATTTGTCTCATTCTCAATACTTTTGGCCATGACTGTATATACAGTCATGGCTGAAAGTTTTGGCACCCTTGAAATTGTTCCACAAATGTTTATTTCCTTTGTGTGTATTGAAACACCCCAAAAAAACAGAAAAAAAGACAAATTGGACATAACTTCACACACAACCCCAAAATTGGGTCAGACAAAATTGGCACCCTCATCTTAATATTTGGTTGCACACCCTTTGGAATAAATAACTCCAATGAATCACTTTCTATAATCATCAACAAGCTTCTTAAATCTCTCAACTGGAATTTTGGACCATTCTACTTTTGCAAACTGTTCCAGGTCTCTCATATTTGAAGGTTGCCTTCTCCCAACAGCAATTTTAAGATCTCTTTGTAGGCACTCAATGGGATTTAGATCCAGACTCATTACTGGCCACTTCAGAACTGCCCACCACTTTGTTTTCATCCATTTTTAGGTACTTCTTGAAGTATGTTTGGGGTCATTGTCCTGCTGGAAGACCCATGACCTAGGACGCAAACCCAGGTTTCTGACTTTGGGCACTGCATCACGACTCAAAATCCTTTGGTAATCTTCAGATTCCATGATGCCTTGCACACAGTCAAGATACCCAGAGGCAGCAAAAAAAACAAACCATCTTTGAGCCTCCACCATATTTGACTGTAGGTGCTGTGTTCTTTTCTTTGGAGGCCTCATTCTGTTTTTGGTAAACATTAGAGCTTTTTAGTAAAGCAAATCAATCTTTGTCTCATCTATCCAAAAGACGTTTTCTCAGAAGGATTTTCGCTTACGTACAATTGGCAATCTGCCATCTAGCTTTTTTTATGTCTCTGTCAGCAGTGGCGTCCTCCTGGGTCTCCCGCCATAGTGTTTCATTTCACTCAAATGTCAATGGATAGTTCGGGCTGACATTGATGCACCCTCAGCCTGTAGGACAGCTTGAATTTCTTTGGAACTTGATTGGGGATGCTTATCCACCATCCAGACTATTCTGCGTTGCAAGCTTTTATCAATTTTTCTCTGCTGTCAACATCCAGGGATATTAGCTACAGTGCTGTGAGTTGTAAACTTGATTATGTTGTGCACCGTGGACAAAGAAACATCAAGATTTCTGGAGATGGATTTGTACAGTAAGACTAAGCTGAATCCCTACGATGTAGCGGGCTGCCTGTTCCTTGTGAACAGACCCGCCTTAGTCCTCGGCTAGTCTGAACAAAGACCTATAGAATTAAGGAAGGGGTCCCTAAATGAACTAAGGACTGGGTTAGAAATGGGACACCTCCTAAACAGAAGTTGTTGCAGAGCACAAAGACAAACTGACAAAAAGTACTAGAGGTCCCAGAGGACCAAGCAAACTAGACAGAGAAAGGCACTGAAGCACCTGGCTAGAGAGACAGTCAAACAACACTGAAGTCCAGCAAGGCCAGAAGGGCAGAGCTGGAATATATAGGCAGATGGTCACGTGACCGCAAAACACAAGATAGAAAAAACTAACAGGAGGGTTCTAACAGTGCACACAATGCAAAGATTTTGAGTCAACTCCCCTTTTTATCTGGTTTCAGGTGTAATTTTCATATTGCCCACTGGTGAAACAGCTGAAATAGACGTCGGCAGCGCGCACGGGCCCGGTCGTTACGGCTCTGCTTCTGCCACTCTACAAGTCACTAGTGTGTCCACCCTTAGAATAGTATGTACAATTTTGGGCTCCAAGGTATAAAAAGAACATAGCTGTACTAAACAGGTACAGGGAAAAAACGACCAAGTTTCTAAAATAATTCCTATAATTTCAAGTAACTTTTTCAGAATATGCTGTTGTGTGCACATGAGGAAAAATACTATACCTAGCCAATATGTGACTTTCATCCTGCATTTTTCACCAGTTTTCTGCAATGCTGGCTCGTTTTCTTAATTTTCAGTTAGCTCTGAGCTAGTGGGCGTAGACTAGATGTTATGATGTCTTCTATACACAGCAAACAGAGGAATTACTACTCTTCCTTCTCTGTAGCACACAGAGAACAGCAGTATGGAAGCATTTGTAGTGCAGTATTGAGCTTTGTGTCTGTGATTCTAGCACTATGGTAAAATGACTTGTTAAAAGCTATAATTCCACTTAACTGGTCTTTCACTGTCATTAGTGATTTTTCCCTTATTGTAAGCTATAGTATGCACTGTAACCTGACACCTCACTGCATTGAGAGACATTGCTTTCAGCATGATGAATTTGAGTTTTTTTTCAAAAATATTTAAATTTGAAAGCCCTCAGTGGTTGATACCTTTTAATGGCTAACTGAAAAGATGGTAACTGGTTGCAAGCTTTCAAGACTACTCAGGCCTCTTCATCAGGCTAGTATAACCCAAAATCTGAAGAGTCACATATTTATACACAATATGGCACAGAAATAATGCAATAGATGAGACAGGTGATGAAAAGCAGAGCTATTACTATCGGAGAGAGAAATATTTCTGGCTGTAAATATTTTAGCAGTTCATAGATAATGACTGTGAAAGTCTTATTGTTTAGTGCAGTGTTGTGATGACCCCATAAGTCTGATGGGCACATTCCTTAGTTGAGGTAGAATGACATAAATCCATGCGACACATTCATTCCTGCTCTGAAGGTGTTAAAGGTCACCATTAGTTTATATTTCAAGACTCTCCTTTCTCTCTGAGATTTGAAGTTACCTTTTAATACCAGTAATTTCATCTCTTTGATGCTGTGATCAGGGGAACAAAAATGCTTGGCTACAGGTAGATCTATTCTTTTTTTTCTGTCACCCATGACGGCACAACGAGAGAGGGGATCCGCCCTTCAAGGACAGGAAACCTTCAAGATAAAAAGGGCGGCGCCTCTCCCCGCTTCAGTGGTTTCCTGTCCTTGATGGGGGACCTTCCTTCTCGTCGGGCGCAAGAATGACAATCGTCTTACCTGGGCCGGGACCGGTCGGGTTTGGCAGGGCACAGTCTCTGCTGCGGCCGGTCCCGTGAATCCTGGAAGCGCCGCGGGGGGCGCCAACATGTGGTCTCCCCGCGTGCGGGCGGTGGTCTTGCGGCACCTGCACAGCATGGTGGCCAGCAACCCCGCGTCCCGGATGTGACGTCACGGGGCGCGACGGGAGATGACGAAACCGGAAGTCGCGCCCCGATGACCTGCACCGGGGCCTCCTGACCCCCGTGCGGCGGCGGTACTGGAAGCTGCGGGGACGCCGGCGGTATCTCCCTAGCACAATTGAGGTACTTAAGGGTAGATCACCGGCCAGGCAGCGGCACAGTGAAGTAATGGCCTTACAGCAGCCCTCCCCACCGCATCAGCTACAAGAGCAGCAGTCCATGCTGCAGCTGCAGCAGCCCAGGGAGATGGAGCAGCCACAGCAGCCTCGGCACCAGAAGCGTACCCAGGAGCAGCGTCCAGCGCAGAGTAGGAGCAGTGGACATTCTGGGACATGCAGCGCCAAGGATTCCAGATCCAGCCGGCATAGCTCCAGCAGGGTTGATGATTCCGCGATCTCCAGAGGAGAAGTATCGGATACCGTCCTGCCTCCCGTTCTGGTACCCTGTCTTTGTTTACTGGGTGGTGAGTGAGCTACGTGAAAGTCGACGTATTAATGTAGACTTTTTCTGTTTTGTCTCTCTCCCTCTCCTTCCTCCGGTAATGGGCAGGATGTCCCTAAGAAGTGTAAAGAGAAGTCCAAGCATAGAGTATGTGCCCTGTGTGAACGGGGCCTAACGAATGATTGGCCCAAAAGATTATGCCAGTCCTGTATTGAAGAGACAATTGTGGAGGAAGCCCCAACTTTTTCTTCAAATTTAAAGACTCTGGTTAGGTCTGAGGTAGAGAGATCGTTAAAATCCCTTTCCCAACCATCCCAGGCCCATAGAGCAAAAACTCCACCCCCACTTTCAGGCTCTGAGTCCGACGAGGGAATGTTGGTTGACTCCACTGACTCTTCCTCCTCGGATAGCGAAGCAGGGCCAGGTCATTGTTTTCCCCTGGAAAGTGTGGATGGCTTAGTAAAAGCAGTCAGGTCCACAATGGGGTTGGTTAACCAGAAAACAAAGAAGTCAGTGCAGGATATTATGTTTGGCACCTTGGATCGCAAGAAACAACGAGTTTTTCCTGTTAATGATAAGGTGCAGGGTCTTATCAGGAAAGAGTGGGATAGGCCGGATAAAAAGGGCCCCCTTCCATCCTCCTTCAAAAGGAAATATCCGTTTAGTGAGGAGGATACCGCTTCCTGGAGTAAGGCCCCGAAGCTGGATGTGGCAGTATCCAAAGCTTCTAGGAGATCTTCCCTCCCTTTTGAGGACTCAGGGATGCTGAGAGACCCGCTGGACCGGAAGGTAGATACCTTCCTTAAGGGTACTTGGGAGTCGTCGGCGGGGTCATTGAAGCCAGCCATAGCGGCAACTTGTACAGCGAGGTCCCTTATGGTATGGTTGGACAGGTTAGAGGACCAGATTAAAAGCAATGAGTCACAGGACTCCATTCTGGCCTCTCTGCCGGTATTGAAGGGAGCGGCGGCCTTCTTATCAGACGCCTCGGCAGATTCCGCCAGACTAGCGGCAAGATCTGCGGCCCTGTCTAACGCACAAGGAAAACTATGCTCTCTTCCATGTGAGGGGGATTTTCTGTTTGGTACCTCTCTGGACTCAATTCTAGAGAAAGCGGGGGACAGTAAGAAAGGGTTCCCTAAGCCTTCCATCCCATCCTTCAAGCAGTCCTTTCGGAGGAAGAAATTTGGCCGCAGTAGGGCATCCGGGGAACAATCTAGATGGGAGTATCGTTCCAGGAAAGGGAAAGGATTTTTGTTCGGCGGGCCCTCCCAGGATAGTCGCAAGCCGCCGAAGTGACACGCTATCCCAGGTGGGGGGGAGGCTCTCTCTCTTCCTTCCAGTCTGGGAAAAGATCTCTTCCAGCAGGTGGATCCTCAGTTTAGTGAAATCAGGGCTAAAGCTAGAGTTTTGGAGGAATCTACCAGACAAGTTTATTCTGACTGCCCCAAGATCCTCTCTACCAGAACAACGGGCACTAGAGGAAGAAATATCAGTTCTCCTACAAAAGAATGTCCTGCTAGAGGTGTCTCCACAAGAGAGAGGGGGTTTTTATTCCCCCTTATTCCTTATAAAAAAGCCGGACAATTCATACAGAGTCATCCTCAATCTGAGAAGGCTAAATGCGTTCCTGAACATTCCGTCATTCAAGATGGAGACAATAAAATCAGCTATAACCCTTCTATTTCCCGGCTGCTACATGGCAGTATTGGACCTAAAGGACGCATACTATCATGTGCCGATCCATCGCAATTTTCAGAAATACCTCAGGGTAGCCGTAAATATGCAGGGAATTATCAAGCACTTCCAATACAGAGCGCTTCCCTTCGGACTGGCAGTGGCGCCCCGCATATTCACAAAACTGATAGCGGAGGTTACAGCCCATCTCAGGGAGGAAGACAGACTGGTCATTCCGTATCTGGACGACTTCCTGATAGTGGGCAAAACATACGATCAGTGTCTGGGCCAGGTCGATCAGGTATGCACCATCTTAGAAGACTTAGGATGGTGTTTAAACCTAGAAAAATCCAAATTGATCCCTCTCACTACTCAGATCTTTTTGGGCCTTACACTGGATTCGATTCGGCAAGAATTCCGCCTCCCCGACCAAAAGAGGGAGAAAATAAAGAATCTAGTTTCAGCAGCAATAGCGGACCCAGTCATGACTCTCAGGGGGGCAATGTCTCTGTTGGGATCCCTCACCTCCTGCATCCCCGCAGTACCCTGGGCCCAATATCATTCAAGAGAGTTCCAATGGGATGTACTAAGAAACGAAGTGATCCTGAGGGGACATCTAGAAAGCAGGCTAATTCTCCCCCAGAATGTGATTCAGTCTCTGTATTGGTGGTTCGAGACAAGCACGTTCCAGACAGGCATGTCTTGGGTTCCCCAATTCACCTGGGTGATTACTACAGATGCCAGCCCCAGGGGGTGGGGGGCGCTCTTGGACAACCACCCGATACAGGGGACTTGGTCACAGGAGGAGAGTCTGGAGTCCTCCAATTTGTGGGAGTTACGGGCGGTAGAGAAAGCACTGATCAGCTTCTTGCCCCTACTAGGAGGTCATCACGTGAAGATTCTGTCCGACAACCAGGTTGCGGTGGCTTATGTGAACCACCAGGGGGGAACCCGTTCAAGGTCACTAATGCAGGTTGCGGGTAGAATATTTTCGCTGGTGGAGGGAAAAGTTCTCTCGTTAAGGGCCCTTCATATCAGAGGAGAGGACAACATGAAGGCAGACTTTCTAAGTCGCAGGCCATTATTGCAGGGAGAATGGGCTTTAAATCTCTCGATCTTCCGCCAGCTAGTGGCCATGTGGGGGTCTCCAGAGGTCGACCTGCTTGCAACCCGTCAGAACAGCAAGGCAAAGAAGTTCTGCTCACTGAATCCCTTAGAGAACCCGCTAGTAGTAGACGCCTTCCAGTGCAGGTGGGATTTCAGTCTGGCCTATGCATTTCCCCCAATGTGCCTAATTCCAGCGGTGTTGAGGAAAATTCGGGAGGATCAGGCTCGAGTGGTCCTCATAGCCCCCTTCTGGCCCAAGAGGCCGTGGTTTTTCTGGCTAAGAAACATGTCCATCACGAACACCTGGATTCTTCCAGAGATTCCCGACCTTCTTGTTCAAGGGCCTATATTCCATCCTCAGGTGAAAGGATTGTACTTAGCGGCCTGGAACTTGAGAGGTCGTTGCTAGAAGGTTGGGGTTTCTCATGAAATCTAGTCACTACTCTTCTAAAGAGCAGGAAGCCAATCACTACCAAGATTTACAGTAGAGTCTGGAAGAAGTTTTTGTCATCATCTCAGGGAGTTTCCCTGGGGGGGGGGGGGTTCCCATTACAGCCATTTTAGAATTTCTTCAAAATGGGCTAGAAAAGGGTCTAGCAGTGAGCACCTTAAAGGTCCAAATCTCTGCCTTGGGAGCCTTATACAGTTATAATCTGGCCGGTAACAAGTGGATTTCCAGGTTCGTGAGGCCATGTAGTAGACAGTTAGGGTCCCTTCTTGGGCTTTAAACTTGGTGCTAAACGCATTAACAGGTTCTCCCTTTGAGCCCCTTAGCTCAGGGTCCATAAAACTACTCACCCTAAAAACAGTACTTCTGGTGGCCTTAACATCAGCACGGAGGGTTAGTGAGTTACAGGCTTTGTCGGCAGATCCACCTTTTACCCTAGTGCTAGACGATAGGGTAGTTTTGAGACCAGACCCTGCTTTCCTACCTAAAGTGGTTTCTAGGTTTCATATGTCTCAGGAGATAGCCCTACCGTCCTTCTGTCCTGAACCCAAAAATAGCAAGGAGGAAAGGTTTCATACCTTGGATGTCAGGAGATGCTTTATACATTATTTAGCATCCACAAGCTCATGGAGGAAGGATAGGTCTCTCTTTATCTCCTTCCAGGGCTCCCGAAAGGGATTGAGGGTCTCAAAAGGCACTCTGTCAAGGTGGATCCGGGAAGCCATTGCGAAGGCCTACACGGGGTCAGGCAGAGATCCCCCTGACAATTTGAAAGCCCATTCTATTCGGGGCATGGCTGCTTCCTGGGCGGAAAAGGCGGACTTGCCCATTGAGCAAATATGTAAGGCGGCCATATGGTCATCTCCGTCCACTTTCTATAACCACTATAGACTTGACCTTTCTGCCTCCTCTGATCTCACGTTTGGGAGAAGGGTTCTGCAGGCTGTGGTCCCTCCCTCACATACTTAGTTCTCTGTAATTCTCTCATTGTGCCGTCATGGGTGACAGAAAAACACGTATATTACTTACCGGTAATGTGTTTTTTCGGAACCCATGACGGCACCTTTATATTCCCTCCCTGTCACTGTGGTGTACACCTTCCGGTGGGTGGGTGTTGAGTGTTCACATGGGTGAAATTCGTTATAGTTATTAAAATTATGTGCTCTAACCGGAGAGTCCTCTCATGCTCTGTAATCCACTGAAGCGGGGAGAGGCGCCGCCCTTTTTATCTTTAAGGTTTCCTGTCCTTGAAGGGCGGATCCCCTCTCTCGTTGTGCCGTCATGGGTTCCGAAAAAACACATTACCGGTAAGTAATATACGTGTTTCTTTTATTGTGTGGCGATGATGATTCATCCTTGTCCTAAGTTTTTGCCCTGTCTTCCCTACATACAGACACCCAGCTGGACATTTGGTACATATAATTAAGTACACTGCATAAGATAAAGCTGAAAGTACCTTGGATCTTGTCCTGATGTGAGTTGGGTATCTTCATCTTGTCTGTGGTCATTATAAACGGACAGGTTTTTCATTTTTTCTGGTTGTAAGGAAAGGTACCTATAGCTGATGGAGATGACAGGGAACTTCTGACAATGTTGCTTCTTAGATTTGGAGGCTGCCTAAAACACAGAAGTGGGGGTTCTGAAAATATGGATTGTGATTGGGCATCTTTTTGTAGTAAAGGTTGTAGTTTCTGTCCAGCTCCAGATTTGGATTGTAGGTGACTACTAGAGGCACCCGGTTGCTTTCTTGTTTGGTTTTGTAATGTAGGAGATGATTCCTTAATATTCTGGTGGCTCTTGTAATCTGGTTCTCAATTGTTCTTGGATGGTAGCTCTGATTCATAAAAGGTCTTTCTGAGGCCATCAAGGTGTTTGTCTCTATCCATAGGGTTGGAACATATCCGATTGTATCTGATGGCTTGGCTGTAGACAATAGAGTTTTTTATGTGTTTCGGATGGAAGCTGTCCCATTTAAAATATGTTGGACGGTCGACTGGCTTCCGGTACAAGGATGTCTCTATTTCATTGTTCTGTAGCTTGATGATGGTGTCCAAAAAGTTAATTTCAGTGCAGGAGTAGTTGAGTGTTAGGTTGATGGTGGGATGAAATCGATTAAAGTGTTCATGGAACATCTTCAGCTGTTGCTCAGACCCCGTCCAGATGATTAAAATATCATCAATGAAACGATAGCAGGCCAGAGACCTGATGGGATATGAGGACAAAAAGTCACTTTCAAGCTTGGCCATGAAAAGATTTGCATGTTGTGGAGCCATTTTACTTTCCATCGCTGTACCAGTCTCCAGTAGATATATGTTGTTATCAAATTCAAAGTAATTGTGGGTGAGGATGAATTTTTAGTTTTTTTTCAGAATGTGTGATAAGATCAGGGGGAAGAAAAGAAGAAGTTCATAGTGAAGAAAAAAGCATTTCTACTCATGAGATTTATCAGAAAGTTTTGGATATTTTCCTGTACTATTGCTTTATGCAAAAATTACTGTGTCAATTTACAAGAATGGATGGATTGCAGTGTCAATACAGGTTATCAGATTTGGGGTTAATCAGTTTGTAAAAAAGAAGGCTCATGGACAATCTTATTACAATGTACTAATATATTTAAATCTTTCTAAAGACCTTTTTACACCTAGATTTTCAATGGTGACAAGGAGGCATCTACTACAGTACATCTAGAGAAAGTAGATTTAATCATCAGTATTATTACAGATGCTAGTTCTTCACTGTACCAGCTTTTCTAGCACTATTGAACTCAATGCCACATAATGGTGTGATGATCGATTCATTGAACAAGTTCAAGAAGAAGCTTGCTACGTTTCTTAAAAAATAAATTGTTACAGATTATGGATAGTATATTTTTTTCCATGGAATATTGATCCAGGGAACTTTTGTTATTGCCATATTTAGAGTCTAGAAGATATTTTTTTATCCTAATATGGGGGAATTCGTATTTCCCTCATTGTGATTTTGCCTCTCTCTAGATGATCATATTAGGATGGATTATATAATGAAATTTATGAACATATTGGTTTTTTTTCAACTTTAAAGGGAACATGTCATTTCACCAAACACAATTAACTTGCAGATATGAGGTTAATCTGCAAGTTAATAGAAGTCTAAAGCTGTACGGTCGCTGCACTGAGAGCCCAGCTACTGAGAGGATTTGAACTTTATTTCTTCTAGGAGCCTCCGGCTTTCAGTTATAAAGGTGTGCCAACGCAGCTTCAGTCACCACTCGGTATACAGTGCCAGACTAGTCAGATCTAACCTATCACTATAGTCCCTGGCCGACTTAACACATACCTGGCTGCAATTACACAGCCAGACTTTTTCATTTTGTTTGTGGTTCGGGCAGCATGAATCTAATGACAAGTGCCCTTTAAAAACTTTGAAACTATGAAACATTTTGCAATAATTAAATATTCTAATCATTCTAAGGGTATGTGCACACAGTGTTTTCAGGTGGGTACACTCCATAATCTGCCTGAAAAAGCGTTCAATACATTTTAAAAAGAATGAACATATGTAGTACAGTGTAAAAATGACTTGCTGTTCATATGTTCCGTCTTTTCATTGTCTTTTAACCACTTCACGTTTGTAAAGTCATAAAACATTTAAAAGAAGTTAGCTGATCATTCTTCAAGTGGCTTATGCTTGGAGTTGTACATACAAGCAAATAAGAAAAGAAATGCGGATTAAAAAAAATGCATGCAAGTTTGGTATCGCCGTGATCATGCTGATGTGGAGAATAATATTTCAACTTAATACTTGCCTTGTGATGAACATTGTAAAAGGAAACCCAAAAACCTGTTAATTCATTTATACAGAGGGTACGTAAGTTTTCAGACCCCTTTAAATTTTTCACTCTTTGTTTCATTGCAGCCATTTGGTAAATTCTAAAAAGTTCATTTTCCGTACCCACTGTATATGTTTCATCCCACTTGGAATTTTTTTTTAATGTTTTTCTGTACATTTTATGGTAAAAAAAATATGGTGTTACTAAAAACTAAAACTCGTCTTGCAAAGATCAGGCCCTCATATGGCTATGTTAACAACCAAATGAAAAAAAAAATATATCTCTAGAAAAAAGGGAAGGAAAAACTGCAGCGGTATAATGAACAATCAGGCAAACTGTAGCGCCGGCGTCCCTGCACGTTATTCCCCCACTCACCACCGCAGCCCTGTCCTACATTTCTTTCCCCTCCGGCTGCTGCCTTTGGTCTGCGCACTCATATATAAAGAGAAAAGGATGCACAGCCATTATATAGCTATAGGGTGACTCATTATCTATTAACATGAAGTATGTAGAAGGGCAGAAATACACTAGTAAGTAGAGATGAGCGTTGTTCTACTCGAACTGTTCGCCAATCTCAAATTCGAGCTGTTTTGGGCGGTGTTCGAGCCGGTCGGCGAACACGAACAATTTGAGAAAAATTCGGCTGTTCGAGGTTATGTTCGATAACTGTTCGTGCACCAAAATCATAACTGGATTTTTTCTCAGTAATGATGAAAATTAATGTTAATACGCAGTTTGAGTGTACAGCGGGGTGGGGGGAGGGGCAGGGGATGGATCTCTGCAGGAACAATGAAGATCTCCATTTTTTTTTCTCTTTCCCGCATTTGCAGTGGGGAGGTGCAATCTGTCAGCCTATCAGCAGCGCACACACGGAGCGAAGTGCTTTTTTTCACACAAGCAAGGGCATGTGTGATTGGCAGTGTATGTCACATGTCCTTGCCCTATAAGACCAAGCCATTTTCCCCGTCGCCACCATTTTCTCACTGCTGCAGCTGCGTGTTAGACGGCACCGCTGTTGCTGTGTGTGCTATACCTTGTTAATTTCAAGCCAATTTTCGCACAAATATACAGATAGCTTGGGAGTAGGGAATAGTTGTGATTGCAGTCCTTTTAAGGACTAGGTTACAGCATTTCCTACGACTTTTATCAGGGAGGTCTGTGCTCTTAAATAGATAGGTTGTGGGAGTAAAGACTAATTGTAATTGGAGTCCTTTTCAGGACTAGGTTACATGAGTTCCTATCAGTTTTTGCCAGGCAGGTCTGTGCCAGTGCTGTGCAAGTTTTTTTCACAGCATTTGGCTGAATCTAGCAAAGCTAATCCTTTTTGGCCTATTGCAGAGTGTGTTAGTCAGTGGAGTAGCCTATCTGTGTTGCAAGATATACCACCTGTGTATAGAATACCAATTTTTTTTACTGCACCTAGTGAAGTAAAATCTTTTGGGCATAGCATCATTCTATTAGTCCATCTATACTGACCTCCATCAGGTTGCAAACTGAATATAATTTTTTTCTGCATCTAGCTCTGAAAAAATATTTGGGCTTCTAGCGGTGTGTGGGACTTGGTCTATTAGTCCATCTATACTGACCTCCATCAGGTTGCAAATTAAAAATAATTTTTTTCTGCATCTAGCTCTGAAAAAATATTTGGGCTTCTAGCGGTGTGTGGGACTTGGTCTATTAGTCCATCTATACTGACCTCCATCAGGTTGCAAATTAAAAATAATTTTTTTCTGCATCTAGCTCTGAAAAAATATTTGGGCTTCTAGCAGTGTGTGGGACTTGGTCTATTAGTCCATCTATACTGACCTACATCAGGTTGCAAATTAAAAATAATTTTTTTCTGCATCTAGCTCTGAAAAAATATTTGGGCTTCTAGCGGTGTGTGGGACTTGGTCTATTAGTCCATCTATACTGACCTCCATCAGGTTGCAAATTAAAAATAATTTTTTTCTGCATCTAGCTCTGAAAAAATATTTGGGCTTCTAGCAGTGTGTGGGACTTGGTCTATTAGTCCATCTATACTGACCTCCATCAGGTTGCAAATTAAAAATATTTTTTTCTGCATCTAGCTCTGAAAAAATATTTGGGCTTCTAGCAGTGTGTGGGACTTGGTCTATTAGTCCATCTATACTGACCTCCATCAGGTTGCAAATTAAAAATAATTTTTTTCTGCATCTAGCTCTGAAAAAATATTTGGGCTTCTAGCAGTGTGTGGGACTTGGTCTATTAGTCCATCTATACTGACCTCCATCAGGTTGCAAATTAAAAATAATTTTTTTCTGCATCTAGCTCTGAAAAAATATTTGGGCTTCTAGCGGTGTGTGGGACTTGGTCTATTAGTCCATCTATACTGACCTCCATCAGGTTGCAAATTAAAAATAATTTTTTTCTGCATCTAGCTCTGAAAAAATATTTGGGCTTCTAGCGGTGTGTGGGACTTGGTCTATTAGTCCATCTATACTGACCTCCATCAGGTTGCAAATTAAAAATAATTTTTTTCTGCATCTAGCTCTGAAAAAATATTTGGGCTTCTAGCGGTGTGTGGGACTTGGTCTATTAGTCCATCTATACTGACCTCCATCAGGTTGCAAATTAAAAATAATTTTTTTCTGCATCTAGCTCTGAAAAAATATTTGGGCTTCTAGCAGTGTGTGGGACTTGGTCTATTAGTCCATCTATACTGACCTCCATCAGGTTGCAAATTAAAAATAATTTTTTTCTGCATCTAGCTCTGAAAAAATATTTGGGCTTCTAGCGGTGTGTGGGACTTGGTCTATTAGTCCATCTATACTGACCTCCATCAGGTTGCAAATTAAAAATATTTTTTTTCTGCATCTAGCTCTGAAAAAATATTTGGGCTTCTAGCAGTGTGTGGGACTTGGTCTATTAGTCCATCTATACTGACCTCCATCAGGTTGCAAATTAAAAATAATTTTTTTCTGCATCTAGCTCTGAAAAAATATTTGGGCTTCTAGCGGTGTGTGGGACTTGGTCTATTAGTCCATCTATACTGACCTCCATCAGGTTGCAAATTAAAAATAATTTTTTTCTGCATCTAGCTCTGAAAAAATATTTGGGCTTCTAGCAGTGTGTGGGACTTGGTCTATTAGTCCATCTATACTGACCTCCATCAGGTTGCAAATTAAAAATAATTTTTTTCTTCATTTAGCTCTGAAAAAATATTTGGGCTTCTAGCAGTGTGTGGGACTTGTTCTATTAGTCCTTCTATACTGACCTCCAGCAGGTTGCAAATTGAATATAATTTTTTTCTGCATCTAGCTCTGAAAAAATAGTTGGGCTTCTAGCGGTGTGTGGGACTTGGTCTATTAGTCCATCTATACTGACCTCCATCAGGTTGCAAATTAAAAATATTTTTTTTCTGCATCTAGCTCTGAAAAAATTTTTGGGCTTCTAGCAGTGTGTGGGACTTGGTCTATTAGTCCATCTATACTGACCTCCATCAGGTTGCAAATTAAAAATAATTTTTATCTGCATCTACAGTACCTCTGAAAAAATATTAGGGCTTCTAGCAGTGTGTGGGACTATTTGTGTTAGTCCATCTATACTGACCTCCATCAGGTTGCAAATTCAAAATAATTTTTTTCTGCATCTAACCCAGCCAATAGTTTTGGCCTAATACCACAGTTTGGCCACTCAGCTCTGCTCGGTTACCATCCATTGTTTTTTTGTGCAAACAACTCCAGAGTTGTGAATTAGTTAACCACCAAAATGAGTGGAAAAAGGCCTGCTGCTGGTGGAAAGGGGAATAGGCGTGTTGGGAAGGGGAAAAAAGGTTGTGTCCGTGGGGTAGGTGTTAAAGCAACAGTAACATCTGCAGAAGAAAGACCATCTTCCAGCCAAACTAAAATGTCTACTTCTTTTAGTGGACAATGTGATAAGATCCCTTTCTTACGGCCACGCCAATCGCTACAAATTCCAGATGAGGCACAAAAACAGCAGGTGCTTCAACGGATATCAAGTGCTCCTTTAAGTGGTCTCTCCTCCACATCAACTTCAACATCACAAATACTCCAGTCCTCAAAGGTGTCACCCAAATCGCACTTGCTTCCTCACAGCTCCCAAATCTCCAGCTGCCCGTCTGAGTATGAGGTAGAACAGATGGTTGAGTCTGCAGAGCTGTTTACTCATACTATAGCCTGGGAATCAGAGGTCGACTCCAGCGCTTCTGTGAATCCAGACGAGGAAATGATCTGCACTGATGCCCAGAATCTTTATGAGTCGGATCCAGGACCAGACGCAGAAGGTTCTGACCATAATGTAGACCCTCATTCCCAAACTGTAACTCCTGTTGGTGGAGACAATGAGGAAGACGATGATAAGACTCAAATACCTGATTGGAGCGACAACTTTAGTTTTTTGTCAGGGCAGGAACAGGTTGGCTCTGAGGACGACGGGTGTGATAACGCACAGGGTGATGATGATGAGGTCGGAGATCCCACTTACTGTCAACCCACAGTCAGCCAAGAGATGAGGTCAGCAGAGGAGGTGGAGGAAGATGCTAGTGACGACGAGGTCAGGTTGCGCCTTCCTGGACAGAGACGTAGTACTGGAAGCACGTCAACAACTGCATCCTCAAACACAACTCTGCCTCTCACCACAAGTCGTGGTGGCTCTTCAGGTCGCATGGGTGCTAAGCCTTGCATAGCCTGGGCATTTTTTCAGATCGATAAAGATGACCCAACTCGTGTTATCTGTAACATTTGTCAGCAAAAGCTAAGTAGAGGCCAAAAAATACATAGTTTGAGTACTTCATGCATGAACCGGCACATGGACATGAAGCATAAGTTGCAGTGGGAAGCTCAGTGTGCTACAATGCTGCCTAGCCGGCCGGGCCAATCACCGTCTGCCATATCTTGTGCATCCGCGGCCTCTTCATCCTCTGTGACTGGGGGGACAGCAGTCACACCTGTTTTGGGGCGCAGACCTGCCACCTCTTTACCCGCAACAGCCAGCGTGATTGGCAGGTCATCATTTTCTTTGGAGGTGGTAACACCAGCTGGTGTTGAGCGCTGTCCGACATCGATAGCACCACCTTTGGATCAAGGCAACCTAACATGTCCGCCTGCATCTTCCTCACAGACCGGCAGTTTGCCGGGGACACCCTTATCAACCCCGTCTAAGCACAATAGCCAGCCCTCGGTCCCTCAGATGTGGACAAGTAAAAGACAATTTCCTCCTAGCCATGAGAAAGCTAAGAGGTTGAATTTCACCATCTGCAAGCTCTTGGCTACAGAAATGCTGCCTTTCCGCCTGGTGGACACAGAGGATTTTCGAGACCTTATGTCCGTCGCAGTGCCCCAGTACCAGATGCCCAGTCGGCACTACTTCTCAAAGAAAGGTGTGCCTGCGCTCCACCAGCATGTCGCACACAACATCACCGCTTCTTTGAGAAACTCTGTGTGTGACAGGGTGCATTTCACCACAGACACTTGGACGAGTAGGCATGGACAGGGGCGTTACATGTCGCTGACTGGGCACTGGGTAACTATGGTGACAGCAGGACAAGGGGCTGCTGTCCAAGTCTTACCGTCCCCACGAGTTGTGCGTCAATCCTCTTTATGTCAAAGTTCCTCCACTGCTTCTGCCTCCTCAACCTCCTCTCGGTCTTCCACCTGCACCCAAAGCCTGTCTGGTCATGCCACAAGCTTTCTAACTGCGCAGAAGGGATCCTGCACACCTCCTTACTATGCTGGCAGTAGGGCTCAACGTCATCAGGCGGTTTTTACATTGAAATGTCTGGGAAATGTGAGTCACACAGCTGAGGAGTTGTGGTCAGCTCTGGAGAACCAATTTCATGAATGGTTGTCTCCACTGGACCTGAAACCAGGGAAGTCCGTGTGCGACAATGCTGCAAACCTGGGTGCGGCCCTTCGCCGGGGCAATGTCACACACGTGCCTTGTATGGCTCACGTGTTGAACCTGGTTGTCCAGCAATTTTTAGCCCACTATCCCAGACTAGATGGCCTTCTGCAGAGGGCACGGTCGCTGTGTGCTCACTTCCGCCGTTCGCATCCCGCAGCTCAGCGACTTACATCTCTACAGAAGTTGTTGGGCCTGCCACTTCACCGGCTAAAATGCGATGTGCCTACCCGGTGGAATTCAACTCTGCACATGTTGCAGCGACTGTGGCAGCACCGACAAGCCCTGGTGCAATACGTTCTGACGTATAGCCTGGGCCAACGAGATTCAGAGGTGGGGCAAATCACGCTGGAGGAGTGGTCTCAGATCAGGGACCTATGCACCCTTCTGCACAGTTTTGAAATGGCGACGAAGATGTTTAGTGCTGACGATGCCATTATCAGCATGACTATTCCGGTGATTTACATGCTGGAGCACATGTTAAACAGAATTCGGAGTCAGGTGGTGGCACAAGAGGAGGTGGAGGAAGTAGAGGAGGAGGAGTTGTATGCGGAAGGGCTAACATCTGCAAGGTCCAGACGGTCGGCAGCACCAAGGCGGCAGGCATGTGAGGGTGGGGGAGATGGTTTTACCAGGGCGCATGGTAGCAGCCAAACTAGTGAGGAAGGTGCAGGAGCCCAGGAAGAAGTGGAGGACGAACTGATGGAAGACTCATCAGATGAGGGAGACCTTGATCACATTTCTGTTGTGCGAGGTTGGGGGGAGAGGACATAGGAAGGAAGCATGATTGTTACCTCGCCACCAACACAACAGGGACTTGGTGCTCCTGGATGCGCAACACACATGAGTGCCTTCTTGCTGCACTACCTGCAACATGACCCTCGAATTGTGAGAATTAGAAATAATCCTGACTACTGGGTTTGCCACACTGTTAGATCCCCGGTACAAAAGTAAATTTGCAGAAATTATTCCTGCCATAGAAAGGGATGCACGCATGCAGGAGTATCAGCAGAGACTGTTGCAGAATCTTACATGTGCTTTTCCACAAAATACCAGTGGTGCACGTAGTGAATCTCACAGTTCCAACTTGCCAACCGTGGGACCGTCAAGTGTTCAGCACTCAAACCGTAACAGAACCACAGTATCTGCTGGTAACATCAATTTTGCGGAATCATTTCACCACTTTTTTAGCCCATCCTTTGCAAGGCCACAGGAGACAAGAAGTCTGACACATAGTCAACGCCTAGAGACGATGGTACAGGAGTATCTCCAAGTAAACATTGAAGCCACGACTGTGTCACTGGACCCTTGCTCTTTTTGGGCTTCCAATCTGGATAAATGGCCGGAGCTAGCCACTTACGCCTTGGAGATCTTGTCATGCCCCGCAGCCAGCGTTCTGTCTGAACGTGTGTTCAGCGCTGCTGGTGGTGTGCTGACAGATAAGCGCACGCGGCTCTCCACTGATAATGTAGACAGACTCACGTTCATAAAGATGAACAAATCATGGATCCGAAACGACTTTTCTACCCCTGTGTCATCCTGGGGAGAGTAAAAGCTTGATGATTGGTTAAAATCACCCTACCAACCGTTTTAAGCTTTCAAATTACTAATCATGTTTATCTGTATCTTGACTGGAAAATAATTTGGGCTTTGTAGCAGTGTGCAGCACTGATCCTATTAGGCCATCTATACTAAAGCTTCACCAGATTTAAAATTAAAAATAATTTTTAGCTGCATCTAGCCCGGAAAATAATTTTGGGGCTCCGAGATGCGCAAGGCACATAAGTGCCTTCTTGCTGCACTACCTGCAGCATGACCCTCATATTGTCAGAATTCGAAGTAATCATGACTACTGGGTTGCCACACTCTTAGATCCCCCAAACTTTTCGATCAACCTTTTCATTTTAATAAAGACCAAAAAAATGGTCATTTTTGAAATTATAAGCATTAGCAGGTTGTTAGAAACTGAAATCAAACAGTTTTCAACTCAAAACTTTATTCTAGGTGATGTTACATTTTCACATAGGACCCCTTGTTCGAAAGGAGCTTCTGAACTCTCTCGTCCATTGAATTTGTCAGGTTTTGGATGGTTTCTGCTTCAATTGTTTTGCATGAGGACAGAATACCCTCCCAGAGCTGTTGCTTAGATGTGAACTGCCTCCCGCCATCATAGACACTCCTTTTAATGATGCTCCAAAGGTTCTGAATGGGGTAGAGGTCAGGGGAGCATGGGGGTCACACCATAAGTTTGTCCCCTTTTATGCCCATATCAGCCAGAGATGCAGATGTTTTATGTGCAGCATGAGATGGTGCATTATCATGCAGAAAAATGATCTTGCTGTGAAATACACGGTTCTTCTTCTTGAACCATGGCAGGAAGTGCTGTTTGAGAAAATCCACATACATTATGGAGTTCATCTTTAGCGCCTTCAGGGATCCTAAAGGGGCCGACAATCTCTCTCCCCATGATTCCAGCCCAAAACATTACTCCACCTCCTCCTTGTTGGCGCTGTAGCCGTGTTTGCGTGGGGTGTCCATCAACCAGCCATCCTCCACTCCATCCATCTGGACCATCGAGCGCTGCACGGCACTCATCCATGAACAAAACAGTTTTGAAATCAGTCTTCATGTAATGTTTGGCCCACTGAAGCCGTTTCTGCTTGTGTGAAGTGGATAGAGGAGGTCGACAGGATGGCGCATGCACAGCTGCAAACCTCTGAAGGACCCTGCATCTTGTTGTTCGGGGGACGTTGGAGGCACAAGCAGCTTCAAAAACTTGTCTGCTGCTATGACAAGGCTTTTTTGCCGCTGCTCTTTCAACCTGACGTAATTGCCTGTAGGAAAGAGTCCTCAATTTGCCCTTATCAGCACGCACACGTGTGTACTGTGAATCAGCTACATACTTCTTGATTGCCAGGACACTTCATCCTGATCATCGCACAATGTTGATTGTAGTCATGCCTTGACCTAAACACTCCACAATTTGTTGCTTCTCAGCAGCCGACACATCCTTTTTCTTTCCCATTTTGGCAGAAAATGTAGGCTGCTTAATAATGTGAGAGAGCCTTCTTAAGTAGTCTTGCCTTTCATTGGACACACCTGCCAAACTAATTAGCACAGGTGTCTGCAATTGCTTACAGTGATATAAAGAGCCCTGACACACATCACCATCAATGAGTTTAACTGACAAACAAACAAATTCTTCCCTTATCACTCCTAAACACTTTTTGTATAATAATTTGGAACGCAGTGTACATGTGCTTTTCCACAAAACACCAGTGGTTCACGTAGTGAATCTTACAGTTCTAACTTGCCAACCGTGGTCTGTATGGAGTTGTTCAATAAAGGGCCCAAAATTAAGATAACATAGATGGGAGAGGTCTCTATGAATAGGAATTCCTAAGTATTTGATACCCTGTGAGGGCCAGGCAAAGGGAAAGTTGGACTGGATGGAATCCTATATGGATTTGGGGAGGGAGACATCGAGGGCCTCAGACTTCGCTGCATTGATTTTAAAATTTTACCATGTAACAAAGTGATCTATTTCAGCCATAACAGCATGGATGGATATATGTGATTGAGTGATATATACTAGGACATCATCAGCAAATAGAGAGCACTTGTACTCGGTGCCTCCCACCTCAATCCACCTAATATTGGGGTTATGGCGAATTGATGAGAGCAGGTGCTCCGTCACTAGGATGTATAAGAGAGGGGACAGAGGACATCACTGCCTTGTCCCATTGGTGATTGTGAAAGGTGATGAAAATGTTCTGACGCACCCCCTGGGCCTTGGGACACCCGGAGCCGGACCCTTTTTGGTGGATGCTGGTGGTTGTAGTCTTCGTGGCGGCGACCCAGTTCCGTGGCTCAGGGCGGTCAAACCAGTGGCGGAACTATTTATGTGGTTTTCATGTTTAAATGTCCGACTACGCCACCCGTGGATTGCGGTCAGAGTGAACTGCCGCTACAGGGCAGACCACTGAGGCTGGTGTTGTGGGTGCAGCAGAGCGTAGCATAACTCCCCACGGGAGGAGTATAGCCTCAGGGCAGTGTATGCGGAGGATGGGGGTGATGGTGCAGGGCAGCAGCAGTAACGACACGGAGTCAGTGATGCAGTTCAGGGCCTTTACTCACAGTTCTTATTATCCAGACCACGTCTGCAGGTAACGGCTGCCCACGTCGTACTGTGCTCACCAGGTGAGGGGCTCAGACAACTCCCAGATAACTTTGGAGCGCTTCACAGGACCCCCTTCGTGTGTCCTTTGTCTGGCCTTTCTTACCAACCCTTCTGTCCGGCTGCCTCGGGCCTCCTCTTGGTAAACTTGGCGCCAGTTTCCCTGACCCTATGTGGTGCCTTCCTAGCGGGTGTAGCGAGGGGCTGCGCCACATAAAATGTCACAGCCTCCGGTTTCTAGCTGAGGGTCGTTTCCTGCCTCCACTAGTTTCGGGGACCGGTCTCCCCCTTTGGCCTGACCCCTCCACGCAGGTGGATTCGGGCGTGCGGTGGCGACTCGCCCGTCCGCACCCCTGGGATCCCTTCATTCCTCGTTCCTGGAGCCTTCTCCGCTCCTCTTCCTTCCTTCTCCCTCTTCCAGGCCTGGGCCTCTGTTACTAGGCCCGCCTCCGGAGCAGAGCTCATGCAGAGCCCCTGCTCCCTGCCACTTCTGCTCAGACTTCTCTGCACTGAACTAAGATGGTGCCCACCTTTTATACTCCCTTCTCAATGCACCCAGGAACTGCTTCCTCCCTGCTCCTGCACTACAGGGTTCCCCTTCCTCAGTGTTCCCTCCCCCCACTCCAGCCAGGGACAGGGACTGTCGTGCCCATCTTAGGGGCATATTGGTCGCCCTGCCCCACGGCAATGTGGTGTAATGCATGCAGGTGTCGGGTCCTGATCCACACTCCATCCTTACCTGAGAGTGAGATATCACACCTCTGGGTGAGGTGCAATACGTCTTTAGCAACCGAGCCCTCAGGGTGCTACAGTTCCATTTATCTTCAGCCTAGGTGACGTATTGCGATACAGGGCCGTGATTTTGGCTATAAAAGGGTCCCCTAGACCCCTACCCCAAGCTTTTTAAGAGAATCATATATGGCGTGCCAGGAGACTCTATGGAATGCTTTCTCAGCATCCAACGAGAGTATCTAATTACAAATTTTTAACTGCATCTAGCCCAGGAAATACTTTGTGCCTAGTAGCAGTGTCTGCTAGTAAGCGGATTATCCCGGCTGTTAAGCAAGCTGCACCACCTGTAGTTTAGACACTTAATTTTTTCAAAGGAAATGCTTCGGGACCATGGGATACTTAGTGAAGAGCATCAGGAGGCACCCCAAGGCATAGGGGCTGGGACTGGCAGTAGGATGCCTTGCGGTGGACAGCCGAGCTCGATCCTTATAAAAGCTTTTTAACTGCAGCAGCTTTAGTGGACGCTACTGGAGCTGGAATTACCGCGGCTGCTGGCATGAGACTTGCCCTCCAATAGATCCTTGTAAATGGATTTAAAGTGTATTCATTCAAATTAGAGAGACAATTTAAATTAAAAAGCTTAGAGCTGCCTCCACCACAGGGGGGCTCGCTCGACCCACCAGCGGACAGGCACCAGTATTGGGAGAGGGGGGCTGGCCGTCAGGGTTCACCGCGGCTCAGGCACAAACCCGGCGACACGGAGGTGGCACGGGCAGGAGCGGACTGGCCGTGTCGGCTTCTCACTTTTTGGATTTTAGAAGGGCATGACATGCCTATATCTGTGTCTCCCCCTCCTTTTACTCCTCCACCTCTTTTATTTTCGCATGACTATATGTACTTGTCACTTTTCCATGTGTTAGTTATGTCTTCTGAGCAGTTTGTCAGCTTTTGGACACCTTTGAAGGTGTTTTCTATGTGTTTCTATGTGTTTTTGTTTGCCTGCCATTGGTTTTAACGGTGTTCGAAGGTGTTCGACGAACAGTTCGACGAACAGTTCAGCGAACACACGGGTGTTCGACGAACCGAACCGAACTCGAACACTACAGGGGTGGCTCAACACTACTAGTAAGTGCATACCTAAATAATACAAGATAATTTTATTGAACACAACTATAATTGATAAACTAAAACCATTATAAAAACAACAACATTACAGCAGATTGAATCCACATCAAATAAAGTGCGTTGTGTGAATGCCTAATATTGTTAGAACCTTGCTCTTAGGTTTTTTCTATTGCTGGTCACATGACCTTGTTGGCCTATTTAATCCTGCTCCGCCCTTCTGGCTTTGCTGGACTTCATTGTATAACTACTTTCTAGCTAGCCTGTGCTCTGTATCTAACTCTGTTAGTTTGCTTGGTCTACGGACCTCTGTGTTCTATATATTTTGTTTGTTCGTCTGTCTGCTACTATTTCTGTTAGGAGGTGTCCCTTTATCCTCCCAGTCCTTAGTACTTGTAGGGATTCCTTCCCCACATCTATAGGTCTCCGTACAGACTAGCTTAGGACTTTAGCAGGTCTGATCGCAGGATCAGGTCCCCTGTTACATCGTAGGGATTAAGCTGAGTTCTATCGTAGGGACAGATCTCCTCTCTTTCCTTAGCTCTGGTAGCAGAACATAACAGTAAGTCCAGCCTGCAAATTTTCTAAGGAAAGATTTTTCTGTTCCATCATGGTGTCGGTTCAGGATTTGGCTCATCGCCTGCAGGGACTCTGTTAGAACCTTGCTCTTAGGTTTTTTCCTTTGCTGGTCACATGACCTCTTTGGCCTATTTAATCCTGCTCCGCCCTTCTGGCTTTGCTGGACTTCATTGTATAACTACTTTCTAGCTAGCCTGTGCTCTGTATCTAACTCTGTTAGTTTGCTTGGTCTACGGACCTCAGTGTTCTATATATTTTGTTTGTTTGTCTGTCTGCTACTATTTCTGTTAGGAGGTGTCCCATTTTCCTCCCAGTCCTTAGTACTTGTAGGGATTCCTTCCCCACATCTATAGGTCTCCGTACAGACTAGCTTAGGACTTTAGCAGGTCTGATCGCAGGATCAGGTTCCCTGTTACATCGTAGGGATTCAGCTGAGTTCTATCGTAGGGACAGATTTCCTCTCTTTCCTTAGCTCTGGTAGCAGAACATAACAGTAAGTCCAGCCTGCAAATTCTCTAAGGAAAGATTTTTCTGTTCCATCATGGTGTCGGTTCAGGATTTGGTTCATCGCCTGCAGGGACTCTCTGGAGGTGGCCGAGCTCCGTCAGCACGTGAGTAACTGTCCTGGAGCACATTTCTTGGAGCCTAAGGTATGTTTGCCGGATTTATTTTTTGGTGAACACCGAGAATTTTTTTCATTTAAAAATGCTTGCTTATTGTATTTTCGTTTGAGACCCAAGTCCTCTGGGGATGAATCCCAGCGCATAGGGTTCATAATGTCACTTTTGCGCAAAGAGCCTCAGGAGTGGGCCTTTTCTTTGCAACCTAGTGATACATGCTTCCACGATTGCTCAGGAAAAATTAATGGAATTTCGGGTGTTTGTTGATTGTGGATCTACTCTGAATGTAATTGATGGGGGATTCTTGGAAAGACTCAATTTAAAACCCGAACCTTTATCATCCCCCATTGCTGTGGTTTCTGTGGATGGTTCCCCTTTGAAGAATATTACTCTCAAGGTCTGTGAATTTCCTCTCACTATTAATGGTGTTCACCATGAGAAATTGGATTTGGTAGTTTTGAATAACTTACCTTCTCCAGTAATATTGGGATTGCCCTGGTTAAAATTTCACAATCCTGTACTGGATTGGTCTACCAATGAAATTAAATCCTGGAGCCATAAATGTTATGACAAGTGTTGTAACGGGCATATTGCAGCTTTGGATAGGGGAGAATTGCCTGTTCCTATTCAGGATTTTTGGAGAGTTTTTTCTGAGAAGGAATCGCAGGTTTTGCCTCCCCATAGAGACTATGATTGTTCTATTGAATTTGTCCCTGGAGCGACTCTTCCTAAGTCGTTTATTTAACCTTACTATTCCTGAGAGGAAGGCTTTGGATGAATACATACAGACAAGTTTGGCCGCCGGTCACATTAGGCCCTCTAAGTCTCCTGTGGCGGTTGGATTTTTTTTTGTAAAAAAAAAGGACGGCGGTTTACGTCCTTGTCTGGATTTTCGTGAGATTAACAAAATTACTGTACGCAATCCTTACCCACTGCCATTGATTCCTGATCTGTTTAACCAGTTAATGGGGGCCAAGTGGTTCTCTAAAATTGACCTTAAGGGGGCATAGAATCTGTTGCGCATGAAGGAGGGTGACGAATGGAAGACTGCTTTTAACACTCCTGTGGGTCATTTTGAGAATCTGGTTATGCCTTTTGGTCTTACTAATGCTCCTGCATTTTTTCAGAATCTTATTAATGACATCCTTAGACCTTTGATCGGCAAAAATGTGGTTGTGTATTTGGATGACATTTTGATTTATTCGCCGGATCTGGAGTCTCATTGGCGGAGCGTACGTGAGGTATTACAATTGTTAATGGACAATTCGCTTTTTGCTAAGCTGGAGAAATGTGAGTTCGCTGTACAGAGAATTAGTTTTTTGGGTTACATTATCTCCAGCGAAGGTTTTGAGATGGACCCGGTTAAAGTTCAAGCTGTACAGGAATGGCCTAGGCCTATTGGTTTGAAATCGATACAGAGATTTTTAGGTTTCGCCAATTATTACAGAAAATTCATAAAAAATTTTTCTAGTATTGTCAAACCTCTGACCGATCTCACCAGGAAAGGTGCTGATGCGGTTCAGTGGTCTTCTGAGGCCATTGAAGCTTTTGTGTATCTCAAGGAGAGGTTCACCTCTGCTCCCATCCTTATGCAGCCTGATGTGACTAAGCTGTTTTTGGTTGAGGTTGATGCTTCTTCGGTGGGGGTTGGCGCAGTATTGTCTCAGGATAACGGGGATGGATTACATCCCTGTGCCTTTTTTTCAAAAAAATTTTCGGAGACTGAACTGAATTACGATATTGGTAATCGGGAATTATTGGCTATTAAACTCGCATTTGAACACTGGCGCCACTTCTTGGAAGGTGCGGAATTTCCCGTTCAGGTTCTTACGGATCATAAAAATCTGATATATCTTGATGCTGCCAAGCGCCTGAATGCCCGTCAGGCTAGGTGGGCACTGTTTTTCTCGCGGTTTAATTTCTCCGTTACTTACATCCCTGGTACTAAGAATGTTAAGGCGGATGCCTTGTCTCGCAGTTTTTCTCCCATAGTCGGTGCTGAGAAAGAGGAGAACATTTTACAAGAAGGTGTTGTGATAGCTGCTTTGGACTTCTTTTTGGAAGACGAGATTCTTAAAGCACAGGAGAATGCCCCATCTAACACTCCTCATGGGAGGTTGTTTGTGCCTGGGACCTTTAGGAGAGATTTGTTTATTGAGTGTCACGAATCTCGGTTGGCAGGTCATCCCGGAATCTCTGAGACCAAGAGACTGGTGGGTCGCAGTTTTTGGTGGCCTGGATGGCAGAAGGAAGTCATTAAGTGGGTGCGTCAATGTACTATATGTGCTAGATCTAAGTCCTCACATACTCCTGCTGCGGGGTTGCTTTGTCCTTTGGAGGTTCCTAGTGCTCCTTGGACACATTTGGCTATGGACTTTATAACTGACCTTCCCCCCTCTGAGGGTTTTACTGTCATCTGGGTGGTCGTGGACCGTTTTAGCAAGATGTGTCACTTGGTTCCCTTCGTCAAACTGACCTGCGCTAAAACTCTCGCTAAGGCCTTTGTCAAGGAAATTGTCAGACTTCATGGCGTTCCTACTGACATTGTTTCTGATAGGGGTCCTCAGTTCGTGGCTCGTTTTTGGCGTGCCTTTTGTGACAGGTTGGGAGTTCATCTGTCGTTCTCGTCCGGATATCATCCTGAATCTAATGGCCAGACAGAAAGGAAAAACCAGGATGTTGAGCAGTTCTTGCGTTGTTTTGTGGCAGACAATCAAGAGGGGTGGTCTGAGTTTCTGCCACTTGCTGAATTTGCTCTGAACAATCATACATCTTCTGCTGGTTGTTCGCCTTTTTTTTGTTGTTCTGGGAGACATCCGTCGTTTGGGTCGTTCTCCAAGTTGGGATCTGCCGTGCCTGAGGAGGAGAATTTTTCCGGTGATTTGGAGAGAGTTTGGACGGATGTGCGTGGTAATCTTCAGGAGGCCAACAGAAAATCTAAAGACTACTTTGATAGGAAACGACAGGAGGTTTTGTTCGCTGTTGGTGACATGGTTTGGTTGTCCTCTAGGAATCTGCGGTTGAGGATTCCTTCTAAGAAATTGGGTCCCAAGTTTGTAGGGCCCTTTAAGGTGCTTCAAGTTGTCAACCAATCTGCTGTTAGGTTGGAGGTTCCTACCTCCTGGAGAATTAATCCGGTATTTCATGTCTCTGTGTTAAAAAAAGCTGTTGTGTCGGATGGTGACGCCTCTGCCTCTGTTCCTCCGGTGGTGGAGGACGGGGAATATGAAATTTCTCGCATCCTTAACTCTAGACGGTATAGAGGTAGTTTGCAGTATCTGGTGGCCTGGAAAGGTTTCGGACCCGAGGATAACTCTTGGGTGAGGTCAGATGATGTTTCCGCGTCCAGACTTATCAGAGCGTTTCACAGGAGATTTCCTGATAAGCCTGATCCTAGGGGATCCGGAGGATCCTCTTAGAAGGGGGGGTACTGTTAGAACCTTGCTCTTAGGTTTTTTCCTTTGCTGGTCACATGACCTCTTTGGCCTATTTAATCCTGCTCCGCTCTTCTGGCTTTGCTGGACTTCATTGTATAACTACTTTCTAGCTAGCCTGTGCTCTGTATCTAACTCTGTTAGTTTGCTTGGTCTACGGACCTCAGTGTTCTATATATTTTGTTTGTTTGTCTGTCTGCTACTATTTCTGTTAGGAGGTGTCCCTTTATCCTCCCAGTCCTTAGTACTTGTAGGGATTCCTTCCCCACATCTATAGGTCTCCGTACAGACTAGCTTAGGACTTTAGCAGGTCTGATCGCAGGATCAGGTTCCCTGTTACATCATAGGGATTAAGCTGAGTTCTATCGTAGGGACAGATCTCCTCTCTTTCCTTAGCTCTGGTAGCAGAACATAACAAATATATATAGTACCTGTCCTGTACCTGTCTGCCCGTACTTGCCTTGTATTCCTGTATTTCAGCCATGTCCGCCAGCCCCTGCGTGCCTGTAGATCAGCTGTGCCCGCCAGCACCTGCCTACCAGTCTATACCAGCCGTACCTACCTGCACCTTCCGTGCCAGTCTGTATAGCAGCCGTACCCTTCTACATCTGCCGTGTCTCCCAGTATTCCTGCCGTGACTGCCTGTACTTGTCAAGTCCAACTAGTCTTGGCCGTTCCATCTACCTGCCCTTTTGGGGGTCAGCAGCTGTGCGTCCGAGATCTGTCCTGGAGTAACACCTGACGTCCATCTGGAGCCAAGTCTAACCCCACTATCAGGGGCTTTAGTGAAGAGTCATGCCTACGCCTAGTCACGCCCCTCCAGGATCTCCTTGGATCTCGGCTCAGTGGTTCCACCACTCCCTTTACACAAATGTCATTAAACTAGACAAAATTGATGTATAAAAGATGCAAATGAAAAAAGACCTGTGTGAAGTAATTGTGGTACACCTGAAAACGGATAGCGTTGCCTCAAAACAAGCAAATAAAATAATAAATGTGCTACATTAAGTCAAATCAAAGTTCAGGTTATATAGAAAAAAACAAAGTAATTATGTTTATTATGCATCCAAAAATACTCAATCTTTCTCAAACATTGAAGATTTAATTCAGTTACAAATGATAAAGGATGTTGAGATAGGGGTTAACCCAACACTGAAAAAGGAAATATTAATACATTTAAAGTGTCTTTCTAAAAATTAACTGTCTAAACTAGTTTGCCAGAAAAAAATTTTTTTTTGAAAGAGGAGTATACAATGCTTGTACAATTACTAAAGGAAAAGCAGGATGAGAATTGATAATCTGGAATTGTTTATATCTTCTAATATATTATATTGTTTATAAGGGTTTGTGAACCCTTCAGATATTTCCATATTGCTGCATAAATTTGTCCCAAAACCACATAAAATTTTCATATAAGTTCTAAAAGTAGATAGAGAACCAAGTCAAACAAATGAGTCAAAAATATTATACTTTGTCAATTATCTAACATCACATCAGTGAGTGGCAAAAGTATTTAAAACTTTAGGATTAGCAGATAGTTTAAAGGTCAAATTATAATCTCATGTTTTCAATCAATGGAATGACAATCAAGTATAAGTGGGTGACCTGTTTTGATGTAATAAAAAAGAGACCTATCAAGTCTGATCTGCACAACACTTTGCGAAAGTATAAAATGGCACAAAGGAGATTTCTGAGGACCTCAGCAAAAGAGTTGTTGAAACTCATCATGCTGAAAAAGCATCTCTAAAGAACTTCGTCTCCATCAATCCACTGTGAGACAGTTTGTGCACAGGTGGATGTAATTCAAGACCATTATGACTCTCCGCAAGAGTGGTGAAATAGTTTGCAATGTCACAAAAGAACACAAGATACCCTAAACAACTAAAGGCCTCTCGCACTGGTTCATTTTCATGAGTCCAGCATCAGGAGGAGGCTTAACCACAATGTTTTGCATGGCAGGATTGCAAAGGAAAAACCACTTCTCTCCAAAAAGATGTTGATGGACAGTTGTCTTTTTCAACTGTATTAACTGTGCAAATGTTAAAAGGCTCGGATGCCGTACACAGCACGCAGAGAGTATGGCAGAGGTTTAATTCAAGATTTGGTTTCTCCACGCAGGGAGTGTAAATTTAAGTAACACAACAATAAAACAGTAAAATCTGACAATAAACGATTGTGGTTTAACTATAACACGGAAAGGATGAACAATACGGCGCAGTCCCAAAAGTTCAGGCTGAATAAGAGAAGGTAGATTACTGGAGGCTTGCACTTATCTATCCTTTAGCGATAACTACGTCCATCTTCAGACATGTACTCCGGAGGGTGTCTGTCTTTTGGCGGCAGTGGGCGGTCTCGGGTCTCACCCACTGGGCCCCCAGTCCTTTTGACCACACGACAGCGGCCACGACTCCTTTAAGAGCCGTAGCAAGCTCCTCCGGCGTACAACAAACTGTGTTAGGATCACTAATCCCGGGTGCATCCTCACCCGTAGGTCACTGTCAGATGTCTGGAAAACTGTGGTGATGCAGGTAACTGAACGATCACTTTCTGTAGGCCCGGTACAGACCGCATGCCCCTTGTTTTGCGGCAAGCTGTGTCACCCGTTCGTCCATCACCGCAGACAGGTCAGCGCGTCTCTATTTCACCGAGGACAGGGCAGCACGTCTCTCTCTCGTTGTCGGCAGGTCAGACTGTTTCTCCCCAACTGCCGGTCTGCTCTCCACAACCAACTGTCTCTTTAGCGCGAGCCCAGACACCTGACTTCCTCTCTTCCGTCCCTCTCCTCTGTTCCCCACCACTGTCCAGGAAGTCCCTCGTGCACTCTTAATCCCGTCCCCTGGCAGGGTCTAGGCAGGACCCTGTCAATAGGCAAGTCTTCCTTCTTACACAACTATTAACTATGTAGCATTGCTGCCTATCTACAGTTTGCTAAAAAATCAGCTGGACAAGCCAGATGGCTATTGGAACAATGTTTTGTGGATGGATGAGACTAAAATAGAGCTTTTTGGTTTAAATGAGAAGAGTTTTCTTTGAAGAAAAACATAACATAGAATTACAGCCTAAAAACCTCATTGCATCTGTGATACATGGTGGTGGTAATATCATGCTGTGCACTTGTTTTGCTGCATCTGAGTCCAGCTTGACTTGCCATCATTGATGGAATAACGAATTCTGAATTATATCAGTAAATTCTAAAGAAAAAATCAGGACATCTGTCCACGAATTGAATCTCAAGGGAATGTCAGTCATGTAGTGAGACAACAACCCAAAGCATGTAAGTCGTTCAATAAAAGAATTGTTAAATAAGATAAAGTTAGTTTTGGAATGGACAAGTCAAAGTCCTTTCTTTAACCAGAACGCTTCAAAGGATCCCAGTGATACTGAGATTTTTTTGGGACATATTGTACTTCAGGATAGTGGTAAAATAGTTTGATTGGGCCATGTCACATTGGCAGAGCCCCTTTGGTGCCAGAACAGTAGAAACCTCCATAATTGACCTCATTTTACAAACTACACCTCTCAATGAATTCTTCTAGGGGTGCAGTGAGCATGTTGACACCACATGTGCCTCACAGAAATTTATACCATTGGGCAATGAAAAAAAAGAATAATTACATTTTTACCACTAAAATGTTGTTTTAGCCCCAAGTTTTTAATTTTTATAAGGGCTAATAGTAAAAAATGGACCTCTCAGTTTGTTGTGCAATTTCTCCTGAATACGCAAATACCCTACATGTAATCAGGAAATACTTTTAAGGCTCAGTGCAAAACTCAGAAGGGAAGAAGCGCCATATCATAGTGCAGACTTTACTGTTATGTTTTCGGGTGCCATGACACATTGGAAGAGCCCGTGAGGTGCCAGAACAGCAGAACCCCCCCATAAGAGATCCCATTTTACAAACTACATCTCTCAATGAATCCATCTAAGGGTACAATGATAATATTAACACCACGGGTGTGTCACAGAATTTTATACCATTGGGCAGTGAAGAAAAAATAATTAAATTTTTACCACAAAAAAAAATATGTTTAGCCCCAGATTTTTCATTTTCACACTGGCAAATGGGTAAAAATGGCTCCAAAATTTGTCACACAATTTCTGCTGAATGTGGATATACCCTATATGTGGCTGTATGTTTGCCTCCTGGAGCAAAGAGTTTCCTAGAATAGTTTCCAAATTCCATATACAGAGCCCCTAAGTGCTAAAAGAGCAAAATAACCCCATGAAGTGACCCCCCATTTTGGAAATTATACCCCTTTCAGGTGTGACGATTTTGACTCCATGGGTGTTTTCCAGAAACAAGCAGCAGTGGATGTTGCTGAGTGAAAATTGCAAATCTGCAATTGTAGTACCTGTATATTGTAGTGCCTAGTACATAATAGTGCCTGTACATAGTAGTGCCTGTACATTGTAGTGCCCAGTACATTATGCCCAGCTCATGCTTCTGGAGACATACACCCTTAAATTAGGCAAGCTCTCATCACTACATGAATGGTAAACATGTGGACGTTAAATGTGGTATAGGCACACTCTGGGGCTCAGAAGGAATGGGGGTATTTGGATGTGGAAGCGTAAAATTCGCTGAATTTTTTGGGGGTATGAGAAGCCATTTTGCTTTTCCAGAGCCTTTGTACTACCAGTAACGTGGAAGTCCCCTCTATTTCCGATAAAAGATTATGGACCTGAGTGAAGACTTGCTTTTTTGTGAATTGATTTAAAGCTTTTGTTGGGAACATTTTACATAACATTTTGGATCACTTTTATCCTGTGCTCTACGCTAAGCACTTACTTTAGGGTTTCCATCTAAATCTCTGAGTGACCTGATTTAGATGAAACTCAGAGGGATCCATTCACTATAATGAGGCAGCAGAGTTACTCTGGATTCCATCTGGCCTCTGTTCAGTGGCGTCCTTCTTTTTAGAAGTGCACAAAACTGTGGTCGACTGCGCTTGTATGCATGCCTGAAAAGGCGGACACCGCCAGGTCATAGGCCAGACGGCGTTCACAGCATTTCCATCTGCCTCATTATAGGGAATCTTCCGCCGGGGGTTCCAGCTGAATCATGTGTTTCAGAGATTTACATCGAAAACCCGATGTAAGCGCTCAGCGCAGAGCGCAGGATGAATGTGGACCTAGCCTTACTGCTATCCTTAGGAGGCAGAATGAACAAATCAACAGCAGGTCAAGAATTGGTTTTATTTATTTTTTACGCCTTTCCTCATGCGGTATTAGTGATTAGACGACTTTATTTTTCGGGTTGAAGACGCCTGAGACTACAGGGCGTAGACCCAAATCCGGGACTTTCCACTGTATCCAGGATTGTTGTGATTAGGGATGAGTGGATTGATTCACGAGACTCCGGTCCAGCTTCCAGGTCAGTGGTACCTGGTGGCTGGACGGGAGGCCTCGAATCTCTTACCTCCTGGCGTCCCCTGTGCGACTTTTGATTAGCCAGGGTTGGCGTGACGTCATCTGTGCATCCTGCTCATCTCTAGTTGGGACCTGTGGATTTATTTTTTGATCATTCATTCACAGTCGTAGCCTCCAGAACTTTCTCATCTTTATGTAGCTTCACTATATAACATCTGGCTTTTTTGTGTCTGTAAAACCGTGTTCACACGTTGCAGAAATACTGTGTATTTTGTTTTCTGCAGGTGTCTGCACCAAACTACACAATAACAATCTTCTCTGATTATTACTGCATTTTTTATGCCTTTTTCCCCTTATTTAATGTGTTTTTGGTGCAGATGTGAAGCCACGTTTTTAATATGTATTTTTTATAGTACAGAAAAGCTTTGATACTGGACTTAAAAAAGTCTCTACATTTTTTTAGGCTCCACATAGTAGCCTCTAGAGAAAAAAAAAGCAACAAAACCGCACGTTCAGCAGAGTCTTTAGATACGCATTGGGCACAATTTTCATGAAATCAACTCCAGTTTGCTTGAATAGTTAAACTCAGCAGAATTTCTGTGCAGAAAAAGCCGAAGAAAAAATGCAGCATATACCTTACATGTGAACACTGCCTAAATGTCCAAGCAAAGTGGATGTGATTTCATAAAAACTGCGCCCTCTGTGAGTCTAAAGATGCTGTTGAACTCTGCAGTTTTGGTGCTATTTTTGTCTACAGTTACAGAGACACTAAATATGACCACGTTATTTGCTGAATTGTGATCTTTATTATTTTTAAAAAGGCACACAAAAAATGTCAATATTATAAGTGTTTTTCATTTTTTTTTAGTAATTTTATAGGAAGAAAAAAATCTTATTCTCCCTGTAGAATACAAATACTTAGAAATACACTGCTGTGTACAATGTATCAGTATAATCTGCTTGTGGAGTCAGAGCTTGCAATATAGTTCAAGTATACAAAATTCTCCTAGTGACATCACCAGAGCCTTTGACTCCAATAGCTTTAGCTTTTGCTTGTAATATTGAAGATTGTGAGTTTGAGTACTAGGGTGAGACATAAAAAAAGAAAAAATGTCATTTTTAAAAACTTTTTCTTCACTTTTAGTATACAGGGAAGACAGAAATAAACTGTTATATGCAATGTATATCTATGTTGCAGTGTAATTTGCTTCTGGGTTCACAACCTGCAATACAGCTCTAGATTACCAAATTCTCCTATCTACGTCACTGTGGGCTGTGGCTCACAGCTAGAGCTGCTGCCTGATTCCCGGGAAGACCCGATCACAGGAAAAGAAGTGAATAATACAATTTCATTTATGTCAGTGCAGAGTCAGAGAGAGGTGAGTGTTAGAAGTTGGGACACAGTCATGACGTTCCGGGACTGAGCCCTGAAATCGAGATAGTCCCACTGAATCCGGGACTGTTGGGAGCTATGAAACTACTATTAACAATATGGACAGTAAGCATGTGTTGGTTGTGACTGTATTACACCAACCACATATGTATCTTGGTAAATGGCGTACTGGCAATGTCATTTAATCAGGTGTCCAGGTATCTCAGTCATGTGACTTCCCGTCAGAAATTGGGTGATGCACACCTGTGAAAGTGTGTTTGCTAGTCAATTGTATAAGGATTATAACTGAACACTGCAAACTCAGAATCATTGACCAAGCTGTTCCCTTGTAAAACTTGCATACTAATAGACGTAATGTTGAAAATCTGTGGAAATGTTCTAACTTACCTTAATTGATTAATGGATTTTCACAGATTTGATTATTCCAAATCATTTTAGTTCTCTAGGTGCAAAAGTAAACTGGTTAATTATCTATAGTAAGTATTAACTTTTTAGTCATTATAAATTGTCTGTGTCTTATAATGTAGAGTGCTGTGTATTTGGACCACCATCATAGAAAAAAACACTATGACCAACGCATCCTGTGTATTTGGCTTAAACAAAATATAGAAAAATATAACGTTAGAATAGCAGTGAATGTACAACTTGCTCCTTTATTATTTCAACTTCCACTAGGCTGTGCCATGAAAAGATTCAACAGACAATTAGCCCAATTTATTGCTGTTGTAAAGCATAATGATACTTGGCTTCATTATGATGCTTTCACGCGTAGTTCCTTTGTAAGATGTCATAAAGTCTTTAAATAGTGACTCACATTAATGGTGCAGTAATACTGAATAAAAAGTAGGAAAATATGAAACACCTATAAAAACATACATGACTTTATTGGCATATGAAGTTTCATACCTAAAAAGAACCTTGTGAACTATATAACATCACTGTCATGTGTGTACAGATCACTATCCATCTGCTTCAGATGATCTGGAAAAGGTCCAACGGTAATGTAGCTTTCAGACTGTCATAATGGCTGCATTTCATGACCGTTACACTTATCCAAACTTAGATCACCATAGAACTGTATAGGCTTTCAGTAGTCTTGGAGTTGTGGCCATAATATATACTAAATGTTGAAATGTGGCTGTATTTTGTCCATGTGAAAATAACCTTAATCGAAGTAGACACTACTATAAAAGAATAATGCCATCTAAGTGCCCCTTTGAAAAGTAATACTGCCCATTGAGTCTTCCTTAAGTAATAATGCCACCTGAGTGCCCAACACACAATAAAAATACAACATTTTGTGCACCAGAAACAATTAAAATCTATATTCAAGTCTGCTGTCATGCACAGTAAGTGGCCTTGCATAAACACAGTCTCCCTGTGAGTTTTAGTGACTTTCTGTAGACTGCCAGACAGAGTTAATAGATAGGGAGCTTATGTCTGCATGCCCTACTGTTACCTGTCCTAATGTTATGATAGTGTAGCAACTCACTCGAGAAAATAGATAACATACTAAAAACTGCAGCTGACCCTTCTGGTTCCTGTACAGACTAGAGGTCCTGACCCCACATTCCCTAGTGGTTCCTGAGCTGAGATAGCCCTAACCATAGAATAGACTATGGCAACTCGGACCTATGCTGACTGAAAGGCCATCGAGCGCTTCACGTTCCTCCTAAAGAACCAGAGGGCAGAGCAGAGTACAAATTACTTACAGAAGAGAAAGTGTGCTGAAATAAAAAGAGATCCCAGAGTGAGTAAAACAAACCACGAAATACAAAATAAAGGATTAAGTACGTACTGTTAGAGAATATGCCGCCTACTTCCTAAAAAGAAACAAGATAGGTGCAGGGTAAAGAACATAAACAGCAGAGATATAAACCCTAGCTGGTCTTTCACTGACTGGCTAGCTACAGCAGTATGACCGGACATCCAAATGAGAATATCACCAGCAGAAAATACCAGCAAAGGGAAAGTATATAAAGCCGCACCCAAAAGGTGATAGGGCAGACAAATGAGTAAATGAAAACATCTGTTACCCTAAAAAGACTGAAGCAAGGTTAAAAGAAACTAAACAACCCTAGAAAAAGTGTATCTGCTGTGACTCGGTGGACAGAGAAGCTGACCACAAAGCATAGGCTCAAGGGTTTGAACCCAGAGACATGACACCTGGCTCCAGCACTGAGCACTGCATCCTCCTTTCACTGGCTGTGTTCTTTGCAACGCCTCTCTGACCTCACGGTCCCAGGCCTTATGGATTAGTTAAACTGATGAAAAGCCTATTTTGGGGAGAGGAGATATTGTATGGGAGGGAATAATCACCCTTGTAGTCTGTCTCAATCCACGTGTTAGTAGACCCCAAAAGGACAAAAAAGGGATTTTATTCAAAAAGTATCAATTTTATTAGAAAATGTAAAAATTACATCACAATTCACGGTATAAAAGAAGGGAAGAAAAAGAGATGGTAGGTCAACTATAGAGGCAGGTTTAAAAGAATCAAATCCTGCCAGGAGACTAACATCCCTGACCCAGCATGGAAAGTAAACCAGGTACACAAACTGACTGCTATTTAAAGAATAATGGGATAAAGATAAGTAATAGAATAAAGATAAGTAAAGATCATGCCAGTCTATGTCCACACTAATAATAGCAATAAAGCATAAAGCATAGTATACAAGATAATAGTATTGATATGTGGACATATGACAGCATGCATCAGATCATTTAGCAGCAGCACATGAGTGATAGCACCAAACAGACAGTATTAGACAAGTAACATTAGGATGTACAACAGTGATACATAAACATTAATGGATCGATAGCGCTACTAGGATGGTATTACTGTCTAATCTAGAGCCACGGCTCTAAGAGAGATCAATTACCTTGTGCCATATGAAAAATGATAAAGCAGCGTGTCCTGGAGAGCTGGGGGGGATGTGAAACAGCCTCGACGCGCGTTTCGCCCTGGGAGTGGCTTCGTCAGGAGGATTACTTCTAGCGGGCTGGATGCGGCCTGAGTAGTCAGGTAATTTGTGTCCACACCGCAACTGTGGACTGCTACTAAACCTTAACCTTCTTACAAACCAGGCTCTGCTATATTACTGCCAGCTCCAGTCGTATTGCTGTGCTAGCTCTGTTTTGGAATCTGTGACTAACCCATCTCTGCCATATCTCTGGGCAACTCTGCAATAGCTCTGGCCTTTCTGCCTTGGGCTCTGTGGCAACCCTGGCTCTCCTACATTGCTAGTGGCGATATCACTGTGCCAGTTTAGCCTTGGATGTGTGTTACTAACCGAGATCTACTACATTCATGAGTAACCATGCCTTTTTACTTTGTCAGCTCTGCCTTGCATCTGTGTTAAATTTAGCTGTGCTAGTTTGCTGAGTTAACTCTGTTATACCACTGAACTTCTTGTGTCACTCAGTTCTCCTTCTCTGGTCTCTCATCGCTGAATCAACTCATCTACTTTGCTGTCCTACTAAACTACACTATTCCAGTTGCCATGATTCTGCTTTACTTGGTGTTGTGTGTTTGTTCTATATCAGTTGCCATAACTTCAACTCAGTTTTTTTGTCTCTTGTGGTTCCAGTCCTATCTTCCAGTTGCTGTTCTGCCATATCAACTTCATTTTGTCCAAACGTATTGCTCTGCTTTACCAACATTATATACCCATGCTGAAAAACAACAACTTTTCCTAAAAAAGGATTTGAGGATCCACCTCAGGAGGTGAGATATAACAGTTACGGAGTAAACTGTGGTGCTAACATTTTTCCTTTAATGACATGGACCATATTAGCAGTTACCTTGATGTAAGGTTCACAAGTGATTAAAAAAAGTGTGCATGGACATAGTTGATTGCAGATTTATTCCGTAGATTAGGACTAAATGGGGCAAATGTCGAAGCATTTCTGCTTATTGTAGGTGTAGATTTCTAGATTTCACTTCTTAACTTCCAAATTCATTGTGCATTTATTAAATTTACCCTAAATCATTTTCTCATTTCTGAGTGCAGTGTGCAGTTTAACTAATTTGCCGCAAAGCGTTATTTTTTCCTTTATGTAAGATAAATGCAGCCATAGTATGAGTTTATTCACATTTCTTGATCTTGACAGTTATCATAAAAAGAATGCCGCAAAAACCATAACATAGCTGTGTTGCATGAATAAACACTTTGTTATGTGCCTCTACAGTATGTGCTATCAGTTGGGTAACCTGCATGGGTGACTAGCATTAGCCATGATAAATGGAAACAGACTGGCCTTAGAACCAGTATTTGAAGCAACTTGCTAGAATGTAAAAAGTTTTGAAGCAAATTTAAAACCCCTTTTTTTATTTAAAATGGGACAGAAAGTGTCTTAAAGCTCCTGGATTTTGTTTTACAAGTTGTACCATAGACCTATTATGATCTGCCATTGACATCACAACACTGACATATGTTGCCTTCTTACATCTTATACAGCACCAGGGCTTAGGTTATTATCACAAGTTCTGCCTATTTTACAGGAATGAACATCATTGTTAACTCCTGAAATGTAAACTGCAAATTAGCAGTCAAACTAAATCTTAAAAAATAATTTTGACTACTGATCTATGGCTTTATCAATAGGGACTAGAGATGAATGGATCCACAGAGTATTGTGTTTGAGTCGAATTTCCAGAAATTTGTAGTTTTATGTGAATTCGAACATTTTGAGATTTGCTTTGTAAAATAAAACTTGCCACACATCACAGATCAGTGGTTCCCAATGGAGCACAGTTTGAATGGTAGAGTTGTTTCCCATCTCCAGAGTCACTGGGTAAGTCTTTCTTTCCTGTAGAGTGTAAGCACTTATGATCAGCAGGGTTCTCTCCCTCTCTCGCCTGTAGAGTGTAAGTTCTTATAATCAGTGGGGTCCGCTATCTCTTTTTTGTAGAGTGTAAGCTCTTATGGTCAACAGGATCCTCTTTCTCTCTCCTGTAGCGTGTAAGCACTTATATTCCGCGGGGTCCTATCTTTTTTCTCTCTCCCCCACATGTATTTTCCGAGAACTTACAAGCTTTCCAGTATTGAGATTCGTGTGAGTTTTTTCGCCGCAAATCTTAAAAAAATCTGTTCATCTCTAGTAGGAACATTTTATGTATGAAAATTTCTCGGATCCTTGCCTGACAAATCACCATGGCCTTGAAAGGATTAAGTCAAAAATATTATCAGATTTAAAATTTAAGACAAGTAGTTTCTGAAATGTCATCCTATTCTATGTGAAATGCTAACGAGTCCAGGAAGAATCATTGTCTGCTTCTGCTTACGTCTTTGGTGTTACTCTTCTGAGGTTAAAATATCTCCTCTGGTCAGACGTGTGTGTAACGGCTGATGTATTCTTGACATATCTGACTATCTTACAGCTTACTCTAGAGACCTGCAGTTGAGAGAACTGACTCATAAAAGAGTCACACTCAGAGGGGGGTGTCAAAGGACTGCCATGAGGTGTCTACGAAGAGGAAACCTCAAGAGGGTTTATCTTCTGTGTAGCACAAGAGAAATGTTTATCCGAATATCATTTTCCTCAAATGATACAGAATGTGCTGCTCATCTGATTTCATGATGTCCTATTCGACAGGTGATTAGCTCAAAGTGAAGATAAGCAACACAGTTGATAAACGGTTGCACTCAGCTAATGATATGCACTGCTGCACAAAGTTCTGGCCTGTGTACACAATACATAATTCACAAGCAAATAATTAATTATAATCTTGAATATAGAGAATACTAATGCAAGATGTGAGATTTAGAATGATTATTCCTCATCTACAAACTGCATTTTAAGGGGTTTTTCATTGCTTTTTTATTGAAAAATCTTCTAGATGTTGGATAGTGGCGAAGATGCAATTTTATTAACCTCCATTTTTTTTTTAGGATAAGTTCTTTTAAAAACCTAAATAAACAACAAAAAAATCAGCCTTATTTTTGGGGGGATTTAATATTTGCCACCATTAAGAAATAATGGTTTCCCTCACATGAACTGCCTTGTATTACTTTGTCACGGATGACTCCTTGAAGGAGGGGGGTCATGCAGAAACCACTGCTGTCACCAGTTTGTTAGGAGACGCAACTCTGCTGCCTCCAAATGTCAGGACAATTATGCAATTGACTGACAAGTGATGGCCGCGGCTACTTCCACAGCTAGGCCAGTTGTTGGGAAACTCACAGTGAGCGTATGGTATATACAGTACAGACCAAAAGTTTGGACACACCTTATTTAAAGATTTTTCTGTATTTTCATGACTTTGAAAATTGTACATTCACACTGAATGCATCAAAACTATCAATTAAAACGTGGAATTATATACTTAACAAAAAAGTGTGAAACAACTGAAAATATGTCTTATATTCTAGGTTCTTCAAAGTAGCCACCTTTTGCTTTGATGACTGCTTTGCACACTCTTGGCATTCTCTTGATGAGCTTCAAGAGGTAGTCACCGGAAATGGTTTTCACTTCACAGGTGTGCCCTGTCAGGTTTAATAAGTGGGATTTCTTGCCTTATAAATGGGGTTGGGACCATCAGTTGTGTTGTGCAGAAGTCAGGTGGATACACAGCTGATAGTCCTACTGAATAGACTGTTAGAATTTGTATTATGGCAAGGAAAAAGCAGCTAAGTAAAGAAAAACGAGTGGCCATCATTACTTTAAGAAATGAAGGTCAGTCAGTCCGAAAAATTGGGCAAACTTTGAAAGTGTCCCCAAGTGCAGATGCAAAAACCATCAAGCGCTACAAAGAAACTGGCTCACATGAGGATCGCCCCAGGAAAGGAAGACCAAGAGTCACCTGTGCTTCTGAGGATAAGTTTATCCGAGTCACCAGCCTCAGAAATCGCAGGTTAACAGCAGCTCAGATTAGAGACCAGGTCAATGCCACACAGAGTTCTATCAGCAGACACATCTCTACAACAACTGTTAAGAGGAGACTTTGTGCAGGAGGCCTTCATGGTGAAATAGCTGCTAGGAAACCACTGCTAAGGACAGGCAACAAGCAGAACAGACTTGTTTGGGCTAAAGAACACAAGGAATGGACATTAGACCAGTGGAAATCTGTGCTTTGGTCTGATGAGTCCAAATTTGAGATCTTTGGTTCCAACCACCGTGTCTTTGTGCGACGCAGAAAAGGTAAACGGATGGACTCTACTTGCCTGGTTCCCACCGTGAAGCATGGAGGAGGAGGTGTAATGGTGTGGGGGTGCTTTGCTAGTGACACTGTTGGGGATTTATTCAAAATTGAAGGCATACTGAACCAGCATGGCTACCACAGCATCTTGCAGCGGCATGCTATTCCATCCGGTTTGCGTTTAGTTGGACCATCATTTATTTTTCAACAGGACAATGACCCCAAACACACCTCCAGGCTGTGTAAGGGCTATTTGACCAAGAAGGAGAGTGATGGGGTGCTACGCCAGATGATCTGGCCTCCACAGTCACCAGATCTGAACCCAATCGAGATGGTTTGGGGTGAACCGGACCGCAGAGTGAAGGCAAAAGGGCCAACAAGTGCTAGGCATCTCTGGGAACTCCTTCAAGATTGTTGGAAGACCATTTCTGGTGACTACCTCTTGAAGCTCATCAAGAGAATGCCAAGAGTGTGCAAAGCAGTCATCAAAGCAAAAGGTGGCTACTTTGAAGAACCTAGAATATAAGACATATTTTCAGTTGTTTCACACTTTTTTGTTAAGTATATAATTCTACATGTGTTAATTCATAGTTCTGATGCCTTGTGTTAATTCATAGTTCTGATGCCTTCAGTGTGAATGTACAATTTTCAAAGTCATGAAAATACAGAAAAATCTGTAAATGAGAAGGTGTGTCCAAACTTTTGGTCTGTACTGTACACCCCGAATTCCAATGCATGGAATACATATATATGTACCCCAGTGCGGTCACTGTCCACTCCAAAATAACAAAAGAACTACACTGATGAACAAAAGGGTAACAATGTTTTGAACTTTCGAACGTGAGACTAGCATGATTTTATAGACAATCATCTTTGCTACGTCATACATAAATTTGACTTGCAGCTATTTAGCACATGATTAGTTATGCACATTCTAGTCATGTCACAGCAATGTTACTGTTTTGTTCCTGGTGGTGGAAAAATCATTTCTTCCTGTATACTACAAAATACAACCTGTTCTCAAATTCCCTAATAGCTCAGTGTGTTATTAAGTTGATTCTCAAGCGAAAGGTCACTGGTTTGAATCAAGGAGCAGCCATGAAGAATATTTCCCAACAAAAGAGAAACCGCATCATCCAGTTCATTGATAGCGGTCAATCGGCCAAAAAAATTGCCAAACTGCATCATGTGAGTGCCGTGACAGTTAGAAGAATACAAAATGAAGACCATCCATCCATTCAAAAGTCAAGAGCTGGATGTCCAGACAAAATTTCGGAGTCAACAAGTCGGCTCATCACAAGATCTATCATATCAGTTCTGACTCGACAAACACGGCAGTGGAGGTGGCTTGTATGCTTCATAATAGTGAGATGACATACGTCCATGCAAGTGTAGCACCCCGAGGACTCGGCTGCTACAGGGGTATTGCACCTCGATCCAGAGGTGTGGTATTCCACTCCCGGGTAAGGATGGAGTGTGGAACAGAGCTCAGATAGCTGCATACACTGCACTCATCCCATTTCCAGGGGACAGAACAACGGTACTCCCACCAGATAGATGTGCAGGTACGACAGCGTCTGTCCCTGGCTGGAGTGGGAGGGGGGGAGGAACATCCCAGTAGTGTAGGGGCAGTCAGGGGAGGGACTCTGGGCATAGGAAGGAGCCCATTGGGTGCTAGTCACCAGGGCTCGGGTGTCAGAGGGAGTATAAGAGGTGGGCACCATCTTTAGACAGGGTCTGTCTGTTCGGTGCAGAGAGGAGTTCAGCGAGAGAGGGCTGACAGGGAGCTGTGGCTCCGGCTGGGCCCAGCTCCAGGGCCAGGCCTGAAGCACAGAGAAGGAGGCAGAAAGGCCCAGAGACGCAAGGAGAGAGGGAACCCTGAGATCCCACAGGAGAACGAAAAGGGTGAAGGGTTGGCAGAGAAGGGTACCGGATCCCAAACTGGTAGAGGCTAATCATCCTCAGCCAGGAACCGGAGGTCGTGGTCAAGCTTTGGCACGACCCTCACCACATCCACCAGGAAGGCACACCACGCATAGGGCCAGGGAAGCCAGGAAAGGTTTCACCACCAAGAGGCCCGAGGGAGCCGGACATAGGTGGGTCCCTGGTGAGAACGGCCAGTAGGAAGGAAGAGAGGGGAGCTCTGGACCACGCTCTGAAACTACCTGGGAGTTGGCCGAGTCCCTGACCTGGTGGACGCAGCATGACTCGGGTGGTCCTTACTGTGCACAAGCGACTGGATAAAGAACAGTGAGTAAAGCTTTTGAAACGGCACTTCAAGCCTCCGTGTTTTGTGGTCACACCTGCACCTTCAGTACTGGGACACCCGCACCATCACTCCCCTCATCCAACTCACAATAGCTGCCCTGAGGCCATACCCCTCCCGTTGGGGGTTATACCATCCACGCTGCTCAATCCTACCACCGGCCTCAGCGGTCTGCCCGGCAGCGGCAGCTCCATAGCTGCATTCAACGGGTGGCGTAGTCGAACAATACAGTAACATCTGCCAAACACTGCCGCCTAGTTTGACACCCTGGGCACGGACCGGTTCACCGCCACGAGGACTACTACTCCTATTCAGATCCGGCTCCGGGTATCCCCTGAACATGGCCCAGGGGGTGCGTCAACTTTGGCGTAGTCGGCAGGATCTCGTGCCCGCAACTACCGGGTACTGCGTGCCTGAAGAAAAGTTTACATGTACCGTAAGAAGAAGTCTCCCGCCAATTCCAGAGGGTCCCCGCCATCGGACGGCATCTCGGGTCGTTTCCCGCCGTTTGCCCGCGATCTGCAGCCTTTTCCCGCCATCCGCAGAGTTTCCCGCCATTAGGAGACGATTCCCGCCATCTGAGACGATTTCCCGCCCTGGCAGAGCGGACGCCATTATGGGCGTGCCAGAGGGTGGCAAGAGACGACCTCCCATCGTGGGCCTGGTCCCAGAAGAGCGCCAAAAGAAAAGACCGCCCCCACCAGCAGGGACTGCAATGATAGAAATGTCCATCAGCGTGGGGGGACTGCCCCTGGAACTCACAATCACCAAGTTGCCCCGGGACCACCCTCAGTATGGGCGGATCAAGAACAAAAGAGAGAGGATGGGTGCAGCCTGGAGGAGTCTGGAGAGATCGCACCCGGAGATGGAGGGAGAGTCAGGCAGCACCGACCCCGTGGTCAGGAGCCTGTTGCGGACTGCCACCCCAGAAGGCCTGGTGGAGATCCTGGCACAGCTCCCCAGAGAAAGGGAGCAAGCACAGACCGCGCTGGAGGCCTTGGCCCGGAGGATGGCCCGGGTGCAGCAAGAAACACTGGCCGAGTGGAGCAGGGAGATGGCCCAACAGGCTGGAACCCGCCAGCAAAGGACGCCACCCGCAACGAGGAGCATGCCAGCCCCTGAAGATGGTGCAGGAGGGACGAAGGCCAGAGACGACGCCGTGGAGGGAGCCACAGAGATGGAAGCAGGTAAAGGGGACGTCACCACCCCGTGCCCCGTGGCCGTAAGCCTGTCCCAGCTCCCCGTCGCAGAGCCTGAAGTTCTACTCACCGCGCCCGTTGCTGCACCGCCACTGCTCCCAGCTAGGCCTCAAGCGGCAGGAGCCGCAGCCACGCCCCCTTCCGCGCCACGTTCCTTGACTCTGAGTGCGGCGAAGCAGGAGATACCACCGGCCTGGTCGCAGGGCCGAGTACCCCCGGGCGCCGCCGGCTCTAAAGTGCCCTTCACCTTCAGAGTGCCACCGGCCTGGTCGAAAGGCCTGGTGAATCCGGGCGCCGATGCCCCCACCGCGCCCTCGACCTCCACAGTGCTGCCCCTGGGTGAAGACCTGTTTGCGCAGCATACCTGCCCGGATGGGCAGCCCTTTGTGTGGCCCCCGGAGTACATTAACCCCCGACTCCGGAGGGAACGGCCCCTGTGTGAGCCCCTGATCCCGGCTCCGGCGCCCGCCAAAATCGTTCCGCTCCCGTTGGAGGAGGCTCAGTTCGCATGGGACCCCACCGATGAAAATATCATGGGGTTCACCCAGGAGACCCGGGCGGCCGCAGCCCAGCGTGCGGAGTGCTGCCGACAACAACTGGAGGTCTTCAACAAAGAACGGCGAGAGAGGCGGGTCCGCGAGGAGCGGCTGCAGGTTCAAAGCGCGGAGCAGAAACGCCGAACCCGACGAAACCCCCGTGCGGCCCACGGTCCCCGCGCCACTGGGACCGTAATAAAGTTTCAACTGGAGCACGGTTTGGGCTTTATCCTGGATCACAGAACCCCCGGCGACGTCTTTGTCACCCGCAGGGATGTCGAGAGCCATCTGCCGGAGGGACACCGCGGACGTGACCTTTACCCGGGTGACGAGGTCACCTTCACCCGGCATCAGTGCGCCAAAGGACCGTACGCCCTTCACGTGCACCGGTTGACGGAGGAAGAGCTGCGGTATGAGGGAGATCAAGAGGACCCGGATGGGTTTGAAGACTACCCTCAGGAAGGAGCAGGAGGGCATCGTCACCAATAAGAGGTGAACAGGACTGTACAAAGTTACCCGTCGGGGTATGAGAACTGTTGTGAATTAAGAGTATGGTCCCCGTTGGGACTAGTGAACTGTTACCTGTGTGTCCCTATCCCTAACCAGGCTGAGGACTGTGAGCAGCCATTCCTAATCCCCACTGGCCGAGGACTGAGAGCGGCCATACCCTGTAAATAGTTGCGCTTCCTAAAGCGCCCCCTTCTGGTTTTATAAAGAACTGTTTTTCTCTAGTGACTGTGGCGCTTTACCTGGTCATAAGTTGCACGGTGGCCAGGGATTGAGGACGTGTTGATCAAGAACGTTTTATATGAAGGAGTTTTATATTGAAAGTTTATGCTGCTAAGACTATAATATAAGAAGTTACCTGTAATGTTATGTTTTCTGATAATGTTTTATATGTTAGAGTGCACTTTAAAAATTTGTATGTTTTATATTGTTTTACTCTATTCCAGCCCGAGGACGTGCTGTGGTTTACCAGGGGGGAATGTAGCACCCCGAGGACTCGGCTGCTACAGGGGTATTGCACCTTGATCCAGAGGTGTGGTATTCCACTCCCGGGTAAGGATGGAGTGTGAAACAGAGCTCAGATAGCTGCATACACTGCACTCATCCCATTTCCGGGGGACAGAACAACGGTACTCCCACCAGATAGATGTGCAGGTACGACAGCGTCTGTCCCTGGCTGGAGTGGGAGGGGGGGAGGAACATCCCAGTAGTGTAGGGGCAGTCAGGGGAGGGACTCTGGGCATAGGAAGGAGCCCATTGGGTGCTAGTCACCAGGGCTCGGGTGTCAGAGGGAGTATAAGAGGTGGGCACCATCTTTAGACAGGGTCTGTCTGTTCGGTGCAGAGAGGAGTTCAGCGAGAGAGGGCTGACAGGGAGCTGTGGCTCCGGCTGGGCCCAGCTCCAGGGCCAGGCCTGAAGCACAGAGAAGGAGGCAGAAAGGCCCAGAGACGCAAGGAGAGAGGGAACCCTGAGATCCCACAGGAGAACGAAAAGGGTGAAGGGTTGGCAGAGAAGGGTACCGGATCCCAAACTGGTAGAGGCTAATCATCCTCAGCCAGGAACCGGAGGTCGTGGTCAAGCTTTGGCACGACCCTCACCACATCCACCAGGAAGGCACACCACGCATAGGGCCAGGGAAGCCAGGAAAGGTTTCACCACCAAGAGGCCCGAGGGAGCCGGACATAGGTGGGTCCCTGGTGAGAACGGCCAGTAGGAAGGAAGAGAGGGGAGCTCTGGACCACGCTCTGAAACTACCTGGGAGTTGGCCGAGTCCCTGACCTGGTGGACGCAGCATGACTCGGGTGGTCCTTACTGTGCACAAGCGACTGGATAAAGAACAGTGAGTAAAGCTTTTGAAACGGCACTTCAAGCCTCCGTGTTTTGTGGTCACACCTGCACCTTCAGTACTGGGACACCCGCACCATCACTCCCCTCATCCAACTCACAATAGCTGCCCTGAGGCCATACCCCTCCCGTTGGGGGTTATACCATCCACGCTGCTCAATCCTACCACCGGCCTCAGCGGTCTGCCCGGCAGCGGCAGCTCCATAGCTGCATTCAACGGGTGGCGTAGTCGAACAATACAGTAACATCTGCCAAACACTGCCGCCTAGTTTGACACCCTGGGCACGGACCGGGTCACCGCCACGAGGACTACTACTCCTATTCAGATCCGGCTCCGGGTATCCCCTGAACATGGCCCAGGGGGTGCGTCACAAGCACTGTGTGACATACGTTACACAAGTCTGCAATGGTGGCTTAAAAAGAGGTGAAGAAGCCTCCCCAAGAGGCGTTGGCTAGAGTTGGCACAAAAGTGGACAGTAGAAGATTGAAAATGGGTGATTCGGAGCGATGAAATAAAATTACATGACATGTTTGAATCTGATCGAGTGCCCAGAAGGATTCTGGCAGTGTTGAAAGCCAAAGACGGATTTACAATATACTAACAAAATAATAAAAATAAAAATTTGGATTTTTAGGAGCAAAACAGTAACAATGCAGTGACATGACAAGAATCTGCATAATTAATCATATGCTAAATAGTTGCAAGTCAAATTTATGTATGCGATAGCCAAGATGATTGTCTATAAAATGATGGTAGTTTCACGTTCTAAGCAGTAGTGGATGGTGAGATACGGAGCCTTAAAGTCAAAAGTTCAAAACATTGTTACTAGTGTTGAGCGAGCACTAAAATGCTCGGGTGCTCGAAGCTCGGGCCGAGCTTACTGTGATACTCGGGTGCTCGACCCGAGCAGCGAGCCCCATGTTAGTCTATGGGAGACCCGAACATTTTTGCGGCGGCTCCCCCGGCAGTCTGTAGACTGCCTAAAAAGTGCCCAAAACGATAGTGACAGTGCTCAAATGACATGGGGACAGCATGGGGATCGCCCCTGGAAGCATTTATGACCCCCAGGTCACTGCTGTCAACAACGTGGTCAGAGGTATTAAGCCACTTTTACAGGCTCACAATAAAACGAAAGTGAAAGTGCTTTCCTGTGAAATATGTTAACCCCTTAACGACCATGGGTCTTTCTGTTTTTGTGTTTTCCTTTTTTGCTCCCCTTCTTCCCAGAGCCAGAACTTTTTAAATTTTCGTTCAATATGGCCATGTGAGGACTTATTTTTTGCGGGACGAGTTGTACTTTTAAACACCATCACTGGTTTTACCATATCGTGTGCTGGAAAATGGGAAAAAAATTCCAAGTGCAGTGAAACTGCAAAAAAAATGCAATTCCACAGTTGTTTTTTGGGTCCTTTTTTTACCACGTTCACAGATTGCTAAAACTGACCTGCCATCATTATTTTCCAGGTCGTTACGAGTTCATAGACACCAAACATGTATAGGTTCTTTTTTATTTAAGTGGTGAAAAAAAAATCCAAAGCTTGCTAAAAAAACAAAAAAAAATGACGCCATTTTCCGAGACCCTTAGCTTCAACATTTTTCGGAATCTGGGGCCAGGTGAGGGCTTATTTTTTGCGTGCCGGGCTGACGTTTTTATTGATACCATTTTGGGGTAGATCCGATGTTTTGATCGCCCGTTATTGCATTTTATTGCAAAGTTGTAGCGACCAAAAAAACTTAATTCTGGCGTTTAAAATTTTTTTCTCGTTACGCCGTTTACTGATTGTATTAATTCTTCTTTTATATTGATAGATCGGGCGATTCTGAACGTGGCGATACCAAATATGTGTATGTGTTTTTTATATATATATATATATATATATATATATATATATATATATATATATATATTTTATTTTGAATGGGGCGAAAGGGGGGTGACTTTTATATATTTTTTATTTTTTAAATTTTTTTAAAAACTTTTTTTTACACTTTCTGCTTGCTTCTATAGTCTCCAGAGGAGACTAGAAGCAGCAGTTGTCTGATTGCTTCTACTGCATACAAGCGATGAGCAGATCGCTTGTATGCAGGAGAAATGCTCACTTGCTATGAGCGCTGACCACTAGGTGGCGCTCATAGCAATTGAGACATGACAACCACAGGCGTCTGCTGCAGACCCTGAGTTGTCATGCCCACCCATTGGTGACCCACGATCACATGACGGGGTCACTGATGGGCGGGGCTTAGGACTCCCGGAAGCGCGAGTTAAATGCCACTGTCAGAGATTTAACATATTAACAGCCTCGGGTGGATTGCGATTCCAATAATCAGCTGACATGTGCTCGCTTCAGTGCGGGATCACCACCGGAGCCCCCGCTGAACCGGCCTTCCCGACCTGGTGCGTACTATTACTGACCTGGTCGGAAAGGGGTTAAGGAACATCCTTTCCAGAGTAAAGACTTGTGTATAAGGTAAAATAAATAACCAAAAACAAAAATACTCCTCCACACCTTGGGCTATGTTCACAAGTAGCATTTTTTATGCGTTTTTGCACGTTTGTATTGCTTTCAACCGTGACAAATGCATTCACCGGGAAATGTCATTTTAACATTTTACAACCTTATCTGGCCATGTGCTGAGTGACACATGCATACAGTGCTAAAAAGACATGGGAACAGCATGGGGAAGACTCCTGGAAGCATCTCTGACACCCAGGTCACTGCCTAAAAGTGTGCCCATCAGAAGTGATCCTTGCTGCATCAGAAGATGCAGACTTGCAACTATCCCCATGCAAGTCCTTGTCCCAGGGCAGTGTTCAATTGTACCTCCCCCATAACTTGCAATACAAGCGCAAGTATGCAGCCTGCCACCCACCCCCCAGGCTGCAATACCATACTGCTAGCTTGCTTGCACTTGAAATTGGGCCTTTTAGGCATGTGGAGGTGGAATCTGGCCACCACGTCATGGCTGCGTCGGTAGCCTGGTATTCATACTCAGTCCCCAGCCGCCCGGCGGCCGGGTGTCCACGCTTGGTCCCCAGCCGCCAGGGGGCGGCCGGGTGTCCATACTCAGTCCCCAGCCGCCCCGCGGCCGGGTGCCCACACACAGTGCCCAGCCGCGTGGGGGTGGCCGGGTGTCCATAAACGGTCCCCAGCCGCCCCTATTTGTCCCGGTGCGCCTTATACACAAGCGCGCATACCAAAACATTACCTGTGCCCTCCCCAGTGCATTTAGTGGGAAGGACAGCCTAACCACAAACACGTGGACAAGTGAATGTGGCCAGGAATGGTCCATCTCACTGACGCCTTCACACTGGGTTAATATTGTGGAAGCCGGGACACAGTTGGACACTGGGATGCAACACGTCCTCCAGACATAGAGGATTGCGGGTCCTGGGTCAATCAGGCTTCAACACAAAGTTCAGAAGGTAGACAGCAGCAGTGGTCGGCCTCCTACACAACGAGTAAATTATTCATGATCATGAGGCCATCCACCTCCTTAGCTTTCTGTTCCTTGGAATACAAGCGCATGTATGTAGTAGCACCTAGGCCTGAGGTGGTCAGCGTTTTGGCGCATATTCTACCTCCTTCGAGGATTGCTGGATGTTTTCCTGCTACTATCCCAGTTCTATGACTCGCGTTAAAACAAAGCTTCAGGTGATGAATGATGGATGAGGTGGTGGCAAAGGAGAAAGAGCAGGAGGAACAGGGGCCATTCACATCAATATCAGGCCAGCCAACCACACATGTCTTGTAGGATATGTTTCCGTACCAAAAGGAGCGGTTCAGCTACACAGTTATAAGGCATACAGTGAATGCAATGCCTACCAAAAATTTCGAGGCACTCCAATGCCCCTTGGAAGTGACATGGAAGTCATAGGGCCTTAACTAAACCGTTTTTTCCATTTATAGCAACTGGGTCTCCTGTACACTGTTGGCCTAAGCAGGGAATGGAAGGCTTTCCAAAAATTATTAGGCACTGCAATGCCCCTTGAAACAGACGTGGATTACAGCGTATTAAAAACCTTCTACCCATTATTGGGGAGTGGGTCTCCCTTAGTGTTCGCCTATGCATTGAAAAGCAAAAGCTGACAAAAATTAGGAGGAAATGCAATGCCCGTTGCAAGAGTCGTGGAGGTTAGAGGTAATTAAAAACAACATGTCAATGCCCCTTGGAAGAGCTGTGGAGTTCAGAGTGGTTTAACAAGACTGTTTTAATGCCCCTTAGAAGAGACGTGGAGTTCAGAGTGGTTTAACAAGACAGTTTTAATGCCCCTTGGAAGAGTGGTGGAGGTTACAGTGGAATAAAAAGACAATATCAATGCCCCGTGGAAGAGACGTGGAGGTCACAGTAGCTTAACAAGACTCTTTTAATGCCCCTTGGAAGAGTGGTGGAGGTCGCAGTGGAATAAAAAGACAATATCAATGCCCCTTGGAAGAGTGGTGGAGGTTACAGTGGAATAAAAAGACAGTATCAACGCCCTGTGGAAGAGACGTGGAGGTCACAGTAGCTTAACAAGACGCTTTTAATGCCCCTTGGAAGAGTGGTGGAGGTCGCAGTGGAATAAAAAGACAATATTAACGACCCTTGGAAGAGACGTGGAGGTCACAGTAGCTTAACAAGACGATTTTAATGCCCCTTACAAGAGCCATGCAGTACAGCATATTAAAAACATTATTCCCATTATTGGAGAGTGGGTCTCCCATAGTCTTTGCCTATGCCTTCCAAGCAAAAGCTGCCAAAAATTAGGAAGGGGGAACTTGCAATGTCCCTTACAAGAGCCATGCAGTACAGCATATTAAAAACATTATTCCCATTATTGGGGAGTGGGTCTCCCATAGTCTTTGCCTATGCCTTCCAAGCAAAAGCTGCCAAAAATTAGGAAGGGGGAACTGGCAATGTCCCTTACAAGAGCCATGCAGTACAGCATATTAAAACATTATTCCCATTATTGGGGAGTGGGTCTCCCATAGTCTTTGCCTATGCCTTCCAAGCAAAAGCTGCCAAAAATTAGGACAGAGGAACTTGCAATGCTGGCAACATGGACCACGGTCACCCTGGTGGTATAGTGGTCGTGGAGGCTGAGGATAAGGAGAAGAGCAAAAAACAGCCGAAATGAGGAAGCGTATACCCATGTGTGGGTGTGAAGCGATGCATGGGAATACACCTCCCGAAATAACACAGTGGATTTGACTTTGTTACTCTGCTGTCATTTGGTGGTGATGAGAAGTCTGGCCCAATCCAGCCCTTGTTCATTTTGATAAGGGTCAGCTTGTCAGCATTGTCAGTTGACAGGCGAGTGCGCTTATCAGTTATAATTCCCCCAGCGGCACTAAAAACACGCTCCGATAACACGCTAGCGGCAGGGCAGGCCAGGACCTCCAAGGCATACAGAGTGAGTTCATTCCAAGTGTCCAGCTTGGATACCCAGTAATTAAAAGGCACAGAGGAATCACGGAGGATGCTGGTACTCCCTCACCATCTTTTGAAACTTTCCACTCCTTGTGAGAGTACCCTGCGCCTCAGGGCCTGTAAGCTGGGCAGGTCTCAGAAAACTGTCCTAGAACATTGACAGTGTTCCCCTGCCTCTGCTGGATTGGAGTTGCGTCTCTCTCGCCTGTATGCCTTAGTTGGGCAGCGAACTGTGACCTCTGCCGCTACCGTGTTCAGATGGGAATTTTTTTAATAGTTCTGCAGCAAGGGTCTTCTGGTACTGCCCCATTTTTGTAGACCTCTCCAACTCAGGAATAAGAGAGTGAAAGTTCCCCTTGTAGAGGGGGTCTAAAAGTGTCATCAACCAGTAATGACTGTCACCCAACATTTTGACAATGCGAGGGTCACGGTTAAGGCAGCGTAACATAAAGTCAGCCATGGGTGCCAGACTGGTAACGGGCAAGACTTCCGTGTCCTCACCAAGATGACGACTGATAGTGTTGAGCGATCACTAAAATGCTCGGGTGCTCGAAGCTCGGGCCGAGCTTACCGTGATACTCGGGTGCTCAACCCGAGCAACGAGCCCAATGTTAGTCTATGAGACCCGAGCATTTTTGTGGCAGCACCCCCGGCAGTCTGTAGAAAGCCTAAAAAGTGCCCAAAACGATAGTGACAGTGCTCAAAAGACATGGGGGCAGCATGGGGATCGCCCCTGGAAGCATCTCTGACCCCCAGGTCACTGTCTAAAAGTTTGCCCATCAGAAGTGATCCTTGCCGCATCAGAAGATGCAGACTTGCAACTATCCCCGTGCAAGTCCTTGTCCCAGGGCAGTGTTCAATTGTACCTCCCCCATTCCTTGCAATGCAAGCGAAAATATGCAGCCAACCACCCACCCACCCGCAGGCTGCAATACCATACTGCTAGCTTTCACTTGAAATGGGGCCTTTTAGTTTGGAGGAGGCCGAAGCTGGCCACTACCTCATGGCCGCTTCGGCAGCGAGGTATCCATACTCTGTCCCCAGCCGCCCGGGTGTCCACGCTCGGTCCCCAGCCGCCAGTTGGCGGCCAGGTGTCCATGCTCGGTCCCCAGCCGCCCTGATTTCTCCTGTCACCTTCCCCCACACTTTTCTTAGCCTGGCCTACTTTAGGGCAGCATTGGACGAGCCCACCAGAGAACCAGACTCCTCCGGTGGGTCCTGGCTTCTCCATCAGGGGAGTTGAGAGTGCCTAGGTGAGGAGCATGATGATGATAGAAGTTAGCATCTGCTTTGTTTTCTTGGAATGCAAGCGCATGCATGTAGTAGCGGCTAGGCCTGAGGTGGTCCACGTTTTGGCGCATATCCTATCTCCTCCGAGGATTGCTGGATGTTTTCCTGCTACTATCCCAGTTCTATGACTCCCGTTAAAACAAAGCTTCAGGTGATAAATGATGGATGAGGTGGTGGCAAAGGAGAAAGAGCAGGAGGAACAGGGACCATTCACATCAATATCAGGCCAGTCAACCAGATATGTCTTGTAGGATATGTTTCTGTAACAAAAGGAGCGGTTCGGCTACACAGTTATAGGGCATACAGTGAGTGCAATGCCTACCAAAAATTTCGAGCCACTCCAATGCCCCTTGGAAATGACATGGAGGTCAGAGGGCGTTAACTAAACCTTTTTTTCGATTTATAGCAACTGGGTCTCCCGTGCACTGTTGGCCTAAGCAGTGAATGGAAGGCTTTCCAAAAATTATGAGGAACTGCAATGCCCCTTACAAGAGCCATGTGTGGCACCCCAGGGGTCTGGTCACCACAGTAATAGAGATATTACGTCGGAGAGCAAGTGGGAGGTTTCCTGGTCAGGATCCCTTAAACATGCAACATCCTCCTGCCCCAGTCCTGGGAGGGGTGAATTCTGTCCTTATAAACTGGATCTGGGGCGGGGTTGAGTGAGTCAGAGAACAGTCAGAGTCAGAGTGAGAGCAAGGGAAAGTAACAGCAAGGAGCTCTGTAGGAGCTAGGAGCTAAAGACCAGGGGCTGGAAGCTGAGCAGAGCTCGCCCTGGCAGAAGACAATAGGAACCGGACACAGGAGTCCGAAGCTGTGAGGACTTATATATCCAGCAGCAGAAAACAGCCGGCAGGGGATTTCAGGTCCTCTGGCCATAGAAGCCCGGAGGCTCAGTCACAAGCAAGGGACCAGCACCGCCGTCGTGGAGCGGAGGCTAAGAGAAGGCCCCAAGTCACCAGCCATACGGGTGAGCACTACACGGTACACTCAGGGACGTGGGCTACTTCTACCCGCTTACAGCAAGGTAGCCAGGAAGAGTGCAGACAGACGGGGAGGCCTACAACTCCACCTGGCCAGGGGAACTCCTGCTTGCTCACAGACTGACCAGGCCTCTTATGCTAGCCAGTACTCCCGGGAGGGTCTACCTTATAATCATCAGTAAAGACCCTGAACTGCACTGCAAAGACTCTGAGTCATTCCTGCTGCGCTCGTGCACCATCACCCCCATCATCCACACTCACTGCCCTGAGGCTATACTCCTCCCGAGGGGAGTTATCCCATTCTATGCTGCGCACACAACACCAGCCTCAGCGGTCTGCCTCGCAGCGGTGGTACTCCCTGACCGCAATCCACGGGTGGCGCAGTCGGACAATTAACCTCAAAACCTAAGAAAGACTGCCACTGGTTTGACCAGCCTGAGCCACAGGACCGGGTCACCGCCACGGAGACTACAGACCCCAGAGACCCGGCACCGGGTATCCCACACACGTGTACACACGGCCCAGGGGGCGCGTCACATGCAGTACAGCATATTACAAACATAAGTCCCATTATTGGGGAGTGGGTGTCCCATAGTATTTGCTTATGCCTTGCAAGCAAAAGCTGCCAAAAATTTGGACGGAGCAACTTGCAATGCCCCTTACAAGAGCCATGCAGTACAGCATATTACAAACATAAGTCCCATTATTGGGGAGTGGGTGTCCCATAGTATTTGCTTATGCCTTGCAAGCAAAAGCTGCCAAAAATTAGGACGGAGCAACTTGCAATGCCCCTTACAAGAGCCATGCAGTACAGCATATTACAAACATAAGTCCCATTATTGGGGAGTGGGTCTTCCATAGTATTTGCTTATGCTTTCCCAGCAAAAGCTACCAAAAATTAGGACAGAGCAACTTGCAATGCCCCTTACAAGAGCCATGCAGTACAGCATATTACAAACATAAGTCCCATTATTGGGGAGTGGGTGTCCCATGGTATTTGCTTATGCTTTCCCAGCAAAAGCTGCCAAAAATTAGGACGGAGCAACTTGCAATGCCCCTTACAAGAGCCATGCAGTACAGCATATTACAAACATAAGTCCCATTATTGGGGAGTGGGTCTCCCATAGTATTTGCTTATGCTTTCCCAGCAAAAGCTACCAAAAATTAGGACAGAGCAACTTGCAATGCCCCTTACAAGAGCCATGCAGTACAGCATATTACAAACATAAGTCCCATTATTGGGGAGTGGGTGTCCCATGGTATTTGCTTATGCTTTCCCAGCAAAAGCTGCCAAAAATTAGGACGGAGCAACTTGCAATGCCCCTTACAAGAGCCATGCAGTACAGCATATTACAAACATAAGTCCCATTATTGGGGAGTGGGTCTCCCATAGTATTTGCTTATGCTTTCCCAGCAAAAGCTACCAAAAATTAGGACAGAGCAACTTGCAATGCCCCTTACAAGAGCCATGCAGTACAGCATATTACAAACATAAGTCCCATTATTGGGGAGTGGGTCTTCCATAGTATTTGCTTATGCTTTCCCAGCAAAAGCTACCAAAAATTAGGACAGAGCAACTTGCAATGCCCCTTACAAGAGCCATGCAGTACAGCATATTACAAACATAAGTCCCATTATTGGGGAGTGGGTGTCCCATGGTATTTGCTTATGCTTTCCCAGCAAAAGCTGCCAAAAATTAGGACGGAACAACTTGCAATGCCCCTTACAAGAGCCATGCAGTACAGCATATTACAAACATAAGTCCCATTATTGGGGAGTGGGTCTCCCATAGTATTTGCTTATGCTTTCCCAGCAAAAGCAGCCAAAAATTAGGACGGAGGAACTTGCAATGCTGGCACCCTGGTGGTATAGTGGTGGTGGAGGCTGAGGATAAGGAGAAGAAGATTAAACAGCCGAAACGAGGAAGCGTATACCCATGTGTGGGCGTGAAGCGGTGCATGTGAATACACCTCCCGAAATAACACAGTGGATTTGACTTTATGTTACTCTGCTGTCATTTGGTGGTGATGAGAAGTCTGGCCCAATCCAGCCCTTGTTCATTTTGATAAGGGTCAGCTTGTCAGCATTGTCAGTTGACAGGCGAGTGCGCTTATCAGTTATAATTCCCCCAGCGGCACTAAAAACACGCTCCGATAGCACGCTAGTGGCAGGGCAGGCCAGGACCTCCAAGGCGTACAGAGCGAGTTCATTCCAAGTGTCCAGCTTGGATACCCAATAATTAAAAGGCACAGAGGAATCACGGAGGACGCTGGTACGATCGGCAAGGTACTCCCTCCATCTTTTGAAACTTTCCACTCCTTGTGAGAGTACCCCACGCCTCAGGGCCTGTAAGCTGGGCGGGTGTCAGAAAACTGTCCCAGAACGTTGACAGTGTTCCCCTGCCTCTGCTGGATTGGAGTTGCATCTCTCTCGCCTGTACGCCTTGGTTGGGCAACGAACTGTGACCTCTGCCGCTAGCGTGTTCAGATGGGAATTTTTTTAAGAGTTCTGCAGCAAGGGCCTTCTGGTATTGCCCCGTTTTTGTAGACCTCTCCACCTCAGGAATAAGAGAGTGAAAGTTCTCCTTGTAGCGGGGGTCTACAAGTGTCACCAACCAGTAATGACTGTCACCCAACATTTTGACAACGTGAGGGTCACGGTTAAGGCAGCGCAACATAAAGTCAGCCATGCGTGCCAGACTGGTAACGGGCAAGATTTCCGTGTCCTCACCAAGATGACGACTGACCATGCTCTCCTCCTCCTCCTCCTCTTCCTCCTCCCACCCGGTCCTCAGGCCACCCACGCTGAACCGACGGTATGACACTTGTACAGGTACTACCGTCTACAACGCATGATAGCAGCTCCTGTTCTTCCTCCTCCTCCTCCTCTCCCTCATTGTCCCCCAATGCACGTTGGGATGAGATGAGGCTGGGCTGTGTGTAATCGCCCGCTACGGCTTCTTGATCCATCTCATCATACTCTGGCTGCAATGCCTCCTCTTTAATTCTCTGCAGAGAGCGTTGCAAAAGACAGACAAGTGGGATGCTGACACTAATGATGGCGTCATCGCCTCTCACCATCTTGGTGGCCTCCTCAAAGTTTGCCAGGATGGTACATATGTCAGACATCCAGGTCCACTCCTGAGGTCTTATGTGTGGAGTCTGACCTGAATATCGACGGCCTTGTTGCAGCTGGTACTCCACAACTGCTCTCTTCTGCTCACAAATCCTTTGCAACATGTGGAGGGTAGAGTTCCAACGTGTGGGGACATCACACACCAGTCGGTGTGCCGGAAGCTGCAAACGCTGCTGCAACACAGCAAGGGCGGCGGAAGCTGTAGCCGACTTGCGAAAATGAGCTGACAGGCGGCGTACTTTCACGAGCAGATCTGGCAACTCGGGGTACCATTTAAGAAACCGCTGAACCACGAGGTTAAGCACATGAGCCAGGCATGGTACGTGTGTGATCTCACCTCGCCTCAGAGCCGCCACCAGGTTACGGCCATTGTCACACACGACCATGCCGGGATGTAGGTTCAGTGGTCTCAGCCACAGATCTGCCTGCTCTTTCACAGCTGTCCACAACTCACAAGCAGTGTGAGGTTTATCACCTAAGCTTATGAGTTTCAGCACAGCCTGTTGCCGCTTGGCGGAGGCAGTACTGCAATGCTTCCAGCTTGTAACTGATGTGGTGATATCTGAGATGGAGGCTGAACATGAGGAGGAGGAGGAGGAGGTTGCGCAGGAGCTGTACACTGTGGGGGCAACTCTGACTGACATAGGGCCCGCAATCCTCGGTGTGGGGAGGATGTGTTCCGTCCCAAGGTCCGACTGGGTCCCTGCTTCCACTATGTTTACCCAGTGTGCCGTCAGAGAGATGTACCGTCCCTGGCCACAAGCACTTGTCCACGTGTCCGTTGTCAGGTGGTCTTTCCTAGTAACTGCGTTGTTGAGGGCACGGCAGATGCTTTGGGACACGTGCTTGTGTAGTGCGGGGATGGCACACTGGGCAAAATAGTGTCGGCTGGGGACCGAGTACCGAGGGACGGCCACCGCCATAAGATTGCGGAAGGATTCCGTCTCCACCAGCCTAAAAGGCAGCATTTCAAATGCAAGCAGTCGTGAAATGTGCGAATTTAGGACTGTGGCCTCTGGGGCGTTAGCTGCGAATTTCCGCTTTTGTTCAAAGGTCTGGGATATGGACAGTTGAACGCTGCGGTGGAACGTGGACGTGGACGTTGATGCTGTTTCTTGAGAAACTGCCATAACAAGTGAAGACTGAGAGGAGGGGGCATCTTTACATGCAGTATGGACAGGAGATTGCCTTGCACATACAACAGGGGGTTCTATTGCACGCACAACAGTGGAAGAAGCAGTGGTGACACCCGCTGACACTGGTCGTGGACCCTGGGTTTCGCCCCACAAAGTCGGGTGCTTTGCTGCCATGTGCCTGATCATGCTGGTGGTGGTCAGGCTGGTAGTTTTGTCACCCCTGCTGATGCTGGCATGGCAGGTGGAACATATGGCCTTTTTGGGGTTATCTGCAGAGTCTTTAAAAAAATTCCAGACTCTGGAAGACCTACCGCTTGTACTGGCAACGTCCCTCGTGTTGGTGTTACGGGGAATGGTTGCCTGCCTTCTGTCTGCGGCCACCACACTGCTTCTTCCTGCCTGTTGGGGTACTCTGCCTCCCTCCCCCTGTGTGCTGCTGGCCTCACTCTGCATGTCCTCCTTCCACGTTGGGTCAGTTACTAGATCATCCACCACCTCCTCCTCTTCCACTTGCGCACCACGATCCTCCTCCTCACTTCCTGGCAATTGTGTCTCGTCATCGTCCACCTCTTGTGATAGATTGCCAACGTCGACTTCCTGTGGCCGTGGCTGTTCAAATATTTGGGCATCGCAACATGGGATCTCCTCTTCCACCACTTCAAGCGTATCAGGCGAGGGGCCCAAATATGGAAATGGACCAGTGAACAGCTCTTCAGAGTGTCCAAGTGTGGGATCACTTGCTGTCTGACGACACTCGGCATGGTGGGAGGAAGGAGCATCAGGGTGAGGAGGAGTATGCGGTCGAGACTCACGGCTACTAAGAGTTGACCGTGTGGAAGACAGACCGGAGGTGGTGGTGCCCAGGTAACTGGAAGTATTGTCTGCTATCCAATTAATAACCTGTTCACACTGATCAATTCTCAATACTGGTGTTGTTCTGTGCTTCCCTAGTAATTCGGTCAAGAAGTGGGAGCGAGAAGATGTGGCTGTTGGTTGTGGCACATTTTCACCTTGGCCACGGCCCCGTCCTCTGCACGAACCATCACCAGAACGTCCACTTCCACGTCACTTGCCACGCGCCTTGCCCATTGTAAATGAAGTAAAATAGCTTACACTTGCACTATCAATGGAAAAAGGGTAATAAAGAGTAGATTAGAACCGTGGAAGAGGAAAACCACAGTTATTGTTTACTGGGGTATACCACACTTTTTTAAATAGAGATATTTGCGGCTGAACAGTGAGCGACACACTCAAACTGCTTTTTTTTTAGATACCAAAGGCCCAAAACTAGATAGTACAGCGATTTGACCCGTGGAACTGCGAAACCACACTGGGATGTCGGGCCTACACAAGACTATTTTCAACAGATATATTTTTGTGTCACAACAGTCAGGAGACACTACTGTTTTTCTTTACGGAAAAAACTACCAAAACCTGAATAATAGAGATTTTTTACCGTGGAACAGCAAAACCACAGTTATAATTTACTGGTGTATACCAGGCTTTTTAAAATATATATATATTTGTGGCTGAACAGTGAGCGACACACTCAAACTGTTTTTTTTAGATACAAATGGCCCAAAAGTGGATAATACAGCGGTTTGTACCGTGGAACTGCAAAACCACACTTGTATTTCTCGGGCCTACACCAGACTATTTTCAACAGATATATTTGTGTCTGAAAAATCAGGGAGACACTATTTTTTTTTTTTTTACTGCAAAAAATGCAAAAAGCAGGATAATAGAGATTTTTTACCGTGGAACAGCAAAAGCACACTTCTGTCTCTCTGGCCTACACCAGACTATTTTCAACAGATATATTTGTGTCTGAAAAATCAGGGAGACACTATTATTATTTTTATACAGCAAAAAATGCCAAAAACAGGATAATAGAGATATTTTACCGTGGAACATCAAAACCACAGTAATAATTTACTGGTGTATACCAGGCTTTTTAAAATATATATATATTTGTGGCTGAACAGTGAGCGACACACTCAAACTGTTTTTTTTAGATACAAATGGCCCAAAAGTGGATAATACAGAGGTTTGTACCGTGGAACTGCAAAACCACACTTGTATTTCTCAGCCCTACACCAGACTATTTTCAACAGATATATTTGTGTCTGAAAAATCAGGGAGACACTATTTTTTTTTTTTTACAGCAAAAAATGCAAAAAGCAGGATAATAGAGATTTTTTACCGTGGAACAGCAAAAGCACACTTCTGTCTCTCTGGCCTACACCAGACTATTTTCAACAGATATATTTGTGTCTGAAAAATCAGGGAGACACTTATTATTTTTATACAGCAAAAAATGCCAAAAACAGGATAATAGAGATGTTTTACCATGGAACATCAAAACCACAGTAATAATTTACTGGTGTATACCAGGCTTTTTAAAATATATATATATTTGCGGCTGAACAGTGAGCGACACACTCAAACTGTTTTTTTAGATACAAATGGCCCATAGAACTGCAAAACCACACTTCTATTTCTCTGGCCTACACCAGACTATTTTCAACAGATATATTTGTGTCTGAAAAATCAGAGGCACACTTTTTTTTTTTTGGGGTGGGGGGGCACCAAAAGGTTAATAAGATGGGTATTTGTACATTGTGAAGGAGGGAAAAAAAAAGAGGATTTAGATTAAAAAAAAGGATTTTTCCTGGCCCCCGGGACCTGGAGCTAAGTCCAGCAATTTCAGCAACAGGAGCAGCACACAGGACTGTAATGCAGCGTTTGCTGGTATAACCACTGCGTCTCCTATACAGCCTGCCTGCCTGATATACCTGGGATGGATATTAGTCCTGAGAAGGACTGTTTGTTTGATCTGGCAGCCTTTACAGACCCTACACTAACTATTTTGCAGGATATATCTCTCCCTAAATCAGCAGTGCTGTCCCTACACTGTCTGATCCGGAGCGACTGTGTCCAAGATTACAGCGCCCGGTTTTAAATACTCGAGGTGACGCTGTGCGGCCAGCCAATCACTGTAATGTCCACAAACAACATGGCTGCGGCATTACAGTGACTGGCTGGCAATCCCTGCATGTTCATTGGCTCTGTAAAGAGCGCCAAACATGCAGGGCGGAGACCCGAGCTCCCGCCCGAGTAACCCGGAAATGCTCGGTGCTAGCCGAACATCCCGAGTAGAGTGATGCTCGGGCGAGTACCGAGCAGTGTCGAGCATGTTCGCTCAACACTAATTGTTACCCTTTTGCTCATCAGTGTACTAGCTGCCACCACCAATAGTTTATACAGACCGATTGGACACCCGTTACAGGTAGCGTAAAACTTCAAGGGTGCCATTTACAGAGCAAGAGTAACAGAGCTATTACTTTTTATATATTTAATCAGGAAAGGTAGGCAGTGTTTGTAAAAAATATACAAGATGATACAAAATGCAAACAAAACATTACGGTATATACAATTACATAGAATAAAAAGGAATAATAGAAGAAAATTACTAAACCTGATGTCATGAAAATGGCTCAGAGCTTAGCTGAGGGTGCTAATCCTTAGGAAAATGGACAGAACCCACAGCAAGCTGTACCTTCTAGGACTGTCAAATGACCAAATCCAATTTTTGGTATATGGTTGCTTGAACAAATTTCCTGTGGTGATTACCTGTTCACTGCAGGAGACTCCTACTTCAGTGGAGGTTGAATGTTAGTTCTCTCTCACTTTCCCAGTTATAATTAGTTTCTCTCTTCCTCAGCTATAATTAATCTTATTTGTTCAATGTGGAATCCTACTTCCATGGGAGTTGAAGTGTTCTTTCCCTCCTCCCCAGCTATAATTAATCCAATATGTTCAATGTGAGGGTGATATGTCCCCACTCTGGAGATGTCGTATGGATTTTAATTTTTATCTTTGACACTTCCCCCTTTTTGAGGTGGCATGGGAGACTAATTTACAGATCATCTTCCAAGCCCATCTCCCAGCATCCCCATGGCGGAACAGCCCATCAGCGTTGCCCATGTACACTCCTTATCTACAGTGGCCTAGGTCACTTCTCAGGGACTCCGAGGAGGTCACGCAGAATTCACTACTGTCATCAGTTTGTCAGGGGACGCAACTCCGCTGTCTCCAATTGTCAGGACAACTACGCAAATGTCTGACGAGTGATGGACACGCCTGCTGCTGTTTCCACTACTAGGCCAGTTATTGGGGAACTTACAGTGAGCGTTTGGTATATACACCTCTGATTCCAATGCATGTTATACACATACTCCAGTACAGTAACTACCTACTCCACAATAACAAAAAAACTAGTAGCTACCACCACCAATCGTTTATACAGCCAATTAGACACCCGATACCGGTAGCGTATGGCTTCAGGGGTGTGGTTTACGAACTAAAGGAACAGCGCTATTACATTACAAAGGTAGCCAGTGTTTATAAAAAATATACAAGATTATACAAAATGGAAACAAAGCAATATGATATATACAATTACACAGCATAAAAAGGAATAACAAAAGAACATTACTAAACCTGTTGTCACGGAAATGACTCAGAGCTTAGCAGAGGGAGGTACTCCTTAGGAAAACAGACAGAACCCACAGCAAGCTGTACCTTCCAGGACTGACAAATAACCAAACCCAACTTTTGGTACTTGGTTCCCAGAACAAATATCCTGTGGTCATTACCTGTTCACTGCAGGAGGCCCCTAATTCAATGGAGGTTGAATGTTAGTTCTTTCTCTCTTCCCCAGCTATAATTAGTCTCATATGTTCAATGTGGAGTACTACTTCAATTGAGGTTAAAGTGTTAGTTCTTTCCCTCCTCCCCAAGTATAATTAATCCTATATGTTCAATGTGAGGGTGATATGTCCCCTGTCCGGAGATGTCTAATGGATTTAATTTTTCTCTATGACATACTTATATGTGTGGGTACCAGCAGCATTCATAGACACATTTTAGGGCTGATCAAATATTTGAAGGTGGCATGATGCTCCAGTGAGTGGTGCATCCCCTTCATTGGCAACCGGTCTCAGTTCTATACCTTTGGTAGATAATGTGCCTCATATTACATTTCATTACAGCTTTCCCTCATTCATATTTATGGGAATGAACTCTAAAACTAGGATACTAAAAGTATGAACATATGCTTGGTAAATAATGATGGGTATGTAAGCACCTCAGCCCTTTCAAACAGCTGGTCAGCGGGACCCCCAACCATGCGTCGGACCCCCATCAATGTAATAAGAATATGTTAAGAATTTTAACGTTCTGTATAATTGGCTTTGTAAACATTGCATTTAACTACCCACTAGATGGCAGCAGATAGGTTAAGAACACATGTTAAAACAGGTATAAAAATGTGCCAATGGAGATACAATGATGAGTGTGGAGTCAGTTTATAACTTGAAGGTATTTTTTGCACTTGAGATTGCAATATGGTTGGTAGCTTAACTAACTGTTTTTTTTTTTTTTTTACAAAGTTCTTTTTTTTCACCACTAAAATAATAAAAAAAAATGTCACAAGTTTGGTATCTCCCTCATCGTCCTGACCTGGAGAATTATACAACTGGATAATAGAGGGCACCAACCTATACAAAGGTATCAATCTGCAGCATACCAGTGAAGCATCGTGAAAATAAAAATAAGTATGCAAAAAGGGATCACCTAAAATAATTAATGTTTATTGTACATGAAACCAAAGACAGCACTAAAGACACTTAAAAAGCCAAAAAGCACAACCAATTATATGGAATTGCAAAAGTCTGTTCATGTATGAAACAAGACCTGCTAAGGTAAGCTGGATCGTAAAGAATGCATCGAAAGGAGAAGAAAAGTGATAGCCCATGTGTATCACCACTAGAAATGTGGCTTCATCAGAAACAAAGATGCAGTGCAAATGGCTCATGCAATCCTATATACAGTACAGACCAAACGTTTGGACACACCTTCTCATTCTACATTCACACTGAAGGCATCAAAACTATGAATTAACACATGTGGAATGCAGTCATCAAAGCAAAAGGTGGCTACTTTGAAAAACCTAGAATATAAGACATATTTTCAGTTGTTTCACACTTTTTTTGTTAAGTATATAATTCCACATGTGTTAATTCATAGTCTTGATGCCCTCAGTGTGAATGTACAATTTTCATAGTCATGAAAATACAGAAAAATCTTTAAATGAGAAGGTGTGTCCAAACTTTTGGTCTGTACTGTATATATATACACACTGCTCAAAAAAATAAAGGGAACACAAACAACAGAATATAACTCCAAGTAAATCATACTTCTGTGAAATCAAACTGTCCACTTAGGAAGCAACACTGATTAACAATCAATTTCACATGCTGTTGTGCAAATGGAGTAGACAATAGATGGAAGTTATTGGCAATTATCAAGACACCCTCAATAAAGGAGTGGTTCTGCAGGTGGGGACCACAGACCACATCTCAGTACCAATGCTTTCTGGCTGATGTTGGTCACTTTTGAATGTTGGTTGTGCTTTCACACTCGTGGTAGCATGAGACGGACTCTACAACCCACAGAATTTGCTCAGGTAGTGCAGCTCATCCAGGATGGCACATCAATGCGAGCTGTGGCAAGAAGGTTTGCTGTGTTTGTCAGCGTAGTGTCCAGAGGCTGGAGGCGCTACCAGGAGACAGGCCAGTACACCAGGAGATGTGGAGGGGGCCGTAGGAGGGCAACAACCCAGCAGCAGGACCGCTACCTCTGCCTTTGTGCAAGGAGGAACAGGAGGAGCACTGCCTGAGCCCTACAAAATGACCTCCAGCAGGCCACAAATGTGAATGTGTCTGCACAAACGGTTAGAAACCGACTCCATGAGGGTGGTATGAGAGCCCAACCTCCACAGATGGGGGCTGTGCTCACAGCCCAACACCGTGCAGGACACTTAGCATTTGTCACAGAACACCAGGATTGGCAAAGTCGCCACTGGCGCCCTGTGCTCTTCACAGATGAAAGCAGGTTCATGCTGAGCACATGTGACAGAGTCTGGAGACGCCATGGAGAGCGATCTGCTGCCTGCAACATCCTTCAGCATTACCAGTTTGGCAGTGGGTCAGTAATGGTGTGGGGTGGCATTTCTTTGGAGGGCAGCACAGCCCTCCATGTGCTCGCCAGAAGTAGCCTGACTGCCATTAGGTACCGAGATGAGATCCTCACTCCCCTTGTGAGACCATATGCTGGTGCTGTTGGCCCTGGGTTCCTCCTAATGCAGGACAATGCCAGACCTCATGTGGCTGGAGTGTGTCAGCAGTTCCTGCAAGATGATGGCATTGAAGCTATGGACTGGCCCGCCCGTTCCCCAGACCTGAATCCGATTGAGCACATCTGGGACATCATGTCTCGCTCCATCCGATTGCACCACAGGCTGTCCAGGAGTTGGCGGATGCTTTAGTCCAGATCTGGGAGGAGATCCCACAGGAGACCATCCGCAACCTCATCAGGAGCATGCCCAGGCATTGTAGGGAGGTCAAACAGGCATCTGGAGGCCACACACAATACTGAGCCTCATTTTGACTTGTTTTAAGGACATTACATCAAAGTTGGATCAGCCTGTAGTGTGTTTTTCCACTTTAATTTTGGGGGTGACTCCAAATCCAGGCCTACATTGGTTAATACATTTGATTTCCATTGATGATTTTTGTGTGATTTTGCTGTCAGCACATTCAACTTTGTACAGAACAAAGTATTCAATGAGGATATTTCATTCATTCAGATCTAGGATGTGTCATTTGAGTGTTCCCTTTATTTTTTTGAGCAGTGTATATATAGTGGTAAAGCGAATTGCTCGGCTCTCCAGAGGCAGACACAGAACACACGGTTTGGGTTAACTTCCTGCTGGTTTATTCCATGGCATAAACTCCAGCAGTGTCCCATAAAAATAAACAGACCCTGTCTGGGTTAACGGGAAAAACGAAAAGATAAGGTATGACAGTGTAACACGGGTACTTTAGATGCAGCGACACAGAAACACAGAGCAGCCAATACAGGGTTAATAAAAAGGGGAAGTTTATAATAACAGAGTCAATCTCCACGCAGGGAGTAACAGGGGGAAAACAAGGGAAATAGCAGGTAAAAGTCTTTAACTGACAGTTCACAGTTTAACTAGATATAGCAAAGTCGAACCGGTTGTAAACGACAGTTTCTACACTTAGCTGACTCTTTTCCTCCACAAGGCAGTTGCCAGCCGAGGCCGGTGTTGATTTCTTCAGGCTTCCCCGCCCAAACAATGCTCCATCTCCGGTCTTACCCACTGAGCCCCTAGTCCATAACACGGCACCTCACGTGCTCGGCTCCACAGACCCTGCGTCTCTTCTCTAGTCGGCTTGACTCCTCTGGTCCACTGCACTCGGCTCTTGCTCCCAGTACTGGAGCCAGGAGCCTGGACCCTCTCACACTGCTCTGCTGAGCAGGACCCAGCTCCGCTTTCCCTCATCTCTTCCTCTCTCTACCCATGCCACCAGTTTCCCGGTCACCTGACCTCCCAGCTCTCACTCTGGACACGCCCCCAGCTTCCCAGTCACCTGACTCCTGTGCTCGCAGTCTGTCTTCCCCCTGTAACCAGAGGTACGACCCCGGCAGTTCCGGATCCCTTGCTCTGAAAGTACTTACACCGGGGTCTTCCCCCTTACAACAGAGTCAGGCTGGTGGACTTTATAATTAACCTCTCTAACTTTCTCCACCACCTTGTACGGACCTTGCCATTTGGCCAGGAACTTTCTCTCGACTGTAGGGATTAGCACCAAAATACGGTCCCCGGGCTGGAACTGCCTCAGCCTCGCCGATTGGTTATAGATCCTTGCCTGGGCTTCCTGCGCATGGAGGAGATGCGCTTTCACAATATGCATCACTCTCGCTATTCTTTCCTGCTCCGGTGTGGCGTAACCTCGGCTTCCCAGGTTTCCTTAGCGATGTACAGGAGGCCTCGCAGATGTCGTCCATACAGAAGCTCAAATGGAGAAAAGCCAGTAGAGGCTTGTGGAACCTCCCTTACCGAGAAGCGCAGTAATGGCAGCAGGTAGTCCCAGTCACGTACATCCTTCTCTACGACTTTCTTGAGCATCGCTTTCAGTGTCTTATTAAAGCGCTTTACTAAGCCGTCTGTCTGCGGATGGTAAACAGATGTTCACAGCTGGGTAATCTGGAGGACCTTGCACAGCTGCTTCATTACCTTGCTCATGAACGGGGTAGCTTGATCCGTTAGGATTTCCTTCGGCAGCCCGGTCCTGGCAAATATATGAACCAGTTCCCTGGCTATACATTTGCTCGAAGAGTTCCTTAGCGGTACCGCTTCTGGATACCGGGTCGCATAGTCAATGATTACTAGAATGTATTGTTGGCCTTGGGCTGATTTGACTAAGGACTAAGGGCCCTACTAGGTCCATAGCAATCCTCTCAAAGGGAACTCTATCACTGGTAGTGGAACTAGCGTACTATGGAAGTGGGAGGCAGGAGCGGTTATTTGGCAGGTGGTACAGGACCTACAATGGTTCAGAATTTCTCAGTAACATCCTGGCCAATAAAACCTTTTTAATATCGTCTCCTGAGTTTTCTTGACCCCTAGGTGTCCCCCCAGAACATGTGAATGGGCCATATCTAGCACCCTCCGTCTATATGGCCCCGGGACTAGCAGCTGTTCCACTATCTCACTGCCCCTAACTTTGGCCACCTGATATAACAACTCCCTCTGAACTGCAAAGTGGGGGAACCTGGTGTCGGCCCCCGGCTCTTGGGCAACCTTATTACATACAGTAACCTGGTCAAACGCCCCCTTTAAGGTCAGGTCCTGAACTTGAGCAGTCCCAAAGTTCTCTCCAGACACATCTAACTCAGGGAGGACGGCCTCCTCGGTCACCGTCTCGCCTTCATCGCCGGCAAAGACGCACATCTACTAGAGACTTCGTTGGGGGTTCTTCTCCAGGGACCTGGAATTTGCTCACGCAATTTAATCTGGTTCCCTTCCTCCACAAGTCCCAAAACAAAGAAAAACCACGACCCAGTATGACAGGATGATCAGCTCCTTAACCACTCCGACCTTGTGGGACTGGGCACCACAGTCTGTTCTCGCTGTCACTGAGGCCACGGGATAGTCCTTGGCGTCCCCATGGATGCACCGAACACCCACAGTTTTGGAAGGGACTAACTGGTGGGGAAGGGTAGCTCTGATTAAAGTGACCAGACTTCCAGAGTCTAACAGCCCAAGCACCTTTACTCGATTTATGGACAGGGTACACGCCTGCGGCCCCTCGCCGGGTCAACAGTTCACACTGCAGGCTGGATATGCATAATAGGAACCTCATCTGCCTAGGCTGTAGTCCATGGGTTCAGGGGACATATGACACCAGGCGGCTACGTGTCCAGGGTTGTGACACCACCAACAGACTATATCCTTAACAACAGTCCTTGCGGCACCTTCAGTGGAAGCGGGACGCCCCTCAGTAGTGGCTCTAAACCTCTTCCGTGGTGAACCCACCCACTTTTGGGTATCCCGGTACGGAGCAGTGATTATATCCTTTTTCCCAAGGGATTTCTCAACCACCTGGTACCTCTCTATCAGGCCAATGAAGTCATCTGCGTTCTGGGGATCGTCCTGGGCAACCCAAGTCTGTACCGATTTGGGAAGAGAGTGCATGAATCTATCAATTACCACCCACTCGACCATCTGGGCCGGAGTGGAGGACTCTGGCTGCAACCACTTCTGAACGAAATGCAGTAGGTCAAACATCTGCGAGGGGGTTTGTCGCTGGCGTATGCCCAGTGGTGGACTCGTTGGGCTCTCACCGCCATATTCACTCCCAGGCATGCTAAGATCTCTGTCTTTAGCTTGGCATATTCCTTGGCATCTTGCCATGCCAAGTCGTAATATACCTTTTGGGGTTCACCCAACAAATATGGCGGCAGAACCTCTGCCCACTGTTCTGGTGGAAGTCTCTCCCGATCAGCCACCCTCTCAAAGATTGTCAGAAAGGCTTCTACATCATCCCCGGGGGTCATCTTCTGCATGGCCCGTCTTACCGCCTTCCTGATGTGTGAGTCATCAGTCAGCCCTGGGGGTGGGGCAGTCGCTCTGCCCTGGATGGTGTCCGGCAGAAGCTGTATCTGATGTTGCTGCTCCTGCTGGTGCTACTGCTGCACCTTTTGCTGCAACCGGATCTGTTGTAGTAACAGTTTGGTCGTCTCTTGTTGAGCTTGCTACTGCTGCTGTAGCTCCCGGTGTTGCTGTAATTGTTGCAGGTGCTGCTGATGTTGCTGCTGCTGGCTCTGGACTAAATGGTTAATAAACTCCTCCATGTTGCCGGACATCTCTGGCTGGCTGATGTCCTTCATCCAGGACATCCACCGTTCTCTGTGGCAGGTACGCTTGTTCCTAGATCTTTGCGAGCACTCTCACACCAACTGTGGTAAAGCGACTTGCTCGGCTCTCCAGAGGCAGACACAGAACACACGATTTGGGTTAACTTCCTGCTGGTTTGCTCTGTGCCATAAACTCCAGCAGTGTCCCATAAAAATAAACAGACCCTCTCAGGGTTAACGGAAAAAACAAAAAGATAAGGTATGACAGATTCCAATAGAAGTGAGGCTCTGCCCACTGCAGGTAACACAGTGAAGTCTTCAGCAACACCAGTCCTCCGGTGTTGCTCTCTGGTTTCACCCAAACACAGCCTGAAGACTTCACTCTCCAGACCACACACTCCATGGAAACAAAGCTGACTGAGCATTTAACCCTGCGAGCCACACCCTGAGGGGAGGTAGGGGAATGACTTCCCTCCCATCTCTACGTCATTCCCATAAAACCACACGCTTTAAAAGAGTTAACCTCCAGCACATAGCATGCTGGCAGAAAGTTTACTGGTTTTAGTTCACACAGGCTAGCAACCTGCGTGACACACACCTCCCCTCATATATTATGCCAATGACTCTGTCACTATATATATATATATATATATATATATATATATATATATATATATATATATATATATATATATATATATATACACGAGGGTCAGTCAATAAGTAATGCCTCCTATTTTTTTTCTCCTTTTAATTGGCAAGAAATTCAAATGCAATTACATAGGTTGAAAACCACAACATTAACGATTAATTTGTCACTTTTCAATATAATCTCCATCCATTTCCACAGTCTTGGTCCACCGTTTAACAAGGGCATGTATTCCAGCATGGTAAAAAGCATTCTTTTCTGTATCCCAGTTGTCCAATAATTTTCATCACACTGCCTTTACTGAGGCAGATAATGCCACACAATTCATCTGCAGTCACCCGGCGGTCACCACGAATGATGTCATCGACTCGCTGAATGTTGCTTGGAGTCACTGCGGTTACTGGCCTGCCACTCCGCATTTTGTCAGCCAACGGTGATGGCCCTTCAGCTGTGTTACAGCGACGAACCCATCGTCTAACAGTACTGACATCCACTGTTGCATCACCGTACACATTTTTTAGTCTCTCATGAATTCGAATGGGCGTTTCACCTTCTGCATGCAAGAATTCAATCACAGAACGTTGTCTAATACGAACATCGATGTCAGCTATTTTGCAAACGGATACAGTCCTGCCACCTGTTGGTGCAGGAAGTTGAAATTGCTGTGGATTGGAGAAGAAGGTTTGAGGAATTGTGCCAAATTCGAATATTTAACATAACTACCTTATTTAAGGAGAAAAAAAATAGGAGGCATTACTTATTGACTGACCCTCGTATATATATATATATATATATATATATATATATATATATATATATATATATATGTACACATATATATATATTTGAAATTGAACAATAGCTGTGGTAGGCTGCATCATGGGAGCTGCTCATCACAGCGAATGTGCAGCTCCCAGATCAACAATGCGCAAGCGCAGCTTCCAATATATACTGCGCAAGCGCGGCTGGCCAATATACACACTGCGCAAGCGCGTCTGGCCAATATACACACTGTGCAAGCGCAGCTGGCCAATATACACACTATGCAAGCGACGCTGGCAATGACACACTGCGCAAGCTTGGGATTTAAACTTCGATACTAGTGACGTCAGCACCAACCCCTGTAACTGAATTCAAATGGCGTGGGTGGCGACAAGCCTGACTAAATTAAATGAATCACACCCCTATGACTAAACGAACAGGTATGATATAACTATATAAAGTGTTTTTTACACATGATTAGACCGTACATTGCATCACTAACAACGCAATAGGGGCCGTTTAGATGGTGCAAATCACGTGACCGGTTCCCTTTAAGACCTGTGTCCTAAGTTGTTCCATTTGCGGCCTGAATATTTTTTGCAGCTCTACTATCTTATTAATAATAAGGCCTCAAAAGAAAGCCTTAAAGGTATCCCATATCAACTATCAGTGAGGGAAACCCACAATAGCCTCTGAAGACTCTGCTATTTTACTTCTAATCTCTTCATGGTCTTCAATTATAGCTTGCCAAAATGGGTTCAATCTGTAATAGAGTGTCACCCCCAGCCTGTTTTCATGAACCATATTGTAATCAGACCTACACTAGCATTTTCTGTCCTGCATCTGTTGGGAGCATGTATGTCATTGTTTTTTCATCAGAGGGCCTCCCTAATACATAACCGTGCAGACAGGCTGGACACTGGGTTCCTGGAAGCTTCTTCATCCTTTGAGCTTCTTGTAGTAAATGTTTAAGTGGGTGGGGTGTGAGTATCTCTGTCCAACCAGGGGGCTAATCCCAAGCGAGAAAGAACAATAAGCCACATGTTTGGTTTGTTACTTGGTGCTGTGTCTTGTGAAGGGCAAGGATCTGCTGCTGCAGCCAGGTTCGGGGGCACGTGTATGGACTATTGAACATTGGAGATCAGTTGCCACTTGGGATTGTGATGTCTTGCTCACCCTGCTGGATATGAGGAACTAGACTAAGGATTGCTGTTGCATCTTCCTTGGCGTCGGATTGCCGGGTGGCGCCCCCGAATGTGTTCCTTTTGTTGCAACTACAATGCAGACTGTAAAGAATCGTATCTACGTTTGGTTTAATATTTTCCCAGTCCCAATAAAGGTCTTTTGACTTGTTTAATGGTTTGCTATCCCTGTCTGCTCTGTCACACACCCTGTCACACAATCTAAATAAATATGACACCGTTAGCGTATGGTCAGGGACCCCAATCAGTTCCTAGACCATCTTCTTAATATATTTCAGTCCATGAGCATTCACCGGCTGCATGTCTATTCAAAAGCTTGTCTCATTAAGCCAGTTATAGCAACAAAAAGCCATATTATGAGGATTACATATCATCCAACTGTTAGAGAGGCCGGTCTTACTACAAAATTTGTAAAGCTGGGATTTTCTAACTTTTAGGCACAAAACTATAGACTGGGATTTCATTCCATTAACACATTCATGACTACATTAAAATCTCCACACACTGATCCACAATAGCCAATAAACAATTAAGCATAGCTAAGGAAAATGTATAAGGAGCATAAATATATGTAAGTATATACATTGCAACTTCTCCATCTCTTTATTCAAAAACACAAATCTTCCTCTCCAATCATAGCTAATCTTAAATTTAACTTTCTGTTGATCGACACTGTAACTTACAGTGTGTTAAAGGTATGTACTGCATGAAACTTTTGTCCCACCAAGTTCCTTTTACCCAATTCAATTTATCCTTGAAATAATGGGTCTTGGTAAAGTATTTGCCAGTAGGTGACAATTTATCAAGTAAAACAGAACAGTATTTCACCTTATCTCGTAATCCTCTTACATTTCATGTATGGAACTTTATTCCTCTTTCCAACAAAAAAAGAAAACAAAATAGTAGCCAACCCCCTCCCCTACTCACTCGGAAAAATTACCTGCCTTGCTCTCCCTGCATATTCCACAGTAACTAATGTCCTCCTCCCCTGTCTCTGGCTCTCTCACCCATGAAACAAAACTCATTTGTAGTATTTATAACATAATATTCTAACTATGTATGACTCTATAGACTAGTTTAAGGGGTATTCCCATCTCCAAGATCCCATCCCAATATATAGTAGGTGTAATAATAGTAATATTAGCAAATACCTCCAATTAGAAATGTAGTATAGTATTTTTGACTCACTATCTCTCTTACCTCATGTGCAGGCATTGCAGGACCTTAGGTATCCATGGTTACGTCCACTGATAAAGTCAAAGTTAGTTAGCTAGCTGCTAGTGGTCGTAACCATGGATACCTAAGGTCCTGCGATGCCTGCACAAGAGGTGAGAGAGATAACAAATCAGAAAAAATATACTACATTTCTAATTGGAGGTGTTTGCTAATATTATTACACCTACTACATATTGGGATAGGATCTAGGAGATGGGAATACCCCTTTAAATCAAACCAGGAATTTAAACCCTGTGAAGAAGTAAAAATCCAAGTTTTATCCTAAAAATAAGCCTTATTTTAATGGAGAATATTAATGAATGAGAGATGTTAGCCGTAGCATGTCTCTTTTTTTCCCTCTAGGTAGTGGTATATTTTCTTTTTACCCACAGAGTAAAGAGATATCCTAGAGCAGTTATTTACATTTTGCTTTTCCATCATTCTCCTAAGGCTGGCATCGCAGTCACTAGAGCAAAGGATTTTTGCTATAATTACCCAAGGAATTCCCCCAGGAGGATTTTTTTCCCAGGGTGCGGTGTGCTCTTTCCATTAAGAACAATGGAGATAGATTTTCTTGGCCTATACCATCTGTGGAGACCCGAGGGTCAGTGGGTGCTCTCTTCCACCGGCTCGGCTGTCTTTAGAAAGACCTCATGGACCAGGCTTCATCCCACTGAACGCTCGTACTCCTTCCCTGTGGGCATAATACTACTCAGACAACACAGGGTGAGGGTAAAACAGTGTGGCAATACTTTATGGAACCACCAACAGACAATAACATATAGTACAGTCCCAGCAAATACACAAGATGGTGCAAATTACACACTTCCTCTGGCTCGCCAGGACTAGAGGAGCTGTGACTTCGGGGCTTCCCGAGCTGGCTACCCTCACTAGTGGCACCCTACTTTTGGTGGGCACTGACAGAGAGGAGGTAACGACATGCTTAGGAAGCTGACAGTCCATTGAGGTACGTGACCAGGTGACCTGATTGTCCTAACCTGGCTTCTCCAACATCTCCATGGGGCCAGGTGACCTGATTTTCCCAACCTGGCTTCTCTGAACGTCTCCATGGGGTCAGGTGACCTGATTATCTCAACCTGGCTTCTCCAAATGTCTCCATGTGTTCAGTGATGGTCAATGGAGCAGATCTGTATTCCTCCAGCTGGGGCCGTGGTCCCTTAAGCTGGCGTTCTGTAGAGTGTCTCAAATTTGTATTCCTCCAGTTGGAGCCATGGTGCCTTGACTACTGTCATATAGAGTCTCAAATCTGTATTTCTCCGGTTGGAGCCATGGTTCTCTGCCTGCAGTTTTGTCGAGTCACACTGTTGAAGAATAGAGGTCCCTTTTTATATCCACATCTGTCCTCCAGGTCATCATCCACAGGTCAGGGGAAAGGTGGGATGAGGTGATTTCTCATTGTTCGAGTATTCAATCAATCTGCATAGTTTGTCCTCTAATGTTTGCAGGTCAACAAGCTGCATGGACTGATACAATGGGTAATCAACATATTAGCAAGCATTGATTGTTCAATTACTCCGCGTCCCTGTCCTTCAAGGATAGCAGCACTATAAGCTGCAACAAATATCAATTCAAGAGTCAACGTTCAGGTTCATATGAACAACGGCCTATGTGTCTTGACCTACTGAGAAATTTGTCTGGCCTAAATAAGAATAAATGCTATGTCGCCACACCATCCATGAGCCATGTTTAAATGAACTGCCTAGTCTCATTTTTCCCTTCTTCCCCTGGGAACCTGAAAATATGAATATTACAAAGTCGAGAATGATCTTTTAGGTCAGTTATTTTCAGTTTCTTTTAAAAATCTAATTTGGACATTAGCTGCATTATTATGCCATTGTTAGGGCTCACCAACTGTTTAGGATTCACCAAGTCACAGTTCATACAAACTGAGGGCGATGGCACAGAGTTGATTGCAGCATAATGTAAATAGCCTCTAAAAGCAGTTAGTATTGCTTACCGCAATCAATGGGTTAACCAGCAAGTCTGAAGGTGCAGATTGCAGAATACACAGGCTCTTGTAGAGAATATTGCAGCAGAAGAAACTTGATAATGACAAATTCCACTGAACACTACACTAACTGAATATTCAGACACCATGGTGTGTGTAAGTCAACCTTAAAAGGCTTTGGATGATGATGTCAGTGAGGTATGCTGGGCAAGTAGTGAAACCTGAATTGGAGAGCAGGAAAAGTTGTCAGCCATAGAGGAACTGAATGGATCCTGACAATGTAGTCAAGGTAGGTGAGTAACCTTACCCCTCCTCACTTTATGTCCAGGAGAGATGTTGGGAATTGGTCGACAGTGTCTATTAATACTGTTGTTACCAGCCATGACCAAATTGGATTGCACATCAGTTTAGATGTTATGCATATCCCGAGAGCTGCTATTCACAGTAAGAAGCAGACTTATACAAGCAATTAGCAGCAGAAGACATGGGTCTTGTCTACACACTATAACAAATAGAAATTTGCTAAAAGACTCTGAAACTGGTTTGTTGTGAGCAAATACCGCCCGAGACAACAAATCCGACCAATTATATTATTTGGATTTGGAAAAAAATTGTAGGCATTGTTCTATAGACTGAGTATGCTTATTACTTTTGAGGGTGATTGGGATGAGGAGACGTCTAAGTAGATCTTTACATTTTTTCAGATCGAACTTTACAACCTAGAAACAAGTCGTACACTATGACTATGCAAGATGGGATACCGTGGAACCTGAGCAAATAAGATGTCCTGATATCACTGGTCAACACAAAATCATCAGCAAAGGTAATATGTCTGTTTTATGGCTTTTGATGTTCTGATTCCAAAAATATGCTTAGTTTTGCTCTATCACATAAAGTTTCTGCTATAGAAGCATTTTTGTTATTACGCTATTTCTACATTTTCAATGTATGTTATTCCTATTTCTTTGCTTGTCGTACTTAATTGTGAATTTTCTAACAGGGACAACATCAGTAAAGTTTTTAGTGAGTTTTATGGGAAGGAGTATTGACAGTGCAGTCAGCCAATGACTGCTTCTCGGAAAGTCACATGTTATGGGGAGGAGCTAACTCTTATGAAGTGGTAAGATTTGAGTCAGTCAGAAAAGGATGGTGATTGTTAGAACTCTCCTGTTAGGTTTTTTCTATTATGCTGGTCACTGTTATGTTCTGCTACCAGAGCTAAGGAAAGAGAGGAGATCTGTCCCTACGATAGAACTCAGCTTAATCCCTACGATGTAACAGGGGACCTGATCCTGCGATCAGACCTGCTAAAGTCCTAAGCTAGTCTGTACGGAGACCTATAGATGTGCGGAAGGAATCCCTACAAGTACTAAGGACTGGGAGGAAAATGGGACACCTCCTAACAGAAATAGTAGCAGACAGACGAACAAACAAAATATATAGAACATAGAGGTCCGTAGACCAAGCAAACTAACAGAGTTAGATACAGAGCACAGGCTAGCTAGAAAGTAGTTAAACAATGAAGTCCAGCAAAGCCAGAAGGGCGGAGCAGGATTAAATAGGCCAACAAGGTCATGTGACCAGCAAAGGAAAAAACCTAAGAGCAAGGTTCTAACAGTACCCCCCCTTCTAAGAGGATCCTCCGGATCCCCTAGGACCAGGCTTATCAGGAAATCTCCTGTGAAACGCTCTGACAAGTCTGGACGCGGAAACATCATCCGACCTCACCCAAGAGTTATCCTCGGGTCCGAAACCTTTCCAGGCCACAAGATACTGCAAACTACCTCTATACCGTCTAGAGTTAAGGATGCGAGAAATTTCATATTCCCCGTCCTCCACCACCTAGGGAACAGAGGCAGAGGCGTCACAATCCGATACAACAGCTTTTTTCAACAGAGAGACATGAAATACCGGATTAATTCTCCAGGAGGTAGGAACCTCCAACCTAACAGCAGATTGGTTGACAACCTGAAGCATGTATCACTAGGTTGCAAAGAAAAGGCCCACTCCTGAGGCTCTTTGCGCAAAAGTGACATTATAAACCCTATGCGCTGGGAATCATCCCCAGAGGACTTGGGTCTCAAACGAAAATACAATAAGCAAGCATTTTTAAATGAAAAAAATTCTCGGTGTTCACCAAAAAATAAATCCGGCAAACGTACCTTAGGCTCCAAGAAATGTGCTCCAGGACAGTTACTCATGTGTTGACGGAGCTCAGTCACCTCCAAAGAGAGTCCCTGCAGGTGTTTAGCCAAATCCAGAACCGACACCATGATGGAACAGAAAAAATCTTTCCTAAGAGCATTTGCTGGGCTGGACTTACTGTTATGTTCTGCTACCAGAGCTAAGGAAAGAGAGGAGATCTGTCCCTACGATAGAACTCAGCTTAATCCCTACGATGTAACAGGGGACCTGATCCTGCGATCAGACCTGCTAAAGTCCTAAGCTAGTCTGTACGGAGACCTATAGATGTGGGGAAGGAATCCCTACAAGTACTAAGGACTGGGAGGAAAATGGGACACCTCCTAACAGAAATAGTAGCAGACAGACGAACAAACAAAATATATAGAACATAGAGGTCCGTAGACCAAGCAAACTAACAGAGTTAGATACAGAGCACAGGCTAGCTAGAAAGTAGTTAAACAATGAAGTCCAGCAAAGCCAGAAGGGCGGAGCAGGATTAAATAGGCCAACAAGGTCATGTGACCAGCAAAGGAAAAAACCTAAGAGCAAGGTTCTAACAGTCACATGACCGTTTTTGCCTATTTAATCCTGCTCCGCCCTTCTGGCCTTGCTGGACTTCATTGTAATTTCTACTCTTAAGCTAGCCAGGTGCTTTGTTACCTTTCTCAGTCAGTTTAGCTAGGTCTTTTGACCTCTATGTTCTATGTTGTTTGTTTGTCTTCTACTGCTACAATTTCTGCTAGGAGGTGTCCATCTTTCTCCCAGTCCCTAGTTCTTGTAGGGATCCCTTCCTCACATCTATAGGTCTTCGTTCAGACTAGCTGAGGACTTTAGTTGGTCTGATCGCAGATCAGGTTCCCCGTTACATCGTAGGGATCTAGCTTAGTTCTATTGTAGGGACAGATCTCCTGTCTTTCCTTAGTGCTTGTAGCAGATCATAACAGTGATGGCAGCAAGGACTGGTATGTGAGACTGTAATAGGTTTTTGACAACTATGATAGACAATTACCTTTCACAACTGGTTCAGGACCCAACAAGAAGGGGGGCACTGCTAGACCTAATATTAACCAACAGGCCAGACCGCATATCAAATATACGAGTTGGGGGTCACTTGGGTAATAGTGATCACAAAATAATAAGTTTTCATGTATCCTTTAATAAGATGTGTAGTAGAGGGGTTACAAGGACACTAAACTTCAGGAAGGCAAATTTCCAATGGTTGAGAGATGATCTTAGTGCAATAAACTGGGATGATATCCTGAGACATAAAACTACACAAAGCAAATGGGAGACATTTATTAGCATCCTGAATAGGACCTGTGCACAATATATACCCTATGGGAATAAACATGCTAGAAATAGGAGGAAACCACTATGGCTAAATAGAGCTGTAAGGGGGGCAATAAGTGTCAAAAAGAAAGCATTTAGAGAACTAAAGCAAGTAGGTAGTGATGAGGCATTAAATAAATACAGAAAATTAAATAAATTCTGTAAAAACCAAATCAAGGCAGCAAATTCTTTAACTACATAAATAGTAAAAAAACGAAAAAAATGATAGCGTTGGCCCCCTTAAAAATAGTCTGGGTGAAATGGTGGATGAGGAAAAAGCCAATATGCTTAATGATTTTTTTTCAACAGTATTTACACAAGAAAATCGCATGAGAGAAAACATGATTAGTGATGACAAAAATTCTCCATTAAATGTCACTTGCTTAACCCAGCAGGAAGTACGGCGGCGTCTAAAAATCACTAAAGTTGACATCCCCGGGCCCGGATGGGATACACCCGCGAGTACTGCAGGAATTAAGTAACATCATAGATAGACCATTATTTTTAATCTTTAAAGATTCCATAATAACAGGGTCTGTACCACAGGACTGGCGTATAGCAAATGTGGTGCCAATATTCAAAAAGGGGACAAAATCTGAACTTGGAAATTATAGGCCAGTAAGCTTAACCTCTACTGTGGGTAAAATCCTGGAGGGTTTCCTAAGAGATGCTATACTAGAGTATCTGAAGAAGAATAACTTCATGACCCAATATCAACATGGGTTTACGAGGGACCGTTCCTCTCAAACTAATCTGATTAGCTTTTATGAGGAGGCAAGTTCCGGACTGGACCAAGGAAATGCAGTGGATGTTGTGTATATGGACTTTTCAAAAGCTTTTGATATGGTTCCACACAAAAGGTTGATACATAAAATGAGAACAATGGGGATCGGGGAAAATATATGTATGTGGGTTAAGAACTGGCTTAGTGATAGGAAACAAAGGGTGGTTATTAATGGAACACACTCAGACTGGGTCACAGTTAACAGTGGGGTACCACAGGGGTCAGTATTGGGCCAGCTTCTTTTTAACATATTTATTAATGACCTTGTAGGGGGCATACAGAGTAGTATTTCAATATTTGCAGATGACACTAAACTCTGCAGGGTAATCAATACAGAGGAGGACAATTTTATATTACAGGAGGATCTATGAAACTAGAAGCTTGGGCTAATAAATGGCAAATGAGCTTTAATGGGGATAAATGTAAGGTAATGCACTTGGGTAGAGGAAATAAAATGTGTAATTATATGCTTAATTGTAAAACACTGGGCAAAACTGTCACTGAAAAAGACCTGGGTGTACTGATGGACGACAAGCTTACGTTTGGTGGCCAGTGTCAGGCAGCTGCTGCAAAGGCAAATAAAATAATGGGATGCATTAAAAGAGGCATAGATGCTCATGAGGAGAACATAATGTTACCTCTATACAAGTCACTAGTGTGACCACACTTAGAATGCTGTGTACAGTTCTGGTCTCCGGTGTATAAGAAAGACATAGCTGAACTAGAGCGGGTACAGAGAAGAGCGACCAAGGTTTTTAGAGGACTGGGGGGTCTGCAATACCAAGACAGGTTATTACACTTGGAGTTGTTTAGTTTGGAAAAACGAAGGCTTAGGAGTGATCTTATTACGATGTACGATTATATGAGGGGACCGTACAAAGACCTTTCTACTGATCTTTTTACTCTGAGGCCTGAGACAGGGACAAGGAGGCATCTTCTACGTCTGGAGGAAAGAAGGTTTATTCATAATCACAGACGCGGAATCTTTACTGTAAGAGCAGTGAGAGTATGGAACTCTCTGCCGCATGATGTTGTAATGAGTGATTCACTACTAAAATTTAAGAAGGGCATGGATGCCTTTCTTGAAAAGTATAATATTAAAGGTTATATATACTAGATTCCTTCATAGGGCGTTGATCCAGGTAACTAGTCTGATTGTCGTATGTGGAGTCAGGAAGGAATTTTTTTCCCCAATGTGCAGCTTAGTATTTGCCACATGTTTTTTTTTTTTGCCTTCCTCTGGATCAACATGTTAGGCTATGGGTTGAACTAGATGGACTTAGTCTTCCTTCAACCTTAAAAACTATGTTACTATGATATCACTGGTGAACACAAAATCATCAGCAAAGGTAATATGTCTGTTTAATGGCTTATGATGTGCTGATTCCAAAAATATGCTTAGTTTTGCTCTATCACATAAAGTTTCTGCTATAGAAGCATTTTTGTTATTACGTTATTTCTACATTTTCAATGTATGTTATTCCTATTTCTTTGCTTGTCGTACTTAATTGTGAATTTTCTAACATGGACAACATCAGTAAAGTTTTTAGTGAGTTTTATGGGAAGGAGTATTAACAGTGCAGTCAGCCAATGACGGCTTCTCGGAAAGTCACATGTTATGGGGAGGAGCTAACTCTTATGAAGTGGTAAGATTTGAGTCAGTCAGAAAAGGATGGTGACGGCAGCAAGGACTGGTATGTGAGACTGTGACAGGAGACAGACCTCTACAGGCCTCTTACACTGAGGTGTCACTGAGTGATGGTCTCCACAGAGAGAGGACCTGGAAGCAGTCAATATCACACTGAGAAACTGCCTGTCTGCAAGTGTTCACCTGTAAGGAATAGGCTGACCTGTTTACCTCACACCTAAATCAGTTTTAAATACAAGCTGCCTCTGTCATCTCTAGGGAAATATCTACATACCGGCTCATCAAATTTTTTTTTTTAGTTTGTCACCACCATTGAACTGAACTTACTCTACTGTTTGATCTGATTTAAAGGAGAAAAATGCCCCGACAGTGTATCAATCATCCAGACAGATTCTGCTATGTATGTGGTTGTTTTACACCAAAAGGCCAAGTACGTTCAATCACTTATGATATTAAAATGATGTACTAAATGTACTTTAACTGTCCACTTGGTGATCAAGACAAAATCTGGGGCCCTCATGTGATATGCTCAAGTTGTTCAAATGGTCTTCGTGACTGGTTGAATATGAGGAAAGTGACTATGCCATTTGCTGTTCCCATGATTTGGAGAGAACCCAAAAATCATAGTGATGACTGCTACTTTTGTTTTGTCAAACTGAAGGGCTTTTCTACAAAGAACAAACATAAGTTTAATTACCCTGAACTTGAATCTGTGATTAAGCCAGTTCCACATGATACCTTGCCAGTTCCTGTACCACCGTTGTCTGGAATGGATGAAAGTGAAGTAGAAATGGAGCTGAAGCTACTAGCGAAGGCATGAGACCTCAAGTCAAGATGAGTATGTACCCGATGGAGCAGCTGAGAAGCCAGAACGCTTTACTCAACATGAATTAAATGATCTCATCAGAGACCTGTCATTGTCAAAAGATAAAGCCGAACTTCTTGCATCTAGGTTGAAACAGAAGAATCTTCTTCATGATAATGTCAAAGTGTGTTATTGCTGAAACAGAAATAACAGTGTAAAACAATTTTTCACAGTTGATGGACCAATGGTGTACTGTAACAATGTGAATAGCCTCTTTGAAGAACTGAATCAAGAGTATTTTGTTGCAGATTGGCGATTGTTTATTGACTCATCCCAGAGAAGTTTGAAAGCAGTGTTGCTTCTCAATGGAAATATGAAACCATCACTCCCTATTTCTCACTCATGTCATCTAAAGGAAAGTTATGAAAATCTGTCAGCTGTTTTGGATGCTGTACAATATAAGCATTGTGGTAAGACGCCTCACTCTGCCGCTTCCGGAAGTAGACTCGGGAACAGTATTTCTCTGCACGCTTTATTTAGTGGCATAAAGCCCTGCAGCTCCAGCAAAAATAAACACAGCCTTACTGGCAAAACAACAAAACAAAAGATAAACGATAGCACAATCCATAGCAGTGTGGGATTAGCCACACAGGTTGTAGTCCCAGCTTTCAGCTCCTCTCTGAGCTGTGGCCTTCCAGTCTGGAGTCTTTGCTACTCCAAACTCAACAACAAAGAAAAAAAAAGGACTGAACATTTTAACGTTGCTCAGCCACACCCTGAGGTGGAGGTATGGGGAATGACGTCCCTCCTATCTCTATGTCATTCCCATAAAACCACGCCCTTTAAAAGAGTTAACCCCCTAGCATATAACATGCTGGCAGAAAGTTTATTGGTTCTAGTTCACACAGGCCAGCAACCTGCGTGACACATACCTCCCCTCATATACCATACCAGTGACGCTGTCACAGCATCATCAATGGAATATCAGTGAAGATTTGAAAGTGATTGGTCTGCTAATGGGAATGCAAGGAGGTTTCACAAAATATTGTTGCTTCTTGTTTTTATGGGACAGTAGAAATACAGTAGAGCATTATATTTGACGTGATTGGGGACAGAGAAACATCTATGCTCCAGGTAGACACAATGTACAGCATAATCCTTTAGTTGCTCCAACAAAAATCTTTCTTCCTCCACTACATATAAAGTTGGGATTGATTAAAAACTTTGTGAAAGCCATAGCAAAGACAAATTCACAAGGGTTCCAGTACATTTTACAGAAATTATCCAGCATTTCACCAGCATAACTGAAGGAAGGGGTATTTGTTGGTCCTCACATCAGAGAGCTTATGAGAGATGATGTGTTTGAAGGAACTCTAAATGATAAGGAATTGAGAGCTTGAAAAGCTTCAAGTGGATCTGTGAAAACTTCTTAGGAAAAAATAAATCTCCAGAATATGTTGAAGGTGTTGAGGAACTGCTAAATGCATACCAGTGTCTTGGATGTCGCGTGTCTCTGAAAATGCACTTTTTGCATTCACATTTAGATTTCTTCCCTCCAAATCTTGGGGATGTAAGCGATGAACAAGGCGTGTGGTTTCACCGGGACATTAAAGTAATGGAACACCGCTACTAGGGTTTTTGGAATGACTCAATGATGGCAGATTACTGTTGGATGTTATATAGGGACAACCCTAAAAAATTGTAACAACGACAGTCTAATGTCAAGCACTTTTAATTTTTACTCATATTTTGGTTTCTATTTTGCATGTGAAATTATTTTGGTTCAATAAAAACTGTTTTGTAAGGTCAAGCATTTTTTTCTGATAAGTAGATGACTGTTTTCTTAATGTCGCCAGTATATTTCCTAAACCTTATAATAATGATGCTGCTCTGTGGAAACTATACCTGCTACAGAAAAACTATATACATTTTTGAAATCAGAACAAAAAAAATTATTCAGAAAGGTCAACTGCGATGATTACAAAAATTATTTTTTGTAGACCTGTGTATTAGAACAAAATGAGACATCTTGGAGAAAAAATCCACTACGATCTAAATTGTAGTGAAGCCTTGCATTTCAGGAAGATCTATAACAAAGATGACAGAAATATTAGCCCAGAGCTCTTGTGGTATAGGAAGAAGACCAAGACTTGCTTTATATTAGGGTTTGTTCCCATTTGGGCCACCAGTTGGAATGAGAATGGAGTTCTACAGTTTTTTTTTCCCTTTATGTGAATGGAGGGAAGAGAAGGGTGGGCCCAAAATAAGACTTTCTAATGTTGATATTAGAGAAATCCTTTAGGTTAAGAATTGAAAGAATAGCTGGTTGAGAGGATACATTCAGGTTCAATTACATGTGAGGGCTCATCTTCTGACGCATCACAAGGATCAAAGAATCTGAATAGGGCATCAGCCCTGCAAGTTTTCTCGGCTTGACAGTAGACGAGGATGAAGTCAAACCATGAGAAGTAGAGTGACCATCGGGATTAGCGGGTATTCAGTATATGGACTGACTGAAGATATTTCAGATTTTTATGGTCTGTATAAATTGTGACTGAGAACTTAGCTCCTTTAAGTAGTTGTCACTATTCCTCTAGAGCTAATTTTATGCCAAGATGATGCAGAACTGGAGCAGTGGAAAACAAGATTTAAGTTCCTGGAAGGGCAGAACAGTTTAATCTGACCAGTTTGAGAATTAGCATTTTTTGAAGATAGGACTGTAAGAGGAGCAACCATTTGAGAGTAGCTTTTAATTAACTTAAGTCAATAATTTGTAAAAGCAAGGAATCTTTGGAGAGATTTTAGTCCACCTGTTGTAGCCAATCCAAAATACCAGAAGCTTTTGTCTGGATCCATACGAAGTCTTCAAATTGAGATATGTCTGATAAATGGCAGTTCATGGCGCTCAGAGACATTTTTCCAGGTTTGCATAAAGATGGTTTGCCCCTGTCTCTTCAGAACGAAGCAGACATAAAGACACTGTGAGTCTAGATCTCTAGAAAAGATTAGGATGCCATCCAGATAGGCTAGGAAGTACTGGTACAGGACATTGCAAAAGTTCATACTAATGAAATACTTGAACCCATCCAGTGCATTTCATAAACCCAAAACCATGACAAGATTTTCAAAGGGAGAATAGAATGGCAAGAAAACCTAAGAGGAACCTTAAAAAAAAATATTTAAAAATGCTCAATGGCATTTCCATACATCATTAAATATAACATGATAATGTATAGAGGGATATTATGAGAAAAATTTGGTGTAAATATACCTATTAAAAGAGAAAGGAGGAAATCCAGCTCACCCTCATAAAATATCCTTGAGCACAGGAGGTGTGTTTGTCTTAACACAATAAGATGAGTGCAGAAAATGGATATTAAGGCTTCACAAACAAGCAAAGCTTCTTTATTTATGGATAAATACAAAGTCCAGTGATAGGAGTTAAAAAGTCATGTAGGTGACATGAGTAAGACAATATGCAGTGGGGAAAATAAGTATTTGATACAAGTTTTACGAAATACAAAGAAGGTAGAGGTCTGTAATTTTTATCGTAGGTACCCTTCAACTGTGAGAGACAGAATGTAAAAAAAATCCAGAAAATCACATTGTATGAATTTTACCTAATTCATTTGCTTTTTATTGCATGAAATAAGTATTTGATACAGTAGAAAAACAGAACTGTTTCCTGTAGTTCTTGATCAAGTTTGCACACACTGCAGCAGGGATTGTGGCCCATTCCTCCATACAGATCTTCTCCAGATCTTTCAGGTTTCGGAGCTGTCGCTGGGCAACATTGAGTTTCAGCTCCATCCAAAGATTTTCGTTTGGCATCAGGTCTGGAGACTGGCTAGGCCACTACTGGACCTTGAAATGCTTCTCACGGAGCCACTCCTTAGTTGCTCTGGCTGTGTGTTTCTGGTCGTTGTCATGCTGGAAGACCCCACCACAACCCATCTTCAATGCTCTTGTGGCTCCCCTGAGGGTTCGGTCGCCACAGGGATGCTGTACCTCTTCAATGGGGTGTGGTATCCCTCCTTCGAGGTAAGAACGGTGCAATGGTCAGGACCCCACCTCCACATCCAACACCACACTTCTCCCACCAGAGGGGGCTAATAGGCACTAGTGTGCTGCCCCTCCCGGGAAAATGGGAGACTGGGGAACCAAAAGATAGGGGGAACCATGTAGAGGGTGAGGGTGGAGGACGCACATTTAGTTTACACTTAATATTTCATATTTAATAAACAGCCATCTTGGGCTCATGGTCTTTTGATTGTGATCTTCATCCCTGACCGTGGCTTCTGGGTGAACCTGCAGTGGATGGAGACACGGTCCTCGTACTCTGGCCTTGAGTCGAGGGGCAGGTTGGAGTTAACTGATGTCTCAACCCGGTCAAGGTCCATACCCAAGAAGGCCTGGAGCTTAGGAGTGTAGCTCCATCGCAAAAGGATCCCAGGGGGATGCAGACGGAGCGGTATACGCCACCTGTCCTCGCTTTCTGGCCTAGTCAGAGGGATTCCGGCTGCAAGAGGGGTAGCGGCCCCCGTCACCTGACTTTGCTACTCTACGTCCTAGTCAGGGAAGTCCAGCAGGCCCAGAGGACCCCACCGGGTAACGGAAGAAGCGGAGTCGCCACCCGTACCCTTATTCTGAGCGTAGTCCAGAGGGAGACCCGGCCTATATACACACACACAGACCGGAGTGGAAGCAGTCTGAAGTCTAGGAACACTCTGGTGCGGGGCCCTGATTTAAGCACTGGAATTACCCGGAGGTTGTCGGACCCCCGTTCCTGGTGACCGCAGAACTCTGTGAGGAACAGGGAGAAGCCTTGCAGCTGCACGTTTTACCGTGAGTAAAAAAACTCTGGAAGTCTACCCCTATGACCTCTGGACTCTTTATTTCTGCACTACACCGCACCGCGCAGCACCAGACCTCCTTCACTACGACTCCCTCCATCCTTCTCTCTGCCCTGAGGCCCTGCTCCGCCTGTGGGGAGTAGTATCAACGTCGGCTGCCACAAAATCCCGCCTCAGAGGACAGCAGCAGCAGCGTTGGTGGTCTTCACCAGGTACCACAGGTGGCGTAGTCGATAGCAACCACTCAACCCTGATAGCCCTTTACATCTTTTTTTAATGTGACGGCCCTGGGCACGGAACGGGTCCAGGCCACGGCTGCAACCCACCAAACATCTGACCCGGCTCCGAGTAAAACCCCCATCTTCCCAGGGCAGGGCTGCGAGCGTCACATACTTGGCGTAGTCGGCAGGATTGCATGCCCACAGCAATGGAAGGAAATTGCCTATTGCTACCGGGTACTGTGCGCCTTACACCTTAGACTGTTGTTTCCACTCAAGATGGCGACCGCCCAAGAAGAACGGACGCCATAACGCACTGAAAGGACAGTTTCCTAGCACCTCCTATCGTGGGCCAGGCTCCCCCATGGCACCAAAAGAGCAGACCGCCCCTTCCATCAGAGACTATCCGCGGGGTAATGCCCGTCAAAACGGATGGGATGTACGAAGGCGTGCCTGTCAGCCTACCGCCCTGGAGCCGCCCCAAAAAGAGGAGGGAATGGAAAAACAACAAGGTGCGGCCATTGCAGTTGGAGACTTGCTACCCTCAGGAGCTGACATGGACGCTGCAGAAGCGAGTCAGTCGGAGCCTTCCGAACCCGGCCCAGGTTCTTCTCCCGTCGGTGAGGATGGTGGCGTGTCTCTGACATCGGCAGATATAGAGTTTCTCCGCCAGGAAACCCCGGACCTTGATCGGAGAGTGGCTGAGGCCCAGCAAGCGGCATCCGCTGCGTGGCGGGAGGAAATGCTGCTGTGCATCCGGACCCGCCGCCAAGGAGCAGCAGATCAGGAGGAGACAGCAACAGAGGTCGCATGCAGCCCAGGAGCAGGTGAGTGTGATACCCCTGTCCCGGCTGCTCTGCCCACCATGCCCCTCCAGGATCTTATGACTGAGTACCTGCTGCCCGGCGCGGTCACCTGGGAGCAGGTCTTTGCCCCGGAGCTTGAAGCCTCCGCTATCGGCGGGGACCTCCACTGCCTCCCGACTCCCGACTCGGAAGGACCTGAGTCTGCTGGGGTATCCACCGACCCCAACCCGGATTGGTCCGCCCTTCTTGAGGACCTGCAGCAGCCCCTGCTGTCACCGCTACCCTCACCTACAGTCACCTGGCCGGCGGCTGAAGAGTGGGCCTGGGACAACCAGGGAGGGGGACCTGATGGGCTTCCCCCGGGAGACCCGGGCTGAAGCGCGTAGGAGGAGCGAGCTGTGTCGCCAGCAGATCCTCCAGCTCGATTGGGAGCAACGACAGAGGGAGATTCGCTGCGAGCGCCTCGAGGTGCGCGCCAAGGCTGCAAAGTCCAGGGCCCGCCAGGAAGAGGCAACCCGTCCGAGTCCCCGTGTGGAGGGGCAAATCGTCCGCTTCCACCATGAGGCGGGATGGAGCTTCATCAGGAGTCCCCAGTATGAGCAAGACATCTTCGTCAGCCGGCAGGACGTCGAGCCGCGGCTGAAAAAGGGACACCCTGGCCGGAATCTCTTCCCGGGTGACTTTGTATCATACACCCGGCACCACGGGGTGCGGGGGTGGTACGCCCTGGATGTCCACAAAGTGTCCAGGAGTGATGCTCCCTCGCGCTTGGCAATGGAGAACCGGTCAGCCTCCGTAGGGAGGAATGAGCCTTTTTCCCGGTGGGGACCTGAGGATTAAGCAGCCCCGGCGGTTGTAACCAGTTTAAAGTTATAATGTTTATGTTTTATCATGTTTTTCCTCCCGGTTTCTTGAGACATTGGTCCCTGCGGACTTGCAGTAGGCAGACTCTTTAATTATATATAGTTTGCATCTCTTTAGGTGCTCCTTATTGGTTTTATGTAAATCCGCGGCTATTTCTACCTCAGACCTCAGAAGAAAAACCTGTCTGGAGTGGCTTTCCTGGAGGTCCTGGATGTTTCTTTCACCTTACTTCATGGTTGGGACGGTGTTTTTGGGGTTGTACCAATCCTTCTTCTTCCTCCAAACACAGCGAGTTCTATTTTGGTCTCATCTGAGCACATGACCTTCTCCCATGCTTCCTCTGGATCATCCAGATGGTCATTGGTGAACTTCAAACGGGCCTGAACATGTGCTGGCATGAGCAGGGGGATCTTGCCTGCCCTGCAGAATTTTAATCCATTACGGCTTAGTGTATTACTAACTGTAATGTTTGAGATTGTGGTCCCTGCTCTCTTCAGGTCATTGACCAGGTCCTCCCATCTAGTTCTTGGCTGATTCTTGACCTTTCTCAGAATCACCCTTACCCCACGATTTGAGAACTTGCATGGAACCCCAGACCAAAGAAGATTGACAGTCATCTTGTATTTCTTCCATTGTCTAATAATTGCCCCAACAGTTGTTGTTTTCTCAACAAGCTGCTTGCCTATTGTCCTATAGCCCATCCCAGCCTTGTGCACGTCTACAATTTTGTCCCTGATGTCCTTAGACAGCTCTTTGGTCTTGGCCATGGTGGAGAGGTTGGCGTGTGATTGATTGAGCGTGTGGACAGGTGTCTTTTATACAGGTAACTGTTATGTTCTGCTACCAGAGCTAAGGAAAGAGAGGAGATCTGTCCCTACGATAGAACTCAGTTGAATCCCTACGATGTAACAGGGAACCTGATCCTGCGATCAGACCTGCTAAAGTCCTAAGCTAGTCTGTACGGAGACCTATAGATGTGGGGAAGGAATCCCTACAAGTACTAAGGACTGGGAGGAAAATGGGACACCTCCTAACAGAAATAGTAGCAGACAGACGAACAAACAAAATATATAGAACATAGAGGTCCGTAGACCAAGCAAACTAACAGAGTTAGATACAGAGCACAGGCTAGCTAGAAAGTAGTTATACAATGAAGTCCAGCAAAGCCAGAAGGGCGGAGCAGGATTAAATAGGCCAACAAGGTCATGTGACCAGCAAAGGAAAAAACCTAAGAGCAAGGTTCTAACAGTACCCCCCCTTCTAAGAGGATCCTCCGGATCCCCTAGGACCAGGCTTATCAGGAAATCTCCTGTGAAACGCTCTGATAAGTCTGGACGCGGAAACATCATCTGACCTCACCCAAGAGTTATCCTCGGGTCCGAAACCTTTCCAGGCCACAAGATACTGCAAACTACCTCTATACCGTCTAGAGTTAAGGATGCGAGAAATTTCATATTCCCCGTCCTCCACCACCGGAGGAACAGAGGCAGAGGCGTCACCATCCGACACAACAGCTTTTTTTAACAGAGAGACATGAAATACCGGATTAATTCTCCAGGAGGTAGGAACCTCCAACCTAACAGCAGATTGGTTGACAACCTGAAGCACCTTAAAGGGCCCTACAAACTTGGGACCCAATTTCTTAGAAGGAATCCTCAACCGCAGATTCCTAGAGGACAACCAAACCATGTCACCAACAGCGAACAAAACCTCCTGTCGTTTCCTATCAAAGTAGTCTTTAGATTTTCTGTTGGCCTCCTGAAGATTACCACGCACATCCGTCCAAACTCTCTCCAAATCACCGGAAAAATTCTCCTCCTCAGGCACGGCAGATCCCAACTTGGAGAACGACCCAAACGACGGATGTCTCCCAGAACAACAAAAAAAAGGCGAACAACCAGCAGAAGAAGATGTATGATTGTTCAGAGCAAATTCAGCAAGTGGCAGAAACTCAGACCACCCCTCTTGATTGTCTGCAACAAAACAACGCAAGAACTGCTCAACATCCTGGTTTTTCCTTTCTGTCTGGCCATTAGATTCAGGATGATATCCGGACGAGAACGACAAATGAACTCCCAACCTGTCACAAAAGGCACGGCAAAAACGAGCCACGAACTGAGGACCCCTATCAGAAACAATGTCAGTAGGAACGCCATGAAGTCTGACAATTTCCTTGACAAAGGCCTTAGCGAGAGTTTTAGCGCAGGGCAGTTTGACGAAGGGAACCAAGTGACACATCTTGCTAAAACGGTCCACGACCACCCAGATGACAGTAAAACCCTCAGAGGGGGGAAGGTCAGTTATAAAGTCCATAGCCAAATGTGTCCAAGGAGCACTGGGAACCTCCAAAGGACAAAGCAACCCCGCAGCAGGAGTATGTGAGGACTTAGATCTAGCACATATAGTACATTGACGCACCCACTTAATGACCTCCTTCTGCCATCCAGGCCACCAAAAACTGCGACCCACCAGTCTCTTGGTCTCAGAGATTCCGGGATGACCTGCCAACCGAGACTCGTGACACTCAACAAACAAATCTCTCCTAAAGGTCCCAGGCACAAACAACCTCCCATGAGGAGTGTTAGATGGGGCATTCTCCTGTGCTTTAAGAATCTCATCTTCCAAAACGGAGTCCAAAGCAGCTATCACAACACCTTCTTGTAAAATGTTCTCCTCTTTCTCAGCACCGACTATGGGAGAAAAACTGCGAGACAAGGCATCCGCCTTAACATTCTTAGTACCAGGGATGTAAGTAACGGAGAAATTAAACCGCGAGAAAAACAGTGCCCACCTAGCCTGACGGGCATTCAGGCGCTTGGCAGCATCAAGATATATCAGATTTTTATGATCCGTAAGAACCTGAACGGGAAATTCCGCACCTTCCAAGAAGTGGCGCCAGTGTTCAAATGCGAGTTTAATAGCCAATAATTCCCGATTACCAATATCGTAATTCAGTTCAGTCTCCGGAAATTTTTTTGAAAAAAAGGCACAGGGATGTAATCCATCACCGTTATCCTGAGACAATACTGCGCCAACCCCCACAGAGGAAGCATCAACCTCAACCAAAAACGGCTTAGTCACATCAGGCTGCATAAGGATGGGAGCAGAGGTGAACCTCTCCTTGAGATACACAAAAGCTTCAATGACCTCAGAAGACCACTGAACCGCATCAGCACCTTTCCTGGTGAGATCGGTCAGAGGTTTGACAATACTAGAAAAATTTTTTATGAATTTTCTGTAATAATTGGCGAAACCTAAAAACCTCTGTATCGATTTCAAACCAATAGGCCTAGGCCATTCCTGTACAGCTTGAACTTTAACCGGGTCCATCTCAAAACCATCGCTGGAGATAATGTAACCCAAAAAACTAATTCTCTGTACAGCGAACTCACATTTCTCCAGCTTAGCAAAAAGCGAATTGTCCATTAATAACTGTAATACCTCACGTACGCTCCGCCAATGAGACTCCAGATCCGGCGAATAAATCAAAATGTCATCCAAATACACAACCACATTTTTGCCGATCAAAGGTCTAAGGATGTCATTAATAAGATTCTGAAAAAATGCAGGAGCATTAGTAAGACCAAAAGGCATAACCAGATTCTCAAAATGACCCACAGGAGTGTTAAAAGCAGTCTTCCATTCGTCACCCTCCTTCATGCGCAACAGATTGTATGCCCCCTTAAGGTCAATTTTAGAGAACCACTTGGCCCCCATTAACTGGTTAAACAGATCAGGAACCAATGGCAGTGGGTAATGATTGCGTACAGTAATTTTGGTAATCTCACGAAAATCCAGACAAGGACGTAAACCTCCATCCTTTTTTTTTACAAAAAAAAATCCAACCGCCACAGGAGACTTAGAGGGCCTAATGTGACCGGCGGCCAAACTTGTCTGTATGTATTCCTCCAAAGCCTTCCTCTCAGGAATATTAAGGTTAAATAAACGACTTTTAGGAAGAGTCGCTCCAGGGACAAATTCAATAGAACAATCATAGTCTCTATGGGGAGGCAAAACCTGCGATTCCTTCTCAGAAAAAACTCTCCAAAAATCCTGAATAGGAACAGGCAATTCTCCCCTATCCAAAGCTGCAATACGCCCGTTACAACACTTGTCATAACATTTATGGCTCCAGGATTTAATTTCACTGGTAGACCAATCCAGTACAGGATTGTGAAATTTTAACCAGGGCAATCCCAATATTACTGGAGAAGGCAAGTTATTCAAAACTACCAAATCCAATTTCTCATGGTGAACACCATTAATAGTGAGAGGAAATTCACAGACCTTGAGAGTAATATTCTTCAAAGGGGAACCATCCACAGAAACCACAGCAATGGGGGATGATAAAGGTTCGGGTTTTAAATTGAGTCTTTCCAAGAATCCCCCATCAATTACATTCATAGTAGACCCACAATCAACAAACACCCGAAATTCCATTAATTTTTCCTGAGCAATCGTGGAAGCAGCTAAAAATACACCCTTGGAATTTAAACAGGCAATACGGGCATGACTGACCATTTTTTTTTCTTTCTTCATACGAAGCTCACAGCCTTTAATCAAATGACCAGATTTTCCGCAATAGAAACACAAGCCTTCAAAAAATCTACGGTCTTTTTCTTGAGAGCGAGGTGCCACCGATCCAATCTCCATCGGTTCACCACTGTTAGTACACACATTCTCATAACCAGAAACTGACATAGCAGAGGATTTGCTCTCATTAACCCTTGCACGCAGTCTCCTATCCACCCGTATAGCTAATTGCATAGCCTGTTGCAAATCTTCAGGTGTAGGATAAGCAATTAGCAGGTCTTTAACCCTTTCATTGAGCCCAGCAAGAAATAGACTTTTCAGAGCAGAATCGTTCCACCCTGTTTGAGTAGACCAACGACGGAAATGAGTACAATATTTTTCCACATTACCTGATCCCTGTTTCAAACGTCTCAACTCAGTCTCAGCTGATGCGACACGGTCAGGATCATCATATAATAGTCCCAAAGCAGAAAAAAAACTATCCACTGATCTGAAGCATGTATCACTAGGTTGCAAAGAAAAGGCCCACTCCTGAGGCTCTTTGCGCAAAAGTGACATTATGAACCCTATGCGCTGGGATTCATCCTCAGAGGACTTGGGTCTCAAACGAAAATACAATAAGCAAGCATTTTTAAATGAAAAAAATTCTCGGTGTTCACCAAAAAATAAATCCGGCAAACATACCTTAGGCTCCAAGAAATGTGCTCCAGGACAGTTACTCACGTGCTGACGGAGCTCGGCCACCTCCAGAGAGAGTCCCTGCAGGCGATGAGCCAAATCCTGAACCGACACCATGATGGAACAGAAAAATCTTTCCTTAGAGAATTTGCAGGCTGGACTTACTGTTATGTTCTGCTACCAGAGCTAAGGAAAGAGAGGAGATCTGTCCCTACGATAGAACTCAGCTGAATCCCTACGATGTAACAGGGAACCTGATCCTGCGATCAGACCTGCTAAAGTCCTAAGCTAGTCTGTACGGAGACCTATAGATGTGGGGAAGGAATCCCTACAAGTACTAAGGACTGGGAGGAAAATGGGACACCTCCTAACAGAAATAGTAGCAGACAGACGAACAAACAATATATATAGAACATAGAGGTCCGTAGACCAAGCAAACTAACAGAGTTAGATACAGAGCACAGGCTAGCTAGAAAGTAATTATACAATGAAGTCCAGCAAAGCCAGAAGGGCGGAGCAGGATTAAATAGGCCAACAAGGTCATGTGACCAGCAAAGGAAAAAACCTAAGAGCAAGGTTCTAACAGTAACGAGTTCAAACAGGTATAATTAATACAGGTAATGAGTGCAGAGTAGAAGGGCTTCTTAAAGAAAAACTAACAGGTCTGTGGGAGCCAGAATTCTTGCTGGTTGCTAGGTGATCAAATACTTATTTCATGCAATAAGATGCAATTTAATTATTTAAAAATCATACAGTGTGATTTTGCGGTTTTATTTTTAGACTATGTCTTTCACAGTTGAAGTGTACTTACTATAAGAATTACAGACCTCTCCATTCTTTGTAGGTAGGAAAACTTGCAAAATCGACAGTGTATCAAATACTTATTTTCCCCACTATAGATAGTATGGCTAAACATCTATGCGTCTCAGATGCATGACTAAGGGTGCAATGCACCCAAAATGCGTAGATGCTTAGCCATGCTATCCACATTGTTTTAGTCATGTCACCTACATTAGTTTTTAACTTCAATCACTGGACTTTGTATTTATCCACTAATAAAGAAGCTTTGTTTGTCCATGAATCCGGAGTATCCATTCTTTGCACTAAATATACCTATGCAGGTTTTAGGGGAAAAAGATATGACCATACACAAAGAATAACAAAACAGCCACCAGGTCAATTTAAGTATAATTGAATAAGGCCTTATGTAAAGCCATAAATATATCACTAAGGATTCACAGACTGGTTGCGGAGGTTAGTACCGTAAATTGTACAACAATGGCGACCGTGCTCAATGATGACTATTGCTATATCTATATATATAATTGTCTTATCCCGTCTGTCTGTCTGTCTGTCTTTCTGTCTGTCTGTCCAGGAAATCCCGCGTCGCTCATTGGTCCGGCAGCGACCAATCAGCGCCGCGGGATTTCTGAAAAAAGATGGCGGCCGTTAGCGGCTCATCTGCCGGACGGAGGTCAGCGGCGATGCAGCGGGGAGATGAGCGGCGCTAACAGCACAACTACCCCGACCGGCGCCGCTGACCTCCATGCGGCTAACATCGGAAGATCAGCGGCTTGGCCCGCTGATCTCCCGACAGCAAGTGTGAAAGGAGGACCGGGGAGCGACGCCGCCGGTCGGGATGCTTCTGCTGCGAGTAGCCGCTCATCTCCCGGCTTCTCGCAGCAGAAGGAGCCGCACAGGCAGCGCCGCTCCCCGGTCCTCGCTAATACGGAGCCGCACAAGCAGCGCCGCTCCCGGGCCCACACTAATACGACGCTGATTGGTCGCGGTGGCCGGCCGCGACCAATCAGCTAGGTGGGCGGCAAATTTAAACGCTGCTGTGCTGATTGGTCGCGGTGGCCGACCGCGACCAATCAGCGAGATGGGCGGCAAATTTAAACGCCGCTGTGCTGATTAATTGCGGCCGGCCACCGCGACCAATGTGCGAGATGGGCGGCAAATTTAAACGCCGCTCTGCTGATTGGTCGCGGTGGCCGGCCGACCGTGACCAATCAGCGAGATGGGCGGCAAATTTAAACGCCGCTCTGCTGATTGGTCGCGGTGGCCGGCCGTGACCAATCAGTGAGATGGGCGGCAAATTTAAACACCGCAGTGCTGATTGGTTGCGGTGGCCGGCCGTGACCAATCAGCGAGATGGGCGGCAAATTTAAACGCCGCTCTGCTGATTGGTCGCGGTGGCCGGCCGTGACCAATCAGTGAGATGGGCGGCAAATTTAAACACCGCAGTGCTGATTGGTTGCGGTGGCCGGCCGTGACCAATCAGCGAGATGGGCGGCAAATTTAAACGCCGCTCTGCTGATTGGTCGCGGTGGCCGACCGCGGCCAATCAGCGAGATGGGCGGCAAATTTAAACGCCGCAGTGCTGATTGGTCGCGGTGGCCGGCCGTGACCAATCAGCGAGATGGGCGGCAAATTTAAACGCCGCTCTGCTGATTAATCGCGGCCGGCCACCGCGACCAATCAGCGAGATGGGCGGCAAATTTAAACGCCGCTCTGCTGATTGGTCGCGGTGGCCGGCCGCGACCAATCAGTGAGATGGGCGGCAAATTTAAACACCGCTCTGCTGATTAATCGCGGCCGGCCACCGCGACCAATCAGCGAGATGGGCGGCAAATTTAAACGCCGCTCTGCTGATTGGTCGCGGTGGCCGGCCGACCGTGACCAATCAGCGAGATGGGCGGCAAATTTAAACGCCGCTCTGCTGATTGGTCGCGGTGGCCGGCCGTGACCAATCAGTGAGATGGGCGGCAAATTTAAACACCGCAGTGCTGATTGGTTGCGGTGGCCGGCCGTGACCAATCAGCGAGATGGGCGGCAAATTTAAACGCCGCTCTGCTGATTGGTCGCGGTGGCCGGCCGTGACCAATCAGTGAGATGGGCGGCAAATTTAAACACCGCAGTGCTGATTGGTTGCGGTGGCCGGCCGTGACCAATCAGCGAGATGGGCGGCAAATTTAAACGCCGCTCTGCTGATTGGTCGCGGTGGCCGACCGCGGCCAATCAGCGAGATGGGCGGCAAATTTAAACGCCGCAGTGCTGATTGGTCGCGGTGGCCGGCCGTGACCAATCAGCGAGATGGGCGGCAAATTTAAACGCCGCTCTGCTGATTAATCGCGGCCGGCCACCGCGACCAATCAGCGAGATGGGCGGCAAATTTAAACGCCGCTCTGCTGATTGGTCGCGGCCGGCCACCGCGACCAATCAGCGAGATGGGCGGCAAATTTAAACGCCGCTCTGCTGATTGGTCGCGGTGGCCGGCCGCGACCAATCAGCGAGATGGGCGGCAAATTTAAACGCTGCTCTGCTGATTAATCGCGGCCGGCCACCGCGACCAATCAGCGAGATGGGCGGCAAATTTAAACGCCGCTCTGCTGATTGGTCGCGGTGGCCGACCGCGTCCAATCAGCGAGATGGGCGGCAAATTTAAACGCCGCTCTGCTCATTGGTCGCGGTGGCCGGTCGCGACCAATCAGCGAGATGGCCGGCAAATTTAAACGCCGCTCTGCTCATTGGTCGCGGTGGCCGGCCGCGACCAATGAGCGAGATTGGCACCAAATTTAAACACCGCTCTGCTGATTGGTCGTGGCTGCCAGCCGCGGCCAATCATCGAGATTGGCGCCAAATTTAAACAACGCTCTGCTGATTGGTCGTGTCTGGCGTCAGCGACCAATCAGCGAGATTGGCGCCAAATTTAAACAACGCTCTGCTGATTGGTCGCGGACGGCAGACGTGACCAATCAGCGAGATTGGCGCCAAATTTAAACAACGCTCTGTTGATTGGTTGCGGTCGCCGGCCGCGACCAATGAGCAGTATTGGCGCCAAATTTAAACCCCGCCGGCCGCGACCAATGAGCAGTATTGGCGCCAAATTTAAACCCCGCTCTGCTGATTGGTCGCGACCGCCGGCCGCGACCAATCAGCGATTTTGGTGCCGAATTTAAACAACGCTCTGCTGATTGGTCGCGGTGGCCGGCCGCGACCAATCAGCAATTTTGGTGACAAATTTAAACAACGCTCTGCTGATTGCTCGCGGTCGCCGGCCGCGACCAATCAGCAGTATTGGCGCCAAATTTAAACACAGCTCTGCTGATTGGTCGCGGTCGCCGGCCGCGACCAATCAGCAGTATTGGCGCCAAATTTAAACCTCGCTCTGCTGATTAGTCGCAACCACCGACCGTGACCAATCAGCGATATTGGCGCCAAATTTAAACACCGCTTCGCTGATTGGTCGTGGTGGCCGGCCGCAACCAATCAGCGATATTGGCGCCATATTTAAACACCGCTCTGCTCATTGGTCGCGGTTACCGGTCACGAATAACCAGCATTATTGGTGACAAATTTAAACACCGCTCTGCTGATTAGTCGCGGCCGTGACCAATCACCATTATTGGCGCCAAATTTAAATAACGCTCTGCTGATTGGTCGCGACCGCCGGCCGCAAACAATCAGCATTATTGCCGCCAAATTTAAACCCCGCTCTGCTGATTGGTCGCGTTCGCTGGCTGCGACCAATCAGCATTATTGGCGCCAAATTTAAACCCCGCTCTGCTGATTAGTCGCGACAGCCGGCCGTGACCAATCTGCGATATAGGTGCCAAATTTTAACACCGATTTGCTAATTGGTCGCGGTTGCCGGCCTCAACCAATCAGCGATTTTGGCGCCAAATTTAAATACCGCTCTGCTGATTGCGCCCGGTCGGCCGCATACCTATTCTAGAATACCTGATGCGTTAGAATCGGGCCACCATCTAGTGCCTTAATAATATCCCTATATACTCGCAAAAATAATATTACATTTGTCACTCTTCCAATAAACTACTAGGTTTATAAATTATATCTTAGAAACACCAAACTCTTCTGATATTAGATATGCAAAAACATCTCACTCCTCTGGTTATCTAAGAGGTCTCTATAGGATGCTGCAAAAACTTTAATGACCAGTGTTCCCTCTTGTCCTATAGCCATCCATAATAGTAGTGTAACATCTGTACAGATTCGTTTCTCCTCTTTCTCCGCTTTGGCGGCTGTGCGGCGGCATGCTTTTATTGCTAGTGATGTGTGACAGCGACAGTCCTGTTATTTTTAATGGAACTTTTAGTGATGCTTAATCAGGGAAATGTGGAACTGGTTTTGGTCTTGTTTTCATCACTCCAGAGCCCAAGGTGGAGCTGTCCGCTTTAAACCACTGAAGCTCTGTCTTTCACTGCCAATCAATAGCTCTGCTTTCCTGGTCCATACCTATTCTTTCATCCTGATTTATCCCATTTGGCCATGGCTTGACATTTAACTACCCTCCCGCTTTATGATTTTGTCCCTGCACAGACTTCATTTTACTGACCCGGCTTCCAGACCATTTTTATTGACAGCACACACCACCAAACAGCAGCTAACTTCACGACCCCAAACTAGGGGCTCTTATTAAGTTGGAGTAGCTAGTGCCAAGCCTGTTTGTGGTAGCCATCTTTCGAGCTGCCAGGTTACCACGAACAATGCCAGTGTGACAAGGAGGACACCATTCACCAATCCACGTTCAAAACGCATTTTCCTTCAGAGTAGACGAGGTTTATCAGGAGAAATGAGGATCAACCAGACATGTGTTCCACCATCACACAAAGAGGAGCTGCACCATTATGGGGAACATTATTGCATCCCTGTTGAGAAATCTCAAAATATAATTTATTTATTATAGAGAGAAAACCTAAGCAGCTTATTTCACAGCCATTATGAACCCCCTAAAAATCAGGGGACATGGCTGGATAATAAATCACTAGGTATATATTGTTGTTGACAGTGCAATATCTATAGATTTATTCATCCTGGAAAATAGTTTGTGTTTCAACTGAAATACTTTTTTTTTTACAATAGGCATTTTGCAAACTGTAAGACTATGGGTGTTATATATCCCTGTACTTGTTTGTGCTCAGAAAATGATGTGGGAAAAGCTAAGTGTGAATTTCATCGACGCATAGGGGACCACATGGGTGATACTTGACATAATAGAGAAACTATTATTGCCGACATGCCCATTCAGTACATTAACCCCTTAACCCCCGAGGGTGGTTTGCACGTTAATGACCAGGCCAATTTTTACAATTCTGACCACTGTCAATTTATGAGGTAATTACTCTGGAACGCTTCAACGGATCCCCCTGATTCTGAGACTGTTTTTTCATGACATGTTGTACTTCATGATTGTGGTAAAATTTCTTCAATATCACTTGCGTTTATTTGTGAAAAAGACGGAAATTTGGCGAAAATGTAGAAAATTTAGCAATTTTCAAAATTTGAATTTTTATGCCCTTAAATCAGAGAGATATGTCACACAAAAGAGTTAACAAATAACATTTCCCACATGTCTACTTTACATCAGCACAATTTTGGAACCAACATTTTTTTTTGTTAGGGAGCTATAAGGGTTAAAAGTTGACCAGCGATTTCTCATTTTTCCAACAAAATTTACAAAACCATTTTTTTAGGGACCACATCACATTTGAAGTCACTTTGACAGGTCTTTATGACAGAAAATACCCAAAAGTGACACCATTCTAAAAACTGCACCCCTCAAGGTGCTCAAAACCACATTCAATAAGTTTATTAACCCTTCAGGTGCTTCACAGGAATTTTTGGAATGTGGAAGAAAAAAAATGAACATTTAACTTTTTTCACAAAAATGTTACTTTAGACCCAATTTTTTTTATTTTCACAGGGATAACAAGAAAAAATGGACCCCAAAATTTGTTGTGCAGTTTCCCCTGGGCACGCAGATACCCCATATGTTGGGAAAAAACACTGTTTGGGCGCACGGCAGGGCTCGGAAGGGAAGGAGCGCCATTTGACTTTTTGATTGTAAAATTTGCTTGAATAATTAGCGGACGCCATGTTGCGTTTGGAGAGCCCCTCTGTGCCCAAACATCGGAGCTCCCCCACAAGTGATCCCATTTTGGAAACTAGACCCCCCAAGGCACCTATCTAGATGCATAGTGAGTACTTGGAACCCCCAGGTGCTTCACAAATTGATTCGTAAAAATGAAAAAGTGTTTTTTTTTTCACTTTTTCATTTTTACGAATCAATTTGTGAAGCACCTAGGGGTTCCAAGTGCTCACTATGCATCTAGATAGGTGCCTTGAGGGGGGTCTAGTTTCCAAAATGGGGTCACTTGTGGGGGAGCTCCAATGTTTGGGCACACAGGGACTCTCCAAATGCAACATGGTGTCCGCTAACAAATTGAATGGAAAATCGGCTCAAATTTTGGAAACTAGACCCCCCAAGGAACCTATCTAGATGCATAGTGAGCACTTGGAACCCCCAGGTGCTTCACAAATTGATTAGTAAAAATGAAAAAGTGAAAAAAAAAACACTTTTTCATTTTTATGAATCAATTTGTGAAGCACCTGGGGGTTCCAAGTGCTCACTATGCATCTAGATAGGTGCCTTGGGGGGTCTAGTTTCCAAAATGGGGTCACTTGTGGGGGAGCTCCAATGTTTGGGCACACAGGGGCTCTCCAAATGCAACATGGTGTCCGCTAACAATTTGAGCCGACAATTTATTAGCGGACACCATGTTGCATTTGGAGAGTCCCTGTGTGCACCAACATTGGAGCTCCCCCACAAGTGACCCCATTTTGGAAACTAGACCCCCCAAGGCACCTATCTAGATGCATAGTGAGCAGTTGGAACCCCCAGGTGCTTCACAAATTGATTCGTAAAAATGAAAAAGTGGAAAAAAAATACTTTTCTATTTTTACGAATCAATTTGTGAAGCACCTGGGGTTTCCAACTGCTCACTATGCATCTAGATAGGTGCCTTGGGGGGTCTAGTTTCCAAAATGGTGTCACTTGTGGGGGAGCTCCAAAGTTTAGGCACGCAGGGGATCTCCAAACGCAACATGGAACATTGTGAACCCAGAGGTACGACACAGAATTTGATAACATTAGGTCATCATATTGAATAAGTTGTCATTAGTCTTGAGCGCAAGTGCTCGCTACTTGAGTTTGCATCAGGTACTCAGGTATGCACCATGTACTGCGTGTGCTCGAGTGACATGCTTGAGTCCCCGCCCGGATGTTTCACGGTTATTAGACACCCAAAAAAAACATGCGGGGATCGCTCGTGCATGGCAGGCAATCCCCGCAAAGTTTTTTGGGCCATGAAGCATATGGGGCGGAGACTCGAGCATGTCACTCAAATACCCACGATACTTAATGCATACCAGAACACCCGATGCAAACTCAAGTAGCGAGCACTTGCGCTCAACACTAGTCGCCATATCGTCATCTTTTTTTCTTACTTTTGAAAAAAATCCCAACCCCATCACAACCCTAACCCCAACTCTAACCCCAACCCCAGCCCTAACCCTTACACAACCCTAACCGTAGCACAACCCTAACCCTAGCACAACCCTAACCCTAGCACAACCCTAACCTGAGAGTTTATTTTTTTACGCCATTCCTCATGCGGTATAAGTGATTAGACGACCTTATTCTTCGGGTCGGTGAGACTACAGCGATACCAGAATCATATGGGGTTTTTATGACTGACAGCTGTCACACACTAAAAGACGCATTTTTTGTAAAATCTAGTTTTTGCATCGCCATATTTTGAGAGCTATAATTTTTCCAGATTTTGGCAGACAGTCATTTGATGGCTTTTTTTTTGCGGGATGAGTTGACGTTGTTATTGGTGCCATTTTTTGATCGCTTTCTATTCCGATTTTTGGGAGGCAGAATAAACAAAAACCACCAATTCAGGAATTGTTTTTTTTTTTTTTTTTATTCTGTTCCGCGTGTGGTAAAATTGATAAGGCAGCTTTATTCTTCGGGTCAGTACGTTTACAGCGGTACCACATTTATATCGTATTTCTATGTTTTGCACTTTTACATAATAAAAGCAATTTTATAGAAAAAAATATTTTTTAGCATAGCTTTATTCTGAGAGCTATAACTTTTTTATTTTTCGGCTGATGGAGCTGTATGTTGGCTTGTTTTTTGCGGGACGAGATGACATTTTCAGCGGTACCATTTTTATTTATATTTGTCTTTTTGATCGCGTGTTATTCCATTTTTTGTTTGGCAGTATGGGGATAAAGCATTGTTTTTTGCTTCGTTTTTTTTTTTTTTTTTTTACCGTGTTCACTGAAGGGGTTAACTAGTGGGACAGTTTTATAGGTCAGGTTGTTCCGGATGCGGCGATACCAAATATGCGTACTTTTATTGTTTTTTTTTTATAATAATATTTATTGATGGGTACATTATATTTTTATTTTTGGTGGATTATTTTTTTAAAAATATTTTTACAATTTTTTTTTTTTTTTTTCACTTTCTGATAGTTTTTATACTTTATTACTTTGTCCCACTATGGGACTTTCACTTTTTTTTCTCTGATCGCCTGCATGGCACAGGAATGCAGCACCATCCCTGTGTCATGCAGGCTGTCAGCACTGGACAGGGAGAAGATTGTTTGGAGATGCACTGCGCATGTCCAAAAAATCTTCCTGCTGTATGGTGACCTGGATGTTGTCATTACGACATCGGGTCGTCATGGCAACATCCTGGAAGCCACGGCAGACAGCGCTGGAAGCCGGAAGAGGAGGTGAGTATCTGCGATCACCTCCCCTTGCCTCCGCAATGCTGCGATCGACTTCGATCGCAGCATCGCGGGGGTTAATGTGCTGGGAGCGGTGTGTGACACCCGGCGGCGATCGCGCCCGCACAGCCTGTGTGCGCGCGCGATCGCCATGACGTACTAATACAGGTCTGGCTCTTAAGTCCCAGGGCACAGACGCATATTAGTACGTCAAATGTTGTTAAGGGGTTAAAGAGATATTAACCCCTTCATGACCGGGCCATTTTCTGCGTTTTAGTGTTTGCTCCCCTTTTTGAAAGAGCCATAACTTTTTTTATTTTTTCATCAATATGGCCATGTGAGGGCTTATTTTTTGTGGGACAAATTTTACTTTTGAACGAAACCATTGGTTTTACCATATCGTGTACTGTAAAACAGGAAATTCCAAGTGCGGTGAAATTGCAAAAAAGGTGCAATTTCACAGTTGTTTTTTTTTTTACCATGTTCACTAAATGCTAAAACTGACCTGCCGCTATGATTCTCCAGGTCATTACGAGTTTGTAGATATCAAACATGTATAGGTTCTTTTTTATTTAAGTAGTGAAAAAAAAATCCAAAGTTTGTTAAAAAAAAAAAAAATGGCGCCATTTTCCAAGACCCGTAGCGTCTCTATTTTTCGGGATCTGGGGCCGGGTGAGGACTTATTTTTTGTGCGCCGAGCTGACGTTTTTATTGACACCATTTTGGGGTAGATCTGATGTTTTGATCGCCTGTTATTGCATTTTATTGCAATGTTACGGCGACCAAAAAAATGTAATTCCAGCGTTTCGATTTTTTTCTCGTTACGCTGTTTACCAATCAGATTAATTCTTTTTATATACTGATAGATAAAGGGGGGTAATTTAAACGTTTATATATTTTTTATATTTTTAAAAACATTTTTTTTAACTTTTTGAATGCTTCAATAGTTTCCATGGGAGACTAGAAGCTGCAATTATCTGATTGCCTCTGCTATATATAGGCGATGATCAGATCGCCTGTGTGTAGCAGAAATGCTCACTTGCTATGAGCGCCGACTTCACTGGGCAGCGCTCATAGCAATCTTGCAATGACAACCACAGGGGTCTCCTGCAGACGACGGGTTGTCATGCCAACCCATTGGCGACCCAGGGTCATGTGACATGGGCGCCAATGGGCGGAGCCAGTGACGCGCTTCCTGTTAGCACAAGTTAAATGCCGCTGTCAGAGATTGACATCGGCATTTAACTAGTTAATAGTCGCGGGTGGATCGCGATTCCACCTGCGACTGTTAAGGGCACATGACAGCTGAGCCCACACCAAAAGGAGGGATCTGACGTGTTGTAATAGACACTGTAATAGAGCTGTTCCTCTGTGTGTGATGGTGGATCACAATAACAGTGCGATGGAACGCTTGCCACGTTGTATATTGGTTATCTGCGCAGTCATTCCATTTAGGGCGTGATGTCAGTATGCACTGACATCACAACCTGTTTTATCTTGTGGTCATGAGCAGTGTGGTGAATGCAGTGCAGTGAACACATGCTGCAACAAAAGACCACCCTTCCAGTCTCCTATGAATAGAAGGTGGGCATGATGAGGTGTAACACATGCAACACCAGGGATATCATGTCTTTGCAGACTGGACTGGTTTTCTTGCCGCTCTGTTTGATCTTTATTTTACCTGATGAACCTTGCCTACTCAGAGGGGAAACATGTTAAAAAAGTGGATTGGTGATTCGTTTCATACTATAGATGGCTATATGATCAGAGAGATCAATGGTCATTAAGGTTTTTACAGCATCCTATACAGACCTCTTAGATACCCTATCAGAGGAGTGAAATGTATTTTCTTAATATATTTTTGTATATCTAATACACTATGAGAGTAATAATAATGATGAAAGTGGTGGTAAATACACTCCTTAACATAGAAATTATGAAATTACAGCACCAAGAAGGCAAAGTCATTGAATTATGGAAATCACAGGATCGATAGGCATGTTCATAATGTGCTTTGAACTCAGACATTCTGACCTTTTGTTGCTGAACCCTAGATTTGCCTACTGACTACCCGTTTGTATAACCCCTTTTGCCTTGACGCACACTGACCTTGGAATTCTAACTCTGGACTGTGACCTGACTACGCCTTTGTCTGTTTCCTCTGTTTATAATGTACCCTCCTGGCTCTTGACCTCGGACCTTCACTACCCTTGCTCAGTGTCACAGGTTCTGTATATAAATTGAAGAGAAATGGTGACAGAATGCAGCCTTGTCTGACATCTCGCTCTACTTTGAACCACGCAATGTCATCTTATCCCGTTTGAACTGTTGCTTCTTGGTCGATGTAAAGGTTCCTAATAACCACAGCGTAAAAGTAATCAACACCCTTTAAAGCAGCCACATGAATAAGTATTTCTACAGTGTTATTGTGATACCAGAGCAATATAGTCAAAGTGACATGACGAAAAACAGTAGGGAGCCAGGGACATAAGGTAGGACTGGAGTGTTGTGCCTCAAGTCACTTTGCCTCAATTACTGTGGTAACACTTGTTTTTGTGTCTACTTCAAGGGGTGTTGATTACTTTTTTGATCAGCCGTTCTTGGAGGCTTATTTTGGAAACCTACAAATGTTTATGAAATCAATTAGTGCCTTATATCCATTGGCTTTACTTTATTACCCCAGTACTATTTTGTTTCTAATTAACACAAATGTTTATTTTTTGCGCTTTTTTGCACTTGTGGTTATACACTGCCATTCTGTGGTAGATATGAAAATTGCAGGGTGTATATTTTTCCATCCCATATATCTGTATTTTTGCCATATTGTGTTGTCTCTCTACTAATGTCATCTCTGTATTTCATTTTAGAAGCTTTAATAAAGATGTGATTTTATCTTGGATTTTTGCCTAGCACCTTCTGTAGATATGAGTTGGCTTTCATGGTGTTGTAGTACATATGGGTCTGTAGTATAGGTGTGTTACATAAATACAATAACCAAACCAAGCTTGCCGCATATTAACAAAACTAAGCTTACTACATATATTAAAGCACAAAAACAACCTGGCTACATAGTACAGTAATAGAACCAAGCTTACTACATAGGCATAGTAAGAAAACCAAGCTTGCTACATAGATACAGTAACAGAACCAAGCATATTTGCATAGGTGCAACAACAGAACCAATCTTAATGCATATTTACAGTACCAGAGCATTGATGGAGATCTCTTTTTGAAGTCTGTAACTAACGTAGAATGCTGACAATATCTAGGTACCATGTCATAATGACTGGAAAGTAAAAACTAATTTCAAATTATTTTATGATTGCACCTGATACAGTATTTAGCAGCAATATTGTTAAAGCTGTTAAAATGTCTTTTCTCTTGTAGTCAGAGATTACTGCATCTAAAGCTTGATCAATCTCCTTTGATAATCCTTTCCTATGTATCTGCTTGTTGCTTTCTCAGACAGGCAATCCATGCCTTGTAATTGAAGCATGTGTTCATGTTTGTTGTAGTGTTGTGACCACTAATCTCCTTTCATCTTCACTCATTCATTTTCCAAATGCAGTTTTTGATTTTTTTTGAGCTTCTTACAGTAGAGGAGTTTTATGGTACATTAGCCATCAATGGATGTAGAAACTAAATTGAAGTTGAAGTCATACCTGATATAACTGCAATGGATAAAGGGCATGCTTTTGAAAACCTTTAGGTTTCACATCTATTTGAAGCATGACCTTTAAATTTCACTTCTATGTACATGTGTTTACTGTGAGTTAAAAATTGCAAGTTGGTTCCTCTGCAATCCTCAGAGAGATTCTTTTATTTTATACACAGTTTTTTTAACCTGTACTGTACATGAAAAGTAGTCATGATGTCCTTGTTGGTAAAGTTCATGAATCATGACTATATAGATATTTTGTGTTAGGGTATATAAATAACTATATCTTTATAAAATGAGGTGTATGACGCACATCATGACCCTCAGCACTTGCCTTTTACATGGCACCTTTCCACTGATAAGCTAATGGTAATGAGAGTGATTCACGGTGCTGTGCGAACTGACATCAAACAAATGACACGAAAAGTCCTGAATGTTCCTATATCAAAACTTGTTTAATAGCTTCCTATGGCTAGCCTGTTATCTAAGTTTCTATGAAGTATCTGAAGTTATTGGCTGCCACTATTCTCTGAATATGGCATATTATCTAGTCATATCTAGTTTTAACTTCTGGCAATTTTACTAAATATAGAACGCACCACAACCTCGATAGTGCTACACACATTAGAATAAATATTTGGATTTAGAATGATGATTCAAGTCACATAAATTCTGCAATCTTTGTAGCTCTTTCATTATTTCCCCTCTATTTTACACTGGAAATTGAAAGGTACAATTAGTTTAGAACTGGCCAAAGATTCCAAAAAGTTGCTGCAAACTTCGAAACATTGACATGTTTTGGATTATGGAAGATAATGCATTACACAAGAAAATACAAAACAGAAATCCTAAACAGATGCTCATATTACTGCCCTCCTTGTGCTGAGGATATGCACGAGCTCATTTGTCATTTCATAGGGCTAATCTGCGGCTTTACCGTACAGCAGTCACTGAAATAACATGTATGTTTCATATCACTATTTTTCTTTTTGGAGTATGTGAAAAAAAACGTTCATCGCTTTGATTAGGATTAGGCACGGAATCTTTTTTAAATTGCCTCGTATCCAATGCACATGAAAATGATATAGGGTTTTAAAATCATTTTTAAAATGTATTGTTTAGGTCTTCTGTTCTGCATTGCTAAGATTAAAAAAAATGTTCACAAGTCATTGGAGGAGCAGAAAATGATGGTATGCAATTGCATGCTGCCAATGGTGGCAGGCCGAGCGGCTGCTATGGGGCCCGTGAGCCGGCTTGTCATCGCACGTTCAACTGTATCGGCATCCTGTGTGCCAATACACTTGCAAGTAATGATGAGAGAGGGAGCGTCAGCTGATGTTTCCTCCTCCGTCATTCTCCCTCGGCATCTAGCGTCTTAGCTCAGCAGACGCGATGAAGTCACTACATGGAGGACTATGGGGAGTGCATTATACTATATGGAGGACTATGGGGAGTGCATTATACTATATGGAGGACTATTGGGGGTGAATTATACTATATAGAGGACTATGGTGGTGCATTATACTATATAGAGGACTAAGGTACTATGGTATTGCATTATACTATATGGAGGACTATGGGGAGTGCATTATACTATATGGAGGACTATGGGGGGTGCATTATACTATATAGAGGACTATGGTGGTGCATTATACTATATAGAGGACTATGGGGAGTGCATTATACTATATGGAGGACTATGGGGGGTGCATTATACTATATAGAGGACTATGGTGGTGCATTATACTATATAGAGGACTATGGGGAGTGCATTATACTATATGGAGGACTACGGGGGTGCACTATACTATATAGAGGACTATGGGGGGTGCATTATACTATATAGAAGACTATGGTGGTGCATTATACTATATGGAGGACTATAACGATCTTTTAGCCGCAATATTTTTATTTTCACGAGGGTACTAGGAGAAATTGGACCCCAAAAGTTGTTGTGCAATTTCTCCTGAGTACGCTGATACCTCATATGTGGGGGAAAGCCATTGTTTGGGTGCACGGCATGGCTCGGAAGGGAAGGAGCGCCATTTGACGTTTTCAGTGCAAAACTCGCTGGAATTCACAGCGGACCCCATGTCGCGTTTAGAGAGCCCCTGATGTGCCTAAACAGTGGAAACCCCCCCCACAAGTGACCCCATTTTGGAAACTAGACCCCTCAGTGAACTTATTTAGATGTGTGGTGAGCACTTTGAACCCAAAGTGTTTTGCAAAGGTTTATGATGTAGAGCCATGAAAAAAAAAATAATTTTTTTCCACAAAAACAATCTTTTAGCCGCAATATTTTTATTTTCATGAGGGTACTAGGAGAAATTGGACACCAAAAGTTATTGTGCAATTTCTCCTGAGTACGCTGATACCTCATGTGTTGAAGAAAACTACTGTTTGGGCGCATGTCAGGGCTCGGAAGGGAAGGAGTGACGCTTTGGAATGCAGACTTTGATGGAATGGTCTGCGGTTGTCATGTCACGTTCTCAGTGTTATGATCTGCAACAAGTACTAAGGAAAGAAAGGGGAAAGCTATCCCTACAGTAAGACTAAGCTGAATCCCTACGATGTAGCGGGCTGCCTGTTCCTTGTGAACAGACCCGCCTTAGTCCTCGGCTAGTCTGAACGAAGACCTATAGCATAAAGGGAAGGGTTCCCTAAAAGAACTAAGGACTGGAACAAAAATGGGACACCTCCTGAACAGAGAAGATACTTGCAGAACACAAAAAGATAAACTGACAAAAAGGTACTAGAGGTCCCAGAAGGACCAAGCAAACTGACAGAGAAAGGCACAGAAGCACCTGGCTAGCAAAACAGTCAAACAACACTGAAGTCCAGCACAGCCAAAAGGGCGGAGCTGGAATATAAAGGCAGATGGTCACGTGACCGCAAAACGCAAGATGGAAAAAACAAACAGGAGGGTTCTAACAGTACCCCCTCTTTTATGAGGATCCTCCGGATCCTCCTGGCACAGGCCTATCCGGAAACTTTCTGTGGAAAGCTCTAACAAGCCTAGGAGCAGAGACATCATCCTCCCTTACCCAGGAGTTATCTTCGGGACCGAAACCCTTCCAGGAGACGAGATACTGTAATCTCCCTCTATGCAATCTAGAATTCAAGATACGAGATATTTCATATTCGCCGTCTTCCACCACAGGAGGAACTGTGACAGTGGCATCCCTATCAGATACATCAGCCTTTTTCAACAAGGAAACATGAAACACAGGATTAATCTTCCAGGAAGTAGGGACATCCAACCTAACCGCAGACGGGTTAACAACCTGAAACACTTTAAATGGACCCACAAGCTTAGGACCCAGTTTTTTAGAGGGAATCCTCAACCGCAAGTTCCTTGAGGACAACCAAACCATGTCACCCACAGTAAACAAAACCTCCTTACGTTTCCTGTCAAAATACTTCTTGGACTTCTTGTTAGCCTCTTGAAGGTTGCAACGTACATTAGTCCAAACTCTCTCCAAATCACTGGAAAAATTCTCCTCCTCCGGCACCGCCGACCCCAATTTGGAGAACCAACCAAAAGACGGATGTCTCCCAGTACAACAAATAAAAGGAGAACACCCAGCTGAGGAGGATGTATGATTGTTAAGAGCAAATTCTGCGAGAGGCAGAAACTCAGACCACACCTCTTGATTGTCCGCCACAAAACAACGCAAAAACTGTTCTACATCTTGGTTCTTTCTTTCAGTCTGTCCATTAGACTCAAGATGATACCCAGACGAAAATGACAAATGGACTCCCAACCTGTCACAAAAAGCACGCCAAAAGCGAGACACAAACTGAGGTCCTCTATCAGAAACAATATCCGTGGGAACGCCATGAAGCTTGACAATCTCCTTAACAAACGCCTTAGCGAGTGTCTTGGCGCAGGGCAACTTAATGAATGGAACCAAATGACACATCTTACTAAAACGGTCCACGACCACCCAGATGATAGTAAAACCCTCGGACACAGGCAGATCAGTAATAAAATCCATTGTGAGATGCGTCCAAGGTGCACTACGAACCTCCAGAGGGCAAAGCAACCCCGCAGCAGGAGAATATGAAACATTTGACCTAGCACACACAGTACATTGACGCACCCACTTGATGACTTCTTTCTGCCATCCAGGCCACCAAAAACTGCTACTGATAAGTCTCAGAAATTCCTGGATGACCTGCCAACCGAGACTCATGACACTCCACAAACAAATCTCTCCTAAAGGATCTAGGCACGAACAATCTCCCATGGGGAGTGTTAGATGGAGCATCATCTTGAGCTTTCACCATCCCATTCTCCAAAACGTAGTCCAATGCCGCCACTACAACTCCTTTCTGTAAAATGCTCTCCTCCTCCTAGGCACCGAACATAGGAGAGAAGCTGTGAGATAAAGCATCGGCTTTAACATTCTTAGTACCAGGGATATAGGTAACAGAAAAATGAAACCGAGAAAAAAAAGTGCCCACCTAGCTTGACAGGCATTCAAGCGCTTGGCAGCATCCAGATAGATCAAATTCTTATGATCTGTGAAAACCTGAATAGGCAATCTAGCGCCTTCCAAAAAATGACACCAATGTTCAAACTCGAGTTTAATAGCCAGCAACTCCCGATTTCCAACATCATAATTCATTTCGGTTTCCGAAATTTTTTTCGAAAGGAAGGCACAAGGATGTACTCCATCCCAGTTCTCCTGAGACAAAACTGCTCCGACCGATACCGATGAAGCATCGACCTCGACCAAAAAAGGCTTGGTCTCATCAGGCTGCATAAGGATAGGGGCAGAACTGAACCTCTCTTTGAGATACTTAAACGCTTCAATGGCCTCAGTGGTGCACTGGACCGTATTCGCAGCTTTCCTGGTGAGATCAGTTAGAGGCTTAACAATTACAGAAAAATTCTTAATGAATTTCCTGTAATAATTGGCAAAACCCCAAAATCTCCAATTGGCCTAGGCCATTCCAGCACAGCCTGAACCTTCACCGGGTCCATCTCAAAGCCCTCGCTGGAGACAATGTAGCCCAAAAAACTAATTTTCTGCACAGCGAACTCACATTTCTCCAGCTTAGCAAAAAGTGAATTATCACTCAATAACTGCAAAACTTCACGTGCACTCTGCCAATGGGACTCCAGATCTGGCGAATAAATCAAAATGTCATCTAAATACACAACCACATTCTCACCAATCAAAGGTCTCAGGATGTCATTAATAAGGTTCTAAAAAATGCAGGTGCATTGGTAAGACCAAAAGGCATCACCAGATTCTCAAAATGACCTACCGGAGTGTTAAAAGCAGTTTTCCATTCATCACCCTCCTTCACTCGAAACAAATTGTATGCCCCCCGGAGATCAATTTTAGAGAACCACTTGGCCCCCACTAACTGGTTAAACAAGTCAGGAATTAACGAATTAACGGCAATGGGTAGGAATTGCGTACGGTAATATTATTAATTTCACGAAAATCCAGACATGGACGTAAACCCCCGTCCTTTTTTTTAGCAAAGAGAAATCCAACTGCCACAGGCGACTTAGAAGGTCTAATGTGACCAGCAGCCAGGCTAGTCTGTATGTACTCCTCCAATGCCTTTCTTTTAGGGATAGTCAGATTAAACAAGCGACTCTTGGGAAGAGTAGCTCCCTGAACAAACTCAATGGCGCAATTATAATCCCTATGAGGAGGTAAAACTTGCGACTCCTCCTCCGAAAAAACCCTCCAAAAATCTTGAATAGGTACAGGTAATTCCCCTTTTTCCACAGCCGCAATGCGACCATTACAACATTTATCATAGCACTTCGGACTCCAAGACTTTATCATATTAGTAGACCAGTCCAGCAAAGGATTGTGCAGTTTTAACCAAGGCAATCCTAGAACGACCAGAGAGGCTAAATTATCTAATACAACCAAGTCCAAAATTTCTTGGTAAAGTCCATTGATAGTGAGGGGAAATGCAGCAACCTTGTGAGTAATACATTTCAAGGGAGTGTTATCAATTACAATCACAGAAATAGGTGATGACAAAGGTTTGGATTTCAATTTAAGTTTTTCCAAAAACCCTTTATCAATCACGTTAAGTGTTGAACCACAATCCACAAATACCTGAAATTCAATCATATTTTCCTGCAAAATAGTACTCCCTGAAAGAAATACTCCTGCAGAGCGTAAACAAGCTATACGGGCGTACCTGACATTTTTTTTTTCTTTACTTAAACGAAGCTCACAAAACTTAATCAAATGGTCAGCTTTACCACAATAAAGACACAATCCCTCGGCGAACCTCCGGTCTCTTTCCTGAGAGCGGAGCGACATCGCCCCAACCTCCATCGGTTCTCCGCCGTCTGTGCAGATTTTCTGGGGACTAGGACCTGGCATTACAGGAGTCTTTACTTCATTCTGCCTAGATTTCAGCCTCCTATCCACACGAACAGCTAATTGTATGGCATCCTGCAGAGTCTCAGGTGCGGGGAATGCAATTAGCAAATCCTTAACCCTTTCACTCAGACCAGCAAGAAATAGACATTTCAGAGCAGGCTCATTCCATTTGACTTTTGAAGCCCATCTTCTAAAGTGTGTGCAATAATTTTCAACATAACCTGACCCCTGATTCAAACGCCAGAGTTCTGCCTCAGCAGATGAGATTCGATCAGGATCATCATATAATAGACCCATAGCAGAAAAAAATTCTTCTACCGACCTTAAGCATGGATCATTAAGTTGGAGAGAAATGGCCCAACCTTGTGGTTCATTGCGCAAAAGTGACATAATAAAACCAATGCGCTGTGATTCATTCCCAGAGGACCTTGGTCTCAAATGAAAATATAACAAACAAGCATTTTTAAAGGAAAAAAAAATCTTGCTGTTTACCATAAAAAACATCAGGCAGTCCTACCTTGGGTTCCACAAAATGCGCTCCAGAACAGCTACTCACATGTTGCTGGAGCTCGACCACCTCCAGCGACAATCCCTGCAAGCGTTAAGCCAAATCCAGGACGGAAGCCATACTGATTCCCGAATTTCTTTTCTTTTAGTTTTTTTTTGGGGGCTGGACTTACTGTTATGACCTGCAACAAGTACTAAGGAAAGAAAGGGGAAAGCTATCCCTACAGTAAGACTAAGCTGAATCCCTACGATGTAGCGGGCTGCCTGTTCCTTGTGAACAGACCCGCCTTAGTCCTCGGCTAGTCTGAACGAAGACTTATAGCATAAAGGAAAGGGGTCCCCAAAAGAACTAAGGACTGGAACAAAAATGGGACACCTCCTGAACAGAGAAGGTAGTTGCAGAACACAAAAAGATAAACTGACAAAAAGGTACTAGAGGTTCCAGAAGGACCAAGCGAACTAACAGAGAAAGACACAGAAGCACCTGGCTAGAAAAACAGTTAAACAACACTGAAGTCCAGCACAGCCAAAAGGGTGGAGCTGGAATATAAAGGCAGATGGTCACGTGACTGAAAACACAAGATGGAAAAAACAAACAGGAGGGTTCTAACACTCAGAGCCCCTAATGTGCCTAAACAGTGGAAATGCCCAACCAGTTCCCCCCTTTTTGGAACTGATACCCGATTTGTGAATTTTGTAATGTAGTGTTATACGTCATGCTTAATAAGGAGAATTCAAAAAGTTATAACGGCGTAGAAATATATATATTTTTATTATCAACATTAATTGGTACAGAAGTGCAGACAACAATTAGGGTAAGGTGCAAGCAGATAGCAGCAATGATCACTGGCATTTTGGCCAATAGTCCTATCAATAGATTAAACCCATACACGATTATAAAGGCAGAAAAAAGGGAAGTACAGCATAAACAGGTATAAAGAGAGCAAATAGGTCAGTCTTGTGATGAAGTCAAGAGTCAATGCTACATTTCAAGTAGGTAATAGGAAGCTGAACCAAATGCATTGCGTGTATTTGCATCAAATGCTGTAAGCATGCCAATAGAAAAGTGTAAAGTACGGGTATAGTGCAGGTGAAGTTAATCCTTCTTACCAGGTTAGGGGCCAGATGGAAACCAGTGATGGAGGAGCGCAATGGCGTGCCCCGACGCGCGTTTCGCGGCCACCTGGGCCGCTTTCTCAAGGGGAGTGAGGGATAGTGGAGGAGACGGTCTTTTAAACACCATTGTGTCGGTTACGTGTGGCCTCACGTGACCGATCACATGAGATGAGGGGGGACGTGGCTTGGTGCTGTATGACGGCGTATGCGCCGCTAGCCCCCGCCCCTGGCGCCCGTCCGAGCCGTCAGGAACCAGTGCGCATGCATGGGCGCGTGACACCAAAGGTGCCAGAGCGCCCGCGCGCACACCGGCGCCACAGAGACAGCCGGGCGCGCGCCCAGTCGCGGAGGCAGCAGCTCAGGCGCACCGCATCCAAGTGTGCCATAACATCAGGTAGGAAAGAACACCATTAGAAAATATATTAATGAAGACTGATAGTTATTTAACATTTATGGAAGGAATGTATTATAACAGTATGAAGAAATTGATTCCTCTCCAATTATCCGTTCTTATTCCACCTTCCAAGCAATCAGTCCTCCACCATTTAGACGGTCAGTTGACCAGAACCTCCAGACATAAAGTGACAGCTGAAAGAAACAGCATGTAATTAAAAACAAATAAAGGAAAAAAACATTATAACAATTAAAACGAGAAGCGCCATTGCACTAGAAGAAATAGAGCAGAGGAGGCATGCAAAGTCCACATTACTGACAGGAGGCAAACTTAACCCCTTCGCAACCTTGGGTTTTGTAGTTTTTGCTTTTTCGTTTTTTGCTCCCCTTGTTCCCAGAGCCATAGCGTCTTTATTTTTTGGGCAATATGGCCATGTGAGGGCTTATTTTTTGCGGGACAAGTTGTACTTTTCAACGCCATTACTAGTTTTACCATATCGTGTACGGGAAAACAGGAAAAAAATTCCAAGTGCGGTAAAATTGCAAAAAAAGTGCAATACCACAGTTGTTTTTTATTTATTTTTTTACCACGTTCACTGAATGCTAAAACTGACCTGCCATTCTTATTCTCCAGGTCATTACGAGTTCGTAGACACCAAACATGTATAGGTTATTTTATATTTAAGTGGTGAAAAAAACCACATAATCCGTTTAAACCGGACACAATCGGGTGCCCATGCTGGTTGACGGCGTCCTTGTGAATTTTGGGCAGAAGGTAGAAAGTTGACGTTTTAGGAAAGCGTACAGTAAGCGCTTCCACTGTTTTTTTAGTTATAATATCTTCCTCACAAGCACGACCTAGAATACCCTGAAGTGCGGCGGAATAGGAGGCAGTCGGATTATAATAATCCGCCGCACTTCAGGATATTCTAGGTCGTGCTTGTGAGGAAGATATTATAACTAAAAAAACAGTGGAAGCGCTTACTGTACGCTTTCCTAAAACGTCAACTTTCTACCTTCTGCCCAAAATTCACAAGGACGCTGTCAACCCGCCTGGGCGCCCGATTGTGTCCGGTTTAAACGGATTGTGTGAACCAATCTGCAAATGTATTGACTTCTACTTAAAACCAATTGTAGAGACGTTACCATCATATGTAAGGGACACTACGGATGTCCTAACGCGGGTCGATGGTGTCCTTCTGGAGGAGGGTGTCTTGCTTGTCACGGCAGATGTAGAGGCTTTATACACCTGTATTGAACATACGATCGGTCTGGACGCGGTCCGTCTCTTCTTGGGGGCGTCCGACCTGGGCGACCCTTTGTGCGAACTAATTCTCGAGCTGCTGCACTTCATACTTACACATAATTATTTCTTATTTAAGGACATGATCTACCTGCAGAAGCGTGGCACGGTCATGGGGGCGGCCTGCGCGCCCTTGTATGCCAACCTCTTCCTGGGCGCATGGGAGAGGCAGATTTTTGGCAACGAGGCTGCGGGGGCCGCGGACCATGTGCTGTGCTGGCTTCGTTACATCGACGACATTCTGTTCTTTTGGCGGGGTACGGTGCGGCAGCTCGAGAGTTTTATGGCACAATTGAATTCAAACATGTGGGGCATCAGGCTGACATATAAATTTGACACACGTAGGATCGAGTTCCTGGATGTCGGCCTCGAGGTGGGTGGCGCCGGGCGCCTCAAGACTGACATTTATAGGAAGCCGACATCAGTCAATTCCCTAATCCATGCAAAGACAGCACACCACCCTGCAACCATTAGGGCTGTCCCGGTCGGGCAATTCCTGAGGGCGAGACGGATCTGCTCTTCAGACCTTAAATTTGAACATCATGCCACTGATCTAAAAAATAGATTTGAATTACGTGGCTATAGTAAAAGTTGTATAAAGTGGGGCTATGATCGAGCAAGACGGACCCCAAGAAATCACCTGTTATATCCCAACAGACAAAGTGAAATTGGTGATGGGCAGAAGAAGATTCTTTATATATCTACTTACAACCACGAGTGGAATATGAGGAAAATCGTGATGAGACACTGGAACGTTTTGACGACCGATACCTCCCTGGGACCAATCCTTGGTGATTATCCGCTTATGACCCCTAGACGATCAAGCAATTTAAAGGATATTTTGGTTTCCAGCCATTATGTACCGGCGAAACCAAATCCCTTTGTCTCCTATGGTCCCCTGTTGGGGACTTTTCCTTGCGGCCATTGTTGTGCCTGCACCAATGTCCTGCGCAGCAGCACGTTCACGTCCTCGGATGGTAAAAGAGAATTCAATATTAGACATCACATTTCTTGTGGCACAAGCAATGTAATCTATTATGCCACATGTGATTGCCCATTAATTTATATTGGGCTAACATCAAGAGAACTCCGAGTACGTGTGCGCGAGCATGTGAGGGACATTGGTGCGGCCAAGACAGAGGCCGACATTGCCGAAGTCAAGACAATCCCCAGACACTTTAGGGCCGCCCACAATTGCGACCCTGGGTGTCTTAAGATTCGTGGAATAGACGTGATCCATATGGGTGCTCGGGGGGGTAATGCAAGGAAAGTTTTGGCACAAGTTGAGGCCAAATGGATCGTAAAGTTGGGAACTTTATCACCAGACGGCCTCAATGAATCTCTATCATTTTCCTCTTTCCTTTAAGTTTGCCTCCTGTCAATAATGTGGGCTTTGCACGCCTCCTCTGCTCTATTTCTTCTAGTGCAATGGCGATCCTGGTTTTAATTGTTATAATGTTTTTTTCCTTTATTTGTTTTTAATTACATGCTGTTTCTTTCAGCTGTCACTTTATGTCTGGAGGTTCTGGTCAGCTGACCGTCTAAATGGTGGAGGACTGATTGCTTGGAAGGTGGAATAAGAATGGATTATTGGAGAGGAATCAATTTCTTCATACTGTTATAATACATTCCTTCCATAAATGTTAATTAACTATCAGTCTTCTTTAATATATTTTCTAATGGTGTTCTTTCCTACCTGATGTTATGGCACACTTGGATGCGGTGCGCCTGAGCTGCTGCCTCCGCGACTGGGCGCGCGCCCGGCTGTCTCTGCGGCGCCGGTGTGCGCGCGGGCGCTCTGGCACCTTTGGTGCCACGCGCCCGCGCATGCGCACTGGTTCCTGACGGCTCAGACGGGCGCCTGGGGCGGGGGCTAGCGGCGCATGCGCCGTCATACAGCACCAAGCCACGTCCCCCCTCATCCCATGTGATCGGTCACGTGAGGCCACACGTGACTGACACAATGGTGTTTAAAAGACCGTCTCCTCCACTATCCCTCACTCCCCTTGAGAAAGCGGCCGCAGGTGGCTGCGAAACGTGCGTCAGGGAACGCCATTGCGCTCCTCCATCACTGGTTTCCATCTGGCCCCTATCCTGGTAAGAAGAATTAACATCACTTGCACTATACCCGTACTTTACACTTTTCTATTGGCATGCTTACAGCATTTGATGCAAATACGCGCAATGCATTTGGTTCAGCTTCCTATTACCTACTTGAAATGTAGCATTGACTATTGACTTCATCACAAGACTGACCTATTTGCTCTCTTTATACCTGTTTATGCTGTATTTCCCTTTTTTCGCCCTTTATAATCGTGTATGGGTTTAATCTATTGATAGGACTATTGGCCAAAATGCCAGTGATCATTGCTGCTATCTGCTTGCACCTTACCCTAATTGTTGTCTGCACTTCTGTACCAATTAATGTTGATAATAAAAATATATATATTTCTACGCCGTTATAACTTTTTGAATTCTCCTTATTAAGCATGTGTATTATGAGTTGGCATTGTTTGGCGTCTATGGGAAGTACCTTCTCCCATGTACGCCAATATATTTCTATAAGGGTCATACTATCATTAGCGTTATACGTCAGTTGTGTAGGACAACCTGACGAACACTATACAACTGACGTAAGACAACCTGACGAACACTACGTCAGTTGTGTAGTGTTCATCAGGTTGTCATACGTCAGAAATTAATTTAGTAGTCCATGGAAGTATGGTTCCTTTTGAAGCAGTCTTGCACAGGCCAGGTTTGTCGGGGCAGGTGTCACATTGATAAATGGTGTCCTTGCGTATTCCCCTTTTATAACACACTCGGCACTTCTATTGTGAATGACCTTTTTTTCCGCTGTGAGGGATCTGCCCCGGGAAATGCTGGCCCGGTACAAGTCCTTCAGTTCCGGAAGTACTGGGGCCCGCTCCGTCACCACTGCCAAATATCAGGGCCTTGATAACTGTCTCCTGAAAGTGAAGATAAGACGTAGAAGTCTGACCTGCACATTGTGACAGAAGGAAAGCGTTGTGCATTGCCATCTGTACAATGTGCACGGCCAGCTTCTTATACCATACCTCGGCCTTTCTCAAAGCACTGTATGGCTGGAGGACTTGATCAGAGAGAACAACTCCCCCCATGTACTTGTTGTACCCCACTACACAGTCTGGTTTGTTGACCTGTGTAGTGCAACCTCGTACAGTGCTGAGGGTGCTGCCATCACCATGTATGGTGGTCAAGAGAAGGACATCCTTCTTGTCCTTGTACTTGACCACCAACAGGTGGTCGCTACATTGGGCTCTGCTCTCACCCCTTCTGAGCAGCTGCCCAATTAGCGCCTTTGGGAGGCCCATTCTGATTTTTGCGGACAGTACCGCAGGCTGTGGCACGTCGCGCAGAGAGGGACTTGAAGAGAGGGACACTGGTATAAAAGTTATCCACATACAAGTGATAACCTTTATCCAGCAGTGGGTGCACCAAGTCCCACACAATTTTCCCACTCACTCCCAGAACAGGGGGGCATTCAGGAGGTTCAATCCGGGAGTCTTTCCCTTCATAAACTCTAAACTTGTGAGTGAACTCTGAGGTACTCTCACAAAGTTTATACAGCATGATCCCGTACCTGGCCCTCTTACTGGGCAGATACTGAATGAATCCAAGCCGCCCCTTGAAATGAATTAGGGACTCATCTACGCAGATGTCCCTTTGGGGCACGTACACTTCAGCAAACTTGTTGTTGAAATGCTCGATGACCGGCCGAACTTTGAAAAGACGATCAAAGTTCGGGTCACCGCGTGCAGGACACCTTGCATTATCGTTGTAATTCAAGAACTTGTGGATGGCCTCAAAGCGTCTCCGGATCATGACCATTCGGAACACTGGAGTGTTATACAAAACGTCAACACTCCAGTATTGCCGAACCTCTGGCTTCTTCAGGATCCCCATATGAAGGACCAGGCCCCAAAACGTCATCATTTCTTCTGCGTCTACAGCAGACCAGTTAGAAAATGATGAAGAGGGGTTTTGTTCCAAAAATTGATGAGCGTATAAATTAGTTTGGCCCACCATGAGGTTTATAAAGTCCTCAGAGAAAAAGAATTTGAAAAAGTCTATTTCTGTGAGGCCAGTGGTGTCAAACTTGATTCCTGATTCCGCCACGAAATCAGGAATCAGTGGCTCATAATTTTTGGGGGGCGAGGTCCATATGGAGTCAGTAGTGAGGGGCGCTGGATCATCTTCTCTCCTGCGACGACTGCGTGGCAGTCCAGCAGCACCTGAGGAGGAAGAGGAGGAGGAGGAAGAAGAGGAGGACAATGAGGAGTCGGAAAAATAAAGAAATGTGGGATCCTTGCCCTCGCTGTCAGTGTCGGAGGCAAGAAAAGAGCCAATCACAGCGATTGTGGGTGCGGGGGGCGGCGACACCCCCCGAGATGCCGGCGCCATCTACCCTAAGGTAAGATGGCACCGAAAATTGAATGCAATCACCGCGACCGAAGTCTCGGTGTCGCATTAAAGATAGAAAGATAGGGCATACTAATACGTATCAGTCCCATAAGGCGCAGGGCACAAATACGTATTAGTACACCCTGCGCCAAAAAGGGGTTAATGAGAAAAAAAAGAACTTTTTAGAATTTACCAAAAGGCTGCAATGGAACAAAGAGTGAAAAATTTAAAGGGGTCTGAATACTTTCCATACCTACTGTATGTGTGTTTGAACATATTTGTTTTTGGTTCATGTATGGTACTGTAATTGTAAAGAATAGTAGTATAAACCTGACTCTTTAAAGGGTTGCTTGCCAAATAATCAAGTTATCCCCGATCCATAGGATCAGGTGGATAACTTGCTGATCACTAGGGATCACACTGCCGAGCCCCTGAGATTCTGAGAACAGGGCTCTGCATTCCCGTCCAGAATGGAGCAGATGTGTGCATGTTTGGCCTCTGCTCTATTCATTTTTTATAGAGCTGCTGAGTGCTTTTGTGCTCAGCTATTTACATCAGTTCCATAGACATTGGATAGAGCAAAAAAATATAAATATATGTATTTTTTTTTAGAGGTATAGGGGGGCCAAATAGAACTTTTGCTATAGGGTCCAGTGATTTCTATGTACTCCCCTGATGGTATGGATTATAGTATGTAGTTGATTGATTGTATGTGAACAGTTGTAGATATACCTTTACAACATAGTAAATAGGGACTTAATCATTATGAGCTTATGACCCGCACTTACTGGGAATTACTCGATCACGCGGAAGAATTGCAATCCCTAATCCCCATCATGAACGGGGTTCAGCGGGTTACCCGCACCTGTCTGCGAAGGGTAGACACACGCTGGTCCGTTCAGTGTAGCGCTCGTGCAGCCCCGGACATCTAAGGGCATCACAGACCTGTTATTGCTCGATCTCACGTGGCTGAGCGCCACTTGTCCCTCTAAGAAGCTTGATCGCGAGGGGTCACGTAGCTAGTTAGCATGCCGGAGTCTCGTTCTTTATTGAAATTAACCACACAAATTGCTCCACCAACTAAGAATGGCCATGCATAGTAAATAGGTACCAGCAATATGCATAGACAGGAGCATTATTTTTAAAATGACACCATGATTGCCTCATCTCAAAGAATAAAATTAGTAGGACAATGTCTATTTTAATGTTTGCCATTCACTACAAACATTTTCAAACTTTACACAGTATTTGACAGGTTTAATGGAAGATATATACTGTATATGTGTCTTCTGATCACAAACAAGAGGCCAAAGTTAGTATTTATCACTGCGTTAAGAATTGAAGAAGACGCAAATCTTTTGATTATATTTTTTTATATATACATAGCAAATTATTGTAGTCTGCAGGATCATCTTCATTTTCACTACAAGTATAGGCACAAATATCATTAAATTAAGTATTTTTCACAAACAGTGCAAAACTTAAAATTAAGGCATTGGCAGCAGAATTATTCCCTAAGAAAAAATACATTTTCATGACAGTAACGGTATATTTTACACCATCTTCATGTATTCCACTGCAATATAATAATACACTGCAGAACTACAATATAAGTGAAGAATCAAACACAGAAAAAATGCAAACATTAGAAAAATTGTATTTAGTGTATATGTTTGAGAAAACCATACTGCAAGCCAGACTGTGAGAACAATTAGAACTATGTTACATTGGCCATACATATTAGATCAATTTTGACCAAACGCCCTCATTTAATTTGTGTGGGCATGTCCTGATTATTTACCGTTGACAAATGTTGATGGAAAAAGGAGTCAGGCATGTTGGATTTCAACATGCCCAGTCCTTTTGCTCTCATTGGAAAGTAATTTATGAAAAGTTCCTGGCAGTTGCTTAAAGGGACTCTGTTGGCACAGAATGACTGTTCAAACCAAGTATAGGTGACTTGGTGCACCCTTTGCATTACCAAACATATAAGTGCAACTTCCCACCTGCTTGGTTTCCATCTATCTCCACTCTTCTCGGGTTCTATGAAGCCAGAGCAGTCAATCAAAAGAAGACGGGGGGCTCTTCTTTTGATTGACAGCTCTAAAATTTGTGACATTTCTCATTTCTTGACAGTTTTGAAATAACAGTTGATAAAAATAGGTAAGGTTGGCTAACCAGCAAGTTATTATAAGACAGATAAAATATTTACAGCAAGCTTACATTTGATTTTACTCTAAAAGACACCAAGCTGTTTGCCATTTTATAAATATGGCATAATTTACTCCCACAAATTTCACTCTAAAGGTGTTTCCCACTACAATGATATTGATGGGGGGCCGACAAGTAGCATCCCCAAAGTTAATGAATTAGAAGCAGATCTACAGTGTGGCGAAGCTGTGCATTTCCTCTCCATACACTGTTTACATCCGACCACTGCGGAAAAGATAACAGCTGATCTTCGGGGGTGCCAAGTGTTGGTCCTCCACCGATGCGATATTGATGACCCATCCCATGGATAGATCTTTAACATCATTATAGTGGACAACCCCTTTAAGTCCATTAAATCTCCCCCCCAATGTCCCACATTTATCAAAGTATGTAACCCTGTTTTTTCATGCATTTTACTCCAAAATAGGGTTCCATCTGCTATTCCACATATTAATGAATCATTGGCCCCAGAATTTAGAGCCATTTGCGCCGTGAACATCAGTTTATAAACATGGAGTGAAGAGTGATTACTGATTAGCCAGGATTTAGACACATTTCTGAAATGCGATTTATGTTATAAATAATAAAGTTGTAAAAGAAGTCGCAGATGAGAAAAAAATAGTCTGTCTTGTGACATAATTATTAAAGAAATCAAATAGTCATAAATGTGTCACAAGGTATGTCTGTAAATTAGACGAGCCTAAAGTTTAATAGGATAAAAGTATGAAATTTTGAGAAATGTGAGCCTTTGTTATATATACGGTAAGCCAAAGTTTACATTATGTGTTAATGCATAGTTTTAACATTACACTTATTATAACTATTAAAACTAGTAATATTTGTGACCTGGAAATGATGGCTACAAAAAGCAACAATTTGAATTAATCAGATTGGTAGAAAATCATATTGGGTTATTCTACCTTTATAAATATCTGCTTTATCTTAATCTGTTAATGAGTCACAGATATTTTACGGAGAAATCAATACTTAGTAATAGTAAAATGTTGCCATCTGCATGAGTGCATTACGCACAGAGTCCATAAATTAAATACAATCATTACTTATCGACTATGAAGAAAAACTGAAGAATTTCATGAGAAAAATTGACATGTGAAGTATCAAATGGAGAACAGGCCAGGTCTAGAAATGCAGAATTTATAGTTGCCTTATACTATGATATATGTGAAATCTGCCTTAGTAAAGGCTACAGTACATCTCAAAAGGTGGCATCTCCAAAGATGTTTTGTTAACATAACTGATATGCAATGGAGTGGTCTTATGAATTACTAGGGCATATAGACATAATAAAAGTCCATATGCCATAAAGTATTTAAGCCCAGTTGTGATTGCAACCTTATACCTGACTGTAGGTGAAGCTCAGAAGTAGTTTGTATATAATCTTTGAAACCCTTAATCCCAGTGAGACTTTTTGTCTACAAATACAATTTTGGCAAGGACTTTCAAGAATTGTGTTCTACGGCAGCTGTAGAACTTTATTAGTGAAGTCCACTTTGTTTCTCCTTTTACTTCTGAGATGTGTCTAAACAAGAAATGTGATGTCCGAAATACAGTCCAGCATAGTAATAAGTTAAAATAAATAAAATATGTATATTGAGAACTCTTCATATTTTTAGCTGAGTGAATTTTCGGTGGTGATGTTTTCACACATCTCATTCCCTGTAAAAAGAGCCTGATAACTTAAGCTAATAGTTGTGCGTTAGAAAACTAATTCTGGTTCCCCATATGCTTGGTATATTGCCGACCAAATTGGTAGTAGTACCATAAACATTTAGCGAAGCCCTCCAACATTTGTATTATTTAATCCCTTTATGGTTATTTTACTAAATATTAGAATCTGTTCCCAGTTTACAGTTTTACTTAACATAACCAGGTTTTATCATTTCTCAGGACAGTCAACTGCCTTGGCAGCATTTCTCTATGTAAGTGCTCCTCATTGCATCCCCATCTCTATCCCAACTGTACTGTTCTTACTACAACAGAGTGTGATACCCATCAGTGGGAAGGGTGGCATGCAGCGACTGACCCACACTTGTAGGTAACTGGAAGGGACCACTCCAGGCCATGATGTCACATTATGCACATAGTTTACAGCAAGTTGTGGGTGGGTCACCACTGGATCTTGTGACCCAACAGACCAGATGGAAATTATAATTGTACACATATTAGTCTAAAATTATAAGTCAGGCTGGATGCACATTGCGTCTGTGCTCTTAGCCTCAAGAGATTTTCCTGATGTATACTGTAATAACGTCATAGACCACCATTCACGAGATGAAGGCCAAAAATGTGTTTTTTTGGCCCCCGTCTGACTTGTATGTGCCAGCAAACTATTACTTTAACTGTATAGGAAAGTGCAGCAGACTATGCTTTCCTATAAAAAGAGCTACTGCAAAGAAACATATACCATCCAGTATACGTCTCTTTACAATAGAATCTATGGTGGACAAATGCCTCAGCATCTATCAGGACTATGACCACCGTCAGGCTCATATCTTCTGAGCGTATGCACCCAACAATGGCCTCAAACGTAGTGTGTAGGGTCCAAAATATTTACTGGCACAAAAATTAGTAAATGGTGACATTTTTTTTTTACCATGGTGCTTCTTTAAAGATAGCTTTGCATTTCAGCTAAATGATGTGATGGTCCTTCGGGAAATAGTAAGATCCGCAAAGATGATGGAAGCCTCATCTCCAGATATCCAAAAATGTGAAAACATAATATGTGTAGAATATATACTTCCTGGGCATTAATGTACCACATACGTTGTACCCCTGTGACCTTAATGAAAATATATGATTAGTTCACTTGTGCAGTACAGGCAGAGAAGACAAGAACCCAAAAAGAGGAGTTCATGAGATGGACAATATGTCATCTTCATCATTTTCCTCTGGTTTACTGCTCGATTTAGATTGGCCGCTACTAGGCATTTCTACAGCATTTGCGAGTTGTTGCGCTGGAGGAGGTTTTTTTTCCATGGATGTAATTTTCTGCGGATTTTCTGAGCTTGGAATACAGTCTTTGGCTGCAGCTCCATTACTCGGATTTCTTTCCACACAGCATGTGTTTGTCCTGTTTAACAATCTGGCTATCCATGCTATGGGAATTATTTGCTCTAAACTTTCCTGAAGTCTTTCTCCAGTGTCCAGATTTGTGCAGTGAAGGTCAATTTTTATAATTATGTTATTCTGAAAATACAAAAAAAAACAATAGATCTAATCAATATAATATATTGCTGTACACAATAATAAGTGACAATCACTAGAACACATTTCTAAGTATAAAAACTGTTGGCTACTCCTCACCTTGTACTTCTGGAGGCTGCAAAGCCTGAGCATATAATCCACTTCTCCATCTTCATCCATGGTCAGCAGGGAATCTACTGGATCAAGTCTGTTGTCCGAGAATCCCACAGAATCCTAATTGACACAAAAGGACAATCAGATGTTTATCAAGTGTCTGTAGTAATAAAGAAAACCTTTTATCGGGCAAACATGTATTTTGATAATATTTTAAAGAAATAGCATAACTTGAAGGGGTATTGCATTTTCAGCAAATTAAAATTTGTTATGTAATTTTTTTGTATCAATGCCTGACATCTTACAGGATCTTTGCTGTGATTCAATGGGACCCTTCTGTGATCCAGTACACTAATCAGAACATCTGTGTATCCATCACATGAACAGAACAGATTTTTACACTTCAGAAAAAGGCACCTAATGTAATGCAATAAAGATTATTTGAAAATCATATACACTGCTCAAAAAAATAAAGGGAACGCTCAAATAACACATCCTAGATCTGAATGAATGAAATATTCTCATTGAATACTTTGTTCTGTACAAAGTTGAATGTGCTGACAACAAAATCACATAAAAATCATCAATGGAAATCAAATTTATTAACCAATGGAGGCCTGGATTTGGAGTCACCCCCAAAATTAAAGTGGAAAAACACACTACAAGTCAAAATGAGGCTCAGTATTGTGTGCAGACATCCTATTGGATGCCTGCAAATATGGATATAAGAACTATGGGGAACTGATATAAAAAGTATACTGGAAAATTGTTGAACTTTTCATTATACAACAAAAAATCTATTTTTGCTGAAATATAACCCCTTTAAGAACATGTGTGGTGCCCGTACTGAGAGCCCCTCTGTCGGGAGGAAGTTAAATTTATTGCTCCAGGCTGGCTTGGTCTTTCATCCATAGGAGTGTGGCCGGCGCGGCTTTAGTCACCCATCAGTGCAAGTGAGTGATGGCTGAAACCAAGCCCCTGCACTGATTGACAGCAGCTCATCAATAGGGCCGGCTGTCAGTCATTGCTGGGGGCGCAGTTACAACCACAGCTCTCTATGCACAGAGCGGTGACTGAAGCCATGCAAGCTCACTCCTATGACTGAAAGATTGTGCCTGCTGGGAGGAATAAAGTTTATTTCCACCCGGCAGCGGGGCTCTCAGAGCAGTGGCAACACGATGTCAGAATGCTATTAAACTGCATATTAACCCCATATCTTCAGTCTAATAGCATTTTTACATGACAGACTCCCTTTAAACTAATGTTTCAGGCAGCATAGTGGACCCTGCTTTGTACTCTAGTAACATAGTTTTTAAGGTTGAAGGAAGACTAAGTCCATCTAGTTCAACCCATAGCCTAACTTGTTGATCCAGAGGAAGGCAAAAAAAAAGGTGGATGAAATGTGGCTCTAACCATGCCATCATCCAAGTGCCCACCCTTTAGTTGCTCATCTCCTGCTGTGCTCAAGTGCTAGACTGTTTCAAAATTAGTAAGAGAAGCTTCTTGTCACATCCCATTTGTGTTGTACATGACATGCAGGGAAATGTAACACAGATAGCATACAAAATTATGGACCTGAGGCTGGATAATTGGGATAGGACTGGATAATTGGGCATTGATATTTTAACAACTGGTCGGAAGTATATGACGGTGGCCCCTTCTATGGTAATAGAGATCTCTGGGCCTGTGAGGTCTTTATAGTGTGGTCCAGTAAAGATCTAAGTAGATGGCAGCTTTTTGAAAACAATATCATGGTATGACTGGAGAATTCTTAAAGGGAATCTTTCAGCAGGTTTTTGCTGTGTAATCCGAGGGCAGCATGAGGTAGGGGCTGAGACACTGATTTCAGTGATTTTTCACTTATTAGACTGTGTGCTGTTGTTTCAATACAATAAGTGCTCTATCAGCAGAAGATTATCACTGCTGGACTAGCTGCCCACGTGCCTCCGGGTCTCTTTTCCTTCATTATGCTGCTCTCAGATGAGGTAGAAGAACCTGCTGACAGATTCCCTTTAAGTAGAAAGTGTCCATTATAGAATATATTGTATTGTGAAACAACTTTTAGCATTGTTTTAGTTTTATACGACTTAAAGTGCTGACTTACGGTAGGTTTGTAGAGAATAATCCTGACATCGGATAAATGAGGAGGGGTCTGAGTCAGTTTTGCAAACGTGTGTATGAGGTTTGAGAACACAACTTTAAATCTCAGTTCAGCTTCAACTCCACATGAAAACTTTACCACTTGTTTTGGAATTTCTGCAATATATTGAAGAACAAAGGTTTAAGGATATTTTGTTGCACTGGTCAATAACAATAAATACAGTGGGTACGGAAAGTATTCAGACCCCTTTCAATTTTTCACTCTTTGTTTCATTGCAGCCATTTGGTAAATTCTAAAAAGTTCATTTTTTTCTCATTAAGGTACACTCTGCACCTTATCTTGACTGAAAAAACAGACATGTAGAACTTTTTGCAAATTTATTAAAAAAGAAAAACTGAAATATCACATGGTCATAAGTATTCAGACCCTTTGCTCAGTATTGAGTAGAAGCACCCTTTTGAGCTAGTACAGCCACGAGACTTCTTGGGAATGATGCAACAAGTTTTTCACACCTGGATTTGGGGATCCTCTGCCATTCTTCCTTGCAGATCCTCTCCAGTTCTGTCAGGTTGAATGGTGAACGTTGGTGGACAGCCATTTTCAGGTCTCTCCAGAGATGCTCAATTGGGTTTAGGTCAGGGCTCTGGCTGGGCCAGTCAAGAATGGTCACAGAGTTGTACTGAAGCCACTCCTTTGTTATTTTAGCTGTGTGCTTAGGGTCATTGTCTTGTTGGAAGGTGAACCTTCGGCCAAGTCTGAGGTCCAGAGCACTCTGGAAGAGGTTTTCATCCAGGATATCTCTGTACTTGGCCGCATTCATGTTTCCTTCAATTGCAACCAGTCCTGTCCCTGCAGCTGAAAAACACCCCCATAGCATGATGCTGCCACCACCAATCTCTGGAGCTCAGCCACAGTGATCTTGGGGTTCTTCTTTACATCTCTCACCAAGGCTTTTCTCCCACGATTGCTCAGTTTGGCTGGAAGGCCAGGTCTAGGAAGACTTCTGGTGGTCCCAAACTGTGAACTGTGAGGTCTTATATAGACAGATGTGTGCCTTTCCAAATTAAGTCCTATCAGTTTAATTAAACACAGCTGGACTCCAATGAAGGAGTAGAACCATCTCAAGGAGGATCACAAGGAAATGGACAGCATGTGACTTAAATATTAGTGTCTGAGCAAAAGGTCTGAATACTTATGACCATGTGATATTTCAGTTTTCTTTTTTTAATAAATTTGCAAAAATTTCTACATTTCTGTTTTTTTTCAGTCAAGATGGGGTGCAGAGTGTACTTTAATGAGAAAAAAATGAACTTTTTAGAATTTACTAAATGGCTGCAATGAAACAAACAGTGAAAAATTGAAAGGAGTCTGAATACTTTCCGTACCCGTGGGAGTAAAATCAGAGCAAAAACCGGCCATTTTTTGACACGGTGACAGGTCCACTTTCAGTACTTGAACTTTCACATGGCAGTATTTCGATCATTTTTTTGCATCCGTAGCCAAAACCAGGAGTGGAAAATAAATGTCTGAAAAAGTATAATTAACAGATCTGCACTGCTTCCATGTTTGGACCCACTCCTAATAAATTTGGTTTACAGGTACTGATGCAAAATATTTTCAAAAATACTAAAGTTGCATAATTCAGAATTGTGTATTTTTATCCATTGACATGAATGTTAAAAGCGCAACAATAATGGAAATCACAAGTAATAGTAATTGTAGCTTTTTGCCCATTTTCTCTGCTGTTAAAGGTGTTACATCCTACTAGTTCCACCTTGATCCACCTAATTTTGTCTGCCTTACCTAGGCCCGATGTGACATCACTTGATGTAATCAATGTCATACTGTGCGCTGATGTAAAATTATAAGCCTTTTCCAATAATCAGTATTTTTCAGCTTTGCATGGACAGGATATTAGAATGACTGTACTGCAATCTGTCTACTGAGGAAAAAGAATCTCACACGCAGCCCCAACAATCCCACTAATACTAAATGTCCAATCCATTTATCTACATATATATCTTGGATATACAATGTGTGTACACTCCTCTTGAGATGCCAGGCTTTTGACATGTAAAAAAAAATCATACCAAAAAGAATTATTTCAGAACTTTTCCCAACTGTAATGTCACCCATAATCCATAGAAATCGATTGAGAAACAAACTGAGATCATTTTCTTTTCTTTATTTTTTTTTTTTTTGGGGTGGGGGGGGTGTCAGAATCACTGACATCATTTACAGTGATTCTGATTAACCCCATATAAAGTTTAGCTGTTCTACCAGGATTATCCTGACATTTTCTTAGGTCCATTGTACAGCAAAAACCATGGTCTGTAAACAGCTTTCAACGCAGCAAAAGGATCTCATTTGTTGAAAGTTATCAGTCAGGAGAAGGGTACAATTTTTTCCCCAAGGCATTAGATATTTGATGGAACACTGTGAAGATTATCATGAAGACGTGGCTGTCAGGACTCTATTTTCTTTTAACTTTTGGGCTTTCCTGCCCTTTTTCAAGATGGCGTCCTTGGTCTCATGTGCCCTTTCTCTTTTGCTTTATAACTCCACCCCACCCTCCTGCCAGTGCTTGAGTATTCTGCCTGTGACCAGTTCCTGGTGGCTTCCTGGCTTTCTGCATGCTCCTGCAATCCTGTGTGATTCTCCAGTCTCCTGCTCACAAGAGATCCTGCTGAATACCCTGATTTCCAGCATTCCTTCTGCCTCTGCTCCCACCTGCTTTTGCTGTGCACATAAGCTGGTTTCTCCTCTGTTCCTACATACTATAAATAGAATCAGAGCACAGATCTGTTCTGGACTTTGAGACTTTCTATCCAGGCCTCCCTGTGTTAGGGTGAACACTTTGGTATGTTCACTAGTTGCCTGCTCCTGGCCTAATTAATATGATCAAGTGCATGCAAGAAAGAGTAACATCAGACACACACAGTCGGATGTAAGCTCTCCTTGATCAGCTATGGCACAGCTCCAAGTCTCTTTATTCAACCCGAACATAGACTTATATAAACTGTAAATAGGGGCTTGGTTAACCCTAGAATGGGAGTAACCAGATGTATTCATTGGTTAGTCCATGGGCAGATCCGTGAGGTCATCAGGGGGCGTGATCCATGAGGTCATCAGGGGGCGTGATCCATGATGTCATCGGGGGGGTGGTCCATGAGGTCATCAGGGGGCGTGATCCATGCGATGTGTCGTTCTGTGATTGGTTAGTCCTTCTATAGAATGCAGCCACCTCCCAGAACAGAGCATGGTGTGATGAAACAGGAAATGGCAGCCATCTTTTGATCTAAACAAGCTTATGTAAGGTGAAATACACTTTATGGGTCTTTTGTCTCAATCTCCTATGTCTTGAGGTTAATTAAGTATTTGATCCTATGGCTCTCCTCAACACCTGGACAATTAAATATATATATGTGGACTTGCTTAAATATATATGTATCTAACTGTGTTTGGACTAAACAAAGACTTTCTTGTGACAAGCATCTTCAAGTGTCTATGGACTTTGAGTTTTTCTCTGCACTAGTGTTTATTCACCGTGTGTTATAATATAGACTTTCCACCTATAAACTGTGTTCTGTCGTGTCTCCACACAAAAGGACTCCTGAGCTATCCATTATAATTGTTACAGTGACTTAAATTCGGAGCAACAATCACATTACCTAGAATTCAACATCGTTTAAAAATTGGTGAAAAGGCTAGAAAAAAATTGGCCCAAGGGGCTGTCAAGGAGCCTATGGCAACACTAAAGGAGCTACAGGAATTTCTGTCAAGTACCGGTTGTGTACTGAATGTGACAACAATTTCCTGTATTATTTATATGTCTGGACTGTGGGGTGGGGTGGGGTGGGGTGGGGTGGCAAGATGGAAGAAAAAATATCTAAATCTATCTATGTTTTGCCAGAACCTAGATCAAGTCTATCAAAAGCATGTGGAAAATGTGTTATGCTCTGATGAGTCTAATATGGAAGTTTTTGGCTATAATTTCAAAAGGTATGTTTGGCTCAAAGCCAACACTGTGCATCACCAAAAGAACACCATACCCACAGTGAAGCAAGATGGAGGCAGTGACATGCTTTGAGGCTGTTGTTCTGCAGCAGGAAATGGTCCTTTAATCAAGGTGATGGGAATTATGAACAGTACCAAATATTAGTCAATTTTTGCAATAAAACCTTCAGGCCTCTGCTAAAAAGATCCTAAACATACCTCCAAATCAACAAAAAAAGTTGCTGCCACGCTGTCATCTGCGTGACAGCTTGGCAAATCAGGGATGTTCATGGGCGGAGCCGATTTTTTTGGCGCGAACACGTCGGAACCCCGTACACGAACACGAATTTGAAATGCCGAACAAATTCGCTCAGCACTAGTGGATATCAATGCAACCACATTGTTTTAGTTCTTTAATTTCCATTTTCTACCTTAAAATATCTCAGTTTACTTTTCAATTGAATTGTTCAGATTATAGTTGATCTTACAGGTGGAAAATGTTCTGAAATTACTCTTTGTGGTATTTTTTTACATGACAAAAGCCTAGCATTTTAACAAGGGTGTGTATACTTTTTATATTCTATCCATCTATCTATCTATCTATCTATCTATCTATATTAGTCTACAGGCAAAGAGGCAATGCAGCTCTTTTATTTAATAGATTTGTGTGGATCTCCGTGCACAAAATTCCACCGATGATAATTTTTTAAACTTTCTGATTTATCAGAAGTTAATTATAACTGAGGGTACACTTCATTATAAATGGTTTAACCCTTTCCTAACATAAGATGTACCAGAACATCCTACGTGTAGCACAGGTGTGTGGAGCGGACTCAAGAGCTAAGCCCTCTCTATAAATAGCAGGTGCCATACCGCCTGCACCCGCATGATTGCCGATCGCTGCCATTTAAGTGAGGATGTCAGTCCATGAGAGCGGCATGTAAGTGATGGGATTTTCTTTTTGGCATCCATTGGTTCCCTTGAGATGTGATCCATAGGGTGCTGAATGTGGTACATTCTTTGTACTCCCTTGAAGCCCAGTTTTATTTAAAAAATAAAAAACAAGCGTTTGAATCACTACAATTTTCATAATCCAAAAATAAAGAAATGAAAAGAATAAACATATTTTGTATCACAGTATTCAAAAAGGTTTGTTCTTTGAAAACATAAAATTAGTTAACCCATATGGTTAACAGCATAAATAAAACAGAATCTCCCCTAAAAATGCAATAACAAGTGATGAAAACATTATATATACCCCTAAATTATACCAATAAAAATATCAGCTCACCAGACAAAAATCAAGCCCTCACATAGCTCCATCGGCAGAAAATAACAAAGTTTTGTGTATCGTATATATATTATAATATACTGAATATATGATATATCTATATCACAATGTAAAAGTATGGTATCACTAAAGTACACCTTAATTGTACTGACCTCAAGTATAATGTTGTAGATCATCTTTACAGCACAATGAACGCCATAAAAGCATAACCCAAAAGCAAATGGCGCAATTGCTTTTTTTTCACCATTTCCCCTCGGTTGGATTTTTCAGTACATTTTGTGACAAAATGGATGGTGTGTTTTAAAATTACAACAGGTCCAGCAAAAAAATAAGCTCTCGTATGTAGACTCAAATTTAAAAGAAAATAAAAAAGCAATGGCACTTTGAAGAAGGGAAGAATAAAAGTAAAGCACAACTAAATCATATAAACAAAACCTCACCCGGTCAGAAAGGTGTTAATACAAATTGGTTGTAGCATTACCACTTCCTAAAGCAAACAATGTAACAGGAACTTAAATGGGAATTACCAAAGACAGTTGATGTTTTACTAATAGTCATGTGTATTAATTATAAGGAAGTCAAGATGCTATTTATAAAGCTCACGTTATCAGAGGGATCTGTGCTGTAAAGTCTTTCTTTTTTTACTTATAACATAAGTCAAGAATTTTCTCCAGGGGTTGAAAATTGGTGCAAAATGAAAATTGCAAACACTCAGTGAGTCATCTTTAAATTTAGCAAAAATATTAAAACTTGTGGCCTAAGGCCACGGCCCCACTATCAGTATTTGGTCAGTATTTTTTCTCAGGAGTGGAAGCCAAAACCAGGTGAGGAACAATTAGAGAAAAGCTATAATAGAAACAAGTCACCAATTCTGCATTTATCACCCACTCCTGAGAAAAAATACTGACCAAATACTGATAGTGGGGCCGTGGCTTTAGGAGAACTGACTGGCTGAAAAAGAATATTTAGATTTTTGAAAAATATATATTTTTGAACTGATTAAATTACTTCACTTTATAAATTTAGAAATGTTCACATCCATACTACTTAAAAAGTAATGTCCCCTTTAGACAGCAGATCCAGGCTGTTAAATGACTGCTTATCGGCTATATACAAGCTGATCGGTGGTCTTTTACTTGTCGCTTACACTGGGTGATGTGCTGCCCATAAAGATGATCTTTATGCCGGTGTAACCATCATTGCACCTACTGAATCAGCATTTTGATCGTTCTTCGTGTAATTACCGACCTGTTTAAATGGGCCGATAGTCGGGAACAAGTGTTTCTATGAATTTCCCGCTTGTTTGGCTCATCTAAGGGGGCCATTGATTAACCTTCAATCATTTTTGTCATATAACATTCACAGTTCTGACAGCTAACAATATGACTACATGAAAACACACCGCCAGTGGCAAAACTCCTTGTAAACATGCCGACATGACTGCCTTCAACTCTTTTCACAGTAAACTGCCTTCATCACTGTCTTAAATTTGCTTGTCCCACTTTTTAGGTGAACACAAGAATTTGTCGCCCGCTATCCTCAGCAGTGTTGGAGATCCAGTGGTCAGCCTTCTACCTTTTTTACCAGGTCTAGTTGTAGTTTTGAATAACACCATTTATTTTACCAACTAATGCACTGAAAAATAATTCCAAGAGAGGTGAAATGCTGAAAAATTGTAATTTTGCCTTTTCGATTTATTTTTCTTTACGGCAATTAATTATTTTAGATTTTGATAAAATAGACTTTTATGGATGTGATGACACCAAATATGTCTATTTTTTATTTTATATATGGATGTGGAAAAGAAGGGGGATTCAAATTTTTTTAAATTATTTTTTTGATTTATTTTAGGAAATTCAAACCTGCATTTGATCGCTGTACAATATATTGCAGCGCGTCAGTATTGCAGTACATAATAATAAATCACGTTCTCCTATGAAGAACACTAAGATGGCAACCCCATGATCACATTGAGGGGGAACTAATGGGCACTTAAGCAAAATTGCACCACCTAAATGGCAGAGAATGACTGCAGCATTTACGTATTTAAACAGCAGCGATTGAAAATAGCTCCTATTGCTGCTGTTGGAGGCAGGACCATACCTGCCCAATGTAGAGTCGGTTCAGCTCCTAAGCCCACTCAATGACGTAGCATGATGTCATGGGGTGGGAAGGTATTAAGGTTTTATATATATATGAAACCATAAATCATGAATTATACAGAACCACAATTTACTTCACATAACTAAGAAGGTAGTCATGTGTTATATGTATTTGAGAATGCCAGGAAAATACCCCTGTTCTCTAAAATCATGCAGACTGCTGGCACACTCCAGAGGGCGCCATATCCCCAACTTACTAGCACGCTGTTCCCAAACAGTCCGGTTCAGATGTTCACTTCCCGAAAAGTAGGTCTTGTCAGTCAAAGCTCGAGCCTCTTTTAGAGAGTGTCTTATTTCCATAACTTGTTTGCCAGTTACCAAAGGATCTCTGCCAATATCTTTATGGAGTTAAAATAAATAGAGAGGTCAACAGTGGACATAAGACTTGCATTTAAAACATTTCATATGCATTTCATTCACACTGTCATTTGGATGTTGGATATAGTACAAGAGTGTTTTTACTTCTGATGTTAGCATATCTGCTGGTGCTTAATTTCTAGTGTAAAATATGTATAAACATAGATATTAAGTATATAATATCCATTATATGTACATACATCAATCATATAAAAAAGAAAGAACACTGAACAGCAGGAAATCTGACCATAATTATGTTATACCTCTCCTAATATTTCCAAAAACAATTCGCCTTTAAGAAAACCTTGCAAGAAAAAAGCATTAGTCAATGTGTCTCTTCAAATCCTGCACATAGACGGCAATAAGCTTCTAACTGTGTCAGAATGACAATAGAAGAGAAGTGGAGCTCCTGGAAAAGAAGGCGCTGAGATCAGACACTTCATTCATTTCAATTTGGCTGACAACCAAAGAACTTTTTTCTATCAAATACATTTTTTTTGTTTTATAATATAAATGCAATAGGTAGGGGATATAGAAATAAGGGCAGTCAATCAAAATTTTTTTTTTTAATGTTTTATAACTGTTACGTTTAGATCATTAAAAAAACATAAAACACCCTATGACAGGGGTTTCCTCTGTGGGAAACACCCCCTTAGATTTTCGACTGTATAGAACACGAGATATGTTTATCTCTGTCTTATGTGACTTACGGTCATTACCCAGTACTTGGTACCCAACTTATTGTTGTATTATATTTCATCCCAGATGCAACATTTCCGAGGGTGGGGAGGAGATGGGCTATATGATGGAGGGGGTCGGTTGGTAAGGGGAGGTATGAAGTGGCAACATTCAGTGGGCTCTCTCGAAGTGGGGCATTTTCAGATGGATAGAATAAGACATCCAAAACTAGCTATTCAAGTATGGGACAGAGATAAACGTTTGCTTGGATTCACGGAATACCTACCTCTTTGGCATAATCCAGGTCAGCAGGAAATACATAAACTCTTAGACTTTAGGACTTGGGAGGAGAGAGAGGTAGGTCTGGTGTCCCAACTACTTCAAATAATGGATTTAAGAGCTTTGACCAAATCCAATCTGAATTCACAATTCTGCGCAGATCCTTTTACCAACATTTACAGTTGAGACATGCATATGAGAAACAAGTTAAGCTAACCAATATTACTATCAAACACAATCATATGTTTAGTCTGCTGGTTATGTCAAATTGGTAGAGAGGTCTTATCTCCAGTTTATATAAGGAATGTCCGCCGACACCTGAATAAATTTCCCCTACATGCTAGGGATAAGTGGGAAAGGGACTTGTGACCCCTAACGGATGATCAGTGGACAGATGTTCTGGAGCAGACGCCTATGCTTTCGCTCTGAAGGTCAGAGGCTATCCCAAGTATATCTCCTTCATAGGGTATATAGAATTCCTAGCCTACTGTACAAGATGGGGATTAGACTCCATGCAGTATGCCCCAGATGCGGACAGGAATGTGTGAATATTGAGGAGTATTGGAAAGATATTTTGGCCCTAATAAAACAGATATATGCTGCCTGACAACCCCTTAACTGAGTCTACTGTATAACAGTATGCCTTAAGCTCCTCTGCTGATGGCTCCAGACAACCAGGACTTTGTATAAGAATTATGGCTGACAGTATGACATTATAGAGTAGGACGAAGACCAGGTCTTGGGACTAGTATAGGAAAGGTTACATTAATCATTAATGCTGTTGTAATTAATGCAATCACAATATAATTTACCTTCAAGGACCTCATCTAGCATGTGCGTAACCTTCTGTTCTTTCAAAATGTGCTTCTTCAAATACGTCATAAAGATTCCAGAGCTGAATGCCTCGTCCTGAACTTCATACGCCTCTGCATTCTCACTTCTATAGGGAAATAAAGGAGACCGTAACTTTCTTGAATTAACAACATAGGTGACTGTCATCAGATTCTCCTAAACCCCTTTCATATAATTGACATCAAGGGCAATGCATGGAGTTGGTCTGCAGGCGCTTTTACACACTCAGAAGAGCTTTCGTTCTCAATCACTGGCCCATTTAAACATGCCGCCATTCAGCTGATTAATGTGATTAATGCGCTAGCCCATCAGCTGATTCAATAGCTTCTATGGGCCTGTAAATAATCATTGAGGTCAGGAGATTTTCCCTTAATGACTATGCTTGCTTATATAGCGCCATTAATTCCACTGTGCTTTACAGACATTATCATCACTGTAAACAACTGATGTGCTGCCATCAAGACGCATGCTGTATGTGGACAGAATAATCACAATTATTATTATTCTGACCTCATACAGTTTGTAGCGGCCTGTGCAAAGCCCTCAACGTATGTCTGAGCACACACAAGGCTCAATACAAAGTCTATGAGCCCTTACACATTGCTCTATGCGTGCTTACACAGAAGATCAGTGCTTCTTCCTGACAAGCTACATGTTTCCATGCGGCTTTTTGAGCAATCGGTAAGATTCTCAGGACCAAGACACCCACTGATCTGCAGGACATATCATGTAGTATCTATCAACTAAAAAAAATAAATGATATATAGTCTTTAACTACACTCTATCAATGAGTATTAATCATTTTGGAAAAATCAATTGTTAAACCGTGGGCCTGAGGAAAAGTTAGATTGTTCTCAGAGGAGGAAATGAATGGGTTATGAATAGTGTTGAGCGATACCTTCCGATATCAGGAAATATCGTATCGGATTGGATCGGGCCGATACCCAAAAAGTATCGGATATCGCCGATTCCGATACCGGAAACCAATGCAAGTCAATGGGACACAAATATCGGAATGAAAATAAACCCTTTCTTTCCTTGTAGGTTAATTCTACATGAAGTAAAACAACTAAGAATAATGTAGAATGACATGAAAAGCCGGCAATTCATCAGCGGCATTCACCGGTACCTGACAATTTACAACAGAAAGAATAGAGCTTCACACATAGATTAGGTAGATAGAAACATGTCAGTCACATATATAAGAAGTACAGTGACAGTGTTGCTTACTGTACTTGTCATTTAGTGTAAAGGATTTATTTAAAAAAATAATAGTGTTTTCATGCACCGTCTCTTTAAAAAAGCCGGCCGGCAATTCAGCAGCGGTACCCGACAATTTATAACAGAAAGAATAGAGCATCACACATAGATAGATAGAAACATGTCAGTCACATATCTATGAAGTACAGTGACAGTGTTGATTACTGTACTTGTCATTTAGTGTAAAGGATTTATTTAAAAATATAATAGTGTTTTCATGCACCGTCTCTTTAAGAAAGCCGGCCGGCAATTCAGCATCTGTACCCGACAATTTATAACAGAAAGAATAGAGCATCACACATAGATTAGATAGATAGAAACATGTCAGTCACATATATATGAAGTACAGTGATAGTGTTGATTACTGTACTTGTCATTTAGTGTTAAAATAAAGGATTTATTTTAAAAAAAATTGGCGTGGGGTTCCCCTTAATTTTAGGCTCTAACGGAGGTTAAGCAGACAGCTGGGGCAAATGTTTGAAGCCTGGGAAGGGGGTAATACCCACGGAGCTTCCCAGGCAACTAATATCAGCCCCCAGCTGAATACCTAGCCTTTACTAGCTATTAAAATGGGGGAACCCCCCCAAAAAAATAACGTGGGGTCCCCCCTAATTTAATAGCTAGCAAAGGCTAGGCAGACAGCTGGGGGCTGATTTTAATAGCCCAGGAAGGGTGCCATGAATATTGGCCCCCTCCCAGGCTAGAAACACCAGCCGTCAGCCGCCCCAGAAATGGCGCATCCATAGGATGCGCCAATTCTGGCACTTAGCCTCGCTCTTCCCACTGCCCTGTAGCGGTGGCAGTGGGGTAATAGGGCTGGGGTTGATGTCAGCTTATAATGCCAGCTGACATCAAGCCCAGGTTAGTAATGGAGAGGCGTCTATAAGACACCCCCATTACTAACCCCATAGTCAAAGTTAAAGAAAAACACAAACACCCAGAATAAAGTCCTTTAATTGAAATAAACACACAATTCTTTATTGTTCTAAATTAAACCATACTTACCATCACGCCCATTCCAGCTGAAGCCAACGATCTCCTGCAATAAAAGAAAAATAATAAAGCAACCTCATCCTTACCTTTCCATGGTTCCCACGACAGCTTCAGCTCTGCTACATCGAGATGACAGGCTGGACCGCAGCAGAACGCTGCCATCCAGCCTGTCATCCCGCAGACACTGAGAAGCGCAGGCATGCTTGCGCTCCTCAGTGTCTCTCTGTGACGTCATCCAGATGAGCCGAGTTCATGTCCAATGAACTCAGCTCACCTCATGCACGTCACTGACAGCGTGGGAAAATTCTCACGCTGAAGCGCTGAGTGCAGGAGAATTTTCCCACGCTGTCAGTGACATGCATGAGGTGAGCTCATGTCCAATGAACTCAGCTCACCTCATGCACGTCACTGACAGCGTGGGAAAATTCTCACGCTGAAGTGCTGAGTGCAGGAGAATTTTCCCACGCTGTCAGTGACGTGCATGAGGTGAGCTGAGTTCATTGGACATGACCTCGGCTCATCTTTATGCCGTCACAGCCAGACACTGAGGAGTGGAAGTATGCCTGCGCTTCTCAGTGTCTGCGGGATGACAGGCTGAATGGCAGCGTTCTGCTGCGGTCCAGCCTGTCATCTCGATGTAGCAGAGCTGAAGCTGTTGTGGGAGCCATGGAAAGGTAAGGATGAGGTTGCTTTATTATTTTACTTTTATTGCAGGAGATCGTTGGCTTCAGCTGGAATGGGCGTGACGGTAAGTATGGTTTAATTCAGAACAATAAAGAATTGTGTGTTTATTTCAATTAAAGGACTTTATTCTGGGTGTTGTGTTTTTTTAAATAATTTACTAGAAATTCATGGTGGTCATGTCTAATATTGGCGTGACCCCATGAATTTCGGGCTTAGGGCCAGCTGATAATGCCAAGCTGGCCTTAACCCCTTTATTACCCAGTGAGCCACCGCACCAGGGCCCTGGATGAGTTGGGTACAGCGCCAGAAGATGGCGCTTCTATGAACGCGCCATTTTCTGGGACGGCTGCGGACTGCAATTTGCAGCGGGGGTGGCCCAGAAAGCTTGGGTCTCCCTGCGCTGCGGATTCCAGCCCCCAGCTGCCTAGTTGTACCTGGCTGGGCACAAAAATAGGGCGAAGCCCCACTCATTTTTTTTTTAAATTATTTCATGAAATTCATGGAATAATTAAGAAAAAAAGGGCTTCCCTATATTGTTGTGTCCGGCCAGGTACAAATAGGCAGCTGGTGGTTGGGGGCAGCCTGTTCCTGCCTGCTGTACCTGGCTGGACACAAATATAGGGTGAAGCCCCACATCAATTTTTTTTAAAATAAATCCTTTATTTTAACACTAAATGACATTTGAGGAGTTAATAAAGATGCAGTCCCTAAATTATTATTTATTTTTTAATTAATTTTTCCCAAAACTTTTGACGTGGTCTTCGCCATATTTTTGTATGCCAGCCAGGTACAGCATCCAGCTTCTATGAACGCGTCATTTTCCGGGGTGGCTGCGGACTGCAATTTTCAGCGGGGGGGGGGGGGCAGAAAGCTTGGGCCTCCCTGCGCTGCAGATTCCATCCCCCAGCTGCCTAGTTGTACCTGGCTGGACACAAAAATAGGGAGAAGCTTCACGTATTTTTTTTTTTTAATTATTTCATGAAATTCATGAAATAATTAAGAAAAAAAGGGCTTCCCTATATTGTTGTGTCCAACCAGGTACAAATAGGCAGCTGGTGGTTGGGGGCAGCCCGTTCCTGCCTGCTGTACCTGGCTGGACACAAATATAGTGCGAAGCCCCACGTCAATTTTTTTTAAATCATTTCAGGAAATTCATGAAATAATTAAAAAAAATTGATGTGGGGCTTCGCCCTATATTTGTGTCCAGCCAGGTACAGCAGGCAGGAACGGGCTGCCCCCAACCACCAGCTGCCTATTTGTACCTAGCCGGACACAACAATATAGGGAAGCCCTTTTTTTCTTAATTATTCCATGAATTTCATGAATTTAAAAAAAAAATACGTGGAGCTTCGCCCTATTTTTGTGTCCAGCCAGGTACAACTAGGCAGCTGGGGGCTGGAATCTGCAGCGCAGGGAGGCCCAAGCTTTCTGGGCCCCACCCGCTGCAAATTGCAGTCCGCAGCCGCCCCGGAAAATGGCGCGTTCATAGAAGCACCATCTTCTGGCGCTGTACCCAACTCATCCAGGGCCCTGGTGCGGTGGCTCACTGGGTAATAAAGGGGTTAAGGCCAGCTTGGCATTATCAGCTGGCCCTAAGCCCGAAATTCATGGGGTCACGCCAATATTAGACATGACCACCATGAATTTCTAGTAAAGTATTTAAAAAAAACACAAACACCCAGAAAAAAGTCCTTTAATTGAAATAAACACACAATTCTTTATTGTTCTAAATTAAACCATACTTACAGTCACGCCCATTCCAGCTGAAGCCAACGATCTCCTGCAATAAAAGTAAAATAATAAAGCAACATCATCCTTACCTTTCGATGGCTCCCACGACAGCTTCAGCTCTGCTACATCGAGATGACAGGCTGGACCGCAGCAGAACGCTGCCATCCAGCCTATCATCCCGCAGACACTGAGAAGCGCAGGCATGCTTGCGCTCCTCAGTGTCTGGCTGTGACGGCATCCAGATGAGCCGAGGTCATGTCCAATGAACTCGGCGCACCTCATGCACGTCACTGACAGCGTGGGAAAATTCTCACGCTGAAGCGCTGAGTGCAGGAGAATTTTCCCACGCTGTCAGTGACGTGCATGAGGTGAGCTGAGTTCATTGGACATGACCTCACCTCATGTATGTCACTGACAGCGTGGGAGAAGTCTCACGCTGAAGCGCTGAGTGCAGGAGAATTTTCCCACGCTGTCAGTGACGTGCATGAGGTGAGCTGAGTTCATTGGACATGACCTCGGCTCATCTGGATGCCGTCACAGCCAGACACTGAAGAGCGCAAGCATGCCTGCGCTTCTCAGTGTCTGCGGGATGACAGGCTGGATGGCAGCGTTCTGCTGCGGTCCAGCCTGTCATCTCGATGTAGCAGAGCTGAAGCTGTCGTGGGAACCATGGAAAGGTAAGGATGAGGTTGCTTTATTATTTTTCTTTTATTGAAGGAGATCGTTGGCTTCAGCTGGAATGGGCGTGACTGTAAGTATGGTTTAATTTAGAACAATAAAGAATTGTGTCTTTATTTCAATTAAAGGACTTTTTTCTGGGTGTTTGTGTTTTTTTTTTAATACTTTACTAGAAATTCATGGCGGTCATGTCTAATATTGGCGTGACCCCATGAATTTCGGGCTTAGGGCCAGCTGATAATGCCAAGCTTGCCTTAACCCCTTTATTACCCAGTGAGCCACCGCACCAGGGCCCTGGATGAGTTGGGTACAGCGCCAGAAGATGGCGCTTCTATGAACGCGCCATTTTCCGGGGCGGCTGCGGACTGCAATTTGCAGCGGGTGGGGCCCAGAAAGCTTGGGCCTCCCTGCGCTGCGGATTCCAGCCCCCAGCTGCCTTGTTGTACCTGGCTGGACACAAAAATAGGGCGAAGCCCCACGTATTTTTTTTTTTAATTATTTCATGAAATTCATGGAATAATTAAGAAAAAAAGGGCTTCCCTATATTGTTGTGTCCAACCAGGTACAAATAGGCAGCTGGTGGTTGGGGGCAGCCCATTCCTGCCTGCTGTACCTGGCTGGACACAAATATAGTGCGAAGCCCCACGTCAATTTTTTTTTTAATTATTTCATGAAATAATTTTTTTAAAAAAGGGCTTCCCTATATTGTTGTGTCCGGCCAGGTACAAATAGGCAGCTGGTGGTTGGGGGCAGCCTGTTCCTGCCTGCTGTACCTGGCTGGACACAAATATAGGGCGAAGCCCCACATCAATTTTTTTTAAAATAAATCCTTTATTTTAACACTAAATGACATTTGAGGAGTTAATAAAGATGCAGTCCCTAAATTATTATTTATTTTTTAATTAATTTTTCCCAAAACTTTTGACGTGGGCTTCGCCATATTTTTGTATGCCAGCCAGGTACAGCATCCAGCTTCTATGAACGCGTCATTTTCCGGGGTGGCTGCGGACTGCAATTTTCAGCGGGGGGGGGGGGGGGGGGCAGAAAGCTTGGGCCTCCCTGCGCTGCAGATTCCATCCCCCAGCTGCCTAGTTGTACCTGGCTGGACACAAAAATAGGGAGAAGCTTCACGTATTTTTTTTTTTTAATTATTTCATGAAATTCATGAAATAATTAAGAAAAAAAGGGCTTCCCTATATTGTTGTGTCCAACCAGGTACAAATAGGCAGCTGGTGGTTGGGGGCAGCCCGTTCCTGCCTGCTGTACCTGGCTGGACACAAATATAGTGCGAAGCCCCACGTCAATTTTTTTAAAATCATTTCAGGAAATTCATGAAATAATTAAAAAAAATTGATGTGGGGCTTCGCCCTATATTTGTGTCCAGTCAGGTACAGCAGGCAGGAACGGGCTGCCCCCAACCACCAGCTGCCTATTTGTACCTAGCCGGACACAACAATATAGGGAAGCCCTTTTTTTCTTAATTATTCCATGAATTTCATGAATTTAAAAAAAAAATACGTGGAGCTTCGCCCTATTTTTGTGTCCAGCCAGGTACAACTAGGCAGCTGGGGGCTGGAATCTGCAGCGCAGGGAGGCCCAAGCTTTCTGGGCCCCACCCGCTGCAAATTGCAGTCCGCAGCCGTCCCGGAAAATGGCGCGTTCATAGAAGCGCCATCTTCTGGCGCTGTACCCAACTCATCCAGGGCCCTGGTGCGGTGGCTCACTGGGTAATAAAGGGGTTAAGGCCAGCTTGGCATTATCAGCTGGCCCTAAGCCCGAAATTCATGGGGTCACGCCAATATTAGACATGACCACCATGAATTTCTAGCAAAGTATTTAAAAAAAACACAAACACCCAGAAAAAAGTCCTTTAATTGAAATAAACACACAATTCTTTATTGTTCTAAATTAAACCATACTTACAGTCACGCCCATTTCAGCTGAAGCCAACGATCTCCTGCAATAAAAGTAAAATAATAAAGCAACATCATCCTTACCTTTCGATGGCTCCCACGACAGCTTCAGCTCTGCTACATCGAGATGACAGGCTGGACCGCAGCAGAACGCTGCCATCCAGCCTATCATCCCGCAGACACTGAGAAGCGCAGGCATGCTTGCGCTCCTCAGTGTCTGGCTGTGACGGCATCCAGATGAGCCGAGGTCATGTCCAATGAACTCGGCGCACCTCATGCACGTCACTGACAGCGTGGGAAAATTCTCACACTGAAGCGCTGAGTGCAGGAGAATTTTCCCACGCTGTCAGTGACGTGCATGAGGTGAGCTGAGTTCATTGGACATGACCTCACCTCATGTATGTCACTGACAGCGTGGGAGAAGTCTCACGCTGAAGCGCTGAGTGCAGGAGAATTTTCCCACGCTGTCAGTGACGTGCATGAGGTGAGCTGAGTTCATTGGACATGACCTCGGCTCATCTGGATGCCGTCACAGCCAGACACTGAGGAGCGCAAGCATGCCTGCGCTTCTCAGTGTCTGCGGGATGACAGGCTGGATGGCAGCGTTCTGCTGCGGTCCAGCCTGTCATCTCGATGTAGCAGAGCTGAAGCTGTCGTGGGAACCATGGAAAGGTAAGGATGAGGTTGCTTTATTATTTTTATTTTATTGAAGGAGATCGTTGGCTTCAGCTGGAATGGGCGTGACTGTAAGTATGGTTTAATTTAGAACAATAAAGAATTGTGTCTTTATTTCAATTAAAGGACTTTTTTCTGGGTGTTTGTGCTTTTTTTAAATACTTTACTAGAAATTCATGGCGGTCATGTCTAATATTGGTGTGACCCCATGAATTTCGGGCTTAGGGCCAGCTGATAATGCCAAGCTGGCCTTAACCCCTTTATTACCCAGTGAGCCACCGCACCAGGGCCCTGGATGAGTTGGGTACAGCGCCAGAAGATGGCGCTTCTATGAACGCGCCATTTTCCGGGGCGGCTGCGGACTGCAATTTGCAGCGGGTGGGGCCCAGAAAGCTTGGGCCTCCCTGCGCTGCGGATTCCAGCCCCCAGCTGCCTTGTTGTACCTGGCTGGACACAAAAATAGGGCGAAGCCCCACGTATTTTTTTTTTAAATTATTTCATGAAATTCATGGAATAATTAAGAAAAAAAGGGCTTCCCTATATTGTTGTGTCCGGCTAGGTACAAATAGGCAGCTGGTGGTTGGGGGCAGCCCGTTCCTGCCTGCTGTACCTGACTGGACACAAATATAGGGCGAAGCCCCACATAATTTTTTTTAAATTATTTCATGAATTTCCTGAAATAATTAAAAAAAAATTGACGTGGGGCTTTGCACTATATTTGTGTCCAGCCAGGTACAGCAGGCAGGAACGGGCTGCCCCCAACCACCAGCTGCCTATTTGTACCTGGTTGGACACAACAATATAGGGAAGCCCTTTTTTTCTTAATTATTCCATGAATTTCATGAAATAATTAAAAAAAAAAAAACGTGGAGCTTCTCCCTATTTTTGTGTCCAGCCAGGTACAACAAGGCAGCTGGGGGCTGGAATCCGCAGCGCAGGGAGGCCCAAGCTTTCTGGGCCCCACCCGCTGCAAATTGCAGTCCGCAGCCGCCCCGGAAAATGGCGCGTTCATAGAAGCTGGATGCTATACCTGGCTGGCATACAAAAATATGGCGAAGCCCACGTCAAAATTTTTGGGAAAAATTAATTAAAAAATAAATAATAATTTAGGGACTGCATCTTTATTAACTCCTCAAATGTCATTTAGTGTTAAAATAAAGGATTTATTTTAAAAAAAAATGGCGTGGGATCCCCCATAATTTTAGTCTCTAGCGGAGGTTAAGCAGACGGCTGGGGCAGATGTTTGAAGCCTGGGAAGGGGGTAAAACCCATGGAGCTTCCCAGGCTACTAATATCAGCCCCCAGCTGAATACCTAGCCTTTACTAGCTATTAAAATGGGGGACCCCCCCCAAAAAAATGACGTGGGGTCCCCCCTATTTTAATAGCTAGCAAAGGCTAGGCAGACAGCTGGGGGCTGATATTAATAGCCCAGGAAGGGTGCCATGAATATTGGCCCCCTCCCAGGCTAGAAACACCAGCCGTCAGCCGCCCCAGAAATGGCGCATCCATAGGATGCGCCAATTCTGGCACTTAGCCTCGCTCTTCCACGCTGCCCTGGTGCGGTGGCAGGGGGTAATAGTGGTGGGGTTCATGTCAGCGTCAGCTGCCATGAAGCCCAGGTTAGTAATGATGGGCGTCTATAAGACACCCCCATTACTAACCTACAAAGTGTTAAAAAGAAAAAACACACTACACCCAGAAAAAAATAATTTATTTGAAATAAAACACACCATTTTATTTAATTCTTAGTTTACTAAAAATAATAGTTACCTGTCCACGTTCCTGCGCTGATCTCCCATGCACAGCTGTCACATCTGGAGATGGTGACAGCTGTGCATGGCTGCTGTAAGCTCACACTGCCGGGAACACGTCCGCTCCCGGCAGCGGGAGCCACTGACTGAGGTCACCGGAGTGCATTCAGGCAGCGCAGCTCCGGAGACCTCCTTTACGGCACTGCTGTACCGTGGGAATTTCTCACGATACAGCAGGGCCGTAAAGGAGCTAACCGGAGCAGCGCTGCCTGAACTCCTGTGAACCCTTACGGCCCCGTCATTCTAGCGGCGGCAGCGGTTCAGGGCGGTCACATTCTATGTGGCTGCTCTGAACTGGAGATCATCGTGGGACACTCGTGGACTACTACAGAGGGGTAAGGATAAGGTTGTGGTTTATTATTTTATATTTTATTACAGGAGATCGATGGCTTCGGGGAATTAGGTGTCTAGGTGAGTATAGGTGTAGTTTTTTATTTTTTACTTTATTTTAGGTGGCGATCGGCGGGGACAGGTAATGTATGAACTAATTTATTGTAGGTAACCACTGGCCACCAATAACATGTATTTAAAATTTATTGGGGACACAGTAGGGCAATTTAAATAGCAGGATCAGGCTGATGGGAACTACTGCTCCCATCGAGCTGATCCTGCTGGCACGAGTGGACGGAGGACAGACATAGGCCGATGGGAGTAGTAGTGTCACATCGGCCTATGTCTGCCTGCACGCACAGACACCGCGCACACCCGCACAAACATCGCACACACACCCCGCACACACACCCCGCACACACACCCCGCACACACACCCCGCACACACACCCCGCACACACACCCGCACACACACTAATCAGACTGGTCTGGGAGGTGAGGCTGACCTGTGCGGCCGTGGGAAAGTTCATGTGAGTTCATGCAGTCAAGCATGAACTCACATGAACCCTCTGAGGGCACCGCGGCTACTTCAAATGAACAGCTGATCGGCATCACCTGATACCTCAGCTGTTCATTTGAAATAACCGGCGGGAAAGCGCAGCACAGAACGGGAAAGCCGGCGGTGAAGTCTTTTCACTGCCGGCTTCCCCGCCCGGGTCCTTCGCTCCCCGCTCCTTGGTGCTGCGCTCCCCGCCCGGTCCTAATTTACGATTGGGATTGGAGGTGGCGAGGGGAGCGGAGGATCGGGGTGGGAGGCTGCGGGGAAGCAGTATGGGGCTGTGTGATTGTTTAAAAGCCGGCGGCTTTTTACCGCGCGCCGACTTTTAAACAATCAGGAGAATTCTCCCCCGCTGGGATGGCATTCTGATGACAGGCTGGATCGCGCTGCCATCCAGCTTGTCATCCTTCACAGACACTGCAGAGCGCAGGCATTATGGGAACTTCCGATTCCGGTATTCGATATTGTAAAAGTATCGTAATTAAGTATCGGAATTCCGATACCGCGAATATCGGCCGATACCCGATATTACAGTATCGGAATGCTCAACACTAGTTATGAATGATTCATGGTTTTATGACGACTATTGGCTGACACAGTAAAATTAATTGAAGTGAATAAATATTATTAGTTGACATTTAACACATTGAACACTATTGTCATTTGTTTCTGCTTGAGCAACAAACAGGAAATAAGTTTATCCAAAAAGTAAAAGTTGAATTCGTCACAAGTGCCAAGGGGACAAAGCAGAAAAAACATTTACTGGATTGACTCACTACTTCACCTGTTAATTGCAATCACAGTAGAGATTAAAGGGTACCTGACAGGTGATACATGTGCTCAAACCGTAGGCAGCATGCATCAGCCACTGGTTGTACAATCACAGTCATTTATGTTTGACTTGGATATACTGCAGCATTTCAGAGAAAAACACAGTTTTAATAGCTGCTGGAGACTCAGGTGCGCGGGTGAGTAGTCATACAATCGGGTACTTAGGCAGAGGCTTGTCAGTCAGTGCCAGCGGGTGGGGAGAAAATGCTGGGGACCCCCCTGTACAACTAGTCACCCATGCACCTCTGTCCTCGGCAGCTATTAAGAGTATGTTTTTCTCTGAAACGCTGCCGCGTTTCAGAGTCAAACATATATTGCTGTGATCGTACAAACAGTGGCTGATAAATGCAGCATGTATCACCTGTCAGTCAGCAGCATTTCTTTAAAATCTCAATTCGTGCAGTCAGAGCTTTTACTAGAAATATTCTCCACTCAGCATTATCCAGGGGTGGACACACACAGACGAGGGCCCTTGTACTAGGACAGTATATTGGCCCTTTGCAGTCCAATCATTCTGACTATAACAGAAACAGTTTGCTGCTTTGGAGGCAGAAGTGGCCCCCTTAACTCTTGGACCCCTGTATGGCTGCACAGGTTGCACCAATGATATGTCCTCCCCTGGCATTATCTATATTGTTCCTATGTGTAAATAATTGCATTATGTAATTTAAGGTTTTGAGTTTAATCATGTTTCTTCTGGTACTTCTCAATTGGTAAATGCAAAAGCTATGGAACTGAAACGAAAACTCTGTAATGGTGCCCCATGTGCCATTTAGGATACGGGAATTTTCTTGTATAGCAATGGGGACCTCGTGCACTTTTACACCTGTGCCCATGGTCCAGTAGGAGCCTTATCTGTTGTAGTAAAATTCTAAAATTTTCCTACTTTCCTTAGCCCACTACCTATGCGACAGTCTGGTTTTACTCATTGCTAATCTTATCACTAGTTTACAATCAGTCTAGGAGCAAAAAGGAAACAATTACCATGTGCCTTCAAATTATTTCACTTCTGATGCCACTCTTAGGAAAGAAACAGATGGGTTGTGGCATCTAAACATGTAAGGGTGCTTTCACATAGCGTTTAGGCACCCGTTCAGTGGTCCTGTCAGGGCTTATGTTTGAACCCCCATCTGAGTGTCGGTGTACACCCGAAAATAATGCACGGCAGAGCGCACGTTCGCTCTGTCAACACCAATAAAGTCTGAGGCCCCGTCAGTGCATACATCCAAATCCCGTTTTGTGGGGCGTTTGGATGTAAGCCCCAACGTGAGCCACTGAATGGGTGCCTAAACGCAATGTGAAAGCACCCTTAGGTGTTTAGATGCCACAACCCATCTGTTTCTTCCCTGGCATACTATTACCTGCCTCGTAACTTCTCCTGATGCACAACAGCCAGACTTTTCTTGAATCCCCCCTATTCTTCCTATTGTTACTTCCTGGTTACCTTTCTATACCTATATACCTACCATATCTATGTGCAGCAAGTTATAGAGCCAGGAGGACCTGAAAAGATTGAGATATGTTTGTGGGAAAAGATTCAAAATAACTTATGTTTTTTTCGTTGAAATCTCTGATCATTCTGGGATTAGGATTCAATGTGGCGTTCCTAATTCCTAATCAGTGATTGACAGCCTTCCCTGTATACCACTGATCAGGACCGCTCACCTGACAGCTTTGTCTAGAATGTTCAGCGATTTCAATGAATAAATTACAAGTTATACTTTATCACTCCACAAACCTATATATCAATCTGTTCACCATCTCCTGCTCTATACCATGCTGATCAGATCAGGATTCTTGAAACTCACCTTCTTCGTTTTTTTTGTGTCATACAATAACTGGTATATGGAAGATACTTTATCATAAAACCTCAGCAAAAACTTGTACAAATGATCTTATCTGAGTGTTACCCAAGTAGTCACAAAGGCGAGTAGAACAATCTGTCATTTTATCACATGACTTACGTGGCGTATCCATAGACTGTGTTGCCCAGTGGCTTGAGAGGACTCACTTTGGATAAAGCACAATCTGAGTTGAACCTAAACAAGATTTGACAAATATGAGAAACTGTACAATAAAATCTAAATGAAAGAATCCACAGTATGAGCATTTATCTACTAGAACTCGCACTGCAAAGAATAGAATTGGTGGGATGTTCTTTAACCCCTTAATGACTGGAGCATTTTCCATTTTTGCGTTTTTGTTTTTTGCTCCCCTTTTTCTCAGAGCCATAACTTTTTTAATTTTTGGTCAATATGGCCGTGTGAGGGCTTATTTTTTGCGGGACAAGTTGTACTTTTGAATGACTTCACTGGTTTCACCATAACGTGTACTAGAAAACGTGAAAAAAATTCCAAGTGCGGTGAAATTGCAAAAAAAGTGCAATTCCACAGTTGTTTTTTTTTAATTATTATCATGTTCACTGAATGCTAAAACTGATCTGCCATTATTATTCTGCAGGTCATTATGAGTTCGTAGACACCAAACATGTATGGCTTCTTCTTTATTTAAGTGGTGAAAAAAAAAATCCAAAGTTTGCTAAAAAAAAAAAGGTGAAATGGCGCCATTTTCCAAGACCCGTAGCGTCTCAATTTTTCATGATCTGGGGCCAGGTGAGGGCTTATTTTTTGCGCGCCGAGCTGACATTTTTATTGATACCATTTTGGGTTAGATGTAATGTTTTGATTGCCCGTTATAGCATTTTATTGCGACCACAAAAATGTAATTTTGGCGCTTAGAATTTTTTTCTCGTTACGCCATTTACTGATCGGATTAACTCTTTTTTTATGTTGATAGATCAGGCGATTCTGAACGCGGCGATACCAAATGTGTATGTGTGCTTTTTTTATTGTTTTATTTTAAATAGGGTGAAAGGGGGGCGATTTAAAATTTTATATTTTTATTTTTTTTTATATTTTTAAAAACATTTTTTTTTTTACTTTCTGTATGCTTCAATAGTCTCCATGGGAGACTAGAAGCCACACTTGTCTGATCTTCTGTACTATATACAGGCAATGAGCAGATCGCCTGTATGTAGAAGATTTGCTCACTTGCTATGAGCGTCGACCACTGGGCGGCGCTCATAGCAATCTGGCCATGACAACCACAGGGGTCATGCCAACCCATTGGTGACCCGTCATGCCAACCTATGGGTGATGTAAGTGACGCGTTTCCGGCGCGGCGCTGTTATATGCCGCTGTCAGAGATTGACAGCGGCATTTAACTAGTTAACAGCCGCGGGTGGATCGCGATTCCACCCGCAGCTGTTGTGGGCACATGTCAGCTGTATAGATCAGCTGACATGTGCCCGGTTTAGTGCGGGGTCAGCTCAAGAGCCCACGCTGAACCAAGGGTTACGATGTGGTGCATACTATTACGTACCACGTCGGAAAGGGGTTAAAAAAGGAGTTGTTCATTCACTAGACATGTATGTAGGTATACGGTGGCCTCACTCTATGTAGTGGGCTCAGGAGCTGTGCCCGCAAAATAAAGTGCGGATGCTTGCTGCGTTATACAGCCGGCCCCTGAGAGTAGCTGCTGCTATAGGAGCTAGTTTCAGTCGCAGCAATTTAACTTCATAGATGCTGCTGTTAATCGTGGTAGAGACATTTAGGAAATTAAAAATGGGGTTCGTTTCTAATGCCTACCGATCCCCCTCTGACACAATCGTGGATTGACAATGGGTTGTCATAGCTGCCAGGGGATCATTGAAGACAACGTGTCTACCATGTTACTACTTTGGCGCCGAGCTTCATAGGATACTGATAGTTATACAACAAAATTCAGCTCTACAGCATTAAGGCCACGTTCACACGCTCAGTATTTGGTCAGTATTTCACATCAGTATTTGTAAGCCAGAATCAGGTGAGGAACAAACAGAGAAAAAGTATAATAGAAACATGTCACCACTTCTGTATTTATCACCCACTCCTGGTTTTGGCTTACAAATATTGATGTAAAATACTGACCAAACACTGAATGTGTGAACGTGGCCTTACAGTGTACTATTTTCCGGGGCTTTCTAATTGTTTGAACTAATAAAATATAAAAATAATTATCCCATACAGTAAATGCCAGTGTGGGAAAAAAAACAAATAAAAACAGCAGAATCACTATTTAGACTTTGTGGTCGTCTCACCTCATAAAAATAATGGAATAAAACGAGATCAAAAAGATGTTGGATCCCAAAATAGCACCAATAAAAACTACACCATGCCCCACAAAAAACAAGTACCTGTGCTTGGTTTGAACCGTCATTTTTTGCTGACAGACTCCCTTTAATGTGTATGAGAGACCTACTGAAGTGTGCAATACCCTCAAGAGGGATATTATAGCACACTACCAACAGAGAGCCCATGGTTTCTGACAACTGCTGCATATTATGTTACTGCGACTATTTTTATTATCTCTGTGCTATGTTATTGCTTTTTGAATTGTTCATTTTCTGTGAAATTATTGTTGCCATTATCTATGTGATGTGATATCACTGTGTTCATTATCCTGCTAGCACTGACTTTACCAGGTTATTTCATTAGTCCTTTGATACTACTGTTTATTATACTGGTACTGTTATTACATTTGTGCTATGATACTACGGTTTATTATACTGGTACTGTTATTACATTTGCGCTATGATACTACTGTTTATTATACTGGTATTACATTTGTGCTATGATACTACGGTTTATTATACTGGTACTGTTATTACATTTGCGCTATGGTACTACTGTTTATTATACTGGTATTACATTTGTGCTATGATACTACGGTTTATTATACTGGTATTACATTTGTGCTATGATACTACTGTTTATTATACTGGTACTGTTATTACATTTGTGCTATGATACTACTGTTTATTATACTGGTATTACATTTGTGCTATGATACTACTGTTTATTATACTGGTACTGTTATTACATTTGTGCTATGATACTACGGTTTATTATACTGGTACTGTTATTACATTTGCGCTATGATACTACTGTTTATTATACTGGTATTACATTTGTGCTATGATACTACTGTTTATTATACTGGTACTGTTATTACATTTGTGCTATGATACTACTGTTTATTATACTGGTATTACATTTGTGCTATGATACTACTGTTTATTATACTGGTACTGTTATTACATTTGTGCTATGATACTACGGTTTATTATACTGGTACTGTTATTACATTTGCGCTATGATACTACTGTTTATTATACTGGTATTACATTTGTGCTATGATACTACTGTTTATTATACTGGTATTACATTTGCGCTATGATACTACTGTTTATTATACTGGTATTACATTTGTGCTATGATACTACTGTTTATTATACTGGTATTACATTTGTGCTATGATACTACTGTTTATTATACTGGTACTGTTATTACATTTGTGCTATGATACTACTGTTTATTATACTGTTATTACATTTGCGCTATGATACTACTGTTTATTATACTGGTATTACATTTGTGCTATGATACTACGGTTTATTATACTGGTACTGTTATTACATTTGCGCTATGATACTACTGTTTATTATACTGGTACTGTTATTACATTTGTGCTATGATACTACGGTTTATTATACTGGTACTGTTATTACATTTGTGCTATGATACTACTGTTTATTATACTGGTACTGTTATTACATTTGTGCTATGATACTACGGTTTATTATACTGGTACTGTTATTACATTTGTGCTATGATACTACTGTTTATTATACTGGTATTACATTTGTGCTATGATACTACTGTTTATTATACTGGTACTGTTATTACATTTGTGCTATGATACTACTGTTTATTATACTGTTATTACATTTGCGCTATGATACTACTGTTTATTATACTGGTATTACATTTGTGCTATGATACTACGGTTTATTATACTGGTACTGTTATTACATTTGCGCTATGATACTACTGTTTATTATACTGGTATTACATTTGTGCTATGATACTACTGTTTATTATACTGGTACTGTTATTACATTTGTGCTATGATACTACTGTTTATTATACTGGTACTGTTATTACATTTGTGCTATGATACTACTGTTTATTATACTGGTATTACATTTGTGCTATGATACTACTGTTTATTATACTGGTATTACATTTGTGCTATGATACTACTGTTTATTATACTGGTACTATGAAATCACTGTGTGCAATATGCCTTTTCCATAACATCACTGTTATTCCTGTGTAACAACATTTGTACATTGCCCCTTGTAAGTTATTATCTCTTAAATAACAGTTTTCAGTATTTGACATTATTTTATTCATTATCTCTGTAGCCGATCATTACTTCATTCACAAAGTAATTTATAATTTTATGGGAGGGGGAGTTTATGCGCTGTGGCATCACTGTGTGTATTATCACCTTAGGTCACGGCCCCACTATCAGTATTCGGTCAGTATTTTTTCTCAGGAGTGGGAGCCAAAACCAAGTGAGGAACAATCAGAAAAGGTATAATAGAAACAAGTCACCAATTCTGCATTTATCACCCACTCCTGGTTTTGGCTCCCACTCCTGAGAAAAAATACTGACCGAATACTGACCAAATACTGATAGTGAGGCCGTGGCCTTGCATACCCTGTGTATTATCCATCACTGTCTTTTTGTAACTGTGCTTAGATAACACTGGATATTATTCTGTGTGTTTTATATTTTTATTAACATTGTAACACCATTATGTTTCTGATATGACAACATCATTTTTATTCTTCTTCTTAAAGGGAATCTGTCATAAGGTGTTTGCTATTTAATCTGAGAGCAGTGAGCAGCATGATGTAGAGACAAAGAGGCTGTTCCAGGGATGTGGCACTTGCTCAGCAGCTTTCTGTAGTTTCAATACAATCAGTGTTTTATCAGCAGGCGATTCTCACAGCAGACTAGGTGTCACATGCAAGCATGTGAGGCTAATCTGTCTAACCCCGCCTTCATCAATGATTGGCAGCTTGCTGACAGTGCACACTGTACACATGAAGCTGCCAATCATGAGTGTGATTGGGTTATACACAGCTCAGAATTCATAGCCCTGCTACATCTATTGCAGTGAAAACAGGGATTCTAACAAAACTACACCAAACAGCCCAGAAAGTGGTACGTTGCTGGAATCCGGCTGTCTGCCCCTATGTCATGCTGTTCTGAGATTCCATAGCAAAAACCTGCTGACAGATTCCCTTTAAGTGAAAGAACTATATGAAACCTCTGCTGGAACATTAATCACTTTTTTTTGCAATCCCAGTATGGGATTGAGGTATATAACGTGTTATTATGCATGTGATAGAACATTACACTGTTTATTATACCTCTTTTTTGGCATTATGTATATTATTTGACCATTTTTCCATTTGTCTGTAGTATCATTGTGTTTATTACCACTTTGTGGAATTTTTATTGTTAAAAGTGTTGTCTGGGACTAATATATCAATAAGCTATCTCTGGGATAGGTCATGAATAGGATAAAGGTGGGGGTCCCACATCCCGGATCCCCATCGATCAGTTGATATCTGCTCTGGCAGCAGCCAGATGTAGGCAATGTAAAAAATCACATCATGCGCTATGATGATCCGTTTTTTAAATGAGGCTAGCCAATAAAGCGTAACATGGACACCATCAGTATGGAATCCATTCGTAACTGATCCATTACAATTTATAATATAGGGAACTGCATTTGGCTTTGTATAATCCTTTAATTGTTGATATACACTCTGGAATATTGACATTTCAACTGCAAGAATAAAAGTTATACAAATCATGGCAATCACAGAATCCATAGACATGTTAACGATATGCAAATGAAAAAAATGAAATGAAAAAAATGAAAACAATATTTCCAAATCATCTTGATTTATTCAGCATCGAGTATGAGCGCCATGATTTATGGCTGTTAGTCAGCCTCCACACGTGCAGGGATTGCCTGTTTGTTAGGGAATCCTCACATGTGTTGAGGCTGACTAACAGTCATAAATCGTGCAGACGCAATGACTCGAACTTAATATACGAGCACGCCGAAGATACTCGGAAAGCACCCGAGCTTGCTCTGCGAAAGGGTTAAACGAGCACGCTCGCTCATCGCTAGTTAACATGGCTATCGATTCTTGATTTCCATAATGCCATGACTTCCTTCTCGGTGTTGCAATTTCAATGTTGAGGAGTGTATAAACACTGAAACCATACTAATGGCATATGGATGACAATATAGATGAAAAAATATATTTTTCTGGATTACCAAAATATGGATCAGTTGTCTGAACCCGGCCTAACTGGTACGGAGAGTTCTACATGAGAAGCTGAAGCACAAATGTTACATAGTTCCATGGGTTGAAGAAAGACCTGAGTCCATCAAGTTCAACCTTTCTCCACCAATTATGGAGAAAGGTTCCTTACGTCACAGACTCATTATAAAGATTTCAGTGAGCTTTAGTTTTTATATACAGGGTATCTCAGGTTAGCAGATTATATTAAGCATACCACTTCCGGCAGGTGTCCAGTAAAATCACATTCAGGGCCGTCTTTCTGTCTTGCATCTGCTGTAAGATTCGTTGTACACTGATGCAGTTTTCGGGTCTGTATGGTTGTGGCGCATCAATTGGTACCATATAGTTTCTCCCTGAGCGTTCATATCCATGACCAGCGTAATAGAACAGACCTGAATGTAGAAAGGAGCAAAGCAAAGCTAGGCTGATTACATCTGCCTCCATAACTTACAAATGTACAGATACGAGAAGAAATTGCGTCATTCAGAATATTTTGTTGCAGGAATACAAGCAAAACAGTTCTGTTACTCTTGTATTCATATAATTATAGCTATGCAAATGCAAAACCTATCGTTCTCATAACCAAGCCAGGAGTATACATAAAACATGTCATTGCTGGTTCTTGCTGTTGCCCCACAGATTGCTGAGATGTTCAAGGAGGTCTTGTCACTACGGTAAAAGTCACCACTTTTTGTTCTTATTTTATTTTCACTGCTCCGCTGAGTATTCCTTTTTTTTTTGTTTGGTTAAATCCGCCATACGTTTCCGGAGATATGGACCTTTTTATTTGATGTCAATTTGTATGGGCTTTAACAAGTGGGCTTGGCTCACTGGGTATTAATGCAGAGCAACTTAAAGACACACCCCCAGAAAATCCAGTGAGCACCGCCCCTTTGTAAAAACAATAAAAGTGACCACTAAATAAAAAAGCCCATATCTCTAGAAACCTATTGAGGTTTTTGAAAAACAAAAACTGAATAATCAGAGGAGCAACAGGAATAAAATAAGAGCAAAAACTGGACACTTTTGTCCTGGTATCAATGTCTCTTTAAATGCCTATTGCCCTATCCCACTGCCTTAGCACTCTTACATCCTTTGCAGGTGAATGTGTTATGATCCTCAGTTGATTCCCTTATACTTTTTTTTTTACAGTGGGAAGGAGGTAGGATTGGGCTATGTTCACATGTTCAGTCATAATTAGTTAGACCTGATCCAGCAGAAATCCGTTGGCAAAAAACGTTGAGCAGACAAATTTTTTGTCCATTTTTAAATAACTGATCTCTGCTGGATCCATTGTTTTTAACTTTGAAATTTGGAAAACAGATCCGTTAATCTGCAATCAGTTTTTCTTTCATTTGTAACTGAGCCGTTTTTTGCTTAATGGATCCAGTAAAGAAAAACGGATGGCTAACTAACAGATCCGTTTTCCATAGATTTCAATGTTAAAAAAGACCCAGATCCAGCAGAGATCAGTTATTTAAAAACGGAATAAAAAGTTGTCTGCACAACTTTTTTTGCCAACAGATTGCTGCTGGATCCGTTCTAACTGATCTCTACTGGACATGTGAACACAGCCTTAGTCTGGACTATCCATAGGACAAACATTTTTATATCTGTTTAAAGCAACAAGAATAAGAAAGGAACACAGATCATACTGGTAATTCTATACTGAGCACCCTTCCTTGACCTTCAGACAAGGTCATTGAGGTCTGGCAGTAGCTAATTCAGTGTATTATTAGCCAATGATGCAAACGTTCCTGGATGGGAGACATATATCCACACCAGGAGAGGCTGTGAGAAGTCAGGACAGAGTTAGAGCGGTTCTCTAGTTGTAACTAGCATCATGTAAGGGAAAAACTTTATTTTGTCCTAATAAAATGTTTTTTAGCAACGGTCTTTATTTCTGATCATTGGCTTTAACGTGATAGTCTCTATTGCATGCATAATCTACAAACTCACCATATACACCTTTATCCAGAAGCTGTAGAAACTGTCTGATAGATACCACCATTTCTTCTCGTGTCACGTCTACAAGTGAGATCACACAGAAGCCCAGTCTTCTGAGAAGGACGGACAGCTCAAACACGTCCACCATAGGGGCGAGCAGGTTGGGGTGGTTTAGGTAACCATTGTTGCCGATCAATAACGCCACTTTACCAGTCGCTGCAATGTCACAAACAATTATGAGATTTAATAATAGCTCTATTGGCGGATAGTTGTATTGCTATAAAATTGATTATTTTGAGAATTATAGTTTACTTTAGGGTTGTCGCTTAAAAGGAATTTATCAGAAATGACCTGTTGCTGAAATCAGCTTTTCATTTTAAATGTTTCTTTTGTTAATTTTAATTTTAATGTTAATGTTTAATGTTAATTTTTGGTAACACATATTTTTTTAAATCAGAAATCTAGCAATTTTCATACTGATCAATAGCCCTAATTTAAATGTATTCTTCCTGTTCTTTCAGGAAAGCCACGTAAACATTAGAAGCAATAGACTGTCACATAAACATTAGAAGCAATAGACTGTCACATAAACATTAGAAGCAATAGACTGTCACATAAACATTAGAAGCAATAGACTGTCACATAAACATTAGAAGTAATAGACTGTCACATAAACATTAGAAGCAATAGACTGCCACATAAAGATTAGAAGCAATAGACTGCCACATAAACATTAGAAACAATAGACTGTCACATAAACATTAGAAGCAATAGACTGTCACATAAACATTAGAAGCAATAGACTGTCACATAAACATTAGAAGCAACAGACTGCCACATAAACATTAGAAGCAATAGACTGCCACATAAAGATTAGAAGCAATAGACTGCCACATAAACATTAGAAACAATAGACTGCCACATAAACATTAGAAGCAATAGACTGTCACATAAACATTAGAAGCAATAGACTGTCACATAAACATTAGAAGCAATAGACTGTCACATAAAGATTAGAAGCAATAGACTGCCACATAAAGATTAGAAGCAATAGACTGCCACATAAACATTAGAAGCAATAGACTGTCACATAAACATTAGAAGTAATAGACTGTCACATAAACATTAGAAGCAATAGACTGCCACATAAAGATTAGAAGCAATAGACTGTCACATAAACATTAGAAGCAATAGACTGCCACATAAACATTAGAAGCAATAGACTGCCACATAAACATTAGAAGCAATAGACTGCCACATAAACATTAGAACCAATAGACTGCCACATAAACATTAGAACCAATAGACTGCCACATAAACATTAGAAGCAATAGACTGACACATAAACATTAGAAGCAATAGACTGTCACATAAACATTAGAACCAATAGACTGCCACATAAACATTAGAAGCAACAGACTGACACATAAACATTAGAAGCAATAGACTGACACATAAACATTAGAAGCAATAGACTCACACAAACATTAGAAGCAATAGACTGCCACATAAACATTAGAAGCAATAGACTGTCACATAAACATTAGAAGCAATAGACTGTCACATAAAGATTAGAAGCAATAGACTGCCACATAAACATTAGAAGCAATAGACTGCCACATAAACATTAGAAGCAATAGACTGCCACATAAAGATTAGAAGCAATAGACTGCCACATAAACATTAGAAGCAATAGACTGTCACATAAACATTAGAAGCAATAGACTGCCACATAAAGATTAGAAGCAATAGACTGCCACATAAACATTAGAAACAATAGACTGCCACATAAACATTAGAAGCAATAGACTGTCACATAAACATTAGAAGCAATAGACTGCCACATAAACATTAGAAGCAATAGACTGTCACATAAACATTAGAAGCAATAGACTGCCACATAAAGATTAGAAGCAATAGACTGTCACATAAACATTAGAAGCAATAGACTGCCACATAAACATTAGAAGCAATAGATTGTCACATAAACATTAGAAGCAACAGACTGACACATAAACATTAGAAGCAATAGACTGCCACATAAAGATTAGAAGCAATAGACTGCCACATAAACATTAGAAGCAATAGACTGTCACATAAACATTAGAAGCAACAGACTGACACATAAACATTAGAAGCAATAGACTGACACATAAACATTAGAACCAATAGACTGTCACATAAACATTAGAAGCAATAGACTGACACATAAACATTAGAAGCAATAGACTGTCACATAAACATTAGAAGCAATAGACTCACACAAACATTAGAAGCAATAGACTGTCACATAAACATTAGAAGCAATAGACTGCCACATAAACATTAGAAGCAATAGACTGCCACATAAACATTAAAAGCAACAGACTCACACAAACATTAGAAGCAATAGACTGACACATAAACATTAGAAGCAATAGACTGCCACATAAACATTAGAAGCAATAGACTGACACATAAACATTAGAACCAATAGACTGCCACATAAACATTAGAACCAATAGACTGCCACATAAACATTAGAAGCAATAGACTGTCACGTAAACATTAGAAGCAATAGACTGCCACATAAACATTAAAAGCAACAGACTGACACATAAACATTAGAAGCAATAGACTGACACATAAACATTAGAAGCAATAGACTCACACAAACATTAGAAGCAATAGACTGCCACTTAAACATTAGAAGCAATAGACTGCCACATAAACATTAGAAGCAATAGACTGACTCAAACCCTACTTAGTTGTATGGAAATTGTAATGAGCATGCCCTGCTCTGGACAAAGCTCACTGCGAAGGAAGGGGGAGAAGGTGAGCAGTGACATCACAGATTGTGAATGCAGGATCCTGTGTTATCCACTGTATATAGAGGTGTTATTTTTATTGTATTCCTGTCTGTGATAATAAGATCGCTGAAAAGTCTTCTGTGTATGAGTACTGTGAAGAACAGGAAATGTGAAGATAAAATTAGGCAGGGATATGAAAAATTAAAAAATAAATATATATACTGTACATTTAACAAATAAAAAAACTGATTTAAACAATAGGTCATTTTCTAATGACACATTCCCTTTATACCTCAGCAACTTTATTCAATTTCAGTTACTTTACGGATGATTCAGTAGGTTTATATGCAAATAAGAAATTAGTCATTTGCACCATTACCAAAGAATAAGTGCATATGTCAAAGCTGCGGAGAATGGTACTCACCATAGTACCTATGTCTATGAGTTGGTCCTGCAAAGACAGAGCAACATTAGCTGAAAAGTACACATTGATGGCTATCACATATGTTATAGTACTAGAGCAACTTTGTTAAAGAGGATCTGTCACCAAGTTAAAAGTGGCCAGTTTTTGCCCTTTTTTTCTCCCGCTGCTCCCCTTTTTATTCCATTTTTATTTTCATAAAAAATCCATCATACGGTTCCCAGAGATATGGGTGTTTTTATTTAGTGTACTTAGTATACTAATTTGTATGGTCTTTACAAAAAGGCATCGCTCACATTGTAATTATGGAGAGCAAATTAAAGACACATTTGATAAAATCACTGTTTTATCTGCTGCAGTTCTACCAGTTCTCTGAATGCTGAGCTCTGTATAACCCCCGCCCACATCACTGATTAGCAGATTTCTGTGTACACTGTACATAGGCAGAAAGCAGCCAATCAGTGGTGGTGGTGGTGGTGGGGTTAAACCGAGCTCATAAATGTGCTGTCTTCCAGGAGCAAAAATTAAAGATGTGTCTGACAGGATATCAAGACTCTTCAGACCTACAGATCACTACCCATTCCTGCTAATACATGTGGGGACAAATGACACCGCAAGAAAGGACCTGGAAACCATCTGCAGTGACTTTGAAGACTTAGGCAAGAAAGTGAAAGAATTGGGAGCGCAGGTGGTCTTCTCATCCATCCTCCCAGTGGATGGCCATGGAACAATGAGGTGGAATAAGATTCTACAGGTGAACAACTGGCTACGTCGATGGTGCCGTCAACAAGGATTTGGATTTCTGGATCACGGAATGAATTACCTATACGATGGACTACTTGCTAGAGATGGGGTGCACCTTACGAAGACTGGAAAACATGTATTTGGAAGTCGCCTTGCTACACTCATCAGAAGAGCTTTAAACTAGAACAATGTGGGAAGGGAAGCAAAAGGCCAGAAAAAGCCATACAGCTGACAAATACTATTGAGATCTCTGCTACTGGAAGTGGAAAGGAAGAACAAAGACAAAAAAATCTAAATAATAAAAATATGGGAGGAAGAGAAACCAATCACAAACTAAAATGTTTTTATACAAATGCACAAAGCATGGGCAACAAACAAGGAGAATTGGAACTACTAATGCAGGAAAAGGAATATGATGTCATTGGAATCACTGAAACTTGGTGGGACGATACACATGATTGGAATAAAAGGCTAAAAGGATACAACTTATTTGCAAGAAACAGACTTGATAAACGAGGAGGAGGTGTCGCATTGTATGTTAGAAAAGCGTATATCTGCACAGAGATTGAAGCTTCAGAGACTGGGAGTTCTGTGGAAACTGTTTGGGTAAGAATACAAGGAGAGAACAACGGAAAGGACACCATTGTAGGCATTTACTACAGGCCACCTGGGCAAGCTGAAGATATGGATGAACTCTTTATGTATCAAATGACCAAGTTCTCCAAAAAATATGACGTAGTGGTCATGGGAGATTTCAACTATCCAGACATTTGTTGGGAATCTCTCTCAAGTAAAACTAACAGGTCAAGCAAATTCTTATCCTCTCTTGCTGACAACTTTATCTTCCAAAAGGTAGGGGAGAAAACAAGGGGATCTGCTACTTTGGATCTAATCCTTATAAACAGGGAGGAAATGGTTGAGGAGGTAAAGGTGGCTGGGACCCTAGGAGGCAGCGATCATGCTTTTATAGAATTTTGGATAACTAGAGGAGGAAGACATGTGAAGACTCAAACTTCAAGGTTAGATTTTAGAAAGGCAGATTTTAAGAGACTCAGAAAGAGAATAGGAGGGATCCAATGGCTGGATGTCCTTAAGGACAAAAATGTCCAGGAAGGATGGGAAATTTTTAAAAATGAGATTCTCAAAGCACAATCGTTAACAATCCCAAAAAGTAGGAAGAATGGGAAGCATTTAAGGAAACCAGGATGGATGAACACAGAACTTAAACACATGCTAAAAAGAAAGAAAGAAATGTTTATTAAATGGAAAGAGGGAGGCATATCTAAAGAAGATTATAATGCAGTCTGCAGATCCTGTAGGGCACGTATCAGGTTAGCTAAAGCTGACAATGAATTAAGGCTTGCAAGAGATGTCAAAAGCAATAAAAAAGGATTTTGGGGGTATGTCAAAAGTAAAAGAAAAGTCAAAGATGCTATAGGATTTTTACAGGATGAAAATGGAGAAATGGTAAGAGAGGATGTTGAGAAGGCCGAACTTTTTAACTCCTATTTTGCATCTGTTTTCTCTCAGAAAGAAAATGTAACATCAACTGATCTTCACTGTCCTTTTAAAGGAATAGAAGAATCCAAGTTATCTGTAAACAGAAAGATTGTGAGGGAATATTTAGCTAACATAAATGAGTTCAAGTCTCCAGGTCCAGATGAATTACTCCCCAGAGTACTGAAGGAGATCGTAGAAGAAATTTTAGAACCACTCTCCATAATCTTTGAAAATTCTTGGAGAACAGGAGAAGTCCCAGAAGACTGGAGAAGAGCAAATGTTGTTCCTATCTTCAAAAAGGGGAAGAAGGTGGACCCAGGGAACTATAGGCCGGTGAGTCTGACTTCTATACCAGGAAAGATCTTTGAACAAATTATTAAACAACATGTATGTAAGTACATGGATAAGAATGAAGTGATTAACCAGAGTCAGCATGGGTTTGTAACTAACAAGTCATGTCAGACTAACTTAATTTCCTTCTATGACAGAATCACTGACTGGGTGGATCAGGGAAATGCTGTAGATATAGTATATCTTGACTTCAGCAAAGCATTTGACAAAGTATCTCACACCATCCTTATTGAAAAAATGACCAAGTATGCAATGGACCAGGCAACTGTTAGGTGGATTCATAACTGGCTTAGTGATCGGACTCAAAGGGTGGTTGTAAATGGCTTCACATCCAGCTGGATGAATGTCTCAAGTGGGGTACCACAGGGCTCTGTCCTGGGACCTGTATTGTTCAACATCTTTATCAATGATTTAGATGAAGGAATTGAGGGTAAACTGATTAAATTTGCTGATGACACAAAGCTAGGAGGGATAGCTAATACCAGAGAAGAGAGAGAGAGGATTCAAAAAGACCTAAATAAACTGGAGCAGTGGGCAGCAACCAACAGAATGGTTTTTAACAGGGAAAAATGCAAAGTACTACATCTGGGCAATAAAAATGAAAAAAGCATATACAGAATGGGAGGAATAGAGCTAAGCAACAGTACATGTGAAAAAGACTTAGGTATACTAATAGATCATAGACTGAACATGAGTCAACAGTGTGATGCAGCAGCAAAAAAGGCAAATACAATTCTGGGATGTATTAACAGAAGCATACAGTCTAGATCACGTGAAGTCATTATCGGTCTTTACTCCTCTTTGGTCAGACCTCATCTGGAATACTGTGTACAGTTTTGGGCACCACATTTTAAAAAAGACATAGACAAACTGGAGCAAGTTCAGAGAAGAGCGATCAGAATGGTGACTGGTCTGCAAACCATGTCCTATGAGGAACGGTTGCAGGATTTGGGAATGTTTAGCTTGCAAAAAAGAAGACTGAGAGGAGACTTAATAGCTGTCTACAAATATGTCAAGGGCTGTCACATTGTAGAAGGATCATCTTTATTCTCATTTGCACAAGGAAAGACTAGAAGCAATGGGATGAAACTAAATGGGAGGAGACACAGATTAGATATTAGAAAAAAACTTTTTGACAGTTAGGGTGATTAATGAGTGGAACAGGCTGCCACGAGAGGTGGTGAGTTCTCCTTCAATGGACGTCTTCAAACAGAGGCTGGACAGACATCTGAGATGGTTTAGTGAATCCTGCTTTGAGCAGGGGTTGGACCAGATGACCCAGGAGGTCCCTTCCAACTCTACCATTCTATGATTCTATGATTCTATGATATGCTTCACTACCTGGCAGCAGGATTACTAGTCCTCTAATGATAATAATAATAATAATCTCCTGCTGATACAATAGTAATTTTATCAAAACTACACCAAGCAGCCCAGTAAGTGTCATCACTGGAGTCAGGGTCTCTGTCTGTACATTGTACTGCTCTCTGAAACCTGGTGACAGATTTCCTTTCAATTCAGTCTGGATTTATTTGCATAGCTAATTTCAACCATGTCCCACCTGCATGTGAAAAAGTGATGAGTGGTGTAAAATCACAGAAACTTGCAATGTTTGCTAAAAAATGCCATGCAACAAAATATCTGCGTTTTTGGTGCCAGAAAACTAGTGCAAATATTACCCCTTTTATGCTTTAATTCCTTACCATTTTCAAGTTACAGTATTTATTCATATCTAGTTCTGTTCTCAGCTACGACATGGATACAATTGTACACAGTCTGGGCGATGTTCTGCCTGTTGTGCCCGATTTTCCAGGACTCTTGGCTGACTGGGGATGAGATTTAGGTAAAGCCGCCCAAAAATGAGTGTTCTGCTGTGGGACTGCGGCATTCTTAGGAGGGGCTGGTGGCGGGACTTAAATGTTTCCTGAAATATTGGCAACTATGGATGTATTTAGCTCACAGAAGACTGGAAACAATTACATCCACTTTTCAGCTAAGGGCAGAACTACCTATGTACAAGTTTTAACAAGCACAAAAAAGTCCCAAATGGTATCCATAGGTAACTATATATCATACCCAACTCAAAACTTATAGAACATGAATTTGTACAGAAAAATATCATCCACACAAATAAAGAGAGAGTATTGAGGGTAATATAAAACCATTAATCTTTATTCAAAAATTTAAAAATAAATAAATAAATACCCATACTTCAAACAAACAGGGGTACAACCCCCTTAACGCTCCATCCAAAATAGCCAATCATATATAGATATAGACAATTATACTTTATACCCAGGCAAAAAGTAATGCAAATATATATATATATTTTTTTTTAATATTTTTTTTATAAAATTATTTTATATATTTTGCTAACTATGCATAAGCATGTATAAACGAATACATGCCTGAAGGCTTGCCCTTACGTGCTCATACCTAGCAGTCCTGTTCCAGGTAAATTTATTATAATAAAAAGATTTTTTTTTTTTTTGGAAGTGGGGATTATTGGTATGTCCTTATGGAGTACTGTTCTGCCTAACTCTTTTTAGGGACATCCATAACCCACTTCTTGTTATTCGTTTATACATGCTTATGCATAGTTAGCAAAATATATAAAATAATTTTATAAAAAAAATATTAAAAATATATATATATATATATTTGCATTACTTTTTCCCTGGGTATAAAGTATAATTGTCTATATCTATATATGATTGGCTATTTTGGATGGAGCGTTAAGGGGGTTGTACCCCTGTTTGTTTGAAGTATGGGTATTTATTTATTTATTTTTTAATTTTTGAATAAAGATTAATGGTTTTATATTACCCTCAATACTCTCTCTTTATTTGTGTGGATGATATTTTTCTGTACAAATTCATGTTCTATGTACAAGTTTATAGATTGTACATATCAAGAAAACACTGCTCAGTCAATATCAGCAAAAAATAGGAAGGAAATGTTGAGGAATTGAAACAAACACAAATTATATAAGAAAAAGTATACAGGGTGATTCACTCGCTACTTTACCCAGAAAAAAGTGCTGTAACTTCTAAAAGAGACCATCTATCGTACTGAAATTTGGCATCAAGGGGTTGACTTTTAAAGGCTTAAATCTTTATATAATCTGTTTAAGAATAACTTAATCATGTCACATATATTTATTACCTGGACATATTGAAGGCTGTGGAGAAGCTTGCAGAATGATGCCATCTTCTGAAATACAGGAAATGGTACTGTGCAAAAATGACATAACCTTGCATCATATAACTCAATTACAAGTAAAAGATTATTACCTATCGTTAGTTCAGCTGGTTCACTCCAAATTTCTCCATGGGCATTTGACACATGGCACAGGTAGTTTCCAGTATCCCTAGGCTTTAGTGATTTGATCTAAAATGAAATATACACATCAGCGCTATGTTTTGCATATCATCAGCTGTGGATATGCAGATACTATCTTTCATTTGGCCTAATCTTTCACTTTTTTTTTGCAAATTCCATATCGTGTACAGTATAGTTAAACAGTATGTTCCCTGCATAATCTGGAGCACCTTCCATAGCTCATGTGTAATCTCGATCTCTGTCTATAATACTAATTTGGCTGGGTCATCTGGACCTTCTCCTATTATACTAGTCTGAATATGTAGTCTAGACCTCATCTCTATAACAGTAGTTTGGTTCAGTAGTTTTGAGCTCCTCCTGTAAGAGTAATCTGGTGGTGTAATCTGGACCTTCTACTATACCAGTAGCCAGGCTATGTAGCTTTCACCTCCTCCCTTAAATGTAGCCTAGCATTCCACCTATAAGGCCATGTTCACACGTTCAGTATTTTACATCAGTATTTTACATCAGTATTTGTAAGCCAAAACCAGGAGTGGGTGATAAATACGGAAGTGGTGACGTGTTTCTATTATACTTTTCCTCTGATTGTTCCACTCCTGGTTTTGGCTTACAAATACAGATGTAAATACTGGCCAAACACTGAAGGGGTGAACATGGCCTTACAGTAGTCTTGTACAGTCTGCAGCTTCTCCTGTAATAGTAGTCTGGTTGTGTAGTCTGGACTTCCTCCTATAACAGTAGCCTGGATGTGTAGTCTGCAACTCCTTCAACAACAGTAATATGGCTATGTAATCTGCAGCTCCTCCTATAACAGTAATATGGCTATATAATCTGCAGCTCCTCCTATAACAGTAATATGGCTATGTAATCTGCAGCTCCTCCTATAACAGTAGCCTGTCTGTGCAGTCTGGAGTTTCTCATATAACAGTAGCCAGGCTGCTTAGCCTGGAACATCTCCTAGAACTTTAGTCCTTTTGTGTAGTCTGGAGCTCTTCCTATAACAGTAGTCTTGTACAGTCTGCAGCTCCTCCTGTAATAGTAGTCTGGTTTTGTAGTCTGGACTTCCTCTTATAAGGCTGTGTGCACACGATGCAGAAATGCTCAGAATTTTTTCCTGAGCGTTTCTGCATCTCCCTGGCAGAAAAAAACGCATGCGGATTGTCCATGCGGATTGTACATGTGTTTTTCCTGCCAGGGACAAGCGAATGTGAAGCGTTCTTCACATGCATTTCCGCATGCGGGTTGTCAAGCGCTTTCCAAGTGATTTTAGCATCACTTGGAAAAGTACTTGACAACTTGGTCACACTATATAAATCCATGCAACCGGCATGGATTTATATAGTGTGACCGAAAGAATGTCAAAAAATAAAAAATAAATATATACTTACCTTCCAATGGCCCCCGCAGTCTTTCTTTGCTCCATCCAGGCTGCCGGCACATCGCGGTACACTGTACTAGGACCTGCCGTCACATGACTGACGTCAGCGCAGGTCCTACAGTCCACCGCGAGTTGCCGGCAAGCACAGAGAAGGAGTCGGAAGGTAAGTATAATATTTATTTTTTTATTTTATTCTTTTTTTTAAAGTTTCTATGGTACCTGGGTCTGGAGGAGAGTCTCCTCTCCTCTAGACCTGGGTACCATCCGCACATTGAAATGTTTGGATTCCGCTTGTGCACATGCAGTGATGCGGAATCCAAACGTTCCAATGCAAGTCAATGGCGGCGATTACGCTGCGTGTCCGCAAAATTAATGGACATGCTGCGGATTTTTGAGCGCAGCATAAACGCTGCGGAAAAATCCGCAGCATGGGCATTGACATTGCGGCTTGTCATTGGGGACCATGGGGGGCGGATTACCAAGTGTTTCCCAAGAGTTTATGCTGCGGAAATTCCACAGCATAAACGCTTGGAAAACGCATAGTGGGCACACAGCCTAACAGTTGCCTGGATGTGTAGTCTGCAACTGCTTCAATTACAGTAATATGGCTATGTAATCTGCAGCTCCTCCTATAACAGTAATCTGCCTGTGCAGTCTGGAGTTTCTCCTATGTAGCTAGCCAGTCTGTTTAGTCCAGGACATCTTGTTGTGTAGTCTGCTATACCTACTATAACTGTAGTCTTGTCGTGTATTCTGGAGCACCTCCTACAACTGTAGTCATGTTGTGTAGTCTATAAAAGTCTTGTGTATTCTGGAGCTCCTCCTATAACAGTAGCTTGGCTGTGTAGTCTAGAACACCTCCTACAACTATATCTTTTTGTGTAGTCTGGAGTTCCGCCTATAACAGTAGCCAGGCAATGTAGTCTGGAACATCTCTTATAACTTTAGTCTTGCTGTGTAGTCTGGAGCTCTTCCTACAACAGTAGTCTGGAACACCCAATATAACTGTAGTCTTGTGTATTCTGGATCTACTCCTGGAACTCTAGTCATGTTGTGTAATCTAAGTCTAGAGCTCCTCCTATAACAGTAGTCTTATTGTATATTCTGGAGCTCACTCTTTAACAGTAGTCTGGTTGTGTAATCTGGAACACCTCCTACAACTGTAGTTGTGTAGTCTAGAGCTCCTCCTAGAACAGTAGTCTTCTTGTGTAGTCTGCAGCTCCCTCTAGAACAATAGTCTGGTTGTGCAGCCTATATCTCCTCCTAGAACAGTAGTCTTGTTGTGTAGTCTAGAGCTCCTCCTATAGCAGTGGTCTGACTCTATAGTCTGGATCCACTCTTATAGCACTGTTCTGAGTGAGTAGTCACCTTAGCTCTTTAAAGAGTAGCTATAATTGTATATTTTTATACATATATGTTATAACTCCTATGCTGCAGATTGGTGGGGGTGTCTCAAAAGGTTGCTCACAAATACTCGCTTCTGCAATCAACAGCACTCGGTTCTAACATGAGTGCACAGAGAGATGTACGGCATCGATAGTATGTGAATAGGTCTCTATACTGTTCTGTCTGTGCTCTCATACTGGAGCTCAACAGTGTTGCTTGCAGAAATGAGCGCTTGCAAGCTATCAGAGGGAGTTTCAGGACCCAGATCCCACTAATCTACATTATGTTTACGGGGTTGTAACATAATCAACAAAAATTAAAATGATAGGTTTCCTTTAACAGTTAGAATAAATGTGTTTTCTGGCTTGCCACCTATTTATTACATGATGTGTGATTGTATCATTGAAGATGTAAAGTCCATCAGATAAACTTCCTCAACCTCATAGTTTCAATGAAAGTGCTGGACAAACACTCTAACTTATTGCTCTCATTCAAATCTATAATTTCAAATTCGCACCTTGACCTCCTTCTCGTTCCTATGGGGCAGGCACAGACCATTGTGATACCACTGGTAGTCAGGCGCAGGGAATCCCAGAGCATAGCAGCAAAGACGCACTGCATTATGGGATTTCACATGTGCAGAGACTGGTTCCATAACAATAATGGGTTTACCATTCCAGCCAGGAAGGATGGCCCCTAAAACAGAACAAGCACATATTCTATAGTCACTTTACCCTGCAAATTGTCAAGCCAAGATCAAGCATTAAATATATGAAATAACCGTGACCATAGGATTAAGAAGAATTCTTCTACTATCTTACCAGAAGGAATGGTTTTCAGTACTTTCACCTTCACCCAGTTGCTGAATAAGATGCGATGGTTTTTGTCATTTATTCGACAGATGTACAATTTTGTTTGCCTGGCATGAATGTGCAGATCTGGCTGTGTCGCCCCTGGGATTTCTTGACATGTGGACTGCGGAAGAAGGAGTTTATGTTAGTAGTGACATAACTTGTACATATCTTGTGTGCTCAGTGCACATATATTGTATATATCTATTCATTTGGCACTTGAACAGTTTGTCGCATGTCTCCAAGGAGTTAAAAGGTTAAAGACCTTTCTGTGTCACAAATATGCAAAAATTAAGAAAAGCTAACCAACTTTGTACATCACTGTATTAAAATAATAACTTTTTTTAAGAAATAAAATGTATCTCTATAGGGAGTCACTTTGGTTAAAAAAAATCCAAAATATAAATGTGAAGAGATAGATTACAATGGATATATGGCTAGATAGATAGCCAGAAAGATACATACAGTGGGGGAAATAATTATTTGATCCCTTGCTGTTTTTGTAAGTTTGCCCACTGACAAAGACATGAACAGTCTATAATTTTAAGGGTAGGTTAATTTTAACATTGAGAGATAGAATATCCAAAAAAAAAAATTAAGAAAATCACATTGTATAAATTAGATAATTTTTTTTGCATTTTGCAGTGAGAAATAAGTTTTTGATCCCCTACAAACTATTGGGTTCTGGCTCCTACAGACCAGTTAGACGCTCCTAATCAACTTGTTACCTGCATTAAAGACAGCTGTCTTACATAGTCACCTGTATAAAAGACTCCTGTCCAAAGACTCAATTAATCAGTCAGACTCTAACCTCTACAACATGGGCAAGATCAAAGAGGTTTCAAAGGATGTCAGGGACAAGATCACAGACCTGCACAAAGCTGGAATGGGCTACAAAACCATAAGTAAGATGCTGGGTGAAAAGGAGACAACTGTTGGTGCAACAGTAAGAAAATGGAAGAAATACAAAATGACTGTCAATCGACATCGATCTGGGGCACCATGCAAAATCTCACCTCGTTTGGTATCCTTGATCATGAGGAAGGTGAGAGATCAGCCCAAAAATCTACACGGGGAGGAACTTGTTAATGATCTCAAGGCAGCTGGGACCACAGTCACCAAGAAAACCATTGGTAACACATTACTCCTTAAAGGTTTAAAATCCTGCAGTGCCTGCAAGGTCCCCCAGCTCAAGAAGGCACGTGAACACCTGGATGATTCTGTGAGTTATTTCCCCCACTGTTCATACAGTGGGGAAAATAAGTATTTGATATAATCTGATTTGGAAAGTTTTCCCACCTACAAAGAATGGAGAGGTCTGTAATTTTTATCGTAGGTATACTTCAGCTATGAGAGACAGAGTCTAAAAAAAATCCAGGGAATCACATTATATGATTTTTATATAATTAATTTGCATTTTATTGCATGAAATAAGTATTTGATCACCTAACAACGAGCAAGAATTCTGGCTCTCACAGACCTGTTTTTCTTTAAGAAGCCCTCCTACTCTGTACTCATTACCTGTATTAAATGCACCTGTTTGAACTTGTTACCTGTATAAAACACACCTGTCCACACAATCAATCACACTCCAACCTCTCCACCATGGCCAATACCAAAGAGCTGTCTAAGGACATCAAGGCCAAAATTGTAGACCTGCACAAGGCTGGGATGGGCCACAGAACAATAGGCAAGCAGCTTGTTGAGAAGGCAACAACTGTTGGAGCAATTATTAGAAAATGGAAGAAACTCAAGATAACTGTAAATCTTCCTCGGTGGGGTAAGGATGATTCTGAGGAAGGTCAGGAATCAGCCCAGAACTACATGGGAGGACCTGATCAATGACCTGAAGAGAGCTGAGACCACAGTCTCAAACATTACCATTAGCAACACACTACGCAGTCATGGATTAAAATCCTGCAGGGCACACAAGGTCCCTCTGCTCACGCCAGCACATGTCCAGGCCCGTTTGAAGTTTGCCAGTGACCATCTGGATGATCCAGAGGAGGCATGGGAGAAGCTCATGTGGTCAGATGAGACCAAAATATAACTTTTTGGTTTTAACTCCACTCGCCATGTTTGGAGGAAGAAGGATGAGAACAACCCCAAGAACACCGTTACAACCATGAAGCATGGTGAGGGAAACATCGTACTTTAGGGGTGCTTTTCTGCAAAGGGGACAGGACGACTGCACCGTATTGAAGGGAAGATGGATGGGGTCATGTATCACGAGAGTTTGGCCAACAACCTCCTTCCCTCAGTAAGAGCATTGAAGATGGGTCATGGCTGGGTCTTCCAGCATGACAATCGCTCGAAACACACATCCAGAGCAAGTATGTAGTGGCTCCGTAAGAAGCATTTCAAGGTCCTGGAGTGGCCTAGCCAGTCTCCAGACCTGAACCCAATAGAATCTTTGGAGGGATTTGAAACTCAATGTTGCCCAGCGACAGCCCCAAAACCTGAAAGGTCTGAAAAAGACCTGTATGCAGGAATGAGCAAAAATCCCTGCTGCACTGTGTGTGAGAACCTGGTCAAGAACTACAGGAAACGTCTGACCTCTGTATTTGCAAACAATACTTATTTCATGCAATACAATGCAAATTAATTATGTAAAAATCATACATTGTGATTTTCTGGATTTTTTTTAGGTTCTGTCTTTCACAGTTGAAGTGCACCTACGATAAAATTACAGACCTCCCCATTTTTTGTAGGTGGACAAACTTCCAAAATCGGCAGTGTATCAAATACCTATTTTCCCTACTGTACATACATACAGGATTGGCAACTTGGACTAGGATCACTGGAAACTGAAAAATGATGGTAATTACGGTCATAATAATCTGTATAAGTTTCTTCAGCCTCAAAAAAATCATGGATGCCTTACATTTTTTTTTTAAGGACAGGGAAAAAAAGGGTCCTGTTTGCAACCCAAGATACATAGATAGATAGACAAATACATAGATATAGATAGATAGAGGTATATAAAGATAGTTAGAGAGGCAGTAAAACCTTTTATGCCTAGTGTTAAAGGGAATCTGCACTTTAACTTCCACTTTTCTTGCTTGTATTGCTCATAATTCTGAAATGTGAATATAGCACTTTCACAGAAGAGAAAATCTATTTTTGTTTCAGATAAGCTAGTGAAAAAGGAAGTGTATCTGACACATGCTTGTTCCATGAGGTTAACTTTCTATAAATATATACTGTATGTTACTTATGCAAGCAAATGTGTTGAAATTACCTCCGACTGCATGAACCATTGATAATACAGCGGTGTGGGACCCTGAGCCTTGCAGCGCAGGGTGAGGGGAAAGTCCAAAGGAACAGAGGCACACACCGGCTGCTCTGTGATTCGGATATCTACACGCAAAAAAAACAACAGTTGTGTTATTTCCACAGACTGATATCCTAGAAATCAGTCATTAAAATATATCATTGATAAGATATAATGTTACGGGGTTTTATATCTTCCAGACATGCCTGTCTACTAGATATAGAGTGAATCAGTTATCATATGCCAGTAATGTAATAAATGCGACCCAACCAATTTAAGAATCCATTAACTAAAATTCTTAACATTAAATAACATTCTCCTAAATTGTTACATTATTTATAAACAGAAATAACTTGTGTCCTATTTTTCAACCCGCTCTTTCTTCTTTACAGATGCAAATTAAAGAGGCAGATAAGGATATAAAAACAATCAATTATCTTTAGCATGGACAGTGCTTACATTTTGTCTTGCATTTTCCATTTGATTCTTTGATTCTTTGAAAAAAAAGAAGAAAGAAAAGTGCTTCCTGGTGCAAGAACTTCTAAAACGTATCTAGGCAACAGCGAAATATTCTAGGCTCTCATCTTGAGATGTTATCCTTTGGGCACAATACCCTCACACCCCACACCCCAAAAAAATCACGTTGCAAACCTAACTGTTGCCTTTTTGCTGCACCATTCTGAGGTTTACAGATTTGATTGTAAAAAAAACTCAAAAACACACCAGGTATTAATATATATTTATTATTCTTTGCTTATATAGTGTTATCATATTCCACAGTGCTTTGCATACAGTATCATCGCTGTCCCCAATGGGGCTCACAATCTAAATTCCCTATTAGGGCTCATACTTACTTTCGTGAAAAATCGGATTGCACTCTGACCAATGTTATTTAATGGGTTACAGCTCATCTGCAATTTTTTTCTCAGCTGAAATCAGACTGAGAAAAAAAAAAATCGCTGCATGTTGCGTTTTGCCGCGTATCTCGGACAAGACTCGCCAATGCAAGTGAATGGGTGCAAGAAAAAAAATCGCATGGCACTAGGACCATGCGAGTGCTGTCCAATTTTTAAGCTCCCATCTCCTTGAAAACCAGACAATTCATCAGCCGCATACAGTAAAATCACAGCAGGACCCGACATTATACAGGGTGGGCCATTTATATGGATACACCTAAATTAAATGGGAATGGTTGGTGATATCAACTTCCTGTTTGTGGCACATTAGTATATGAGAGGAGGACCATGGCGGCCATTTTGAAGTCAGCCATTTTGGATCCAACTTTATTTTTTTCAATGAGAAGAGGGTCATGTGACACATCAACTTATTGAGAATTCCATAAGCAAAACAATGGTGTGCTTGATTTTAACATAGCTTTATTCTTTCATGAGTTTTTTACAAGTTTATGACCACTTATAAAATGTGTTCAAAGTGCTGCCCATTGTGTTGGATTGTCAATGCAACCCTCTTCTCCCACTTTGACACACTGATAGCAACACCGCAGAAGGAATGCTAGCACAGGCTTCCAGTATCCGTTGTTTCAGATGGGGGACCCCAAAAAAATGTACGTGGGGTCCCCCTATTTTAACAACTAGCAAAGGCTAGGCAGACAGGTGGGGGCTGATATTAATAGCTTAGGAAGGGGCCAAGAATATTGGCCCCGTCCCAAACTACAAACATCAGCTCTCAGCTGCCCCAGAAAAAGGCGCATCCATAAGAAGCACCAATTCTGGCTCTTAGCCTCCGCTCTTCCCACTTGCCCTGCTGCAGTGTCAAGTGAGGTAATAGGGTTGGAGTTGATGTCAGCTTTGTATTGGCAGCTGACATCAAGCCCAGGGGTTAGTAATGGAGAGGCATCTATAAGACGTTCCCATTACTAACCCCACAGTCAGATAGTGAAATAAAACACCAACGTCCAGAATAAAATAATTTATTTGAAATAAACACAAACTCCTTTAATTTTTTAACCCTTCAAGTGCTACACAGGAATTAATACAAAGTCGAATGAAAAAAAAAACATGTTTTAATTTTTACTCTAAAATGTTGCTCTAGCCCCATTTTTTTCAATTTTACAAGGAATAGCTGAAGAAAATTGACCCCAGAATTTGTTACCTAGTTTCTTCTTCAGGGTTTAGAAAGGAAGGAACACCATTTGAATTTTGGAACATATATTTGGCTGTAATAGATTGCGGGAGCAATGTTGCATTTGCACGGTCCCTAAGACGCCCAAACAGCAGAAAAACCCCACAAGTGGCCCAATTCTGGAAACTACACTCCTCAATGATTTTATTCAAGGGCACAGAGTATTTTTAACTCACAGGTACTACACAGAATTTGATAACATCTTTGCATCATATTGAAAATTTTCATTTTTTTTTCACGAAAATGTTGCTTTAGCCCTGATTTTTTCATGTTCGCAAAAGGTAACATGAAAAAGTGGACCCCAAAGTTTGTTACCCAATTTCTTCTGAGCATATCCCATATCTAATCAAAATGTTTTGTTTGGACACACGGCAGGGCTCGGACGGGAAGAAACGACGTCTGGAATGTACATTTGGCTGGAATAAATTGCAGACATCATGTCTCATTTGGAGAGTCCCTGAGGTACCAAAACAGAAGAAACCCGCACAAGTAACTTCATTTTGGAAACTAGACTCATCAAGGAATTTATCTAGGAGTGTGTTGAGCTTGTAGAACCTGTAGATGCTTCACATAACTTTTTAAAGTGTGGATGTGAAAACGAAAATTACGTTTTTTTTTCTGCCAAAATAATCTTTTAGCGCAAATTTGCAATTTTCACAGTGGATAATAGGAAAAAATGGATCCCATAATTTGTTACGCAATTTCTCCCGAACACAAAGTTATCCCATATGTGGTCAAAACCTGCTGTTTAGGCACATGGCAGGGCTCAGAAAGGCAAGAGCGCAATTTGATTTTTGGATTTGTTTGGAATAGATTGTGAATGCCATGCTGCACTTGCAGAGCCCCTGACATGCCAAAACAGCAGAAACCCCCCACAAGTGACCCCATTTTGGAAACCAGACCCCTCAGGGAATAAATCTAGGGATGTACTGAGCATTTTTAACCTACCGGTGATTCACAAAACTTTAAAACATTTAGATGTGAAAACAAAAAAATTACATTTTTTCCCACTAAAATACTGTTTTAGCACCAAATTTATAATTTCCACAAGGGGTATTTGACAAAAATGGACTCGATAATTTGTTATGCAATTTTTACTGGACATGGCAGTACCCCATATGTGGTTGTACACTACTGTTTGAGCACACGGCTGGGGTCAGATGGGGAGAAGCGCTACTTGGCTTTTAGAACGGAAATTCTGTTTTAATAGATTGTGTGGCCTCCGTTAGCTGAACCCCTGAGGTGCCAGAACAGCAGCGATCCCCCCAGGTGACCCCATATTGGAAACCTCACTGCTTAAGGATTTTATCTGGGTGTGTAGAGAGTATTTGGAACCCACAGGTGACTCACTGAATTTTATAACACTGGGGCGTGGAAATATAATATTTTAGTGGTAAAAATGTAATTTTTTTTATTTGTTGCAAATTTGTCAGTTACACAAGAGTTAATATGTGAAACTGGAGCCCAAAATATATTGTGCAATTTCTTCTGAACGCAGTGATGCCCCATATGTCAGAAATTACTGTTTGGCCACACGTTAAGGGCTGAGAAGGTAGGAGAGCTATTTGGCTTTTGGAGCCCTAAGATAGTTTGCGGGTGACATTTGAAGAGCCCCTGAGGTGTCAGAACAGCAAAAAAACAAAACAAAAGTGACCCCATTGTAGAAATTGCAGATCTCAATGAATTCATCTACTGCTGCAGTGACTATTTTTTAACATCCACCCCAGGCTTTTTTTCTAGAGAATTACAAATATGCCAGTTTAGTGTCCATACATTGTGCCCCCATACATTGTAGCGCCCCTATACATTGTGCCCCAATACAGTGTTGTGCTCCCATACATTGTGCCCGACTTCTGGAGACATGCACCCCGTGTTAAGTGCTCTCTCCCCACTACAATAATGCCAAACATGTGGCCGCTTGCTGCGGTTTAAGCACAGTGGGGCTCAGGAGGAGGGTGCATTTGGATTTGTGAGCACAGATTTTACTGGATTTCATTTGAGGGTCTGGGAGCCGTCGCTTTTCCAGTCTTTGTTCTACCAGTAATGTGGGAAACCCCTATAGTTCCAGTGACAGATGACAGACCTGAGTTGGAGCTTGTTTTGTCCGGATAAATTAAGGTTTTTATTGGTAACATTTTGGATTACATAACATTTTTTGATCAGTTTCAGCATAAGGCTAGGATCACCTTCTTGTGTTCTACGCTGGGCACTTACCTCGGGTTTCTGGGTAAATCCCACAAAAATGAGATTCAGACGAAACCCCCAACAGAACCATCCACCATAATGAGGCAGATGGAGACACTTAGGCATTCTTTTTTACGTCTGTTTCAGTGGTATTCATCTTTGTAGGTGTTCGCAAACGGTGGTTGCCCACACGTGTGCGCTAAAAAGACACCTAAAATGCTTGCCGGCAGCTCGCGGTAGACTAAAGGACCTGCGGTGACGTCATTTAGTCACGCGACCGCCGACGTCGGCAGGTCCTTTAGTCTACCGCGAGCTGACGGAAAGCCGAGACAAGAACACCGGGGGCCATCAGAAGGTAAATATATTATTTATTTTTTTTTTTTTACCATACTTTCGGTTACACTACAGTACAGACCAAAAGTTTAGACACACCTTCTCATTTAAAGATTTTTCTGTATTTTCATGGCTATGAAAATTGTACATTCACACTGAAGGCATCAAAACTATGAATTAACCCATGTGTAATTATATACTTAACAAAAAAGTGTGAAACAACTGAAAATATGTCTTATATTCTAGGTTCTTCAAATTAGCCACCTTTTGCTTTGATGACTGCTTTGCACACTCTTGGCATTCTCTTGATGAGCTTCAAGAGGCAGTCACCGGAAATGGTCTGTTTCAATAGGCTCCACAATCATGGGGAAGACTTCTGACTTGACAGATGTCCAGAAGGCAGTCATTGACACTAAGTAAATGCAAAGTAAATTTTGCATTTCATTTGGAAATCAAGGTCCCACAGTCTGGAGGAAGAGTGGAGAGGCCACAATCCAGGCTGCTTGAGGTCTAGTGTGAAGTTTCCACAATCAGTGATGGTTTGGGGAGCCATGTCATCTGCTGGTGTAGGTCCACTGTGTTTTATCAAGACCAAAGTCAGCACAGCCGCCCACCAGGAAATTTTAGAGAACTTCATGCTTCCCTTCATGCTTCCCTCTGCTGACAAGCTTTTTGGAGATGGAAATTTCATTCACCAGCAGGACTTGGCACCTGTCCACACTGCCAAAAGTACCAATACTGGTTTAAAAACAACAGTATCATTGTGCTTGATTGGCCAGCAAACTCGCCTGACCTTAACCCCATAGAGAATCTATGGGGTATTGTCAAGAGGAAGATGAGAACCCAACAATGCAGACGAGCTGAAGGTTGCTATCAAAGCAACCTGGGCTTCCATAACACCTCAGCAGTGTCACAGGCTGATCGCCTCCATGCCACGCCGCATTGATGCAGTAATTGATGCAGTAATTGATGCAAAAGGAGCCCTGACCAAGTATTGAGTGCATTCACTGAACATACATTTCAGCAGGCCAACATTTCGGATTTTAAAAACATTTTTCAAGCTGTTGTTATAAAGTATTCTAATTTACTGAGATAATGACTTTTGTGTTCTCATTGGCTGTAAGCCATAATCATCAACATTAACAGAAATAAACACTTGAAATAGATCACTCTGTAATGACTCTATATAATATATGAGTTTCACTTTTTAGATTGAAGAACTGAAATAAATTAACTTTTTGATGATATTCTAATTTTGTGAGATGCACCTGTATATACAAAGAGAGAGGGAAGGGGGAGTACAGATGTGTCTATATTCTATTATGACTACCAAAAGGCATTTTATATAACCTCCAAAATAGTTGCCTGACTACAAGTTACTGTTCATAGTTACAGAATGAAGAACAGCGCTGGAGGACAAGATGTTGCTCTAAGGCCATGGCCCCACTATCAGTATTCGGTCAGTATTTTTTCTCAGGAGTAGGTGCTAAAATCAGGAGTGGGAGATAAATGCAGAATTGGTGATTTGTTTCTATTATACCTTTTCTTTTATTGTTCCTCACTTGGTTTTGGCTCCGACTCCTGAGAAAAAATACTGACCAAATACTGATAGTGGGGCTGTGGCCTTACAGGTGAAACAGGATGCAGGTGAGCTGAAGGGTATTTATGAGCACATTTCCTGTGTTTTCTTTGCCTGGGTGAAGATAGGTCAGTAAACATCAGCAGTCTTTTATTTTTCTATTCTTCTAAACAACACTCATTGTTGCAATGGTTTACATTTTAAAAATCAGACAGAAGTAAAGTTCTCACCTTTCAGCATGGTTATACATCGGAAGAGTCTGTGGACATGTGGGAAACATCACAGATGGAACCTTATGAAGCATTTCTCCATTGTATCAGAATGGGTAGCTGGGGATAAAAAAGGTCTGTTGTCAGGATACAATGCATTAAAGGGAATCTGTCAGCAGGTTTTTGCTTCTTAATCTGAGATCACTATGATGTAGTGAAAGAGCACCTGATCGCAGCCATGTGTCACTTAATAGGCAGTGTTTTGCTGTTTCAATACAATCAGTGTTTTATCAGCAGGAGATTATCACTAGAGGGCAACTGGTCTCCTGCATCCTAGTCCAACCACGCCCCACCACTGATTAGCAGCTCTCTGTCACTATACAATATACACAGAGAGCTGTGGTGTGGGTAGGATTATACACGCAGTCTACTACGTCTGAGTGTCCGCCTCCAGTAGATGTATACTCCCGAAAATGATGCATGGCAGAGCGCACGTTCGCTCTGCCAGCACCATTATAGTCTATGGCCCTGTTGGCGCATACGTCCGAACCCCATTTTGCAGGGGGTTCAGACATAAGCCCCGACGGGGTCACCGAACGGGTGCTGGAATGCAATGTGAAAGCACCCTAATTATGTAGGTACAAGTCCTGTATTTTTTATTGTTACAGGGGAATGTGCCTATCTCTGATGGTGATGAGAGGTCACTTCTGACAAAGAGATTCCTTAACTCCTTTACAACCCATGCCGTATTAGTACGCACATTTGCGTACCCCCCGTTCAGTGAGGGCTGCTGCGCTGAGCCCTCACTGAACCGAGCACATGTCAGCTGATTCTTACAGCTGACATTTGCCCGCAACAGCCCCGGGTGGAATCGTGATCCACCCGCGGCTGTTAACATGTTAAATGCCGCTGTCAATCTAAGACAGCGGCATTTAACGCGCGTTTCCAGGTAGCGTGTCATAAGCCCCGCCCATCGGCGACCCCGTCACGTGATCGCGGGTCACCGATGGGTGGGCATGACAACCCAGGGTCTGCAGCAGATGCCTGTGGTTGTCATGATCTGGTCGCTATGAGCGCCACCTAGTGGTCGGCGCTCATAGCACAGGACCATTTCTGCTGCATGCAGGGGATCTGCTCGTCCCCTGTATGTAGCAGAGCCGATCAGACAACTGCTGCTTCTGGTCTCCTATGGAGACTATTGAAGCAAGCAAAAAGTGAAAAAAAAAGTTTTTAAAAATATAAAAAAAATTAAAATGATAAAAGTGTAAATCACCCCCCTTTCGCCCCACTCAAAATAAAATATAAAAAAAAAACCCTACATAGACATATTTGGTATCGCCGCGTTCAGAATCGCCTGATCTATCAATATTAAAAAAGAATTAATACGATCGGTAAACGGCGTAACGAGAAAAAAATTCTAAATGCCAGGATTACGTTTTTTGGTCGTTACAAAATTGCAATAAAATGCAATAACGGGCGATCAAAACATCGGTTCTACCCCAAAATGTTATCAATAAAAACGTCAGCCCGGCGCGCAAAAAATAAGCCCTCACCCAGCCCCAAATCAAGAAAAATGGAGACGCTACAGGTCTCGGAAAATGGCGCTATTTTTTTTTTTTTTTTTTACCAAATTTTGGAATTTTTTTTCACCACTTAAATATAAAAGAACCTATACATGTTTGATGTCTATGAACTCGTAGTGACCTGTAGAATAAGAATGGCAGGTCAGTTTTAGCATTCAGTGAACGTGGTAAAAAAAATAAATAAAAAACAACTGTGGTATTGCACTTTTTTTTGCTATTTTACCGCACTTGGAATTTTTTTCCCGTTTTCCCGTACACGATATGGTAAAACTAGTAATGGCGTTGAAAAGTACAACTCGTCCCGCAAAAAATAAGCCCTCACATGGCCATATTGACCAAGAAATAAAAACGCTATGGCTCTGGGAACAAAGGGAGCAAAAAACGAAAAAGCAAAAACGGAAAAAGCTCTGGTCCTTAAGGGGTTAAATTAGGGGCTGTTTGTAGGAGAGAACTGGTAGATCTGGGAATATTACTTTCAGTCTGTCAATACTGAAAGGTCATTATAAGGGTGACAGAGAGGGGAAAACCTGGGAATTTCAACTCTTTGACAATGGAACTCAATTTAACACCTGGATTTCTGACTCACTGCATGGACACAGTTCACACTTCCACTAGACTGACTCCAGATCACTAAGCTATCACTCCCACCACCTCTACATTTGTAGCAAAAACCTTAATTTGATTTCCTTGGCTTATCTTTAGGAGGCATCACCTCTTCCACCACACGCACATACTGTATGTCCTGTTGTAATATCTCTTAATGTTCTGCTCTTGTCGCAGTAAATCATTTGTAAACCAGCCTGAAGAAGGAGCCTCTGTGCTCTGAAAGCTTGCAAACATAATTTTTCTGGTTAGCCAATAAACGTATCACTCCTAGAATACTTTTGTAATTTTTGGGCATAAAAGTATTTACATAGATTTTTTCTGGCTAACCTGGTACCACAATATAATTTTTTATTATGCATCATAGATGTTGATTTAGTACTATATGTTCCAAAACTCCTTTGTGGTTTATGTTTCATTCAATGAAGAAATCTTGAACTTCACTTTAATGTATGTTCCCTACATACACTCCTCAAAGTTGTGGAATTATGGAAATCACAGGATTGATAGACATGTTAACGATATGCAAATGACAGTTGAAACAAAGTCTCCAAAACATATTGATTAATTCAGTATCCAGTAAGAGTGCTAATCGCAGAAATACAAGCACTAGCAAGCCTTGGCATGGTATCAATGATATAATTAATGGTTATCTGAGGAATGTTCTGCCACGCTGAATGCACTTGCGAAGCAAATTATCAAAATCATTAGATATCAAGATTATCACAGATGTGCACAATGATGAATAAGTCCAGAGACGCTGCAGGCCATGGTAGCATGTTTAGGCCACACAAGCTGCTAACAGTGCTATGAGAGGAGGAGAGCAGATAAAAGAGTTTGTAATGTGACACAGCTAAAGTCATCTATGCTGTAATCTCCCACCACTTGGAGATCAGTGCTGTATGATTACATCTCACACACTGAGAAACCTAAGTTATTGTGGGGGCGTGTTCTTTTTCTGCTGTGTTGCTGCCTGCTTATGATTGGGCAACTCACACAGGGAGAAGAAGTACATGCCATCAGTGAAAACTATCCGAGAACACTCACTTTGACTTAAACAAAAAAAAAAAGTTAACTCATTAGATGCCCAATACTTTGATTGCTAGTATGTCTGCAACAGAGAGGTGAAATAAAAAAAATACTAAAAAAAAAAACGTTTTATTCTGCTCTTCAACCTTTAATACTTTGTGTTTCCAGTTCAACATATAAAAATTGGTGAAAGGTAGTCTTTAACAAAGCAGTCCAGCAATAAGTATATTTAAATATAACTTCACTTTTGGGTAAGTTTTCCAAATAAATATTCTTATGTTTGTAAGGAATAACAATTTCTAACAATTATAAAACTTGTATCTGGCACCGTGTAGAGTTTTTTCACCCTGCAGTCTTTAGTTATTAGAAGTTGCAGCAGCTTTTCTTTGTGTCAACCTTTCTATCCCTCTCCATTTTTTCCCTCACTCTCTCCATAGACTTCAATAGGCATCTGGTGTAATTTGATCCCTAACCGAAAACAAATCAGAATACCGATTTCAGCAGCTTTTGAGAGTGAATGATCAGTCCAGGAGATGGTTAAGGGGGAGGTAGGGGTGAGTGAATTAACTGAAAATTGGTATTTTTAATACAGATTATTAAAGTTTTCTGATCATTGCTTTTACTGTTGATTGCTGAAGAAATATAAATGATTAGTTACTCTTTAAAGCTTTTTTTGATATGGTCAAATATCCAGAGACAAATGATGACACAGGACTTCCTTTTTACATAAGTAAAGTAGAATGTACTACATTCTCTGCTAATTTTGAAACTTCTTCTTTCCACTCCACATTCCTTTACGTTTGTGAACCTGAGAATGGAGAATGTGATATTAGGGAACTTTTAACCAAAAGGAATTTGCTCTATTGCATTTTTGATGGCAACAACTATGTAATACGCATTGGATTGCTAAAGAGGGGATTCCATCAATTCTAGCAGGATCCGCAGATGTAAAGTTTGCCAGATATCTTTACACATTTACTCGAACTTGAATCAGTCATAATTAATTTTTCTGGATGATTCTATTGTCCCCCGACATCCGAGAGATGAAAGGTATCAGAGAATCTTATTAAAGGGTTCTCTACTACTAGGACAACCCCGTCTTGATCTAAATGTTTGACCATGATAAAATAAAAAAGCTTATACTCACCTCCCTTGCCGGCGCCGTTCCCGCGGTGTCGGCACTCGCTCTCCCCGGGGCTCCCGTGCTGTTGTTGTGACACATGAACCTGGCGCCCAGTCAGCGCTGGCGTCACTGTCTCCACCTTTGTATGAATTGAAGAGGAAGTCTAGGCTGTAGCTGATCTCCGACTTCCTCTTCATGTTCAATGCAACAGAAGGCGGGGACAGTGACACCAGCGCTGATTGGGCGCCGGTCTCACATGTCATAATAACAGCACGGGGGCCCCGGGACTGCGAATGCAGACACCATTGGAATGGTGCTGGCACGGGAGGGGAGTACAAGCTTTTTTATGTCATTTGGGCCAAACATTTAGATCAAGAAAGGGTATGACAAGGAGTTGTCCAAGTAGTGGACAACTTCTTTGATAAATATATCTATGATTTATTTTCTGTTTAATAAACTATTTTAATCACAAAAGGATTTTATTCTCATTTTTAAGTTTCTGCCTACATGAAAAAAAATCTTGAAATAGGGCAGTTTTCATAATGGCCATTAGACTTGTCATAAGAGGCTGACAGTTGTTTTGACAAAGGGTGGGACATTTACTGACAGCTCTGCAGTTTTTCTGGAAACCTACATATAACTGGATATCAATCCTATGATTAAGGCCTTTCATGTGTCTTATTTTGTCTAACATGTTCTATCAGAGTCTTTCACAGGTAAAACGTGCACCTTTTTTTGTGGACCAACTGTCCGCAAATAAACCCCCAAAATATGTAGACCTGCTCATGAGTCACAGAGCAAATTAACCATGCAAGTCTATGGGTCACACTCTCTCTGTCATGTAAAATAAGCTCTGGAGACTTATTCTCAGGGAGATCAGTGTCCCGCCCATAGATCTTAACAGCTCATTTGCATAGAAGAAAATAATGGACCTCTCTGGAATAAGACATGGGATCACAGATATCAAGGTATTGTTTCATTAAACTTACTGTGAACTGCATGCCCATATTCAGTGTCGGACTGGGGTGCCAAGGGCCCACCAGTAACCAACTCCAGGGCCCCACTTTTGATCTACATGCAAATGTGACATTTTCCTCAATTACAAATTTATATAATAATGAACTGGGAAGATTGTTACATGAATAAGATGCTGCTTCAGTCTCTACATAGTGATTCAAGTATATAGTGCCAAGCACTGCTCATATATGAGGATAGTGGCCCACTCCTGCACAGGGGCCCACCGGAGGATTCTCCTGTGGGCCAGTCCAAGCCTGCCCATATAGACGGCTTAGGAGGGTTGATCCTACTGACAGATTCCCTTTAAGGTATCACCCCAATCTTCTTTCTTGTAAGCTAGTTTGCTATAGATTTATGGGGGTGTAGACATCTTAGCCAGGGGCATAAGTAAATTGAATGCAGAGGTTGTAGTCGTACCTGGCCCTTGAAGCTTTGGGGGCCCAAAAGATCCCTTTGGACCATATGAGAAGACCAATACTTTTAACCAGGGGCTCACTATGGTCTCACTATGGCCTTAGCCTTTTTTTACGGTCTGATGCATCCCTTTTATGTTACCCATGATCTCGCCCACGTCCATCTCAGCAGCTACTTAAATATAACTTCAGTTGGAGAGCGACATTCATGACAACAAAGGTTAATAGAACAGTCACTGCGAGAAATGAATCTGCCGACTGCTGAGTGATGAGAATTAACAAAAAGAGCCAGGAGATTAGAATACTTAGTTGTTTTCCAGGTTGCAGTGATAACCTTGTGGAGTGACGACAATACAGTTAATAAAGCTACTGACCTGATTATTATTGAGAAATAAGAGGGAGTATTCAATGTCTATGCAAAGTAGGTAAATGCCATAACAACTGGCACATGATGTTATCCGTGTGTGCTAATGGCAGAAGTTGCCTTCCATAGAGCAACTACAAAGTATGTAGTCCAGTCAGAAAAAATGATTAGTTCAGTCTAAATTCCTGCATTGCTCATCTTGAGGAAAGCACAACAACCATAAGATGTAGTTGCCAATTTTACCAATGCCATAAAAAAAAGGATTTTTCAGATTTCATTCCAAGATCAATTACCCATCTCAAGCAATATAGTGAAGGTGACTTCTAATATTATGTATTTAAAGAGAGACTGCACACCCCTTTATGTTAAAGGGAACCTGTCAGGTCCCTGATGCCCCCCAAATCACTAGCAATTATATGTTCCTTTTAATTATCTTGTCTCACAGTCCCTTCATTATGTTGGACACATAAACAGATCTTTAGAAAAAGTATTTCTAAAGTCCATTTATCATATGCAAATTAATCCTTTGACTGGTTGATGGGCGTTTGTTTCCCCAGACTAGCCGGCCCTCTCGGCATGTTTGCACTAGCCAGTGTAATCGCCAGCTCTCTTACACATGCGCTCAGCTTTCCTCATTCACGTCATTGCGCGCCTCTGAAGCCGGGTCTACGCTTCCCGGCTTCAGAGGCGCATGCGCATCACCAGTAGTGCAGGGGTAAATACGCGCATTTTGGAAACATTTTTACTTTTTTTCCCATTTGTTTGAATGCTTTGAAAAATGCTGAAAAAACGCTGAAAGAATAACCAAACTCTGGATTTGAAACATCATTTTGATTGTTCAAATCTGCACAGAAAAAATAAGCAGCTTGTGCATGAGATTTCAGTATTGTAAAGTGAAGCATTTTTTTTACCGTTGAAAAATGCGTGGCAAAAAATGCAGCGTGTGAACAAGCCTTTAGGCTGTGTGCCCACGTAGCATTTTTCAAGCGTATATGCTGCGGAATTTCCGCAGCGTAAACGCTTGAAAAACGCATGTATATCCGCACCCCATGGTCCCCAATGGGATTCCGCAAGTTCTATGCACATGCTGCGGATTTTTCCGCAGCGTTTATGCCGCGTTCAAAAATCCGCAGCATGTCATTTAATTTTGCGTTTCCGCAAGCGGAATTGCCTTTGTCCAATGCATAAAAAACGCAAGGCAATTCCGCATGTGGAAAACGCGTGATAAACGCGCGAAAAATGCGCGATAAACGCGTGCGGAATTCCGCATGCGTTTTTCCGGGAGAGGACTTGCATTTATGCAGCAGAAATTTTCTGCTTCATAAATGCAACGTGGGCACATAGCCTTAGAGCAAAAAAAATATATAGCATTTGATGCTAACAAGCATTTGTTGTAATATTTTTTACAGCAATAGTAGTGATTTCTGCTAGAACTAGAAGCTCATCATGATTGTCTCATACAGAGTTTTTTTGTTAGTAGGGGAGGTAACAGAGTTGCAACAAAACAGACTTGTCCTAGTTCCTCTCTGTGGGATGTTATAGCTACATAGAGGTGCTGTACGTATTGTGTCACGCTATCATGAGCTGCCTGAGGCTCTGCTGGAAATCGCACACTCCTTTTGAGTTCCCGTAAGTGTGTTGCGGGGGAGCATTTTAACTGCTTAGATGACTTTATAACATCTCTATACACACTGCAATGTCACCTATTCTCTACAAAAGTAAGGTGCAATATTTAGGAGGCACCACACAACTAATGAGAACACTATACAGGTAATTGTAAAGGGAACCTGTCAGCAGATTTTTACATCCCAAACGAATATCATCTATGTAAAGTCGCTTATGTTGATTAAATCCATACCTTCGTTTGAGAAATCCTTGTTTCTGTTTTTGAGAAATCCATTGGCAAATTTTTATGCAAATGATCCACATGGGACTGCACTTACAGTCCTCTCCATATTTCCCCATCCGCCGGTTGCCTCCTCCCACTGACTGACAGGTCACTCTTGTCTCCCCTGATCAAGATCTCACGCAAGCACATCATTCCTTTGGGCTGTGCATGCACAGTAAAGTTCTGATGAAGTTGCAAGAGCCGGACTATCAATCTGCGCATGCGCCACCTAAGGAAATGAGGGCGCCTGCTCGAGATCTCAGTTAGGGAGGCAACTGACAGGCGACAGGTGTGGAAATAGTGAGAGGCAGGAGAGCTGTAAATGCAATGCCAACCGCCCTGCACTTGTGGCTTATTTGCATAAGAATTTGCCAATTGATTTCTCAAAAAAGCAAACAAGAATTTCTAAAATAAAGGTATCAATGTAATCAACATACAGAGACTTTCCATAATTAACATTAATTGGGGTGTAACAATCTGCTGATAGGTTTCCTTTCACAGCTTGTGAGTCACTTTTATTCGGCCAGTAAGAGAATAATCCGTAGCAACTTCCAACTTTTGCACAAATGGACATTTTGTTCAATCATGGTATTTTTCACCAGATTATCTGTAGTTAGCAGGCAATCAGGTGGGGAACACGTGAAGTTCTAGCCCAGTCATGTTCCAAGTATGTCTTATTTTCCTTTTATATTCTACCAATTATTTCTACCATAAAATAAGATTATTGAGTATGGAGTAGACCAATGGACACTCGCGGTCAGGGTCTTTTCTCTCTTGACAAGTACAAATAAAACCTAAATTATAAAATAAAAAAATCATTAAACGCCTATATTTTCTGAAAGTAGACATCAGGCGCATTTTCAAAATGGCCACTGAACGCTTTATACATGTAGGCATCTTCATGTAATTTTGTGTCAAATTGTAATTTTTCCCAATTGCTTACAAATTGATATACAGTAGGTGATGTAAGGTGGCTAACGGACACATAGTTGATGGGAGATATGCATCACAGAGATGGCTGTCCTCTGTGATGTAACCCGGAATGTTGCTCTAGTGCACGTAAGCACTAAGAGGACTGTTTGGTACACCTGGGGCAGATTACAGGTAGTTGGAGAGATGGGCGGGTCTAGCTACCCACATACTTCACCTATGGGTGTGGTTAAGATATAAAATGGAGGTCGTTGTTTGGCACATGGTTTGTGTGTTTGGAGGGAGAAGGCCTCCTGTGTGTTTTGTGTCCCAACTGACCCAGTGAATGGGATGCTATCCAGCCTGTGTGCCCACAGAACTGGATAACCAGAGACTTTGCCTTAAGGACTCTTTACGTTCTTTTTGCCTGAACTAAAGGCTGTTTGTATTCATTTTGCTTTTGCCTGGTTTATGAAGTAATAAACCGACATAGACATTTAAAGGAACATGCTTCCTGTTTGCCTCCCGTCGCACTCAAGTGAGTAGAAACCCCACAGTGGTTCAAGTGCGACCTGGGCAGTAAGTTAAATCCACCACACAACCAAAATATTGAAATTTAAAGGGTTATTCTCATCATTAAAACTTAACACAAAGCAAATGGATCAGTAGCTGTCTTCAAGTCCCCAAGAATGGGGTTCTGAAATGCTGCAGCTTAGCTTCTCCTGTTCTCGAGCGGAGCTGAAGTACGTGAGAACGTGTTCTACATTTTGAATGGAGCTGTGCTGTTCCGGATCTCTGCAATGTGTATATTTAATCATATAAGTAAACTTATCAGCCGACTATATGGTTACTCCCATTCTTTGGCATGAAGGTTATAGTACAGTACAGACCAAAAGTTTGGACACACCTTCTCATTTAAAGATTTTTCTGTATTTTCATGACTATGAAAATTGTACATTCACACTGAAGGCATCAAAACTATGAATTAACACATGTGGAATTATATACTTAACAAAAAAGTGTGAAACAACTGAAAATATGTCTTATATTCTAGGTTCTTCAAAGTAGCCACCTTTTGCTTTGATGACTGCTTTGCACACTCTTGGCATTCTCTTGATGAGCTTCAAGAGGTAGTCACCAGAAATGGTCTTCCAACAATCTTGAAGGAGTTCCCAGAGATGCTTAGCACTTGTTGGCCCTTTTGCCTTCACTCTGTGGTCCAGCTCACCCCAAACCATCTCGATTGGGTTCAGGTCTGGTGACTGTGGAGGCCAGGTCATCTGGCGTAGCACCCCATCACTCTCCTTCCTGGCCAAATAGCTCTTACACAGCCTGGAGGTGTGTTTGGGGTCATTGTCCTGTTGAAAAATAAATGATGGTCCAACTAAACGCAAATCGGATGGAATAACATGCCGCTGCAAGATGCTGTGGTAGCCATGCTGGTTCAGTATGCCTTCAATTTTGAATAAATCCCCAACAGTGTCACCAGGAAAGCACCCCCACACCATCACACCTCCTCCTCCATGCTTCACGGTGGGAACCAAGCATGTAGAGTCCATCCGTTCACCTTTTCTGCATCGCACAAAGACACGGTGGTTGGAACCAAAGATCTCAAATTTGGACTCATCAGACCAAAGCACAGATTTCCACTGGTCTAATGTCCATTCCTTGTGTTCTTTAGCCCAAACAAGTCTCTTCTGCTTGTTGCCTGTCCTTAGCAGTGGTTTCTTAGCAGCTATTTTACCATGAAGGCCTGCTGCACAAAGTCTCCTCTTAACAGTTGTTGAAGAGATGTGTCTGCTGCTAGAACTCTGTGTGGCATTGACCTGGTCTCTAATCTGAGCTGCTGTTAACCTGCGATTTCTGAGGCTGGTGACTCGGATAAACTTATCCTCAGAAGCAGAGGTGACTCTTGGTCTTCCTTTCCTGGGGCGGTCCTCATGTGAGCCAGTAGCACTTGATGGTTTTTGCAACTGCACTTGGGGACACTTTCAAAGTTTGCCCAATTTTTCAGACTGACTGACCTTCATTTTTTAAAGTAATGATGGCCACTCATTTTCTTTACTTAGCTGCTTTTTTCTTGCCATAATACAAATTCTAACAGTCTATTCAGTAGGACTATCAGCTGTGTATCCACCAGACTTCTGTACAACACAACTGATGGTCCCAACCCCATTTATAAGGCAAGAAATCCCACTTATTAAACCTGACAGGGCACACCTGTGAAGTGAAAACCATTTCCGGTGACTACCTCTTGAAGCTCATCAAGAGAATGCCAAGAGTGTGCAAAGCAGTCATCAAAGCAAAAGGTGGCTACTTTGAAGAACCTAGAATATAAGACATAGTTTCAGCTGTTTCACACTTTTTTGTTAAGTATATAATTCCACATGTGTTAATTCATAGTTTTGATGGCTTAAGTGTGAATGTACAATTTTCATAGTCATGAAAATACAGAAAAATCTTTAAATGAGGTGTGTCCAAACTTTTGGTCTGTGCTGTATATTATGGGTGAATGGAGATATCCCAGCTGGTCTCTAGCTGGATATGCGAATAGTAGCGTAGTGGTAATCTAGCAGCTAGTATAAAGTTATTTAAAAAGAATACCTCTTCTGTGCAAGCATTTACTACTAAACCCTTGTGATGAAATAAAACACAAAATGCGTCAGTAGGATACAATTATCATTCAAAACCGTTGGAGAATCATAACTTTGGTTTCTGATGGTCTAGGTGCGCCAGGTATTGCACAAGAGCAAAAAAAGGACCTATATTGTACTTGTCTAAAAGTGTCCAAATACTGTTTGTTGGTTGTATTTTGTGGATAAATAATGAACATTTTAGTCTTTAGTCATTTCTGACTGATGGAAATATTTTTCTTCTTCTTTCGTGATAATTGTTATCACTATGTAGTATGTAATAGATATAGTTAGAGAAGTGGTCACCATATATTACACTGTAGATGAACTGAGTAAAATGTTTAACTTTTATTGATGTGTCTGTATGTCTAGTGACACTTTTTTGGATACCATGATACTGACACTCGTTAAAAGAGTTGTCCAGGCACAATAAAAATGTGACCTGTGGCTTGATAAATGAAAAAATAACAGAGCTATGCTCACCTACTGACACTTACTGGGATTCAGTGCAGATCGCTCCGTCATTTGCATTTACACCAGGTGGAAGTCGTCACTGTTTAAAGCGGCAGTAAGACAGCTGGGACCTGTGATTAGCTGCCATGGCCAAGTGTCTTCAACAGAACACCATCGGTTACATCACTGATGACGCGCTGCTGAAGGCATCTAACACTGCACTGGATCCCGGTAAGTGGCAGACACAGGTGAGCATAGCTCTGTTTGTTATTTTTTCATTTACCAAGCCACCGGTAAGATTCTAATTTTGCCCGGTCAATCCCCTTAAAGGGAATCTGCCTACAGGTTTTTGCCATTTAATCTGAGAGCAGCATAATATAGGGAATGAGAGCCTGATTCAAAGGATGAGTCACTTATTAGGCTGTGTGCTGTAGTGTCAATACAATCAGTATTTTATCAGCAGGAGAGTAACACTACAGGACTACATCACAGGTGTCAGGCAGTCAGGCTAATCTGTGTAACCCTGTCCCCACCACTGATTAGCAGCATGCTGACAATGCACATGTACACATGAAGCTGCCAATCAGGGGTGAGGGTGGAGTTATACACAGCTCTGCTACATCTACATCAGACAAACTAGGATTCTATCACTTTTCACTAAGCCCAGTAAGTGAAAAATCGCTGGAAATTGGCTTTCTTGCCCTACATTATGTTACTCAGATGATATAGCAAAAAACCTGCTGACAGATTCCCTTTAACTTTAGTGGAGAGATTACGGTACGTGGGCTGCGTTTGTGAAAATGAATGAATCCTCGATGGTATAAAATGAAGGTTTTTATTACAGCAACGTGTTTCTGTGCCACACTGGTGCCTTTTCAAGGTAAAAAACCCAGGTACCATAATTCCTCCACTAAAGTGAATCTATCTAGAAGAGTTTTTCTTCTACCACTACTCTCACTTTCTCTCATTTTTCTTACAGTGTTGCCCTACTGTGCGCTTCTGTCTCAGCCAGGCGTCAGCAGATTCCCTTTAGCGTCTCTATTGTAGAGTGAATAAACAGCCTAATTTGTTGCAGAGTTGTGATTAGATGAGCATCTACTCATGTAGGACTACATCACTTATATAGCTATAATCCTGCCTGTAGCTGGGCTCCTGCCTTGTTTTATGTAAACTCAGGGCACTTATAGGAACATGAACGGCTGTGTGGGCATATCCGATGGTACCAATAACTGCATCATCAGAAATCTGCAGTCATTTCAGGATATGACAGGCACAATCCCTGAAGCTGTATCAGACTGAGCTTTATGATAGTTGTTATAATATAAGTTAACAGGAAAGGGAATTTCCACCCTTAAAGAACAAGTAGGTGTTATGGGGAAATCCCTTCTGTCATTTTTGTGAATGGCAGGGCTTCTTTATAAATTTATTGTGACGAATTACATTTGTACGGGTCTAGCACATACCAAAGCAACGTCTTTTATCACGTTAGACAGGATTACGTCAGGTTACCTTTCTCTGGTGTATAGAATAACAAGATTTCATATGGCAATTTACATATTGTTCAATCTACTTTTTTTTTTCAGTAAAGCCAATGGCAGATAAATACAACTATATGCTAACTGCATAACTCAAAATAAAAAAAGAAGATCTCAGCAGCACAGCACAAATGTGGTGTGAAAAAAAACAATATTCATTCATTTTGTAACTTTTGCATGACCATTTGTAGAGATGGTGTGAGTCGATTCGCAGGACAGGGCCCAGCGGCCATGTCAGTATCTATAGTTCTTCTTTTGAATAGTCGACCTGTTGTGACGTCACATGTGTGTCATGCCTACAATGACATTGTGTTAGGCCAGCTAATCAAAAAAAGAGCCCAGGGATGCCATCAGGTATCAAGTGGTTCTCAGGGCTCCTGTCCAATGGCCACAGAGTACTGAAGTGACTGCTGGCCCGCGTCTTGTGAATCGTTTTTCACAATTTCTAACTATGTGATGAGGCAGCTGTTTCAACAGTCACTCTGTGACTGCAGACTTGTGAATCCTCACAGCGTGTACACTGCGCGCTGTGAGGATTCTCCGGCAGTCACGTGACTACAAGTATTCGATATGCATATTCCTGGCCAGAATCCGACTAGACTATTTCTGGAGCGTTCAATGCAAGTGTATTGCGCAAGGCCAGAAACAGTCTAGTCGGATTCTGGCTGGGAGAATCCATATCGAGTCATGTGACTGCTGTTCCCAGTGCTGACACTGGAGACTCCTCACAGCGCACAGTGCGTGTACTGTGAGGATTTAAAAGCCTGCAGTCACATAGAGTGAGCGCAGGCTTGTCCCTTTAAAGGGAGACTGTCAGCAGGTTTTCGCTATGTAATCTGAGATCTAGTCCTCTATTGATAATCTCTTGCTGATAAAGCACTAATTGTATTTAAACTAGAACACATAGCCCAATAAATAGACTGTAAGCCTGCAAGCGCAGGGCCCTCTCCTTTCTGTACCAGTCAGGATCATTGTTAGTTTGTTCACCGTATTTTATATTTGTATTTTGTATGTAACCCCTTCTCATGTGCAGCACCATGGAATCAATGGTGCTTCAAAAATAAATAATAATAATAATAATACCTGGAATCAGGCTCTCTGCCCCTACATTATACTGCTCTCAGATTACAAAATAAAAACAACTTATGACAGATTCCTTTTTGGAATAGTGCCGTCTCTTCTTCTAAGATTGTATTCTGGTTGGGCCTTTATAAATAATTAGTAATAATATAAATAGAAGAACCATGTAGCAGGTGCCCCAGGGTTTACTAACTTGTACAATAGTGGTGAACTAAGGGTGCTTTTCAATTGCGCTTTTCTCCATGTTCGTGGGTCCCGTCGGGGCTTGCGTCCAAACCTCCCTGCAGAACGGGATTTGGACGTATGCGCAGATGCGGCATGTTCGCTCTGCTGGCACCATTATACTATATGGCCCCGTCAGTGCATACATCTGAATCCTGTTCTGTGGGGCAGCTCAGATGCAATCCCCGTCGGGACCCAGAAATGGAAAAGAGCAACAAATACAACCAGAAAATATAATATTTCACTTGTAAATCTAAATAAACCGTTAACCAATCTAAGATGTCATTTTGTCAAGAATGAAACCCAACTAAATATCCTCACCACTTTACAGACATTTCTAACCTTTTGATTTAACAGATGATTTTTCTTTACTTAGGGAAATAAAATCTACCGCATTTCTGAGCTAAATCATCTCTACAGATTGGAGACTCCTTGAGACAATGTCACATATCTTGGCTTATTGAAATTGTGTGTGTAAGACAGGGAGAGAAGATGGATATTATTAACTTCAGTCACGCGAGATGTAGGTTTTGAATGCTGTTATCCTGTTACAATGTACATCACTTTGCTATTCATCAGTGCCCAATCTATATTGTACCTCTGCCACCCGTACCTACAGTACCACACCGGTCCTCCTCACACTGACATTAGAGTGTAAAATTAACCATTAAAACGCCAGACTCGTCTTTCTGACACTCCTGCCTCAATGCGGCACTACCTCCATGCACTTTTATTAGTTCCTTCTTTCCAGTGGTGTACTCACATCTGGACACAACAGTCCATTTTGACTATAATCCCTCCGATTTATCTTTACATTTTTCACGGGTTATTAATATTTCCTTTAAGTAGCCAGATGTAACATATTTATAGGTTAGGAGGATAACTGCTTATAATGGTGACTCAGCTGCAGCCCTTGCGCTTGGCCTCATTAACCCACAATCAGACCTTGCGCTTGGCCTCATTAACCCACAATTAGACCTGTTACCTGATCTTTAATTTCCCCCTTGCTTTGTCCCTGACTTAAGACCAATCATTGGTGTCAGAGGAGATTTTAAGAGAACTCTCTGTACTCACTCAGAACGTTCCAGCAGGCAGCTCATGGTGACACCTCCAGCAAGAGACTTCCTTGTCTGTTCTGCTTAAAACCTTCTTAGGAAAAATGAGCAGCACATTCAGCCAATTACAATGGAGGCGAAAGTGAAAGCAGAGAATAATCAGGATCATGTGACACTGCGTGAAGTCCCCGCAGAAACGTAGCATAATGTGACGTTATGACACCTGTATATGGAGCAGAGCCACGACATCATCCACTATACAGTATACAATACACATATACAGTATATTACACGTTTCTTATAAGCGTTACATTGCAGGATTACTTGACGTGCTGCCGCCCATGCTTATGCTATTGTCTTTAAATACATGCATCATGTACAGAAAACTTTAAAGAGAGTCTGTCATTCCGTCGTAGAAACACAGGGATCCGGCACTGCTTCCATTCACACTGTAAAGGTTCGTTCACACTGGAGTATAATACAGAGGAGTGCAATGCGAGAAAATCTTATTGAATGACGCAGAGCAGATGTGTGAATTTTTTTCATGCCGATTCGACATGAGAAAAAAAAAATAGCAGTACGCTGCGATTGGCAGTGTGTTTCACATGGCACGCACCCATTAAAGTCAATGCAAAACATCAGACTGCATTCGGATGTCATCCAAGTGCAGGCCAAGACAGGCAAAGGAGGAGATGGAAAGATTAATCTCTCCTTCTTCTCCTCACCTGTGATCCGAATCTTGCATGCAAGAGGATCGAATCACACTAGCATAACACTCAGCTCACGCTCGCAGCAAAGTTTGAGCCGAGTGTCATTAGCATATCGCATCCGATGCTACACGCTAATGATGAATCTAACTAGATTCAGCAGCTGGTTAACCGTCTCAGTGCTGCTCACCAGGAAACAGTCCAATAGTAATGTAAGGAGAAAATCGGGCACTCACCTTGTCGCTACAATCTCTGGAACCGCAAATAAAGCTTATTTTAATGCGCAGTGGTGAGTGCCAACATTTTCTCCTTACAGTAAAATATGCAATGTTTTACAGCAGCAGCATAAGCAATGTGACTTCTGAACTGTCACGCACATGCTGATTTTTTACATGCACAGTACAGACCAAAAGTTTGGACACAAATTCTCATTTAAAGATTTTTCTGTATTTTCATGACTATGAAAATTGTACATTCACACTGAAGGCATCAAAACTATGAATTAACACATGTGGAATTATATACTTAACAAAAAAGTGTGAAACAACTGAAAATATGTCTTATATTCTAGGTTCTTCAAAGTAGCCACCTTTTGCTTTGATGACTGCTTTGCACACTCTTGGCATTCTCTTGATGAGCTTCAAGAGGTAGTCACCAGAAATGGTTTTCACTTCACAGGTGTGCCCTGTCAGGTTTAATAAGTGGGATTTCTTGCCTTATAAATGAGGTTGGGACCATCAGTTGTGTTGTGCAGAAGTCTGGTGGATACACAGCTGATAGTCCTACTGAATAGACTGTTAGAATTTGTATTATGACAAGAAAAAAGCAGCTAAGTAAAGAAAAACGAGTGGCCATCATTACTTTAAGAAATGAAGGTCAGTCAGTCTGAAAAATTGGGCAAACTTTGAAAGTGTCCCCAAGTGCAGTTGCAAAAACCATCAAGCGCTACAAAGAAACTGGCTCACATGAGGACCGCCCCAGGAAAGGAAGACCAAGAGTCACCTCTGCTTCTGAGGATAAGTTTATCCGAGTCATCAGCCTCAGAAATCGCAGGTTAACAGCAGCTCAGATTAGAGACCAGGTCAATGCCACACAGAGTTCTAGCAGCAGACACATCTCTTCAACAGCTGTTAAGAGGAGACTTTGTGCAGCAGGCCTTCATGGTAAAATAGCTGCTAGGAAACCACTGCTAAGGACAGGCAACAAGCAGAAAAGACTTGTTTGGGCTAAAGAACACAAGGAATAGACATTAGACCAGTGGAAATCTGTGCTTTGGTCTGATGAGTCCAAATTCGAGATCTTTGGTTCCAACCACCGTGTCTTTGTGCGATGCAGAAAAGGTGAACGGATGGACTCTACATGCCTGGTTCCCACCGTGAAGCATGGAGGAGGAGGTGTGATGGTGTGGGGGTGCTTTGCTGGTGACACTGTTGGGGATTTATTCAAAATTGAAGGCATACTGAACCAGCATGGCTACCACAGCATCTTGCAGCGGCATGCTATTCCATCCGGTTTGCATTTAGTTGGACCATCATTTATTTTTCAACAGGACAATGACCCCCAAACACACCTCCAGGCTGTGTAAGGGCTATTTGACCAAGAAGGAGAGTGATGGGGTGCTACGCCAGATGACCTGGCCTCCACAGTCACCAGACCTGAACCCAATCGAGATGGTTTGGGGTGAGCTGGACCGCAGAGTGAAGGCAAAAGGGCCAACAAGTGCTAAGCATCTCTGGGAACTCCTTCAAGATTGTTGGAAGACCATTTCCAGTGACTACCTCTTGAAGGTCATCAAGAGAATGCCAAGAGTGTACAAAGCTGTCATCAAAGCAAAAGGTGGCTACTTTGAAGAACCTAGAATATAAGACATATTTTCAGTTGTTTCACACTTTGTTGTTAAGTATATAATTCCACATGTGTTAATTCATAGTTTTGATGCCTTCAGTGTGAATGTACAATTTTCATAGTCATGAAAATACAGAAAAATCTTTAAATGAGATGTGTCCAAACTTTTGGTCTATACTGTATATTTTGAGCCCTGCTGCACTTTTTTTTTTTTAACCAAGATGTAGCATGTCAATTTTTTCACCCATTAAAATGAATAGGTGAAAAATGCAAGTAAAAAAATTGACAAAACACTGGTAATGTATGCAGCATTTTAACTCTGGTTTGTGGTGCATAAAAAAAAACGCTGCTAAAATGTAACATGTGAACATAGCCTGACAGCAGGAGCGGGCAGACCACTCCTCTATGCTGCATCAATTCAATCCTCCACCCCACCCTCCTCTCTCCTTAGCCTGCACCATCGGACCAAGCAGCACCAGCAGATAATTCTGTGAGCTCTGGCTCCTGTTGTTACGCTGTGTGCACACATGCCAGAGCAGTTTTTTCATGCTGTGCTTGCTCTGACCAAGGGAGCAATGTCAATCAACACAGAGGGAAGTGGCCATTTATGTAAATTGAGATGGCAGAATGGTGCCCAAATTTTCTTGGCCACACCAAAGGTGCACCAAGCACCCTAATTCGTAAATCAAATGGAAAGTTTTTTTCTTTGGCACAACAAAGGCAGCATTTACTACATAAAAAGGTATTGTTTTTAGTTAGGCTTAATTTAAAGGGAATCTGTCACCCCTTTGGATGTATCTAAGCTATTAATATAGGCATACAGGTTCTAGAATGCTTAAAATAGTCCTACCTGTATGCCTCATAGCTGTGGTCTTGTTCTTCAGAAATCATCATCCTTTATATTAATACATTTTTCCAGGCTCTGGGGTGTGTGGTGCCTAGAAGGAAACTCGGCCTCCGGTCTTCATTAGCGTACCTGTCGCCTCCCCTCAGCATCACTGGGCTCTGTGATGTCTAGTGGTTGTCCCGTGCCTGCGCCCTGCAATTACCATATTCCACGTTACTTTTCCACCCTTCTAGGGGCATCGGCTTCTAGTGTCTTTTGTGCCGGCGCCTACGCAGAAACAAGAAGCCAATGCCCAGAGAAGGGCGGAATATGACAATTGCAGGGCGCAGGTGCGGGACAACCGCTAGACGTCACAGGACACAGTGACGCTGATGGGAGGCAACAGGCACGCAAAAGAAGACCGGAGGCCGAGTTTCATTCCAGGAAGCTGACGCGCCCCTGGGCCTTGTGTCGCGCAGCGTTGCGCACGCGGGAGTTTACCCGGAGCCGGATCTGTTGAGGGTTGTAGTCTCGTGGCGGTGATCCGGTCCGTGCCCAGGGAGTCAGACTAAGTGGCGGTATATTAGCAGTAGATGTTGGATGACTGTCGACTACGCCACCCGTTGATTTGCGGTCGCAAGACCGCCGCTGCAGAACAGTCCGCTGAGGCCGGTGGTATGTGTGCAGCAATGGTGGTTTAACCCCCAACGGGAGAGGTATGGCCCCAGGGCAGCTTGTGCGGACGATGGGGGTGATGGTGGTACACGAGCGCAGCAAAGACAACTCGGAGTCCTGATGGTGCAGTTCAGGGTCTTTACTCACGGTTACTCGGTTACTGCTCCAGGCCACCGCTGCAGAGGTGGCCGCCTGTGTCGCGCTGTGCTCACCAGGTGAGGGGCTCGGTTAACCCCCAGGTCTTTCTGGAGTGCTCTGCAGGACCCCCTTTATGTCTCCTGTCTCTGGTCTTCAACCCCACTAGTGACCACGCTTATGACCAGCTGCCTCGGACCTTCTTGGTGGGCAAACGTTGGCCTGCGTTTCCCAGGTCCTATGTGGTTCCTTTCTAGCGGGTTTGGTGAGGGGCTGCTCCACATGTAATGTTGCAGCCTCCGGTTCTTAGTTGAGGGTAGTTTCTCTCCTCCACTAATTTGGGATCCGGTTCCCTTCTTCTTGACCTGACCCCCCTACTCGGGTAGCGGCGGGCGTGTGGTGGCTACCAGCCGGTCCACACCCCTGGGGTCCCCTCTGTCCTTCTTGGAGCTCAGTCTGCTTCTCTTCCTCCTTCTTTCCTCCTCCAGACTCAGGCCTCCTGACAGGGCCTGCCTGTGGAGCAGAGCCCATAAAGCAGCTCTGCTCCCTGGCTTCTCCTCCTGACAGGGCCTGCCTGTGGAGCAGAGCCCATAAAGCAGCTCTGCTCCCTGGCTTCTCCTCTCTGAACTCTCCCTGATTTAAGATGGTGCCCCCCTCTTATACTCCTGTACAGAGTGCACCCAGGATCTACTTCCCCCACGCACACACTACCGGGTTCCCTTCTCTAGGTGTTCCCTCCCCCCACTCCAGCCAGGGACATGCTCACTCGTGCCTGCATAACTAATGGGAGCACCGTCGAGCTGTCCCCCGGAAATGTGGTGTAGTGCATGTGGGTGTTAGGGTCCTGAGCCACACTCCATCCTTACCTGGAAGTGAGATATCGCACATCTGGGTGAGATGCAATACCTCTGTAGCAACCGAACCCTCGGGGTGCTACATTCCCCCCTGGCAAAACCCAGCACGTCCGCGGGCTGGAACTGAGCAAAAGACAGGGTATACATTAGAACATGCAAATTTTTCATAACCAACAAGTATAACAGATATCAACATTCAGTTTCCCTTTATGGGAACGGCTCTCTCTTAAACGATATAAGTGCATAGGTACTGTTCTGGAACTCTTTTTCATAGTAACACCTTCTAGCATATAAACTTTTCATATAAAACATTTCTAGCAGCAGATCCACGAAGAAGTCTCTTTATAACAGGTCACAGTTTATTCTGCAACCAGGTGTCCATTTTCCTAAAGGTGCAAACTTTTCTGAGGTAGTTTAGGCTTGTTATACAACCAATATGGGGCACTTAAAGAAGTGCAACTATATACAAGAGTTGGCCGCTCTCAGTCCTCGGCCAGGTAGGGGTGGCTGTTCTCAGTCCCCAGCCAGTTAGAGGGAAAAGGGGTGGCTGTTCTCAGTCCCCAGCCAGTTAGAGGGAAAAGGGGTGGCTGTTCTCAGTCCCCAGCCAGGTAGGGGATAAGGGAAACAGTTCTTTTTCTGTCCCAACGGGGACCACACTCTTAGTGGAAACAGTCCCACAACAGTCCTTATACCCGGTCGGGTAACTATTTACATCTCCTCTTTTACCGTTTACGATTAACAGTGTGCTCCACACGCTCCTTTCTCTTTCTCAGGTTCAGACCCGTCCGGGCCCTCTTGGTACTCGGGGTCTGAGTGGTACTGTTAATGACGCCCGGGGTCAGAGGGTGCGACTTTGGGCCTGGGCGCGGGCTGGTGGTGGCAGTGCCCAGGGCTGGAGGGCTCGGCCGCAGGGCTTGTTGCGGGGGCTGGAGCAGATCGGTGTCTACAGCGCCCGGGGTCAGCGGCTCCACCAGGGGGCCCGGGAGCAGGCTGACGCTGGCAGCGTCCGGGACAGGGAGACTCCTCTTACCTGATCCCGCGACCGCTCCTGCGTCACGCGTCTTCTCCTGGTGCTGGTCGGGGCCCGCGACGGCTGGGGCGCTGCCGATGCTGGGCAGCTTAGTCTGCTGCCGGTCCGCCATTTTGCTGTCCGTTCCTGGTGTCCTCTTCCCCCCTGGCGGACCGTGGCCTACCTGGCGATGATCCTTTTCCGTAGGCCGCGGCTCCGCAGTGGATCGTCAGGGTTGAGGACCTTCCGTCGCGCTCCTGTGATGTCAGCGTCTGCTGGGCTCCTTCCAGGACCTTACGCAACGTCCGGACGTGAGGCGGGGCTTCAGTTCTCGCGCGCTTTCGGAGTCCACGCCCCTCTTCTTCCCGCGCGGCGTCTTCAAGATGGCGTCCAACGGCGGGAAAACTCCACGGATGGCGGGAAGAAGGCAGAAGATGGCGCCGGATGGCGGGAATCTTCACGGATGGCGGGAAGAAGGCTGAAGATGGCGCCGGATGGCGGGAATCTTCACCGATGGCGGGAAGAAGGCTGAAGATGGCGCCGGATGGCGGGAATCTTCACCACAGGTAAGTTTTTAAAAGTCTCTTTTTCAGGCACGCAGTACCCGGTGGTTGCGGGCACGAAATCCTGCCGACTACGCCAAAAGCTGACGCGCCCCTGGGCCTTGTGTCGCGCAGCGTTGCGCACGCGGGAGTTTACCCGGAGCCGGATCTGTTGAGGGTTGTAGTCTCGTGGCGGTGATCCGGTCCGTGCCCAGGGAGTCAGACTAAGTGGCGGTATATTAGCAGTAGATGTTGGATGACTGTCGACTACGCCACCCGTTGATTTGCGGTCGCAAGACCGCCGCTGCAGAACAGTCCGCTGAGGCCGGTGGTATGTGTGCAGCAATGGTGGTTTAACCCCCAACGGGAGAGGTATGGCCCCAGGGCAGCTTGTGCGGACGATGGGGGTGATGGTGGTACACGAGCGCAGCAAAGACAACTCGGAGTCCTGATGGTGCAGTTCAGGGTCTTTACTCACGGTTACTCGGTTACTGCTCCAGGCCACCGCTGCAGAGGTGGCCGCCTGTGTCGCGCTGTGCTCACCAGGTGAGGGGCTCGGTTAACCCCCAGGTCTTTCTGGAGTGCTCTGCAGGACCCCCTTTATGTCTCCTGTCTCTGGTCTTCAACCCCACTAGTGACCACGCTTATGACCAGCTGCCTCGGACCTTCTTGGTGGGCAAACGTTGGCCTGCGTTTCCCAGGTCCTATGTGGTTCCTTTCTAGCGGGTTTGGTGAGGGGCTGCTCCACATGTAATGTTGCAGCCTCCGGTTCTTAGTTGAGGGTAGTTTCTCTCCTCCACTAATTTGGGATCCGGTTCCCTTCTTCTTGACCTGACCCCCCTACTCGGGTAGCGGCGGGCGTGTGGTGGCTACCAGCCGGTCCACACCCCTGGGGTCCCCTCTGTCCTTCTTGGAGCTCAGTCTGCTTCTCTTCCTCCTTCTTTCCTCCTCCAGACTCAGGCCTCCTGACAGGGCCTGCCTGTGGAGCAGAGCCCATAAAGCAGCTCTGCTCCCTGGCTTCTCCTCCTGACAGGGCCTGCCTGTGGAGCAGAGCCCATAAAGCAGCTCTGCTCCCTGGCTTCTCCTCTCTGAACTCTCCCTGATTTAAGATGGTGCCCCCCTCTTATACTCCTGTACAGAGTGCACCCAGGATCTACTTCCCCCACGCACACACTACCGGGTTCCCTTCTCTAGGTGTTCCCTCCCCCCACTCCAGCCAGGGACATGCTCACTCGTGCCTGCATAACTAATGGGAGCACCGTCGAGCTGTCCCCCGGAAATGTGGTGTAGTGCATGTGGGTGTTAGGGTCCTGAGCCACACTCCATCCTTACCTGGAAGTGAGATATCGCACATCTGGGTGAGATGCAATACCTCTGTAGCAACCGAACCCTCGGGGTGCTACACACCGCACACCCCAGAGCCTGGAAAAACGCATTAACATAAAGGATTAAAAGATGATTTCTGAACTACAAGACCACAGATATGAGGCATACAGGTAGGACTATTTTAACTATTTTAGAACTTGTATGCCCATATTAATAGATTAGGTACGTCCAAGGAGGTGACAGGTTCCCTTTAAATTATGATTTTTTTGATGACAAACTTTCTTCAGCTAAACTTTACATTACCATAGGTTTCCTGCACTGTGTTGAGAATTTAGTGTTTTTCCTTACTTATGATGTAAGAGTGAATGCCGACTCATAAGCAAACACAGACCTTAAACCCCTGTAGTAGTTTTAGTCTACATTTTACTGCATGGATTTAGTCTCTGGGATTCCCCTTTTATAAATCGGAGTCTGTGTGAAAGGTGTTTTACTCTGGGGAAAGAAGAGATGTGACTTTCTGTCTCGCTGTCGCTTCCTTTTTCTCTCGCCAGGAGAAATGACAGAAACGTTTCTCTACCAAGCACTTTGTTGTTACTGTGCAGCTGTTTATTATAAAATGAAAGGCAAAACATAGGTTTACTTTTCTTTACATATTTAAATCGCTCTTCTCCACTTTCCTGTAGCACCTCTCTAATAACACATAGCCTAAGGATTAGTACTCTATCTACAAACAGACTATTATGTGGCTAATGATAAACAAAGGGCTTCTTATCTATATCAGTATTTCCCTTATGAAAGGTGTATAACTATCAATCAATGTGATATATGGTATATTGAGTGACACATGACGTCTGCATGCAACACCACACTACTACAGTGACAGAAAGAGTGACAAATCATGCGGTGCGCTAAGCGCGTCACAGCAAGCTTTGGCCACTCCCCAATGCCCATTTATCATTTCTTTCTACCCTGGCAGGAGGAGATGTCAGAGGGGGCGCTGGCAGTGAGAGACATTTAAATGGATATATGGCACTCAAAAAACGGTGCACGAATAAGGATTCCACTCCGTATAATACGTATATAAAATCGGCGCTCAAAATTGGAAAAATGTATATATTCCTTTATTTATAAGGCAATCCCAATATAATTGTGTGACGTTTCGGCCCTACAAATATGGACATTTTTCAAACACTGTGACATAAGCAAAATAAAAACAGATTTTATCATATTATAACATATCATCTCACATGTAAAGATTATTTAGAAATCTGACCAAAATAGTATGACAAACGAAGATTCAAGAAATTATGAGATGTTCAACAAGGAAATAGTCAGAGCCACCTTCAGTGATTTAGTAACATATAGAAAGAAATTAAACCAGATAAAGATTAAAAATTATATGGTATATATAATGGGGTTTTTATGAATGAAGTCATCTAGTAAATAATAATGTATATAATATCTATAAATATTGAAGAAAGGAGACACTCAACGGATTGCAAAGTATATGTAGGCTACACTGTAACGACGCTGTGAAAGGCAATGTCTGCCAGGTGTATTGCGCTCACAGTGTTACATGTGAAGTGGTCATACTTGTTCTCACTATCACTGCGGCCACGGGATAGTCCTTGGCGTCGCCATGGATGCACCGAACGCCCACAGTTTTGGAAGGGATCAACTGGTGGGGAAGGGTAACAGTCCAAACACCTTTACTCCATTAATGGATACGGCACATGCCTGCGGCCCCTCGCCGGGTCAACAGTCCACACTGCAGGCTGGATAAGCATAATAGGAACCCCGTCTTCCTAGGCTGCAGTCCATGGGCTCAGGGGACATATGACACCGGGCGGCTACGTGTCCAGGGTTGTCACACCGGCAACAGACTATATCTTTAACAACAGTTCTTGTGGCAACTTCAACGGGAGTGGGACGCCCCCCAGTAGTGGCTCTAGACCCCTTCTGTGGTGAACCCGCCCCCTTTTGGGTATCCCAGTACGGAGAAGTGACTATATCCGGTTTCCCGAGGGATTTCTCAGCCACCTGATACTTCTCTACCAGGCCGATGAAGTCATCTGCATTCTGAGGATCGCCCTGGGCAACCCAAGTCTGTACTGACTTGGGAAGGGAGTGCACGAATCTATTAATCCCCACCCGCTCAACCATCTGGGCCGGAGTGGAGGACTCTGACTGCAACCACTTCTGAAAGAGATGCAGTAGGTCAAACATCTGCGAGCGAGGGGGTTTGTCGCTGGTATACGCCCAGTGGTGGACTCGTTGGGCTCTCATCTCCATATTCACTCCCAAGCGTGCTAAGATCTCTGTCTTTAGCTTGGCGTATTCCTTGGTATCCTGCAGTGCCAAGTCGTAATATGCCTTTTGGGGTTCACCCGACAAATATGGCGACAGAACCTCTGCCCACTGTTCTGGTGGAAGTCTCTCCCAATCAGCCACCCTCTCAAAGACTGTCAGAAAGGCTTCTACATCATCCCGGGGGTCATCTTCTGCATGGCCCGTCTTACCGCCTTCCTGACGTGGGAGTCATCAGTCGGCCCTGGGGGTTGGGCGGTTGCTCTGCCCTGGATGGCGTCTGCCAGAAGCTGTATCTGCTGTTGCTGGTGCTTTTGTTGCTCCTGCTGGTACTGCTGGTGTGACTTTTGCTGCAACTGGATCTGTTGCAGCAACAGTTTGGTTGTCTTCTGGTGCTGCTGCTGGCTGTGCAAGTGCTACTGGTGCATTTGTTGTTGGCTCTGCACCAGGTGTTTAATGAGCTCCTCCATGCTGCCAGACTTCTCTGGCTGGTGGACTTCAACCGGGACATCCACCCGTCTCTGTGGCAGGTACACATGTTCCTGGAATCTTGCCCGCATTCTCCACCAACTGTGGTAGGACGACTCGCTCGGCCACTTCCAAAAGTAGACTCAGGACTTGCAGGCTTTTTTAATAGCTTAAAGCTCTGCACTCCAGCAAAATTAACACAGCCTTACTTGGCAAAACAACAAAACAAAAATATAAACTGTAGCACAGTCCATATATGTATGTGGGGGTCGCTCACACAGGTTATGTCCAGCCTTCAGCTCCCTCCTGAGCTATGGCTGTCCATTCTGGAGACGTTGCCTCTCCAAAAACAACACACAGAAAAAAAAAACAGGACTGAACATTTAAACGTTGCTCAGCCATACCCGGAGGTGGAGGTATGGGGAATGACGTCCCTCCCACCACTATGTCATTCCTCTAAAACCATGCCCTTTAGGTGAGTTAACCCACCAGCATATAACATGCTGGCAGAAAGTCCATTGGTTTCAGTTCACACAGGCTAGCAACCTGTGCGACACATATCTCTCCTCATAAATCATACCAGTGACTCTCTCACAGCATATACAGTATAGACCAAAAGTTTGGACACACCTTCTCATTTAAAGATTTTTCTGTATTTTCATGACTTTGAAAATTGTACATTCACACTGAAGGCATCAAAACTATGAATTAACACATGTGGAATTATATACTTAACAAAAAAGTGTGAAACAGCTGAAAATATGTCTTATATTCTAGGTTCTTCAAAGTAGCCACCTTTTGCTTTGATGACTGCTTTGCACACTCTTGGCATTCTCTTGATGAGCTTCAAGAGGTAGTCACCGGAAATGGTTTTCACTTCACAGGTGTACCCTATCAGGTTTAACAAGTGGGATTTCTTGCCTTATAAATGGGGTTGAGACCATCAGTTGTGTTGTGCAGAAGTCAGGCGGATACACAGCTGATAGTCCTACTGAATAGACTGTTAGAATTTGTATTATGGCAAGAAAAAAGCAGCTAAGTAAAGAAAAACGAGTGGCCATCATTACTTTAAGAAATGAAGGTCAGTCAGTCCGAAAAATTGGGCAAACTTTGAAAGTGTCCCCAAGTGCAGTTGCAAAAACCATCAAGCGCTACAAAGAAACTGGTTCACATGAGGGCCGCCCCAGGAAAGGAAGACCAAGAGTCACCTCTGCTTCTGAGGATAAGTTTATCCGAGTCACCAGCCTCAGAAATCGCAGGTTAACAGCAGCTCAGATTAGAGACCAGGTCAATGCCACACAGAGTTCTAGCAGCAGACACATCTCTACAACAACTGTTAAGAGGAGACTTTGTGCAGCAGGCCTTCATGGTAAAATAGCTGCTAGGAAACCACTGCTAAGGACAGGCAACAAGCAGAAGAGACTGGTTTGGGCTAAAGAACACAAGGAATGGAAAATAGACCAGTGGAAATCTGTGCTTTGGTCTGATGAGTCCAAATTTGAGCTCTTTGGTTCCAACCATCATGTCTTTGTGCGACGCAGAAAAGGTGAACGGATGGACTCTACATGCCTGGTTCCCACCGTGAAGCATGGAGGAGGAAGTGTGATGGTGTGGGGGTGCTTTGCTGGTGACACTGTTAAGGATTTATTCAAAATTGAAGGCATACTGAACCAGCATGGCTACCACAGCATCTTGCAGCGGCATGCTATTCCATCCGGTTTGCGTTTAGTTGGACCATCATTTATTTTTCAACAGGACAATGACCCCAAACACACCTCCAGGCGTGAAGGAGAGTGATGGAGTGCTACGCCAGATGACCTGGCCTCCACAGTCACCAGACCTGAACCCAATCGAGATGGTTTGGGGTGAGCTGGACCGCAGAGTGAAGGCAAAAGGGCCAACAAGTGCTATGCATCTCTGGGAACCCCTTCAAGATGGTTGGAAGACCATTTCCGGTGACTATCTCTTGAAGCTCATCAGGAGAATGTCAATGTGCAAAGCAGTCATCAAAGCAAATGGTGGCTATTTTGAAGAACCTAGAATATAAGACATCTTTTCAGTTGTTTCACACTTTTTTGTTAAGTATATAATTCCACATGTGTTAATTCATAGTTTTGATGCCTTCAGTGTGAATGTACAATTTTCATAGTCATGAAAATACAGAAAAATCTTTAAATGAGAAGGTTTGTCCAAACTTTTGATCTGTACTGTATGTGTGTGCATATATGTGTGTGTGCATACATGTGTGTGTGCATACATGTGTATATATATCATCTTCCCCCCCTCCCCGGCACGTCACAGGGCCCTGTGACTGCCCTGTGACATGCCCTGCTGCCTCCCCTGCCGCGCATGTGCAAAGCGCCACTCCCATGGATCGCGCTTTGTTTTTCCCCGGCCCGCACTGCACCGCAGCCCTTGTATTGGGAGCGGCGCTGTGCGCATGCGCATCAGGGGAGACAGCAGGACAGTCACAGGGCACTGTGACGTGTCGGGGAGGGGGGGGAGATGATAATTTAGCCCAGAGACGGGATTTAGCTGCATAATAAGCAGATAGGGGGGGTTTGCTTGGCGTCCCCCGGACGCAAAGCCTCTGGAGAAGAAATTTTATAAAATAAAATTTCTCTGGAATCAGACCACTGCTATTGGCCATACGGGTAAGTATAGATTTACTTTTCTATCACCTGTATGGGCATAGTAGTGGTCTGATATCGCCCAGGGGGGTGACAGATTCCCTTTAAGGTCAGATGAGTTTCCTGGCCAATCAAGCACAGTGATACTGTTGTTTTAAAACCAGATATTGGTACTTTTGGCAGTGTGGACAGGTGCCAAGTCATGCTGGAGAATAAAATTTCCATCTCCAAAAAGCTTGTCGGCAGAGGGAAGCATGAAGTGCTCTAAAATTTCCTGGTAGACGGCTGCGCTGACTTTGATCTTGATAAAACACAGTGTACCTACACAAGCAGATGACATGGCTCCCCAAACCATCACTGATTGTGGAAACTTCACACTAGACCTCAAGCAGCTTGGATTGTGTGCCTCTCCACTCTTCCTCCAGACTCTGGGACCATGATTTCCAAATGAAAATTGGAACTCTGGGACCTTGTGGAGTGTGTCAATTACTGCCTTCTGGACATCTATCAAGTCAGCAGTCTTTCCCATGATTGTCGGGCCTACTGAAACAGACTAAGGGACCTTTTTAGACGCCTTTGCAGGTGTTTTTTGTTAATTATTTTAATTTACTGAGATAATGACTCTTGTGTTTTCATTGGCTGTAAGCCATAATCATCAACATTAACAGAAATAAACACTTGAAATAGATCACTCTGTTTGTAATGACTCTATATAATATGAGTTTAAATTTTTGTATTGAAGAACTGAAATAAATTATTTTTTTGATGATATTCTAATTTAGTGAGATGCACTTGTAGGTGAATAAATACATTTTAAAGTAAACCTGATACATACTGCCAAACTGTGGGCCCCATGTATCCGGCACTGACTTTAGTGTCCCACCCAGGAATGTATGACTCTGAAACGCTGCGTCATTTCAGAGAAAAATATACTTTATTAGCAGCCAGGGACGGAGCCACACTGTAGAGTAGTCGTACAGGCTTGTCCCTTGTGGCTTCTCCCCGCCTGCTGACAGTGACTAATCACTCTATGCTTAAGGCCGGTTTCACACATCCTGATATTTACAGTACTGTGCTGAGCTCGGTGAGTGACAGGATTCCTCCTCATGAGTTTAGCACAGTATAGGGGCCCACTCGCTGCAGCGTGTCATTCTCTGCTCCTCAGCGTGTGCGGTCAGTTGGATTACAGCGTGGGACACTAATTTAATCTTTGGAAAGGAGAGTATAATGATTTTTTTATTTTACTCTTATTTTTACAGTTGGACACAGCAGGAGGAGAATACTACTCTCAACATTGCCCCCTGTTGGTGCTGATCGCAGCGCAAGCAGGGGACAATGATGACAGATTCCTTCAGCACCCAGCGCTTGGGAACAGCACTAACTGTACCGCTGATTCCCAGGCGCCGGTATGTGTGATCTTGATACGGCACACGGGTGCCGGTACGTGTCACATGCATGTCATCCGTGTGTCATCAGTGTGGCATGTTTTGCTACCTTTGCAGCTGGTAAAAAACTGACATGTCAGCATGTATTGCACCAGTCACACGGTCCATGCAAACACACTGACGTGCACAGAACCATTCATTTGAATGGGTGTACTTGTATCAGTGTCTCCAGTACATGTGAAAATGGACACTTCACGTACCGGGCACACTGACGTGTGAAAGAGCCCTAAATGCGCAAATAGGTAGAGACCTGCCAGTCAAATGTAGCAAGTGGGAGAAGCCACCAGGGACACCTCTGTCTGACTAGTATCCCATGTGGATCTTTCCCCCGGCGGCTTCTAAAGTATGTTTTTCTCTGAAATGCTGCAGTGTTTTAGAGTCCAACATCCCTGCCTGAGATATTGCATTCAGTGCCTGATACATGCGGCCTGTGGACCATGGGTATTAGCAGTCAGGTTCCCTTTAACCCCTTCATGACATATGATGTATTTTTACATCATATGTAGTGATCCTGCCTCTGGTGCGGGTTCGCCTGCATCTTTCCCTGCACATGATAGCTGATTTAATCAGCCATCTGTGCCTTTAACAGCCACGGGTGTTAACCTGTTAAATCCCACTTGTTAATCTCTGACAGTGGGATTTAACATGCGCCAGCAAGGAGTGCGTCATTCCACAATTCGATCAGCGTGCCCATGACATCCCCAAGCTGCACAGAGCCGAGCAGCACAAGAGGGGAACGTGTCTAGGAAAGTAGTATTTTCCTTTCTTTTATCAGTCAGTACTTATAGGGGACCTTCATACTCCGTGGTGGCAGGGACCATTGTGGGAGTGTTCATACTGTACAGTGTGTTGGAGAATTGTACTGATGGGGCCATTATACTGTGCGAGGTGATATGGGGGTCTCATATTGTGTGGACATATTTACTGTGGGGACATCATACTGCTTTGGGGACACTGGGGTCATATTGTGCATGTGGGGGAATTCACTGCGCGTGTCATGCAATGTGTTAGACTTTTTTGGAGGCATGATAGTCTGTGGGGCCATAAAAGGGATATTGTAGTGGAAGAGAACAGTTATGGGCTTCAATAGGAGCAGAATTATTCTGTATGTGCAGCAATACGTGTCCCTCTCTGTTTTTAAATTTATGAGGCATGCCATTCTCTGACTCCTCCAATGAGCCATGGCCCCGCCTACTACAACGATAGGGAAGGGGGGCCCAATTAGGACTTTTGCTATGGGGCCACATGGTTTCTATGTACTCCCCTGCTGACATAAACAATTAGAATAAGACCACGGCCCCACTATGAGTATTTGGTCAGTATTCTCTATGCATATGAATACATATTGGGATATCACATTAGGGACAAAAGATAGCGACATTATACAATATATACATCTACTCTTTAATATTTACCATATATGGATATGTGCAAAAATATTGGTAATCATTAGGTCCCTAGTGGCTTATACAGGCTGACCACAACACAGCATTATATGACCCATCCATATGTGTGATGCCTTTTATATGCAATTAGTGCACACTTTCATATACAGTGACTGTTTGGCGGTGATTTATCTAAGCTGAGAATAACCCCCTCCATGTAGAGACGTGGGGACTATGGGTTCGCCCTATTAAAATCATTCAGCATATGCTTGGTCCCCATGGGAGGAGCCATTGCTTTATGACATCCAGCCACATGACTATGGAATGGGCGGCTACTAGCCCACATGGTGTAATAGAGGCACATGACCTCGATCTAGTGACATGTGATCACATGATATCCGCATCAGAGCACCAGGCGCACATACAGCTGGTGTACGACGAGCTATTAACCCCTAATTGGATACACCCATATACTATGCACCAATGCCTGATACACTGACATGGCCAGTTACACCTAAGTCTGAGAGATATTCCTTGATTGGTGTTTCCATAATTGGGGTGCTCTGTTCCCCCTTCTTCTTTTGAACTATGGGATGAATACACTACAACAACATGCCCATGAGCATGCAAGATGACAAGGCTGCACATCACTGATAGGCTATGTGCCCACGATGCAGAAATGCTACGGATTTTTCATGAGCGTTTCTTGCGGATTGTACATGCGTTTTCCTGCCAGGGACATGCGGATGTGAAGCGTTCTTCACATGCATTTCCGCATGCGGGTTGACAAGCGCTTTCCAAGCGATTTTAGCATCACTTGGAAAGTGCGTGTCAACTTGGTCACACTATATAAATCCATGCAACTGGCATGGATTTATATAGTGTGACCTTAAAGAATGGTTAGAAATAAAAAAATAAATCTATACTTACCTTCCGATGGCCCCCGGTGTCTTGCTTCCCTCCGTTCTCCCTTGTCGGCAGATCGCGTTACACTGAAGGACCTGCCGACGTCAGCGTCGCATGATCGGTCTCATGACTATGACGTCAGCGCAGGTCCTCCAGTCCATCGCGAGCTGCCGGCAAGTGAACAGAAGGACACCGGAGGCCATCAGAAGGTAAGTATAATATTTATTTTTTATTTTATTCTTTTTTTCACAGTTTCTATGGTACCCGGGTCTGGAGGAGAGTCTCCTGTCCTCTAGACCCGGGTACCATCTGCACATTGGAACGCGTGGATTCCGCATCTACATATACAGTGATGCGTAATCCATGCGTTCCAATGCAAGTCAATGGCGGTGAAAGCGCAGCACTTCCGCAAAATAATTGGTAGTGCTGCGTATTTTTCCGCAATGATAATCCGCAGCGGAAATTTCCGCAGCATGTGCAGAGCACATGCGGATTACCATTGGGAAACATGGCAGGCCTTCTACCATGCGTTTTTTAAGCGTTTCTGCGGCGTTTTTGCCGCTGCGGAAACGCTTAAACGCATCGTGGGCACACAGCCATACTCTCCTTACTTCGCTATGTGATTTTATGTAAGTGTTGTTTGTAGTGTTGAGCCACCCCCGTAGTGTTCGAGTTCGGTTCGTCGAACACCCATGTGTTCGCCGAACTGTTCGTCGAACTGTTCGTCGAACACCTTCGAACACCGTTAAAACCAATGGCAGGCAAACAAAAACACATAGAAACACATAGAAAACACCTTCAAAGGTGTCCAAAAGCTGACAAACTGCTCAGAAGACACAACTAACACATGGAAAAGTGACAAGTACATATAGTCATGCGAAAAGAAAAGAGGTGGAGGAGTAAAAGGAGGGGGAGACACAGATATAGGCATGTCATGCCCTTCTAAAATCCAAAAAGTGAGAAGCCGACACGGCCAGTCCGTTCCTGCCTGTGCCACCTCTGTGTCGCCGGGTTTGTGCCAGAGCCGCGGTGGACCCTGACGGCCAGCCCCCCTATCCCAATACTGGTGCCTGTCCGCCGGTGGGTCGAGGCCCCCCACGGTGGGGGGGGAGTAACATCTGCAGAAGAAAGACCATCTTCCAGCCAAACTAAGATGTCGACTTCTTTTCGTGGACAATGTGATACGATCCCATTCTTACGGACACGCCCATCGCTACAAATTCTAGATGAGGCACAAAAACAGCAGGTGCTTCAACGGATATCAAGTGCTCCTTCAAGTGGGCTCTCCATCACCTCAATTTCAACATCACAAATACTCCAGTCCTCAGAGGTGTCACCCCAATCGCACTTGCTTCCTCACAGCTCCCAAGTCTCCAGCTGCCCGTCTGAGTATGGGGTAACACAGATGGCTGAGTCTGCCCAGCTGTTTACTCATACTATAGCCTGGGAAACGGAGGTCTGCTCCAGAGCTTCTGTTAATCCAGATGAGGAAATGATCTGATCCGATGCCCAGAATCTTTATAAGTTGGATCCAGGACCAGATGAAGAAGGTTCTGAGCATAATGTAGACCCTTGTTCCCAAACTGTAACTCCTGTTGGTGGAGACAATGATGAAGACGATGATGAGACTCAAATACCTGATTGGAGCGACAACTTGACTTTTCGGTCAGGGCAGGAAGAGGTTGGCTCTGAGGGCGACGGGTGTGATAACACACAGGGTGATGATGACGAGGTTGGAGATCCCACTTACTGTCAACCCACAGTCAGACAGTCGATGAGGTCAGCAGAGGAGGTGGAGGAGGATGTGACTAGCCCTGGGGATGGGGATGACTCGGTACCCGGGCATTTGCCTGGCCTTGGGGATGTCGCGGTGGTCGGCTCCCTGGCCCGTACCCTGGGGTCTCTCTTTAAAAGGGTGGATAATTGTTAATTTTATAAGAGTTCATGACGCCACCTGTGGTATCTGGTGACAAGCACCAGCGCTGCAGCAGTCCACTGAGTCCGGTGATAAGGCAGCTCGATGGTATAGCTCCCCACAGGTGGAGCTAGGTCTCAGGGCAGCGTATGCAGGGGGAATGCAGGACAGGCGAGACCCAGCTGGGTCAGAGCAAGAACGGGAACGGACACGGTAGTCACTTCAGTACCTTTTACTGGTGGAAATTCAGGCACATCCCGGAGCACTGTAGGGTGAAGGGTGCATATCAGGATCCTCCCCAATGAGCGGGTGTAGGGCCTCCTGTTTCTTGCCTCTGCGTAGTAAGTTTCTGACCTGCCTGGAGCTAGGCCTAACTTTGTCTCTGTCCTGCGCTGGCTGACCTTGTGGTAGGGCCTTCTCTTGGAGTTCACGCTCCCAGTATGCGGGGCCTAAGCGTCTCCTGGCTCTGTTACATATCAGCACCTTAGCGATCCTGGGACTTATAGTTCTCCAGGGATTCCGGTTATGCCTTACTGGGTCATAGAGATACCGGTAAGCTCGGATCCTGTGTCCGGTAAATGCTTCGGGGTGAGCTGGTTAAGCTCCTCTGCCCCTTATGTACTAACTCGCCACTCGCCTTCGGCCTACTCGGGCCCTCAATAGGCTATACACACTAACGGCAGCTTGCCGCGCTTCACTGATCTTACGGCAGCGGCACACCTTAAGCTCTATCTGGGCTCCCTGAATCTAGCAAGCAGGAGCCTCGTGCTCCACTGCTGAACTATTAACTGCGTTCTCTAGACTAGACTGAGCTCCACTGCAGACTGACCTCTCTTAGGCTTCTCTACTGCAGGAACTCTTCAGAGGAACTGAACTGCCTAGCTCCACCTTCCCTATTTATATCCCTAACGGGCTCCCTCTGCTGGTCTGAGGTGGAAGGTGGAGATGTGTGAATGTTTATGGGGGCCTCTTGTGGAGGATTCCATCAATGCACTCTTGTAGGATCTGTGATACCAAGCGCAGCGGGGCATCACAGATGCTATTGACGACGAGGTTAGGTTGCGCCTTCCTGAACAGAGACGGAGTACTGGAAGCACGTCAACAACTGCATCCTCAACCACAACTCTGCCTCTGACCACAAGTCGTAGTGGCTCTTCAGGTCACATGGGCTCTAAGCCTTGCATAGCCTGGGCATTTATTCAGATCGATAAGGATGACCCAACTCGTGTTATCTGTAATATTTGTCAGCAAAAGCTAAGTAGAGGCCAAAAAATACATAGTTTGAGTACTTCATGCATGTCCCGTCACATGGATATGAAGCATAAGTTGCAGTGGGAAGCTCACTGTGCTACAATGCGGCCTAGCCGGCTGGGCCAACCACCGTCTGCCCCATCTTGTGCATCCGCAGCCTCTTCATCCTCTGTGACTGGGGGGACAGCAGTCACACATGTTTTTGGACGCAGACCTGCCACCTCTTTACCCGCAACAGCCAGTGTGATTGGCAGGTCGTCAGTTCATTGGGAAGTGGAAACACCTGCTAGTGTTGAGCGCTCTCCGACATCGAGAGCACCACCTTTGGATCAAGGCAACCTAACATGTCCGCCTGCATCTTCCTCACAGACCGGCAGTTGCCGGGGACACCCTATTCAACACCGTCTAAGCACAACAGCCAGCCCTCGGTCCCTCACATGTGGAAAAGTAAAAGACCATTTCCTCCTAGCCATGAGAAAGCTAAGAGGTTGAATTTCACCATCTGCAAGCTGTTGGCTACAGAAATGCTGCCTTTCCACCTGGAGGACACAGAGGATTTTCAAGACCTTATGTCCGTCACAGTGCCCCAGTACCAGATGCCCAGTCGGCACTACTTCTCAAAGAAAGGTGTGCCTGCGCTCCACTAGCATGTCGCACACAACATCACCGCTTCTTTGAGAAACTCTGTGTGTGACAGGGTGCACTTCACCACAGACACTTGGACGAGAAGGCATGGACAGGGGCATTACATGTCGCTGACTGGGCACTGGGTAACTATGGTGACAGCAGGACAAGGGGCTGCTGTCCAAGTCTTACCGTCCCCACGAGTTGTGTGTTAATCCTCTTTATCTCGAACTTCCTCCACTGCTTCTGCCTCCTCAACCTCCTCTCGGTCCTCCACCTGCACCCAAAGCCTGTCTGGTAATGCCACCTGCTTTCTAACTGCGCAGAAGGAATCCTGCACACCTCCTTACTATGCTGGCAGCAGGGCTCAACGCATCAGTGTTTACTTTGAAATGTCTGGGAAATGTGAGTCACACAGCTGAGGAGTTTTGGTCAGCTCTGGAGACCCAGTTTCATGAAAGGTTGTCTCCACTGGACCTGCAACCAAGGAAGGCCATGTGCGACAATGCTGCAAACCTGGGTGCGGCACTTCGCCGGGGCAATGTCACACACGTGCCTTGTATGGCTCACGTGTTGAACCTGGTTGTCCAGCAATTTTTAGCCCACTATCCCGGACTAGATGGCCTTCTGCAGAGTGCACGGTCGCTGTGTGCTCACTTCCGCCGTTCGCATCCCGCAGTTCAACGACTTACATCTCTACAGAAGTCGTTGGGCCTGCCAGTTCACCGGCTGAAATGCGATGTGCCGACACGGTGGAATTCAACTCTGCACATGTTGCAGCGACTGTGGCAGCACCGACAAGCCCTGGTGCAATACGTTCTGACGTATAGCCTGGGCCAACGAGATCCAGAGGTGGGGCAAATCACGCTGGAGGAGTGGTCTCAGATCAGGGACCTATGCACCCTTCTGCACAGTCTTGAAATGGCGACGAAGATGTTTAGTGCTGACGATGCCATTATCAGCATGACTATTACGGTGATTTACATGCTGGAGCACATGTTAAACAGAATTCGGAGTCAGGTGGTGGGACAAGAGGAGGTGGAGGAAGTAGAGGAGGAGTCGTATGCGGAAGGGATAACATCTCCAAGGTCCAGACGGTTGGCAGCACCAAGGCGGCAGGCATGGGAGGGTGGGGGAGAGGGATTAACCAGGGCGCATGGTAGCAGCCAAACTGTTGAGGAAGGTGCAGGAGCCGAGGAAGAAGTGGAGGACGAACTGGCAATGGGCATGGAAGACTCATCAGATGAGGGAGACCTTGATCACATTTCTGTTGTGCGAGGTTGGAGGGAGAGGGCAGAGGAAGGAAGCATGATTCTTACCTCGCTACCAACACAACAAGGACTTGGTCCTTCTGGATGCGCAAGACACATGAGTGCCTTCTTGCTGCACTACCTGCAACATGACCCCCGGATTGTCAGAATTTGAAGTAATCCCGACTACTGGGTTGCCACACTCTTAGATCCCCGGTACAAAAGTATATTTGCCGAAATAATTCCTGCCATAAAAAGGTATTGACGAATGCAGGAGTATCTGTTGCAGAATCTTACATGTGCTTTTCCACAAAACACCAGTGGTGCACGTAGTGAATCTCACAGTTCTAACTTGCCAACGGTGGGACTGTCGAGTCTTCATCACTCAAACAGTAACAGTAACACAGTATCTGCTGGTAACAGCAATTTTGTGGAATCGTTTCACCACTTTTTTAGACCATCCTTTGCAAGGCCACAGGAGACAAGAAGTCTGACACATAGTCAATGCCTAGAGAGGATGGTACAGGAGAATCTCCAAGTGAACATCGAAGCCATGACTGTGTCACTGGACCCTTGCTCATTATGGTATTCCAATCTTGAAAAATCGCCGGAGCTCGCCACTCACGCCTTGGAGATCTTGTCATGCCATGCAGCCAGCGTTCTCTCTGAACGTGTGTTCAGCGCTGCTGGTGGTGTGCTGACAGATAAGCGCACGCGGCTGTCCACTGAGAATGTAGACAGACTCACGTTCATAAAGATGATCAAATCATGGATTCGCAAGGACATTTCTACCCCTGTGTCATCCTTGGGAGACTAAAAGCTTGGGGATTTGGTAAAATCACCTCACCAACCGTTTTAAGCAACAGTGGGGCAATTGATGCCACTTAACCCTAGAACGCATGACCATAAAAATCTACACTTTCACATACCTGGGGCCCTTTAGGCCCGTGTGCAAATAACATGGAATAACTCAAACTCAAATGACAAACAACTATATACATGAAGAATACCTAGAGTTTCAAAATTCTAACTAAAGCAATCTTGCAGAAAATAGAAAACAATTAACTGGGCGGGCCTGCAAGGCCACAGGTATGCGTTCTAGGGTTAAGTGGTGTCTGTGCCACAATTTTGGGAGTCCCCTTGCTGTGTCTTACGTGACATTGGCATCGTCAATTCCAGGTGGGTTGGGTCGCACCCCCCCCTTTTAACTGTAAGAAACTACATACACTATGGCTTGGGGTAACACAGATGGTTGAGTCTGAAGAGCTGTTTACTCAGAGGTCTGCTCCAAATCTTCAGTGTCTGCTAGTCAGCGTAGAATTTTTAACTGCATCTAGCCTAGGCAATACTTTGGGCGTAGTAGCCCAGCTGCGAAGCAAGCTGCACCGCCTGTGTATCTAATAAGAATTTTTAAATTAATCTAGCCTAGGCAGACTGTGGGGACCCCCAACCAAACCCAGATGCTCAGCCCCCCTACCGCCCCCCTTTCATGGACAACCCAATAATGTAACTCTTACAACTAGATGGGTGAGGATCGGTCACAGCTTTATTAACTCTTTATACTCATTCCATTAGAAAGGCATTTTATTTCTAAAATAATTCAGCTTGTTGCAGCATGCCCTGGGTCCCCACTCCGGCAAGTTGGCCAACAAGTGTAACTCTCCAACATGTCCTTTCTATTTCCAGGCCACGGAGGATCCAGCGTACTCGTATGCAGGACTCTGACCCCCACCCATCACTCTTAACGCTTGTTCCACTCCGTCCTGGAGTCCTGACAGGAATATGTCCAGTCCAATATCTATTAAGTGAACACCGTCGGGCCGTATGAGGCCTGCTTTATCTCCTTCCAGTTGTCGGTGTCGTATCACTACACCGCCTCTGTCTCTTCTAAATTTTGCCATCCGAATATTTATTACCCGCCTTGTCCATTCGATGGCCGTGATGTCTCGCGCACCTTGCCATACCGCTATCGGCACAATCTCTGACCATACTATAGCTAATTTTGTGAAAAATTCTCTGAAGCGCTCAGTGTCTAGTTTCATTATTGCCATTAGTTATGCGCTCTTGTGATGACCTAGGTTGTTTCCCCCGGCCTGTATAACTAAGATGACCGGACCTCTTGCCTCTCTCCCTACCTTGATTACCTCCATTAGTACCTGTGGCCATAGCAGGCCTCTAATACCTCTCCAGTTGAAATATGTGTTATGAAACTCTAATTTCCTCCCGCCTGGGCGGACTTTCGCCCTTTTTTGTGCCCAATATATATACGAGTGGCCTATCACTCACACTGTTGGCTTAGCGTCACCTGTAAAAGAAACAAACCACGTTAGGATAACAAGTCCGGTCTTATGTATCTCGCCAAACACGTGGATCGCCATCTCCCTATCCTCTGAACTTCCGTTTCTGACAGTCCTGCTCTTGCTGCTTCCGTGGCCGCACCTATGCGGAATGAGTGTGTCCCGTAATCTTTGGGGTGGTTCCCTGCCGATGTTATGCATTTATTAAATATAGCTTGGAACAGGTATCTTGATAATGGCGTTCCATCAATGTGTGATACGAAGAAATTACTTTGTGATCTGATGGTTAGATATGTTTTTACTATTGTTACCCGACTCAGTGTACCATTTGTGGGTTGTAGAAGTACCCAAGTACCCCTGCCCGCTGGAACCGTTTTCGATTGGTGTATGCGTACACGTATTGCATTATTGGCTATGACTACTTCCTGGTGTAATAAGCGTCCACTGGTGGTAATTTTGGATTGAGGGACTAATTCACTTATACATAGCGCCCCGAAGAAGGCGATCACAAATGCAGTAGACATTAGTGTTGCTTCAAATTGTGAGTGTCATGTTAATGGTGTTAGGGATAAGATGTGAGAAATCAGTTTTAGTGACACGGGACGGGACGTCTACATTCCTGACTTGGCTGACCCCTTTTCCACCCTTTTATGGATTGTCTGATGATGAATCTTTGTCACATCTCCCCAATTCAGTAGTTGGAAGTGAAATGCTACTCCGGTCAGACACCGCTGCGCTGACGCCCCTGATATGCCCCTCATCATTAGCTGGTGGAGAAATTCTATGGTGACTTGTGATCTGGCTTGTTCACATAGGTCAACCCGTCTGCCTGCTACTAGTCGTGTCCACTCTTCCCATGCCTTACCGTATGCTTGCCACGTTGACGGGGCAACTGACGCTCTGATTAATGGCATCAACTATTCGCCACTAGATCCCATAGGGAGGGTGGGCAACTGTTGCCCGATGGGTGGGCGTTGTGGAAGAGCTCTGTGAAAATCTGCCAATTGAATTGTTATAAAGCGTTAGCAGCAGCTTTATACCCCTCAGCATAGTGGCTAGCGCGGACCCATACATTGTGTTTTAGGCACAGGAATACTAGCCTGCGTAGTAGGCCTAGCACTGGGAGAGACGATGATGCCATCTTATTAATGCAGTGCGCTAGGCTGGTGTTTTGTGTTATGAAGCGTATATTTTTGTTAGCCAGGCGCGCGCCCCATATTTCTATTGCTACCACTATTGGGAAAAATTATTTTCAGGGCTAGATGCAGCTAAAAATTATTATTAATTTCAAAGCTGGTGGAGCTTGGTATAGATGGCCTAATACAATGAGTCCCACACACTGCTAGAAGCCCAAATATTTTTTCAGAGGTAGATGCAGATAAAAATTATATTCAATTTGCAACCTGATGGAGGTCAGTATAGATGGACTAATAGAGAAAGTCCCACACACTGCTAGAAGGCCAAATATTTTTTCAGAGCTAGATGCAGATAAAAATTATATTCAATTTGCAACCTGATGGAGGTCAGTATAGATGGACTAATAGAACAAGTCCCACACACAGCTAGAAGCCCAAATATTTTTTCAGAGGTAGATGCAGATAAAAATTATATTCAATTTGCAACCTGATGGAGGTCAGTATAGATGGACTAATAGAACAAGTCCCACACACAGCTAGAAGCCCAAATATTTTTTCAGAGGTAGATGCAGATAAAAATTATTTTTAATTTGCAACCTGATGGAGGTCAGTATAGATGGACTAATAAGGAAAGTCCCACACACTGCTAGAAGGCCAAATATTTTTTCAGAGCTAGATGCAGATAAAAATTATATTCAATTTGCAACCTGATGGAGGTCAGTATAGATGGACTAATAGAACAAGTCCCACACACAGCTAGAAGCCCAAATATTTTTTCAGAGGTAGATGCAGATAAAAATTATTTTTAATTTGCAACCTGATGGAGGTCAGTATAGATGGACTAATAGAGAAAGTCCCACACACTGCTAGAAGGCCAAATATTTTTTCAGAGCTAGATGCAGATAAAAATTATATTCAATTTGCAACCTGATGGAGGTCAGTATAGATGGACTAATAGAACAAGTCCCACACACAGCTAGAAGCCCAAATATTTTTTCAGAGGTAGATGCAGATAAAAATTATTTTTAATTTGCAACCTGATGGAGGTCAGTATAGATGGACTAATAGAGAAAGTCCCACACACTGCTAGAAGGCCAAATATTTTTTCATAGCTAGACACAGATAAAAATTATATTCAATTTGCAACCTGATGGAGGTCAGTATAGATGGACTAATAGAACAAGTCCCACACACAGCTAGAAGCCCAAATATTTTTTCAGAGGTAGATGCAGATAAAAATTATTTTTAATTTGCAACCTGATGGAGGTCAGTATAGATGGACTAATAGAGAAAGTCCCACACACTGCTAGAAGGCCAAATATTTTTTCAGAGCTAGATGCAGATAAAAATTATATTCAATTTGCAACCTGATGGAGGTCAGTATAGATGGACTAATAGAACAAGTCCCACACACAGCTAGAAGCCCAAATATTTTTTCAGAGGTACTGTAGATGCAGATAAAAATTATTTTTAATTTGCAACCTGATGGAGGTCAGTATAGATGGACTAATACAACAAGTCCCACACACAGCTAGAAGCCCAATATTTTTTCAGAGCTAGATGCAGACAAAAAATTATTTTGAATTTGCAACCTGATGGAGGTCAGTATAGATGGACTAATAGAGAAAGTCCCACACACTGCTAGAAGGCCAAATATTTTTTCAGAGCTAGATGCAGAAAAAAATTATATTCAGTTTGCAACCTGATGGAGGTCAGTATAGATGGACTAATAGAGAAAGTCCCACACACTGCTAGAAGGCCACATATTTTTTCAGAGGTAGATGCAGAAAAAAATATATTCAGTTTGCAACCTGATGGAGGTCTGTATAGATGGATTAATAGAACAAGTCCCACACACAGCTAGAAGCCCAATATTTTTTCAGAGGTAGATGCAGAAAAAAATATATTCAGTTTGCAACCTGATGGAGGTCAGTATAGATGGACTAATACAACAAGTCCCACACACAGCTAGAAGCCCAATATTTTTTCAGAGGTAGATGCAGAAAAAAATATATTCAGTTTGCAACCTGATGGAGGTCTGTATAGATGGATTAATAGAACAAGTCCCACACACAGCTAGAAGCCCAAATATTTTTTCAGAGGTAGATGCAGATAAAAATTATTTTTAATTTGCAACCTGATGGAGGTCAGTATAGATGGACTAATAGAGAAAGTCCCACACACTGCTAGAAGGCCAAATATTTTTTCAGAGCTAGATGCAGATAAAAAATATATTCAATTTGCAACCTGATGGAGGTCAGTATAGATGGACTAATAGAACAAGTCCCACACACAGCTAGAAGCCCAAATATTTTTTCAGAGGTACTGTAGATGCAGATAAAAATTATTTTTAATTTGCAACCTGATGGAGGTCAGTATAGATGGACTAATACAACAAGTCCCACACACAGATAGAAGCCCAATATTTTTTCAGAGGTAGATGCAGAAAAAAATATATTCAGTTTGCAACCTGATGGAGGTCTGTATAGATGGATTAATAGAACAAGTCCCACACACAGCTAGAAGCCCAATATTTTTTCAGAGGTAGATGCAGAAAAAAATATATTCAGTTTGCAACCTGATGGAGGTCAGTATAGATGGACTAATACAACAAGTCCCACACACAGCTAGAAGCCCAATATTTTTTCAGAGCTAGATGCAGACAAAAAATTATTTTGAATTTGCAACCTGATGGAGGTCAGTATAGATGGACTAATAGAGAAAGTCCCACACACTGCTAGAAGGCCAAATATTTTTTCAGAGCTAGATGCAGAAAAAAATTATATTCAGTTTGCAACCTGATGGAGGTCAGTATAGATGGACTAATAGAGAAAGTCCCACACACTGCTAGAAGGCCACATATTTTTTCAGAGGTAGATGCAGAAAAAAATATATTCAGTTTGCAACCTGATGGAGGTCTGTATAGATGGATTAATAGAACAAGTCCCACACACAGCTAGAAGCCCAATATTTTTTCAGAGGTAGATGCAGAAAAAAATATATTCAGTTTGCAACCTGATGGAGGTCAGTATAGATGGACTAATACAACAAGTCCCACACACAGCTAGAAGCCCAATATTTTTTCAGAGGTAGATGCAGAAAAAAATATATTCAGTTTGCAACCTGATGGAGGTCTGTATAGATGGATTAATAGAACAAGTCCCACACACAGCTAGAAGCCCAAATATTTTTTCAGAGGTAGATGCAGATAAAAATTATTTTTAATTTGCAACCTGATGGAGGTCAGTATAGATGGACTAATAGAGAAAGTCCCACACACTGCTAGAAGGCCAAATATTTTTTCAGAGCTAGATGCAGATAAAAAATATATTCAATTTGCAACCTGATGGAGGTCAGTATAGATGGACTAATAGAACAAGTCCCACACACAGCTAGAAGCCCAAATATTTTTTCAGAGGTACTGTAGATGCAGATAAAAATTATTTTTAATTTGCAACCTGATGGAGGTCAGTATAGATGGACTAATACAACAAGTCCCACACACAGCTAGAAGCCCAATATTTTTTCAGAGGTAGATGCAGAAAAAAATATATTCAGTTTGCAACCTGATGGAGGTCTGTATAGATGGATTAATAGAACAAGTCCCACACACAGCTAGAAGCCCAATATTTTTTCAGAGGTAGATGCAGAAAAAAATATATTCAGTTTGCAACCTGATGGAGGTCAGTATAGATGGACTAATACAACAAGTCCCACACACAGCTAGAAGCCCAATATTTTTTCAGAGCTAGATGCAGAAAAAAATTATATTCAATTTGCAACCTGATGGAGGTCTGTATAGATGGACTAATAGAATGATGCTATGCCCAAAAGATTTTACTTCACTAGGTGCAGTAAAAAAATTGGTATTCTATACACAGGTGGTATATCTTGCAACACAGATAGGCTACTCCACTGACTAACACACTCTGCAATAGGCCAAAAAGGATTAGCTTTGCTAGATTCAGCCAAATGCTGTGAAAAAAACTTGCACAGCACTGGCACAGACCTGCCTGGCAAAAACTGATAGGAACTGATGTAACCTAGTCCTGAAAAGGACTGCAATTACAATTAGTCTTTACTCCCACAACCTATCTATTTAAGAGCACAGACCTGCCTGATAAAAGTCGTAGGAAATGCTGTAACCTAGTCCTTAAAAGGACTGCAATCACAACTATTCCCTACTCCCAAGCTATCTGTAGATTTGTGCGAAAATTGGCTTGAAATTAACAAGGTATAGCGCACACAGCAACAGCGGTGCCGTCTAACACGCAGCTGCAGCATTGAGAAAATGGTGGCGACGGGGAAAATGGCTTGGTCTTATAGGGCAAGGACATGTGACATACACTGCCAATCACACATGCCCTTGCTTGTGTGAAAAAAAGCACTTCGCTCCGTGTGTGCGCTGCTGATAGGCTGACAGATTGCACCTCCCCACTGTAAATGCGGGAAAGAGAAAAAAAAAATGGAGATCTTCATTGTTCCTGCAGAGATCCATCCCCTGCCCCTCCCCCCACCCCGCTGTACACTCAAACTGCGTATTAACATTAATTTTCATCATTACTGAGAAAAAATCCAGTTATGATTTTGGTGCACGAACAGTTATCGAACAAAACCTCGAACAGCCGAATTTTTCTCAAATCGTTCGTGTTCGCCGACCGGCTCGAACACCGCCCAAAACAGCTCGAATTTGAGATTGGCGAACAGTTCGAGTAGAACAACGCTCATCTCTAGTTGTTTGTAAATTGTATTGTGTTTTAACGCTACATCTTTCAATTGTATGCAGTCTCCATGGTTACATGAGAGGGATCTGCAGGAGGAGTCGGAAGCAGCGGCCCAGCAGTTCCCAGATATAAAATGGCTCTGTGTACTGCATGTACGTTCGTTTCATCTGCCATATTGTTTATGCTTCAAAAAGGCCGCTTGCTGGCCAAAACATTGCTTTTATGATGCATTTTGGAAGAATAAAGGAGTAGAACTATCTGGTGCCTTGGAAATGATTTGTCTCAGTATTTGGTCAGTATTTTTTCTCAGGAGTGGGAGCCAAAACCAGGTGAGGAACAATCAGAGAAAAGTTATAATAGAAACAAGTCACCAATTCTGCATCTATCACCCACTCCAGGTTTTGGCTTCCAGTCCTCAGAAAAAATACTGACTGAATACTGATAGTGGGGCCGTGGCCTTAGAGCAACATTTTGTCCTCCAGCGCTGTTCTTCATTCTGTAACTATGAACAGTAACTTGTAGTCAGGCAACTAGTTTGGAGGTTATATAAAATGCCTTTTGGTAGTCATAATAGAATATAGACCCACCTGTACTCCTCCTTCCCTCTCTCTCTTTCTATATACAGGTGCATCTCACAAAATTAGAATATCATCAAAAAGTTAATTTATTTCAGTTCTTCAATACAAAAAGTGAAACTCATATATTATATAGAGTCGTTACAAACAGAGTGATCTATTTCAAGTGTTTATTTCTGTTAATGCCATTATTCCAAGACGTGTATCAATATGGAAAGGAAAAAAGAAAGAGGGGTAAAACATGAGGTGGGAAATAGTGAATAAGATCATACCATTATCAAGATGTGCCCTTCACCATATTTCAGAGATTCTGCAAAAAAATAGATTTAAATGAGTATAAAAGACCTCAAATGCAACTAGAAACATCATAATCCCGATTTTGATGCTTATTTTTCTATATAGACTTATATGTGGAGCCTGAAAAAAAAAGGAAAAAAAAATTTGCATTTTTAAGGGCAGAATCAAAGCTTTTCTGTACTATTAAAAAAGCATTAAAAACGTGGCTTCACATCTGCACTAGAAACACTTCAAATATGAGAGAACATGCATAAAAGAAATGCAGCAAACACACAATAATCAGAGAGGATTGTTATTGCGTTGTGTGGTCCAGAAAATGTGCAGGAAAAAAAACAATTGAAAATATACAGAATTTATGCTATGTGTGAACACAGCCTCAGCATTACATTTTTATTCAATTTTCTATGGGTTTAATAGATAAATATTAATCACTGTATTTTTAAATACCGTTTACCGATTCCTGTAAATAATATGATCGCTTTGTTGTGATAGTCAAGATGGCTGATCAAATACTCCATGGCTGAATAAAGCAGACCCTCTGAGAAAGCAACCGCGAAACACGTATTGAGGTGGCTAAGTACTAATCTGCAGTCAGGTATCTCTTGTTAAGCTGGAGTCACACTAGCGTATAAAAAAATCGGTCCGATGTTGATCCAGAAACGTAGGATGAGTGTCATGCGAATACAATGCAATTTTTCTCAACTAGCATCCATATAACATCCATATGCAATCCGTATGCAATGCATTTTTAACATCATCTTTTACATACTGTAATTCTCTATGTAATTTAAAGCTAGTTTTTAAACTAATAAAGCAATCTTATACACGGATATACAAGTGCTTCTCACTAAATTAGAATATCATCAAAAAGTTAATTTACTTCAGTTCTTCGATACAAAAAGTGAAACTCATATATTATATAGAGTCATTACAAACAGAGTGATCTATTTCAAGTGTTTATTTCTGTTAATGTTGATGATTGTGGTTTACAGCCAATGATAACACGAAAGTTATTATCTCAGTAAATTTGAATAATTAACAAAATACATCGGCAAAGGCTTCTTAAGCGTTTAAAAACGTCCCTTAGTCTGTTTCAGTAGTCTCCACAACCATGGGGAAGACTGCAGACTTGACAGATGTCCAGAAGGCAGTCATTGACACACTCCACAAGGAGGGTAAGCCACAAAAGGGCATTGCTAAAGAAGCTGGCTGTTCACAGAGTGCTGTATCCAAGCATGTTAATGGAAAGTTGAGTGGAAGGAAAAAGTGTGGTAGAAAAAGGTGCACAATCAACCGGGATAACCGCAGCCTTGAAAGGATTGTTAAGAAAAGGCTATTCAAAAATTTGGGGGAGATTCACAAGGAGTGGACTGCTGCTGGAGTCATTGCTTCAAGAGCCACCACACACAGACATATCCAGGACATGGGCTACAAGTGTCGCATTCCTAGTTTCAAGCCACTCATGACCAATAGACAACGCTAGAAGCATCTTACCTGGGCCAAGGAGAAAAAGACCTGGACTGTTGCTCAGTGGTTCAAGGTGTTGTTTTCAGATGAAAGTAAATTTTGCATTTCATTTGGAAATCAAGGTCCCAGAGTCTGGAGGAAGAGTGGAGAGGCACACAATCCAAGCTGCTTGAGGTCTAGTGTGAAGTTTCCACAATCAGTGATGGTTTGGGGAGCCATGTCATCTGCTGGTGTAGGTCCACTGTGTTTTATCAAGATCAAAGTCAGCGCAGCCGTCTACCAGGAAATTTTAGAGCACTTCATGCTTCCCTCTGCCGACAAGCTTTTTGGAGATGGAAATAACATTCTCCAGCAGGACTTGGCGCCTGTCCACACTGCCAAAAGTACCAATACCTGGTTTAAAAACAACAGTATCACTGTGCTTGATTGGCCAGCAAACTCGCCTGACCTTAACCCCATAGAGAATCTATGGGGTATTGTCAAGAGGAAGATGAGAGACACCAGACCCAACAACGCAGACGAGCTGAAGGCTGCTATCAAAGCAACCTGGGCTTCCATAACACCTCAGCAGTGCCACAGGCTGATCGCCTCCATGCCACGCCGCATTGATGTAGTAATTGATGTCAAAGGAGCCCCTACCAAGTATTGAGTGCATTTACTGAACATACATTTCAGTAGGCCAACATTTCGGATTTTAAAAACATTTTTCAAGCTGTTGTTATAAAGTATTCTAATTTACTGAGATAATGACTTTTGTGTTTTCATTGGCTGTAAGCCATAATCATCAACATTAACAGAAATAAACACTTGAAATAGATCACTCTGTTTGTAATGACTCTATATAATATATGAGCTTCACTTTTTGTATTGAAGAACTGAAATAAATTAACTTTTTGATGACATTCTAATTTAGTGAGAAGCACTTGTAGATAGATAGAATAGATGAATATAAAAGATATATATATTTATATATATACTGTTAGATATAAACAGTGGGTTGTGAAAGTATTCACCCCCTTGCCCTTTTTACGTGTTTTGCTACCTCACAACCTGGAATTTCATTGTTTTTTTAAGGGTCTGCATCAGTTCATGTAAAGAACCACAACTGTGAACATTTGGTTTTCTTTTTATTGTGAAGCAAACAACAAATAGGACAAAATAACTGAAAACTTCAGTGTGCATAACTATTCACCCCCCTAAAGTCTGTACTCTGTAAAGCCTCCTTTTGCGGCAAGCACAGCTGCAGGTCTCTTTGGATAAGTCTCTATGAGCTTTCCACATCTTGCCACTAGGATTTTTGCCCATTCCTCAAGGCAAAATTGCTCCAGCTCCTTCAAGTTAGATGGTTTTCTTTGGTGAACAGCAATCTTCAAGTCTGACCAGAGATTCTCAATATGATTAAAGTCTGGACATTTCCCCTTAAACCACTTGAGTGTTGCTTTAACTTTATACTTTCGGTCATTGCTTGTTGGAAGAGGAATCTCCTTCCCAGTCTCAAATCACTGACAGACTGAAACAGGTGTTGCTCAAGAACATCCCTGTATTTCGCACTATCCATCTTCCCCTCGACTTGGCTGCCATAAAACATCCCCACAGCATGATGCTACCACCACCTTATTTCACTATGGGGATGGTGTTCCTAGGGTGACGAGCTGTGTTGGTTTGGCGCAAGACATAGCGTTTACCTTGGTGGCCAAAAAGTTCAATTTTGGTCTCATCTGACCACAGCACCTTCCTCTATACATTTGGGGAGTCTCTCACATGTCTTTTAGCAAACTCAAAGTGAGACTTACAATTACCAATTACTTTTTTCTCATCTGGTGAAGTCTCTCTTATATTTTATGCTACTACCACTACTTCTATATTTTTTACATGTTGTGAGTTATTGCAAATATGTAGTGCATATGTAATAGGTCCTTTAGACTTCTAGACATAATAATAATTGTTATTTCTATAGCGCCAACATATTCCGCAGCACTTTACATTTCAGGGGGTACTTGTATTGCTTATCATCTGACTTGTATGCATATTATACCAGATCCATATTAACTATTATATCATATGTGGTGATAATCTTGTCCATATCAGTGTGTGCACTTTATACTTTTATTTGGGTATGTGTCTATTTTTATTATTTTCTGTATTGCGCTTGTATGTGAATAAAGTAAATATTTGTATAATCTATGAAGTGGTATTTGCTCTTATTGTATAAGAGTTGCTGAATAATACCAGAGCCTGATTTGCCTTCACTCTTTTAGTTAAGTTCAGATGACAACTAAACTTTTTCACATTTGCAAATTGTGGACATGACTGGCTCTGTGTGAAGTTCTGTGTTCTCCTCTGCGCAGCGGACAGGTGCTGCCTTGCAGTGCCGGCGTCACCACCTGGCGCACCCGGGCAAGTGTCAGGGCCCTGGACAAACGTGAGGGCCCACTCGCCATCCGGGACACCGGCACTTGATTTGTGGGGCACACAAGTCGGGGGGCCTGGTGCCAGCACCGTAATCCCCCCCCCCCGCATCGTGCTTTCAACAGTTTCAGCATCCTGGATGCCGATACAGTTGAAAACAAAGATAGGAGAGGGAGCAGTCAGCTGACGCTCCCTTTCTCAACATTCCCCCTCTGTGACTGAGTTCTGTGACATCTCAGCGCTGAGGGCACGATGACGTCACTACAGCGCGCCCTGTGTACCAAGCAGTGCAGAGGATCAGAAGACGCTGAGACCGGAGCAGCGGGGGAGCAGGGAGAGGTGAGTTTTTGATTATTTATTTTTTATGTATGGAGCGTTATATGAGGTCCATTATATTGTATGGAGCAATATATGGGGCCCATTATACGGTATGGAGCAATATATGGGACTTATTGCACTGTATGGAGCATTATGTCGTGCCCATAATACTGTATGGAGCACTATGTGGTGTCCATTATACTGTATGGAGCACTATGTAGTGCCCATAATACTGTATGGAAGACTATGTTATGCCCATAATACTGTATGGAGGAGTATGTGGTACCTATAATATTGTATGGAGAACTCTGTGGTACCCAGAATACTTAAAGGGGCCCACGAAAACCTGGAGCTGGCTCTGCTGCCTACTATTGACATGCATTGTTTTGCATCATAACTTGCAACATGGTATAATTTGGTCCAATGTTTTTCTACAAGTCTGTGTGGGAAATCGCTCATTTGGAAAAGCACATTTGATCTAGTGTGGACCTTTGCGCATGCAGACAGCACATGGATCAAAAGTATGCTTGCGTAAATGTAGCCTTAAACTAATATTATCTCAGTGATTAACAGAAAATCTAAGTCTGTAGACAAATTTCAATTTATACTGTAAATATTCCAGCTTGTAAATGAAAATGCAGACACTAATATCTTTTGAGCAGCCTATTATTCCCTATTCCTCATTTTCAGTTTAAAAATTGATATTTTGTTCATGTCTTCTTTTGGAATTGAATGTGCAGTGCTCCCAGTGCCTTTGTGTATGTGGAAATAAATGTTATTATGAGGATTGAGCTTTTTCGCAGTTGTTTTAAACACACTGTTATTATATTGCACATTACTGTAGATAATTTTCTAATTATGGCCATAACAGATATAGTGCATCCATGATGGCTTATCTGAGGACTGACTATCATGTGACTGCACCGAGGGGTGTCCCCTAGGTCTGGTCCCTTTTATAGGGATGGATAGGGGGTGGACAGAACTTGTAATATGCTCTATGCATCACCTGTAATATGCTGGCATTTTCTTTATGTGGTTACTCCAAAGATTATTTTGATGATTAGATTGTGGTAAGTGTCCAGTTTTTGCTTAACTTTTTGGTCCGATGTGACAAATTAATTAGTACTAATGCAAGTCATTTATTTCTTCACAGATAAATATATATAAAAAAAGTTAAAAAAATATGTATTTGTGTTAACATGTTATATTTAAGTAACATGGATTTGCACAATTTGCATTGTAGGTGTGTTTCAATTGTGATTGGTTAATTCTTTCAACTGAGTATATACAGTTGAAACCAGAAGTTTATAAAAAGACACATATACATGCTTTTCTCAATATCTGACATGAAATCAGAATAAACCTTTCCCATTTTAGGACAATTAGGATTACCATAATTTTTAATATTTGCCAAATGCCAGAATAATGAGAGAGAGAGAATGTTTTAAGACATTTTTATTACTTACTTACATACATTTCATTAGTATTTGGTAAAATTATCCTTATACTGAATGACTTGGGTCATACGTTTGGGATATCCTTCCACAAGCTTCTCACAATAGTTGATCAGAATTTGGGCCCATTCCTCCTGACAAAACTGGTGTAACTGAGCCAGGTTTGTAGGTCACCTTGCTCGCATCTAACTTTTCTGCTTTGCCCATAAATTTTCAATAGGATTGAGATCAGGGCTTTGTGATGGCCACTCCAAAACACTGACTTTATTAACCTTAAGCCACTTTGTTACCATTTTGACAGTATGCTTTGGGTCATTGTCCATTTGAAAGACCCATTTCCGCCCAAGCTTTAACTTCCTGGCTGATTTCTTGAGATGTTGCTTCAGTATTGCCATATAATCTTCTTTTCTCATGATGCCATCTATTTTGTGAAGTGCACCAATCCCTCCTGCAGCAAAACAATCCCACAACATGATGCTGCCACCCCTGTGTTTCACAGTTGGGACGGTGTTTTTAGGCTTCCAAGCTTCTCCCTTTTTCCACCAAATGTAACGATGGTCATTATGCCCAAAAAGTTAAATTTTAGTTTCATCAGACCACAGGACATGTCTCCAAAAATTAAGGTCTTTGTTTGTGTATGCATTTGCAAACATTAATCTGGCTTTTTTATGTTTCTTTTGGAGTAATGGCTTCTTCCTGGCAGAGTGGCCTTTCAGCCCATGTTGATACTGTACTCGTTTCACTGTGGATATTGACACAATCTTACCAGCTTCCGCCATCATTTTCACAAGGTCTTTTGCTTTTGTTCTTGGGTTGATATGCACATGTCGGACCAAAGCACGTTTATCTCTGGGACACAGAACATGTCTCCTTCCTGAGCGGTATGATGGCTGGACATTCCCATCTTGTTTGTACTTGCGTATAATTGTACGAGGCACCTTCAGGTATCTTGAAATTGTACCCAAGGAACAGCCAGACTTGTGCAAGTCCACAATTCTCTTCCTGATATCTTGGCTGATTTCTTTAGACTTTCCCATGATGCTACACAAAGAAGCAGTGTGTTTCAGCCGTGCATTAAAATACAACCACTGATGTGTCTTTAATTAACTCAGATGTTGTCAAAAAAACTATCAGAAGCTCCCAAACACATGACATCATATTGGCAGTCCAGAATTGTTTAAAGGCATAATAATTTTAGTGTATGTAAACTTTTGACTTTGCAGTAAGTAATAAAAATGCCTTAAAACATTCTCTCTCTCTCTCACTATTCTGGAATTTGGCAAATATTAAAAATTATGGTAATCCTAATTGATCTAAAACATGAAAGGTTTATTCTGATTTTATGTCAGATCCACAAATGCTTAAAATTTTACCCAGACACTTTAAGGCCTTTCACGGCTCTGGTTCACTTGGCTTGAAAGTCAGAGGCATTGACAGGATCAAGGGTGGCATTAGGGGGAGTAATATGAAACAATATGAAACAAATCCTCTCCCAATCCTCTCCCAACATGAATGTAGATGGATTGTTACCCTTGACACTGTGTCATCCAAAGGCCTCAGCGAGAAGTTGAGTTTTATTCCCTTTTTGTGATTGGATATAGACCGAGTCTTGTTGCTTACCTATGTGTACTGTCTATACAACTTTGGTTTTTAATTTCTTGTGTTGTTGGTTTTGTTTTTAGCTTTTGACTGTACCCTGGCCAGCATGATGTTCCCTGATATAGATATGCCATAAATGCAAGACATATTGCACCTGGTTCTTCTTATGCTATTGGTTAACCCCCTCCCATATATGCCATATGGGATGTGTCCGGCTTGATGTGAGCAAGATCTAATAAGGGCTGGTCCCCTGACAGCATTTTTTTTCATTTTGTATGTCCGTTTAAGGCTTGGATCTTATTATATAGTATATTTATGTGTGTTTACATGTATGAAAAAAGGTCAGTGTTTGAGATCCATGTAATAGGAGTTACTTGTTCTTAATTGCATTTAATATGGATTGATAGTTAGGGTGTTACTTATTTTGTAATAGAATGGATGTTGGCCCTGGTGCCAGGTCCACCCTTTACTGTTATGTATTGTTATCATGTAACCTTATTTTCTCTTTTCTTCTATCTTTGATCTCCAGATGGCCTTTTATTATCCATGAGATTTTTATTGACATGACCAGGATGGACAATAATGGCCAATTGCTGGAGTCATCTGGATTGTTAATATACACCTCACATCTCACACAACTTCATATTTAGTTTGCACTGTCACTTTCTTTATATTTCTGTAATTTTTGCACTGTCCCTTTAATTTATACAGATTTTTTGGCATGGTAATTAATTCCTACTGGTCACTTGCTGTTGCACTTATTGGCATCATCATTACATCATAATTAAAATCCCTTTCTTCATCCATATATTTGCATGGTAGGATAGACAATATGACGCCCCCTTTGAGAAAGCAAAAACGCGAAACGTGCGTCAGAAGCTGCGAGGAGGGCACTTGTGGTCTGGATATTAACATGGGTAAGCACTAGTTGGTGCCTATTTGAAACTTGTCTTTGTACTTGGGCACTTTGGAAGGGGACTTGTATTGGTATTATACCTGGGATTCTCCAACATACCTTCTGATTCATTTTCTGTTGGCTTCATAGTGTTTTCCCCTACTGCACTTATTCACGGTGTCATTTCCTTTCATGTTTTCTATGTCTCCTCCTTTTGTGTAAACCTTGATGAAATACATGGCAAATTATGACATGTTGTTTTTATGCTTTTCTTATAAAATGATATATTTTTTAACTTTCCATCTCCTTTTGGTGGTTTATGGTTACTCCATATTTCTGGGTATCCTTTTTGTCAAGAATAATAGCAGCCTATGCGCACTGAGCAATTTGTTACAGATTGTTCAGTGCGCATAGTTTACCATGGTCTGCCCGTGTAAAAAGACTAGTAAATGACCACAGATTTGTAAACATTTACCAATTGGTGGTCTTTTAGTCCCGCTGGTTAGTCCACGTGCATAGACCTTAACACAACATACTTTGTTTCATATGAAAATAATTGGAGCTGGTTACAAGAACAATAAGTGATTTACGCTCCTCCTCATTAAAATTGCAATGTCAAGAAAGAAAAGTGGTGGAGTTATGGAAGTCACCAGATCGATAGGTATGTTAATAAACTCATTCATTGTGTGTATTGCTGTGTGTGACATTCGTACTAAATACTGCATAAATTGAGATGTTTTGAAAATTTTATTTACATTTTCTCATCATTTTCATCATATCATTAACATGTCCATCGATCCTGTCATTTTTATAATTTCATGACTTTTCCTTTCTTGTGTTGTAATTTCAATGTAGAGGAGTGTAGATAGATAAGTATGTAGACATATACATATCTTAAAAGTTGCAGGTGACGCTTTGAACAAAAATGAACATAGAAATGGATTTATTTTTCTTAATAAAAACAAACAACATAAAACAAAAGTATTAAAGGGAATCTGTGAGCAGGTTTTTGCAATGTAATCTGAGGGGCTGAGACACTGAATTCAGTGTTGTGTCACTTATTAGGCTGTGTGCTGTTTTATCAGTAGTACACTATCACTGCCGGACTAGCTGCCCGTGTGCCTCCTGGTCCAACCACACCACCAGCACTGATTAGCATCTTACCGTCAATACACAGTGTACAGAGAAAGATGCTAATTAGTGATGTGGGTAAGATTAGCTTTCTGAGCTCTGCAACATGCTACATCTAAAAATTCTGATTGTTTCATAAATGCTGCACCCAGTAAATTACGTAATAAATCGCTGGAATCAGGGTCTATTTTGCTACATTATGCTGCTCTCAGATGAGTTAGCAAAACCCTGGTGACAAATTCCTTTTAAGTTCTCAAAGTTCTGTGGTTATTTTATAGAACTACTTCCCCAGGATGCGTGACACTGCCTGTTTCCTGGTATGACTAGATATTGTGCCCACAATCATTTCAAGAAGATTTTCACTGTTTCTACATGATATACATAAATATTTCATTGTACTGTTAGGGGGAAAGTTTGTCTACATAAATTTGTTAAAATGAAGATGCCATTCACACATTATTCTGGAAATAAAGGGGTATGATGAATTAGTTCCACTGTGCTGCTCTTTCTACACGAGTTAGCATTACGGGAATAGAAAGTAGGATGTGGTCCAGAAGTATACAAAAATAAAATGGTGGGAGTGAATTTTCATGAATAGGAAAATAACATTTCAAGCTCAGTCCATTCTAGGAATTTAGGATCACAGAAGTTATAGTTTAAACATTCATAATTATTTGTTAGGTATATGTTAGCAAGCATCTAGTGTTTATTAACCCCTTCCTGACATTTGATGTACCTTTACGTCCTGTTTTGCAGTGCATTCCCGCAAATGAATGTACATTTACGTCCTGGAGATCGAGCGGGCACAGGAGCGGTGCCCATACGATCGCCTCCGGGAACTCGGTTTAACTGATAGCCGAGCCCCAGCTGTCACAACCAGGAGCGATACCTGCACTGCCTCTGGCTGTTTAACCCTCTAAATGCCGTGATCAACAGCAATCACAGCATTTAGAAGGCTGGGAGAGGGAGGGGGCTCCCTCTGCTGTCTGATCGGCACTCCCCGCGATGTTATCGTGGGCTTCTGATCATTGTCATGGCAACCCAAAGTCAAATGATAACCTTTGGGTCAGCCAGCTAGGATGGCCTGTTTAGACCATGCCAGCAGCATAGTCTAAAAGGCGTTCTGTTAGTGTAAGGCCTCCTTCACATGTCCTGGTGATTCCTGTACAGGAAAAAACAGTACTGGTGAGATCTGTGGTCAGTGTCCTGTGTGCCAACTGTATGTATGTATGTGACATCCGTATATCTATGTGCCCGTGTGACACATCCCTGTACCATGTGACACGCACCGGTGCCTTGTAAAAGTAGTACAGTTTCCACTTATCCCAGGCGTTGGCTGCTAAACGCAGCTCTCATCATTGTCCCCTGGTTGCGCTGAGATCAGCGCAACCAGGTGACAATGATGGGTGTTGTAGTCATCACCTGCTGTGTACATCCTGTGTAAAATGAAGAATTAAATAATATAAATGGCGTGGGCTCCCGCCAATTATTCATAGCCAGCAGAGGAAAGCCACACTCTGGGGTCTGATATTACTAGCCAGGGAAAAGGCCATTAGTCAAAAATGTTCCCTGGCTATTAATAACAGCTCACAGCTGCTTGATTAGCGTTTACTGGCTAGATTAAAGGAGGACCCCAGAAACAAATTGACGTAGTGTCCCCCTATGAATTCTAACCAGCAAAGGCTAAACAGACAGTTATGGGCTGATATTAATAGCCAGGGAAGGGGCCATGGATATTAGCCCCCTCCGAGGCTAATAACATCAGCCCTCAGCTGCCCCAGAAATGGTGCATCAATAAGATATGCCAAATCTGGCACATAGCCTCGGTTCTTCCACCCTGGTGCGGTGGCAAGTGGGGTAATAGGGTTGGAGTCGATGTCAGATTTGTATAGTCAGCTGACATCAAGTCCAGGGGTTAGTAATGGAGAGGCATCTATAAGTCGCCCCATTACCAACTCCATAGTAATATTTAAAAAAAAAAAAAAAACAGAATAGTCCTTTATTTGAAATAAAACTGAATCACGTGTTTTACAAATGTAGTAAAAAACAAAAAAACACAGTTATACTCACCTTAACACCTAATCCATTGAAGCCAAGGTGCCCTGTAAAAAAATAAAAATAATAAACAACCATATCTCTCACCTGTCCTACGTGAAGATAACCCATACTGTCCCACACGGTAATCCATCTGTGCAACATGTGTTTTTCAAAATGAATGGTGGCATGATGCGATCATTCATGTTGAAAACCAGAGGAGAGTGAGCTGCCGCGAGCGGGTCCCTGAACTGCGGTCACCTCAGTGAGATCACCGCAGTTTACCATGAGAAGATTCTCACGGTGCTTGTGCTGAGCTCAGTGAGATCTCACAGAGCTCAGTGCAAGCACCATGAGCTGTTGCGATCAGGCCGATGAAGTGGGGTGACCTTAGTCAGATCACCGCAGTTCACCGTGAGAAAATTCTCACAGTGCTAGCGATGACCTCATGAAGGTTACCCCAGTTCACTGTGAGCCAGCCCACAATGAACTGGGGTAACCTTCATGAGGTTTTTAACTGATAATGGCCCTTTCCCTGGCTAGTAATATCTGCCCCCAGCGGGAGGCTTTTCCTCTGGCAGGAGACCCCACGCCATTTATTTTATTTAATTCTTCATTTTACACAGCATGTACACAGAAGGTGCTGAATACAACTCCCATCATTGTCTATTGGTCTTGCTGATCTCAGCGTGAGCAGGCGGCAATGTTGAGAGCTGTCATCAGCAACCGGCGCCTGGGATCAGCCGAACTGTACTGCTTTTCCCAGGCGCCGGTGCTTGTCACGCTGATGAAATACGGATGTCATCCGTGTTTTCAGTGTCCATATGTGCGGCACGCATTTTATCCGTGCTGCGCAAAAAGCCTAACAGGTCTACGATTTTTCACACAGACACGCGGTCCATGTGAAAATTGAATAAAATGGGTGTGCGTATGTCCGTATTTGCTGTCCTTATAAAGCGGACCGCATATGTACATAAAAAAACGGACATGTGAAGGGGCCTATTACTAACAGATATAATGCATTGCAATGCTGGTCCATTGCAATGTATTATACAGTTATATGAAAAAGTTTGGGCACCCCTATTAATCTTAAGCTTAATGTTTTATAAAAATTGGTGTTTTTGCAACAGCTATTTCAGTTTGTTATATGTAATAACTGTTGGACACAGTAATGTTTCTGCCTTGAAATGAGGTTTATTGTACTAACAGAACATGTGCAATCTGCATTCAAACAAAATTTGATAGGTGCATAAGTATGGGCACCCTTATCATTTTCTTGTTTTAAATACTCCTACCTACTTTTTACTGACTTACTAAAGCACTTTTTTTGGCTTTGTAACCTCATTGAGCTTTGAATTTCATAGCCAGGTGTATGCAATCATGAGAAAAGCTACTTAAACTGGCCACTTGCAAGTTGTTCTCCTGTTTGAATCTCCTCTGAAGAGTGGCATCATGGGCTCCTCAAAACAACTGTCAAATGATCTGAAAACAAAGATTATTCAACATAGTTGTTCAGGGGAAGGATACAAAAAGCTGTCTCAGAGATTTAACCTGTCAGTTTCCACTGTGAGGAACATAGTAAGGAAATGGAAGAACACAGGGACAGTTCTTGTTAAGGCCAGAAGTGGCAGGCCAAGAAAAACATCAGAAAGGCAGAGAAGAAGAATGGTGAGATCAGTCAAGGACAATCCTCAGACCACCTCCAGAGAGCTGCAGCATCAACTTGCTGCAGATGGTGTCACTGTGCATCGGTCAACTATACAACGCACTTTGCACAAGGAGAAGCTGTATGGGAAAGTGATGCGAAAGAAGCCGTTTCTGCAAGCACGCCACAAACAGAGTCGGCTGAGGTATGCAAAAGCACATTTGGAGAAGCCAATTTCTTTTTGGAAGAAGGTCCTGTGGACTGATGAAACCAAGATTGAGTTGTTTGGTCATACAAAAAGGCGTTATGCATGGCGGCAAAAAAACACAGCATTCCAAGAAAAACACTTGCTACCCGCAGTAAAATTTGGTAGAGGTTCCATCATGCTTTGGGGCTGTGTGGCCAATGCCGGCACCGGGAATCTTGTTAAAGTTGAGGGACGCATGGATTCCACTCAGTATCAGCAGATTCTTGACAATAATGTTCAAGAATCAGTGACAAAGTTGAAGTTACGCAGGGGATAGATCTTTCAGCAAGACAATGATCCAAAACACCGCTCCAAATCTACTCAGGCATTCATGCAGAGGAACAATTACAATGTTCTGGAATGGCCATCCCAGTCCCCAGACCTGAATATCATTGAACATCTGTTGGATCATTTGAAGAGGTCTGTCCATGCTCGGCGACCATCAAACTTAACTGAACTGGAATTGTTTTGTAAAGAGGAATGGTCAAAAATACCTTCATCCAGGATCCAGGAAATCATTAAAAGCTACAGGAAGCGTCTAGAGGCTGTTAGTTTTGCAAAAGGAGGATCTACTAAATATTAATGTCACTTTTCTGGTGAGGTGCCCATACTTATGCACCTGTAAAATTTTGTTTGAATGCAGATTGCACATTTTCTGTTAGTACAATAAGCTTCATTTCAAGGCAGAAACATTACTGTGTCCAACAGTTATTACATATATCAAACTGAAATAGCTGTTGCAAAAACACCAATTTTTATAAAACATTAAGCTTAAGATTAATAGGGGTGCCCAAACTTTTTCATATAACTGTACCAGTGATCAGAGTAAAGAAAGTTAAAGTCCCATAGAGGGACTAAGTAAAAGAAGTGAAAAAATGTTTGAAAAAATGTTAAAAATATAAAAAAAAATAAAAAAAAATCACAAAATAAAGAACAAAAAAATGAAAAAAATAGTATACCAATAAAGATGTACGTTTATGTAAAAATAAAATTACACATATTTGGTATCGCCGCATCTGGAACGACTCGACCTATAAACTGTTACATTAGTTAACCCCTTAAATCAACACCGTAAAAAAATATAATAAAAACTAAGCAAAAAACAATGCTTTTTCATCATACCGCTGGAAAAAAGGTATAATTAAATGCAATCAAAAAGATGAATGTAAATAAAAATGGTGTAGCTGAAAATGCCATCTTGTACTGCAAAAAACAAGCCACCATACAGCTCCATCAGCGGAGAAATAAAAAGAGCTATAGCTCTCAGAATATAGTGATGCAAAAACAATTATTTTTTCTAAAAAAATGTTTTTATTGTGGAAAAGTGGCAAAAAAAATATATATACATAAATGTGGTATCACTGTAATCTTACTGGCCAGAAGAATAAAGCTGCTTTATCACTTTTACCACAAAGTGAACGGCATAAAAAAAAACAAAAGAACAATTCCTGAATTGCTCATTTATTGCTCACTCTGCCTCCCTAAAATTGGAATAGAAAGCGATGAAAAAATTTTTTGTGCCCGAAAATGGAACTACTAAAAAGTTCAACTCGTCACAAAACAAGCCCTCATATGACTCTGTCGGCAGAAGTATAGACAAATTATAGCTCTCAAAATATGGCGATACAAAAACTTTTTTTTGTAAAAAAAATCGTTTTTTAAGAGTGTGATAGCAGACAAACATAAAAAACTATATAGATCTGGCATTGCTGTAATCGCACCCATCCGAAGAATAAAGTCGCCTAATCACTTATACCTCACAAAGAATATCGTAAAATATAAATAAAACAAATTCTTGACCTGCTATTAATTTGTTCATTCTGCCTACCAAAGATGACAGTAAGGCTCGGCACACATTTATCCTGTGCTCTACGCTGAGCTCTTACACCGGTGTTCCCATGTAAATTTCTGAAATATGTGATTCAGACGGAACTCCAGAAAGATTGCCTATAATGAGGCAGATGTAGTCACTGTGGACGCTGTCTGACCTGTGATTCGGCGGTTCCGTCTTTATAAGCGTGCATAAAGGCAACGTTGGCCACAGTTTCGTGTACTTCTGGAAAGGACACCACTGAACAGAGGCCAGACGGAGTCCAGAGTAACTCTGCTGCCTCATTATAGTGAATGGATCCCGCAGGGGTTTCATCTGAATCACGTCATTCAGAGATTTTAGACGGAGACCCCGATGTAAGTGCTCACCGTAGAGCACAGGTTAAATGTGGTCCAAAATGTTATGTAAAATGTTTCCAATAAAAGCTTCAATTCAATCCACAAAAAAGCAAGTCACTACTCAGGTCCATCATCTGTCTATGGAAATACAGAGATTTCCACGTTACTGGTGGCACAAAGGCTCTAGAAAAGTGCTCACCCCCCAAAAGAAATCCAGTGAAAAATGTGCTTACAAATCCAAATGCCCCCCTCCCTTCAGAGCCTCACATTTCACATCCACATGTTTTGCATTTCTGTAGCGATGAGAGCCCTGATAATTTATGGGTGCTTGTCTCCAGAAGCACAAGCTAGGCAGAATATACGGGCACTACAATGTACTGGGCACTACAATGTACTGGGCACTACAATGGCAAATTTGCAATTTTCGCTCAGCAACATCTACTGCTGCTTGTTTCTGGGAAACACACATGGAGTCAAAATTGTCTCTTATTATCTGTTTTGAAAATTAAAAACTTGGGGCCAAAGAAACTTTTTCTTGAAAAAAATGTAATTTTCCATTTACTCAGCCCAATTTTATATAATTTTGTGAATCGATTGAGCATTAAAAATGCTCATTACACCTCTAGATGAATTCCACCTGTCTGAGCGGTGGCCACCGCAGACATACTCCTAGCGCTTTTTGAGCCAGGTGCTCACCATCCAGAAAACTTACGAAGGTCTTGTATTGACCGAAGCGTCTTATATATGATTTCTGGATTTTCCACATTCAATAAATCACTTTGAACGCAATACCCGAGTGCCAAGTGTCTTTCACAAAACTACAGGACACGTCTGATCTCTGTAATTGCAAACAAAGGTTTCTGTACCAAATATTAAGTTCTGTTTTTCTATTGTATCAAATACTTATTTAATCCCTGCTCCCAGCCAGCTACACCCTCCCGGAATGTCCCATCTGTCTGCTTTGGGTGGGGTTTACATAAATCATGCCCCTTACAGCCCTGGTGTCTAGGGAAATCAGGGACAGTTGACAACTATGCAAAGATGCAATGGTTCTGAGTGGAAAGGGCAGACATGATTGTCAACAGAAAAAATACAGGAAAAATACCAGGCCCACACACGTTCATATATAGGGCAAGGAATATTTTCTTTAGTCATATAAAAAATAACTAAATCAAATATTTCTTGATCTTTACATGGAAGCGGCTGTGCTTGGTATTTTTTCTAAAAAAATTTCAGTTGACAATTCTGGCTAGCGAGTCCCCAGTAAAAAAAACAAAAACCTGAAGAATCCCTGATTTAGGAAATATCTACACTCAGCAACTATATAACTAAAAGGGGAATTAATGAAAGCTTTTGCGCCAGTGTTCTAGTGTAATAAACTTGTAAATTATATTGCATGTTTTCACACACAAATTTTAACATTTTTGTGTTTTTAAAATGCACTTTCCACTTTTGAAACGTGGGTGCGAAAGTGGCATGATTAACTAGGCAAATAGTTTAGGAAAATTTATGAACTGACTTTTTAAAAATTCTCAATTCTCCCAACAGTAATTGGGCTATTTTAAGATTGGAAAACATGTCTAGAGAAAAGTGTTATATATGAGGATGTGCCAAACGTATCATTGTGTGATACTTTGATACATTTTGTGCAAATTTAAGCAATTCAGCCACATGCAAAACTGTCTTCCAAAATACCTCTCAGGCTATGTGCCCACGATGCAGAAATGCTCCGGATTTTTCCTGTTCGTTTCCACATCTCCCCTGGCAGAAAGAACGCATGCTTATTGTACATGCGGATTGTACATGCGTTTTTCCTGCCGGGGACATGCGGATGTGAAGCGTTCTTCACATGCATTTCCGCATGCGGGTTGTTAAGCGCTTTCCAAGCGATTTTAGCATCACTTGGAAAGTGCTTGACAACTTGGTCACACTATATAAATCCATGCAAACGACATGAATTTATATAGTGTGACCGTAAAGAATGTTAAAAAATAAATCTATACTTACCTTCTGATGGCCCTCGCAGTCTTGCTTCGCTCCGTTCTCCCTTTTCGGCAGTGCGCGGTACACTGCACTGAAGGACCTGCCGTCACATGACTATGACGTCAGCGCAGGTCCTTCAGTCCGTCGCAATCAGCCGGCAAGGGAGGACAAGCACACCTGGGGCCATCAGAAGGTAATTATAACATTTATTTTTTATTTTATTCTTTTTTTTACAGGTTCTATGGTACCCGGGTCCGGAGGAGAGTCTCCTGTCCTCTAGACCCGGGTACCACCCGCACATTGAAACGTGTGGAATGCGCATCTACATATGCAGTGATGCGTAATCCATGCGTTTCAATGCAAGTCAATGGCGGCGAAAACGCAGCGCTTTCGCAAAATAATTGGTAGTGCTGCGTTTTTTTCTGCAATGATAATCCGCAGCGGAAATTTCCGCAGCATGTGCACAGCACATGCGGATTATCATTGAGGAACATGGCAGGCCTTCTACCATGCGTTTTTTAAGCGTTTCTGCAGCATTTTTGCTGCTGCGGAAACGCTTAAAAAATGCATCAAGGGCACACAGCCTCATGCTAAATCGCCTTCATGAGTTTTAAGCTGCTACCTTTGTTCATCAGTGTTTTGGATCTGATTTTCATCAGTGTTCGGTCGGTGTTTCAGTTTTTCCTATTAGTTTTTCATCAGTGATTTTTCACTTATAAAAAAAATAAAAATAAATTGCAAAGCTTCTCCTATAAATTACAGTGTTAGTCTATGTGCCCACGATGCAGAAATGCTTAGGATTTTTTCCTGAGCGTTTCTGCATCTCCCTGGCAGAAAAAAACGCATGCGGATTGTACATGCGTTTTCCTGCCGGGGACATGCGGAAGTGAAGCGTTCTTCACATCCATTTCTGCATGCGGGTTGACAAGCGCTTTCCAAGCGATTTTAGCATCACTTGGAAAGTGCTTGTCAACTTGGTCACACTATATAAATCCATGCAAACGGCATGGATTTATATAGTGTGACCGTAAAAGAATGGTTAAAAATAAAAAATAACTATATACTTACCTTCTGATGGCCCCCGCAGTCTTGATTCCCTCCGTCCTGGCTGCGGGCAGCGGTAGACTGAAGGACCAGCCGACGTCAGCGTCGCGTGACCCGTCACATGACTATGACGTCAGCGCAGGTCCTTCAGTCCATCGCGAATTGCCGGTAAGCACAGACAATGAGACCGGGGCCGCCAGAAGGTAAATATAATCTTTATTTTTTATTTTATTCTCTTTTTCAGTTTTCTATGGTACCCGGGTCTGGATGAGAGTCTCCTCTCTCCTGTAAAAAAAAGAATTGAAAATAAAAAATAAAGATTATACTTACCTTCCGATGTCCCCCAGCCTCCTCAGCGATGCGTGCAGTGTGTTGGGCGGCTCGTGGTGGTGTGAGGACCTGACATGACGTCGGCGGTTGCGTGACCTGTCACATGACTCAATGACGTCATCGCAGGACCTTCACACCACCGCGAGACACCGGGGAGACCGGACAGAGCGGAGAAGGAGACCGGGGGCCATCGGAAGGTAAGTATAATCTTTATTTTTTACCATTCTTATTCTTTTTTTTTACCTATTACTTGGTCACACTATATAAATCCATGCATGCCGGTTGCATGGATTTATATAGTGTGACAAAGGTGTCAAGCACTTTTCCAAGTGATGCTAAAATCGCTTGGAAAAGCGCTTGATAACCCGCATGCAGAAATGCATGCAAAAACGCTTGACAAACGCTTCTACCTGGCGGGAAAAACGCATGTAAAATCCGCATGCATTTTTCCTTTCAGGGAGAAGTGGAAAAAATATGCAGCATTTCTGCATCGTGGGCACATAGCCTAAGTTGTTCCTTTTTCCCCCATTTGGGTCATGTGATCTTATGGTGACCTCTGGGAATTACAAGCCTTTATGTTCTCTAACAGGGGTTGCCATCTCAGTGATCAGAATTTCCTGTATGATTTGTTACATGAATTATAATACTAAAGTTCTACACAGGGGCTGACAAAACTCCTATCACAGTCACTGATTATGATTAGGCAGCTCTTTTTACACAGTTATAATGTAGAGGATGACAGCTCAGCTTTCTTGACTTTCTCTGTTTAGCTATCTTAGTTTATTTAAAAGATATTGAGAAATGGAAAATCACACTTTTAACACAGCAGGCAGAGATGGTACTGGCTCCATCAGCCAATATGATGCCGTACTGATGCATCATTTGATTTCATTTGATGTATTCTCTAAGAAAGAAAATGTAACCTCAACTGATCTTCACTGTGCTATCGAAAGAATAAAAGAATACACGCTATCTATAAACAGAGAGGTGGTGAGGGAACACTTAGCTAATTTAAATGAATTTTGGTCCAGATAAATTACATCCTAGGGTACTGAAAGAGACAACAGAGGAAATTGCAGAACCACTAGCCAGAATCATTGAAAAATTCTGGAGAACAGGAGAAGTCCCAGAAGATTGGAGCAGGGCAAATGTTGTCCCTATCTTCAAAAAAGGAAAGAAGATGGATCCAGGAAATTACAAGCCAGTGAGCCTTACTTCTATACCAGGAAAGATCTTTTAACAAATTATTAAACAGCATGTATGTAAGTACTTGGATAAGAATAGAGTAATTAACCATAGCCAGCATGGGTTTATAGCAAAAAAATCATGCCAGGCTGATCTAATTTCCTTTTATGAAGCAATAACTGACTGGGTGGATCAGGAAAATGTGGTAGATATAGCATATCTCGACTTCAGCAAAGCTTTTGATAAAGTATCTCATACTATCCTTATTAAAAAAAATGACCAAGTATGGGATTGGCAAGGCTACGGTTAGGTGGATTCATAACTGGCTCAGTGATCGTACTAAAAAAGTGGTAATAAATGGTTGCACAACCAATTGGAAGAGTGTTTCAAGTTGGGCGCCACAAGGATCTGTCCTGAGCCCTTTTTTGTTCAACATTTATGTCAATGATCTGGATAAGGGAATTGAAAGTAAACTTATCAAATTTGCAGACGATGCAAAGCTAAGAGGGATAGCTAAAGGCCCCGTCACACTTAGCGACGCTGCAACGATCCCGACAACGATACGACCTGTCAGGGATCGTTGCTGCGTCGCTATGTGGTCGCTGGTGAGCTGTCAAAAAGGCAGGCTCACCAACGATCAGGGGAGCAGTGACATCGTGGAAAGAATCTTTCCACGATGTCCTGCTCCTGGTTACCAGCCTGCTGAAGCAGGAGCAGGCTGGTAACCATGATAAACATCGGGTTACTAGGGGCACACGCGCACCTAGTAACCCGTTGTTTATCATGGTTACCACTCTGCTACGGTGAGCGGGAGGTTACCGCTCACTTTAGCAGGCTCGTAACCATGATAAACAGCGGGTTACTAAGTGCGCATGTGCCCCTAGTAACCCGATGTTTATTATGGTTACCAGCCTGATCGCTGCTCCCGCTGGTCACACGCAGCGATGTGTGCTGACCAGCGGGAGGGCAACGACCAAAAAATGGTCCAGGACACTTTGCAGCGATCAGCGACCTCACAGCAGGGGCCTGATCGCTGCAAAGTGTCACACATAGCGACATCGCTGGTGAGGTCGCTGTTGCGTCACCAAGACCGTGACACAGCAGCGATCTCACCAGCGATCTCACTATGTGAGACGGGGGCTTAACACTAGAAAAGACAAAGAAAGGATTCAGAAAGATCTAGATAAGCTTGAACAATGGGGAGTAACTAACAGAATGGTATTTAACAGGGAGAAATGCAATATTCCATATCTGGGCAAGAAAAAAATGACATCTACAGAATGGGAGTTATAGAACTAAGCCACAGCACATGTGAAAAAAGTCTTGAGTATGCTAATAGATCACAGACTGCACATGAGTCAACAGTGTGATGCAGCAGAAAAAAAATACAAACAGTTCAGGGATGTATTAAGAGAAGCATAGAATCTAGATCATCACGTGAAGTAATTATCCCCCACTACTCTCCTTGTTCAGACCTCATCTGGAATACAGTGTCCAGTCCATTTAAAAAAAAAACATCGAAAAACTGAAGCAATTTTAGAGAAGAGCTACCAAGATGGTGAGCGGACTACAAACTATGTCCTATAAGGAACCGTTAAAGGATCTGGAAATGTTTAGCTTGCAAAAAGAAGGCTAAGATGAGACTTAATAGCTGTCTAAAAATATCTGAAGAGATGTCACAGTGTAGAGGATCATCCTTATTCTCATTTGCACATGGAAACACAAGACGCAATGGAATGAAACTGAAGGGGAGAAGATACAGACTAGATATTAGAAAAAACTTTTTGACAGTGAGGGTGATCAATGAGTGGAACAACGGCACTCCATACATGAAAATATAAGAAATATTGTATCTAGACTAATGTCACTTTGAAAAATGAAGGTTTTTTGCGCATAATTTGGCCAATTTATGTGTGCCCATCAACCACGACAAGGTCACCTTCGTATGATGGGAAACTACGCTACGCTACCACTGGATATGCCACTCTTGGGCTGTAAGCCTGTATGGACAATATGTCTCTGCTTGGGCTTTTAACCTACAATGTATGGGCTGGTAGAGCTAGTTAAAACCACCTGTGACTGAATGGGAGGGACACATGGTCAGAAAAAAGGCTGTCAAACTTCTAATAGTGTGAACACGTACCTGCTGCAATGCTCCAGGAGCGGGATCCCAAAAAGTTCTTTTTGCAATTGAGATTACTCTTTTCTTCAGAGCACCCGAATAGACCAGTGAGCGACCCCTCTCTTTTTTCTATTAATCATTTTTGGGATCCCGCTCCTGGAGCATTGCAGCAGGTACGTGTTCACACTATTAGAAGTTTGACAGCCTTTTTTCTGACCATGTGTCCCTCCCATTCAGTCACAGGTGGTTTTAACTAGCTCTACCAGCCCATACATTGTAGGTTAAAAGCCCAAGCAGAGACATATTGTCCATACAGGCTTACAGCCCAAGAGTGGCATATCCAGTGGTAGCGTAGCGTAGTTTCCCATCATACGAAGGTGACCTTGTCATGGTTGATGGGCACACATAAATTGGCCAAATTATGCGCAAAAACCCTTCATTTTTCAAAGTGACATTAGTCTAGATACAATATTTCTTATATTTTCATGTATGGAGTGCCGAAGTTCTTTTTGCAATTGAGATTACTCTTTTCTTCAGAGCACCCGAATAGACCAGTGAGCGACCCCTCTCTTTTTTTCTATTAATCATTTTTGGGATCCCGCTCCTGGAGCATTGCAGCAGGTACGTGTTCACACTATTAGAAGTTTGACAGCCTTTTATCTGACCATGTGTCCCTCCCATTCAGTCACAGGTGGTTTTAACTAGCTCTACCAGCCCATACATTGTAGGTTAAAAGCCCAAGCAGAGACATATTGTCCATACAGGCTTACAGCCCAAGAGTGGCATATCCAGTGGTAGTGTAGCGTAGTTTCCCATCATACGAAGGTGACCTTGTCATGGTTGATGGGCACACATAAATTGGCCAAATTATGCGCAAAAAACCTTCATTTTTCAAAGTGACATTAGTCTAGATACAATATTTCTTATATTTTCATGTATGGAGTGCCGAAGTTCTTTTTGCAATTGAGATTACTCTTTTCTTCAGAGCACCCGAATAGACCAGTGAGCGACCCCTCTCTTTTTTCTATTAATTATTTTTGGGATCCCGCTCCTGGAGCATTGCAGCAGGTACGTGTTCACACTATTAGAAGTTTGACAGCCTTTTTTCTGACCATGTGTCCCTCCCATTCAGTCACAGGTGGTTTTAACTAGCTCTACCAGCCCATACATTGTAGGTTAAAAGCCCAAGCAGAGACATATTGTCCATACAGGCTTACAGCCCAAGAGTGGCATATCCAGTGGTAGCGTAGCGTAGTTTCCCATCATACGAAGGTGACCTTGTCGTGGTTGATGGGCACACATAAATTGGCCAAATTATGCGCAAAAAACCTTCATTTTTCAAAGTGACATTAGTCTAGATACAATATTTCTTATATTTTCATGTATGGAGTGCCGAAGTTCTTTTTGCAATTGAGATTACTCTTTTCTTCAGAGCACCCGAATAGACCAGTGAGCGACCCCTCTCTTTTTTCAATGAGTGGAACAGGCTGCCACGAGAGGTTATGAGTTCTCCTTCAATGGAAGTCTTCAAACAAAGGCTTGACAGACATCTGTCTGAGATGGTTTAGTGAATCCTGCATTGAGCAGGGGGTTGGACGAGATGACCCTGGAGGTCCCTTCCAACTCTAACATTCTATGATTCTATAAAAGAATAAAATAGAAAGTGAAATATGGAAATCAAAATAAAGGCTGAAACAAAGCAAAGAAGAGATAGAAGGGCAATGAAGAGACTACACCATATATAGAAGAAGTACAGATTTAAAATTAAATGGGAAAGGGAGTTCAGGGATGGGATAAAAAAAATTGCTGGCACCTTTCTCAGCAGGGCACATACAACTATATGCTTTATGCTCTTGCAGCTGCCTTATGATAAATAAGGGGATACTCCATTAAAGTTGTTAGAAAGCTCAAAATTGTCAGCAAGATGAATCCATTATTAAATAGCATTATTTTGGCCTTGCACTTTAACACTACACTGATGATACCCTTCAAAAATGATCCTTTATGAAAAAAATATTTATACATATGAATAGTTGCAGCAATTATGGTATGGGAATGAACACTTCAAAAAGTTTAGGATAAAGAATGGTAAGACTAAAGTACCCACAGTGAGTATTTGGTGCGTTTGCTGTGTTTTTAACATTACATATTTCCACTGGACAAAAGTACACCATGTCTTACATTTCCCATCACAGTGAATAGGATTTATAGAACTGGCATGCCCACGGTGCTTTTTTATGCAGCATAAACTGTCCTGTGGTGTGTTTTTGGAAGCAATTTTTCAATTTGTTTTGCTATAAATATGCGTTTTATTTGTGGATTTGCAACATAGATTTGAATGACGTGAGGAAAATCTGCAGATTAAAAATGTATATGCCTATTTAGTGTGTTGTAGAAATACATGTATGTAATCCACACATGACTTAATCAATAACGTTTTATTAAAATTGAGTAACAGGAAGTATCTAAAACAAAGCAGATTTATTTCAAACATGACATAAAAAAGCCAAAAATGCAACATAAAAACCACAATAAAAACGATAAAAATATGCACTTAACCCCTTAACGACCGCCGTAACGCATTTTTACGGCGGCAGTTAAGGGTACTTATTCCTCAGCGCCGTGAAAATGCATCGCTGAGGAATAAGGCTGTAGTGCCCCCCCCCCCCAGAGTCAGAAATTCTCTGGGGTCTCAGTTATCTGGGGTAGCTGAGACCCTGGAGAATATGAACAGGGCTGATTTTTATGGTCCCCTGCCATGTGATCGCCGTTATTCACCGAATAACGGCAATCACAAGCAAAAAAGTGTGCCCGCAGTTACAATAATTTCTCTCCTCTGACATGATATACATGTCAGAGGAGATAAAAATGAAGCCCCACGAGCCCACCCGGTACCTTTGCTGTTCTCTGATCACCCCCAGATCTTTCCCCGGCCCTCCGGCATCTTGCTGCAGAAAAGAAATGGCGGGCACATGCGCAGTGCGCCTACCGAGATCTGCCAGCCGGTACCCGACAACAACAGGGAATTTCCCTATTGTTTCCTTTTGATCACTGCGATAAACCCTATCACAGTGATCAAAATAAAAAAATAATAAGTCAAACCCCCCTTTGTTCCCCCCTTAGTTAGATAAAAATTATAAAATAAAAAAAATATTTTTTCCATTCTTTGCAGTTAGGGTTGTGTTAGGATAAGGGTTAGGATTGGGGTTGTATTAGGGTTAGAGTTAGCATTAGAGTTGTGTTAGGGTTAGGATTAGGGTTGTGTTAGGGTTAGGATTAGGGTTAAGGTTGTGTTAGGGTTAGGGTTGTGTTAGGGTTAGGATTGGGGTTGTGTTAGGGTTAGGATTAGGATTAGGGTTAGGGTTGTGCTAGGGTTACGGTTAGGATTAGGGTTGTGTAAGGGTTAGGGTTGTGGTTGTTATTTTTTCAAAAGTAAAGAAAAAAAATGATGATGATATGGCGACTAGTGTTGAGCGCTAGTGCTCACTACTTGAGTTTGCATTGGGTGCTTGGGTATACACCGAGTATCTCGGATGCTCGAGTGACATGCTCGAATCTCTGCCCCATATGCTTCGTGGCCAAAAAAACCTTGCGGGGATTGCCTGCCATGCACGAGCGATCCCCGCATGTTTTTTTTTGGATGTCTAACAACCATGAAACATGCGGGGCGGTGACTCGAGCATGTCACTCAAGCACCCGCGATACGTGGTACATACCCGAGTACACAATGCAAACTCAAGTAGTGAGCACTTGCGCTCAAGACTACTTATTCAATATGATGACCTAATGTTATCAAATTCTGTGTCGTACCTCTGGGTTCAAAATGTTCACTATACCCCTTGATAAAATCCTTGAGGGGTCTAGTTTCCAAAATGGTGTCACTTGTGGGGGGTTTCCACTGTTTAAGCACATCAGTGGCTCCTCAAACGCAACATGGCGTCCGCTAATTATTCAAGTAAAATTTTACATTCAAAATGACAAATGGCGCTCCTTCCCTTCCGAACCCTGTCGTGTGCCCAAACAGTGGTTTTCCCCCACATATGGGGTATTGGCATGCTCAGGAGAAATTGCACAACAAATTTAGAGGTCCATTTTTTCCTGTTACCCTTGTGAAAATAAAAAAATTGGGTCTAAAGTAACATTTGTGAAAAAATGTTCATTTTTTTCTTCCACATTCCAGAAATTCCTGTGAAGCACCTGAAGGGTTAATAAACTTCTTGATTGTGGTTTTCAGCACCTTGAGGGGTGCAGTTTTTAGAATGGTGTCACTTTTGGGCATTTACTGTCATAATGGCCCCTCAAAGTCACTTCAAATGTGATGTGTTCCCTAAAGCCAATGGTTTTGTTAATTTTGTTGGAAAAATGAGAAATTGCTGGTCAACTTTTAACCCTTATAACTTCCTAACTAAAAAAAAAAATTGTTCCAAAAATTGTGCTAATGTAAAGTAGACATGTGGGAAATGTTATTTATTAACTATTTTGTGTGACATATCTCTGATTTAAGGGCATGAAAATTGCTAAATTTTCAAAATTTTCACCAAATTTCCGATTTTTTCACAAATAAACTTAAGTCAAACTATTATGAAGTACAATATGTCACGAAAAAACATTCTCAGAATCAGTAGGATCCGTTGAAGCGTTCCAGAGTAATTACCTCATAAAGTGACAGTGGTCAGAATTGTAAAATTTGGCTTAGTCATTAAGGACATAATTGGCTCCGTCCTTAAGGGGTTAAAGCTGCAATGAAAACAACACAAGCAACCTAATTTACCTAAGACTACGTTCCCACCATGAGCTTTTGGTGCGTTTTTGACGCTGCGTGTTTTTGCTTCTGTCAGAAACGCAGCGTGTTACAGTTCCAGGAAAGTGGATACTATTTATAGAAATCTCATATCCACTGAGCATCTTTTTAATGCTGCGTAAACTCACCTGCGGTGCGTTTTTCAAATCTGCAGCATGTCAATTTCTCTTGAATTTCCCCATAAACTTGAATTAGGTGCGGAAATTCCACAGGTAAAAATGCACATGCATTATTAGTGCCTTTCTGCATAGGAAAAACATCAAAAACACACGTAATCCGCACATGAGTATGTCAATAAAGTTTTGCAAAAAAACAGGAAGTATGAAAAACAAAGTAGCTTTATTTACAGCATGACACACCAAAAAGAGACAAAAAATACGCAGTCAAAAACGCAATAAAAAACATTTAAAAAAAACATACCAAAGGCTCATTGTGGGAACGTAGCATAATAGGTTCAGAAATGGTGCAGAAAATCTGCAACATAAAAAAACACCAAATACTCATCATGGGAACGTAGCTGTTATGAGTCCGGGTGGTGGAACCTCTGTGCTTCGGTGCAAGGAGGGAGCAGAGGGGCGTGACTAAGTATCTACTCGGCCCGACCAAGGTCACACGGCGGCTTAGTCGACTCTGTGAACCAGGGAGGAACCAGGCAGGTGGACCAGGTGCCACTTTGGGACCGACTTTGTGTGAGAGAAGGTGACTCCCACGGGTCAGATGAAAGGAACTGACCGGTACAGCGGATGAGCACGGCAGGAAGGCTGACGGGTGGACCGGGTAGATAAGCAGGCTGGTCGGCAGATAGCCAGACGGGTGCTCCGGGTAGGCGAGCAGGCGGGCACGGCAGGTAACTGGCAGGTGCTCTGGGTAGACTGGCTGGCGGGCACGACAGGTAACAGGCAGGTGCTCCAGGTAGGCTGGCGGGTGGGCACGACAGGTAACACGTAGGTTCTCCAGGTAGGCAGACTGGCGGGCACGGCAGGTTACAGACAGGTGCTCCAGGTAAGCAGGCTGGCGGGCACAACTTTAGATAGACTGGAGAACAGAACTGTTAGACAGGCTGGCGGGCTGGACTGACAGACAGACAGACTGGCAGGCAGGACTGACAGGCAGCGGGACCTGAGGGCTGGAGCAAGTGTTTAGCACACGGAACAATAACCTTGCACAGGCACCTCCATTTTGGAGGAGGTGCCTTATATAGGGGAAGTCTTCCGGCCATTGACCGGGGACTCTATAGGACGGCGCGCGCGGCCCCTTTAAGAGGGAGGAAGCACGCGCCCTAAGCACAGTGCCCAAGAAGCTGCGTGTGGTGCACGCCACAGCAGCAGGAAGACGCCGGACCTGGACCGCGGCGGTGAGGGGAACGGCGTCTCTGCCCGGCTGGAGGCAGAGACGCCGATGCTACAGTAGCCTAAATATAGAAAATAGAACCTGTAGGGCAAACAATAAGGTTACATTCCAACGATGAGCTTTGGGTGAGTTTTTGGTGTTGCAGATTTTCTGCACTATTTCTGCACGCTTTAAGTAAAATAGGTTACTTGCATTTTTTCAAATATATGCAGCGTAAAAAACTCAAAAGATCATCTCAATCACAGTATCAATCACAACACCTGAAAATGACTGTGGGGGTTGCTTTTTACAGTAAAAATTGGTATAAAATATGTATTTCTGAATATACAGCATATTATTTGACTTTGAGCTGTGCTAGCATGCAGCATCATTTTTGCTAGAATCATAAGCACATTACAAGTCTTTTCTACCTGTGAAAAATATGCAACGATATACAGTGAAAATTCCTTATATATTTTGCAAAAAAAATTTGTAATATCTAGATATATGCAATGAGTAATTGCTTTCCATGTGTAAACCATAATCTCCTTAATGGATGATATAGTAAAAATGACTGGACTAGACAAAATGCCCATGTCCCCTGTGCTAAAATACTGAGATTATGAGTGAAGAGCTTTTGTGAGCAGTCTATTTCTGTCTTCTTTAATTTCAGGACAAGAACAGGCCTTATAAGGACTTGGTGCAGACATGTTGCACAGGTTATTACACTGTGAAAAAGTGAGCTATATTATAAAAAGCATATTTTTAACCCCTTTTCCCCCCAAGCCTGTTTCCACCTTCATGACCAGGCCAAATTTTACAATTCTGACCAGCGTGAATTTATGTGGTAATAACTCTGGAACGCTTCAACGGATCCCCCTGATTCTCAGATTATGTTTTCCTGACATATTGTACTTCATGATAGTGGTAACATTTGTTCGATATGACTTGCTTTTGTTTGTGAAAAAGTTGGAAATTTTTTGCAATTTTCAAAATTAGATTTTTATGCCCTTAAATCAAAGAGATATGTCACACAACATTGTTAATAAATAACATTTCCCATATGTCTACTTTACATCAGCACAATTTTTGAAGCATAATTTTTTTATCCAAGGTTAAGTCAGCTCACCCACTTGATTGTCCGGAGCACGAAATCAGCTGTGCAGCAGAGTTCCAAATCAGACGTTAGAAGGTTTCCAGCTCCAGGTAAAAAATCCAAATTTTATTAGAAAACTTTTTTAAAAAAAGTAATGACATGATGACAGTCAAAACGTCTCCCAGAATATAATTAGATGCAAATTCCCACTTCCCAACTATATTTGCGTCTAATTATATTCTGGGAGAGGTTGGTGACTGTTGGAAGTAAAATTTGGATTTTTTACCTGGAGCTGGAAACCTTCTTACGTCTGAGTTTTTTTATTGTTAGGAAGTTACAAGGGTTAAAAGTTGACCAGTGATTTCTCATTCTTCCAACAAAATTTACAAAACCATTTCTTTTAGGGACCACATCACATTTGAAGTGACTTTGAGGGGTTTATTTGACAGAAAATACCCAAAAGTGACACCATTCTAAAAACTGCACCCCTCAAAATCACGTTCAAGAAGTTGATTAACCCTTCAGGTGCTTCACAGGAATTTTTGGAATGTGGAAGAAAAAAATGAATATTTAACTTTTTTCACCAAAATTTTATTTAGACCCAATTTTTTTATTTTAACAAGGGTAACAGGAGAAAATGGACCCCAAAATTTGTTGTGCAATTTTTCCTGAGTACACCGATACCCCAAATGCAAAGCTCAGAAGGGAAGAAGTGCCTTATTGGAGTTAAGATTTTACTGGAATGGTTGTCGGGTGCCATGTCACATTGGCAGAGCACCTGAGATGCCAGAACAGCAGAAATCCTCCTTAAGAGACCTCATTTTACAAACTACACCTCACAATGAATTCATCTAAGGGTGCAGTGAGCATATTGACACCAAATCTGCCTCACAGAAATTTATACCATTGAGAGGTGAAGAAAGAATAATTCCATTTTTACCACTAAAATGTTATTTTAGTCCCAAATGTTTTATTTTTATATTAATAGAAAAAATGGACCTCAGTTTGTTGTGCAATTTCTCCTAAGTACACCAATAAAATGTAATTGGGAACTACTTTGGAGGTACAGTGCAAAACTCAGAAGGGAAGGAGCACCATAATTTAGTGCAGATTTTACTGTTATGGTTTGCGTATGCCATAATCCCCTGAGGTGCCAGAACAGCAAAACCCCCAATAAGTGACCCCATTTTACAAACTACACCTCTCAATGAATTCATCTAAGGATGCAGTGATCATATTGACACCACAAGTGTGTCACAGAATTTTATACCATTGAACAGTGAAGAAAAAATAATTACATTTTTACCACAAAAATTTTGTTTTAGCCCCAAATTTTACATTTTCAAAAGGGCAAATGGGTAAAAACGACACCAAAATTTGTCCCACAATTCCTATTGAACGTGTAAATACCCCATATGTTATTGTACAGTACTGCTTAGCCACATGGCGTGACTCAGTAGGGATGGAGCGCTATTTGCCTCCTGGAGCGCAGATTTTCCTATTGTAGTTTGCAGACTCAATATACAGAATCCATAAGTGCTAGAAGAGCAGAATACCCCCCTCAAGTGACCCCATTTGGAAATGATACCCCTTTGGCAATTTATCTACAGGTGTAGTGATGATTTTGACTGGGTGTTTTCCAGAAACAAGCAGCTGTGGATGTTGTTGAGTGAAAATTGCAAGTCTGCTATTGTAGTGCCCATACATTGTTGTGCTTAGTACGTTGTAGTGCCCAGTACGTTATGCCCAGCTCGTGCTTCTGGACACATGCACCCATAAATTAGGCGGGCTCTCATTGCTACAGAAATGCCAAACATGTGGATGCTAAATGTGGTTTAGGCACACTGTGGAGCTCAGAAGGTAGAGGGGCATTTGGATTTGGGAGCACAGAATTCGCTGGATTTCTTTTGGGGGGGCGAGGAGTCAGTGCTTTTCCAGAGCCTTTGTGCTACCAGTAATGTGGAAGCCCCCTATATTTCTGTTAACAGATGACAGACTGTAGTAGGGACTTATTTTTTTTGTGGATTGAGTTGAAGCTTTTATTGGGAACAGTTTACATAATATTTTGGACCACATTGAACCTGTGCTCTAAGCTGAGCACTTACATTGGGGTGTCCATTTAAATCTCTGAATGATGTGATCCAGATGAAACCCTGGTGGGATCCATTCACTATAATGAGGCAGCAGAGTTATTCTGGACTCCATCTGGCCTCTGTTCAGTGGTGTCCTTCTTTCTTTTCAGAGGTGCACAAAATTGTGGCCAACGGAACTTTATGCACTCCTAAAAAGACTGACACTGTCAGATCATAGGCCAGACCGCGTCCACAGTGCCTCCATCTGCTTCATTATAGGGAATCTTCCACAAGGGGGATTCTGTCTGAATCATGTATTTCAGAGATTTACATGGAAAACCCAGTGTAAGCGCTCAGCGTAGCGCACAGGATAAATGTGAGCTGAACCATACTTCAATCTTTGGGAGGCAGAATAAACAAATCTACAACAGGTTAAGAATTGGTTTTATTTATTTTTTACGCAGTTCCTCGTGCAGTATAAGTGATTATATGATTTTATTCTTTGAATCGGCGCAATTACAGCGATACCAGATTTATATAGATTTTTTATAAAAATGCCTTAAAACATTCTCTCTCTCTCATTATTCTGGCATTTGGCAAATATTAAAAATTATGGCAATCCTAATTGACCCAAAGTGAGAAAAACACGCATATGTGTCTTTTTATATAGTGTATATAAACTTCTGGTTTCAACTGTATATATTTTTTTAATATTTGTATTATTATTTTGTGATTTTCAAAAAAATATTTTTAAAATTTTATTTCTTTTTTTTAAACTTTTTTTTACTTAGTACCACTATGGGACTTTCACTTTCAGCAGTCTGATCGCTGTTCTAATGCATTGCAATGCATTATAACTATCAGTCTGCTCTCACACAAACTTGTTAGACCATGCTCTACAGTAGTAATGCGGTATATAGTATAAAAGATTAGATGGTATCTGACTCAAGTCCCCTAAGGCCACGTGCATACGTTGAGTATTTGGCGAGTTTTTCACCTCAGTATGGGTAAGCCAAAACCAGGTGAGGGACAATTAGAGGAAAAGTATAATACAAACACGTCACCACTTCTGTATTTTTTCCCACTCCTTGATTTGGCTTACAAATACCGAGGTAATAAACTCACCAAATACTCAACTTGGGCACATGGCCTTAGGGGGATAAAAAAATAAATTACAAAAAATTTCAAAACATAAAAAAATCTAAAATATCTAAAAAGTCAAATTACCTCTCCTTAAAAATAAACTAGTTTAAAAAATATAAACATATTTGGTATCGGTATGGCTGTAAAAGTCTGGTCTATGAAAATATAAAATGAATTAACCCATACGGTAAAGGACATAAAGAAAAAAAAACCTCAAAGCACAAATATTGTGGTTTTTTTTTACCAAAGCTTCCTAAAAAATGCAATAGAAAGTGATAAAAACACTGTAGGCACCCCAAATTGGTATCAATACAATGTCAACTTGCCAAACAAAAAACAAGCTCTCACACTGTGCTTGGTAGAAAAATAAAAACATTGATGACAAAACAAAAACATTTTTTTTTTACAAGTTTATTTTCCCCCCACTTAAATAAAAGAAATAAAATCTACGCAAGTTTGGTACCACTGGTATTATACTGACCTGGAGAATCACATTTCCAGGTCATTTTTCTCATACAATGAGTACCATCAAAACAAAATTGCATTTTTTTTCTAGCATTTCTTCTCACTTGGATTTTTTTTCTTGTTTTCCAATGCATTATATGGTAAAATAGATGGTGTAGTTTAAAACTAAAAAGTACTGCCTTCAGACTGGTATGTCGACATAAAAATAAAAAAAAGTTATAGCTCTTGGAAGAAGATTACGATAAATAAAAATAAAAATTGCCTGTGGAGGCAGGGGTTAATCACTTTAATTTCTATGGGCAGATGTGGTGAAACATTATGATCATTAAAGGAATTTCTGACCATCCAATGCATCCCTCTTTGGACACAGGTAACACTAATGTCAAAGGTCCAGGGGATGTCAATTAAGGAAGCATGGGCATCCATTACCATTAGGGTGCTTTTTATATATTGATACATCTTCCTATTCCCATGGGACACTTAAAAACACCTATATTTTGTTTTCTTCCTCATTTTCTGCAGTGCATCCTAGTTAAGATGTGGCACCTTACTACACTGTTATAATTTATTGTAAAAAACACCAATCATGGATGGGTAGTATAGATCACACAATGTGTGTAGATATAGGTATGATGTATACCTCCTGTTAGTTACTACCCTATATGGACTAAATGCGACTCCATCGCCAAATATAGAACAACTACCAAAGAAAAAAGCGAAGACCGAATCAACAATTCTATAGCAGAAAATAGTCAATGTTTATTATGATACAAAGATCAGACATACACAGAGATCAGTACAACAATATAAAAAGGACAATAAAATCAAATCAACAACAGCCCTCTCCACATGTGACCCCATCAAAGGACCCATAATGTAAGTAATCCAAAGCAAACACAGATCCTATATATTTACTTTTATTATATCATATCTGATGTGTAGATTACACGTGTAGCATTGAAGTGGATACTATATATGCTGATTACCCTCACTGATGTATAGTGGATACATGTGGAAATCATCCACCATATCACCCTCCTATTAACTACTGCTATTGTCACGTGCGGTGCACTAGATGAATACAGGGAGCATGGATGTCCCCATTGTATGCTTACCGCAACTCTCCAGTATCCACATGTAATCCACAGGGGGCAATAACACTGTTAGGGGTCCATAACAGGGAGGCACATGTCGAGAGAGGCGCCCCGACGCGCGTTTCGGTTGTTCCCTTCGTCAGGGGGCGTCTTATAATTTATTGGTAGCTCTTAAGAATGAGCATCATTTTGGTAATCAAGTACGTCATCAACTGAGTCACTGAGTCACTAATAAGAGATATGGCCAGTCCCAGTAACACCCCTGAGCTTCTAGGAATAGTAGTTGCCCAATATCAGTTTTATATTCTTCCCACAAGAGGGCACTGTAGATTTCTATTGACAGCAATGCCATCTTGGAAAATTAGATAAACCAACCCACTAGTAAACACCAACTGATGGTGACGCCTCAATATGAACTATTAATGAAGGCTAGAAAGAGGATTTGATAGTCATTGGGCATCACAAAATAAATGAATAAATTCTGTAGCAAATGATTGAAAAAAGAAATCCAAACTTAAAAATAAATCAAAATGTTACTTTCATTACACCTCCAATTGACAATCATCATTCCCATGTTTTTTTGTTTATATGAAAAGAACTACACAGGAATGCACACTTAGAAATATGTTGTACAAATAGATAACCAATATTTTATTCAATATTACAGGACAAAGCTAAGGCTTTTACAATTAAAAAAAAACATTTTAAAACATCACAATATGGGTACAAAAGCCTTATTATGGAGGGGGAAAGGATAAACCTATTGCCAGAGTTATACGCAATAACCTCAACCCTCCGGTACACAGAGCAAAATAAACCCAAACAGCCGCATGAAAGATATTGCAAAAAAAGTCAACAATAAGCTGTACCAAGGTAAGAAAGCAATGATATGAATAAAGTGATTATGCAATAGCAAAAAGAAATGTACAAGTTGGTGAAGACACAGAAGAAACCTTTGGGGTTCACAATGATCCACAGTCTAGTATCAATTTAAATCAGGCCTATGCACACATAAATCTGAGTACAAGGAAAATTACCTGTATAGAAACTGCATAGATTTCCATGCAATTAAGCCATTGCTTTAGAATGTGGAACCGAGATACACTACCCTCACACTGGTAAAAGCTATCCCATCAAAGAATTCTTCACATGTGATTTCAGCTTTATGGTCTATCTTGTCAAATGCCCTTCCAGTCTTGTGAATATTGGGCTGACGACCCAGCATATACAAGACTGCATTTCTAAGCATAAGTCTATTATTAGATGTAAAAATGTGTTATTGCATATTCCACAGCATTTCCACTCTATGGGTCACAATGTTTCACAGCTTAAATTTCAAGTTGTGGAGCATGTATCAGAATTGTGACGTGACAGTGATCGCAATCACATTCTAAAGCAATGGGAGGCCTTTTGGATTCATGAACTGCAATAACCCCCAAAAGGCTTAAATAGAGAGTATTACATTCAAGCCTTTTCCTGTTGATTAGAGTGTATTCTCTTTTTTCATTTTAAGATTAACCCCTTTCCAACCCTTGCCGTATTAGTACGCACATTTGCGTACCCCCGGTTCAGTGAGGGCTCCGGCGCTGAGCCCGCACTGAACAGAGCACATGTCAGCTGATTCTTACAGCTGACATGTGCCCGCAACAGCCGCGGGTGGAATCGCGATCCACCCGCGGCTGTTAACATGTTAAATGCCGCTGTCAATCTCCGACAGCGACATTTAACGCGCGCTTCCGGGTTGCGCGTCATAAGCCCCGCCCACCGGCGACCCCGTCACGTGATCGCGGGTCACCGATGGGCGTGCATGACAACCCAGGGTCTGCAGCAGACGCCTGTGGTTGTCATGATCTCGTCGCTATGAGCGCCACCTAGTGGTCGGCGCTCATAGCACAGGACCATTTCTGCTATATGCAGGGGATTTGCTGGTCCCCTGTATGTAGCAGAGACGATCAGACTACTGCTGCTTCTAGTCTCCTATGGAGACTATTGAAGTATGCAGTAAGTGAAAAAAAAATGTTTTTAAAAATATAAAAAAATAAAATAATATAAAAGTTTAAATCACCCCCCTTTCACCCCATTCAAAATAAAATATAAAAAAAAAACCCCACATACACATATTTGGTATCGCCGCGTTCAGAATCGCCCCATCTATCAATATAAAAAAAGAATTAATCAGATCGGTAAACGGTGTAACGAGAAAAAAATTCTAAACGCCAGAATTACGTTTTTTGGTCGCCGCAAAATTGCAATAAAATGCAATAACGGGCGATCAAAACATCGAATCTACCCCAAAATGTTATCAATAAAAACGTCAGCCCGGCGCGCAAAAAATAAGCCCTCACCCAGCCCCAGATCCCGAAAAATGGAGACGCTACAGGTCTCGTAAAATGGCGCTATTTTTAAAAAAAAATTTTTACCAAATTTTGGAATTTTTTTTCACCACTTAAATATAAAATAACCTATACATGTTTGGTGTCTACAAACTCGTAATGACCCGGAGAATAAGAATGGCAGGTCAGTTTTAGCATTCAGTGAATGTGGTAAAAAAATAAATAAAAAACAACTGTGGTATTGCACTTTTTTTGCAATTTTACCGCACTTGGAATTTTTTTCCCCGTTTTCCCGTACACGATATGGTAAAACTAGTAATGGCGTTGAAAAGTACAACTTGTCCCGCAAAAAATAAGCCCTCACACGGCCATATTGTCCAAAAAATAAAGACGCTATGGCTCTGGGAACAAGGGGAGCAAAAAACGAAAAAGCAAAAACGACAAAACCCAAGGTTGCGAAGGGGTTAATTTGTCTGTAATCTATTCTTCAGATTTGATGGGTTTTAACATAGACAATAAATACTGTACATCTCTTTTATATCCCCGGTGGGAATGCTACTCACTTGGGTGCGTGGTGAGGCAACACAGGAACTGCTTCCATTCTAATACCCATGCTGGTTTATTGGCGCTCCATAAATCATGCCAAAAGCAAAGGAAAATAAATGGCCTTCCAATGCAGGCAAAAAAATTGATCAGTTCCAACACAGTCACTTTAGAGACTTCCAGGACACACTGGCTCAGTCTGGAGACATCACACAGGAGGTATTCTCACCTCCAGATACAGACCATGTGTTAAACAAACTCCATTTCACCTTGTGAACCACACTCAGGGGTGGGTATGTGGGCAGCCACACCCGCCCATCTCTTGGGCTGCCCGTAAAACCTGACCCAGATGCACAAAACAAGCCTCTTGCCACTATGTGCACTAGAGTTTGCATCAAAGAGGTAAACCATCTCAATGATACATACCTCCTATCAACTATGTGTCTATGTGTCTTACACCCCAAAACACCCCATCACCCATCACTGAAGAAGAGATAACACCCCCCCCCCCAGAGAAAGTGGCCTAAACTTGCCACCATGACCTGCAGCTTTTCTAGACTTGCCTCAGTTGGCAATTGCAAAAGGAGCTGTCATCAGCAGATCTTGATAATTTTCATTCCCAAGTGCATTCAGCATGGCAGAACATTTCTCAGACAACCATTAATATCCTCATCGATATCATGCCAAGATGTCCAGTTGTGTTTATTTTCACATGATGTAGCACTCATACTCTATACTGAATAACATTAAGATGTTTAAAAAAATTTGTTCCATTATTTTCATCATTTGCATATCATGTACATGTATATGCATCCTGTGATTGCCAGGATTCCACAACTTTTCAAATTTTCTTGGTGTTGCAACTTCAATGTTCAATGTTGAGGAATATACTGTATATAACGTGGTTTGTCATGTTTTTATACATATCGGAAATAGACAAATACTGCCAGGAGAGGCCACATAATGTTTACAACTCCATTAACTTCATTCAAGTGATTGGCTCCATTGAGGATTTGTTGGGGTTCCTATTGGAATACAGTTTTTCAGGGATTCTGATAGAAACCTCAACGTAGTACTTGGCTATGAGCACTTTATTAATGTGAACCTGTTCTTACCTCTTCTTTGGAGGAATACCATGTTAGAGACAAAATGCAAAATGCAGCAATATGGTAGGTTAGCTTGTATAGTATTGAAACTCAGCACCTGCACCAGCACTTAAAACATTTATCAGGCACTGCCTCGTCTCATATGGATCTCCCATGTATATCTCCGCCGTGGCAGCCGAAGTGCAGAACATATTACCATCTAGCACACAGTGAAGAGTTGCCAGGCCCACAGTCTATCTGCCAATGCTATGTGCACTGTAGTTTCTATGCACATGTGCAGTTTCTTCTTCCAGATGTTGACTATTGTTAACTATTGCTACTTATTCCTAATTATATTCTGTTATTTGCTGCTACATTTAAGGCATGTTCTGCTATTTCTGGTACTGGAAAAACTAGTTTGGGTATTATCCGTGTTCGTGTGTCTGTATGTACCTGTGCGTCATTTGTGTGACATCCGTGTGCCAACCATGTGTACGTGTGTGTCGTCCGTGTGCCGTCCGTGTGCACCATCCATGTGAGACGTACCGGAATAGAATGCAGAATAGAAATGACAGATGTTTAGGTGCTAAAGATAAATACATGAAAATAATGACGTGGGGGGCAGTGTGACTGCTGGGTTTGTGGGTTTTCAGTGTAGTTGATGTTGGGTTTGTGAGAACTCATGGGCTTAATTGATGTATGTTATCTAAGCCCATCCCTATTAATGCCATCAACTCAGCGCGACTTGCACAGAGATCTTTGACTTTTCTTTATGAAGTAATTCCTTGTAATGTCCTGGAGGGCCTTCCCCTGGTTGGTGAAACATAATCCGATAGTGGATTAGCAATCCAGGGAAATTGTTGAATGAGGAGATTACTGTCATGAGAACTGCTTAAACATTTTCCTTTCTGTGGTCTCTACGGACACCTTACTTGCATTTTTGCCTGGTTTTGAGAACGTATTTTCTGAGAAGCGGTGTCAGGATTTGCATCCTCATCCTGCATATGACTGTCCTATTAAACTGACTCCTGGAGCTAAACTACCGAAGTCCAGACTGTATATTCTTTTTGGCCCTGAGAGATAAGCCATGAAGGATTTCATTGCTGAGAGTCCGGAAAAGGGATATATCAGACCCTCATCTTCGCCCGTGGTGGCAGTGTTCTTCTTCATTAAGAAGAAAGATAGGGGTCTCCGTCCTGTTTATATTTCCGGGAATTAAATCAATTTACTGTCCGAGATCCTTATCCTCCATCTCTGATTCCAGATTTATTCAACCAGGTTGTGGAAGCTAAGGTGTTCTCCAAGTTGGATTTAAGGGCAGCATACAATCTGGTTATAATCAAAGAGGTAGATGAATGGAAAATGGCGTTCAATACCCCTGAGGGGCATTTCAAGAGTCTGGTTATGCCTTTTGGTCTGACCAATATACCTGTGGTGTTCCAGCATTTCATAAACAATATTTTCCATCATTTAGTGGGCAGGTTTGTGGTGGTCTATCTGATATTTTGCTTTACTCACCTGATTTTGAGATGCATCAGGGTCATGTTAAACAGGTACTACAGATATTAAGAGATAACAAACTATATGGATGTGGAGAAGATCCGTGCTGTACTTGATTGGGACCGTCCCGAGAACCTGAAGGCATTACTGCGCTTTCTGGGCTTTACTAATTTTTACCGGAAATGTATCCAAACTTATTCTGTAATTGTGAAAACCCTCACTGACATGATAAGAAAGAGGTCTGATCTTTCTAAATGGTCGAATGCCACCCAGCAGGCTTTTTCCTCCTTAAAGAGATGTTTTGCCACAGCACCTATACTCAGTCAACCCAATGTTTCTTAATCTTTCATCATAGAAGTTGATGCGTCAGAGGTGGGGGTTGGGGCTGTGTTTTCTCAGGGTCCGTCCCCTGGTAAATGGCATCCATGCGCTTTCTTTTCCAAAAAATTGTCTTTGGCCAAGAGAAATTATGACATGGGTAATAGGGAGCTTTTGGCAATTAAATTGGCTTTCGAGGAATGGCGACATTGGTTGGAGGGGGCAGTCCATCCTTTTACTGTTATCATGGACCACAAGAACCTGTCATATCTTCAGTCTGCTAAACGTCTCAACCCTAGGCAGGCTAGATGGTCTCTGTTTTTTACTAGGGTCAATTTTGTTGTCACTTTCTGTCCAGGGGTTAAAAACATGAATGCTGATACTTTATCCCGGAGCTTCCCTGGTGGTAGTGACCATGAGAACCCTGTCTCTATTTTGCAGAAGGGGGTAGTCATTTCAGCTTTGTACTCTGACCTGGAGGAAGAGATGTTGGAGGCTCCAGGGGGTGCCCCTGCCTCCTGCCCTTTGGGGAGGTTATTTATACCATCTAATCTGCGCCGTAAAGTAATTAGGGAACATCACAACTCTGTGCTTGCTGATCATCCAGGTGGTAAGGCAACTGCCGACCTCCTCTCTTGTCGTTTTTGGTGGCCAGGGTTGCATCAGGATGTGGTTGAACATGTGCTTGTAGTATTTGTGTGTGTTTTAAATGATTGCATACCCGTTCGTCTGGTCCTCTTCTATCGCTGCCTTTCCTAGCAGACCATGGACACACTTGCCCATGGATTTTAGGTTCAGTAAGATGGTTCATTTCATTGCATTATCGGCACTTCCGAAAGCCAACACTCTTGCTCAGGTGTTTATAAGTGAGATCGTGAAGCTTCATGGGATTCCTTCCGATGTGGTGTCAGATCAGGGGACCCAGTTTGTTTCTAAATTCTGGAAAGCTTTCTGTACTCGACTAGGGGTGCAGTTGTCTTTTTCTTCTGCCTTCCACCCTCAATCGAATGGAGAGACTGAGCGCATTAATCAGAATTTGGAGACTTACCTCAGGTGTTTTGTCTCTGAGAACCAGGAGGATTGGGCATCCTACTTACTATTGGCAGAGTTTGCTATTAATAATCATTGCCAAGAATGCTAAGTGTGAATGACTTTGTGTGGTTGTCTACCAAGAATATCAAGTCGAAGGTTCCTTCTTGGAAGCTGGGACCCAGATTTATTGGTCCCTATAAAATAACTGCCGTCATTATCCCAGCAGCGTTTCGTCTTGAGTTGCCTCAGGCTCTTAGGATCCACAATGTGTTTCACAGGTCTCTGCTCAAGAAGTATGTGGTACCTCTTAAGTCCTCCACCCTGCCGCCACTCCTAATCATGGTTGATGGAAATTTGGAGTTCCAAATTTCAAAGATTGTGGATTCTCGTCTTCAACGTCGTTCCCTTCAGTACTTGGTGCACTGGAGGGGTTATTGTCCAGAGGAAAGGATGTGGGTTTCAGCATTAGAGGTGAACGCCCCTAGGTTGTTTCGTTCTTTCCATGCCTCTCATCCAGAGAAACCTGGTCCTGAGTGTCCGGAGGCCACTTGTACTGTCTTGTACTTGTACTGATTTGTACCGTCACGGCTGTGTCAGGTTTGACAGACAGCCATTCTGGATCCAGCTGTAGAAGGTCGCTGCGCTTGGCCTTGCAGACACCTTCTTGATCCTTTCATCATCCCTCCCTCTCTAGGACCCAGCGCTGATCTCCACCTTCTGCTGCTAATTGTCACTCCCTTGATGGATCTTTAAATACACTCAGTTTATATATATATACAGTACAGACCAAAAGTTTGGACACACCTTCTCATTTAAAGATTTTTCTTTATTTTCATGACTATGAAAATTGTACATTCACACTGAAGGCATCAAAACTATGAATTAACACATGTGGAATTATATACTTAACAAAAAAGTGTGAAACAACTGAAAATATGTCTTATATTCTAGGTTCTTCAAAGTAGCCACCTTTTGCTTTGATGACTGCTTTGCACACTCTTGGCATTCTCTTGATGAGCTTCAAGAGGTAGTCACCGGAAATGGTCTTCCAACAATCTTGAAGGAGTTCCCAGAGATGCTTAGCACTTGTTGGCCCTTTTGTCTTTACTCTGCAGTCCAGCTCACCCCAAACCATCTCGATTGGGTTCATGTCTGGTGACTGTGGAGGCGTAGCACCCCATCACTCTCCTTCTTGGTCAAATAGCCCTTACACAGCCTGGAGGTGTGTTTGGGGTCATTGTCCTGTTGAAAAATAAATGATGGTCCAACTAAACGCAAATCGGATGGGATAGCATGCCGCTGCAAGATGCTGTGGTAGCCATGCTGGTTCAGTATGCCTTGAATTTTGAATAAATCCCAAACAGTGTCACCAGCAAAGCACCCCCACACCATCACACCTCCTCCTCCATGCTTCACGGTGGGAACTAGGCATGTAGAGTCCATCCGTTCACCTTTTCTGCGTCGCACAAAGACACCGTGGTTGGAACTAAAGATCTCAAATTTGGACTCATCAGACCAAAGCACAGATTTCCACTGGTCTAATGTCCATTCCTTGTGTTCTTTATCCCAAACAAGTCTCTTCTGCTTGTTGCCTGTCCTTAGCAGTGGTTTCCTAGCAGCTATTTTACCATGAAGGCCTGCTGCTCAAAGTCTCCTCCTAACAGTTGTTGAAGAGATGTGTCTACTGCTAGAACTCTGTGTGGCATTCACCTGGTCTCTAATCTGAGCTGCTGTTAACCTGCGATTTCTGAGGCTGGTGACTTGGATAAACTTATCCTCAGAAGCAGAGGTGACTCTTGGTCTTCCTTTCCTGGGGCAGTCCCCATGTGATCCAGTTTCTTTGTAGCGCTTGATGGTTTTTGCAACTGCACTTGGGGACATTTTCAAAGTTTTCCCAATTTTTCGGAATGACTGACCTTCATTTCTTAAAGTAATGATGGCCACTCGTTTTTCTTTACTTAGCTGCTTTTTTCTTGCCATAATACAAATTCTAACAGTCTATTCAGTAGGACTATCAGCTGTGTATCCACCAGACTTCTGCACAACACAACTGATGGTCCCAACCCCATTTATAAGGCAAGAAATCCCACTTATTAAACCTGACAGGGCACACCTGTGAAGTGAAAACCATTTCTGGTGACTACCTCTTGAAGCACATCAAGAGAATGCCAAGAGTGTGCAAAGCAGTCATCAAAGCAAAAGGTGGCTACTTTGAAGAACCTAGAATATAAGACATATTTTCAGTTGTTTCACACTTTTTTGTTAAGTATATAATTCCACATGTGTCAATTCATAGTTTTGATGCCTTCAGTGTGAATGTACAATTTTCATAGTCATGAAAATACAGAAAAATCTTTAAATGAGAAGGTGTGTCCAAACTTTTGGTCTGTACTGTATATATATAAATCTTTTTCTCTTCTCTATTTTTGAACCAAGAAATCTGGTTCAGAATTGTGTTGATCCATATACTGTATATGATGGTATATTAATTGTTGGTAGTGCAGGAGTCATTGGTTCACGCATAGCTTCTTACTAGAAAGTTCCCTTTTCTATATCTTCCCATTTCCCTCCATTTTTTACACCATTATTCAGAGGTACTTTACCCAGTATTTTCCATGGATTTAGAAGCTGAGGAGGCTTTATGGAATAGCCAATTCACTTTGGTTTTTCATTCTGAAGTTGTCTGTTTGATACTTGACAATGGCTTTAAATTTGTAGCCTCCGAACTAATTGGTACAGATAAATCTTAAACCAACATCTGGTGGAACATTAAAACTCTTGAGGAACATCAAGGATTGGGTTTAACCCTTAGAGGTTTAAGGGTGCAAATCTTTTCAGCTTAGATACCCAACCCTAATTTTACATTACTCTGGGAAAAGGGCTTCTGCCAATGTGCCAATGTACCAATATTATTATTGACATGCTTATTTTACATAATCGTGAACTTTTATCTTGTTTGAAATAAAAAAATTAAACCCCTGGAACAAAAATTGTCAAAATTTCATGTCTTCAACAGGTACATCCATATCAGACCAAGTTACACATGCAAATGGACAAATGTTCTCACATGATAAAAATAACTTTGATATGAATGTTTTCAGATGGACACATGCACATAAAAGGAATAAACAAAGACAGAAACATAATATGCAAATACCCTGCAATAAATAAAATAAACAGCAATAGTGCATGAAAAAATATATGGTACTTCGTTAACATACAGGTGCTTCTCACTAAATTAGAATATCATCAAAAAGTTAATTTATTTTTAGTTCTTCAATAAAAAAGTGAAACTCATATTATATAGAGTCATTCCAAACAGAGTGATCTATTTCAAGTGTTTATTTCTGTTAATGTTGATGATTATGGCTTACAGCCAATGAAAACACAAAAGTCATTATGTCAGTAAATTAGAATAATTATCAAAAAACACCTGCAAAGGCTTCCTAAACATTTAGAAAGGTCCCTTAGTCTGTTTCAGTAGGCTCCACAATCATGGGGAAGACTGCTGACTTGACAGATGTCCAGAAGGCAGTCATTGACACACTCCACAAGGAGGGTAACCCACAAAAAGTTATTGATAAAGAAGCTGGCTGTTCACAGAGTGCTGTATCCAGACATATTAATGGAAAGTTGAGTGGAAGGAAAAAGTGTGGTAGGAAAAGGTGCAAAAGCAACCGTGCTAACCGCAGCCTTGAAAGTATTGTTAAGAAAAGGCCATTAAAAAATTTGAGGGAGATTCACAAGGAGTGGACTCCTGCTGGAGTCATTGCTTCAAGAGCCACCACACAGACGTATCCAGGATATGGGCTACAAGTGTCGCATTCCTTGTGCCAAGCCACTCATGACCAATAGACATCGCCAGAAGCGTCTTACCTGGGCCAAGGAAATTTGGAAACCAAGGTCCCAGAGTCTGGAGGAAGAGTGGAGAGGCACACAATCCAAGCTGCTTGAGGTCTAGTGTGAAGTTTCCACAATCAGTGATGGTTTGGGGAGCCTTGTCATCTGCTGGAGTAGGTTCACTGTGTTTTATTAAGACCAAAGTCAGCGCAGCCGTCTACCAGGAAATTTTAGAGCACTTCATGCTTCCTTTTGCCGACAAGCTATTTGGAGATGGAAATTTCATTCTCCAGCAGGACTTGGCACCTGTCCACACTGCCAAAAGTACAAATACCTGGTTTAAAGACAACAGTATCACTGTGCTTGATTGGCTAGCAAACTCACCTCACCTTAACAGCATAGAGAATCTATGGGGTATTGTCAAGAGGAAGATGAGAGACACTATGGGGAGTGCATTATACTATATGGAGGCCTATGGGGTGTGCATTATACTATATAGTGGCCTATGGGGAGTGGGTTATACTCCAAAGCCTATGGGGTCTACTTCAGAGACTGATGCTCCACAGGCTGTAGCAGCCACTCTGGATCTTGCTGCGCTCCGTGAGACCCAGCGGCTGTTATAATTGGTGACGTCAGTAACTACACCGCTCATCAGTCACCAAGCTTTCTGTATAACCGCCTCATATAGTGCACCACAGTATAATAACCCCATACAGTGCTCCACAGTATAATGCGCCCCATATAGTGCTCCACAGTATAATGGTACCATGCAGTGCTCCACAGTATAATGGCCCAATATAGTGCCCCACAGTATAATGGCCCCATATAGTGCCCCACAGTATAGTGACCCTATATAGTGCCCCACAGTATAATGGCCCCATATGTGCCCCACAGTATAATGGCCCCATATGTGCCCCACAGTATAATGGCCTCATATAGTGCCCCACAGTATAATGGCCCCATATGGTGCCCCACAGTATAATGGCCTAATATAGTGCCTCATAGTATAATGGCCCCATATAGTTGCCCACAGTAAACGGCCCTATATAGTGCCCCACAGTATAAAGGCCCCATAAAGTGCCCCCAGGATAATGGCCCCATATAGTACTCCACAATATAATGCGCTCCACAGTATAAAGCGTCCCGTATAGTGCACTATACAGTACAATGGCCCCATATAGTGCTTCCATTGGTAAGTATCAGGGCCACGGTGGTGTGAGTAACAGGGCCAGGCATGGTGCTTTTGTGCAGAGGCAAAAATATGAGGGGCGGATGGAATATGATGTCTCTCCCCACCTCATATGCCATCTCTCTTCCCCATCTCATATGCCATCTCTCTCCCCCTCTCATATGCCATTTCTCCCGCCCTCATATGCCATCTCTCTACCCCTCATATGCCATCTCTCTCTCATCTGCCATCTCTCTCACCTCTCTCATATGCCATCTCTCACCCCCCTCTCATATGCCATCTCTCACCCCTCTCTCATATACCATCTCACCCCCCTCTCATATGCCATGTCTCACCCCCCTCATATGCAATCTCACCCTCTTCTCATATGCCATCTCTCCCCCTCTCTCATTTGCCATCTCTCCCCCTCTCATTTGCCATCTCTCACTCCCCTCTCATATGCCATCTCTCCCCCCTATCTCATATACCATCTCACCCCCCTCTCATATGCCATCTCTCTCACCTCTCTCATATGCCATCTCACCATCTTCTCATATGCCATCTCTCCCCCTCTCTCATTTGCCATCTCTCCCCCACTCATTTGCCATTTCTCACCCCCCTATCATATGCCATCTCTCCCCCCTATCTCATATACCATCTCTCCCCCCTATCTCATATACCATCTCACCCCCCTCTCATATGCCATCTCTCTCACCTCTCTCATATGCCATCTCACCCTATTCTCATATGCCATCTTTCCCCCTCTCTCATTTGCCATCTCTCCCCCTCTCATTTTCCATCTCTCACCCCCCTCTCATATGCCATCTCTCCCCCCTATCTCATATACCATCTCACCCCCCTCTCATATGCCATCGCTCTCACCTCTCTCATATGCCATCTCACCCTCTTCTCATATGCCATCTCTCCCCCTCTCTCATTTGCCATCTCTCACCCCCTCTCATATGCCATCTCTCCCCCTCTCATATGCCATCTCTCCCCCTCTCATAAGCCATCTCTCCCCCTCTCATATGCCATCTCTCCCCTCTCTCTCATATGCCATCTCTCCCCTCTCTCTCATATGCCATCTCTCCCCCTCTCATATGCCATCTCTCCCCCTCTCATAAGCCATCTCTCCCCCTCTCATATGCCATCTCTCCCCTCTCTCTCATATGCCATCTCTCCCCTCTCTCTCATATGCCATCTCTCCCCCTCTCATATGCCATCTCTCCCCCTCTCATATGCCATCTCTCCCAGTCTCTCATTTGCCATCTCTCCCCCTCTCTCATATACCATCTCTCTCCCCCCTCATATGTCATCTCTCTTCCCTCCTCATATTTTTGCCTCTGCACAAAAGCATCATGCTTGGCCCTTCACCGCTGCAGCCCTGATACTTACCAATGGATGAAGTCATTGCTGCAGCTCCCCTGGGCTCCTGCAGCTCCTCCAGTCCACGATCTTCACTGCTGTTTGCTGCTCCTCCAGTCTCCTCATAAGGCAGGACCTGTAATACAGGAAGTGAACAGTACAGCTTGCGGTTACAGGTCCTGGCTATAGAGGGTTAGTTAGATGAGCTCAGCAGATAGTGCTGGGCTATTGGACAACTCATAGAGGCATGCCCAGTTCACAGCTGATGTGGCTACAATGCAGGAGATTGCGGTCGGATACCGACCGCGGTCTCCTATGCCCAGCGGCTGCCGTATTTGCAGACTAAGTGTCGTCCAGTGACCCTTGCATACCTGCAAAGTAAAATGGCAGCCCCCAGTGGATGCATTAAAAATGTATTAAGAAAAAATTATAAACACAATTTAATAAAGCTAAGGTTAAACCAACATGTTATGCAAAAAGAAAATATATTTAAATAATAAAAAAAGCATCATCTTCCCTTTAACTTTGTGCTATTTATTTACAATGGCGCAGGGTTAAAACCCAGGACCAAACACCATAAATTTACGGTGCTTGATCATTATCAGGTTAATATGTCATATACTGTAGCTGTCCTAAAGAATGGGAGGGGTCTGGTCTCAGTCTTAAATTGAAGAGGAAGTGAGAGAGCAGCCTCAGCCCTGACTTCATGTGACACCAGCGCTGATTGAGCGGCAGGTTCACGTGTCATAACAGGAACGTGAGTGCTAACACCGCTGGAACGGCGCTAACACCGCTGGAACGGCGCTGGCACGCATGGTGAGTATAGATTTTTTATTTTATCGGGGCCAAACATTTAGATTAAGAAGGAGTTGTCCTAGTAGTGGACAACCCATTTAATGTAGAAAAAGCTAGATCACCTTGACTATTTAATAGTATTGTTATTAATGTGATGCTATTTAGAGCTAAAACTTAGGTAGAAAGACTGAAGATCTACATGGGCCATGCATCAAAGGTGCTCCTTTGTGATACTTGAATTATCAGCCTTCTAACTTATTGTTTACTAGTTCAGGAGAGTAGTGCAGGGCACTGGATATGTAAACCGATAGCTTAGTGCAACATTTGGAAACGTTTTGTTCCTCCAAATTGGCGTTTACAATCTAGAAAATATTCTAGGGCATCAAATCAAAAGAAGCTGCTGCCATGTGATGTAGATAAAATGAAACCAACACCGCTTGCATCAGTGTCTGCACAGAGAAGCTGTTAAGCTGATGCAAACAGGAAAGTGCGAAGGGAGCAGGAAAGTTCAGCCATTAAATCATGCCAAGGTCACACAGTGATGTGTGTGTAGCAGACATTTACACTCAGTTGCTATCAAACACATTTGGTATGGTCTGTTGCCATAAGACTGTGAGGGCGAAATGCCTGAAATGCAGTGTCGCTGATTTTTACAAGTTGTCAGAATATTTCTTGTCATACACACTGGAAAATATTATACTATGTATAAATAAGATCTATCAAGCGATTGAATAATGGAAATCAAGTAAACGTATCAGCACATTTCTAGAGTGTCAGAAAAAACCATGATGAAATGTGTTAATGGTTTGGAAAACAAAACTTTTTAATACACATTTAGTTTACAAACTAATTTAGTAATACCAGAAGTGTCGTTTATATGGACAGTTTGTTAGATTAGAATTTCTGCAGAACTGAGAAAAAACCCTCTGCAGAGTTATCATTTCACCAATTGACTCCTCTAATCCACATACTTGTCTTGTGTCTGCATTCCCCCAATTGATTCATTATACACTTTAGTAAAAGCATACCTGTTCTGTTTGATATATTACACATATACTGTACATAGATAAATATTTAGAGCATGTGCTGGTATTTCGTTATTATATTATTTTTCGTTTTATGTTCCTGTACAGATGTGTAGTATGATATTATTTGAGTCAAATACAAACTAAGATTCTCCTCGAAGGTGGATGTCATCCTCCAAGACGTTGCATGTCAGTCTCATGCATTCTAAGTTGGGTTTGTCAGAATAGCTTACTCATTCCAAGTGCCTGATGTGGTCTATCACTAGATATTCCTCCACTATATTATCTCTACATGGGCATGCATTGTCAATCATAGATAGGTAGGGTACGCTTTAACCCAACGTAATATCCTCCATGCCATGACAACACCACCTCAATCATGGTATTGTTCAAGGACAGTAAAAGGGTTACACTTTCTCCCATGTTCTCCAGATTAAGACAGTAATACGGAATATTTAATGAGACATATCTGGGTTTTTGTATTATAATTAGTGATCCCAATTTTTTTTAGCTTTCTTTGGTGGAAATTCTTATTTATCACTACCAGATAGGTAAACTGATAATGAAGTGTGTTTTTTACATTTGTGTTTGTATTTTGGAAAATGTTTTTTGAGAAAATAAGATTTTATAAGTATATGAATATGTGAATATTTAAAGACTTGTGAAATTAATGAATTATTTAAAAAGGTTGTCCGGCCTTAGGCTACAATTATGCAGTCACTCTATGTAACATAAACTGCTCAAAAAATAAAGGGTACACTCAAATAACACATCCTAGATCTGAATGAATGAAATATTCTCATTGAATACTTTGCTCTGTACAAAGTTGAATGTGCTGACAACAAAATCACACAAAAATCATCAATGGAAATCAAATTTATTAACCAATTGAGGCCTGGATTTAGAGTCACCCCCAAAATTAAAGTGGAAAAACACACTACAGGCTGATCCAACTTTGATGTAATGTCCTTAAAACTAGTCAAAATGAGGCTCAGTATTGTGTGTGGCCTCCACGTGCCTGTATGACCTCCCCACAGCGCCTGGGTGTGCTCCTGATGAGGTTGCGGATGGTCTCCTGTGGGATCTCCTCCCAGACCTGGACTAAAGCATCCGCCAACTCCTGGACAGTCTGTGGTGCAACATGACGTTGGTGGATGGAGCGAGACTAATAACCTTGGTAGCTCTTCTCTGCACCCGCTCTAGTTCAGCTATGTCTTTCTTATACACCGGAGACCAGAACTGTACACAGTATTCTAAGTGTGGTCGCACTAGTGACTTGTATAGAGGTAAAATTATGTTCTCCTCATGAGCATCTATGCCTCTTTTAATGCACCCATTATTTTATTTGCCTTTGCAGCAGTTGCCTAACACTGGCCACCAAACGTGAGCTTGTCGTCCACCAATACACCCAGGTTTTTTTCAGTTATAGTTTTGCCCAGTGTTTTACAATTAAGCATATGTAATGCACACGTCCGGGCTGAGCGGCGTGTGCGTGTGATTCCACTGGACCGTGCTGGAGAGTGAATGCCTGGAGGGGCGTAACTAGGTATTCACCCGATCCGACCAGGGTCGCACGACGGCATACGACGCCAGTGCACCAAGGAGGAACCGAGCAGAGGGACCAGGTGCTACTCCAGGACAGACCCCGGACACGGCTGTTGACCCACACAGGGGAATACAGGAACAGACTGGTTAGGCTGGCACACAGACTGGTGGGAATAGGCAGGCACGACTGGTATGCAGGCAGGTGGGTATGCAGGCAGGGGGGTACAGGCAAGCACGGCTAGAGTGCAGACAGGAAGGCACTAGCAGGTAGGAACACAGGCGGGATAGGACCCAGTACACACTTGGACTCAGGAACAGAACCACAGATGTGGCGGACAAACACAGCAGAGTGAGGCCGCCCAGAGAGGTGAGCGAGAGCAGGGCAGGACGAGACCGCCCGGAGCGGTGAGCGAGAGCAGGGCAGGACGAGGCCGCCCGGAGCGGTGAGCAAGAGCAGGGCAGGACGAGGCCGCCCGGAGCGGTGAGCAAGAGCAGGGCAGGACGAGGCCGCCCGGAGCGGTGAGCAAGAGCAGGGCAGGACGAGGCCGCCCGGAGCGGTCAGCAAGAGCAGGGCAGGACGAGGCCGCCCGGAGCGGTGAGCAAGAGCAGAGCAGGACGAGACCGCCCGGAGCGGTGAGCAAGAGCAGAGCAGGACGAGACCGCCCGGAGCGGTGAGCAAGAGCAGAGCAGGACGAGACCGCCCGGAGCGGTGAGCAAGAGCAGAGCAGGACGAGACCGCCTGGAGCGGTGAGCAAGAGCAGAGCAGGACGAGACCGCCTGGAGCGGTGAGCAAGAGCAGAGCAGGACGAGACCGCCTGGAGCGGTGAGCAAGAGCAGAGCAGGACGAGACCGCCTGGAGCGATGAGCAAGAGCAGAGCAGGACGAGTCCGCCCGGAGCGGTGAGCAAGAGCAGAGCAGGACGAGACCGCCTGGAGCGGTGAGCAAGAGCAGAGCAGGACGAGACCGCCTGGAGCGGTGAGCAAGAGCAGAGCAGGACGAGACCGCCCGGAGCGGTCAGCAAGAGCAGGGCAGGACGAGGCCGCCCGGAGCGGTGAGCAAGAGCAGAGCAGGACGAGACCGCCCGGAGCGGTGAGCAAGAGCAGAGCAGGACGAGTCCGCCCGGAGCGGTGAGCAAGAGCAGAGCAGGACGAGACCGCCCGGAGCGGTCAGCAAGAGCAGGGCAGGACGAGGCCGCCCGGAGCGGTGAGCAAGAGCAGAGCAGGACGAGACCGCCCGGAGCGGTGAGCAAGAGCAGAGCAGGACGAGTCCGCCCGGAGCGGTGAGCAAGAGCAGAGCAGGACGAGACCGCCTGGAGCGGTGAGCAAGAGCAGAGCAGGACGAGACCGCCTGGAGCGGTGAGCAAGAGCAGAGCAGGACGAGACCGCCTGGAGCGGTGAGCAAGAGCAGAGCAGGACGAGACCGCCTGGAGCGATGAGCAAGAGCAGAGCAGGACGAGACCGCCTGGAGCGGTGAGCAAGAGCAGAGCAGGACGAGACCGCCTGGAGCGGTGAGCAAGAGCAGAGCAGGACGAGACCGCCTGGAGCGGTGAGCAAGAGCAGAGCAGGACGAGACCGCCTGGAGCGGTGAGCAAGAGCAGAGCAGGACGAGACCGCCTGGAGCGGGTCTAGGTAATCGGCCCCTAGAAGGCGGGAGGAACAGGCTAGGAGCGTGTTCAGACAGGACAGACAAGATACAGGAGCGGGTCTAGGTAATCGGCCCCTAGAAGGCGGGAGGAACAGGCTAGGAGCGTGTTCAGACAGGACAGACAAGATACAGGAGCGGGTCTAGGTAATCGGCCCCTAGAAGGCGGGAGGAACAGGCTAGGAGTGTGTTCAGACAGGCCTGGAAATACAGCCTCCAGGATAGGCAGACAAGAGAAACACAGAACGGGACCTGGCACCTTCAGAGTGCAAGCACACACTGAATGAAACACAATGCTCAGGCAGGGATTGATTGGAGCAGCTGGGTTATATACCAGGTGACAGACAGCAATAGGCTGAGGACGCACAAGGGGTGTGACCCACAGCAGGTACAAAAAGCAGGAAGTGATCGGGCGCCGCCCTTAAGCAGCAGAAACAGACACAAACAGACAGCATGGAGGGAAGCCAGAGAGACATTCTGGACTGGAGATCAAGTGCGCGCTCTTGCACAGTGGGAGATGGACCACCATGCAAGGGCGCCGCCAGGTATGTTACAGTACCCCCCCCTTACACCCCCTCTTCTTCAGGCCTGCCAGAATCTTCCGCAGGGAATTCGAGGGCCAATCCTTCACTTCAAGGAGATCACTCCCACTGTCCACAGGAAAAACTGGTCTCATCTGGTTAGCTAGGATGCTACCTCCTATCCAGCCATCCTCAGCAACAGACGAAACGGGTGGAGTACCAGGAACAGCACACAAGGAAGTCTCTCTCCACATATTTTCAGGTGGCACCCCAGAGGGTACAGGAGACAACTGGAAGTCCTCCACCGGGTTGGAGGGGAGCAGAGACTTGGGGGTAAACTCTGCTTCGAGGTACATCTTGTCAAGCTCACAGGAAGAAATAGACGGGTTATCAGGTACAGGATGAGGAAAAGTCACTGTCTCTTTGTTATCTGGTGGTACCCCGGAGGATTCAGGAAACAACTGGAGGTCCTCCGCCGGGTCAGAAGAGTGCAGAGGCTCGGAGGAAACATCTGCTTCAGAGTACACTAGGTCGGACTCACTGGACGAAGCAGGCGAGGTATCGGGTACCGAGTATAGGAAAGTCTCTGTCCATTCACCACCAGGTGGCACCCCGAAGGGTTCTGGAGACAACTGGAGGTCCTCCGCCCGGTCGGAGGGGTGTAGAGACTCGGGAGTAACCTCTGCTTCGGAGTACACTAGGTTGGACTTACTGGACGAAGCGAGCGAGGTATCAGGTACAGAGTATAGGAGAGTCTCTGTCCTTTCGCTACCAGGTAGCACGCCGAAGGGTTCTGGAGACAACTGGAGGTCCTCCGCCTGGTCAGAGGGGTGTAGAGACTCATGGGTAACCTCTGCTTCAGAGTACACTAGGTTGGACTCACTGGACGAAGCGAGCGAGGTATCAGGTACAGAGTATAGGAGAGTCTCTGTCCTTTCGCTACCAGGTAGCACCCCGAAGGGTTCTGGAGACAACTGGAGGTCCTCCGCCTGGTCGGAGGGGTGTAGAGACTCATGGGCAACCTCTGCTTCAGAGTACACTAGGTTGGACTCACTGGACGAAGCGAGCGAGGTATCAGGTACAGAGTATAGGAGAGTCTCTGTCCTTTCGCTACCAGGTAGCACCCCGAAGGGTTCTGGAGACAACTGGAGGTCCTCCGCCTGGTCGGAGGGGTGTAGAGACTCGGGGGTAACTACCACTTTGGGGTACCCATTGTCAGGCTCACAGGACGGAGCGGACAAAGTATCGAGTACCAGGTGTAGAGAAGTCTCTCTCCATTTGTCATCGAGTGGTATCCCGGAGGATTCAGGAGGCAACTGGGGGTCCTCCGCCAGGTAGTAGAGGTGCACAGACTCTGAGGTAATCACAGCTTCGGAGCATCCTTGGACATGCACACCGGTTAAAGTGGGTGAAGCATCTGATGCCGGGTGCAGGAAGTTCTCCTGTGTGGAGTCTGGATGGGCAGTAGTCTCATCGGGCAGGAGAACTGGTGCACTACCCATGCACATTACCCGTTGGGGCTTCTCCGGGATACAGGGAGATGAAGCTTCAGTAGGGACTTCAAGGTTGGGGTCAGGAGGTCTCGGGGAGGACAGACCCTGGCGTGACGGCTTGCCTCTACGTCTAGCACGTCTGGACTGCCTCTTGAGGTTGGGAGAAGTATTCCGGAGAGCGTAGTCACCCTGTGAGGATTCTGGGTGGACAGTAGTCTCATTGGGCTGGAGGACTATTGCGCTACCCACACACATTACCCATCGGGGCTGCTCCGGGATATTGGGAAGTGAAGCTTCAGCAGGAGCCTCCGGGTTAGGATCATCGAAGACCATTAGAAAGGCCACCAGGAAGGCCATTATGTCCAGGACGATAGGATCCTGTGTTTCCCATAGGGGGTTGATCCATTCCAAGGCATCACCCGCTAGGTTAGACATAATGAATGCCACCTTAACCCGATCGGTGGGAAAACATAGAGGGTAGAACTTGAAGTGTAGCATGCATTGCTCCACAAATGCACGACTTTGTCTTGGATCCCCATAGTAACGTGGCGGATCCGCAGGAACGAGAGCAGATAGATCCATCTGGACGGGTGCGTAATTAGCCAGGAACTCAGCTAGAGAATAAAAAAATTGTATTTATTTATTTTTAATGCATGTATTCGCTGGAAAACGTCTCAGAGAGCGAAGGCCGTGGGGCTCAACGGGAACCATGGCCTGAGCATGCTGTAATGCACACGCCCGGGCTGAGCGGCGTGTGCGTGTGATTCCACTGGACCGTGCCGGAGAGTGAATGCCTGGAGGGGCGTAACTAGGTATTCACCCAATCCGACCAGGGTCGCACGACGGCATATGACGCCAGTGCACCAAGGAGGAACCGAGCAGAGGGACCAGGTGCTACTCCAGGACAGACCCCGGACACGGCTGTTGACCCACACAGGGGAATACAGGAACAGACTGGTTAGGCTGGCACACAGACTGGTGGGAATAGGCAGGCACGACTGGTATGCAGGCAGGTGGGTATGCAGGCAGGGGGGTACAGGCAAGCACGGCTAGAGTGCAGACAGGAAGGCACTAGCAGGTAGGAACACAGGCGGGATAGGACCCAGTACACACTTGGACTCAGGAACAGAACCACAGATGTGGCGGACAAACACAGCAGAGTGAGGCCGCCCAGAGAGGTGAGCGAGAGCAGGGCAGGACGAGACCGCCCGGAGCGGTGAGCGAGAGCAGGGCAGGACGAGGCCGCCCGGAGCGGTGAGCAAGAGCAGGGCAGGACGAGGCCGCCCGGAGCGGTGAGCAAGAGCAGGGCAGGACGAGGCCGCCCGGAGCGGTGAGCAAGAGCAGGGCAGGACGAGGCCGCCCGGAGCGGTCAGCAAGAGCAGGGCAGGACGAGGCCGCCCGGAGCGGTGAGCAAGAGCAGAGCAGGACGAGACCGCCCGGAGCGGTGAGCAAGAGCAGAGCAGGACGAGACCGCCCGGAGCGGTGAGCAAGAGCAGAGCAGGACGAGACCGCCCGGAGCGGTGAGCAAGAGCAGAGCAGGACGAGACCGCCTGGAGCGGTGAGCAAGAGCAGAGCAGGACGAGACCGCCTGGAGCGGTGAGCAAGAGCAGAGCAGGACGAGACCGCCTGGAGCGGTGAGCAAGAGCAGAGCAGGACGAGACCGCCTGGAGCGATGAGCAAGAGCAGAGCAGGACGAGACCGCCTGGAGCGGTGAGCAAGAGCAGAGCAGGACGAGACCGCCTGGAGCGGTGAGCAAGAGCAGAGCAGGACGAGACCGCCCGGAGCGGTCAGCAAGAGCAGGGCAGGACGAGGCCGCCCGGAGCGGTGAGCAAGAGCAGAGCAGGACGAGACCGCCCGGAGCGGTGAACAAGAGCAGAGCAGGACGAGACCGCCCGGAGCGGTGAGCAAGAGCAGAGCAGGACGAGTCCGCCCGGAGCGGTGAGCAAGAGCAGAGCAGGACGAGACCGCCTGGAGCGGTGAGCAAGAGCAGAGCAGGACGAGACCGCCTGGAGCGGTGAGCAAGAGCAGAGCAGGACGAGACCGCCTGGAGCGGTGAGCAAGAGCAGAGCAGGACGAGACCGCCTGGAGCGATGAGCAAGAGCAGAGCAGGACGAGACCGCCTGGAGCGGTGAGCAAGAGCAGAGCAGGACGAGACCGCCTGGAGCGGTGAGCAAGAGCAGAGCAGGACGAGACCGCCTGGAGCGGTGAGCAAGAGCAGAGCAGGACGAGACCGCCTGGAGCGGTGAGCAAGAGCAGAGCAGGACGAGACCGCCTGGAGCGGGTCTAGGTAATCGGCCCCTAGAAGGCGGGAGGAACAGGCTAGGAGCGTGTTCAGACAGGACAGACAAGATACAGGAGCGGGTCTAGGTAATCGGCCCCTAGAAGGCGGGAGGAACAGGCTAGGAGCGTGTTCAGACAGGACAGACAAGATACAGGAGCGGGTCTAGGTAATCGGCCCCTAGAAGGCGGGAGGAACAGGCTAGGAGTGTGTTCAGACAGGCCTGGAAATACAGCCTCCAGGATAGGCAGACAAGAGAAACACAGAACGGGACCTGGCACCTTCAGAGTGCAAGCACACACTGAATGAAACACAATGCTCAGGCAGGGATTGATTGGAGCAGCTGGGTTATATACCAGGTGACAGACAGCAATAGGCTGAGGACGCACAAGGGGTGTGACCCACAGCAGGTACAAAAAGCAGGAAGTGATCGGGCGCCGCCCTTAAGCAGCAGAAACAGACACAAACAGACAGCATGGAGGGAAGCCAGAGAGACATTCTGGACTGGAGATCAAGTGCGCGCTCTTGCACAGTGGGAGATGGACCACCATGCAAGGGCGCCGCCAGGTATGTTACAGTACCCCCCCCTTACACCCCCTCTTCTTCAGGCCTGCCAGAATCTTCCGCAGGGAATTCGAGGGCCAATCCTTCACTTCAAGGAGATCACTCCCACTGTCCACAGGAAAAACTGGTCTCATCTGGTTAGCTAGGATGCTACCTCCTATCCAGCCATCCTCAGCAACAGACGAAACGGGTGGAGTACCAGGAACAGCACACAAGGAAGTCTCTCTCCACATATTTTCAGGTGGCACCCCAGAGGGTACAGGAGACAACTGGAAGTCCTCCACCGGGTTGGAGGGGAGCAGAGACTTGGGGGTAAACTCTGCTTCGAGGTACATCTTGTCAAGCTCACAGGAAGAAATAGACGGGTTATCAGGTACAGGATGAGGAAAAGTCACTGTCTCTTTGTTATCTGGTGGTACCCCGGAGGATTCAGGAAACAACTGGAGGTCCTCCGCCGGGTCAGAAGAGTGCAGAGGCTCGGAGGAAACATCTGCTTCAGAGTACACTAGGTCGGACTCACTGGACGAAGCAGGCGAGGTATCGGGTACCGAGTATAGGAAAGTCTCTGTCCATTCACCACCAGGTGGCACCCCGAAGGGTTCTGGAGACAACTGGAGGTCCTCCGCCCGGTCGGAGGGGTGTAGAGACTCGGGAGTAACCTCTGCTTCGGAGTACACTAGGTTGGACTTACTGGACGAAGCGAGCGAGGTATCAGGTACAGAGTATAGGAGAGTCTCTGTCCTTTCGCTACCAGGTAGCACGCCGAAGGGTTCTGGAGACAACTGGAGGTCCTCCGCCTGGTCAGAGGGGTGTAGAGACTCATGGGTAACCTCTGCTTCAGAGTACACTAGGTTGGACTCACTGGACGAAGCGAGCGAGGTATCAGGTACAGAGTATAGGAGAGTCTCTGTCCTTTCGCTACCAGGTAGCACCCCGAAGGGTTCTGGAGACAACTGGAGGTCCTCCGCCTGGTCGGAGGGGTGTAGAGACTCATGGGCAACCTCTGCTTCAGAGTACACTAGGTTGGACTCACTGGACGAAGCGAGCGAGGTATCAGGTACAGAGTATAGGAGAGTCTCTGTCCTTTCGCTACCAGGTAGCACCCCGAAGGGTTCTGGAGACAACTGGAGGTCCTCCGCCTGGTCGGAGGGGTGTAGAGACTCGGGGGTAACTACCACTTTGGGGTACCCATTGTCAGGCTCACAGGACGGAGCGGACAAAGTATCGAGTACCAGGTGTAGAGAAGTCTCTCTCCATTTGTCATCGAGTGGTATCCCGGAGGATTCAGGAGGCAACTGGGGGTCCTCCGCCAGGTAGTAGAGGTGCACAGACTCTGAGGTAATCACAGCTTCGGCGCATCCTTGGACATGCACACCGGTTAAAGTGGGTGAAGCATCTGATGCCGGGTGCAGGAAGTTCTCCTGTGTGGAGTCTGGATGGGCAGTAGTCTCATCGGGCAGGAGAACTGGTGCACTACCCATGCACATTACCCGTTGGGGCTTCTCCGGGATACAGGGAGATGAAGCTTCAGTAGGGACTTCAAGGTTGGGGTCAGGAGGTCTCGGGGAGGACAGACCCTGGCGTGACGGCTTGCCTCTACGTCTAGCACGTCTGGACTGCCTCTTGAGGTTGGGAGAAGTATTCCGGAGAGCGTAGTCACCCTGTGAGGATTCTGGGTGGACAGTAGTCTCATTGGGCTGGAGGACTATTGCGCTACCCACACACATTACCCATCGGGGCTGCTCCGGGATATTGGGAAGTGAAGCTTCAGCAGGAGCCTCCGGGTTAGGATCATCGAAGACCATTAGAAAGGCCACCAGGAAGGCCATTATGTCCAGGACGATAGGATCCTGTGTTTCCCATAGGGGGTTGATCCATTCCAAGGCATCACCCGCTAGGTTAGACATAATGAATGCCACCTTAACCCGATCGGTGGGAAAACATAGAGGGTAGAACTTGAAGTGTAGCATGCATTGCTCCACAAATGCACGACTTTGTCTTGGATCCCCATAGTAACGTGGCGGATCCGCAGGAACGAGAGCAGATAGATCCATATGGACGGGTGCGTAATTAGCCAGGAACTCAGCTAGAGAATAAAAAAATTGTATTTATTTATTTTTAATGCATGTATTCGCTGGAAAACGTCTCAGAGAGCGAAGGCCGTGGGGCTCAACGGGAACCATGGCCTGAGCATGCTGTAATGCACACGCCCGGGCTGAGCGGCGTGTGCGTGTGATTCCACTGGACCGTGCCGGAGAGTGAATGCCTGGAGGGGCGTAACTAGGTATTCACCCGATCCGACCAGGGTCGCACGACGGCATATGACGCCAGTGCACCAAGGAGGAACCGAGCAGAGGGACCAGGTGCTACTCCAGGACAGACCCCGGACACGGCTGTTGACCCACACAGGGGAATACAGGAACAGACTGGTTAGGCTGGCACACAGACTGGTGGGAATAGGCAGGCACGACTGGTATGCAGGCAGGTGGGTATGCAGGCAGGGGGGTACAGGCAAGCACGGCTAGAGTGCAGACAGGAAGGCACTAGCAGGTAGGAACACAGGCGGGATAGGACCCAGTACACACTGGGACTCAGGAACAGAACCACAGATGTGGCGGACAAACACAGCAGAGTGAGGCCGCCCAGAGAGGTGAGCGAGAGCAGGGCAGGACGAGACCGCCCGGAGCGGTGAGCGAGAGCAGGGCAGGACGAGGCCGCCCGGAGCGGTGAGCAAGAGCAGGGCAGGACGAGGCCGCCCGGAGCGGTGAGCAAGAGCAGGGCAGGACGAGGCCGCCCGGAGCGGTGAGCAAGAGCAGGGCAGGACGAGGTCGCCCGGAGCGGTGAGCAAGAGCAGAGCAGGACGAGACCGCCCGGAGCGGTGAGCAAGAGCAGAGCAGGACGAGACCGCCCGGAGCGGTGAGCAAGAGCAGAGCAGGACGAGACCGCCCGGAGCGGTGAGCAAGAGCAGAGCAGGACGAGACCGCCCGGAGCGGTGAGCAAGAGCAGAGCAGGATGAGACCGCCTGGAGCGGTGAGCAAGAGCAGAGCAGGACGAGACCGCCTGGAGCGGTGAGCAAGAGCAGAGCAGGACGAGACCGCCTGGAGCGGTGAGCAAGAGCAGAGCAGGACGAGACCGCCTGGAGCGGTGAGCAAGAGCAGAGCAGGACGAGACCGCCTGGAGCGGTGAGCAAGAGCAGAGCAGGACGAGACCGCCTGGAGCGGTGAGCAAGAGCAGAGCAGGACGAGACCGCCTGGAGCGGTGAGCAAGAGCAGAGCAGGACGAGACCGCCTGGAGCGGTGAGCAAGAGCAGAGCAGGACGAGACCGCCTGGAGCGGTGAGCAAGAGCAGAGCAGGACGAGACCGCCTGGAGCGGTGAGCAAGAGCAGAGCAGCACGAGACCGCCTGGAGCGGGTCTAGGTAATCGCCCCCTAGAAGGCGGGAGGAACAGGCTAGGAGCGTGTTCAGACAGGACAGACAAGATACAGGAGCGGGTCTAGGTAATCGGCCCCTAGAAGGCGGGAGGAACAGGCTAGGAGCGTGTTCAGACAGGACAGACAAGATACAGGAGCGGGTCTAGGTAATCGGCCCCTAGAAGGCGGGAGGAACAGGCTAGGAGCGTGTTCAGACAGGCCTGGAAATACAGCCTCCAGGATAGGCAGACAAGAGAAACACAGAAAGGGACCTGGCACCTTCAGAGTGCAAGCACACACTGAATGAAACACAATGCTCAGGCAGGGATTGATTGGAGCAGCTGGGTTATATACCAGGTGACAGACAGCAATAGGCTGAGGACGCACAAGGGGTGTGACCCACAGCAGGTACAAAAAGCAGGAAGTGATCGGGCGCCGCCCTTAAGCAGCAGAAACAGACACAAACAGACAGCATGGAGGGAAGCCAGAGAGACATTCTGGACTGGAGATCAAGTGCGCGCTCTTGCACAGTGGGAGATGGACCACCATGCAAGGGCGCCGCCAGGTATGTTACAGTACCCCCCCCTTACACCCCCTCTTCTTCAGGCCTGCCAGAATCTTCCGCAGGGAATTCGAGGGCCAATCCTTCACTTCAAGGAGATCACTCCCACTGTCCACAGGAAAAACTGGTCTCATCTGGTTAGCTAGGATGCTACCTCCTATCCAGCCATCCTCAGCAACAGACGAAACGGGTGGAGTACCAGGAACAGCACACAAGGAAGTCTCTCTCCACATATTTTCAGGTGGCACCCCAGAGGGTACAGGAGACAACTGGAAGTCCTCCACCGGGTTGGAGGGGAGCAGAGACTTGGGGGTAAACTCTGCTTCGAGGTACATCTTGTCAAGCTCACAGGAAGAAATAGACGGGTTATCAGGTACAGGATGAGGAAAAGTCACTGTCTCTTTGTTATCTGGTGGTACCCCGGAGGATTCAGGAAACAACTGGAGGTCCTCCGCCGGGTCAGAAGAGTGCAGAGGCTTGGAGGAAACATCTGCTTCAGAGTACACTAGGTCGGACTCACTGGACGAAGCAGGCGAGGTATCGGGTACCGAGTATAGGAAAGTCTCTGTCCATTCACCACCAGGTGGCACCCCGAAGGGTTCTGGAGACAACTGGAGGTCCTCCGCCCGGTCGGAGGGGTGTAGAGACTCGGGAGTAACCTCTGCTTCGGAGTACACTAGGTTGGACTTACTGGACGAAGCGAGCGAGGTATCAGGTACAGATTATAGGAGAGTCTCTGTCCTTTCGCTACCAGGTAGCACGCCGAAGGGTTCTGGAGACAACTGGAGGTCCTCCGCCTGGTCAGAGGGGTGTAGAGACTCATGGGTAACCTCTGCTTCAGAGTACACTAGGTTGGACTCACTGGACGAAGCGAGCGAGGTATCAGGTACAGAGTATAGGAGAGTCTCTGTCCTTTCGCTACCAGGTAGCACCCCGAAGGGTTCTGGAGACAACTGGAGGTCCTCCGCCTGGTCGGAGGGGTGTAGAGACTCATGGGCAACCTCTGCTTCAGAGTACACTAGGTTGGACTCACTGGACGAAGCGAGCGAGGTATCAGGTACAGAGTATAGGAGAGTCTCTGTCCTTTCGCTACCAGGTAGCACCCCGAAGGGTTCTGGAGACAACTGGAGGTCCTCCGCCTGGTCGGAGGGGTGTAGAGACTCGGGGGTAACTACCACTTTGGGGTACCCATTGTCAGGCTCACAGGACGGAGCGGACAAAGTATCGATTACCAGGTGTAGAGAAGTCTCTCTCCATTTGTCATCGAGTGGTATCCCGGAGGATTCAGGAGGCAACTGGGGGTCCTCCGCCAGGTAGTAGAGGTGCACAGACTCTGAGGTAATCACAGCTTCGGAGCATCCTTGGACATGCACACCGGTTAAAGTGGGTGAAGCATCTGATGCCGGGTGCAGGAAGTTCTCCTGTGTGGAGTCTGGATGGGCAGTAGTCTCATCGGGCAGGAGAACTGGTGCACTACCCATGCACATTACCCGTTGGGGCTTCTCCGGGATACAGGGAGATGAAGCTTCAGTAGGGACTTCAAGGTTGGGGTCAGGAGGTCTCGGGGAGGACAGACCCTGGCGTGACGGCTTGCCTCTACGTCTAGCACGTCTGGACTGCCTCTTGAGGTTGGGAGAAGTATTCCGGAGAGCGTAGTCACCCTGTGAGGATTCTGGGTGGACAGTAGTCTCATTGGGCTGGAGGACTATTGCGCTACCCACACACATTACCCATCGGGGCTGCTCCGGGATATTGGGAAGTGAAGCTTCAGCAGGAGCCTCCGGGTTAGGATCATCGAAGACCATTAGAAAGGCCACCAGGAAGGCCATTATGTCCAGGACGATAGGATCCTGTGTTTCCCATAGGGGGTTGATCCATTCCAAGGCATCACCCGCTAGGTTAGACATAATGAATGCCACCTTAACCCGATCGGTGGGAAAACATAGAGGGTAGAACTTGAAGTGTAGCATGCATTGCTCCACAAATGCACGACTTTGTCTTGGATCCCCATAGTAACGTGGCGGATCCGCAGGAACGAGAGCAGATAGATCCATCTGGACGGGTGCGTAATTAGCCAGGAACTCAGCTAGAGAATAAAAAAATTGTATTTATTTATTTTTAATGCATGTATTCGCTGGAAAACGTCTCAGAGAGCGAAGGCCGTGGGGCTCAACGGGAACCATGGCCTGAGCATGCTGTAATGCACACGCCCGGGCTGAGCGGCGTGTGCGTGTGATTCCACTGGACCATGCCGGAGAGTGAATGCCTGGAGGGGCGTAACTAGGTATTCACCCGATCCGACCAGGGTCGCACGACGGCATATGACGCCAGTGCACCAAGGAGGAACCGAGCAGAGGGACCAGGTGCTACTCCAGGACAGACCCCGGACACGGCTGTTGACCCACACAGGGGAATACAGGAACAGACTGGTTAGGCTGGCACACAGACTGGTGGGAATAGGCAGGCACGACTGGTATGCAGGCAGGTGGGTATGCAGGCAGGGGGGTACAGGCAAGCACGGCTAGAGTGCAGACAGGAAGGCACTAGCAGGTAGGAACACAGGCGGGATAGGACCCAGTACACACTGGGACTCAGGAACAGAACCACAGATGTGGCGGACAAACACAGCAGAGTGAGGCCGCCCAGAGAGGTGAGCGAGAGCAGGGCAGGACGAGACCGCCCGGAGCGGTGAGCGAGAGCAGGGCAGGACGAGGCCGCCCGGAGCGGTGAGCAAGAGCAGGGCAGGACGAGGCCGCCCGGAGCGGTGAGCAAGAGCAGGGCAGGACGAGGCCGCCCGGAGCGGTGAGCAAGAGCAGGGCAGGACGAGGTCGCCCGGAGCGGTGAGCAAGAGCAGAGCAGGACGAGACCGCCCGGAGCGGTGAGCAAGAGCAGAGCAGGACGAGACCGCCCGGAGCGGTGAGCAAGAGCAGAGCAGGACGAGACCGCCCGGAGCGGTGAGCAAGAGCAGAGCAGGACGAGACCGCCCGGAGCGGTGAGCAAGAGCAGAGCAGGACGAGACCGCCCGGAGCGGTGAGCAAGAGCAGAGCAGGATGAGACCGCCTGGAGCGGTGAGCAAGAGCAGAGCAGGACGAGACCGCCTGGAGCGGTGAGCAAGAGCAGAGCAGGACGAGACCGCCTGGAGCGGTGAGCAAGAGCAGAGCAGGACGAGACCGCCTGGAGCGGTGAGCAAGAGCAGAGCAGGACGAGACCGCCTGGAGCGGTGAGCAAGAGCAGAGCAGGACGAGACCGCCTGGAGCGGTGAGCAAGAGCAGAGCAGGACGAGACCGCCTGGAGCGGTGAGCAAGAGCAGAGCAGGACGAGACCGCCTGGAGCGGTGAGCAAGAGCAGAGCAGGACGAGACCGCCTGGAGCGGTGAGCAAGAGCAGAGCAGCACGAGACCGCCTGGAGCGGGTCTAGGTAATCGCCCCCTAGAAGGCGGGAGGAACAGGCTAGGAGCGTGTTCAGACAGGACAGACAAGATACAGGAGCGGGTCTAGGTAATCGGCCCCTAGAAGGCGGGAGGAACAGGCTAGGAGCGTGTTCAGACAGGACAGACAAGATACAGGAGCGGGTCTAGGTAATCGGCCCCTAGAAGGCGGGAGGAACAGGCTAGGAGCGTGTTCAGACAGGCCTGGAAATACAGCCTCCAGGATAGGCAGACAAGAGAAACACAGAAAGGGACCTGGCACCTTCAGAGTGCAAGCACACACTGAATGAAACACAATGCTCAGGCAGGGATTGATTGGAGCAGCTGGGTTATATACCAGGTGACAGACAGCAATAGGCTGAGGACGCACAAGGGGTGTGACCCACAGCAGGTACAAAAAGCAGGAAGTGATCGGGCGCCGCCCTTAAGCAGCAGAAACAGACACAAACAGACAGCATGGAGGGAAGCCAGAGAGACATTCTGGACTGGAGATCAAGTGCGCGCTCTTGCACAGTGGGAGATGGACCACCATGCAAGGGCGCCGCCAGGTATGTTACAGCATATAATTATACATTTTATTTCCTCTGCTCAAGTGCATTACCTTACATTTATCCCCATTAAAGCTCATTTGCCATTTATCTGCCCAAGCTTCTAGTTTACATAGATCCTCCTGTAATATAAAATTGTCCTCCTTGTATTGATTACCCTAGAGAGTTTAGTGTCATCTGCAAATATTGAAATACTACTCTGTATGCCCCCTACAAGGTCATTAATAAATACAGTACAGACCTAAAGTTTGGACACACCTTCTTATTTAAAGATTTTTCTGTATTTTCATGACTTTGAAAATTGTACATTCACACTGAAGGCATCAAAACTATGAATTAACACATGTGGAATTATATACTTACCAAAAAAGTGTGAAACAACTGAAAATATGTCTTATATTCTAGGTTCTTCAAAGTAGCCACCTTTTGCTTTGATGACTGCTTTGCACACTCTTGGCATTCTCTTGATGAGCTTCAAGAGGTAGTCACCGGAAATGGTTTTCACTTCACAGGTGTGCCCTGTCAGGTTTAATAAGTGGGATTTCTTGCCTTATAAATGGGTTTGGGACCATCAGTTGTGTTGTGCAGAAGTCAGGTGGATACACAGCTGATAGTCCTACTGAATAGACTGTTAGAATTTGTATTATGGCAAGAAAAAAGCACCTAAGTAAAGAAAAACAAGTGGCCATCATTACTTTAAGAAATGAAGGTCAGTCAGTGCGAAAAATTGAGCAAACTTTGAATGTGTCCCCAAGTGAAGTTGCAAAAACCATCAAGTGCTACAAAGAAACTGGCTCACATGAGGACCACCCCAGGAAAGGAAGATCAAGAGTCACCTCTGCTTCTGAGGATAAGTTTTTCCGAGTCACTAGACTCAGAAATCGCAGGTTAACAGCAGCTCAGATTAGAGACCAGGTCAATGCCACACAGAGTTATAGCAGCAGACACATCTCTACAACAACTGTTAAGAGGAGACTTTGTGCAGCAGGCCTTCATGGTAAAATAGCTGCTAGAAAACCACTGCTAAGGACAGGCAACAAGCAGAAGAGACTTGTTTTGGCTAAAGAACACAAGAAATGGACATTAGACCAGTGGAAATCTGTGCTTTGGTCTGATGAGTCGAAATTTGAGATCTTTGGTTCCAACCACCATGTCTTTGTGCGACGCAGAAAAAGTGAACGGATGGACTCTACATGCCTGGTTCCCACCGTGAAGCATGGAGGAGGAGGTGTGATGGTGTGGGGGTGCTTTGTTGGTGACACTGTTGGGGATTTATTCAACATTGAAGGCATACTGAACCAGCATGGCTACCACAGCATCTTGCAGCGGCATGCTATTCCATCCGGTTTGCGTTTAGTTGGACCATCATTTATTTTTCAACAGGACAATGAACTCAAACTCACCTCCATGCTGTGTAAGGGATATTTGACCAAGGAGGAGAGTGATGGGGTGCTACGCCAGATCACCTGGCCTCCACAGTCATCCGACCTGAACCCAATCGAGATGGTTTTGGGTGAGCTGGACTGCAGAGTGAAGGCAAAAGGGCCAACAAGTGCTAAGCATCTCTGGGAACTCCTTCAAGATTGCTGGAAGACCATTTCCGGTGACTACCTCTTGAAGCTCATCAAGAGAATGCCAAGAGTGTGCAAAGCAGTCATCAAAGCAAAAGGTGGCTACTTTGAAGAACCTAGAATATAAGACATATTTTCAGTTGTTTCACACTTTTTTGTTAAGTATATAATTCCACATGTGTTAATTCATAGTTTTGATGCCTTCAGTGTGAATGTACAATTTTAAAGTCATGAAAATACAGAAAAATCTTTAAATGAGAAGGTGTGTCCAAAGTTTTGGTCTGTACTGTATGTTAAAAAGAAGCGGGCCCAATACTGACCCCTGTGGTACCCCACTGTTAACTGAGACCCAGTCTGAGTGTGTTCCATTAATAACCACCCTTTGTTTCCTATCACTGAGCCAGTTCTTAACCCACATACATATATTTTCCCCTATCCCCATTGTTCTAATTTTATGTATCAACCTTTTGTGTGGAACCGTATCAAAAGCTTTTGAAAAGTCCATATACACAACATCCACTGCATTTCCTTTGTCCAGTCCAGAACTTTCCACCATTTCACCCAGACTATTTTTAAGGGGGCCAACACAATCATTTTTTAGTTTTTTACTATTTATGTAGTTAAAGAATATTTTGGGATTATTTTTACTTTTTCTGGCAATGAGTCTCTCTGTCTCAATCTTTGCTGCCTTGATTTGGTTTTAACAGAATTTATTTAATTTTCTGTATTTATTTAATGCCTCATCACTACCTACTTGCTTTAGTTCTCGAAATGCTTTCTTTTTGTCACTTATTGCGCCCCTTACAGCTTTATTTAGCCATAGTGGTTTCCTCCTATTTCTAGCATGTTTATTCCCATAGGGTATATATTACGCACAGTTCCTATTCAGGATGCTAATAAATGTCTCCCATTTGCTTTGTGTAGTTTTATGTCTCAGGATATCGTCCCAGTTTATTGCACTAAGATCATCTCTCAACTGTTGGAAATTTGCCTTCCTGAAGTTTAGTGTCCTTGTAACCCCTCTACTCACATCTTGTTATAGGATACATGAAAACTTATTATTTTGTGATCACTATTACCCAAGTGACCCCCAACTCGTATACTTGATATGCGGTCTGGCCTGTTGGTTAATATTAGGTCTAGCAGTGCCCCCCTTCTTGTTGGGTCCTGAACCAGTTGTGAAAAGTAATTGTCTCTCATAGTTGTCAAAAACCTATTACCTTTGCTTGAACTACAGATTTCTGTTCCCCAATGTATTTCAGGGTAGTTGAAGTCCCCCATAATAATGACTTCTCATTGAGTCGCTGCTTCATCTACTTGCTTTATAAGGATATTCTCCGCTGCTTCCATTATGTTTGGAGACTTATAACAAACCCCTATCAGTAATTTATTATTTTTTCTCCCTCCCTTTATCTCCACCCACAGGGACTCTACATTTTCATTAGATTCACATATATTCTCACGCAAGATGGGTTTTAAGGATGATTTTACATATGAACACCCCCCCCCCTTCGCTTGTTTGTGTGGTCATTTCTGAACAGACTATAGCCCTGTAAATTAACTGCCCAGTCATGGCTCTCGCCCAGCCATGTCTCAGATATCCCCACATGTCATAATTATTTTCCAACAAAATTAATTCTAATTCCTCCTTTTGTTGTTGAGGCTTCTGGCATTAGTGTACATGCATTTTATGTATCTCTCTGTACCTCTATTCCTTCTTACTATATTGACTGTGCTAACCCTATCCCCAATTTCTTTATTTGTGCCCAGGTCACTATCTGCACTATCTTCCCCACCTATAAAATGAATATCCCCCCCCTCCCCAATCCCTAGTTTAAACACTCCTCCAACCTTCTAGCCATTTTCTCCCCCAGCACAGCTGCACCCTCCCCATTGAGGTGCAGCCCGTCCCTAGCGTAGAATCTGTAGCCAACTGAGAAGTCGGCCCAGTTCTCCAGGAACCCAAACCCCTCCTTCCTACACCAGTTCCTGAGCCACTTATTTATCTCCCTAATCTCCCGTTGCCTCTCTGGTGTGGCACGTGGTACAGATAGTATGTCAGAGAATACCACCTTGGAGGTCCTTGCTTTAAGCTTGCAGCCTAATTCCCTGAAATCATCTTTAAGGACCTTCCACCTACCTCTAACTTTGTCATTTGTGCCAATGTGCACCATGACTACTGGGTCCTCACCAGCCCCTCCCAGTAATCTGTCAACCTGATCAGCTATGTACCGCACTCGAGCGCCATATAGGCAGCACACTGTTCGATGATCCCTGTCTTTGTGACATATTGCCCTATCTGTTCCCCTAATAATTGAGTCCCCCACTACCAGCGCTGAGGCGCGCTGTCCATTCCCCTCTGCAGACTCTCCACACTTGGTCATCGCTATGTCCCAAGGTAATGTGTGACTATTTTGATTACTATATATTCACGTGATCTAAGCAGACCGCTATAGACACGCTGATCTGCTTGCCATGCTGTATGTCTAATTTTAGACCCACAGCCTGGGTGTCTCTCCAACAAGTCGGACACAGACTACATTGCTTGACTATATACAACACCTGGGTACATATCTTGTGGATATATCTGCAGTTGGGCTAAGGTTTTCTTCTCTTTCCCTGGGGTATTTTCGGCCGTACCCCCTATCCGGCCTCTCATCCCAGTCACCCTTTTATGTTATTTACCGCTGTATATCACATGTTGTACTTTGTATAATAAAGATACAGTATTTTGCAATAATAGCTATATTTCTGGCCGTTATTTGACTGAGAGTGATGTCCTTTATATATTAGCAGGATTTCTATCACATTTCTCTTTCTTTTATGGGATGTACCAGCACCAGCCTGGCCTGCCCTGCTATCCTATTTCCCCCCTTACTGGAGCTGACACTCCTCCGGCTTTAAGAGGACATGCCTTGCTGCAGCAGTACTACCCCTGTACCGACACCCCCCTCATCTGCCAACTTTGCAAACTTATTGGGGTGTGCCCGATGAGGACTAGCCTCCCTGGCACTATTCCCTCTACTCCCCCTTCTAACTGTCACCCAGCTAGCTGCCTCACTGTCCTGCAGCTCCCTACTAGCACCCTCCCCCACATCTACCTCAGTGAGCAGCTGCTCAGTGAGCAGCAGACTCCTTTCCATATTCTCAATGGATCTCAGTGTTACTAGCTGCTCATTTAGATCCAGTACCTGGGCTTCCAAACGCACAACGTGCACACATCTCGCACAGCAGTATGCACCCCCGACCGGCAGTTCAAGGATTGCATACATGTGGCAAGAAGTACACTGGATAGCATTGTCAATAATGGAGCTCATTTCTTAATGGGGATTGCACTAGGCAGAAATGTTAAGTAAAAAGAAATGTAAAGAATTAATGAAATACAGACAGCAATTCAGTCCAAATTCCTTCCTTCCAAACTCCCTGAATCCAAGTCACTGAAAAACAAGTCACACACTTTCTTCCATTTGCACTTATGCTCCGATCACACTCAGCTCGTTCACACTCGCTAAGGAAGAAGATTTAAAGAGTTTTTTTTTTTTTCCCTTTTAGCAGCAATCCAACCTACAGCTCAATGCACTTCCAAAGGACTGGATGCCCCAACCAGCTGCCCCTTATAAACCCCTAATTATGACCCCTCACCCTTAATTAACCCCTTGTGAGTATAGCTACACCTCAGGATTTAAGTGCAATGTAGTTAACCATAAAATACACAGGTAGTAAAATAAGAGACTGTAAAACTGTAGAGGGAAAATAAGTTTTAAAAAGCCCAATAAAACTAAACAGGTAGAAAAGCACTCGGCAGTTCACAATTTAGCAACTCACAGCAATTCACACAGGTATTTTCTGCAGGATTCCCAAATACCTCTTCACTGAAAAACAAGTCACACACTTACTTCCGTTTGCACTTATGCTCCTGTCACACTCAGCTCGTTCACACTCGCTAAGGAAGAAGATTTAAAGAGTTTTTTTTTCCCTTTTAGCAGCAATTCAACCTACAGCTCAATGCACTTCCAAAAGGCAATGTGACTGCAGACTTATGAATCCTCACACCGCGTGCACTGCGCAATATATTGAGCGACACCAGACACGTCAAGTAGGTATGTGGCCAAAAGTATGCAAATCACATGACCGACCACTTCCAGCGCCGGCACTGGAGAATCCTCACAATGTGCAGTACGCGCGCTGTGAAAATTCACAAGTCTGCAATCAAGACTTGTGCACTTTAATATATTTGATGTTTTTTCTTTGACTTTTTAGTCATTTGATTGTAGCTTAATTAACAGTGTAGGAGGTACATAACGCATGCTTCAGGAAGGGTCCTCCCTGAAACATCACTGGTGTATCTAACCACCAATCTCTGTTACTCAGTCTGTACAATGTCTCCGTATCTGTGCTAGCCGTTCTTTGTGTATTTCCATGGATTTAATGCTTTTTTTTAAACATAATATGCAAAGATATTCTACTACAAAAAGCACTTTACGTGAATATGCATAGGGTCTTTGGTTCTGTTGAGGACTTGTGGTATGTATAAAAAATCCCCCCCGGGGGACCCTTACATTGCAGATAATGCCTGTGAGCGGCGCTATCACTGTCCGCTCCCCCTGCTGCAGCTGGCTCTGATATCCACTGATGTCACGGCAAGTGCTAGCAGCAGCCGAGGGTCTTTGTCTTTTGCGTTCCACGGTGAATGCGGGGCTGTGGGTGGGGTTACCCCCCGCATCATACCCAGCATCCACCGCACGCTCTGCCTCTCCCCATTCATTGGGAAAGTGGGCGGTGGATGCTGGGTGTGACAAGGGGGTAACCCCGCCCACAACCCAGCAGCCACCGCGGGGACCCCAGCACTGAGTCACACCCCACTTGTCGTGACATCAGCGCGGGTTCACGTGATGCCTGTGAGCGGCCACCAATAGCAGGCATTATCAGCAATGTAAGGTAATTACAAAAAGTCTTAGGGGCCCCTGGGGGATACATTGGGGGGAGGGGGGTAATATAAAGTACTGTACAACTTCTTTAATCCTGTATGTTAATGATTTTTTCTAGGTTCCGGGGCGAGGGGTGCCTGGAAGACAACCTATTACACGCCCCTATTATTCGATTAGCCGGCATATTATCAGTGCATAACATAGGTGAAAACCCCTAATTTACTGAAAGATAAATTTGGTGATGGTTTGTCAAATAGGAGCGGTGTAAAGAGAAAAGAGGAGTGGTCCTAGGACTGAATCCTGACAGTAAGCAGGAGTGAAGAGTATGAAGAGCTGGCAAATGATATACTAATAGAGTGGTTAGAGAGATAGGAGGAAAGCAAAGAGAGAGCGGTATTCTTCAGGCCAGTAGTGCAGAGCATAGTGCATAGAGGAGGAGTGTAACGGGTCCGGGAGGCGGAACCTCTGAGCTACTATACAAGGGGGCGGCCCTTGTAAGGGAGCGGGTGGCAGTCTCTGGGTGAACGGACAGGGAGTTACGGCAAGTGATCAGGGCAGTCTCTGGGTAAGGGGTAGGTACGACCTGTGATGGCAGAGCCTCCGGGTAGGCTAGCAGGCAGATGGTAGATGTGTGCTCCCAGGTGAGCAAGCGAGAGTCTCTGGAATAGCAGGTGGTCACGGGACGTGACGGCGGAACCTCCGGGCTGGCAGGCAGGTAGGTAACGGAGAAGCGCTCCCAGGTGAGCGGGCAAGAGTCTCTGGAATAGCTGGTGGTCACCGCACGTGACAACGGGACCTCCGGGCTGGCAAGCAGGCAGGTAACGGAGTTGCGCTCCCAGGTGAGCGGGCAAGAGTCTCTGAGATAGCTGGTGGTCACAGCACGTGACAACGGAGCCTCCGGGCTGGCAAGCAGGCAGATAACGGAGAAGCGCTCCCAGGTGAGCGGGCAAGCTGGTCCATAGACAGACTGACCGGAGTAGTAAGGCAGACCGTCGGACCTCAGGCAAGCAGGCAGGTAGCTGATATGCGCTCCCAGGTGAGCGGGCAGGCTGGTCCTTTAGACAGACTGACAGGAGTAGTAAGGCAGACCGTCGGACCTCAGGCTGGCAGACAGGTAACAAGTATTCAGGCAGGAATCAGGCAGGTAACTAGCAGGAAACTGGCAGGAAACTGGCAGGTAACTGGCAGGTAACTGGCAACGGGACCTGAGGGCTGAAGCACAGGTGAGACACAGGTGCAAACAACATTGCTCGGGCACCTCCATTTTGGAGGAGGTGCCTTATATATGATGAAGTCCTCCGGCCATTGGCCGGGGACTCCTTAGGACGGCGCGCGCGGCCCCTTTAAGAGGAGGGGAGCGCGCGCGCGCGCGCCCTAAGCACAGGGGCCGGGAAGGAGCGCGCGCTGAGAGCAGAGCGGGAGGAGGACGCCGGGAAGGAGCGCGCGCTGACAGCAGAGCGGGGAGAGGATGCCGGGCACGGAGCAGAGCGGTGAGGGGAGCAGCGTCCCTGCCTAGCAGAGGGCAGGGACGCCAGCGCTACAGTACCCCCCCCTTTAGGCCCCCCCTTTTTTAGGCCAGACAGAAATTTAGCTAGGATGAGAGGGGCATGGATGTTCTCCCGGGGCTCCCACGTTCTCTCCTCAGGACCAAACCCCTTCCAATCTACCAGAAAAAAGGTCTTTCCTCTTACCCTTTTGGTGGCAAGAATGTTCTCTACCTCAAACTCGTCCTCAGCAGAAACCGGAGCAGGAGGCGTACCTGTAGACTTGGAAAAAGAGTTAAGCACCACAGGTTTGAGGAGAGACACATGGAAGGAGTTAGGGATCCGTAAGTTGGCCGGGAGTTTCAATTTATAGGCCACCGGGTTGATCTGACTGATGACCTCCAGTGGGCCGATGAACCGAGGCCCTAACTTATAGGAAGGGATCTTGAGCCGGACATATTTGGACGAGAGCCAGACTTTATCCCCAGGGCGGAATTGAGGAGGGTCCAGACGTTTTTTGTCAGCGTGTCTTTTCATACGCTCGGATGACAGAAGGAGTGCGGACCGGGTACTCTCCCATATGGAGGAAAATTTGTTAACAAGAGATTCCGCAGCCGGATTGTCCGCCGAGGTGGAGACGGGAAACGGGATCCGAGGATGCTGACCGTAGACTACAAAAAACGGGGATTTGGAGGAAGACTCGCTCTCGTGATTGTTGTACGAGAATTCGGCCCATGGCAGGAGATCCACCCAGTCAGAATGGTGGGCATTAACGAAGTGCCGAAGGTAACTGGTCAGGTTCTGATTGATCCGCTCCACTTGACCATTAGACTGTGGGTGGTAAGCGGAGGAGAAGTCCAGGGTGACGTCCAGCAATTTACAAGTGGCTCTCCAGAAACGGGAAGTGAACTGTACCCCACGATCCGACACGATGTGACGGGGCAGGCCATGAAGACGGAAGATGTGGCGGATAAAGTCTTTAGCCAGCTCGGGTGCAGACGGAAGACCTGGCAGTGGAATGAAGTGAGCCATCTTGGAGAAGCGGTCAGCGACCACCCAAATGACCGTACAACCGGCAGAGACGGGTAGATCAGTAATGAAGTCCATCGCTATATGCTGCCAGGGGGCAGCAGGTACTGGCAGAGGTAGGAGGCGGCCGGCCGGCAGGTGTCTCGGAACTTTGTTGCGGGCGCAGGACACACAGGCAGAAACAAAGTCTATTACATCCTTGTGCAGGTTAGGCCACCAGTAGTGCCGGGTAATAAGCTGGAGGGTCTTTTTCTGACCGGCGTGGCCAGCTAGTTTAGAAGAATGACCCCAGTGTAGGATCTTCTCCCGATCAGGTACTGGTACGAACGTCTTACCAGGAGGAAGACGATTTAGACTCACGGGAGCCACCTGCATTACTCTGGCGGGATCGATGATATGTTTCGGATCCTCCTCGAGATCAGACACCAGAAAGGACCGAGACAAGGCGTCCGCCTTGACGTTTTTGTCAGCCGGGCGAAAATGGAGGACAAAATCAAAACGAGCAAAAAACAAGGACCACCGGGCTTGGCGCGGGTTAAGTCTCTGGGCATGCTGGAGGTAAGCCAAGTTCTTGTGGTCAGTGTAAATTATTACCGGGTGAAGAGCCCCCTCGAGCAGGTAACGCCACTCCTCCAATGCCAGTTTGATGGCCAATAACTCTCGGTCTCCTATGGAATAGTTGCGCTCAGAGGAGGAGAAGAGTTTAGAGAAGAAGCCACAAGTTACCATCCTCCCGGAAGATGATTTTTGAGTAAGTACCGCTCCGGCTCCAGAGGAGGAGGCGTCAACTTCCAGGAAGAACTGTTTGTTGCCATCTGGGCGATGCAGCACCGGGGCGGAAGAGAAGGCCTGTTTAAGGGAAAGAAAGGCCTCCTCTGCTTCGGGTGGCCACTCTTTGGGATTAGTACCTTTACGGGTGAGCGCAGAAATTGGGGCCGTCCGGGAAGAGAAGTGTGGTATGAAGAGGCGGTAGTAGTTGGCGAAGCCCAGGAATCGCTGAATGGCCTTCAACCCCTCCGGTCGGGGCCATTTCTCGATGGCAGACAGTTTCTCAGGATCCATTTGTAGGCCGGTCTGAGAGATAATGTAGCCCAGAAACGGAAGCGAGGTCTGCTCAAAGAGGCACTTCTCAAATTTAGCGTAGAGATGGTTCTGCCTTAGCCTGAGCAGGACCTGACGAACGTCCCTCCGGTGAGTCTGGAGATCCGGAGAGAAGACCAAGATGTCGTCCAGGTACACCACTACGCAGGAGTAGAGAAGGTCCCGGAAGATGTCATTGACCAACTCTTGAAAGACGGCAGGAGCGTTACAGAGACCAAAGGGCATTACCAGGTATTCATAGTGGCCGTCCCGGGTGTTGAATGCCGTCTTCCATTCATCCCCCTGACGAATACGAACCAGGTTGTACGCCCCACGAAGGTCCAGTTTGGTGAAGATCCTAGCCCCCCTCAGGCGATCAAATAATTCTGGAAAGAGCGGAAGGGGGTACTTATTCTTCACCGTGATCAGGTTTAGGCCTCTATAGTCTATACAGGGACGGAGAGAGCCGTCCTTCTTTTTGACGAAAAAGAAGCCTGCTCCCGCCGGGGAGGTAGATTTCCGGATGAATCCTCTGGCCAGATTCTCCTCAATATATTCGGACATTGACCGGGTCTCAGCAGCGGATAAAGGATAGATACGCCCACGGGGAGGAGTAGTACCGGGTAGCAGATCGATGGGACAGTCGTATGGTCTATGTGGTGGTAATGTCTCTGCCTCCTTTTTATTAAAGACATCTGCATAAGACCAATAAGGAATCGGAAGTCCAGGTAGATTAGCTGGGGTAGGAGAGGGACGGACGGGATGGACAGGAACCAGGCAGGTTTTATGACAGTCTTGTCCCCAGCGAAGGACCTCTCCGGTTTGCCAGTCTAGCACGGGTGCATGTCTCTGGAGCCAGGGCAGACCTAGCAAGAGGGCATGAGAGAGTCCAGGCAGAACATGAAAGGAGATACTTTCAGAATGCAGCATTCCCACCTGCAGGGTAATGGATTCGGTGATGAGTTGAATGGGGCGAGGTAAGAGGCCCCCATCCACGGCAGCGACAGACAAGGGTACAGCCAGAGGTTTGGTGGGGATGCGGTATTTCTCAACCAGGGACTGTGAAATAAGGTTCCCGGCTGCTCCAGAGTCAAGTTGGGCTAGTTCGAAATAACGGTTCTCCCCGTAGATGATCGAAACTGACAACAGCAGGGATGGAGAGGATTTATTCTTGTCTAGGTGGACCTCTCTGAGCGAACCTAGACACAGGCGTTTCCCGACCTCTCCGGGCAGGCACGGATCCGGTGCTCCTTACTGCCACAGTAGAAGCAGCTCCCCTCGGCACGGCGTGAGTCCTGACGGGTTTTGACCATCTTGGTCTGGTCGACCTGCATAGGCTCAGGAGAGTGTACCTGGGGAGAGATGGAGGGAATGACGGGTTTCTGGAAAGTAGGAGCTAAACGTGGAATCCTTCTCTCACGGGTGACCTCTTTGGCACGCTCCTGGAACCGTAGGTCAATCCGGGTGGCAAGGGTTATTAGATCATCGAGAGAGGTAGGAATGTCCCGACCAGCAAGTTCATCTTTAATACGACCGGACAGACCCTCCCAGAAGACGGATACCAGAGCGTCGTTATCCCAGGCCAGCTCCGAGGCAAGGGTGCGGAACCGTATGGCATATTGGCCCACGGTGAGACCCTCCTGACGGAGGCGTAGCAGAGAGGATGCGGATGAGGTCTTCCGTCCGGGTTCGTCGAAGACTTTCCGGAAAGCCGAGAGAAAAGCAGGCAAGTTGGACACCAGGGGGTCTCCTCTCTCCCATAGAGGATTTAGCCAGGCCAGGGCCTCCCCGGTGAGATGGGACATGATAAAGGCAATTTTGGCCCGATCGGAATTAAACTGATGGGACAAAAGTTCAAAGTGCAGGGTGCACTGATTTATGAAGCCCCGAGCCTGGACGGGGTCGCCTCCGAAGCGAGGAGGTGCAGAAAGCCGGGGTCCGGGGTAGGATACCATAGTATTAGTGGGCAGCGGAGCTGCCGGATTGCAAGATATGGCACTGGCGGAGGTTGTTGGTGGATCAGACAGAGTGTTCAGGCGAGTATTAACATTCCGCAGGTGACCCAGGATGGCCTCCTGTTGGGACCTCTGACGGGACAGTTCAAGACAGAGGTCCGAGAGCGAGGGAGCTTGGGTGCCACCGGGTTCCATGGCCCGAGCAAACTGTAACGGGTCCGGGAGGCGGAACCTCTGAGCTACTATACAAGGGGGCGGCCCTTGTAAGGGAGCGGGTGGCAGTCTCTGGGTGAACGGACAGGGAGTTACGGCAAGTGATCAGGGCAGTCTCTGGGTAAGGGGTAGGTACGACCTGTGATGGCAGAGCCTCCGGGTAGGCTAGCAGGCAGATGGTAGATGTGTGCTCCCAGGTGAGCAAGCGAGAGTCTCTGGAATAGCAGGTGGTCACGGGACGTGACGGCGGAACCTCCGGGCTGGCAGGCAGGTAGGTAACGGAGAAGCGCTCCCAGGTGAGCGGGCAAGAGTCTCTGGAATAGCTGGTGGTCACCGCACGTGACAACGGGACCTCCGGGCTGGCAAGCAGGCAGGTAACGGAGTTGCGCTCCCAGGTGAGCGGGCAAGAGTCTCTGAGATAGCTGGTGGTCACAGCACGTGACAACGGAGCCTCCGGGCTGGCAAGCAGGCAGATAACGGAGAAGCGCTCCCAGGTGAGCGGGCAAGCTGGTCCATAGACAGACTGACCGGAGTAGTAAGGCAGACCGTCGGACCTCAGGCAAGCAGGCAGGTAGCTGATATGCGCTCCCAGGTGAGCGGGCAGGCTGGTCCTTTAGACAGACTGACAGGAGTAGTAAGGCAGACCGTCGGACCTCAGGCTGGCAGACAGGTAACAAGTATTCAGGCAGGAATCAGGCAGGTAACTAGCAGGAAACTGGCAGGAAACTGGCAGGTAACTGGCAACGGGACCTGAGGGCTGAAGCACAGGTGAGACACAGGTGCAAACAACATTGCTCGGGCACCTCCATTTTGGAGGAGGTGCCTTATATATGATGAAGTCCTCCGGCCATTGGCCGGGGACTCCTTAGGACGGCGCGCGCGGCCCCTTTAAGAGGAGGGGAGCGCGCGCGCGCGCGCCCTAAGCACAGGGGCCGGGAAGGAGCGCGCGCTGAGAGCAGAGCGGGAGGAGGACGCCGGGAAGGAGCGCGCGCTGACAGCAGAGCGGGGAGAGGATGCCGGGCACGGAGCAGAGCGGTGAGGGGAGCAGCGTCCCTGCCTAGCAGAGGGCAGGGACGCCAGCGCTACAAGGAGCTTGTGATCCACAGTGTCACATGCTGCAGAGAGATCCATGAGAATCAGTAGAGAGTAGTGACCATTAGATGTAACTGTTAGTAGATCATTAAATACTTTAGGAAGGGCAGTTTTTGTAGATTACAGAGGTGAAATCAGATTTTAAAGGGTCAAGAAGACTATTTTCTGAAAAAGATTAGATCTGAGTAGATCAAGCGTTTCAAGAGATTATAGATGAAGGGGATATTAAAGTCAGGTGTGCCGTTAGCAAAGCAGTTCTTGTTGAGGGATGCTTTTTTTAAATAATGGGGTTATGACCAGTGGCGAAACTAAATTCCGATGGACCCCGGTAAAAAATTTGGACCTGCCTCCCCCACACATGTTGGTCAGATGTACGGGCCCTTGTAGGTTTATAAATCCTATAAAGATATATGTATTCATTACTTATCCTGTACTAGTGTCCCCCACCTTCGGTCCCTTCCAGGTATATATGTCAGTCCATCCTGGGCCCCTTCCAGTTATATATGTCCCTCAACCTGGGCTCAATCCTGGTATATATGCCCCCAATCCTGGTATATATATCCCCCATCCTGGTATATATATCCCCCATCCTGGGCCACTTCCTGGAATATATGTCCCCATCCTGGTATATATGTCTCTCATCCTTGTATATATGTCCCCAATTCTGGGCCCCTTCCTGGTATATATGTTCCCCATCCTGATAGATATGTCCCCAATTCTTGTCCCCTTCCTGGTATATACAGTTGAAACCAGACGTTTACATACACTATATAAAAAGACACATATGCATGTTTTTCTCAATATCCGACATGAAATCAGAATAAACCTTTCCCGTTTTATTTCAGTTAGGATTACCATCATTTTTAATATTTGCCAAATGCCAGAAGAATGAGAGAGAGAGAATGTTTTAAGGCATTTTTATTACTTACTTCAAAGTCATAAGTTTACATACACTAAGATTACTATGCCTTTAAACAATTCTAGACTGCCCATATGATGATGTTATGTGTTTGGAAGCTTCTTAAGAACACCATGAGAACTGTGAAACACGGGGGTGGCAGCATCATGTTGTGGGGTTGTTTTGCTGCAGGAGGGACTGGTGCACTTCACAAAATAGATGGCATCATGAGAAAAGAAGATTATGTGGCAATACTGAAGCAACATCTCAAGACAATACTGAAGCAACATCTCAAGACATCAGCCAGGAAGATAAAGCTGGGGCGGAAATGGGTCTACCAAATGAACAATGACCCAAAGCATACTGCCAAAATGGTGAAAAAGTGACTTAAGGATAACAAAGTCAATGTTTTGGAGTGGTCATCACAAAGCCTGGGCAGCACGGTGGCTCAGTGGTTAGCACTGCAGTCTTGCAGCACTGGGGTCCTGGGTTCAAATCCCACCAAGGACAATATCTGCAAGAAGTTTATATGTTCTCCCCATACCAAGGCCAAAGCAAGGCGCAGGAGCGGAGCTATACCCCTCCACACCACAAATGAATGGCACAATCTCTCCTGGGACCTGCACCCTGACGATACAGGGACGCCATATGACCGCATGATCCACGTGGCCCTGCACCACTATTGGACCTGGTTGTGTGGCGCCCTGCTGCGCATGGTGCAACAGAACCCGGAAGGGTGCATAGATGGATTTCTCCACAAGAGGCCCTCACTACATGCAAACACCACCTTCCACCTCATACCCAGCAGAGGGAGCCCTGATAGGGATATATAAAGGGAAGGTGGAGCCAGGCAGTTCAGTTACAGTTTAGTTTCTAGTTAAGTCTAAAGTCAGTGTTCAGAGAGGAGCACGCAGGCTGCTGTGTGAGGCAAGCTAGGCCTCCAGCAGTACTGAAGCCTAGTGAGGGCCCCGAGCGTGGCCGAAGGCGAGTGGAAGAAAGGAGTCATAAAGGGGGCAGAGGAGCATACCAGGCTCACCCCAGTAAATACACCGGACACGGGGTCCGAGCCTACAGGGACCCTTTACACCCAGTAGGGATAACCGGAATCCCAGGAGGACTACAGGTCCCTGGCAAACCTGAAGCTAGACACATACAGGACCAGGAACCACGAAGGCCCCGGCGTCCAGGGAAAGTGGTTACCAACCGGAGGTCCTACTTCAGAGTTACAGGTGGAGTAGAAAAATCAAGACACATAAGCTAGGCACAGTTGCAGGCTGGCCAGAAGCTTACACAGAGGCAGACACGGATCAGGAGGCCTTATACCCGCTCCCTGGGGAGAAGTCCAAAAGTGCGCCCTTCACCTAGAGTACCCTGGACCATATCTACCAGCTGTACCAGTAAAGGTAATGAAGCAAAACCCCCTGTCTCTGTCCGTTACTCCGGCCGCGCCATTATATCTCTACCTGCACCACAGCGCCCAGCACACCATTCCACTATCTATATATCTACACTGCCCTGAGGCCTGCTCCACCTGTGGGGAGCTGTACCATCTTTAGCTGCCTTGTCACCTGCCTCAGAGGACTGCTGCAGCCCTGGTGACCTTCACCAGACACCACAGGTGGCGTCACGAATTTCTCCGAACTTTATTAATAACCCCAAAAACCCCATATAAGAGTATTCCCTCATTTCACTGACCGCCCTGGGTCACGGACCGGGCCAGCCACCGTGATATCCCCCGGCAACCAGAGGCCCGGCTGCCGAGTATCCCACGGCCCTGGGTGCGAGTCAGTTGAGCCTTCCTCTTTCCTGGACTTTAGTCCTATTTTCAGACTCTAAACAGTTTCAAACCACCCATACAATAAGCAACTAAATTATTAAGGCCGAAATTGTGGCCGAAACGTCTTACCACTGTCGCCCTGCAACTTGGTTTGAATAAATTGGCTGTTTATTAATAAACTAGATGGTGGCCCGATTCTAACGCATCAGGTATTCTAGAATATGTCTCCCGACGGTGGCGTACTTATTTTAAATCTGCCGCCAATTGGCCGGAGACCGTGTTTAAATTTGGCGCCGGCCGCGAGCAATCAGCAGAGCGGTGTTTAAATTTGGCGCCGATATCGCTGATTGGTCGCGGCTGGCGGCTGCGACCAATCAGCGAACTGTGTTAGTGAGGACCGGGGAGCATCCACCTGCCTTATAATGCCCCATGCAGGATGTCACTCCCCCCCCCATATAATGCCCCATGCATGATGTCACATCCCCCCCTCCGTTATAATGCCCCATGCAGGATGTCACTCCCCCCCCATATAATACCCCATGCAGGATGTCACATCCCCCCTCCCTTATAATGCCCCATGCAGGATGTCACATCACCCCCTCCCTTATAATGCCCCATGAAGGATGTCACATCCCCCTCCCCATATAATGCCCCATGCAGAATAATGCCCCATGCAGGATGTCACATCCCCCCTATATAATGTCCCATACAGGATGTCACATCCCCCCTCCCTTATAATGCCCCATGCAGGAAGTCATATCCCCCCTATATAATACCCCATGCAGGAAGTGACATCCCCCTATATAATGCCCCATGCAGAAAGTCACATCCCCCCTATATAATACCCCACGCTTATAATGGCCCCTCCACGATGTCACACACCCCCACCCCACCATTTAATGCCCTATGCCCCCATACAATAAAAAAAAAATCCAATACTCACCTCACTTCTCAGCTGCTGCTCGGGACTCCAGCGTAGCCGGCATCTTCCCGCTCTGCGCTGTGACCGCTCAGGAGAGAGCGCAGTGTAAAAACGTCACAGCGCTCTCTGACCTGAGATGTCACAGAGCAGCAGCGGAAGACACAGGAGCTGCTGCGGAGGCACAGGGAGGGGTAAGTATGGCGCCGGGTGCCGGGGCCCTGAGCAAGCGGGGGGAGGGTAGGAGAGGGGAGGGGCATCACACTTGCCGTCAGAAGATAAGCAGCAGTAGCCGCTGATCTCCCGACGGTAGCCGCATGGAGGTCAGCGGCGCCTCCGGTCGGGGAACTTATGCTGCGAGCAGCCGGCTGCATCTCCTGGCTGCATCGCCGCTGACCTCCGTGCGGCAGATGAGCCGCTAACAGCCGCCATCTTTTTCTGAAATGCCGCGTCGCTGATTGGCCGCGGCCGGACCAATCAGCGATGCGGGATTTCCTGGACAGAAGGACAAACAGACAGACAGACGGGATAAAACAATTATATATATTAGATGTATTTTGCATCCACGACATTTGAGTGTGCGATGAATTAATCCTCTATGATTATCTATGTAAAGAGCTGCGGAATATGTTAGTGCTATATAAAAATAAAGATTATTATTATTATCTCAATTCTATAGAAAATTTATGGGCAGAGCTGAAAAGGCAGGTGCGAGCAAGGCGACCTACAAACCAGGATCAGTTACACCAGTTTTGTGAGGAGGAATGGGCCCAAATTCCAACCAACTATTGTGAGAAGCTTGTGGAAGGATATCCCAAACGTTTGACCCAAGTCATTCAGTTTAAGGGCAATGGTACCAAATACTAATGAAATGTATGTAGACTGAGGTTTCTATTTTTAACCTTTTAACTATGTACCAATAAAGTTTTTACATTTTTCTTTTACAATCTGGATGAATGTGCCGTTTTTTTCACCTTTCTTCATACTAAGAAATGTGTTAGTGCCACGTAGGGACTGAAATTCAGCTCCGGTATTTGAAAGCAGATAGGTCCATTCAGCCCCTCCACACCAGCTTCCTCAGTTGTGGGTCTCTATTACAGATATGACCCTTTTTTGAGATGGGGGAAATCAAGACAAATAGTACTAATAATAATGATATATAATGTAAAATATAACCACCACACTATGGCTACACGATACCACCATTTATTGATGGAGTAATGCCACCATACTGATCATTACCAAACACGACTGCACTGAGTTCAATTTTACCATCAATACTGCAATATAACAAAACAAATAATGCCGCCAAACCATAACAACATACTACCAGCATATTCAATAGTGATAATACCACCATACTAATTATTAACCAAAACCACTGTACTATGATTGATAATACCACTATGCAGTGACCATGTAATGGTAGATATCAGTGATGTTCTCGTTGATCATAGTTATTCTCATTCCCTTTCTAATTTTCCACCAGAGTGCCTTGACAACCTCTTTCATCCAAATTTGTCTCTGCATAATGTAACATACAGCCATCTTTGGCTTATTTTTTTTACTGCATCATCCTCACATTCCCCAACCTCTACAGAAACCATGTAGTACTATAACCAGAATCCTAAACAGTAATAATACCCTCTGTGTTCCTCCCCATAGTAATAATGTCCCCTTGTGTCTCATTATAATAATAATTATAATGCCCTTCTTTGCCACTTTATAATAATAATGTGTTCTTGTCTCTTTATGATAATAATAATAATATTAATGGCCCTCTGTGTCTCTTTTTAAAAATCACCCCATAGTGCTTGCTTTAAAAAGATTCACCCCCATGCTTCTTCCTTTTAATAAAATCACCCCTATATTGTGCCTCCCAATTGTGCATCCTTTTAATACTGACCCCCTTTTGTCTAACAAAGGATAAAAAAATAAACTAATACTCACCTCACCCTGCTCGCGCCATATGGTGGTGCGCTCCTCCATTGTCATACATCCTGACATCCCCTGTATGGTGCTGGCATTTGCAGGTAAAACAACGTCTTGTGGCTTAAGTCGTGGATTGCTCCCTGCTCTGCTACAGTCGTATACAGCATTGGCTTTCTGAGTGTGCCGATACTGTTAAAAATGTTGAGAGCCCACTGCCGGACTGCCCATAATGCATTTGCCAGAATTGCTAGATGGCCAGTTCAGCTCAAGTTGCTTTCATCTGTTTCAGTGTGTTCTGTGAGTAGGAAATCCAATAACATCATCACTTCCTCTATTGACGCAGACTTCCAAGAAGATTTCTACCTACCATTACTTATTCATGCACAATTTACTACACAAGACATCTAAGGCTCACCACTTTCCAGAACACACAACACTTTATCCCCATCACGAAACACACTTCTTAATGACATGGGCAACCATAGTGCCCCAGGCAGCAATATTTCCCGTCCCTCAAAACAGAAATAGTGCCAACTTTAGGCTACACATAATAGTACTCCCTTTGTGCCTCAATACAGTAATAGTTGCCTTGTGCCTCCTTATAGTCATAGTGCCCCCTTTGTGCCCACACACAGAGACATTGCCCTTGTTTCTGCGCACATACAATAGTAATGTCCCCATTTTCACCCCTATACAATATTAATATCTTTTTGTGCCCCCATACAACAGTAATGATGCACTTTGTGCCCCCATATAATAGTGATGCCGACCCTTGTGCTCCCACACAGAGTGCAGCTTATGATCCAATTAAAATAGCAATGAATGAATCTCACCAAAGAGATTCTGGTTCCTGTACCTTCTACTCACTGTTCCATGCACTTGTGTGATACACTTTCATAGTTTCATAGTTCATTTGGTTGGAAGTACAAATGAGTCCATCTATCAACTTACAACAGTAATGTCAACATAGAAACAGTGATCAACATGGAATAAGTTTTGGAGAGTGTGCCTAATTGGACATGATCCAAGACAGATAATTTCAAATTGCATTTTGACATTTAAAAAAAAAAAGATTTAGAAGGAAGCTTAATCAGAAAATATTTTAATTGTAAGGTCCTCCATCGACTGAGCGGAGCCAGATCAGTTTTAGCTCTGAGTTGCTTGATGGAGGTTAAGAGTATCTCTTATCAAAGTTCTCAACAGAGTCCAAACCTGCAGCAATCGAAGACTTAAAGATATGATCAGAATGGCAAGATTCAAATTCTGGGTGACCTAATATTGGAGCTAAGACCGAATAGGGAGAAATCACAAATGAGCGTAAATAAGAAACCCAACCCTCCTGTTTCCCGGACATAAAACAGCAAAGATATGTCTCAAGATTCTGGTTCACATGTTCAGTTTGCCCATTAGACTGTGGATGAAAGGCGGATGAAAATGAAAGATGAATCCCCAAGCGAGCACAAAATGCATTCCAAAATTTGGAAGTGAATTGCACCCCTCAGTCAAAAACAATATCAGATGAAATTCCATGCAATTTCACGATTTCTTTAATAAAAATTTGCGCCAATGTCTTGGCATTTGGTAAAGCAGGTAGCACAATGAAATGAGTCATCTTGCTGAATCTATCCACCACCACCAATATTACAGTATTACCTGCAGATATGGGTAGATCAGTGATGAAATCTACCTACAAATGAGTCCAAGTCGATGAGTATGGACGAGTATGTGGGGTCTTAGAACGCGCATAAGTGCTGCAGCAGCTACATACTCCCGAACATCGTGGTGCACCCCAGACCACCAAAAACAACAGGTAAGAAAATCTGTGGTGGCTTTACCACCAGGATGTCCTGCCAAGACCGAATAATGATGTTTACTTAAAATTTTAAGACAGAGGTTCACAGAAACAAATAGTTTACCTGAAGTACATGCAGCAGGGGCATCTCCTGAACCTCTGCGATCTCTCTGTCCAGATCAGAAGATCAGAACATATATTTGCAATAACTACCTTTTTCTGTAATAAAGGAACCGGTTCGCAATTACATCCCACCCGAGGAAAACAACGAGATATGGCATCTGCCTTAATGTTCTTATCCACCGGACTATACATCACAAAAAAAGTTGAATCTGGTGAAGAACAATGACCATCTTGCCTGTCTAAGCGTCAGACGTTTTGCAGATTTCAAATACAAAAGATTTTTTTGATCGGTGATTACCATGACCGGATGAACTGCACTCTCCAAATAATGTCCCAGTGCTCAAAAGAACACATTGTTGCCAAGAGTTCCACATTACCAATGTCACAGTTTTTCTCGGTGCACAACAGTTTCTTTGAAAAGTATGCACATGGATGCCTTTTACTTGGAGACGAAGCTGAGACAATAGAGCCCCAACCCCCACTTCTGACCCGTCAACCTGTATGTGACAAAACAGCTTCTTATGTTAATCAGCTAGACCTATAGATTTGTTAAGCCAAGAGAAATACACTATTGTGTTTGTGTTTACTTTTGAACTGGTGTATATTTCTTTGGTGGGTCAAGAAGGACAGACCAGTATTTGAATAACCCTAAATGTTGACTTATATTGGTCTGTGAATAATGATGTTTGTTCCCATGCTAATTGCATATTGTACTAAAGCCAGCTAGATGTTGATTTAAAGAGCCTCCTGCTATACCAACTATGTAAATTGATTAACTGCTCAAACAATGAGACCTGAGCTCTGTGGGATAATATCATCCCTAATCCTTGCCCTGTGGATGTGTACTTGAAAGAACAAATGTGAACTATTTAAGGAACAAGGCCTCTGTAGCAGACCAACTTTACAAGGAGAATCAAAGATCAGACACATTCTGCACGAGAGTAGCTTGTATCATGGCTCGATGCAGAGAGACACAGATTTGGATTCTACATGATTCTGGCCTAAGAGTAAACAGCTCTGACTGGAAAGATACGAATCTGCTCCATTGACCATCAGAGAACTCATGGATACATTTGGGGAGACCAGGTTGGGACAATGAAGTCACCTGGCCCCATGGATATGTTGTTTGGGGTTGCCAGGTGGGACCCTCTGGTCGCCTGGAACCCATGGAGACATTCAGAGAAGCCAGATTGGGACCAGGCGGTCATCTGGTCCCATGGAAACTCTCAGAGAGGCTAGGGTGGGACCCTCGGGTCTTCTGGCCTTGTACCTCAATGAACTGTCAGTTTCCTTAGCTTGCCGCTACCTCCTCTCAGTGGGGGCCCACCAAAAGTGGGGGGCCACTGGTTGAGGTAGTTGGCCCTGGAAGTCCCAAAGTCACAGTTGTTCTATTCCAGGCGGGCCAGCAGAAGGGTGAGACTGTGTAATTTTGTACCACTTTGGGTATTTGCTGGGACTGTTCTATCTGTTTATTGCCCATTTTGGGGTTCAATAATATATTGCTACACTGTTTTACCCTTCCCCTGTGTTGTCTGAGTAGTATTCGTCCCACGGAAGATCCCGGGTCTTCACATTGTACAATGAATGGCTGAGTGATATCAGGCTGTATAAGAATCGGCACAGAAGCAAAACATTTCTTTAAAGTAGCAAATGCCTCACTGGCGTGACTGGACCATTTAAAAAAGTCTGTCCCTTTCCTGTTCATATCCATCAGAGGTTTGGCCACTACTGAAAAGTTCTTGATGAACTTACAGCAGTAATTGGCAATCCCTAGAAACCGTTATACAGCTTTTAAGTCTTCAGGACGATCCCAATCCATTACCGCCTGAACTTTCGCCGGTTCCATGCAAAAACCGGTGGACGATAAGTAATAACCCAGAAAAGAGATCTCCTGAACCAAAAACATACATTTTACTGGTTTGATGTAAAATTTTGTATTTGTAAGACCAGCCTGACATGTACCTGATGTGACTCGAGGTCTCGGAAATAAATCGATATGTCATCAAGATAGACTACCACAAATCTACCAGATGACAAAAAATGGCATTTACAAAGTGCTAAAAGACGGCAGGAGCATTAGTCAACCCAAATGGCATAACAAGGTTTTCATAGTGTCCCTTAGGTGTATTAAAAGCAGTCTTCCACTCATCCCCCTCCTTTATGCGGATGAGATTATATGCCCCCCTGAGGTCCAGTTCAAAAAAACATTTTGCCATTAAGATTTGGTTAAAGAGATCCAGAATGAGAGGGAGGGGATATGGATCCCGAACTGTGATCCGATTTAGTTAATGGAAATCTAGGCAGGGGCATAACCCCCCATCTTTTTTTCTAAACAAAGAAAAAACCTGCTGCAACGGGAGATGAGGAAGGTCTGATATGACCCTTAGCCAGACTTTCTGCGATATAGTCCTTCATGGCCTGCCTCTCCGGACCTGAAATATTATATAACCTGCTCTTAGGCAATTTGGCCCCAGCAATTAGATTAACGGCACATTCATAAGGATGATGAGGAGGGAGTTCTTGACACCCATGTTCTGAGAACACATCCACAAAGTCAGACAGGTATTCTGGCAGAGACCTGATATCAACCCTGTTCTCGGCGCATGAGTCTAATTACGCTGGGAACACTGGGAACGGAACCTGCGCAGAAGATACTTGATGCCTGTACCCATAGAAGGACAGAAGACTGCAGTGGAAAGAAGAGAACAGTAATGCACACGTTCTACGATGTCACAGGGACAGAGTGATTCTGATGGAAGGAGAGATATATGGAGATGAAGTGGGGAGGCAGCGTTATCTTTCGGGCAGCATCCTCCCCAGAGCCTGGAAGAGGTCAAGTACATAAAGTGATAAAGATGATTTATCAGCAACAAGGCATCTAATATGAGACATGCAGGTAGGCCTCTATTCAGCAGTCTATAATCTGTATGCCTATATTATTTAGATAGGTCAAATGTGGTGACAGATTCCCTTACGCTTTCTTAAATATCATTGTTCTCGGCAGCAGATCATTCTGTGGAAACATGTGCTGCCAAGAACATTTTTATTCTATGCGCACAGAGTGATCATAATAAGAATTGGCTTCATAAAACCGGTCAGTGGTAATTTAAGTGCCGCGATTGACCAGTGTAAATGCCTCCTTAGATCCAGGTACCTTATAGGTGACATCTGCTCTGATTGAAGTTCTTCTCATCCTTTTATTCTTCATCTGGTCCCAACTCTATAGACGTCTCTCTTCTCCAGTCTTCTGCAGCACATCCTTAAAAATAAAAAGTGTCATTATAATGCCACCTGAAATAGCTGCTCATGGTGTGCCCTAAATAAATAATTGCTCCTCACTGAGCTCTCTGCCCACAAAAGTGACACCCACTGTCCCTCTTATGATACATGACCTCCTCTCCTATAAAATATTGCCTCCACATAGTCCCCCCTTATATATTATAATGCCACCCCATCCCTCCCTCATGAACTATGGCCTTCCTTATGAACAATAACTGTCAAACCAACCTCCCTTAATAACTATGCACTGCCCGCCCTACACACTGTACCTGCGTTATAAACTATAGCCTCCAAACTGTCCCCATCTTCAATGCAGCTCTAAACAATGTCCCCTCTCCATATCTTTCCACTGTACTCCATCCATACTGTGCCCTCAATAAATACTATTCACCCCATTGTCTACAGTAAAAATTCCTTGTATCTTCAGCTCCACTAAACAGTGCTTACCTTCTCCTCCTTTGTGGCACTCTATCATATACAGTCTGCACCCCATGGACAGCACACATGCAGCCTGCACCCCTATACACCCCCCATATACAGTATGCACCCCCATGTAACCCCCACAAACAGCTTGCACCCCCATGTACCCTCTACATACAGTCTGCAATCCCACGTCTCCTCTACATACAGACTGCATCTCCATGTCCCCCACACATACAGCCTGCACCCCCATGTACCCTCCCACATACTTCCTGCACCACCATGTAACTTCCACAAACATGGTTAACCCCCATATGTACCCTCCACATACAGCCTGCATCCCTATATGCACAACCACAAACAGACTGCACACCCACACATATTTTATTTATTTAATATGCATTGCTTATACAGCACCATAATTTTCCACAGAACTTTACAGACATTATCGGCATTGTCCCCATTGGGGCTCACAATCTATATTCCCTGTCAGCCTTTGGAGTGTGGGCGGAAACCGGAGAACGCAGAGGTAACCCGTGAAAACATGGGGAGAACATACAAACTCCTTGCAGATGTTGTGGGATTTGAACCCAGGTTGCAGTGCTAAACACTGAGCCACCGTGCTGCCCATATAGCTTGCACCTCCATATGTACCCTCACATACAGCCTAAACCCCCATATGTAATCCCACATATCTCCATCACCTCCTATATGTACCCTCACATATAGCCTGCACACCCATATGCAACACTACATATAGCCTTCACTCCTATATGTATCACCACATATTGCTTTTGTAGCACCCTGAGGATTCGGCTGCTACAGGGGTATTGCACCTCAACCCAGAGGTGTGATATTCCACTCCCGGGTAAGGATGGAGTGTGGACCTGAGCTCGGTAGGCTGCATGCACTACATACATCCCATTTCCGAGGAGCAGACCGACGGTACTCCCACTTAGAAATGTGCAGGTACGACCGAGTCTGTTCCTGGCTGGAGTGGGAGGGGGGTGGTACATCCCAAGTAGTGTAGGGGCAGATAGGGGGAGCAGCCTGGGTAAAGATAGGAGCTCATTGGGTGCTGGTCACCTGAGCTCACACATAGAGGGTGTATATAAGGTGGGCACCATCAGAGAACAGGGTCAGTCAGTCAGTCTTTGCAGAGAAGTAAGAAGCAGAGGAGCAGAGCAGCCCCAGAGAGAGAGAGAGGAGAAAGCAAGAGAGACCCAGAGGGGGAAACAGAAGAGAGGACTCTGAGACCCCAAATCCAATCCACGGGTGAAGAGTCGGCATCAGGGTACCGGAACCCAAGCTGGTGGGGGCAAAAACACACCCCAGCCAGAGACCGGAGGCCGTGGGCAGCGTCTGCCACGGCCACCCACCACATCCACCCCGAAGGCATACCACGTGGAGGGTCAGGGAACCCAAGGCCAAGGGTCTCCCAACAGAAGGCCCGAGGGAGCTGGACCTGGGTGGATCACTAGTGGGGACGGCCAGAGAAAGGACAGAAGGAGAGCTCAGGGTCACGCTCCGGACTCGCTTGGGGGTTGGCTGGATCCAGGACCTGGTGGATGCAGCACGGCTCGGGAGGTCACTTGAAGCTGGAGTGACCGGAACATCAGCAGTGAGTAAATACCCTAAACTGCACAACCCGACTCTGTCTTCATTTTACATCTACGCTGCACCACCACAACCCCCATCCTCTGCACCTGACCCCCTGAGGCTATACCCCACCCGTTGGGGGTTATACCATCACAAGCTGCACCTACACCATCAGCCTCAGCGGACCCTGCTGCAGCAGCGGCCATAGTGACCGCAATACAACGGGTGGCGTAGTCGACATTAAGAACTTAATAACATCTGTAGGACTGCCACATACAACTGAGTTTGACACCCTGGGCACGGACCGGGTCACAGCCACTCGGAAGACTACAACTCCCATCTGATCCGGCTCCGGGTATTCCCCTAAAGAATATGGCCCAGGGGGTGCGTCACTTTCACCTCCCACAAGTACCCACACACACAGCTTACATCCCATGTACCCCTGTTCCCTAATTACCTGTCACCAGTGCCTCTTCTGCTCTTCCTGCCCTGGAAAACATCTCACTTACAAGCTGGTGCATGGCTCCGATCATAAGACTCACATGGGCATGATGTCATCACAGGTCCTTCACCTCTATCATTTATTTTCCTCCTTTGGGGCAGGGAGCCCATGCACCCTCCCCCCAATAAAGATAGCGGTTTTCATACTGCATCCAGCAAAGATAAGACAAAGGGAAAAATTGGAAAAAAAAATATTTTTTAAATCTTCTTTCATGGTGGTGCTGCCCATATCACCCTCCCCCCACAACCTGCTGCCCTAGGCACCCACCCTTGGGTGCCTAGTGGCAAATACGGCCCTGGTTCTCGCTCCACCTAGTTACCTTCCGAGTCTGCCATGTAGCATCGGCGTCTCTGCCCCCTGCCAGGCAGAGACGCCGTCTCTCTCACCTCCCCGCTCCCCGCGAGGCGTCCTCCTGCGCTCCTCTTCCTGCTGCTGCCGGCGCGCGCAGCTTCCCGGGCACTGTGCTTAGGGCGCGCGCGCTCCCTCTCTCTTAAAGGGGCCGCACGCGCCGTCCTAAGGAGTCCCTGGCCAATAGCCGAGGGTCCTCCCATATATAAGGCACCTCCTCCAAAATGGAGGTGCCCGAGCAAAAGTTGATGCACAGCATACTTACCTCTGCTTCAGCCCTCAGGTCCAGTTGCCAGCCTGACTACTGTTCCAGTCCGCCAGTCTGACTTCTCTCCAGCCCGACAGTCTGCCTTCCGTTCTACCCGCCAGTCTGTCTATGGGCAAGTCCGCCTGCTTACCAGGAAGCACCTGCCTGTTACCTGCCTGCTACCTGCCGTGCCTGCTAGCCCGCTCACCTGGGAGCACTCGCCTGTTACCTGCCTGTTACCTGATAGCCTACCTGGAGGCTCCTGCTGTCACTTGCCTTGACCACCCCCCTGCTAACCTTGAGACTTCAGCCTGCTTGGCCGTCACTTGCCGTAGCCTACCTGGAAGCTCCTGCTGTCACTTGCCGTGACCACCTGTCTGTTACCTAGAGACTTCAACCTGCTCTGCCGTCACGTGCCGTGACCACCTGTCTACTATCCAGAGACTTCTGCCTGTCTGTTGTGTCCATCTGCTATACCGGTCAGTCCCAGTCTGCTGACCCGTGGGAGCCACCTGCTCTCTTACAAGGTCGTCCCCAGAGTGGCACCTGGTCCCTCTGCTCGGTCCCTCCCTGGTCACGGAGTCGTTAGCCGCCATACAACCAGGGTCGGTCTGAGTTGATACTTAGTTACGCCCCTCTGGGTCCCTCCTTGCACCGCGGCACAGAGGTTCCACCACCCGGATCCGTAACAATTTGCTTGGGCCATGGAACCCGGTGGCCCCCAGGCTCCTTCGCTTGCTGACCTGTACCAGGAGGTTTTTCGTCAGAGATCTCAACAGGAAACCATCCTGACCTACCTGCGGTCTGTCAACACTCGCCTGGACACGCTGTCCGTACCACCTGTGTCCGCCCCTAGTCAAGCAACACCCGCTCCGGCAGCGCCGCTGCCCACCAATACCACGGCATCCAACCCAGGCCCCCGGCTTTCTGCACCTCCTCGTTTTGGAGGCGACCTCGCTCTAGCTCAGGGTTTCATAAACCAGTGCACCCTGCACTTTGAACTCTTGGCACATCAGTTCATCTCCGACCGGGCCAAAGTAGCATTCATCATGTCCCATCTCACTGGGGAAGCACTGGCATGGCTAAATCCCCTGTGGGAGAGAGGGGATCCCCTGGTGTCCGACCTATCGTCTTTTCTCGCGGCTTTCCGGAAAGTCTTCGATGAGCCAGGACGAAAATCCTCTTCAGACTCCTCTCTGCTACGTCTCCGCCAAGGGAGTCTCACCGTGGGCCAATATACCATACGGTTCCGTACCCTCGCTTCTGAGCTTGCCTGGGATAACGAGGCTCTGGTGTCCGTCTCTTGGGAGGGTCTTTCCGGTCGGATTAAGGATGAGCTAGCCGGTCGGGACATTCCTACCACCCTGGATGACCTGGTGTCACTCGCTACCCGGATTGACATCCGGTTCCAAGAACGCATCAAAGAGACCACTCGGGAGAGAAAGTTACCCCGCCTCGCTCCTACTTTCCAGAGACCTGCCTCTCAACTAGTCACTCCCCGGGTGCACTCGCCCGAACCCATGCAGATCGACCAGACCAAGATGGTCAAATCTCGCCAAGAGTCACGTCGAGCCGAGGGGAGCTGTTTCTATTGTGGCAGTAAAGAGCACCTGATCCGTTCCTGCCCGGAGAGGCCGGGAAACTTCAGTGTCTAGGACCGCTCGGAGAGGTCGTCCTAGGCAAAAGTAAGCCCTCTCCATCCCTAACTTTGTCTGTCTCTAGCTCCTGGGGAGAGAACCGTCTCCTTGAAATTGCTCATCTGGATTCTGGAGCTGCTGGTAACCTCATTTCCCAGTCCCTGGTAGAGAGATACCATATTCCCACCAAACCTCTGGCTGAACCATTGTCCGTCGCCTCCGTGGATGGAAGACTCCTTCCGGTGACCATCCTGCTCGTCACTGAGCCCGTAACCCTGCAGGTGGGAATGCTGCACTTGGAGAAAATTTCCTTCCATGTGCTGTCTGGACTCTCTCACTCCCTATTGCTAGGTCTACCCTGGCTCAAGACACATGAACCCGTGCTAAACTGGCAATCCGGTGAAGTACTCCAGTGGGGGCAGGACTGCCATAGTATCTGCCTGATTCCGGTTCGCCCGACTCATCCACCACCTACCCCAGCTAATTTACCTGGTCTACCGGCTCCTTACTGGTCCTATGCGGATGTCTTCGGTAAAAAGGAAGCAGAGACACTGCCACCTCATAGGCCATATGATTGCCCGATCGACCTGGTACCTGGCGCCACTCCACCCCGTGGGCGTATTTACCCGTTGTCGGCGGCCGAAACCCGAGCCATGACTGAGTACATTGAGGAGAATCTGGCTAGGGGATTAATCTGGAAATCTACCTCCCCGGCTGGAGCCGGATTCTTCTTTGTCAAGAAGAAGGATGGTTCGCTACGCCCCTGTATTGATTATAGAGGACTCAATCAGATCACGGTAAAAAACAAATATCCCCTGCCGCTCATCTCTGAGTTGTTTGATCGCTTTAAGAGTGCCAGGATCTTTTCCAAGCTGGATCTTCGTGGAGTGTATAACCTGGTCCGAATCCGTCAAGGAGATGAGTGGAAGACGGCATTCAATATCCGGGACGGTCACTATGAGTACCGTGTGATGTCCTTTGGTCTCTGAAATGCTCCCGCTGTCTTCCAAGAATTGGTCAATGACATCTTCCGTGATCTTCTTTACTCCTGCGTGGTGGTATACCTGGACGATATCTTGGTCTTCTCTCCGGATCTTCCCACACACCGGAGGGATGTTCGTCAGGTCCTGCTTAGGCTCAGGCAGAACCACCTCTATGCAAAATACGAGAAGTGCCTCTTCGAGCAGACCTCTCTTCCATTCCTGGGCTATGTTATCTCCCAGACAGGCCTACGAATGGATCCTGAGAAGCTCTCTGCTGTCCTAAAGTGGCCCCGTCCTGAGGGGTTGAAGGCGATTCAGCGATTCCTGGGCTTCGCCAACTACTATCGTCTCTTCATCCCGCACTTCTCTTCTCGGACTGCTCCCATATCAGCGCTCACCCGTAAGGGAGCAAATCCCAAGGAATGGTCGCCCGAAGCTGAGGAGGCCTTCCTTTCCTTAAAGCAAGCCTTCTCCTCTGCCCCAGTACTGCACCATCCGGATAGCAGCAAACAGTTCTACCTGGAGGTAGATGCTTCCTCCTCCGGAGCCAGAGTGGTGCTCACCCAAAAGTCTTCTTCCGGGAGAATGGTAACCTGCGGCTTCTTCTCCAAACTCTTCTCCTCTGAGCGCAACTACTCTATAGGAGACCGAGAACTGTTAGCCGTTAAATTGGCGCTGGAGGAGTGGCGTTACCTGCTTGAAGGGGCTCTATACCCGGTGATCATCTATACGGATCACAAAAACCTGGCATATCTCCAGAATGCCCAAAGACTCAACCCGCGCCAGACCCGGTGGTCTTTGTTCTTCGCCCGCTTCGACTTCGTCCTACACTTCCGCCCTCTTGATCGGAGGACAAGAATGTCAAAGCCGACGCCTTGTCCCGATCCTTCCTGTCCTCCGATCAAGAGGAGAAGCCTATGCACATCATTGACCCCTCCAAAGTGATGAATGTGGCCCCCTTGGATCTAACTCGTCTTCCACCCGGTAAGACGTTTGTAGCAGTACCGGATCGTGAGAAGGTTCTTCGCTGGGGTCATTCATCTAAATTAGCCGGCCATGCTGGCCAAAAGAAGACCTTCCTGCTCATCGCCCGGCATTACTGGTGGCCTACCCTGCGCAAGGATGTGGTAGACTTCGTCTCAGCCTGTTCGTCCTGTGCCCGCAACAAAGTTCCCAGACATCTACCAGCTGGTCATCTCCTGCCTCTTCCTGTACCTGATGCTCCGTGGCAACACATTGCTATGGACTTTATTACAGATCTCCCTGTCTCTTCCGGTTGTACAGTCATTTGGGTGGTCGCCGACCGCTTTTCAAAAATGGCTCACTTCATCCCTCTGCCTGGTCTCCCGTCTGCATCAGTGCTAGCTAAGGACTTCTTCCTCCACATCTTCCGTCTCCATGGCCTACCCCTCCACATCGTGTCGGATCGTGGGGCTCAGTTCACCTCACGTTTCTGGCGAGCTACGTGTAAGCTGCTGGATGTCACCCTGGATTTCTCCTCCGCTTATCATCCACAGTCCAATGGTCAAGTGGAGCGGATCAACCAGATCCTTACCAGCTACCTCCGGCCCTTTCTTAACGCTCACCATTCTGATTGGGTGGATCTCCTGCCATGGGCCGAATTCTCCTACAACAACCATGAGAGCGAATCATCTTCCAAGTCTCCGTTCTTTATAGTCTATGGTCAACATCCCCAGATTCCGTTTCCCGTCTCCATTTCTGTGGACAACCCTGCCGCGGAGTCTCTGGTCAGCGAATTTTCCACCATTTGGGAGAATACTAGGTCCGCACTTCATCAGTCCTCCGAGCGGATGAAGAGACATGCTGACAAGAGACGTCTGGATCCGCCTCAATTCCGTCCCGGAGACAAGGTTTGGCTCTCCTCCAAACATGTTCGGCTCAAAATACCCTCCTACAAGTTGGGTCCTCGGTTCATCGGTCCATTTGAAGTCCTTAAACAAATCAATCCAGTGGTCTACAAGTTAAAACTCCCAGCCACCTTACGGATTCCCAACTCCTTCCATGTATCTCTCCTCAAACCAGTTGTCTTTAATTCTTTTTCCGACAATCCAGGTTCTTCCCCTGCTCCGGTTTCTGCTGAGGACGTTTTTGAGGTAGAGAATATTCTGGCTACCAAAAGGGTAAGAGGAAAAACCTTTTTTCTGGTGGATTGGAAGGGGTTTGGCCCAGAGGAGAGAACTTGGGAACCCAGGGAGAACATCCATGCCCCGCTTCTCCTTGAAAAATTTCTTTCTGGCCTAAAAATGAGGGGGCGTAAAGGGGGGGGGGGTACTGTAGCATCGGCGTCTCTGCCCCCTGCCAGGCAGAGACGCCGTCCCTCTCACCTCCCCGCTCCCCGCGCGGCGTCCTCCTGCGCTCCTCTTTCTGCTGCCGGCGCGCGAAGCTTCCTGGGCACTGTGCTTAGGGCGCGCGCGCTCCCTCTCTCTTAAAGGGGCTGCGTGCACCGTCCTAAGGAGTCCCCGGCCAATAGCCGAGGGTCCTCCCATATATAAGGCACCTCCTCCAAAATGGAGGTGCCCGAGCAAAAGTTGATGCACAGCATTCTTACCTCTGCTTCAGCCCTCAGGTCCAGTTGCCAGCCTGACTACTGTTCCAGTCCCAGTCTGACTTCTCTCCAGCCCGACAGTCTGCCTTCCGTTCTACCCGCCAGTCTGTCTATGGGCAAGTCCGCCTGCTTACCAGGAAGCACCTGCCTGTTACCTGCCTGCTACCTGCCGTGCCTGCTAGCCCGCTCACCTGGGAGCACTCGCCTGTTACCTGCCTGTTACCTGATAGACTACCTGGAAGCTCCTGCTGTCACTTGCCGTGACCACCTGTCTGTTACCTAGAGACTTCAACCTGCTCTGCCGTCACATGCCGTGACCACCTGTCTACTACCCAGAGACTTCTGCCTGCCTGTTGTGTCCATCCGCTATACCGGTCAGTCCCAGTCTGCTGACCAGTGGGAGCCACCGGCTCTCTTACAAGGTCGTCCCCAGAGTGGCACCTGGTCCCTCTGCTCGGTCCCTCCCTGATCACGAAGTCGTTAGCCGCCGTACGACCAGGGTCGGTCTGAGTTGATACTTAGTTACGCCCCTCTGGGTCCCTCCTTGCACCACGGCACAGAGGTTCCACCACCTGGATCCGTAACATGCCAGTCCACTAAGGGATTGTGTGTCTAGCTCCCCCTGGGGCCGTCAGGTACTCGGTAGCCAGGCCGGTCCTTTTCTGGGGTAGTCACGATGGCAGTGACCTGGTCCGAGGCCCCGGGCGGTCAAATGAAGGAAAAGTAAAGGTCAATTTTGGGGAATGTATTCGTGACACCACCCGTGGTATGCGGCTATATGGGGCCGCCGCTGCTGCGGTGCAGAGCCACTGGAGCTGATGGTGACGCAGCAGAGTTAGTTCAACTCTCCACAGGCAGAGCTAAGCTCCAGGGCAGTATATGATGAATTGTGGAGGTAGATGTTGTTGGTGCGGTGTAGTTCAGGGCTGAGGGCACAGATAATGACCAGACAACAAATTAATGGCGGTTTCCTCTATCTTTACTTGCGGTTTGTCAGAGCAGACCAGGACACTGGTACTAGCTGATAGTGGAGGTCCGGGCGGCCCAGAAGCAATGTGGGAATCCACCTCACTAGGTGGAGTTGTAGGCCTTCCCTCTGCACTATTCTCTTTGGCCCTGCTGCTTAAAGATATGCTACGGTCCTCGTTCCTGAGCAAAACGTCGATTCCTCACCCGTATGGCAGGCACCTCAAGCTTTCTTCAGGCATCGCTCCTTCATGGCGGCCCTGGGCTCTAGGATGCTGCTGAGCCGCCGGCGTCTGGTGGGGCCAGGAGACCTGCAGTCTCCTGCCTTCCAGATTTAGCTGCCGGGCCTTCAGTGCCCGCATAACCACTAACTCCAGTGTCCGATTCCCTTGCTCTTCTCTCTGAGGCGAGCTTGTTCACAGCTCCCTTCCCCAGGTCCTTCCTCGTCGCTCTCCAGTCTCCAACTCCCCTTCAACTAACTTTTTCTAACCCCGCCTCCAGGTTCCAATTTAAAGGGGAGGAGCTCCCCTTTCTGGTCTGGAGCTAGGAAAGTGTTGGATGCTGGTATACCTGATCAGGGGACCCCTCCTTGCTTCTAGGCATGGCATCACCCCCTGTGAGGGAGGCAATGCCAATGTGGCAACAGGACCCCTGGGGTGCCACATTCCCCACTAGTTAAATTCAGTACTCCCAGACTGAGGACACCTTTTAGAGTTAAACAATCAACAACAATAGTGATTCATATCACAAAAAAATTACAAAGTCTCAGAAAGGCAGAAATTGCAGAACAACAAAAAACCAAACAAAAATTGGGAGCAGTCATTGCGGCGCTTAGTCTTTAAGCCGCTCTCCGGGAATTGTCTTTTTTTTTTTACTTGAAGGTTGGTTGGTGGGAACCGCCTCAACCCACTTCGTGTATCGTCCCTGCGGTTTATTTTCAAGGCCAACAATTAACTTTACTCAACATTGCTCTGACCACATCTAGTCCTGTGGTCCATTTGTCCATAAATATAATAACTACAGTGCCTACAAGTAGTATTCAACCCCCTGCAGATTTAGCTGGTTGACACATGCGGAATTAACTTGGCATTGTGACATTTGTACTGTAGATCAGCCTGGAAGTGGGAAATGCACTGCAGCAAATTTTTTTTTTTTTTTTTTTTTTTTTAAACGTTAAAAGTTAATTCAGAGTGTCATTTATTATTCAACCCCTCAAACCACAAGAATTCTGTTTGGTCCCCCTAAAGTATTAAGAAGTAGTTCAGGCACCAAGAATAATGAGCTTCACATGTGTGGATTAAAGATCTCTTTTGCCAGCCTTTTCTGACTATTTAAGACCCTCCGCAAACTTGTGAACAGCACTCAGACATGGTCAACATGGGAAAGACAAAGGAGCATTCCAAGGCCATCAGAGACAAGATCGTGGAGGGTCACAAGGCTGGCAAGGGGTACAAAACCCTTTACAAGGAGTTGGGCCTACCTGTCTCCACTGTTGGGAGCATCATCCATAAGTGGAAGGCTTATGGAACTACTGTTAGCCTTCCACGGCCAGGACAGCCTTTGAAAGTGTCCTCCCGTGCCGAGGCCAGGCTTGTCCGAAGAATCAAGGCTAACCCAAGGACAACAAGGAAGGAGCTCCGGGAAGATCTCATGGCAGTGGGGACATTGGTTTCAGTCAATACCATAAGTTACGTACTCCACCGCAATGGTCTCCGTTCCAGACGAGCCCGTAAGGTACCTTTACTTTCAAAGCGTCATGTCAAGGCTCGTCTACAGTTTGCTCATGATCACTTGGAGGACTCTGAGACAGACTGGTTCAAGGTTCTATGGTCTGATGAGACCAAGATCGAGATCTTTGGTGCCAACCACACACGTGACGTTTGGAGACTGGATGGCACTGCATACGACCCCAAGAATACCATCCCTACAGTCAAGCATGGTGGTGGCAGCATCATGCTGTGGGGCTGTTTCTCTGCCAAGGGGCCTGGCCATCTGGTCCGCATCCATGGGAAGATGGATAGCCCAGCCTACCTGGAGATTTTGGCCAAGAACCTCCGCTCCTCCATCAAGGATCTTAAGATGGGTCGTAATTTCATCTTCCAACAAGACAACGACCCAAAGCACACAGCCAAGAAAACCAAGGCCTGGTTCAATAGGGAAAAAGTCAAGGTGTTGGAGTGGCCTAGTCAGTCTCCTGACCTTAACCCAATTGAAAACTTGTGGAAGGAGCTCAAGAATAAAGTCCACATGAGACACCCAAAGAACCTAGATAACTTGGAGAAGATCTGCATGGAGGAGTGGGCCAAGATAACTCCACTGACCTGTGCCGGCCTGATCAGGTCTTATAAAAGACGATTATTAGCTGTAATTGCAAACAAGGGTTATTCCCCAAAATATTAAACATAGGGGTTGAATAATAATTGACCCACACTTTTATGTTTAAAATGTAATAAAATTCAACTGAGCAACATAACTTTTTGGTTTGTAAGATTTATGCTTCTGTTCATAAAACCTACTCTCGTTTGCAGTTTGAAGGCTCTAACTTATTTGCATCTTATCAAACCAGCTAAATCTGCAGGGGGTTGAATACTACTTGTAGGCACTGTATATACACTCACGATTGCTTAAAAGTTCTTACAAGAAGTCTCTGTAGGCTCTCATATTTAACGGTTGCAACTATATACTATACACTATTATCTTATTACACTTTAGTCCCTATAATGGGCAGGGAGCTGACCTCTGGTACTACGGGTCGATATACACAGTATAGTTGTTGCCAATAACCTACCCGGGTCTACCGCTGGTGTGATGGGCTCAGTGTGGACTACACTACGGTTAGTCTGAGGTAACATTGGTAGGCTTGGTTGTCTTCTACGACTTCCTCGACTCACAATGGGCACAACAGATTCACAGCTAGTATGGGGTGGATTCACTTGTTCCACTTTGGTTGTGGCATCTGTTGCTGGGGCCCTCTGGTCTCTCAGCTGTTCTAGAGTCCCTGCGGCTTCTGGTAAGGCTACTTGGGGAAAGGTCAGGACATGTACCACGATTGCTTGGTTCACCTGCGTCCAAGACTGGGGAAATTCTCCAAGGATGGTTTGAACTGTCTCTTCCACCTTTTCTGTGTGCTGGGGGCTGTTTTGGTCTTCCTCTTGGTGTCTCAATTGATCAGGGCATATCTTCACGTGGTCTCTTGAGACTGCCGACGAAGTCTCTCCTCCATCTTTACTGATGAGGCATGCCTTGGTGTTGTTGAAATTTGAAGGTAAGACGGTGTATGGCTCGACCTCCCGCTGGTCATCTAATTTATGGACTCGTCTCTTCCTCTTGAGTACCTGTTCTCCAGGTGATAAGGGAACTGCAGGTGTGTGCTGATTATAAGTTCTCTCCTGCCTCTGTCTCGCCTGGGACAAACTTCTCTCTACACATTCTTGCACCTTGCGGTATTGTTGCTGCCGCTCCGTATCCCAATCTGCATCTGGTGATGTCGTCTCAGGTGTTAAAACTCCCATGTCTAAGTCAATGGGTAGCTTGCCAGGTCTTGCCCTCATCAGGAAGGCGGGTGTACAGTTGGTGGAGTTCACCGGGATGTGGTTATATAGGTCCACCAAATCCAGTAACTTCTCTGGCCACATTCTACGTTCTTCAAGGGGCAACGTCTTCAACAGGTCTATTACCATTTGGTTCATTTTCTCGGACAACCCGTTGGTCTGGGGATTATACGGCATCGTCCTTATTTTCTTGCAGCCGTACAAGTTACAGAATTCCTGAAACACTTCTGCTTCAAAGGCTGGGCCTTGGTCGGTAAGCACTCGTTCAGGGTAACCGTGCAGGCGACAAAAGTGTTGTTGAAACGCTTTGGCTGCCATTTTAGCTATCTGATCCTTCACTGGCACTACTACCAGGAACCGGGAGTAGTGGTCTACTATGGTGAGAGCGTAGACATAGCCTGACCGGCTTGGGGCTAGCTTCACATGGTCCAAGGCTACCAGTTCAAGTGGTTGTTTGGTGATTATGGGCTGCAGGGGAGCCCTCTGGCTATAACGGTCTTTCCGTCTCAGGTTGCATGGACCACATTCTCGACACCATCTCTCGATTGCTTTCCTCATGCCCATCCAGTAGAATCGCTCACGTAGCAGGACTTCCAACTTCTTCCACCCGAAGTAGTTTGCCCCATGCTTTTGGTGCAAAGGGGTGCAGTCGGTGCCTATTTGTAGCTTCTGACACCAATCCTCCACCTGCCCCTTGGGGCCATTGTCTTCTGCCTGTTCGGACGGAGGCAAGGGTTCCACTGCCTTTATTGCGTTGTTACTGACAGTGAACAGCTTAGCAAGGGTGGCATACCGGGGTAAATGGACCTCTTTCTCCCCACAATTCAGGATGTGCTTCGGTACTCTCCCCTTGCGGACATCGACCACTCCCCTGGCCGTCAAGATAGTGGGCCTACTATCAGAGTACACGGGTTCTACCAGGGCCTGATTATCTTGACCCCTGAGACCTATTGCTGCCCGACACCATATTAACATTTCACTCCTAGGGGGCATTGCAATGGGGAATGGATCACTTATTCTGACACTGCCGACTTCTCCACCAGACAGCTCTACCTGTTGTCTCTGTATCAGGGCTTTAATCTACTTCTGCAGAACTCGCTGCTGACAAGAACTGGCAGTCTCTGCGACCTGTTGCAACAAAACAATAATTTCCCCAAGACAATTCTCTATCACATTGGTGCCTAAGGTTATCATAAGATGGCTTTCTCGGTGATCAATATCTACAATAATCAACCCTTGTGATAGCAATTCTACTCGGCCAACCTTTATGGTCACCTCTTTATACCCCACCTGAGGCAAGGGCTGACCATTGCTGGCAAAGATGTTAATATGTTCATCTGGACTGCGGGTAATGTCTGAATCAGTCCAGTATCGTTTAAAAAGGATATATGGCATCGTTGTCACCTGGAAACCAGTGTCCAGTAACGCGTTCATTGGGATACCATCAAGCACGACAGGTAGGACTGGTCGTCCTCCCACGTACTTGTCTCGCCAGCTTTGTGGGCCTGTTCGTTTTACTCCTGGGGGTTGGCCCTCTGCCCCAGGGGTTGCTTGTTTAAATCGCAGAATCTTGCGAGGTGCCCCGCCTCTCGACAGCGGCGGCAGATGGGTTGTCCGTTCTGGTTGTAGCTGTCTCTCCCTCTGGTCGGTGGAATTCTTCTCTGCCGTCGCCATGGGATGCCATCTGGACTGGAAGCCAGCTGAATTCTTTCCTTTGGAGACATTTGCATGACCTGCACGGTTTTGGTTAGTGTAGCCACACTTTTCGTCAACTCCTGGACCTGTAGGCATAGGTCGGCAGAGGGGTCATTATCTAGGGTCTGAGCGTCAGCCTCCACAGGTGCCGGGGAGAAGGACGCTGTCTCCTGGTGGTATGTGATAGCTGGGCACCGGAGGGATGCAGTGCCACTTGGGGTTGATTCTCGCAGCACCCGAATGGCCCGGTCTTTAAATTGCGGAAAGTCCATATCAGAGTTTTGCAGAGTCATAATGCTCAGCTGTGTCCGGTGAGCATTAGACAGGAGCCCCTCGATAAACTGTTTGGTTAGCAATCTGTCCTCATCTCGCACACTGTCGGGGTCTACCTGTTTAATGGCCCACAGCGTCTCCTGCAGGTTTAGAGCATAGTCCCGTACACTGTCCTGTACCCTTTGTTTGCACCTGTAGAACTTCATTTTAATCTCTGCTGCTGTGCGGGTGTCAAAGGTATCCTTCCACCTGGCCAGAATTTGCTTAACAGTGCTTTTGTCCCTGCCCGGCCAGAACTTCACCTCCCTCTGAGCTGCACCGATTAGCTGGCCTATAAGGATGCTGACTTTTTGCTCCTCAGACAGGGGGTACACTTGGAACAAACTGCGCAGTCTCTCCTCAAATTCGCTCAGGGTGTGCGACTCCCCTGAGTACTGAGACAACCACACCGTCCCTGGAATATACGGCATGGATAAAGGCATTACAGTGGCGGCGGCCGTGCCTGCAGCTGGTTCATCTCCCAGGTTGGGCATCTCCCCCCCCCCCCCCCAGTGAACCTCAGCCAGGTCCTGGGTTTCTGCTGGCGTACCAGTATGCTGCTCTGCAGGTGAGAGGGATTACTTACCCGGCGATTCCAGATCGGGGCCTCCTGCTTCCCCTCCGCTGACGTCAAATCACGAGATTATACAGCTCAGCAAAGTCTATGGCACACAGTACCCGGTTATACTGGGCTTCAAATCCTGTTCGTGACGCCAAGTTGACGCACCCCCTGGGGCCGTGGGGTACTCGGTAGCCGGGCCCGTCCATTTCTGGGGAAGTCACAATGGCAGTGACCCGGTCTTTGGCCCCGGGCGGTCAAATTAAGGAAAAATAAAAGTCAATTTTGGGGAATGTATTTGTGACGCCACCCGTGGTATGCGGCTATATGGGGCCGCTGCTGCGGTGCAGAACCACTGGAGCTGATGGTGACGCAGCAGAGTTGGTTCAGCTCTCCACAGGCAGAGCTAAGCTCCAGGGCAGTATATGATGAATTGTGGAGGTAGATGTTGTTGGTGTGGTGTAGTGCAGGGCTGAGGGCGCAGATAATGACCAGACAACAAATTAATGGCGGTTTCCTCTATCTTTACTTGCGGTTTGTCAGAGCAGACGGGGCACTGGTACTAGCTGGTGGTGGAGGACTGGGCGGCCCAGAAGCAATGTGGGAATCCACCTCACCAGGTGGAGTTGTAGGCTTTCCCTCTGCGCTATTCTCTTTGGCTCTGCTGCTTAAAGCTATGCTCCGGCCCTCGTTCCTGAGCAAAACGTCTATTCCTCACCCGTATAGCAGGCAACTCGAGCGTTCTTCAGGTGTCGCTCCTTCGTGACGGCGCTGGGCCCTAGGATGCTGCTGAGCTGCCGGGCATCTGGTGGGGCCAGGAGACCTGCAGTCTCCTGCCCTCCGGATTTAGCTGCCGGGCCTTCAGTGCCCGCACAACCACGGACTCCAGTGTCCGATTCCCCTGCGCGTCTCTCTGGGGTGAGCTTGTTCACAGCTCCCTTCCCCAGGTCCTTCCTCACTTTCCAGTCTCCAACTCTCCTTCAACTAACTTTTTCTAACCCCGCTTCCAGGTTCCAATTTAAAGGGGAGGAGCGCCCCTTTCTGGTCTGGAGCCAGGAAAATGTTGGATGCTGGTATACCTGATCAGGGGACCCCTCCTTGCTTCTAGGCATGGCATCACCCCCTGTGAGGGAGGCAATGCCAATGTGGCAACCGGACCCCTGATGTGCCACATGTGCAACGTAAGCCAAAATAGTCCAAGAACCACAGGCGAGGGCAAGCCCTCTAGCACATAACAATCAATTGATTCTGAGTGAATGGCCCCTAACTGCAGAAGTGTCTCTCAAACGACCTTTGGCTCAAGGGTGCAGAGGCTATAGCAATTATGGGTATAAGTCTAGACAATTTATGTGGATTGAGATCCTGGTTCTGGACGAATCGGGCATTAATCAGATTAAACTCTGCTTCACTGTCAAAAAAGGCTGAAATAACCACATTACTTTCGCCAAAATGGATCTCGGCCAGTAGAAAGAATTGTGACCTACCCACAGAGGAAATATGTACACCCGGGTTGCTAACCTCCCCGCAACCTGGGCTCCTTAGTTTTCAGGCGACTGTTTGTGGTTATGTATGAATGGGCAAGTACCCACAAAATGACCCTTCACACCATAGAAAAAGCACACCCCCTCTTTGCGCCAAACTGCAGGACGACCGATAAAACAAGTCATCCCTTCAACTGAATGGGTTCCTTGGTTGATTCAGCCCTAGGTTCCCTTGACACTGGACTGTGTGGACCGCCGATGTAGACGGTGGTCCATATGGATAGCCAGAGACATGGCTGCCTCCAGGGAAACCAGGGTCTCATACAGGGGAAATGCATCCTTTACTCTCACAGAAAGCTCCTGACAGAACTGACTATGGAGTGCGGGTTCATTCCACTTAGTATCCGTAGACCACCTATGAAACTCAGAATAATACTCCTCTGATGGCCGGTCTCCCTGCTGAAGCTGAAGTAAATTAGATTCGGCCAGAGAGACATGGTCAGGGTCATCATAGATATGACCCAGAGCCTGAAAAAATTCCTCAACCATCCGAAGAGACTGAGAGTCAGACAAGAGAGAAAATGCCGAGGCTTGGGGATCACACTGGAGGAGAGAAATTATGATCCCCACCCTTTGCTCCTCGGTACATGAGGAATGAGGACGTAACTTAAAATAGTGTTTGCTGACCTCCCTGAAAACAACAAACTTATCCCGACCCCCAGAGAACCTATCCAGTAGAGTGATCTTGGGCTTCACCAGGGGTTGCCCAGGAGCTGCAGGCCCTAAGCCTGAAGTAAATGGGCGCTGCAAAGCAGCTGCACGCAAGTCTGCCACCTCTAGACTGAGTTGTTGTAGCTGCCCTGGCAGAGCAGTCACCGGATCCATAATAAATCCATAAAGGTATGGCCAGTGATAATGTCATGGTACTGTTGCAGGATTTCTCAGGGCAAGGGGATCCTTCCCTAGCTCTCACACTAGGGGCGCCCTTGTCTATCACTGTCGCCCGGATTATCCCGGAAGATGGAGATGCCGGGGTCTCATGCCTTGCTATGCTCCTGTCTTAACAATATATGTTCCCACCCCCAACCAGGAATTTGTGAGGCCGAAATGTATAGGGTTACACTAACCAGATAGACAAGGGGAAGATAGACAAGGATAAATGAAAACTGCAATTACACAAAATACATTCACCAAACAACAAAGTGGAACATAGGGGAGGGTAAGGTAGGTGAAACCAAATAGAATAGGAAGAGGATGAACACGCAAACAAACTCCACACAGAAATCTCTATAATAACTCTCTAACCACCAACTCCAAACACAGAACAACTCCTTCAACTCCAAAGTAGGCAGAATGAACTATCACTGGCAATTCCCAAATGCCAGTGGCAAACATATACAGCAGAGGGAAATGTCCAACAAAGAACAGCTGAGGCAATCCATGATGGAGAGCTCCAGGCGATCAACTGAACTGATTAACCCTAGCAATACCAGAGCAAAGAAAACCTGCACTGTTCATTATGATGGTGAAGCAGTTCTAACCAGTGCAGGAGTGCCAGACGTATCCCAGTGGTAAGACTTAATAACTGGGAGATCTATGCCTAATCTATCCTTTTGGTCTGCAGAGAACTGTACATTTGAGTCTAGCCAATTGTTTTGCTCATATAAAGGAGTTTTGAATTGTTGTGATAAATTTAAAGAAGGTGGATGGGTTTCTGATAGGAAGAGATTGCAAAAGGTAGTGGATTCTCATGAAGATGCTCATTTTGTACATATGGCATCTACCAAACCACATAAAAGTAGATTTTGAGCATCTATCACAATCTGCTCAGATAGAGTTAATAAGCTCCGGGAAGTTGCATTGATATAAGGAATAAAAGTTTGGCGAGAGACATATTACTAAATAGTTTAAAACTTGAGAAGACCATCTGAAGCTAAAGAAGCCCTTCAGATCAGCTGCAACAGAGAGTTGTAGTTTGACATTTAAAGCTTCCAATTTAGAGAGGTTAATGTTGTAATTACAAAATTGAGAGTATATCTTAAATTCACGCATGAGATTAGACAGAGAAATCCTTGGTTTTGTTACAAAGAACAGCAGATCATCTGCATAGGTGGCAATTTTATGTGTAGTAAAGTGAACTTTAATACCATTAATGTCTTTAGTAGGCCAACATGCGCAGAACTCGGGCCACTTCTGTGAGGGGTCCAGACCTTATCAGGTGGCGTCCGGCACTTAGGTGACGCAAGCCTCCAGCTGAGGCCTGCCAAGCTGGGCTCTGCGGCACCTCTGGAGCACGTCTTCTCTGCTCTGCTGCCTGGCACCAAATCTCCCTGTGGCTTGGCACGCTAGATTCTGAGGTTTCACTGCTTTCTACTACACAGAAAGGAAGTATTAAGATTCCACTGCCATTGATGGGGTATAAAGGATGAGAGAGATGGACACTGTAATTAAAGAATAGTCTGAGAAAATTATAGAATCAATACCAGCATGTTGTACACGGGAGAGATCTTGGTATGTGATGAAAAAATAGTCAAGTCTGGAATAGAGGCTATGAAAACAGGTATACAGTTGGGATGCAATTTGGCCCTTAACTAGAAGCATTCTACCCACATCATGACTGCAAGATTAATAAATTCCCATGGCAATATTCGGGAGATTAAAACCCACTTACAGGCCTGTCTGTGTTATTTGAAACATGTTACAGACATAGAATGATGTCATTAGATACCAATGTGGAAACAAAAAGGGTAAAGAGGAGGGGTCTGGAAAGAAAAAAAAGGTGTGGGGTGTGTTCAAAATATTAGCAATGTGGAATTCAATTAGTGAGGTCAATCATTCTGTGAAGAAACCGGTGTGAATCATGTGGCCCTCATTTAAGGGTGAAGCCAGCACATGTTGTACATGCATTTCTCTTTGTAAGCCTGAGAAATATGGGTCATTCGAAACATTGTTCAGAAGAACAGCATACTTTGATTAAAAAGTTGGAGAGGGTAAAACTTATAAAGAAGTGCAGACAATGATAGGCTGTTCAGCTATATTGGTCTCCAATGCTTTAAAATGGAAAGCAAAACCAGAGAGACGTGGAAGGAAATGGATGACTACCATTCAAATGGATCGAAGAATAGCCAGAATGGCAAAGGCTCAGCCAATGATCAGCTACAGGATGATTAAAGACAGTCTCAAGTTACATGTGAGCACTGTGACAGTTAGAAGATGCCTGTGTGAAGCTAATCTCTTAGCAAGAAGTCCCCGCAAAGTCCCACTGTTAAAAAAAAGACGTACTGAATTGGATACAATTTGCCAAAGAACACACCAACTTGCCTAAAGAGAAACATTTTGTGGACTGCTGAAAGTAAAATTGTTCTTTTGGGTCCAAGTGCCGCAGACAGTTTGTTAGATGACCCCCAAACTCTGCATTGAAGCCACAGTACACTCTGAAGACAGTGAAGCATGGTGGTGCCAGCATCATGATATGGGCATGTTTCTCTTACTATGGTGCCGGACCTATTTACCGCATACCAGGGATCATGGAGCAGTTTGCATATATTAAAATACTTGAAGAGGTCATGTTGCCTTACGCTGAAGAGGATTTGACCTTGAAATGAGTGTTTCAACAAGACAACGACCCTAACCACACCAGTAAACGAGCAAAATCTTGGTTCCAGTCCAACAAAATTGAGGTTATGGAGTGGCCAGCCCAATCTCCGGACCTTAATCCGATAGAACACTTGTGGGGTGACATCAACAATACAGTTTCTGAGACAAAGCCAACAAATACCAAAAAATTGTGGGATGTAGTCAAAGCATCCTGGGCTGGAATAACAGTTGACAGGTGTCAGAAGTTGGTTGATTCTATGCAACATAGATGTGAAGAAGTTCTAAAAGACTGTGGGTATGCAACTAAATAGTAGGTTGATTGATTCACAGGAATGCTAAATGCTCAAAAAAAGAGTACATGTTGTGAGTTTGTAAAGACAAATGCAGACACTGCTATTTTTTAGAACAGCTCAATGTTAATTTTTTGTTATTTTTTGCAAAGTAGTGTGGTGCAGCGGCATGGCTGTGGTGATCCAATGTGTGTGTTTTGCTGAACATGTACCTTTCCCTCAGGTGACTGGTCACATGACTGTGACATAGCTCAGGTCCTGTGCGCACAGAATGTCTGTCTGATCACATGAGTGTGACATCAGCAAGGTCCTGTCTGTGTGTGTGTGCTACAGGATATATAAACCCTGGGTGATTTGTGACAGGTGTGTTCCTGTGTGGGAGTTCCTGTGTTAGGTGTTCCCGTGTGGACACCGTGTGAGAGGCACGAGGCTGTTCCCTGTGTGTGGGGGAACACCGCTCGTGTGAGGCCTGGTGAAGCCTGGTGGACTCCTGGGAGGTGAAGCCTGGATCCTTGTATGAGAGTGTAAGGGATGCCAGTAAGCCTCGGAGTGCCAGACAAACGTCCTGGAGGGCAGAGCCTGGATCTGAGAGTGTGAGAGATGCCAGTGGCCTTGGACGGGAGGAGGGCTGGAGACCACGCTTGGTAAGCCCTAGAGCCACAGTGGTGGCGGAACAAAGCGGACTGAAGCAGCTACAACCCGGGCAAAGGTAAAACACTGCTTGATATGGACATTGATATAAGTGACTTTGCGGAGGGATGTAACTGAGAGCTAAGAGGGCCTGTCTGCTAGTTGCAGGGCTCCTGGATATTATATGTGTAATATGCCGGTGAGCCACTAAGATGGACTGAGTGATCAGCAGTTTATGGAGTTAATAAACTGCTGAGTTGAGAAATACCGGAAAATATGGCTGGTGTGTTTTAAGTTGACGCAGCGAAGCGAGTATCCCCCCGGATGATGTTTAGCGCTGCCTTACATGTGGTTCGAGAGTGCGGGCAACTGCAGTCTGGTTTCTAGGGGCAACTGCAGTCTGGTTGCTAGGGGCAACTGCAGTCTGGTTGCTAGGGGCAACTGAAGTCCGGTTGCTAGGGGCAACGGCACAGGTCGACGAGTGTGATAAAGCATCTGGCTGCAACTCGGCAGGGTTGCGAAGATTATCGTCGCACTTAAACCTGGTTTGCTGTGGCTCGGCGGGGCTCACAAAGTATAAAGCATCTGGCTGCAACTCGGCGGGGTTGCGAAGGTTGTCGTCGCACTCAAATCCGGTTTTGCTGTGGCTCGGCGGGGCCATGAAATTTTTTTCGGGGAGAGCGGTATATAAAGTGTCTAGTGTGTACCGCGATGGCCATGAATGGTGCAGTATCTCCAGACGGAATGGAGAAGGGGTTAAATGACCGAGTGAAATCGCTCTTCGGCATAATGGAGTGTCCTGAAGAAATGCAGGAGCTGATAAAGATGGCTGTGAAAGAAGCAGCAGATGTGTTTGGAGCTGTTGAGCGATTGAGGGAGCGGTTGGGACCGGATCAGGTATTTGAGAAACTCTTACAGGACATGGTGCAGGAACCGCAGGAGCTGTGGGCACCATATAGAATGGCGTCAGTGGACCATTCTATGGACTCTCCGGGGGCGCCAGTGTTGTCCCAGAGTGCCCGGGGAGGTGGTAAGAGATGTTGTGAACTGAGTCCTAAGACTGTCGCTGATGTTTTTTGTAAAAATTCCCTCACAGGTGTGGTTGTTTAAAAGGGGGCGGAGTCTAAAAAAGGGGCGGATTTTCACAAGAGTGTGGAGTGTAGAAAACTGGAAATTGTTGCTGATTGTGGGTTGGTACCTCCTAAAATTGACAATGTGAGCGTTGATAATGGGGTGACTCCAGTGGAAGGGGGTGACGTCAAAGTGGGAGGTGACCTGTCAGTCCAGAACACCATAGGGAGTGACACAGACCCCATAGCTGACGGTGACACTACGGAAGTAGAAGGAGAGGTCAGTCAGGAGGGGATAGATGAGGTGAGAAAGTCAACCTCGCGTCGACGGCGCAAGGGCCATAAAAAGGTTGCTCCGGTAGTCTTGGCTGAAAATGAAAATAAAGGAGATGTAATGCTGTGTGCTGTTGTTACAAGGGTGGATCCTCCTTCAGAGGCAGAAGAGGAGGTGACGGACCTGGAGAACGTGTCCTCAGACCAGCGGAGCCTGGAGTCTGAACGGCAGAGGGTATACCAGGTTGTGAAGAACTTACAGCGAGATCTAAAGGGAAGCAACGAGGAAGTTGTCCAGTGGAAGGAGATGTTCCACGCAATTAAGGAGGACCGCCGCAAAATCAAGGAAGAGGTTTTGCAGTTGAAGCTTGAGAAGGAGGCGCGGCAGGATGGAGTTTCTGGACGTGAACAAATCTTAGAACGACTGCGCAAACAGCTCAACCAGGAGCTGTGTGACTCCAAGAAGGAGTGCGGTGAACGCAGTAGGGAACTGAAACAGAGTAAGAGAGATTATGAGGATCTCCTCAAGGTGAAAGAAAAACTAGAGGAGGATAAGGCGGGTGCAGAGCAAGTGCGCCAAGTGGTTGAGACCACTCTGCAAGATATCCGTGAGGAGAATGATGATCTCCGCAGAAAGACCCTAGGTCTGGAAGCTCAGGTGAAGGAGCTACAGATGTCCTGTGATACTCTCCAGAAGGCGGAGACGTACCTTAAGGAAAGGCTCAGCAAGATGGAAGCTGAGCAGGAAAAGATGGAGGAGTCCATCGAAGAAGCCACAGACCAGGGTCAGGAGTTGGTCGCTGGTGATGGGATGTATGAAGCAAATACCTCCTCGAGTGATATGAGCTCGGATGATTCGGTGGATGTCAGAGCCGAGATCAAGGAGCTCAAGGAGTTGCTACAAGCCCAGTGGAAGCAAGAGATGCTTGAGAGACTGGCTGTTGAGAGCCAAGTGGGCGCATTGGAGACTGAGATGTCTGAGAGAACCCTACTGTTAAGGGAGCAGTTGAAGCAGGAAGAGCTTCAGAGATGGGCTGCTGAGAGGCGAGTAGCTGAGCTAGAAGAAGAAGTTTTAGAGCTCAAAGGTCGCCTAGCAAAGTGTCACGCAGTGAACGAGGTCTCCTTGGAGAAGGGAAAAGGCAAACAAGTTGCACTCACTCCCTCAGACCATGAGAAGGTGGACCTGAGGAGAGCTAAGAGTAGGGTAACGGAAGATAAAAGTGAAATGGAAGTGGTCAGGACGAAAATTGGTGAAGTTGTGGCTGTGGGTCAGCTCAGGGGAAGCATACAGGGTGAAGAAGCTGGAAGTCAGTTGTCCCTGAAACCTGAGCTGCTTGATCATCTGGAAACCACTGGTGAGAACGAAACGTCTCGGTACAAGTGCCTCGTAGATGTACCCGAGGATTTGAGGGAAGAATGCACTAATGAGTCCATGCATGTAGAGTTTAAGAAGGCCGTGGGAGCTTGTAAGGTGTACTCGACCTCAGAAGCTAAACAGCTGGTGGTCCTGTCCACAACCGAAATCACGGTGAAGAGGGTGGCGATCCTAAGTGACATACATTGGCGATGTATTCGCACGAAGCGGTTTCTCCGGTTGAAGACGGAGCAAGCCGCTAGACAACTGGAGCTGATGAGGAAGGCTCACAGTCTGCGTGAAGAGGTCATCCGGGTGCCTCATGTTCTGGTGAGAGAGCTCATTGGGAGAAATGGCCGAGCCATGCAGATGATGGTGAAGAAGTCTGGTGTGGTGAAAGTAAGCAGTCCGCGTGATCGTCAGGACTGGATACCGGATGAAGACGGCATGGTATCGTTCTACGCTGTAGGAATGGAAGAAAGTCTTGCAGATATGAGCATGCTGGTGGAGTACCGAGTGACCTACCTGCGAGAAGTGGAAAAGTTGAATCTCGCTAGACTGCGAGTAGATAGACAGCATCATCTGAGCAGCAGAAGATGGCAGCCGTCTAGAAAGTGTGAGACCAGACAGAGAAAGGGCCCCCTAAATATCAGAACAGCTGAGGTTAGGGACCTTTCAAGATGTCCTGGGAGTGGGCATGGGTTTGGAGGTAGTGAGACCTCCAGTGACTCAGGGTTGAGTGGCCCATACAATCGACCCAATAGAGGACGGAACCATGTGGAGTCACACTGCTGTATTGACCGCTGGGAGCGGGGGAGACCTGGTAGGGTTTCGACTGTCCGCTGGGAGCGGGGGAGACCTGACAAGGTTACGATTGACCGCTGGGAGCGGGGGAGCCGCTGGGGGTGGGGGAAGTCTGACAAGTTTACGACCCGGAAATGTGACTCGACGAAGTCCGTGACAATGGCAGATAGTAGGTCCCTGAGGAATGGGCTAATGTCATTGACTAGTGTTCCAGGGGCTGAGCAGCGCAACTGTCAAGTTCACGGTCTCTGTGTGAACTGTGGGTTATAGACTGTTTGTGTATATTGGGTTTTCAACCCCACAAGTTTGAACAGAGGGGGGGAATATGTGATGCAGCAGCATGGCTGTGGTGATCCAGTGTGTGTGTTTTGCTGAACATGTACCTTTCCCTCAGGTGACTGGTCATATGACTTTGACATAGCTCAGGTCCTGTGCGCACAGAATGTCTGTCGGATCACATGACTGTGACATCAGCAAGGTCCTGTCTGTGTGTGTGTGTGTGTGTGTGCTACAGGATATGTAAACCCTGGGTGATTTGTGACAGGTGTGTTCCTGTGTTGGGAGTTCCTGTGTTAGGTGTTCCCGTGTGGACACTGTGTGAGAGGCACGAGGCTGTTCCCTGTGTGTGGGGGAACACCGCTCGTGTGAGGCCTGGTGAAGCCTGGTGGACTCCTGGGAGGTGAAGCCTGGATCCTTGTATGAGAGTGTAAGGGATGCCAGTAAGCCTCGGAGTGCCAGACAAACGTCCTGGAGGGCAGAGCCTGGATCTGAGAGTGTGAGAGATGCCAGTGGCCTTGGACGGGAGGAGGGCTGGAGACCACGCTTGGTAAGCCCTAGAGCCACAGTGGTGGCGGAACAAAGTGGACTGAAGCAGCTACAACCCAGACAAAGGTAAAACACTGCTTGATATGGACATTGATATGGACATTGATATAAGTGACTTTGCGGAGGGATGTAACTGAGAGCCAAGAGGGCCTGTCTGCTAGTTGCAGGGCTCCTGGATATTATATGTGTAATATGCCGGTGAGCCACTAAGATGGACTGAGTGATCAGCAGTTTATGGAGTTAATAAACTGCTGAGTTGAGAAATACCGGAAAATATGGCTGGTGTGTTTTAAGTTGACGCAGCGAAGCGAGTATCCCCCAAGATGATGTTTAGCGCTGGCTTACAGTAGTTAAAAATTATATACATTTCTCTTCATGTTTTGAATTAGATAACAGTGTGCAATGTTGTCAATAAATGGAAATAAAAACTAGTATAAAGATTTTGTGCTTAACTCATGTTTTTGAACACACTGCTATTATTTTGAACACTACTGTATATGAAGAAAACAATAATCTTTATTTCTAGATCGCCAACATATTTTGCAGCACTTTAGAATTCAGATGGTACATATGTAAGGTGCCCCAGCGAGGCATGGGAGAGCTGTAGCCCATGTTCGCTTTGGCACCCTACAGACAAAGTGTGTCCTCTCTCTGATGTGCTGCGGTGTATGTGGTGTTTTCCACAAACTTCCGACCAGCCGGTCTCTTCTGCCTCCAGGGATTTCTCTTCTGGAACCAGGACAGCAATGAATTCAGAGGACACAAAGTTCATAACAATAACTGGGACTTTACTGGGTAACTGGGAGTATTTACAATATTTACAGGCAGGTATAAAGGATAAGGTCCAATGGGTTGTCATCTTTCCCTCAAGTACTTGATACAACTTCAGCCCTGGTTCCCAATTGAGGTGAAGCATCTCAGTTGCTCTGTTCTCTAGCCCTAGAGAATCTTCCTCACCAGTGACAGTATATCCGGATCCTAGTTCTCTCCACATACTAGCCTTGAGTCCTAACTTCTTCTGCAATCCTGCAGGCAGAATGCGCCCCTAGGTCCCGACGACTTTCTCGAATTTCCCAGGCCGGCTAAGGGGACTCTTGTGAAGAGATTCTTGCGTCTGATGATCCACTGTCTGGGATACTAAGGGCCACGTTTACCCTAGCAGCCAGTATATAGAGCCTGTCACTTTTCTGAAGTCCTGTATACTACTGAGCTATTCACTTCCTGTGCTCAACAATAGCACTGGGTTCCCCCTCCTTCTACTGGGCTGGATTATCGCAGCTAACCCCTTAACTGGACCTAACTGCAGTCCAGAGAGATCTAACTTTCAGGAACATGCTTTTTTAACCCTTTTAGTGCCAGAGGGAAGCTACTTCCTTCACCAATACTACACATATATGAGCAATACAAGACATTATAGAATAACACATAATTCTACAGTTGCCAAGAGGAGTGAGGGCCCTGCTAGCAAGCTTATGATCTGTGAGGAAAAAGGGATGACACAAAAGGTGAAAAGTGCTTGTAGTGTATGATCCAGCCATCGATATTGTAAATATGGTCATACGTGTAAAGTTGGGTAAACCAGTGACCAGCCAGTATCCGTGTAAGTGCTGGTATGTCGTCCTATTGAGTGCATGGAGGGTGGAGGCAACTTTTGAAAAAATTAACCATATTCTGAGGTAAAATGTAGAAAGAGAGACACTGAGAAAAGTTAAACTAGTGATGTGATGTACCTGGCACACCACATTAGCAGATAATGTGCAGAACCAGAACACCACAGCCCAGTGTACTGCAGATAAACTTCTACTCAAAAAGCTAAGTCACTATGTTTGGATGATTTTGAAGTCAATGGGACCTAAGTGTTAGTTTGCAGTTGTCATCCATTACATTCCCAAGGAAAATGTTCAAACAACAATATTGCAAAATATATAAAATTATACATTATGTCAAGTATATTGTGGTGCCCATTACTCAAACACAGTAAACATAAGTCATGTACCAAAACATGTTACGTATGACAGCGTCTTCTATGCATTTACCATCCCCCAGTAATATCCAGTCACTTCCCAAGCTACTGAGACCTCCTGGAAAATGTGACCGTCCCTTTGCTTGAATGTCTATAAATAGAAGGTGGGCAGCACATGTCATGAGTGACAGCTGCTGCTGGGGATTTGGCCAGGGGTAGGAAAGAATCATTTCAGGGTTGCAATTTAGCAAACGCACAATATTTACCTGCTTCCTCTGGAATTCCTCTGCTCATCTTGTCTGAAGAGCTAATGCTCTAATCTCTGAACGGTAAGTTCTGATTTCTGTTTCTTAACTGACGGTGAAATAGATATTTTAGAGTTTAGTCACCTTGTGCAAATGTGGTCTTCTCTTATCTGTGATTTTACTAATGGATTCAAAATCCTCCTATATTACGATATGGAGGAACATGGAGAAAGAAACTTTTTTTTTAGGTCTTACAAGATAGTCATTGTATTACATTAGGCAGCTCCTCCTTCTTTTATTACTAATATTATTCTGTATGGGATTTTAGACTGTTCCAATGTAATATATACCGAGCTGAGCTGATTCTATTCTTATATTTCAGTTTATTCTGATGCACTAATTCAGTGTGACGTACTTTCATTGCACTGAGAATACCATTATATTCACTATGGTGTTATTTATAACCATAGGCGAATTGTCCGATCTACAGAATGACTGCAATAGTGGTTTGGAAATGTATATCTTATAGTAAAAAGGTTAATACCTATTTTTAGCCTATTAAATACAGTAGAGCGGTTACTTTTATCCCTGTCCCTTTAAGGACGCCAGGCTGGTATCTTATTTGAAAGAGATTGTGATAGCACTAGTGGCTGGAAAAGAACAAGAAAAAGAAATGCTAAATAAAAATGTTCCTCATTTTTTTATGATGGCTGGTAGTCATTTTAATGTAAATGTCATGAATAATAGCTGGAAATACAATCTGGGTTGCTGAATACTGAAAAAGCTGATCAAATATAGAATTCAGTGCTCGTATGGGATATTTAACTTTGCAAAAGAAACAAAAAGTGTACAAGATACTGTATGCAAAACATGTCACGTTGTACTTGATATAAACTAGGGGCTATTTTATTTCTTCAGTTGTTTTCATGTTGTAAAATCTTAAAAAAAAACCTTTATGAATATGCCATAATAGAAATTTGCTTCAGAAAATGTCAGCTTTGTCAGGACTCGTTTAGAAGTGTTAATTTCATGTTTAATTGCACCATATTAAACAGCTGTCAGTTTATGACAGCTTGAACCCCAATATACATGACCGACATATTCTTCCTACATGGGGAAAGAATTTTAATTGGCCTTGCTACTGTGGTTCTGCATTGTTCATAGACATATAATTTACATACTTAGATAACTGTACCAATATTTCTTAATTATTAATCTTCCAATTATAGCCTTAATGATATTGCAGATCTTACCAAGTCTTTTTTATTATCATTTATTTAATTATTGTTCATTAGCAATATCTGCTTTGCTTGTGTTCTATTCTCGGTGCATAAGGTTATTAATGAATGTAAATAATAAATATAAAAATATGAATTAAGCATATACAAATATTATAAAAGTATTATAGTGTAGGCATCACACGATTGTAGAACAGTTCCTGAAAACTAATACTGATTACATGTGATGCATTCCTGTAGTCAGTAAAGTCAGACATCAGCTGATATGTGTCCTGTGCCCTTATCACCAAATGTTTTCTATACAGGGCACCATAGGTTACTGAAGTGAGGCAACAATGAACAATCCACATGCCTAAGAAGTAAAAAATTCCAACATTTTTTCCCTTTCGCAGGTTATCTAGTCACTTAGAAGAGGAATTTGTAGTTGTGGGACTTCTGTAAAAACAATAGAAACTTCATACTAGACCATCACATTTAGAATATTGAAATTTATTAACGTTAGTATCGATTACCTGAGAAGGATCATTGTAAGTTTTTTTTTATCAGCAGAATATGGAATTATCATGAAAACATTTTAGGGCCAATTCTATGGTTGAAGCACAAATTGCCATCAGGCAAGTCTTTGTAGGAATCCTACGGGCTCATTCAGACGTCTATGGCAATCGGTCCAAGCACGGAATGGCCATGGCTCTCCCGACCTGAGTGTGACAACTTCATATATTTCTATCAGGCTGTCACTCTTTGTTCGGGACACCCACGACCTCGGACCGATTTGCACGGAGGTGTGAATGAGCCTTACAGATGACCAAATGGGCATATGTTTACCATGTCATAACAAAATTTATGGCTGTCTTATTTTATGCAATATTATGCTCCATCAGAGGCAATAACTGGATATGTAGAACCAGTAGAAGATGTTAAGAAGTTTTAAATGAAACATTGCTTTAGATTTCAATCGTAAGTCCTACATTTATTTTACTAGCTTAGATAAAAATAAGTATAATGTGGCAAAGTGGAACTAGTGCAAGATGTGACCACCCCAAAAAGAAGAAAGTTTCACTACATTTAGCACCTGTAGGACTTTAGATATTTAAATCAATCACTGAAAAAGCAACCTACTAAAAACTATTTTTTTATTCCACTATATGAAACACTACTCCTAGTAGAGCATAATGCATAAAACCCTATTCGGAGTAATGTTTTGTATAGTGGTATTAAAAGTTATGTCAGGGTACTGAAGTAAGATTTGTGGGATAAGGTACACCACTGCTAATGAGGGGAGGTCATCACACCCCCGTCTCACTCAAGTTTCCCCCACTTTATCAGCATGAAAATTCTAAAAGTCGCCAAATTTTTGCACAGCCTTGTGTTGCAAAATTTTTGTTTTGCTTTTTAAAGCTTTTTACGTTAAAGCTTTAATGAGTTAGGGCAGGGATGCCAAACTGAAATACACAGAGGGCCAAAATTACAAGCTTGGACAAAGTCATGAGCCAACCTTCATATTTATTAAAAAAAAAATGTCTATAATTGAAGATGTTTCTCCTTATCATCAAATAAAACGATGAACCTTTTCATATGGAAACAAATGTAAAGGGGTTGTTCTACGAACACAGTATATTTTAATGAATAGATCTTGTAATAAAATGTTAGAATAATATAATATGTTATGTAAGAGCAGTAAAAAGAATATGGCCCAATGGCTTAATTTAAATATGTAATAACAAAGGATACCAAAACCTTGAATAATACAAATAATAAAGTATGATGCAAACAAAAGTACCCCCGAACACAGTATGATACCCCCACAGTGAATTCCTCCATAGTACCCTCGACCCGCACGGTATGATGACCCTACTGTACCCCTTCCCCCTAAACCCCCCCCCCCGACAAAGAATGATGACCCCATCACAGTATGATTTTCCAAGTGTAATCCACATACAGCCCTCCATACAATATTATGTACAAAAGGAAGAACGGCACTCCTGTGTGTATCAGGTGCACGGATAGGGTCCCAATCCTTATAATACAAAAATTATTATGGAAGCCGGCACTCTTTTGGAGATTTTATTGAAATTAAGATATAGTGTATACAATTTTTTTTGACGTTTCGGTCTTTATGACCTTCTTTAGAATATACACTAGTGATCTACACATATATAGTATATGCAGAGCTAAGATTCCGGCGGATCAAAAATTCAAATAGCAGCCCATATGTTCTTGAGTTCAGGGGTATGATTCAGGTAAGTCTGCACAGCAGTGGCAGATATTCACATGGGCTGACACTGCGATTAAGGTCGCCTTCCACAGCAGGCATTATGGGTCCATATCCTGAAACAGGGAAGATAGGGGGATAATCTCCTTTTGCGATATCTGCCACTGCTGTGTAGACTTATCTGAATCATACCCCTGAACTCAAGAACATATGGGCTGCTATTTGAATTTTTGATCAGCCGGAATCTTAGCTCTACATATATATGTATATATCACTAGTGTATATTCTGAAGAAGGTCATAAAGACCGAAACGTCAAAAAAAAAAAGTATACACTATATCTTAATTTCAATAAAATCTCCAAAAAAGTGCCGCATTCCATAATAATTTTCATACAGTTTAATGGCCACAAAAAGTGTTGCATACAGTCCTCCATATAGTATAACAGGGCCCTGCATTGCCTTCCATGCAGTATAATAGCCTCACATAGTGTGTCATACAGTAAAATAGCCCCACATAGTGCTCCATACAGTATAATGGCCACAAAAAGTGCTCCATACACTATAATGGCCCCCCATAGTGCTCCATAAAGTATAATGACCTCACATAGTGCTCCATATAGTATAATGGCCTGCCATAGTGCTCCATACAGTATAATGGCCTCACATAGTGCTCCATACAGTATAATGGCCACAAAAAGTGCACCATACAGTATAATGGCCTCACATAGAGCTCCATACACTGTAATTGCCCAACATAGTGCTCCATATAATATAATAGCCCCACATAGTGCTCCATAATATAACGGCCTCACATAGTGCTCCATACAGTATAATGGCCACAAAAAGTGCTCCATAGATTATAATGGCCCCACATAGTGCTCCATACAGTATAATGGGCACCACATAGTGTTCCATACAATATAATGGCCCCACATAGTGCTCCATAAAGTATAATGGCCCCACATAGTGCTCCATACAGTATAATGGCCCCACATAGTGCTCCATACAGTATAATAAGCACCACATAGTGCTCCATACAGTATAATGGCACCACATAGTGCTCCATGCAGTATAATGGCCCCACAAAGTGCTACATACAGTATAATGGCCCCACAAAGTGCTACATACAGTATAATGGGCACCACATAGTGCTCCATACAGTATAATGGTCCCATATGGTGCTCCATACAGTATAATGGGCACCACATAGTGCTCCATACAGTATAATGGCCCCACATAGTCCTCCATACAGTATAATGGCCCCATAGTGCTCCATACAGGATAATGGCCCAACATAGTCCTCCATACGGTATAATGGGCCCCACATAGTCCTCCATATAGTATTATGGCCACAAAAAGTAATCCATATAGTATAATGGCCCCACATAATGCTCCACACAGTATAATAAGCACCACATAGTGCTCCATACAGTATAATGGGCACCACATAGTGCTCCATACAGTATAATGGCCTCACATAGTGTTCCATACAGTATAATGGCCACGAAAAGTGCTCCATACAGTATAATGGCCCCACATAGTGCTACATACAGTATAATGGGCACCACATAGTGCTCCATACAATATAATGGCCCCATATAGTGCTCCATACAGTATAATGGGCACCACATAGTGCTCCATACAGTATAATGGCCCCACATAGTCCTCCATACAGTATAATGGCCTCTTAGTGCTCCATACAGTATAATGGCCCATCATAGTCCTCCATACAGTATAATGGGCCCCACATAGTCCTGCATATAGTATAATGGCCACCAAAAGTGCTCCGTACAGTATAATGGCCCCACATAGTGCTCCATATAGTATAATGGCCACAAAAAGTGCTCCATACAGTATAATGGCCCCAAATAGTGCTTCCTACAGTATAATGGCCACAAATAGTGCTCCATACAGTATAATGGCCCCACATAGTACTCCATACAGTATAATGGCCACAAAAAGTGCTCCATATAGTATAATGGCCCCACATAGTGCTCCATACAGTATAATAAGCACCACATAGTGCTCCATACAGTATAATGGCCCCACATAGTGTTCCATAAAGTATAATGGCCCCACATAGTGCTCCATACAGTATAATGGCCCCACATAGTGCTCCACACAGTATAATAAGCACCACATAGTGCTCCATACAGTATAATGGGCACCACATAGTGGTCCATACAGTATAATGGCCTCACATAGTGTTTCAAACAGTATAATGGCCACGAAAAGTGCTGCATACAGTGTAATGGCCCCACATAGTGCTACATACAGTATAATGGGCACCACATAGTGCTCCATACAGTATAATGGCCCCATATAGTGCTCCATACAGTATAATGGGCATCACATAGTGCTCCATACAGTATAATGGCCCCACATAGTCCTCCATACAGTATAATGACCTCACATAGTGCTCCATTCAGTATAATAACCACAAAAAGTGCTCCATATAGTATAATGGCCTCACATAGAGCTCCATACACTGTAATTGCCCAACATAGTGCTCCATATAATATAATAGCCCCACTTAGTGCTCCATAATATAACGGCCTCACATAGTGCTCCATACAGTATAATGGCCACAAAAGGTGCTCCATAGAGTATAATGGCCCCACATAGTGCTCCATACATACACCCGGCATGTACCTGTACAGATGTCCTTGAGAAAGACCACTAGTTGGTTGAAATATTGGACAAACGTCTGTCTCTTCTTTGCTGTCGGAGCCAATAAATCACTTTTGCAGCAAGAATTTCTATGCTTTTCTTTACACCTCAGTACTACAAGACTATTGTCCTTTCCTCTAGCATGACCTCTTCTACCAGCAGTGTGATGACTTTCCCTACGTCTGGTTAGGAGAGAGCACAGACATCACTCTCTTCTTGCAGCTGACATCCCTACACAGCTATGCCCAAGCAATGTCATCAGCGAGGAGAGAGTGATTTGCGTGCTCTCTCTTGCACATAAGGCAGTCTTATCTTCAGCCAGAACTGGCTCTGGGCATAAAAGGAGTAGCAGTAATCTAAATATGTGGGTTGAACAGTGCACCTAGACATTTATCTATGAAGATGGTATACTGAGCTCCTTTATTAGCATATAACAATAAAGCTGTGTTTTGGGGCAATGGGGAAACACATTTTAAATAAAAAAAAATGATTCCATTGCTGCTCCATGTCTCCTTATGTGGTCAGATTGAAGGGTAAATTTGGGGTGACAGACTCCCTTTATAATTGGACCTAGAGTGTGTTTGCATCAGATAGGAATATAAAATTATAAACTTAATTATGAAAAGAATAATTATGTATCTGCATAAAAATGATCATTCAGTATCACATCTCTCTGTGTAAACAGATAATGTGCAGCCACTAAAATGATGCTGTATGGAGACAGAAAAATCGTATTAACTATCGTTCTTTTTCACACAAGTATTCATTGGCCCATCTAAACAAGCGAGTATATGAGTGCTGATCGACTTGTATATAGTCAGTCAATGTTTGTTAATAGGCCAAAATTGGCTCATCTACATGGACCATAACTTAAGCAGACTTTTTATACACTATGTCATATAACTTAGTCAGGGTGACCACTAGCAATAGAGCGTCTCTGCCATTCCCAACGTCTAATTTTACATTGACGGGGTGCTAGCTATTGAACTGCTGTTTCCTGGCTCTCTAGAAAATCACTCACCTGTATATAAATGACTAATTGAGGCAATCTTGATGGGTACATAGTCCACTAGATTTAACTGAAAAGACAGAATGGAGAAGCATCATGTTTTATGGTAGGATTGGCTCTTACTTTTAAGCAGGGCCCCAAAAGAGTGTGTTTGCCCTGGCAGAATACCTTACTTTGTAGCAGAAATACCATTATAACCAGGACATTATTTCGTACTCCCTGTCCATTGAAATCAGACTTCACTTTTAATTTTTCACAGGTTAGGACAGTGTTCAGCATTAATCAAAATGTAACTTAATTGATTTGACCCTTCAGGACCTTTGATATAATTAACTCTTGGAATGTCCAACCTCATGGACCATACATTGATGATTCATAGTTTTAACCTAGAGGTTCCCAAAACAGTCCTTAAGGCACTCTTTACATGCCTTGACTGAAATATAGTCCTGCCAGTGCACGAGTGTGTCAAGAATAGAGCAGTCAGTGGTCTGGTCATTATGAGTCACTTATTTATTCATCTGTCCCCTTCTCTTGCTTCATATAGTAGTGACTGCATATGGCTATAGTACAATATACAAATTGAGAATAATGATAATCAGTGTGTAATATAATATGACTATTTAAGTAACTTATTTTGAGTTGTTGATTATGTATAACATTATAGAAGCACTCCCCTCAAGTTTTTTTTTCATTAAATCAGTGTATGTATGCAAGTAGTGTAGTGTGAGTGTGTTAATATAGTCACTTATTGCTACCTTATCTGGAATCCAGTGCCATTCTGCTCCTCTTCTCAGTGATGTACTGCAGACTATCCGGCTCACTCTATGCTGTATGTATGAGCCAGAAGTCTCATATACAATGTAAGCCTATGGAGCCTTGTTTTGATGCTCCAAATGTCTATATTGTAAAAGCCATTTCTGGGTCATGCAGAGTGCAGCGTGATCAGGAGACTCTGAAGAGTTGTGACGTCACTGAGAAGAGGAGCAGAATACTGCAGTAGGCGGAGGTAGGTGAGTATATTAACATACACACACTACACTACATACACATGTATGTAGATGATGCCCTCACATGAAGAAAAGAATTCATGGCAGGGCATATTTAAGAATGTCACAAATCAAATAATTTTTCAGCCCATTGTCAAACTATTTAACCCATAACAACCAATCTTTTTGCTCCAAATATTTAGACGCTTTTCAGAGATTGTGTACATAAAGTAGTTTAGTTCTGTAATTTCTTAATATCCATGGCCGTATAAAATAATTTTTGTGACAAATAAAGCATTTTTTAAAGAACAAAAGTGAAAAAAAAATTGTCTACAAAAATGTCAAGTTTTATTAAATTTAAAAAGAAAAATTCAATGCCAGATTGACATGTTTTCTCAACTACTGGGTATAAAATAATTAGAAATAACTACCGTATTTTTCGGACTATAAGGCTCACTTTTTTCCTCCAAAATTTTGGAGGAAAGTGGGGGATGTGTCTTATAGTCCGATATATATACTTTATATGTATATACATACTGTGGCTGTGGATGGTGGGGAATGTGAGGGGAGCTGCAGCAGTGGAGGAGCGGAGCACAAGAGGCAGTAGCTCGCTGCTGCATCCTACACTGTGCCCGCTACTAAAGAAAATGAATATTCACTGCTCCCCATGGGCGTGGGGAGCAGTGAATATTCATTTTCCTTAATAGCGTGCACACTGTACTTGCAGCGCGTCTCCTGGTATGTATGGCATGCTTCATCCCTCATCCTGGTATGTATGGCCCCCCTCATCACTCATCCTGGTATGTATGGCACCCTTCATCCCTCATCCTGGTATGTATGGGAGTGGGTTATAGTGAATATTCATGGTCTCTAATAGCAGGCACACATGACCACCTGCTGCAGCAGGAGCCGCACTGCGGGTATAGTGTGCGCGCTGTTAAGGAGAGTGAATGGTCACTGCTCCCCACTCATACAGTCCCGATGTGGGGAGCAATGACTATACCGGCACAGCATCTCACAGTGTGAGGGCGCATGGCAGTTACGCCATTCGCGGCTCACACAGTGAGATCCCTTTCGGCAGTAGAGCAGGACGCAGCGCTGGAGCAGAGAGGAGGTGAGTATAATTGTTTAATTTTTGTGTGCAGCGTGATGGGGATCAGGGGGTGCCAATCATAACAAGATGAGGAGTTCCAAGCATACCAGGAAGGGGGATGGGGGGCCATATACATACCAGGATGAGGGATGAAGGGTGTGTTACATACCAGGAAGAGGGATGAAGGGTGCCATACATACCAGGAAGAGGGATGAGGGGTGCCATACATACCAAGAAGAGGGATGAGGGGGGCCATACATACCAGGATGAAGGGTGCCGTACATATCAGGATGAGTGGTACCATACATACCAGAAAGAGGGATGAGGGGTGCCATACATACCAGGAAGAGGGATGAGGGGTGCCATACATACCAGGATCAGGGATGAAGGGTGCCATACATACCAGGAAGAGGGATGAGGGGTGCCACACATGCCAGGAAGAGGGATGAGGGGGCCATACATACCAGGATTAGGGATGAAGGGTTCCATACATACCAGGAAGAGTGATGAGGGGTGCCATACATACCAGGAAGAATGATGAGGGGGGCCATACATACCAGGATGAGGGATGAAGGGTGCCATACATACCAGGATGGGGATGAGGTGGGCCATACATACCAGGATGAAGGGTGCAATACATACCAGGAAGAGGGATGAGGGGTGCCATACATACCATGAAGAGGGATGAGGGGGGCCATACATACCAGGATGAGGGATGAAGGGAGCCATACATACCAGGAAGAGGGATGCGGGGTGCCATACATAAGAGGAAGAGGGATGAGGGGGGCCATACATACCAGTATGAGGGATGAAGGGGGCCATACATACCAGGAAGAGGAATGAGGGGTGCCATACATACCAGGAAGAGGGATGAGGGGGGCCATACATACCAGGAAAAGGGATGAAGGGGGTCATGCATACCAGGATGGGGATGAGGGGTACCATGCATATCAAGATGGGGATGAGGGCCACGTAAAACAATAAGGAGGGGGCCATATATACCAGGATGGGGGATATTAACAGAGTTGGGGGACATTACCCCTATAACAGTGTCAGCAGCAGACCCCCTCCCCCTTCATGGCTTCATGACCACATTTTTTGCTTACATTTTTTTTCTTTTTTCGTCCTATCTAGGTGCGTCTTATGGTCCGGTGCATCTAATAGTCCAAAAAATACGATAAATAGGGAATATATGTGTTGTATAGCATGCAGTAATTGCAACTATCATAGTTACATTATAACATAATTATATAGTTACATAGGTTAAAAAAAGACATAGGCCTATCAAGGTCAATCTTTCTCCACCAATTGTATTAGCTATTGTTTTATATCTTGTCAATAAGACATAAAACATCAGTGATCTGTGTGGGTTCAACCGATGGTACCGCACCAATCCTGAGAATAGGTGAGGTATAGGATGTATACACAAAGTATTTGAATGGCAATTTCAGGACAGGTACACCGGAATGCCAGCTTATGTTCTGATGACAGATTAGTATGAGGAAAGACTGGAACTGAAATTCCCCAAACGGCCCCACTATCAGTATATGGTCAGTATTTTTTCTCAAGAGTTGAAGCCAAAACCGGGTGAGGAACAATCAGAGAAAAGGTATAATAGAAACAAGTCACCAAGTCTGCATTTATCACCCACTCCTGGTTTTGGCTCCCACTCCTGAGAAAAAATATTGACCGAATTCTGATAGTGGGGCCGTGGCCAAAGCCTTATTTCTGTATTACTTGATGGTCCTGCTTTTAACGGGAGGGAATAATTTGACATAAAGCACCACTCCAGCATTTTTTTTCTAATCTAAGTTCCCTGCAACAAGTCTTATACTTATCAGGCTCCATCTTGAGTGTCTATCAGCGCCGCTCCTGTCTGTCTTCAGCAGGATGTGACCTGCCGGTATTTTCTGGAGCTGCACGAAGGTCACTTTTCAATGTAAGTTTGTGAGAGCTTTGTTCTGGCTTTCATAGACTTGCATTGAGAGCTTGTGATGCAACTTCTAACTTCAGGTCAGTCAGAGACTGCGGTCAACAGGTGGCAGCTCGAGACCAGAGTGGCGCTGATAAAAGGTGAAGACTAAGTACAAGATTGGGGGCAGGGACCTTAGATTAGAAGCATCATTCCAGTGCTAAAAAAAAACAAAACGCTGGAGTGGTGCTGTAAAGAAATTTGTCACAAATGTACCATTTTATATCTCAGTGCCTTAAGGGGTATGGCTTCACAAAGAGTGTGATTTGCCACTTATATCTAGGAATTATATATTGATTTTTCTAGTCAAAACTAATGCAAAATATAGAAATAAATTGTTGCCCATAGCAACTCTCCAGGTTGCAGCTTTCACTTCAGCGGCTTTTACTAAAATGAGAGTAGTGAGAGGTGAGATTGGTTTGTTTTGAGCAAATTTTCCACTTTGAAACTGTTGTAAATTAATCTTCGCCAATTGTGCCCGAAGTTCCTTTTGAAAACTGGCGTGTAAAAATCACAAATTTTGTGGCATAAATTATAGCTGAATTTCATGCATGGACAGCCTGAAAGATTTCACAAATTTATTTAGAAGCGTGTGACTTTTAATGGCGGACTTCTCACATATACAATTGTGTATAAAATGCAGTCCGGATGATTTCCCGCCAAAATGATTTTGTGGCCCTGTGCATCATTTCCTGTGTCACATCTAATATATTATACAGAGGTACCGTAGCTCTGGGACTCTAACTGCAACACTTATGTTTGATTATTTTGTATACAGGTATTGGTGTCCCTCATGGTGATAATACCATTAAAAAGACCACACCCAAATATTTCCTGTCAGCTGCCCCTTCTTGCTTCTCATGTAGCCATGGTGGCTGAGTCAGGGAAGGATCTTATTACCTCAACAAAGCACACTGTGAGGTTAATGTGATGCTCCAGTCAAAACGTAAAATTTGGTTATACATGGGACTACTATAGTTAATCTAAATGATGCCCTTCTCATGACGCTGTCTGTCACAGTTCCTCCATTCCAGAACCCACTACTTTATTAATTGGCCCCTGCTGTCCCAAACTTTGCTATAGAAAGCGCTGGTAGAAATTCTTAGACATCCTCCCTTCCCTGACCTCCGATAGCACCAACCAAAAAACATTAATTCTGATGTTGGTGCTAGTACTATCAGATGACTTAGCAGTCATTTTTCTTCCAACCAAATCGCAGCTCTAGACTTGTTGGTTGACAACAAGTTGGGGTCAAGTTGTAAAAAATCTTTTCGGTCACGTGACCTAGGATTAACGTGAACATGTCAGGGCTGATAATGTTATTATCCTGCTGATGTAGGGTTAATCTTCAGGTTAATAGCATAATGGAGGTGCCTGGCCACAGTACTGAAAATGTGGCACCTGGAAGAAAATCAACTTTATTTCTCCCCGGAGCTGCCAGCTTCCAGTCATGCAGGCGTGCCCGGAGCAATTACAGTCAAAACTCATAGCAGCAGGTGTAAGCAGGCTCCGGCACTAACTGACAGCTGGCTTATAGTCGCAGCTCTTATGAGCAGTGACTGCAATTGCTTCGGGCACGCCTATATAACTGAAAGCCAGCGTCTCACAGGAGAAATGAAGTTCATTTTCTCCCAGGTGCTGCAGCTGGACCCCTCCATATTGCTATTAACTTGCAGATTAACCCTATATCTGCAGGTTAATTAAAATATTATCAGACTTGACAGGTTCCCTTTAAGGCCAGCTAGAAAGCATAATACATTAGATGGAAAACCAGAACTGCATTTACTTTAAGAATGAAAATAACATATTGAATACTAGAATAATGTTAAGGTAGAGCTAGAAAATAAAGCCATAGCCAAGGAAAGCATGTTAGACGTGTACAAAGAGATTGGAAATATGAAAGAGAAAAATTCAGAGATATAAAGTGACTGTAGCAACTGATGATATTACAGTTTTCTAGGGCGAGTTGGGTGTGCATGAATACAGTATAAGGAAGTGAGGATTAATAGCTGTTTGGCAAACAAGCATTTGTGACACCCCAGGGGTCTGGTTGCCACAGTGATAGAGATATTACGTCTGAGAGCAGGTGGGAGGTCTCTTGGTCAGGGATCCTATGCATGCCATACCTCCTGCCCAGTCCTGGGAGGGGAAGAACTTCCCTATATAAACCTAGGGCTGAGGCAGGGTTAGTGAGTAGAGAAGAAGTAGAGACAGAGAAAATAAGCAAATATAGGAACAGAACATCAGGAGCTCTGTGGGAGCAGTGTTACAAGGAGTCAGGGGCTGGCAGCTGCAGAGCTCGCCCTGACTGAGAAGTATCACCGGACCCGGAGTCCGAGGCTGTGGGGACTAATCTCTACCCAGCAGCAGAAACCGACCGGCAGGGGATTGCAGGTCCTCTGGCCCAGAAACCCGAAGGCACGGTCACACGCGTGGGACCAGCACCGCCATCGTGGAGCGGAAGCCATTAGAAGGCCCCGAGTCACCGGCCATACGGGTGAGCACCACACGGTACACTCAGGGACGTGGGCTACTTTTACCCGCCTCTAGCAAGGTAGCCAGAAGAGTACAGTTAGTTGGGAAGGCCTACAACTCCGCCTGGCCAGGGGAGATCCCATCTGCTCAAGGACTGACCAGGCCCCGATTGCTAGCAAGTACTCCGGGAGGGTCTATCTTTGTCACCAGTAAAGACCCTGAACTACACCGCATCGTCTCTGAGTGGTTCCTGCTACCCCCATCATCCACGTCGGCTGCCCTGAGGCCATACCCCTCCCGTTGGGGGTTATACCATCCACGCTGCACCATCCTTCCACCGGCCTAAGCGGTCTGCCCTGCAGCGGCAGCTCCATAGCTGCATTCAACGGGTGGCGTAGTCATCCACCATCCACTGCTAATAGACTGCCACTTAGTCTGACTCCCTGGGCACGGACCGGGTCACCGCCACGAGACTACTACCCCCCCATCTGATCCGGCTCCGGGTAGGCTCCCGCGTGCGCAACGCTGCGCGACTCAGGCCCAGGGGCGCGTCAACTTTTGGCGTAGTCGGCAGGATTTCGTGCCCGCAACCACCGGGTACTGCGTGCCTGAAAAAGAGACTTTTAAAACTTACCATCCGTGAAGTTTTCCCGCCATCCGTGAAGATTCCCGCCATCCGGCGCCATCTTCAGCCTTCTTCCCGCCATCCGTGAGGTTTTCCCGCCATCCGGCGCCATCTTCAGCCTTCTTCCCGCCATCCGTGGAGTTTTCCCGCCGTTGGCCGCCATCTTGAAGACGCCGCGCGGGAAGAAGAGGGGCGTGGACTCCGAAAGCGCGCGAGAACTGAAGCCCCGCCTCACGTCCGGACGTTGCGTAAGGTCCTGGAAGGAGCCCAGCAGACGCCGACGTCACAGGAGCGCGACGGAAGGTCCTCAACCCTGACGATCCACTGCAGAGCCGCGGCCTACGGAAGAGGATCATCGCAAGGTAGGCCACGGTCCACTAGGGGGGAGAAGGATGTCGGATACGGAGGAGAGCTTCACCGCTTCAACCCCCGCCAGCGCCACCGCTGTTGCGGTCATGCCTTTCACCATGCCCTATATCCCGGGGGCAGCCTGGCTACCCCAGTACTCAGGGGAGTCCCATACCCTGCATGACTTTAGAGAAAAGCTGGATAGCCTCTTCCAGGTGTACCCCCTCACAGAGGAGCAAAAAGTGAGCATCCTGGTGGCCCAACTAACCGGGGCAGCCCAAAGGGAGGTAAAGTCCTGGCTACCTGGGGGGAGTACTGTCGCGGGGATACTAACCCGGCTGAGGGACACCTTTGATACCCGCACCTCAGCCGAGATCAAGCTTAGATTCTACGGGTGCAAACAGCGGGCACATGAGAGTATAAGGGACTATGCCCTGAACCTACAAGAGGCCCTGAGAGCCATTAAGCAGACCGACCCTGACGGCGTGGGAGACGAGGACAGGCTGTTGACTGAACAATTTATAGAGGGTTTATATTGCAATGCCCACCGAACCCAGTTGCGGGCAATGGCCTTACAGGACCCTCATCTGGGATTTGCACAGTTCAAGGACAGAGCCATCCGGGTGCTTCGAGAACCGGCACCCGGTGGCGTTGTGACCCACAGACGCCCCACTACCACTTACCACCAGGAGGCGGCGCCCTTGTCGCCAGGGCCTGTGGGAGCTGATGCGCAGGCTTTGAACAATGACCCGGCTCCAGACCTGCACCATCAGGTCCAAGAGCTAGCTAAAAGCGTTGCTGCGCTAACCCGAACTGTGCAGTCTTTACAGGTTTCCACTCCAGGGAAGATCCAGCTGGCATCCGGACCGGAGGACATCCCGTGGCGTCGACCAAGGAGGACCCCACCGGCCAGAGGAAGACCCAGCGACCGATACAACGAGGACGGACGACCCATCTGCCGCCGCTGCAATCAACCCGGACATATGGCAAGGTACTGTCCTTTAAACTGGCACAACCTGGGGTAGAGGGCCAACCCCCAGGAAAAAGATCACCAGGCCCATCGAACTGGCGCGACAAATATGTGGGAGGACGTCCAGTCTTACCCGTGGTACTGGATGGCATTCCTATGAGTGCCCTGCTGGACACCGGGTCACAGGTCACCACCATCCCGTACGTGCTCTTCAAGCAGTACTGGAATGACTCGGATATCACCCGCTACCCTGACGACGACTTGAGTATCATCGCCAGCAATGGTCAGCCCGTGCCACAGATTGGATTTAAAGAGGTGACCATTAAAATCGGTAGAGTCGAATTGGCGGCACAGGGACTGATCATTGTAGACATTGACAAACACGAGAGTCACCCAAAGATAACTCTAGGAACTAATGTAATTGAAAATTGTCTTGCAGAGGTGATTTTCCTTTTACAGCAGGTTGCCAAGAACGCCAGCTCCGGCCAGCAGCGAGTGCTCCAGAAAGAGATCCGGGCACTGATGCGACGGCAACAGCTAGAACTCTCCGGTGGTGAGATTGGTAGCGTGCGAATGTGTGACCCTTTTCCTATTGCCATGCCCCCAAAAAGTGAAATGATGATTTGGTGCCGGGCAGCTATTGGTCTGAGAGGTAGAGATTACCAGGCAATGGTAGAACCAGTTTACTCAGACAGTAGGCCCACCATTTTGACAGCACGGGGGGTGGTCAATGTACGCCATGGGAGGGTGCCCGTTCGCATAATAAATATCGGGAAGAGGGAAGTGTACCTGCCCCGGTATGCCACGCTAGCCAAATTGTATACCATCAATCAAGATTCCATACAGTCCGTAGAACCCTTGCCTCCATCTTCCCCGGAGGAAGGTAACGGCTCTAAGAAAATGATGGAGGACTGGTGTCAGCAACTACATTTGGGTACTGACTCCACTCCCTCACACCAGAAACAGGGAGTCTATCGGGTGGTTCAAGAGTACGAGAGAGTGTTTAGTAAACACCCGTTAGACTTCGGGCGAGTCAAGGGGGTAGAACACCACATCCCCACGGGAGACCATCCTCCCATAAAAGAGAGGTATCGACCCGTACCCCCTGCACACTACCAACACGCCAAGGGGATGCTTAGAGACATGAAGGAGGCTGGGGTGATCAGGGATAGCTGTAGCCCCTGGGCAGCTCCACTAGTCTTAGTCAAAAAGAAAGACAACACCATGAGGATGTGTGTAGATTACCGGAAAATCAACCGTATCACACACAAGGATGCGTACCCCTTACCAAGGATAGAGGAGTCTTTGGCTGCTTTAAGATCTGCTAACTTCTTCTCTACCTTGGATCTCACTAGTGGGTACTGGCAGGTTCCTGTAGCAGAGGCGGACCGGGAGAAGACCGCATTCACCACCCCGATGGGACTTAGCGAGTTTACCTGCATGCCGTTCGGACTCTGCAACGCACCAGGAACCTTCCAACGATTAATGGAGTGCTGTCTGGGCCACAGAAACTTCGAGACGGTCTTGTTGTACCTGGACGATGTCATCGTATATTCCAAGACGTATGAGGACCACCTGAAACACCTGGCGGAAGTGTTCGAAGCTCTGGCAAGCTACGGCCTAAAGGTGAAACCCTCCAAGTGTCACCTCCTGAAACCAAAGGTGCAGTACCTGGGACACGTGGTGAGCGCTGACGGAGTGGCTCCCGACCCTGATAAGATCACCGCAATTAAGGAATGGCCAAGTCCCTCCAGTGTAAAAGAAGTGCGGCAGTTCCTCGGGTTGCTAGGCTATTACCGCAGATTCATCCCCGGTTTCACCAAAAAGGCAGCTCCTATGCAGGACCTCCTGTTAGGCCAGTCCCGGAAGGCCAAGAACCAGAAGCCACCCTTCAGATGGGAGAAGTTAGAAGAAGAGTCCTTCTGCCAGCTGAAGATGGCCCTCACGGGGGATGAAATCCTGGCGTACCCTGATTACAGCCAGCCCTTTATCCTCTACACCGACGCAAGTAACATCGGGCTAGGAGCCGTGCTGTCCCAGATCCAGCAGGGGAAAGAACGAGTAATCGCTTACGCCAGCCGAAAACTGCGACCCACCGAGAGAAACCCTGAGAATTACAGCTCATTTAAGCTAGAGTTCCTGGCAGTGGTGTGGGCAGTCACCGAACGCTTTAAGCACTACCTCGCTTCTTCCCGGTTCATCGTGTACACGGATAACAACCCGTTGACACACCTGGACACGGCAAGACTCGGTGCCCTAGAGCAGAGATGGATGGCCCGTCTGTCCAACTACGAGTTCACAATCAAATACCGGGCAGGACGCTCCAATACCAACGCGGACGCCCTGTCCAGGATGCCAAACCTACCGGACGTAGGAGAAGATCCAGAGGGACTGGAAGAAGTTGAACTCCCCGCGTTCCACCGTCATGGGACTATCCAGTATTCCCATCGGGTAAAGAGTAAGCAAGTCGCTACGTTTAACCCCTTGCCTCACTACAACTGGGAGGAAACGCAAGACAGTGACCCTGCCGTCCGACTGGTGAAGGAGATGCTGACTCGGCCAGAGGCTCGCCTTGACCCAGACGCTCCGGAGGAAGCCAAGCAACTATGGGCTGAGAAGAGTCGACTGTTCCTTTACAAGGGGAAGTTGTGCCGCAGAATGGTTAACTCCCGGACGCATGAACTAATCTGGCAAGTAGTGGTGCCACGAAGAGACGCAGCCATGGTGATGGAGGCATACCACGACGGGGCTGGACACTTCGGATGGAAGAAGCTGGAGTTCCTGCTGCGCGAGCGGTTTCACTGGGTAGGCATGAGGGGAACCATCGAGAGGTGGTGCAGAGACTGTGGCCCGTGCAACCTAAGAAGGAAGGACCGTGCCAGCCAGAAGACTCCCCTGCAGTCCATCGTCACCCGGCAGCCGTTGGAACTGGTAGCCTTGGATCATGTAAAACTGACCCCAAGCAGAAGTGGCTACGTCTACGCACTAACCATCGTGGATCACTACTCCCGGTTCTTGGTTGTCGTCCCTGTCAAGGACTTAACAGCTCGAACAGCAGCTAGAGCCTTCCAGCAGCATTTCTGCCGTCCACACGGGTACCCGGACCAAGTGTTGACAGACCAGGGACCTGCCTTTGAAGCGGAGGTCTTCCAAGAATTCTGCACTCTGTATGGCTGCCGGAAGATAAGGACAACACCCTATCATCCGCAAACTAATGGACTTTGTGAGAAAATGAACCAGGTGGTAATGGATCTTCTGAAAACGTTGCCCCTGGAAGAACGCAGTCTGTGGCCTGAGAAGCTGCCCGATCTGGTGGACCTATACAACCACATCCCGGTAGGTTCCACCAACTGTACCCCGGCTTACCTAATGAGGGCGAGACCTGGTAAGTTACCTGTTGACCTGGAAATGGGAGTCCTGACACCCGAGGACACTTCACCAGAAGCAGACTGGGACACAGAGAGGCAGCAGCAGTACCGGAGAGTACAGGAGAGTGTGGAGCGAAGTCTCTGTCAGGCTAGGGAAAGACAAGAGAAAACTTACAACCAGTATGCTCCCGCTGTTCCCCTGGTACCCGGAGAGCAGGTCTTGAAGAGAAAAAGACGGCTCCACAAGTTGGACGACCAGTGGGAGAAGGACCCGTACTCCGTACTGCCCTCAAGCCACGACAACCCAAAGGTCTGTACCATCAGTAAAGACGGAGGGGAAACCACGACCATTGTATCCCGGGATCACCTGAAGAAGTGTCCCGAACAGCTACGGAACCCTGAAGAGGAACAAGAAGACCCTCGACCCGTAGAGGAAAGGGAAGACATGGTTAGTACTGTGCTCGGAGACTTCCCTCGGTCTTGGACTCAAGTCAATGGCGCAGTTGTGGTACCCGTACTCACCTTCCTCCAACCAGCATCCCAAGCACCTATGGAGCGACAGGTAGAGCTGGAAGAGCAGCCGGTCCAGGAGGCAGAAGACTCCACACAAGCAGAATAGGAGGATCAACCCTCTGCTTATAGTGAGCCTGCCGTACCCCTAGTGAGCCAAGGAGCCGGTAGACAGCTGCCCAGTTTACCCTTGACAGCTCCTACACCCTGTAGTTCAGGGCTAGACAGTCAGCTCCGTAGGTCCACTAGGGCCACTAGAGGCCAGTTACCCGCACGTTGGAGGATTTGAAGTGTATAAATTGTTTTATTTGTGGTTACCTCTTTTTCTTGTTGCTTGTGTATAATTATGTGTTTCTAGTTGTTTATAGGAGTCTTTGGTGGATTTACCGGGAATCCTGTGTACATAGTTGGAGCGTAACCCAGGACGGACTAAAGACTGTTAAGGACTCGGGGTAGGACAGACCCCTACCTGGTTACGTCTCCCTGTTTTGGTGAAATGGACACCTTGCTTTTCTTCAAAAACTGCACCCGGTTGCGGACACGCCGTGACCATCTTTATATGTTTTTCTTATTGTACTATTATTGTTTATACCTTGTTATGTTTTTCCAAAAATATGTTTAGTCCCGGAGTACTAAATTTCACTAGGGGGGAATGTGACACCCCAGGGGTCTGGTTGCCACAGTGATAGAGATATTACGTCTGAGAGCAGGTGGGAGGTCTCTTGGTCAGGGATCCTATGCATGCCACACCTCCTGCCCAGTCCTGGGAGGGGAAGAACTTCCCCTATATAAACCTAGGGCTGAGGCAGGGTTAGTGAGTAGAGAAGAAGTAGAGACAGAGAAGCAGATATAGGAAAAGAACATCAGGAGCTCTGTGGGAACAGTGCTACAAGGAGTCAGGGGCTGGCAGCTGCAGAGCTCGCCCTGACTGAGAAGTATCACCGGACCCGGAGTCCGAGGCTGTGGGGACTAATCTCTACCCAGCAGCAGAAACCGACCGGCAGGGGATTGCAGGTCCTCTGGCCCAGAAACCCGAAGGCACGGTCACACGCGTGGGACCAGCACCGCCATCGTGGAGCGGAAGCCATTAGAAGGCCCCGAGTCACCGGCCATACGGGTGAGCACCACACGGTACACTCAGGGACGTGGGCTACTTTTACCCGCCTCTAGCAAGGTAGCCAGAAGAGTACAGTTAGTTGGGAAGGCCTACAACTCCGCCTGGCCAGGGGAGATCCCATCTGCTCAAGGACTGACCAGGCCCCGATTGCTAGCAAGTACTCCGGGAGGGTCTATCTTTGTCACCAGTAAAGACCCTGAACTACACCGCATCGTCTCTGAGTGGTTCCTGCTACCCCCATCATCCACGTCGGCTGCCCTGAGGCCATACCCCTCCCGTTGGGGGTTATACCATCCACGCTGCACCATCCTTCCACCGGCCTCAGCGGTCTGCCCTGCAGCGGCAGCTCCATAGCTGCATTCAACGGGTGGCGTAGTCATCCACCATCCACTGCTAATAGACTGCCACTTAGTCTGACTCCCTGGGCACCGACCGGGTCACCGCCACGAGACTACTACCCCCCATCTGATCCGGCTCCGGGTAGCCTCCCGCGTGCGCAACGCTGTGCGACTCAGGCCCAGGGGCGCGTCACATTCATCCAACAGCTATGAAAGGTGTATACATGGAAATATTTGCAAGCACATTACAAAGAGTCAGCCCTTCATTTATTAATTCTAGGAATTATACAATAGACCAGTTACCGTTCATCTGGAGTTAAATTTACATTTGATGATTATTTTTATGAATTTTACTATGGGCGTTGCTTACATGGTAATTATACAGCCCAGCCTAAAGACATGCCCCATTAGTAAAAGCCATAACGATTAACACTAATTAAAAAAGCTGTTATCTCTGGAACCATTTGGAGAATTTGAAAACAAACAAACTGAAGTTTTAGGCAGGCATGGAAAAAATGCTGAAAAGTAAAAAGGATTTAAAAAACAGAAGTATTATTAGTTTGCCTGTCAGTTAAAGGGAATCTGTCAGAAGGTTTTTGCTCTGTAATCTCACAGCAGCATGGGGTAAGGGCTGAGATACTGATTTCAGTGATGTGTCACTTATTAGACTGTGTGCTGTTGTTTAGTACACAAAAAATGGCATCAAATATACAAAACAGTGGGCAGATAGCATGTCAGATGACAAGCATCTGTCCCTAAGCATGCTGAAAAGACATAATAAAAAGAGAACAGCTCAGCATATATTGCAAAAATAAAGTTTATTGGTGAAATATACATAAAAATTGTCAATAGAAAAGGAAACCAGGAGGTAATTGGAAAGTAGCTTTACAAGCCAGGTATATTGTAAATAGTATGATCATAATAGATCTATGGATCTATAGAATTGCACATTTGCCCACAATAGTAGAGAAATAATAAATACCAAAATAGTGAACATTCAATATCACAAAATGGCAATGGGTAAAGACACAGAGGTCAGCCCAAATACATATAGACCTGCTAATATAAGTAAAAGTCGCCCTTACTATGTTATGGGAGACTCTGTGTCAGAATTAAGGTGCTCACACATTATAGTTCCATAAACTAATTACCTGGCAGGAAAGCACAGCCCAAAAGGAGGGGGGAGGAAGGTGGTCAGAAGAAGAGGTGGTCTATATGTATTTGGGCTGACCTCTGTGTCTTCACCCATTGCCATTTTGTGATATTGAATGTTCACTATTTTGGTATTTATTATTTCTCTACTATTGTGGGCAAATGTGCAATTCTATAGATCCATAGATCTATTATGATCCTACTATTTACAATATACCTGGCTTGTAAAGCTACTTTCCAATTACCTCCTGGTTTCCTTTTCTATTGACAATTTTTATGTATATTTCACCAATAAACTTTATTTTTGCAATATATGCTGAGCTAGTCTCCTCTTTTTATTGTGTGCTGTTGTTTGAATACTATCAGTGTTTTATCAACAGGAGATTATTAGTGCAGGACAAGTTGCCTGCATGCCTCCTGGTCCAACCACGCCCCCTGTACTGATTAGAGGCTTACTATCAATATACAGTGTACAGAGAAAGCTGCAAATCAGTGGTTTGGGTGGGGGTCAGCTTTCTGAGCATTTGTACATTTACAGCAGAAAAAAAGTCTTATTGCTGCACAGCTGCTGCACACAGTAATCTAAGTGATACATTGCTGGAATCAGGGTATCTTTACCTACATTATGCTGCTCTCAGTTGAGGTAGAAGAACCTGGTGACAGAGAGAAATCGAAATCATATCAATATTTGGTGTGACCACATTTGCCTTCCAAATTGCATTAATTCTAGATACACTTGCAAACAATTTTTGAAAGAACTCGACAGGGAGGTTGGTCTAAACATTGTGGAGAACTATCCACAGATCTTCTGTGGCTGTAGGCTTGAGCAATCCTTCTGTCTATTCATGTAATCCAGACAGACTCGATGATTTTGAGATCAGGGATGTGTGGGAGCCATATCATCACTTAAAGGACTCCTTGTTCATCTTTATACTGAAGATAGTTCTTTATGACATTGCGTGTATACTTGAGGTCATTGTTCTGCTGCAGAATAAATTTGGAGCCACTCAGATGCCTCCCTGATGGCATTGCTTGATGGATAAGTATTTGCTTGTACTTCTGCAAGACAAAATAGGATTGCTCCATGGTGAAGTACTGGTGATAAGAAACAGGGCAGAATAGATGGAATCTGCTTACCTGGTGGTCTTGTGCATGTCAGGCACAACTCGGATGAGAGTAGGAGTAAAGTGGTATTCCTCGTATAGACTACTGCTCCACCCGTTAAAGCGTACAGAGTGGTTCATTAATAACCACTGCAAAGCGAAAAATGAGAAAAAACCTTGTGGTGGGTGCGATCAAGATGAAGACATGGATGCTAAAATGTAGAAAAGCAACAAGCATTCATTAAAAGACAGCAACGCGTTTCAAAATTGATCTGATTTCTTCCTCAGGCTATCAGGAAGAAATCAGATCGATTTTGAAACGCGTTGCTGTCTTTTAGAAAAAGTTTTTTGTTTTCTAAACCTTCTCACCCTTGTTTTCATCATGTTAGTGCCCACCACAATGTTTTTTTTTTCATCTTTTGCCTCACAAATGTATCTATTAATGTATTTTTTCTATTGCTTAAATAGCGCCAACATGTCCCAAAGCATACTAAACAAGATATAATCACTTCCATCACCGAACCAATATGTATTTAGTTGTTACCTGTGTACATTCTCTAAAAAAAACAAAAGATTACTGAGTAATCCTAACACTTTTTTTTATTAAATACATTGATTTTATCTACTTTCTTTACTGGAAAATTCATATTTTATTCCAGTGTTTGGCAATGGCAAGTTTTACGATTTTAGGCAGTTCTTCATTCTTTCATTTTATTTCTCAATTTTAATCATTTATACATTTGTAAGTCTGCAGATGTATGCATATGTCCAAAACCTGTGCAAGTGTGTGCAAAAATAAATACAGTATGCACTGAAAAATATACCAGTAAATAATACCATATACTATACAATATGCATAAGGCCAGAGCAAAGAGCACGTTGTGGGTACTATGGTACAGGGTATGTCCACTGTCAATAATAAAGAGAAGGGAATACAGGTGTGAGTCATGTTAGTCATATTGCAGTGCAATATGTATTTTTTTCTCTTTCTTATGCCTTATACCCTGTTTATATGAGTGTAATACTCTTAGGCTGCGTGTACACAATGCGTTTTTCATGCGTTTATGCTGCGGAATTTCCGCAGCGGAAACGCATCAAAAACGCATGGTAATCCGCACCTCATGGTCGCCAATGGCATTCCGCAATGTCAATGCACATGCTGCGGATTTTTCCGCAGCGTTTCTGCAGCGCTCATAAATCCGCAGCATGTTCATTAATTTTGCGGAAGCGCAGCGGAAGCGCCGCCATTGACTTGCATTGAGACACATAGAATGCGCGTCTGTACATTTGTACAAGCGGATTCTATGCGTCTCTATGTGCGGATGGTACCCAGTTCAGGAGGAGAGAAGACTCTCATCCAGACCTGGGTACCATTGTACCTGTAAAAAAAAGAATAAAATAAAAAATAAAGTTTATATTCACCTGTCCAACGACTTCTCTCGGCATGCTGGCAGCGCTGAAGGACCTTCGGTGACGTCACAGTCATGTGACCGCAGGCCCTTCACCGCTGTGTCTCGCGATATGCCGGCAGCCGGGAACCAGACAGGAACGAGCGCTGCAGCACACGCCTGGGCATCGGGGGTGAGTATAGCTTTATTTTTTTTATTTTTACGGTCACACTATATAAAATCAAGCTGTTTGCATGGATTTATATAGTGTGACCTAGTTGTCAAGCACTTTCCAAGTGATGCTATCGCCTGGAAAGCGCTTGTCAATCTGCATGCGGAAATGCATGTGAATCCGCATGTATTCTGCAGGAAAAACGCATGCACAATCTGCATGCGTTTTTTTCTGCCAGGGAGATGCAGAAATGCTGCAGAAATTTTCTGCTTCATTTCTGCATCGTGGGCTCATAGCCTAACAAATATATGTTTTTGCCTATATATACACCGATTCATCATCATTTTGTTAAAATTTGCACCACAATCTTGGAACTTTGACTTGACTGCCTGAGGATTAATGCTCTTATATCATTTTGTTCTATGTAGCTTTATGTTTTCGTCTTGTATTTTACAAAATGTAATTTTATATATGGTTTCACCGGATACAGTGGGGAAAATAAGTATTTGAAATACAGCCGATTTTGCAAGTTTTCCCACCTACAAAGAATGGAGAGGTCTGTAATTTTTATCATAGGTACAATTCAACTGTGAGAGACAAAATCTAAAAATAAAAACCAGAAAATAACATTGTATGATTTTTAAAAAATTAAATAGTATTTTATTGCATGAAATAAGTATTTTATCACATACCAACTAGCAAGGAATTCTGGCTTTCATAGACCTGTTAGTTTTTTTTTAAGAAGCCTTCATATCTGCACTCATTACCAGTATTAATTGCACCTGTTTGAACTCTTTACCTTTATGAAAGACACCTGTCCACACACTCAATCACACTCCAACCTCTCAACCATGGGCAAGACCAAAGAACTGTCTAAGGACACCAGAGACAAAATTTTTGACCTGCACAAGGCTGGGGTGGGCTACAGGACAATAGGCAAACAGTTTGTTGAGAAGGCAACAACTGTTGGCACAATTATTAGAACATGGAAGAAACACAAGATGACTGTCAATCTTCCTCAGTCTTGGGCTCTGTGCAAGATCTCACCTCGTGGGATAAGGATGATTCTGAGAAAGGTTAGGAATCAGCCCAGCACTACATGGGAGGACCTGGTCAAAGACTTAAAGAGAGCTGGGATCACAGTGTCAAATATTACTGTTAGTAACACACTATGTTGTCATGGATTAAAATCCTGCAGGGCACGAAAGGTCCACCTGCTCATGCCAGCACATGTCCAGGCCCATTTGAAGTTTGCCAAAGACCATCTGGATGATCCAGAGGAGGCATGGGTGAAGGTCATGTGGTCAGATGAGACCAAAATAGAACTTTTTGGTATCAAGTCCACTTGCCATGTTTGGAGGAAGAAGAAGGATGAGTACAACTGCAAGAACACCGTCGCAACCGTGAAGCATGGTGGGGGAAACATCATACTTTGGGGGTTGGTGGGGCTGCAAAGGAGACAGGACTACTGCACCATATTGAAGGGAGGATGGTTGGGATCCTGTATCACGAGATTTTGGCCAACAACCTCCTTCCCTCAGTAAAAGCATTGAAGGACTACTGCACCGTATTGAAGGGAGGATGGATGGGATCCTGTATCACGACATTTTGGCCAGCAACCTCCTTCCCTCAGTAAGAGCATTGAAGATGGGTCATGGCTGGGTCTTCCAGCATGACAATGACCTGAAACACACAGCCAGGGCAACTAAGGAGTGGCTCCGTAAGAAGAATTTCAAGGTCCTGGAGTGGCGCAGCAAGTCTCCAGACCTGAACCCAATAGAAAATCTTTGGAGGGACCTGAAACTTAATGTTGCCCAGCGATAGCCCCAAAACCTGAAAGATCTGGAGAAGATCTGTTTGGAGGAGTGGGCCAAAATCCCTGCTGCAGGGTGTGCAAATGTGGTCAAGAGCTACTGGAAACGTCTGACATCTGTAATTGCAAACAAAGGTTTCTGTACCAAATATTAAGTTCTGTTTTTCTATTATATCAAATACTTATTTCATGCAATAAAATGCAAATTAATTATGTAAAAATCATACAATATAATTTTCTGGATTTTTTTTAAGATTCTGTCTCTCACAGTTGAAGTGTACCTACGATAAAAATTACAGACCTCTTAATTCATTTCTAGGTGGAAAAACTTGCAAAATTGTCAGTGTATCAAATACTTATTTTTCTCACTGTATGCATCTATTCATGCCTATTTAACAGTTTGTCATTCCTTTTTTTTTTTGTTTTTTTTTGTGTAGTGCATGTTTGACAAAGGTCTTATTGACCGAAAGTCACAATTATATGCACAGCGTTGGATTTTCTGGATTGTACTAAATAAAATTCAAAATTTTCTTTGATTTTGAAATGCCAGATTCTTTTCTGCATATACAGTGCATTGTGAAAGTATTTGGCCCCCTTGAACTTTTCTACCTTTTGCCACATTTCTGGCTTCAAACATAAAGATATAAAATTCAAATTTTTTGGGGAAGAATCAACAACAAGTGGGACACAATCGTGAAGTGGAACAAAATTTATTGGATATTTTAAACTTTTTTAACAAATTAAAAACTGAAAAGTGGGGCGTGCAATATTATTCGGCCCCCTTCTTCCCCCAAAAATTAGAATTGTATATCTTTATGTTTGAAGCCAGAAATGTGGCAAAAGGTAGAAAAGTTGTAGGGGGCCAAATACTTTCACAATGCACTGTATTACGGTGCTGGATCCTATCTGAGCACCCGCCAGACTCTGGAGTGCCGTACTTCTCTGTATTTTATATTAATTTCTATTTACATATGCTTGACTTGTCAGTGCGCAACAATAACTTTTTCTGGGGCTTACAGCAACAAAACAGGGCCATCTTCAGAAATTAAAGTTAGTTACATATCCTGAAAGGGCTGCCCTTAATATACTACAGAAAAATCACCTGACAGATTCCCTTTAAATGTTGCACACAGGAAGACATATAAGAGTCAGACATATTGACCAAAAAATGTAGTCAACTACATTTTTTAGACGTAAAAAAAAATATAATATAGCGTAAACTTGACTTTTTTGACTATGTCTTGCCAATTATAGTCTATGGATACACTACCATATTCCTCCAGAATACATTTTCTTTTGTAATTCAGGTGCATATGTCCAGTAGAATGCACTGTACTAATGTGAACCTAGCCTTGGATGTTGCCCATTACACTTTATATTATTGCTTTTCTTTTTGGTGATTCTGCCTAAGCACATCATTCCTGTTGGTTAAGTTTGAGTTCTCTGCACTGTATAAAAGTTGCAAGAACTTTTTCATAGTGTCATTGTAAAAAAAGATGTAAAGAGCAGGAACAGGTGCAGAGAGCATAAACTTTCCAGAGTTCAAATCTGGTACAGTTCTTGGAAGGCACAGACTAGGCAGCAATGAAAGGCAACTGCTAGAAGCGATTAATCTGGTATTTCTACTTGTGTTGTTGCATCATAATTCAGGAAAATTTCTACAGTTCCATTTGGCACCAAGTTTACGTTTATGTATGAAGAAATGCTTGTCTTTTCTAATATTTGTCTGCAACTTAAGAATGTTTAGTTTGGTTTGGTTCAAAACTTAAATTACCTTAGGTAAATTGAACTTGATCAAACTTACAGAGCAACTATCATTTAAACTTTTTATTTTAAAATAATAGGTTCTACTTAGCATGTGCAGCAGATCAGTGGGGGTTCGGGTTATAAGACCCTCATGCTCACTAAAAAAAACTACTCTGCTAAGCAGCAAGAAGTGCCTAGCTTGTGTCTGAGTGCATGTACTAAATGGTGTTTGGGGTCAATAGAAAGTCGAAGAACCAGTATTGCACCCTTATACAGGGTTATAGACTTTCTATTGAGCCCATACACTGCTCTATGGGCATACTCAGGTAAATGCTCAGGGCTTCTGTCTGCTGAGCAGAGTGGTGCAGAACAGCTTTCTGAGTGATCAGTGGAGGTCTGCACCCCCACCTATCTGCTGCACTTAAGTAGTACCTATGATTTAAAAAAAAAAAAAAAATGAAACGATAGTTACTGTTTAAGGAGGTATTGATATGTCTCTCATAATGACATATCAGTGGCACTCAGCTGACCGCTAACCACTGTGCCCCTACGTTTTTGATCAGAGAGTGGAGTGAGCAGCATATACATTTCTAGAAAGTCTATAGACCCAACAATGACTGAAAGATCACAGAAGAACAACTTTACAAAGTTATATGCCTTTATTTAATGACTGTCACATTTGTTTGTGTCATGAAATTGCACCAAAAGGTGGCAGAAAATGGACTTATTTAGCCTTGGTCATCCAAAATCAAAAGTGAATAGTTAGCTTAATATGTTAGGTTTATTAATCATGACTTTGAAAAGGTTACCATATTTTATGATAAGTCTGTTTAGCAATCATTTTATGTACTTTTGGCACAGGCAGCTGAGATGTGACTGCAGCCATATTTTTAAGATAAAAGTTATAAACATTTTACATTTTCTCCCAGGTTCTAGTCTCCGGAGGAAGTCTTGAACCATCTTTCTTGGGGGTCGCAGGTGGCTAATATAACTGGCCGAAAAAAGGAGTATACATGATGGGCACAAGGAGACCAATGAACCGCATACCCTCTGGGAATGGAAGGTTCTATGACTCCCATGGAAGTAGTAATGGGAGTACAAGTGACAGTGAAGACAGTAATGGTTCAGTCTATACTCCCCGGGCAGACAGCAGAAGCTACCTGCTGAATATGAGGCCCGAGAACAGGTAAGTAAATTGTTTGTCTTGCTATGTAGATATTGAACTCATCAGATGTTTTGAGCCATTGGATGCAATTAAGGTGTTTCATTCTAATTGCCTGATTGGCCCAATTCTGCTATTTCTGAGGAGCCACACATAAATTAAGACTGAGCCATAGAATATTTGATGGGCTGCAACGCACATAAACCCTTGGAGTACACAGGTTTGCTGGTGTCTCCAGACATCATTCCACTCCACTCCATTGGAAGAAGCCAGTCATAAGTGGCAAAGCTGGCTCAGGTAGATGGCTGAGCGTGTCTGTGAAAGATTGTTTTTAATCCTTTTGAAACCACCATTCTCGTGAGTAGGGTAATAACTGATAATAGTGACTGTGTTGCAGTATTGTGTTTTGCACTTTTTACAGCCAGATCACAGAAGCATTGGAGGTAATAAGCTGGTAGAGACAACAATCTGCATATAGAGATCATTTCCATTTGGGTACTTTTCTATAGTTGCTTTTGGGTGATGAGTGGAGACATATGAAAACCTGTACACTCCTATGTTTTATGTTAGCTGCAGCCCACCAAAGTAATGGAATATTCTAAGAGTTTTATTCGCTGTTGAAAAATTTGAAATCCTAATAATAGTGATGTACTGGCACTAAGAATATTAGAAAGGTGCAGATCTTTTCATTATTATATTGGTCAAAGTGTTTTTCTGAAATTGTAATATTGATGGGCATACCTTAGAAGTCATCAATATCTGATAAGTGGGGTTCAGATACTTTGCACCACTGCCAATGATTTGTACCAGGGGGTACCACTTCTCCTTCAATGTTGTGTCGGTGTCCCATTTGGCAACATGGTACCATACACTTCAATGGGTAGGACTTCAATATGACTGTTTCAGAAAACTCATTAAAGGGGTTTTAACAAGATTGCAATTCATCATCTGTTCACAAAATTGGTATAAAGTTAACAAGTTTCCACCACTGAGAACTGAACCATTCATGCGAACGGTGGTCCCCTTCTGAGTCCTCCGTTGGAATACAATGATAGCCGAGCATGAACAGCGCCACTATTTTCCAAGTCTATGGGACTGATATAGATAGCTGAAGAAATCCTCAGTGTCCAGCAACTTAACACCTATCCGTTGAATAGGTGATAAGTTGCAAACTAGGTTCAACCCCTTTCAGCTTTATTTACATTAAAAAAAAATTAACTGCTAGTATAAGTCTGTTGTGGCATTAATAAATTGTTATCCCGTTAAATATATAATTGATTTTCTTGAATTCATAGCCCAAATTTGGAGCTATTGATAACTCTGTTGTAAAGTTAAAACATTTGCAAGAACTTGAAGGATACAAAAATATATGAATGCACAAGGACATGCAGATATACGTACATACATTCCATGTTTACAATAACTGAAAGCTATAATTATCGTATAGTAATACTAGTTCTTAGTAATCATATGCCAATTCCTATAATTACATGCTTGTGTTGATTACAGTGACAGACAGATTACAAATATGTATTGACTGCCACATAGGAGCAACTGCTTCTGGTCTAGAGGATAGAGGATATGTCTGAACACGAGATGGACTGTCAATGGGTGCAGTGCTTGCTGTGAAATATTTACTTGCCCCAGTGAATATTCAGATATATGTAGATAGAAAGCCTTGTGCATGTGTTTATACAGATCTTGCAAATTTCTAATGGTTGTTACTAACCTTACTAGTTTCAATTTGTATGATCTATCCTATTTGTCCGAGCTAATACAACATCTAGTAGAATCAAACCAAAAGCCAATAATAAAATGTATACTTTATATATTTATTGTATATAAAGTCAGTGTTTCAGATATTTAAGCCTCTCAGTATATCACGATGGCCTTTGGTAAAGTTAACATTGTCTTTGGTTACTTGAGGTAAAAGATTTAGAAATAGCAAATGTTCTGTCAGGTCTGGCAGCTAAAAGGGAAGAGAACAAACTTGCAACACAGCCAAGTAAAGGGGCTAGGTTACACTGCAAAATCAGTCCAAGTCCCGGAGAAAGTCTCCATACTTCATTTTCATTGCTATATGTCCTTCTTCTTAGGTTAGCGGCTCTCCTTACCTCTTCCAAATTCTCTTCTTGAGACATCAGTGCACTTTAGTATAAATCATACTGATGAAGTGAGAATGTTATTCTACCTTCTGTCACTATTAGATTGCTATGTGAAAGCTGACTGTCAATCTATCAATAGATAGTGATTGATTGATCTAAAGGGGTTATCCAGGACTATTTTTTTTTACTGTGGGCCTAAGAAATAACAGGCAGGTATTTGCTAACTGCCTGCCTGTTCTGCCCAGCGCAGATATTTGCTAGCACAGAGCTGTCACTGACCACTCCTGCTGGTTATTCTGCGGCTTCCGGGTCTCTTTCGCTCTGCTCAGTTGACAAAGGGTGACTGCTGATGTCATGCTGATCTGATTGACAGCTGGCTCCCAGCTGCCTAACTGTGGAAAGCTGGTTGTCAATCAGCATGATGTTGGCAGTCACGTGTCGCCAACTGAGCAGCCCTGAAGAAGAGCTGCTCTGTTGACATGGAACAGCTGAATCGCTGGCAGGAGCAGTCAGTGACTGCTCTGAGCTGGCACTGAATACAACAGGCAGGTAGTTTCTAACTAGTTAGCAACTACCTGCCTGTTATTGTTTTAGCTCTTAGTAAAAATAAATTAATCCTGGATAACCCCTTTAAGGGGTAGAACATTTATTTACGTGAAACTTTGTAACATATCCTATGTGGGAAAATAGCTTTTTCCTTATGATCCAGCAGTCTAGAATTCCACTCTTCCAAGAGGGACACTGTAAATGTTCAGAAACTTACTTAGTGCCCAAAAAAATGATTAGTGTAGCAGAAAATTTAACACTGGGAGGAAGGAAGTTCAGATTTAGGTTTTCCCTATTATCCTCTGCAGCGAGAGGTGAGGTAGTCATGTGATTTGCTGGGAAGAGCCCACCCACTTGGCTAATATGGAGTCAAAATTAACATTTTGAAAAGACTGAAATGAAAAAATACCTAAAATAATACAAGGTGAGTTAGGTTCACCACACATTTGTACATTATTTTAAAAAGTCTACATACAATGGGTATCTATTTGATGAATCTATTTCCTTTTTTTTAAGGATAAGTTTTTTTGTTTTTTTAAACAGATCCAAAAGAGACAGTAAATAGATTCCCTGTACCAGCTATTGCAGATATTCCATGTAGTAGGCTATCAAAATACCACTATTATTATTATTGTTAATGGCCTTCTGCTCGATCTCGAGCCATGACGACTTGATGGATGAACGCTTTGTGCGAAGATCCATCTTGTGCACGCTTAGATAGGTCCACCAGGGTCTTCTCTGCTGTTATCTTGATTGTATCAAACCATCGGTATGCTGGTCTTCAACTTTGCCTTGTTCCTTCTATTCTTCTGACCATGATGTCCTTGTCCATTAATTGCTCTCTTTGTATCATGTGTTCAAAGTAGGCAAGCCATAGCTTGGTTATCCTTGCTTCGAGTGACATGTCTGGCTTAATTTGTTCCAAAATTGATTTGTTTCTTCTTCTTGCCATCCATGATATTGATAGCATCCTTCTTCAGAACCACATTTCGAAGGCGTTGATTCTTCTTCTGTCTTGTGTCTTCATTGTCCAGGTTTTGCATTCATATATTACTACAGAAAAGACCAGGCTATGTACGAGCCATGTCTTTGTTGCCAGTGAAATGTTCCTCGATTTGAAGATCTTGTCCAGTGACTTCATTATTGATTTGCCCATAGCTATTCTCCTATTGACTTCCAGTGTCATCGCTGCATCTTGAATAATCATTGAACTGAGTAGGTTGAAGTCCACTACAACTTCCAGTTCATCGCTATCCATCTCAAATGTGTCCTGGTCGTACCTGGCAGTAGTCAATATCTTTGTCTTCTGTGTATTGAGTAGAAGTCCCATGTTCGAGCTTTCCATCTTGACATTCCGTAATAAGTCCTTCATTCTATCTACTCTTGTTGCTCTCAATGTTGTACCGGCTGCGTATTTAAGATTGTTTATGATTCGTCCCGCAATTTTGATTCCTTCTTCTTTTTTGGCAAGTCCAGCCTTCCTGAAAGCCTTCTTGAAAATTGCTTCTGCATATATATTGAAGAGAAATAGTGACAGGATGCAGCCATGTCTGACGCCTCGCTCTACTTTGAACCATACCGTGTCGTCACGTTCAGTTCGGACTGTTGCTTCTTGGTCAATGTAAAGGTTCCTAATGAGGCTGATCAGATGGTTCAGCACACCCATATCTTTCATGGCATTCCAAAGTTTCTGGTGATCAACACAATCGAAGGCTTTGCTGTAGTCGATGAAGCAAAAATAGATCTCCTTATATTCTTTGGCCTTTTCCATTATTCATCTAATGCTAGCAATTACATCTCTTGTTCCTCTGCCTTTTCTGAATCCTGCTTGTTTCTCTAGCTGCTGTTTGTCAAAGTAAGGCTATAGTCGTCTTTGTAGGATCTTCAGTATTATTTTGCTGATATGAGGTTTGAGCGCAATAGTCCAATAGTTTCCACAGTCGGTAGCATCTCCCTTCTTCGGAATAGAAATAAAAGCGGATCTTGTCCAGTCCTTGGGCCATTTACCAGCTGTCCATATCTGTTGACACATGGCGTGTGATGACATCAACTGCTGCTTCAGAAGACTTTATAAGGTCTATTGGAACATTGTCACATCCAGGTGCTTTGTTTTTTGACAGAAGCTTTATCGCAGCAATGACTTTGTCTTTCAAGATGTTCGGTCGGCTATCATTTCCAGTCTCAGTTTCTTCCCGTATCACTGAGTCGTTCTTGTAGAGGTGCTCCGTGTATTCTTTTCATCTTTCCTTGATCTGTTATGGCTCAGTTTGTTTCTGTTGGCGTCTTTCAACATTCCCACTCTTGGTTGAAACTTTTGTTGTATTTCTTTAATCTTTTGGTATGCCTGCCTGGTCTTGCCCTTCAGATATTTGCTTTCTATCTCTGTACATATCTTTTGGTAATAAATTTATTTGTCTGCTCAAATAGCTCTATTTAGTCTGTTACTGATGTTGTCTGTGTCCTGTTTGTTACCTTTTGCTTTTGCCATTCGTCATTCTTTGATGATCTTTAGGTTCTCTTCTGTTAAGAATGGCTGTGGGCATCTCTTCTGCCTTTTGTTGATTGTCTTACTGGCTCCTTCAGTAATAGTCTTTATATATACAGTGCCTACAAGTAGTATTCAACCCCCTGCAGATTTAGCTGGTTGACACATGCGGAATTAACTTGGCATTGTGACATTTGTACTGTAGATCAGCCTGGAAGTGGGAAATGCACTGCAGCAAATTTTGTTTTTTGTTTTTTTTAAAACGTTAAAAGTTAATTCAGAGTGTCATTTATTATTCAACCCCTCAAACGACAAGAATTCTGTTTGGTCCCCCTAAAGTATTAAGAAGTAGTTCAGGCACCAAGAATAATGAGCTTCACATGTGTGGATTAAAGATCTCTTTTGCCAGCCTTTTCTGACTATTTAAGACCCTCCCCAAACTTGTGAACAGCACTCAGACATGGTCAACATGGGAAAGACAAAGGAGCATTCCAAGGCCATCAGAGACAAGATCGTGGAGGGTCACAAGGCTGGCAAGGGGTACAAAACCCTTTCCAAGGAGTTGGGCCTACCTGTCTCCACTGTTGGGAGCATCATCCGTAAGTGGAAGGCTTATGGAACTACTGTTAGCCTTCCACGGCCTGGACAGCCTTTGAAAGTGTCCTCCCGTGCCGAGGCCAGGCTTGTCCGAAGAGTCAAGGCTAACCCAAGGACAACAAGGAAGGAGCTCCAGGAAGATCTCATGGCAGTGGGGACATTGGTTTCAGTCAATACCATAAGTACCGTACTCCACCGCAATGGTCTCCGTTCCAGACGAGCCCGTAAGGTACCTTTACTATCAAAGCGTCATGTCAAGGCTCGTCTACAGTTTGCTCATGATCACTTGGAGGACTCTGAGACAGACTGGTTCAAGGTTCTATGGTCTGATGAGACCAAGATCGAGATCTTTGGTGCCAACCACACACGTGACGTTTGGAGACTGGATGGCACTGCATACGACCCCAAGAATACCATCCCTACAGTCAAGCATGGTGGTGGCAGCATCATGCTGTGGGGCTGTTTCTCAGCCAAGGGGCCTGGCCATCTGGTCCGCATCCATGGGAAGATGGCTAGCACGGCCTACCTGGAGATTTTGGCCAAGAACCTCCGCTCCTCCATCAAGGATCTTAAGATGGGTCGGAATTTCATCTTCCAACAAGACAACGACCCAAAGCACACAGCCAAGAAAACCAAGGCCTGGTTCAATAGGGAAAAAGTCAAGGTGTTGGAGTGGCCTAGTCAGTCTCCTGACCTTAACCCAATTGAAAACTTGTGGAAGGAGCTCAAGAATAAAGTCCACATGAGACACCCAAAGAACCTAGATAACTTGGAGAAGATCTGCATGGAGGAGTGGGCCAAGATAACTCCACAGACCTGTGCCGGCCTGATCAGGTCTTATAAAAGACGATTATTAGCTGTAATTGCAAACAGGGTTATTCCACAAAATATTAAACATAGGGGTTGTATAATAATTGACCCACACTTTTATGTTTAAAATTTAATAAAATTCAACTGAGCAACATAACTTTTTGGTTTGTAAGATTTATGCTTCTGTTCATAAAACCTACTCTCGTTTGCAGTTTGAAGGCTCTAACTTATTTGCATCTTATCAAACCAGCTAAATCTGCAGGGGGTTGAATACTACTTGTAGGCACTGTATAATTCCTCAGGCTTTCTTTCATCCATGTCCGATGCTATAAATTGGTTGTACAGACCATTCCAAAATACTTCAGGTATATTGGTAAAAACAAAGTTGCAAATGACATGTTGTCTAGCCTGTTTGCACAGCTTGACTCTAATCTTTGCTGTCAAAAGTTCATGATCGGTTCCACCGTCACCTCCTGGCCTTGTTTTCATGGTAATGATCGACGACCTACATCTTTGGCAAACCCATATGTAGTCAATCTGATTTTTATAGGCCTCATTTGGTGATATCCATGTGTAGAGTCTCCGTTTGTGATTTTGTAAGAAGGTGTTCATGATGGACATTTGATTGTTCATACAAAAGTCAATGAATCTTTCTCCAGGCTCATTTTGTTCACCAACTTCAAAGCTTCCAACAACAGTTCCATGTCTGCCCACTTTGGCATTCAAGTCTCCCATAATAATGAGTAAGTCTTGTTTTTGCGTCTTGTCGATTCTTCTTGAACTTCATCGTAGAATAGTTCAACATCCTCCTCCTTGGCATCTGTTGTTGATGAGTAGACTTGCATAACTGTGACATGAATTGGCTCCTTGTAGTCGTATCGAGAAGACTCTATCCCTGTCTGCATTGTGTTTTAGGACAGTGCCGGACAATCTTTGGTTAAGAATAAAAAACGACACTGTTCCTTCTTTGGTTATAATTGCCAGAATAGTAGACCCGATGCTTGTTTAACTGGAAATGTCTGGATTGAGTCCATCTTTGTTCGCTAATTCCGAGTAGGTTGAGTTCTGTTCTGTCCATTTCAGCTTTGACGATGTCGAGTTTCGTACATTCCAAATTCTGGAGCTTATAAAAGATTATAAAATCTCTGCAGCTTTTGATCTTCCCTTTCGACCAAGTGATATCAGCACCAAGACGTCCTTACGGCTTTGATCCTGGCCCATCATGAGCATTGGTCATACTCAGGTTGACCATCGGCTCTTCTCCAGTAGCTTGTTGAGTGCCTTCCGACCTAGGGGTGCATCTTCCAGCACTATATTGACTTCCTTTAGTTGTACTACATGTTGAAATATAGTTGTTTGACACTGTTTAAGGCTATGTTCACATCTGTATTTTAGCCTCCTTCGTAGGTTCTGCTATAAAAAATGGACAAAATAAGGCAGCATGCTTTGCTATCTTGTGCTTTAAAATGCTAGGTACTATGACAGTCAACGGTGTCAATTGAGCAATGCTGATTGTGATGGATACAGTACTGCCATTCCCCCACAAATAACAGTTGATATTCATGGGTCCAAGCAAACACCCTTCTCACAAAAAAGTATTGTCCAAAGTTCAACCCTTTAGGATTCCAATTATTACTGCACAGTCAGACGGCCATATAAGTCGGACCAAGATCCGAACAGTGCACGGACTGGCCGACGGCTCTCCCGACCTGAGCGAGACAGCTGCATACAAATACATGAAGTTGTCATGCTCAGGTCAGGAGAGCTGCCAGCCAGTCCAAGCACTGCTTTCCGATCTCACTCCAATTTATATGGCCCTCTGACTGCGCCCTTACCGTGTAGATCCTTCAAAAGAATATGACAACAAATTGTGAAAGCTTCACTGTTCATGTTCTGATTTGCTCTTCCCCCTTCAATACTATATTTAAATCTGATACATCGTTGATTTCATGATGTCACATCTACAATGTAAATTTTGTCATTTGTGCTTAAGAGCCAGCAGATGTCTAATTTACTAAATTGCATTCATATGGTTGTTATTCATCCACTAATGCTTCTCTGCTTAAATGTCTCCTAAATGTGCTGGTTTTCACTAGCTGCAGCCGATCCAGTGTCAATCGGTATTCTCATTACGCACCTGCAAGGTAACGCTGTTGCAAAATGTTTTGTATATGATATATATGGGCTCAAATTTATAAAATCTGAATTTTGTATGTGAAATAAATGCCATATATTAGAATGTCTAGAATTTCTGATGAAGAGAAATAAGGATGACTATATGTTATATTCATTCATGCCTTCATGCTGTCACCATTCTTGACGAGTCTTATTGAATATTATACAGTGTGTCTTATATACAGTGGGGAAAATAAGTATTTGATACACTGCCGATTTTGCTCGTTTTCCCACTTGCAAAGAATGGAGAGGTCTGTAATTTTTATCGTAGATACACTTCAACTGTGAGAGACAGAACCTAAAAATAAAAAACAGAAAATCACATTGTATGATTTTTAAATAATTAAATTGCATTTTATTGCATGAAATAAGTATTTGATCACCTACCAATCAGCAAGAATTCTGGCTCTCACAGACCTATTAGTTTTTCTTTAAGAAGCCCTCCTACTCTGCACTCATTACCTGTATTAATTGCCCCTATTTTAACTCATTACCTGTATATAAAGGCACCTGTCCACACACACAATCAATCACACTCCAACCTCTTAACCATGGCCAAGATCAAAGAGCTGTCTAAGGACACCATGGGCAAAATTGTAGACCTGCACAAGGCTGAGATGGGCTACAGGACAATGGGCAAGCAGCTTGGTAAGAAGGCAACAATTGTTTGCACAAGTATTAGAAAATGGAAGCAACACAAGATGAATGTCAATCTTCCTTGGTCTGGGGCTCCATGCAAGATCTCACCTCATGGGGTAAGGATGATTCTGAGAAAGATCAGGCATCAACCCAGAATTACATGGGAGGACCTGGTCAATGACCTGAAGAGAGCTGCGACCACAGTCTCAAACATTACCGTTAGTAACACACTACGCCGTCATGGATTAAAATCTGCCGGGCACGCAAGGTCCCCCTGTTCACACCAGCACATGTCCAGGCCCGTTTGAAGTTCGCCAATGACCATCTGGATGATTCAGAGGAGGCATGGGAGAAGGTCATGTGGTCAGATTAGACCAAAATAGAACTTTTTAGTATCAACTCCACTCACCATGTTTGAAGGAAGAAGAAGGATGAGTACAACCTCAAGAACATTGTCCCAACCATGAAGCATGGTGGGGGAAACATCATACTTTGGGGGTGCTTTTCTGCAAAGTGGACAGGACGACTGCACCGTATTAAAGGGAGGATGGGGTCATGCATCATGAGAATTTGGCTAACAACCCCCTTTCCTCAGTAAGAGCATTGAAGATGGGTCGTGACTGGGTCTTCCAGCATGACAATGACCCAAAACACACAGCCAGGGTAAATAAGGAGTGACTCTGTAAGAAGCATTTCAAGGTCCTGGAGTGGCCTAGCCAGTCTCCAGACCTGGACGCAATAGAAAATCTTTGAAGGAAGCTAAAACTCAATGATGCCCAACAACAGCCCTGAAACCTGAAAGATCTGGAGAAGATCTGTATGGAGGAGTGGGCCAAAATCCCTGCTGCAGTGTGTGCAAACTTGGTCAAGAACTACATGAACTGTCAGACCTCTGTAATTGCAAACAAAAGTTTCTGTACCAAATATTAAGTTCTGTTTTTCTATTGTATCAAATACTTATTTCATGCAATAAAATGCAATTTAGTTATTTAAAAATCATACAATGTGATTTTCTGGATTTTATTTTTAGATTCCAGACTCTCACAGTTGAAGTGTACTTACGATAAAACTTACAGACCTCTCCATTCTTTGTAGGTGGGAAAACTTGCAAAATCGGCAGTGTATCAAATACTTATATCCCCCACTGTATCAGGTGAAACAACGTATAAAATCACATGTCATAAAATACAAGACGAAAACATAAAGCTAAATAGAATGAAATGATATGAGTATTAATCCTCAGCCAGTCAAAGTCCCTAGATTGAGGTGCAGATTGAGGTGCAGATTTGAACAAAAAGATGGTCAATCGGTATATATAGGCCAAAAGATATATTTAGTAAGAGTATTACAGGTGAAGTGTACCTCCGATAAAAATTACAGACCTCTCCATTCTTTGTAGGTGGGAAAACTTGCAAAATCGGCAGTGTATCAAATACTTATTTTCTCCCCTATATAAAAGCGGCTTTTAAGGACCAGTGAAAATTTGCTGAAAGGCAGTAAATGCCATTAAGAAACAAAATAAAACATTGCTACCTTTATAAATCTCTTCACTCTAGCACTGGAAATCTGCTGTACTTGGGCAGACATTGGCAGTTCCCTAACATTTAAGCCATGGTACCTGCAAACCAAAGGGTCTCTTTAAGGCTTGGGGGTACTTGGTGATTTTCGCAGCGACACCTGTCGTGCAACCAAAGTTCGCAAGGTGTCGCTGCTAAATTGCAGCACAAGATTGAATGGGGTCACATTGTGACCCTGAAAGTACTGTGACTGTGACAAGCAAGTAGCAAAAAATCAGACACAGTTGGACTTCTTGCACCTTGCCTGTTGCAAATATTTTGCGCAACTGTGCATTGCATAAAAATGTGCAACTTTTATACAACAAAAAAGTGAAGTAAATTAAATGAATCCCCTCTTAGTGCCTATTTGCGTCCATAATATGTCATCCCTAGAATTTTAAGGGCTCATTATATATCTCCATGTGCCTCCAAAATTCGGTGAGAATCGTGGCATCGATGTCCGTCTATGCGATCGCATGAAGTAACAATGCTTGCTGTCATACAGGGGCCATACACATAGGATTATTGTATGCATGAACATTCAGATTTTAACAAAGGTAGGTAAACTGTGGAACAGCAATAATTAGTATTTAAGATTTTATTTAGTCATTGTCATTTCATACAATGCTTCTAACTTCAGCATTATGCCACTGTACATGAATTTGCTTGGCAGGGTGGTAACTTTTGTAAAGCATAAAAAACACAATGTTTTTCTGCATGATGAGAGACTAATTGTGGCATATGAGTACACCTAAAATCTAACAGGCCAGGAAAAACATTTTTACAAAAAATTTAATTTTTAACATTTGTTTGGGGAACTACAACATTGATGGCTTATGCTTTGGTAGTCCATTTGTCCTAGCATTGTAATATCCCCTTGAAAACAGTAAGCTTTATTAGTCATTATATTACATCACAAAAACATAACCAAAAACAAATATTCAAATATTAAAAGGGCAACTCAGCTGGTTAGCATCAGTCCCAGGGCCTGTATTAATAAATAGGCCATCAATATTATAATCCATTTAAAAACACTATAAATGGTCTTTCCCTATATAAAACAAACGCTGAACCCAGTGCTGAGTCTCTACCACTGCTGCCAATGTCTGTGACTGTCTGTAGCGCTGATGTAGACAGTGCTGCAGCCAATCAGTGAGGTCAGTGGATCTCAGTGACTTGTGCCATCAATTCAGACAGAGCTCATCTGTTGGCTGCAGTGCTATTATTGATGTGACGTCAACGCTGCAGACAATAACAACCAACAGGAGCGGTGGCAGAGACTCCATACTGTACATTAAGAAAGTGAGAAAAACACAGTTTATTTTTTTATACAAACTACAACCTACGGACAGGGTTTTTCTGAAACTGGAAAACCCATTGAAGCTGAAAGCTCTGAGAATCAGAGATACGGTAATTATTATAATGTGCATTCTAGAATATATTTTTAAAAGTTCTGAATTACAACCGTCTTAGGCTAGTGCTCCATAATGACTTTTGAATGTATCACAGTGTGTTATTACATGTGCTATTGGACTTATATATATATATATATATATATATATGCATTTTTATTACCAGGACAACATTCTGCAGTATAATTTCCCAACTGACTGAAGAGACGCAGCCAAGTTTTGAGACAACATTGAAACCCAGAGCTGTGTCAGAGGGATCAGATGCTAAGTTTATCTGCATGGTAACAGGTAAGAAAAATATTTTATATGCCTGTTAATTTTTTCATATACTTATTAAAGAATAAATAAACTTTTTTCTTCACTTTTAAGCTATATATGTAATTTGGATAAATATTTTAAACTGGTTAATTGCCCTATTTTGCCTCCATGCAGAAAACAGATGCAGAGATGTGCTACCCAAGTGCATGCATCGCTACACCATATCTATTGTATGGACCCCCGAATGATGAGATTTCCAACTGAAAACTCTAAAAATTAAAGAAGCACTCTCATCAAAATTTTTATCCAATTAATATATTGCAGTCATTATATTATATAGCATTGTGTACTTACAATTGCTCATTTTACCCTTCTACCCAGATAATTCTTCTCTTTTCCATTAGGTCTGTGACATCACATGATTAAAAACTGACTAGCTGAATCCTTCTAAGAAACAGGAGGTCAATTTTCCCTGTATGAGTCATAAGTCACTGCAAAAGTCCCTGTTAGAAAGGAGGAGGGAGCAGCTGGGTCAGGAGTTGAAAAGGGGAATGATAAATGCAGGGACAAGAGATTTCATGTTTCTATATAGAGCAGAAAAAATAGAAGAATTAGCTGGGTAGAAAGCCAAAATGAGCAATTGTAAGTACACAGTGATAAATACTATGATGATTGCAAAATATTAAGAGGATAAAAACTTTCTTTGGAGTGCTTATTTAAAATAAAATAAAATAAAGATACATTGATTAATCCAATATTTTTATATAGAAGTTGATGATAAATTTCTCAACTACCTCACAGTTTCTTTAATTGAATTTAAGATAAAAAAAACTAAAAAGAATATAGTCTACATCAGTGGTTCTCAACTCCAGTCCTCAAGACCCACCAACAGATCATGTTTTCAGGATTCCCATAGTATTGCACAGATGATGGAATTATTACCTGTGTAATACTAATGAAATGCTGAAAACATGATCTGTTGGTGGGTCTTGAGGACTGGAGTTGAGAACCACTGGTCTACAACATAATGGGATAAACACTACTGTCGAGGACAGTAAAATTCACCACATCTCCAAGCCATTAGAACATTCCTGCTTACCTGAATTTGCAATGGTGCCCCGGGGCTTCAACTTATGGCTGCATTTTTATCATCATTCCTCAACAATTCAACCAACATTCATATCCTAAAAGTATTGAACCATAATTTATTGAACTTTCTGGCACTTTTATATGGATGTCACCGTTATTAATTGCTGTACCTGGTATTGCAGCCTTGTCCCATTCACTTTAATTTTTCTAAGCGTCAGTGAGCTACAATATCAGGCATGTACATGGCTGTGCATGGTAAATATGAAGGCGACACAGAGCCCTTCAATAAGCTGATTGGGGGGTGCAGGGAGATGATTTAATATTGATGACCTATCCTAAGGTTCATCATCAATATCAAACTTCCAGAAAGCTACAAAACTCAGCAGAAAATGTCCAGTCATCTGCTCAGATGATCTGTAATTCTTTTATGTATCAAGACAATGAACCAAAACACAAAATCAACTCTACATATGAGGGTATAAAGAATTAATCCAAAGTTCCTACCGAACTCTCAGCTCTTTGTGCTTTCTTGGGGTGATTTTCCAACAAATTGCCTGCTTAAATCCACAATCAACGAAAATCCAAGGCACCAGAGTTGCTCCCCAAGAAATGTATTATGTTCTCAAAGACATGAATTTGTCATAAAAAAGTGACTTTGTGGCCACTAACTGCCTTTGTCAAGGCAGACAGTCTGCTAAGGGCTGTTTGTGTCTCATATGTTGCTTTTTTATGTTTATTGATGTTTTTGAGTACATGATAAATTATTTGTAATAATTTGGATTTTCATTAATTGGGTAAAAGAATAAAAACGGTTCTAAGGTGAAAACAAGTTGTCACCTTTCTAAAGGATAGGTGATAAATTGGTGATTGAAGGGTGTCTGATGACTGGAACCCCCACCCATCAGCAGAACATGGAACATTCATTCTTAACAGGGCATTTTTAACTCCATTAAAAAGGAGGAGAATTGCATAAGCCCAACTGCTGCTCTATTCATTCTCTATGGTGCTGCCAGAAAAAGACATGTGTAGTGCTCGACAGACCGATAAGGGATAAATGGAGCTTCAGGCGACTATACGCACTGCCGCTTCATTGTAATGTGGTCAAAAGTTCCCCATTCTGCTGATTGGTGAATGTCCCAGTGGTTGGACCCCCACCGATCATTAAGTTATCACCTATCCCCTGGTAGGTGATAACTTGTTTTCATCGAAGAATCGCTTTAACATTTTGGATCCGTCTAGTCAAAGTCCTGACTTGAACCCAACAGAGATGCTGTGGCAGGACCTCAAACCTATGTGTGTCTGAAAGCGGTTCTGTAGTGGATTAAAATTCCTCAGCAGTAATATGAGAGACTGACAGCAGATTATGGAAACGATGGGGTAACCAGTTATAAGTGTAACAGCGCATCACTTGGGTGATGTTGTGGATGCTGGATTATCTAGAATATAAATGCAGAAATCGTTCAAAATAGTTGTTTGGTGATTAGTCATTTTTGTTAAATATATTTTAGAAATAAATTAAAAACCATTTAGTGGTAGAGTGACCATATATGAACAGACATCTGGACGTGGGCCAATACTTGACACTGCTCATCACTTGGAAAAAAAAGTCATTTAAAAATACTTACACAGTATAAGCTGCAAACCAAAACTTTACAAGAATGCCATCAGATGATTCGCCACCCGGCAAACACTAGTACATGACCGAAGCTTGTTTTTAATCATATATAGATGATTCCAATACTTCCCCGTAAGATAATAGCTGCTTAGCAAAGATTATATGGATCGAAACAATGAAATGAATCTTTGAAGAATGCAGTGATGCAATCATTTCACTGCTGGATAGAAGGGGTAAAGAAGGGATTTTAAAGCTGGTGTGAAGAGGTGGTAGATCACATTTCAAACACTGACGTCCAAAGATAAACTATCCACAGGAGCAGCTTGGCACCTGCTGCTTGTACTGACAAACACACCGACCTATTTGGGTCATAGCTTTTTATGTTATCCGTTACTATGTTCAATGTTAGAAAATTATACACATCTCTCTTTAGTTTTCATATAACTAGTAATGCTGACAGCTTATCTTCACTGAGAATGAAGTACTAGTCTTCAGTACCAATTTCTAACTGCATCAGAAATTGGGCCATTGTCAAAGAAACAGGTCATATTGTTACTATAGACTAGGGGACAATGCTAATCCAGGGCTTGCTAGCTGTTGCACAACTAGGACTCCCAATCAGGGGCGGACAGACATACCAATCAATTGCACAGAGGCACGGTGATTCTGACATGTGCCAATACTTAGGCAGGATCATGTCAAAAACAGTACATATTGTGAGAAACTACACAGGATGATATAGTGTTCATCATCTTCCCCCCCTAGAAAGTGCTCTCTAGATGAATAAAAAAAACAGTTTTCTTGTAAGCTGCTTGTTCCTGCAATGAAGAAACTAGCAGTGAGCCAATGGCTGCACTGTTATTGTCAGCAGGATTTTCTCTGTTTTAAGATCTAAATTGTATTCTTTTTTACAGACATAATGTAATGATACATAGAAATGTTTGCGTCTGCCCTCGCTCCCAATGTGCAAACAATCTAAGAGTTGTAGTTTTGCAACAACTTGAGAACCAGAAGTTAAATGGGTTGTCCATCTTTTGGGACAATTTTTTCTCTTACTTAAAGGTGTCCGGTAAGAAGCGATGTCGGCAGTCACTCCGTGTGACTGCAGACTTATGAATCCCCCCAGCGTATGCACTGTGGGGATTCGCCGGTTTCAGACCCGGGACCAGAGGGAATGTTATACACACCCCCGGCCAGTGGGCGCCACCTCGCTCCATACACTTGAAATACACAAAAATTCCTACAACAAATCTGTTAGTTGTGATTATACCCCAAAATAAGCTCTAACTCATTATCAGTACAATTTAAGTAAAGTAATTTATCTACAAAGTTACTATTTTATTATGTCCATTATTTCCACATATATATTCAATTCTGAAGTGGTATTTAAAGGCAAACATATCCTTAAAGGGAATCTGTCACCAGGTTGTTGCCACCTTATTTGAAAGCAGCATTATGAAAAGTCAGAGATCCTGATTCCAGCAATGTTTCACTTAATGGGTTGATTGTTGTAGCTTTGATAAAATCACAGTTTTTTCAGCTGGAGATCATCACTAGAGGACTAGTAAACGTGCTGCCACGTAGTCCTCCGTATTCATGAGCTCTGTATACACCCGCCCACACCACTGAATGGCAGCTTTCTGCCTATGCACAGTGTGCACAGAAAGCTGCCAAATAGTGATGTGGTTGGGATATGCAAACCTCAACATTCAGAGAATGGCTAGATCTGCAGCAGATAGAACTGTGATTTTATAAAAACTACAGAAAGCAGCACTGTAAGTGATACATCGCTGGAATCAGGGTTTCAGCCCCTATATTATGCTGGTGATAAATTTCATTTAAACTTTAGCATGTTTTACCAACTGTCAGCTATTTGTTGGCGCATTTAAATAAAATTATTATTAGCTATTGTTGTTTGCACAGGTTTAATTTGAAAGCATGTGATCTGGTAAAGAATAGTATACCTACAAGTAATATTTTGTCTTTACTATCACACAAAAAGTGTGACCAAAAATTTGCAAAGGATAGTAGCAGTGAAGAACCCAAGTACAGCACATTCCATAACAATTTGTACACAATTTCCTGTTGGATGTGGAGTTATATATGTAGCATCTACAATACATTAGACTCCCAGTGCTGTATACAAACTAATTGTTTTTTTTATTAAAATGACTTATCAACTTAAAGGCCATGTTCGCCACTCTTATGTCGATGACCTATCTTTAGGATAGATCATCAATACCTGATCGTTGGGGGTTCAACACCCAGCACCCCTAGCTATCAACTTTTTCTGGTGCAAGCACCAGACGTATGTGATCAATTTGTGATCAGTTGCCCAGCTCTGTCAACTACATAGTGGCTGCTGCTGCGTACTGCACATCAGCCCCCTATTGATTCAGTTAGTGGGCAAATGTGCAGTACTTGGCTGTAGCCTCTATACAGTTCACGGAGCTGTGGTGTGCAGCTCCAAAACTGAGCAAATCCGGTCGCTGGCACCTGGAACCACTGATCGGCGGGTGTGCTGGGTGTCACTCCCCTACAGATCAGATATTGATGACCTATCCTAAGGATAGACCATCAATATAAAAATCCAGGACAACCCTTTAAAGGATTAATCTCATTTCAGATATTTACAGAATATCTAGACCCTCATTTATACAGAGGCAATGCCATATAATTCTCAGATAAGAATTCCCTTTTAAGGTATATTCACACATAATTTTTTTGCTGCGTTTTTTATGAGCATTTCAAATGAGCAGCAAAATCTCATTTAATCAGTACATTTTTTCCTTGTTTTTTTTTTTTAACCTACAGCGGGTCAGTTCTTTTAGCATTTTTGCTGAGTTTTTTTTTACCCATTCAATTGAATGCACTAAAAATGATTAAAAAAAACACATGAAAAAAAACGTATCAAAAACACGTATAATGTACGCACGGTTCTTCCTTCCAACATTCTGTTTTTTTCATGCAGAAAAAAATGCTGCAAAAAAGGACTGTGTAAACATATCCTAAGACTGTGCAGCTTGGTGGGTGAGCTGGCTGGCATGGCATGTGTCCCAGAATATGTATATGGGTGAAGCCAACAAACCTTTCTGCTTTGGTCAGTGTATTTTGATACTAAGCTAGTGCAACAATCTGCATCATTGCCATGGATAAAAGAAAGCCTAAAAACCTAAATAATTTGCAGTCGTAGTTCACAACATTAAAATAACATTTATAGCATCACATTATATCATTGACTTTGAAAATTAAACATTTGCTTATTAAACATGAGAATTTAACATTTATAAATGTATTACTAGTAATAAAAAGTAAAATGTTTGATTTCCAAGTTTCTTTTGTCTTGACAGTAACTTATTGATTGATTATTTTATTGGTTTATTTTTAGGATACCCAGAACCTGAGGTTACATGGTACAAAGATGATGAAGAAATGGATCGATATTGTGGTTTGCCTAAATATGAAATTTTACGAAGTGGAAAGCGGCACACGTTACTGATTTATAAGTGCGTTTCATATCTAAATGTAAATTTATAATTACTAAACATTATAATTCTAGTACAAATAATTATCTATTTTTGTATTTTAAAGGTGCAGTGAAGAAGATGCCGCAATTTATCAAGCATCAGCCAGAAATACCAAAGGTATTGTGTCCTGTTCTGGAGTTTTAGAGGTTGGAACTATGACTGAATACAAAATTCACCAAAGGTGGTTTGCAAAACTGAAGAGAAAGGCAGAAGCCAAAATGCGTGAAATTGAGCAGAGTAGAAAAAAAGCTAAAGAAAATTTGGATGAAAGTGAAAGACTGAGGGCATTGAGTCCTGAAAGGATTCAAAGAAAAAGGAGATTCTCATCAGAAAATACAGATACTGCAACAGAATCATTAGAAAATGAGGAATCTGATAAAGTTCATGTTCCAGATCCTAACTCTAGACTTCAAGATGAAGTGACAAACGCAAATGAACAACCACATAATGTGGTCAATGGTTTTCATGTTATGGAAACACAGCAGAGCGAAGAGATAACCACCAATGGTTACAGTGTACCTGAAAACATAGAGGAAAATGGTAAGGAATTCCTTGCATATGTCTATGAAACAGTGGAAGTCATAACAAAAAAGTCTACACCAAAGGAGTCTTACGCAAAGAAGAAGAAAAAAGAGGAAGAGCCTCCTTTAAGTACAACAGACTTAACAAAAGATGAGACAAAACAGGGAACTTCCAAGAAACCAGAAGGCATAAGTCCTGCTCCTAGAAGATCCCGATTTAGTAAAGATGTCACCAAGACACCAGTGGAAGAAAAGATGGAAGTTCAGACATCACCCATTTCAGTGAATAAAAGATTTGCACCTTCCAACTTATCTAATAAGTCAGTTAAAACTGCTGTAACAAAAGATGTAAAAAAAGTAAAAGATGCCACTGTGCCCAATAAAAAAGCAGATGATTCTTCCATATCAAAACCAGGTCATCTACAAAACAAGGATGAGATAAATTTTTCTTTGAAGGATATGTATTTTGATGACTCACAATCACAACAAGAAGTTGCTTCACCTCTTGACCAAGTCAAGAAGACAAAAACTGAAGTTCAGCCAGATATTTTGAGTCCAGCAAATCTATCAGTTCAAGGACAAATAAAAGTACCAAAAGTAACCCCAAGGCGTTCAAAAGAGCAAAGAGAACTATCTGCTGGACGCAAAGCTTCACCATCAACAAGCGCAAAAAATGAATTACATTCAACTAAACCAGTTTCAAATCTTAATCAAAGAGCAACTGACCCCAAGTCAAAGAGTGAACCACCAAAACCTGTTGTAGATAATTCAACAGGTTCTCCTACTCTTGCACCTGGAAAAATCAGTGGTACAGCTCAGCAAAATATGAAGAAGACAGAATCAGAAGTGCTGGTCCCTTCTAGTAATTTATCTTCTGAGGTCACATCACAAAAAGCTAGTGCAGATGAAGGTACTAGTCCAGGACAAAGACGTGAATTTCAAGGCTCAGAGAACAACAGGATATCCTCGGAAGACCCTATTGAAGTAAGTTTATTTTCTTGTTTGCTTGCCTCATAACTAAAAAAGTTTCCATCTTGACTAATGTCATAGACAGCACCTAATTATAGATGAAACACTCATGTTTGGACATAGTCATATAGCCATCCCATCATGACATCTTTTATGTCTGTTCCAAATACTATCATTCCACTGCCCATGCTCCTTTGTATTAGATCACGTCTCAAGTGTCATGTCATGAGGTCCTGAAGTATCCACCTCACATGATTTATTTACATACATTTGATGGAAGACTTACTTTACACCACCTTTGGCACTTTCTTATTTGCTTTGACAATATTGAATATATTAACCCCTTTGGGTCTGGCCTATTTTGGACCTTCAGGACCAAACTATTATCTTTTTTTGGTACTTTCACTGTCACATTCCAAGAGCTATAACGTGTTTTTTTTTAACCTTTCCTTCCAGATACCTGTATGGTACTTGGTTTTGTGAGATAAATTGAATTTTTCTGTGGTGGCCATTTTGGCCTAAATATGGTGACATTGCATATAGTCAAAGGAAGCAAATAGTCTGTAGGGCAGCAATAATAGCCAAACTTTAACCATACAACAATGTCCACAATACTACTTCACTTTTATTAATACAATTAAAACTGGTATTTTACATTCTGTATAACAATTAAAAATAGGGACCAACTGTTTAATAGTAACAAGACCTCATCGCTCTATCATTAATCAAATCTGCAAATAAACTGGTATTGTTTCAGAAGATAGAGTATATTATATGGATGTTATCACCACAATTGTAGTGGCAAATATATTTGGTCACTACAAAAAGTACACCTTGCCTCTAATTTTGGGGCTCATGTCACTTATTGATTAACTTATTAACTCTTCATTTAGGTGAATGGACAAAAAGCAATTCCTCAAATGTGTTTTTTATTTTTTTTTTAAATTTAATCCATTTTCCAGGTCATCACTACTACTACTTGGACCGCAACTTGAACAACCCCTTCTTAAATAACGGTACCCCATGTAAAATAAGAAAAGCATTTACTCACCTTCCACATCGCTGCCATACCAGTGATGTCGTCGCAGGGTCTCTTGGCACTCACCTGACATTGTTATGTCACGTAAGCGCTGCAGCCAATCAGCGGTCGCTGCCCTGCTGCTGCCTTTACCATTATGTCAAAATGGATGTCTGCTCTGACGGAATATTGATGAGCAGTAGCTCATCAGCAACTGCTGATTGGCTGCAGTGCTCATGTCACATAGCAATGTCAGGAGTGTGCTGGGAGACCTTGTGACGACATTGCCAAAACAGGACCAGTGCATGAGGTGAGTATAAGCTTTTCTTATTTTACTCACAGGACTCGGGAATTTAAGAACCTGTTACCTTTGTTCTTTTTTTTTCAAGTAAAAAAGTACTTTTACATAATAAATACACAGAAATGTATATAATTTTTTATTTTTTACCATATTCTGATAGTCATAACTTTCTTCTTTTTTTTCTGAACTGTGAAGGAATGTTTGTTTGGGTGACAAGCAATGGTTGTTGTTGGTACCATTTTGAAGTGATTTTATCTAATTGTTTATACCTTTTTTATTCCACTTTTTGCTGGGCAGTTAGAACAAAAACTGCAATAATTTCATTGTTTTTCTGGATTTTTATTATGGTGTTCATCATGTGACGCACCCCCTGGGCCATATTCTTTAGGGGAATACCCGGAGCCGGATCAGATGGGGGTTGTAGTCTCCGAGTGGCTGTGACCCGGTCCGTGCCCAGGGTGTCAAGCTCAGAGTATGTGGCAGTCCTACAGATGTTATAAAGTTCTTTATGTCGACTACGCCACCCGTTGTATTGCGGTCACTACGGCCGCCGCTGCAGCAGGGTCCGCTAAGGCTGATGGTGTTGGTGCAGCTTTTGATAGTATAACCCCCAACGGGTGGGGTATAGCCTCAGGGGGTCAGGTGCAGAGGATGGGGGTTGTGGTGGTGCAGCATAGATGGTAATTAAAGACAGAGTCGGGTTGTGCAGTTTAGGGTATTTACTTACTGCTGATGTTCCGGTCACTCCAGCTTCAAGTGACCACCCGAGCCGTGCTGCGTCCACCAGGTCCTTGATTCAGCCAACCCCCAAGCAAGTCCGGAGCGTGACCCTGAGCCCTCCTTCCTGTCCTGTCTTCTGGCCGTCCCCACCAGGGATCCACCTAGGTCCAGCTCCCTCGGGCCTTCTGTTGGGAAACCCTTGGCCTTGGGTTCCCTGACCCTACACGTGGTTTGCCTTCAGGGTGGATGTGGTGGGTGGCCGTGGCAGATCCTGCCCACGGCCTCCGGTCTCTGGCTAGGGTGTGCTTTAGCCCCCACCAGTTTGGGATCCGGTACCCAGTTGCCAACTCTTCACCCGGTGATGGACTTTGGGTTCTCAGAGTCCTTTTCTTTCACCCCCTCTGGGTCTTTCTTCCTTTCTCCTCTCTCTCTCTCTCTCTGGGGCTGCTCTGCTCCTCTTCCTCTGACTTCTCACAGACTGACTGACTGTGGCAGACTGACTGACCCTGATCTTAGATGGTGCCCACCTTAAATACTCCCTCTATGTGTGAGCTCAGGTGACCAGCACCCAATGAGCTCCTATCTTTACCCAGGCTGCTCCCCCTATCTGCCCCTACACTACTGGGATGTACCACCCCCCTCCCACTCCAGCCAGGAACAGACTCGGTCGTACCTGCACATTTCTAAGTGGGAGTACCGTTGGTCTGTTCCTCGGAAATGGGATGTGTGTAGTGCATGCAGCTTTCTGGGCTCAGTTTCACACTCCATCCTTACCCGGGAGTGGAATACCACACCTCTGGGTTGAGGTGCAATACCCCTGTAGCAGCCGAATCCTCAGGGTGCTACACATGCGTGATAAATAACTTAATTATTTTATAATACGAGTCATTGTGGAATTGGCGATGCTAAATAATGATACTTTTTTTGTTAATTTCTTAGGTTTGTTTTGTCTTTTTTTCAATTAAAAAAAGTGTCCTGTGTCAGTCATACAGGCAGACAGGCATAGTAGGTTCTACAGACACAAATAAGTAGAATGTTTTTTTTCAAGGCTTCTTATCAAAGTTACATCATTTGAAATTTATTGCAATATTAAAAAAGGTTGAATGCGAAAGTGGAACTTTAAAGTGCTCCTGTCAGCAGGATTGTGCTCAGTAAGCTACATACACTGTCAGGTGGGCGACATTACACTGATTAAAATGATACCTTGGCTGATGAAATCTGTCCTGTGGTTCTTGTGAAATCTTTACTTTCAGTTTGGAGATAATGATATGCTCGTGCATTGGGGCGGCCTGTGGGAGGCCTCTATCTGGTGCTCTGCTTACATATTCATCTGTATGCTCTTATGACAGCTTACTGTGCCTTCACTGACCTGCAGCAGCAGATCGCCTCTATGCAGTAGAAATGCTCATGTGCTATGAGCGCCGACAAGTAGGTGGCGCTCATAGCAATCTTTACATGACAACCACAGGGTCTGCTGCAGACCCCGGGTTGTCATGCCCATGCATCGGTGACCCGCGATCATGTGACGGGGTCACCAATGGGAGGGGCTAATGCCGCGCTTCCGGCGCGGCGATGTTTAATGCCTCTGTCAGAGATTGACCAGGCATTTAACTGGTTAACAGCTGCGGGTGGATCATGATTCCACCCGTGGCTGTTGCGGGCACATGTCAGCTGTATAAATCAGCTGACATGTGCTCGGTTCAGTGCGGGCTCAGCGCCGGAGCCCTCACTGAACCGGGGGTGATGGCCTGGGGCGTACTAATACGCCCCAGGTTTTAAAGGGGTTAAAGGGCACATGTTATAAGTTTTTACTCCTTTAAAGAGGTCCCTTCATGTTATAGATAATGTAAAGATATATTGTATACTTAGAAATGTCTGACATTTTCATCTCTAATTCAAGCCATAATCTGGACCGACACAAGCACTGAGTGTTTTTGGTGTCTTGAATCACAAGAGAGTACTCAATGCTCATGCTCCAGTCCTTATCTAGAAAACAACTGGATGATGCAGGAAATGTCATCTACCGTAATCAGGGAAAGAGGGGTTAGGATACAAATTTAATTGTCTGAGACTTCTGAGCTAAGTATACTCGTAGCAGACACTTTAGGCTTCATTTACATACGGCACAGGACATTTTAGGAAGAGGCATACATTTATAAACATTTTTACATGACCTAGAGCATGGTAGGACTACTTTAGGGTGGTAAAGACTGATGACAGGTTATCTCTGAGCTCTCTGATACATTTAAACAAGTTTTATTACTTCTTCTAAATCAGTTAGGTAGCACGTTTGCCATATATCATGTCATCAGCCAAGATACTGTAAAGCTTCTGCTCTTGGATGGAAATATCTACAGGCTCCATTCCATGACACAGATATGACTTCAAATACATTTGAAATGTCGCACTCACTCTCTGATGCTGAAAATTTCCATCCATTTCTTTTGTTTTTCTGTAACCTTTTCATTTTCAATCACAATTAATTTATCACTACTAAAATAGGCTTATTTTAAAACTGATATAATAAAAACATGTGATTGCTAATATGGGGGTTATTTGAAGTGACAGGGCCATGTTTATTCATTTAGTCTTTGTTACTGCAGTTGCTAAATACCATATTATGGCACTTCATGAAAACCAACCAACCATATATACAGTGGGTGAAACAAGTATTGAACACGTCACCAATTTTCTAAGTAAATAGATTTGTAAGGTGCTATTGACATGATGTCAGTAATAACCCATCCAATCCACACATACAAAGAAATCAAACCATAGATGTGCATATATTAAGTTATGTGTAATAGTGAGAAATGACACAGGGAAAAAGTATTGAACACGCTTACTGAAATGTAATTAATATTTCGTACAAAAGCCTTGGTGATAACAGCTTCAAGACTCCTCCTGTATGGAGAAAATAGTCGCATGCATTGCTCAGTTGTGATTTTGGAACATTCTTCCACATAAACACTCTTCAAGTCCTGAAGGTCCTGTGGGCTCTTATGAATTCTGAGCTTTAGTTCCTTCCATAAATTTTTTCTTGGATTTAGGTCAGGTGATTGGCTCAGTCATTGTAGCTGCTTTATTTTCTTCCTCTGAAACCAGTTGAGAGTTTCCTTGGCTGTGTGTTTGGGACCATTGTCTTGCTGAAATGTCCACCCTCGTTTCACCTTCATCATCCTGGTAGATGGCAGATTTTTATCAAGAATGTCTCAGTACATTTGTCCACGCCTCCTTTCTTCAATTATATAAAGTTTGCCAGTGCTGTATGCTGAAAAACAACCCCACACCTTTAACAAACTTTACTGTTGGTGTAGTGTTATTCGGGTGATATGCAGCGTTGTTTAGCCTCCAAACATGGTGTTTTGAGTGAAAATCATGACTATGTCCTGGCTGGACATCCTGGTAGTAAAGCCACCACAGATCTTCTTACTCGTCGTTTTTGGTGGTCTAGGGTGCACCAGGATGTTTGGGAATATGTAGCTGCCTGCAGTACTTGTGTGCGTTCTAAGACCCCACATACTCATCCGTCTGGGGCTCTTCAACCTTTGGCGATTCCCTGTAGACCATGGACTTATTTGGCTGTAGATTTCATCACTGATCTAACTGTATCAGCAGGGAATACTGTAATATTGGTGGTGGTGGATAGATTCAATAAGATGGCTCATTTCATTGCGCTACTTGCTTTACCAAATGCCAATACCTTGGCGCAAATTTTTATTAAAGAAATCATGAAATTACATGGAATTCCATCTGATATTGTTTCCGACCGGGGGGTTCAATTTATTTCCAAATTTTGGAAAGTGTTCTGTGCTCGCTTAGGAATTAATCTTTCATTTTCTTCCCCCTTTCATCCATAGTCTAATGGGCAAACTGAAAGAGTGAACCAGAACCTTGAAACATATCTTAGGTGCTTTGTGTCTGAGAATCAGGAGGTTTGCGTTTATTATTTACCTCTAGCTGAGTTCGCTGTGAATAACCGTTGTCATGAATCTACTGGCAAGTCCCCGCTCTTCGGAGCATACGGTTTTCATGCTCAATTCTACTCCTTCAATAGGAATCGTTCTTCAGAAGTATCTGAAGAGGAACGGTTTTCTTCATCCATTACATTAGTGTGGTAAGGGGTTCCTAATAATTTGAGAAAGATGGGGTCCAAATATAAGAATATGGCTGATTGGAGACATTTGGTGGGTCCGGACCTGTGTGTTGGTGATTTGGTGTGGTTGTCCTTGAAGAACATTAAGTTGAAGGTTCCTTCTTGGAAACTGGGACCCAGGTTCATCAACCCCTATAAGATAGTTGCCGTCTTTAATCCTGTACCACTTCACCTTGCTCTGCCACCCACTTTTAAGATTCATACTGTGTTTCACCGATCACTTCTCAAAAAATATATTGCTTGCTCCGAATTATCTCCACAATTACCTCCCCCAGTCATTGTTGATGGGAATCTGGAATTCCAGATAGCAAAGATTATCAATTCTCTTTCGGTACGCCGGTCTCGTCGATATTTGGTTCATTGGAATTGTTACGGTCCTGAGGAGAGAATGTGGGTATCAGCGTCTGACGTTCATGCGATCAGGTTGGTCCGGTCTCTTAACGCTTTACATCCAGATAAAGCTGGTTCTGAGGTTCTGGAGGTCCCTCTTAGGAGGGAGGGTACTGTCACAGGGATATCGTGACAGAGAAGGGCCAGAAGATCGCGGCGTCTGGATACACAAACTCCTGCACTTATTAGAAGTGTTTCACCATCCTATTAAACAGTGCAGGTTTCCTTGCTGTTATGGCACGGGTTAATCAGTTCAGTTGATCTCCTGGAGCTCTTCATTCTGAATTGTCTCAACTGTTCAGTGTTGGCCACTCCCCTCTGGTACATATACTCACCAATGGCACTTGGGAGTTGCCAGTGATAGTTCTACTTTCTGGTTAGGTGGTGAAGGAGAAAGTTCAGTGTTTGGAGTTGGCAGTTGGAGAGTCTTTCTGGAGACTGCTGCATGGAGTTGGTTTGCGTGTTTTTCCTTATCCTGTCACATTTGGTTTCCCCTTCCTATACCTCCGCTGTTTCCCACTCTATTGTTTTGTGAGTGTATTTGTATGATTGTAGTTTTCTTTTATCCCTGTCTGTTAACCCTGTCTGTCTGGTTAGTGTTTTCCTATACACTTCAGCCTCTCACCTCCCTGGGTGGGGAATCAATTAGATAAGGGTTAAGTTAGGAGCATAGATAGATACGAGAACCCGACGTCTCCACCTTCAGGAGTAATCCGGAGGACAGGAATAGACTAGGGCGCCCCTAGTTCGAGGGATCGGTTAGGTGCCCACAGTCCCTTGTCACTACGTGACTGCAGCACTCCATCCTTCTCTTTCAACATAGCATTTACATAGCCTGGAGGTGTGTTTTGGGTAATTTTCCTGTTGCAACACAAATAATGGTCCCACTGAATACAAACTAGATAGGATGGCATGTCATTATGTAATTTATGTTTTCGATTAACACAATGCAAAATGAATGAAAAAATGAGAAATTTAAATCATTCAGTATTTGGTGTGACCACATTTTATCTTCAAAACAGCATCACTTCTACTAGAAACAATTGCACAAAGTAAGGAATTTTGTAGAATTATAGTCGGGTGTATGAGTAACCAGTTAAACCAAACAGATAATAATGGTCATCATTTTTATATGTAGGTTGAAACAGTCATTGACTGAAACAGCTGTGCAATACTTAAAACTGGTTGAGAAACAGCCAAACTCTGCTATAAAGGTGAGTTTGGTAAATACATTTTCATGTTACAAGTAGTGTTGAGCGATACCTTCCGATATCGAGAAATATCGGATCGGATTGTATTGGACCGATACCCAAAAAATATCAGATATCGCCGATTCCGATACCGGAAACCAATGCAAGTCAATGGGACACAAATATCGGAATGAAAATAAACCCTTTCTTTCCTTGTAGGTTAATTCTACATGAAGGAAAGCAACTAAGAATAATGTAGAATGTATTGGGGGAGGTGGGGGAGACAATAAAGGCATAGAGGTTTAGCCCAATCAAATGGAATAGCAGGAATTAATATTTTTTTTAAGACGTTCTGAGTTACGGAAATATTGACTATGTTAAGTTTTTTTTATATTTTGTCAGATATTTATGTTTCACTACTTCCATGCTCTTCACCTTCTTTTTTACTTCTCCCACACTTTCTCCTTCATCATCTTCAGCATCAGCATCTTTTTCATCAACTTTTTCTTCACCTTCTTCATCTTCTTCTTCTTCACCTTCTTCGTATTATTCTTTTTTTTACATTCTTCATATTCTTCTTATTCGACTATTATTCTTCTTCATATTCTACTTCTTCATCTTCTTCATATTCTTCTTCTTCATCATATTCTGATTTGTGACAGGCATTCCTGTAGTTGTTATCTATAAAAGTTTGAACATTACACCTTTCGTTCTGCTCGTCACAAAAGATTTACAACAGGATTCGTCTGCGTTCAGTTTGGCCTGCAGGAGCAGGTCTTTTCCAGGGGCACCACGAGGAGGAAAGGACTCACCCCCATACACTGCTTAGTCTTCTTCTGCTTATAATTTAGATAATATCTTTTGCTCTGATTTTTAGTATTATGCTTAATGTTCTTCCGCTTTTTGTTCTGCAGCTTCTTGTACTTCTGCTTCTTGGTTTTCTGTCTCTTGTTCTTCTGTATCTTGGTGGTTGTCTTCTTGTTCTTTGTCCTCTTGGTCATCTTCTTCAGGGTCATCTTCTTGGTCTTCTTCGGGGTGGTCTTCAGGGTCGTCGTCTTCAGGGTCGTCGTCTTCAGGGTCGTCATCTTCGGGGTCCTCGTCTTCTTCGGGGTGGTCTTCAGGGTCCTCGTCTTCAGGGTCCTCGTCTTCTTCGGAATGGTCTTCAGGGTCCTCGTCTTCAGGGTCCTCGTCTTCGGGGTCCTCGTCTTCGGGGTCCTCGTCTTCTGACGGTACTGGAACTCGGATGGGTAGCAGAAGGTACAAGAGCCAATGGAACTACCAAGGACCAGCAGACGTTGGTGGAACTTGGATACCGAGATGGAGGCACCTAAGCCAAAGGCACTGCTGAGAACCAGCTGACGGTACTGGAACCTGGATGGGTAGCAGAAGGTACAAGAGCCAATGGAACTACCGAGGACCAGCTGACGGTACTGGAACTCGGTTACTAAGCAGGAGGTACCTGTGCCAGAAAGCACTACCAAGGACCAGCAGACGTTGGTGGAACTTGGATACCGAGAAGGAGGCACCTAAGCCAAAGGCACTGGCGAGAACCAGCTGACGGTACTGGAACTCGGATGGGTAGCAGAAGGTACAAGAGCCAATGGAACTACCGAGGACCAGCTGACGGTACTGGAACTCGGTTACTAAGCAGGAGGTACCTGTGCCAGAAAGCACTACCAAGGACCAGCAGACGTTGGTGGAAGTTGGATACCGAGAAGGAGGCACCTAAGCCAAAGGCACTGGCGAGAACCAGCTGACGGTACTGGAACTCGGATGGGTAGCAGAAGGTACAAGAGCCAATGGAACTACCGATGACCAGCTGACGGTACTGGAACTCAGTTACTAAGCAGGAGGTACCTGTGCCAGAAAGCACTACCAAGGACCAGCAGACGTTGATGGAACTTGGATACCGAGAAGGAGGCACCTAAGCCAAAGGCACTGCCGAGAACCAGCTGACGGTATTGGAACCCGGATGGGTAGCAGAAGGTACAAGGGCCAATGGAACTACCGAGCACCAGCTGACGGTACTGGAACTTGGTTACTAAGCAGGAGGTACCTGTGCCAGAAAGCACTACCAAGGACCAGCAGACGTTGGTGGAACTTGGATACCGAGAAGGAGGCACCTAAGCCAAAGGCACTGCCGAGAACCAGCTGACGGTACTGGAACCCGGATGGGTAGCAGAAGGTACAAGAGCCAATGGAACTACCGAGGACCAGCTGACGGTACTGGAACTCGGTTACTAAGCAGGAGGTACCTGTGCCAGAAAGCACTACCAAGGACCAGCAGACGTTGGTGAAACTTGGATACCGAGAAGGAGGCACCTAAGCCAAAGGCACTGGCGAGAACCAGCTGATGGTACTGGAACTCGGATGGGTAACAGAAGGTACCCATGAAAAAAAAAGTTGCAAGGCCGCGAGCCAGCCGCAGTTACCGAAACCCACAGTCCTACAGGGGGTGCTTGTCCTATTGGCACTATGGAACCAGCCTTCATTGCCAGATCCCGCAGCCCACATAGGAGTCACCTAAACTGCAGGCACCATAGAGTCGGCTAACCCGACCGCAACACGACAGGACAACGCATTGGAGGCAAAGTGACGTTGACACTACCCGGAAACAGCTGGCGTGCTGGAACCAGGCTGGGCAGGAGGGAGTACCCGTGCCAAAGACACTGCTGGGAAACAGCTGGCGGTGCTGGAACCCAGGGTAAATACTAAAAACAGAGTGGAGCCAGAGGCCTAATTGGAGCAACTTTAAAATCAGTAGTAGACTAGTAGTGTGAATGTGGACAGAGCAGGAGAATTTGTGGTGTAATTTGAGCAAGTTTTAAATTAGTAGTAGAGTGGATGTGGACAGAGCAGGAGAATTTGCCGGACACACAGCAGGGGATCAGCTGACGTTACTGAATCTCAATATCATGGCAGTCAGTGTTGACTGTGCAGACGGCACTTCTGAGCGCCAACTGGCGGTGTTGGAGCTCAGGGATAATACTGAAAACAGAGGAGCCAGAGGTGTAATTGGAGCAAGTTTTAAATTAGTAGTACAGTGGATGTGGACAGAGCCGGAGAATTTGCCGGACACACAGCTGGGGCTCAGCTGACGTTACTGAACCCCAATAACATTGGAGCAAGCGTTGACTGTGCAGACGGCACTTCTGAGCAGCAACTAGCGGTGTTGGAGCCCAGGGTAAATACTAAAAACAGGGGAGCCAGAGGTGTAATTGGAGCAAGTTTTAAATTAGTAGTACAGTGGATGTGGACAGAGCAGGAGAATTTGCCTGACACACAGCTGGGGATCAGCTGACGTTACTGAACCCCAATAACACTGGAGCAAGCGTTGACTGTGCAGACGGCACTTCTGAGCAGCAACTGGTGGTGTTGGAGCTCAGGGATTACAGTTCAGGTGGTAGAAACATGAACACAACAGGAGACCAGGATACTGTTGCCAACCAATTATTTATTCTGGAAGAGGACTGGCAAATTCATGCGAGATCCAGGCCTTGTTGATTTTCAGAAAAGTAAGCCGGTCAACGTTATCGGAGGATAGGCGCATGCGACGGTCTGTTAGTAAACCACCTGCGGCACTAAAGACGAGTTCCGATAATACACTAGCAGCAGGGCAAGCCAGCACCTCCAATGCATACTGGCTAAGCTCTGGCCATGTATCCAGCTTAGAGCCCCAAAACTTGAAGGGGGAAGAGCCGTCTGGGAGTACACTGAGAGGGCAAGACATGTAGTCTGTCACCATCTGACGGAAACGTTGCCTCCTGCTGACTGGAGCCGTCTGTGATGGTGTAGACATTTGTGGCGGCGGGGACACAAAACTTTGCCACATTTGGGCCATACTGGTCTTGCCTTGTGCTGAGGCGCTGCTTCTGCTCCCTCTTTGTGCAGAGCTTCCTCCACTGCCTCGACGCACTGAGCAACTTTGTAAAGCACTAGCAGCACTGCTCTCGGTTGGAATGGAGAACATGATGTAATGCACCAGTGCTTCTTGGAACTCCAGCATTTTACGCTCCCGGTTCAACGGTGTTATGAGGCTTTGTAAGTTGTCCCGGTAGCGAGGATCTAGGAGGGTGGACACCCAATAATCAGCCGTGTTGAGAATGTGGGCGATGCGGCGGTCGTTTCTCAGGCACTGCAGCATGAAATCAACCATGTGCTGCAGACTGCCAACTGGCCAAGAAACGCTGTCCCCTGCTTGAGGCGTGATCTCTGCCTGCTCTGCATCACCCCACCCTCGCTCTAGATACTGACTACTAGAGCGTTGTGTACCTCCCTCCTCTGGACAGATGTCTTCCTCCTCCATTGACTCCTCCTCATCCTCCACACAAAATGTCCCCTGCCTAGGCCTTTGTGAGGAACCACGTTGCGCAGACTGTACAGAAACAGATGGCATTTGTGACTCCTCATCCTCCACCTCTTCAAAAACCTCCTCCCTTAGTGCTTGCAGTGTTTTTTCAAGCAGGCAGATAAGGGGGATAGTCATGCTGACTAGTGCATCATCTGCACTCGCCATCCGCGTGGAATAATCGAAGGCACGTAAAACGTGGCAAATGTCCTTCATAGAGGCCCACTCAGTGGTGGTGAAGTGTGAACGGCGCGCACTGCAACTTGTTTGCGCCTGCTGCAGCTGGTACTCCATTACTGCTGCCTGCTGCTGACACAACCTCTCCAACATATGTAACGTTGAATTCCACCTGGTGGGTAGGTCATATATGATGCGATGTTCCGGAAGACATCGGCGCTGGAGAGCTGCAACGCGCGATCTTGCGTTGCGGGAACGCCGCAAGTGAGCGCACTCTATGCGGACCTTGTGAAGCAGTGCATCAAGATCCGGATAGTCCCTCAAAAAACTCTGCACGACCAAGTTGAGCACATGTGCCAGACATGGGATGTGAATGAGGTTGCCTAGGCCCAGAGCAGCCACCAGATTTCAGCCACTGTCACACACTACCATGCCTAGCTGGAGATTCGCTGGCACAAAACACACGTCGCTCTGCTGCTTGATGGCATTCCAGAGCTTCTGCACTGTGTGGCTTCGATTCCCCAAAGAAATTAATTTTAATACGGCCTGTTGACGTTTGGCCACGGCTGTGCTCATATCGGTCATCGTAACAGGTAACCGTTCACGGGTCGATGTGGAGGTAGACCGTGACGGCTCCTGCAGCGCTGATTCAGAGGAACTGGAGTATGAGGAGGAGTCAATGTGTACAGACTGGATTCCTGCAATCCTTGGAGTTGGCAGAACACGTACAGCGCCACTCTCAAGATCTGTACCCGGCTCCACAACATTTACCCAATGGGCAGTGAGGGAAAGGTATCGTCCCTGTCCATGCTTACTGGTCCACGCATCGGTGGTCAGGTGGACCTTGCTACTGACGGCGTTTTGTTGCGCATGTTTAATTTTTCCCTCCACATGCTGTTGCAGGGCAGGGACGGCTTGCCTGCTGAAATAAAAGCGGCTGGGCACGTTGTATTGTGGGACTGCCAATGCCATAAAGTTACGAAAGGTGTCACTCTCCACCAGCCTGAATGATAGCATTTCAAGGGCCAGTAGTTTTGCAATGCCAGCATTCAGAGCCTGTGCTCGGGGGTGGTTTGCCGAGTATGGGCGCCTTTTCTCCCATGCCTGTGCTAACGATGGCTGTAGACTGGCCTGGGAGTGTGAGGATGACAGGGAAAGTGGTGCTGTGGGTGGAATTACACTGTGTCTCTGTACAACAGTGCCAGAGGTTCTTCCATGGCGATCCTGTGAGGAAGCCGAACCAGCTGTGTGTGAGCTGGAGGAAGAGGCTACAACACGAGCTGAAGAGGTGGTAGGTGGCGCTGTAGGTTGGCCTAGGTCTTCAGTGTGTTTTTGTAACTCCACCACGTGCTTGGTCCGCACATGTTTCCACATATTTGTGGTATTGAGGTTGCTGACACTTTTCCCTCTTTTCACCTTCTGATTACACAGCTTGCATTTGACAAAGCAAATGTCATCTGCAACTGTGTCAAAAAAGGACCAGGCACTGCAAGTCTTGGGAGCGCCCGCTTTGGATTTTGGAAGAGCCATGCTCCTAATGGGTGCCGAAGTGGAGGCTACAGGCAACCAAGTCTGCCCCCTCCCTCTCCCTCCTTTTTGGGCTGTTCGGGGAATCTCTTCCTCAGAGCTGCTCCCACCACCTTCCTGTCCCTCACGCCATGATGGGTCAAGGACCTCATCATCTACACCACCCTCTTCAAACAACTGCTTCTCCTGGGTAGTCTCGACAGCACAGTACGCACCAGAAAGTGGCACCTGAGTCTCATCATCAGATGCGTACTGAGGTATGCTGCTGACCATAGGCACTGGCCTACCCGCCTCTTCAGATTCAGAGAGACAAAATGGTTGCGCATCACTGCATACTACCTCTTCTTCAAATTCTCGAATTCTGCTTGGCTGGCCCCTCTTTCCAAGCCAAGAGATTCAGAGAACAGAAGTAGAGATGGCTCCTGTCCAGGACTCTCTGACTGCCTGGGCAATTTGGCAGGTGTTGAAGAGACAGATGGGTGCTCTTCAGTGCTCAGGACCTGAGAGGATCTGGAACTAATTGAAGTCGATGCGTTAGCTGCCATCCATCCGACAACAGCTTCAATTTGGTCCTCCCGCAGCAGTGGGGTACGGCTAGCTCCTACAAAGCTGCGCATAAAGGACTGTTCCCTGGTAAAACTGGGGGATGCTGAGTCACTGGTGCCCGCAGCAGGCACAGAATCCCCACGTCCTCTCCCTGCAGGCACAGAATCCTCATGTCCTCTCCCTGCAGAAACTCCACGCCCACGCCCACGACCACATGCCTTACTCCCTGCCTTCTTCATCTTGGTAGACTGATAAAGATAGGCAGAAAAGTACTAAGGGCTTAGTGTGCTTATTCCTGAACAGCTGCTAACAGGTATAAGAAACACTAATTTTATAAAGTGTGGACTAGACTTTAATATGAGCTAATGTGGCCTACACAACTGTAAAGTGGAGTGTTTGGTGAACTTTATTTAGTTTTTTTTTGTCACAGAAAGACACTGGATGTGCCCAAAGATGTAATACCGATAGTATCACAAACTTTTTGTAGCTATTACAATGCAGGAAGGTAACCTACAATGCAATAGATGAGGCTACAAAAAATAGGCTAATACTAATCTGGCTGGGGCTGCAGGGCACAATGCTGCAGAAAGGCTCCTCTATCTACTCCTATATAGTGTGTTTGGAACCAATGTAGCTGAATACGGATGGAACCACCACACTAATAGGAGAAATCAGGAAAAATGATCAATTAGAAAAAAAGGACAATGTATGAGGCAGTGACGCACGCTGAGCGCACTACAACCAGACGTGGCTGAAGCACACACTACAGGGTGAGCTGCACTCACACACCAGACCTTGCAGACAGCGGTGAACAGCACAGAGAACTGTGCACTAGCGCTGCAAGGCACAGCGATTTATAAAGTAGCTTGGGTAAAGCAGAATAGAGCAAATAGGTGGCTAAAACTGTCCCTCAGAACAACCGCGTCCTATCCCTAACTGAATTCACAGCAGAGTGAGCTCAAAATGGCGGCGGCGGCTTTTATAGTGCATCATGACATCATTTCAGCAGCTAATCACAGCCATGCCATTAGTTAAGATGCCTACATGCCTAACAGGATGTGCCCACACTTCTTAGGATCCTCATTGGCTGAATAAAATGAAAATGGCTCATTGCATTATGGGAACTTCCGATTCCGGTATACGATATTCTAAAAGTATCGGAATTAAGTATCGGAATTCCGATACTGCGAATATCGGCCGATACCCGATATTTCAGTATCGGAATGCTCAACATTAGTTACAAGTCATACACCATGGCAAGACTGTGCACAGTAAATAGACACAACAGTTATATTGTATCAGCAAGGTCTCTCCCAGGCAAAGATTTGAAATCATACTTGGGTTTCAAGATTTACTTGTTAGCTCTTTTGATGAAGCACGAAGAAATGGGCAATGTTGAAGATTGTAGATGCCATGGTTAGCCAAGGAAACTTAGTGCAGCACATGAAAAATCACATCTTCTTACTTCTCTTCAAAATCCAAAGAATGTCCAGCGGTGCCATCAGTTTAGAACAGCCACTGCTAGCAACACCCATCTACAGTTCAGTGAATTCAGGTGAAAAGTGGTCTTTGTGGAAGAATTACGGCCAAAAGCATACTTTCGACATGGAATCAAGGTCAAGTGACTCAACTATGTACAAAAACATAGGAATTAAGGAGCAAGAAAATGGCAGCAGGTGCGCTAAACTGCTGAGTCAAAATTTGACATATATGGCTGTAACAAAAGGCAGATTTTTGGTCAAAAGGCTGATGATTACTGCAATAATTAAATGAATGACTGAAGGCAACAGTGAAGAATTGTGGAGATTTCTTGCAAGTTTCGGGCTGCTTTTCATCAAATGGAGTTGGAAATTTGCTGAAGATTATTGGTGTCCTCAATGCTGAGAAATACAGGCAGATACTTTTGTATTATGCGATACCATCAAGTAGGTGTCTTATTGATTCCAAATTTATTATGAAGCAGAACAGCAACTCCAAAAATACAGCCAATGTTCTTAAAAAACTTTCTGGAAGCGATGATATGTCTCTGAACATCCATGATAATTGAGTCTGTGTGGGATTACATAAATATATGTTCCCCACCCTGGTATATATGTTCCCCATCCTGGGCCCATTATGGTATATATGTTCCCCATCCTCATATATGTTGGTATATATATCCCCCATCCTGGTATATGTGACCCTTATCCTGAGCCCCATCCTGGTATATATGTTCTTCATCTTGGTATATATGTCCATTATCCTGGGCCCCATCATGGTGTATATATCCCTCATCCTGGTATATATGTCCCCTATCCTGGGCCCCATCCTGGTATATATATCCTCCATCTTGGTATATATGTCCCTTATCCTGGGCCCCTTCCTGGTATATATATTTCCCATCCTAGACCAATCCTGGTATACAGTGCTGCTCACCATTATTGGCACCCCTTCATTTTTTTCATAGACTGTACAATATCTTCAGAAATAAATGGAAATGTACCAAAGTTAGATCTTCAGGATTTTTTAATTAGTAGTCCAAAGTAATACAACAATAAAACATTGTTTTTAAACTTCCATATTGCAATTTTAAAGAAAAAACTGAATAAACAGCATGTGCAGCAATAAAGGCACCCCTAATTAATACTTGGTTGCACACCCTTTGGCATTGCTGAAAGCCTGCCAAACGTTTCTTGTAGCCATCTATAAGCTTCTTGCACTTCTCAGCTGGAATTTTCTCCCACTCTTTCCTTGCAGTTTGTTCAAGCTCTTGAATGTTTGCAGGGTTCTTTTTCCCAATGGCAGATTTCTGCTCACCCCAAAGATTTTCAATGGGATTGAGGTCAGAACTCACTGATCGCCATTTTAAAACAGTCCATTTTTTCTTTTTCAACCATTCCTGCTTACTTTTAGATGTGTGCTTTGGGTTATTGTCTTGCTGGAGGACCCATGATCTTCAACTCAAACCAAGTTTTCTTACACTGGGTAGGACATTTCGCTCTAAAATCTCTTGATATTTCTCTGAATTCATGATTCCTGTGATACGGTCAAGGCCTTCAGTACCGCACGCAGTAAAGCAGCCCCACAGCATTATGGATCCCACACCATGCTTAACTTTTGGTAAGGTGTTATTTTCCTTATAAGCTTCATTTTGCCATCTGTAAACAAACTGTTGCTTTGCATTGCCAAAAAGCTCTATTATTTTTTCATCAGTCCACAGAACATTTTCTCAAAAGGATTGAGGTTTGTCAAGGTACTCTTTGGCAAAGATCAGTCATTCCTTTTTATGTCCTTTCTTCAGCAATGGTTTCTTCCTTGGCCTTTGCCCATAAAGCTCTGCTTGGTTTAGTGAGCGACATATGGTACTTGTTGAAACCATGACCTCAGACTGTTCCAGGTTGGCCTTCAAGTCTTCGGATGTTTGATGAGGTGTTTTTTCCACCATTCGCACCAACCTTCGAAGACATCTCTTGTCAATTTTCCTCTTTCCCCCACGTCCAGGGAGGTTCTTGACGGTTCAATCCTTTGCAAACTTCTTAATAACATTGCGCATTGTTGAAACTGGGATACCAAGGTCTTTGGAGATGGCCTTATACCCTTTGGAAGTCTTCTGTTTGCTAATAATAGCAGTGCTGATGTCCTCAGACAGCTTCTTTGCCTTCACCATTGTGACAAAGAAACAGGGCCTACCGTGTGGCTTTTTAAAACACTGAAGTAATCATTTATTGGCTAATTCATGTCACATGGCCACCGACAATTAATCACAGGAGAATCTCTTTTGTGATTTACTAAAGGCGAGTCAAAATGTGTTTCCATATTAAATTAATGTATAGGGTGCCAATACCAGCGACACAGCAAACTTTAGGTTTTTCTATTTTTCCCTCCCATTGTTTTTTGTTAAATTATTGTTTATCATTTGATATTTTGTATTTAACATGAGTGTGCTATATGACGCGCCCCTGGGCCTGTGTCGCGCTGCGTTGCGCACGCGGGAGCTTACCCGGAGCCGGATCTCTTTAGGGTTGTAGTCTCGTGGCGGTGATCCGGTCCGTGCCCAGGGAGTCAGACTAAGTGGCGCTGTATTAGCGGTAGATGTTGGACGACTACGCCGCCCGTTGAGTACAGCTAAGGAGCTGCTGCTGCAGGGCAGACCGCTGAGGCCGGTGGTAGGATTGTGCAGCGTGATAGTATAACCCCCAACGGGAGGGGTATGGCCTCAGGGCAGCCGACGTGGATGATGGGGGTAGCAGGAACCACTCGGAGACGGTACGGTGTAGTTCAGGGTCTTTACTGGTGACAAAGATAGACCCTCCCGGAGTACTGGCTAGCGATTGGGGCCTGGTCAGTCCTTGAGCAGATGGGATCTCCCCTGGCCAGGCGGAGTTGTAGGCCTCCCAAACTAACGATACTCTTCCGGCTACCTTGCTAGAGGCGGGTATAAGTAGCCCACGTCCCTGAGTGTACCGTGTAGTGCTCACCCGTATGGCCGGTGACTCGGGGCCTTCTAGTAGCTTCCGCTCCACGACGGCGGTGCTGGTCCCACGCGTGTGACCGTGCCTTCGGGTTTCTGGGCCAGAGGACCTGCAATCCCCTGCCGGTCGGTTTCTGCTGCTGGATAGGAGTTAGTCCCCACAGCCTCAGACTCCGGGTCCGGTGATAACTTCTCAGTCAGGGCGAGCTCTGCAGCTGCCAGCCCCTGACTCCTTGTAGCACTGCTCCCACAGAGCTCCTGATGTTCTTTTCCTATATCTGCTTCTCTGTCTCTACTTCTTCTCTCCTCACTAACCCTGCCTCAGCCCTAGGTTTTTATAGGGGAAGTTCTTCCCCTCCCAGGACTGGGCAGGAGGTGTGGCATGCATAGGATCCCTGACCAAGAGACCTCCCACCTGCTCTCAGACATAACATTGCTGTTACTGTGGAAACCAGACCCCTGGGGTGCCACATTCCCCCCTAGTGAAATTTAGTTCTCCGGGACTAAACATATTTTTAGAAAAACATAACAAGGTATAAACAATAATAATACAATAAGAAAAACACATAAAGATGGTTACGGCGTGTCCGCAACCGGGTGCAGTTTTGAAGAAAAGCAAGGTGTCCATTTCACCAAAACAGGGAGACGTAACCAGGTAGGGGTCTGTCCTGCCCCGAGTCCTTAACAGTCTTTAGTCCATTCCTAGGTTACGCTCCAACCAATTGTACAAGGATTCCCGGTAAATCCACCAAGGACTCCTAAAAATAACTAGAAACACATAATTATTTACAAGTAACAAGAAAAACAGGTAACCATAAATAAAACAACTTATACACTTCAAATCCTCCAACGTGCGGGTAACTGGCCTCTAGTGGCCCTAGTGGACCTACGGAGCTGACTGTCTAGCCCCGAACTACAGGGTGTAGGAACTGTCAAGGGTAAACTGGGCAGCTGTCCACGGGCCCTTTGGCTCACTAGAGGCATGGCAGGTTCACTATAAGCAGAGGGTTGATCCTCCTGGTCTGCTGGTGTGGGGTCTTCTGCCTCCTGGACCGGCTGTTCTTCCAGCTCTACCTGTTGCTCCGTAGGTGCTTGGGATGCTGGTTGGAGGAAGGTGAGTACGGGTACCACAACTGCGCCATTGACTTGAGTCCAAGACCGAGGGAAGTCTCCGAGCACAGTACTAACCATATCTTCCCTTTCCTCTACGGGTCGAGGGTCTTCTTGTTCCTCTTCAGGGTTCCGTAGCTGTTCGGGACACTTCTTCAGGTGATCCCGGGATACAATGGTTGTGGTTTCCCCTCCGTCTTTACTGATGGTACAGACCTTTGGGTTGTCGTGGCTTGAGGGCAGTACGATGTACGGGTCCTTCTCCCACTGGTCGTCCAACTTGTGGAGCCGCCTTTTCCTCTTCAAGACCTGCTCTCCGGGTACAAGGGGAACAGCGGGAGCATACTGGTTGTAAGTTTTCTCTTGTCTTTCCCTAGCTTGACAGAGACTTCGCTCCACGCTCTCCTGTACTTTCCGGTACTGCTGCTGCCTCTCTGTGTCCCAGTCTGCTTCTGGTGAAGTGTCCTAGGGTGTCAGGACTCCCATCTCCAGGTCAACAGGTAGCTTACCAGGTCTTGCCCTCATCAGGTAATCCGGGGTACAGTTGGTGGAACCTACCGGGATGTGGTTGTATAGGTCCACTAGGTCGGGCAGCCTCTCAGGCCACAGACTGCGTTCTTCCAGGGGCAATGTTTTCAGAAGATCTATCACCACCTGGTTCATTTTCTCACAAAGTCCATTAGTTTGCGGATGATAGGGTGTCGTCCTTATCTTCCGGCAGCCATACAGAGTGCAGAATTCTTGGAAGACCTCCGCTTCAAAGGCAGGTCCCTGGTCTGTCAACACTTGGTCCGGGTACCCGTGTGGACGGCAGAAATGCTGCTGGAAGGCTCTAGCTGCTGTTCAAGCGGTTAAGTCCTTGACGGGGACGACAACCAAGAACCGGGAGTAGTGATCCACGATGGTTAGTGCGTAGACGTAGCCACTTCTGCTTGGGGTCAGTTTTACATGATCCAAGGCTACCAGTTCCAACGGCTGCCGGGTGACGATGGACTGCAGGGGAGTCTTCTGGCTGGCACGGTCCTTCCTTCTTAGGTTGCACGGGCCACAGTCTCTGCACCACCTCTCGATGGTTCCCCTCATGCCTACCCAGTGGAACCGCCCGCGCAGCAGGAACTCCAGCTTCTTCCATCCGAAGTGTCCAGCCCCGTCGTGGTATGCCTCCATCACCACGGCTGCGTCTCTTCATGGCACCACTACTTGCCAGATTAGTTCATGCGTCCGGGAGTTAACCATTCGGCGGCACAACTTCCCCTTATAAAGGAACAGTCGACTCTTCTCAGCCCACAGTTGCTTGGCTTCCTCCGGAGCGTCTGGGTCAAGGCGAGCCTCTGGCCGAGTCAGCATCTCCTTCACCAGTCGGACGGCAGGGTCACTGTCTTGCGTTTCCTCCCAGTTGTAGTGAGGCAAGGGGTTAAACGTAGCGGCTTGCTTACTCCTTACCCGATGGGAATACTGGATAGTCCCATGACGGTGGAACGCGGGGAGTTCGACTTCTTCCAGTCCCTCTGGATCTTCTCCTACGTCCGGTAGGTTTGGCATCCTGGACAGGGCGTCCGCGTTGGTATTGGAGCGTCCTGCCCGGTATTTGATTGTGAACTCGTAGTTGGACAGACGGGCCATCCATCTCTGCTCTAGGGCACCGAGTCTTGCCGTGTCCAGGTGTGTCAACGGGTTGTTATCCGTGTACACGGTGAACCGGGAAGAAGCGAGGTAGTGCTTAAAGCGTTCGGTGACTGCCCACACCACTGCCAGGAACTCTAGCTTAAATGAGCTGTAATTCTCAGGGTTTCTCTCGGTGGGTCGCAGTTTTCGGCTGGCGTAAGCGATTACTCGTTCTTTCCCCTGCTGGATCTGGGACAGCACGGCTCCTAGCCCGATGTTACTTGCGTCGGTGTAGAGGATAAAGGGCTGGCTGTAATCAGGGTACGCCAGGATTTCATCCCCCCTGAGGGCCATCTTCAGCTGGCGGAAGGACTCTTCTTCTAACTTCTCCCATCTGAAGGGTGGCTTTTGGTTCTTGGCCTTCCGGGACTGGCCTATCAGGAGGTCCTGCATAGGAGCTGCCTTTTTGGTGAAACCGGGGATGAATCTGCGGTAATAGCCTACCAACCCGAGGAACTGCCGCACTTCCTTTACACTGGAGGGACTTGGCCATTCCTTAATTGCGGTGATCTTATCAGGGTCGGGAGCCACTCCATCAGCGCTCACCACGTGTCCCAGGTACTGCACCTTTGGTTTCAGGAGGTGACACTTGGAGGGTTTCACCTTTAGGCCGTAGCTTGCCAGAGCTTCGAACACTTCCGCCAGGTGTTTCAGGTGGTCCTCATACGTCTTGGAATATACGATGACATCGTCCAGGTACAGCAGGACCGTCTCGAAGTTTCTGTGGCCCAGACAGCACTCCATTAATCGTTGGAAGGTTCCTGGTGCGTTGCAGAGTCCGAACGGCATGCAGGTAAACTCGCTAAGTCCCATCGGGGTGGTGAATGCGGTCTTCTCCCGGTCCGCCTCTGCTACAGGAACCTGCCAGTACCCACTAGTGAGATCCAAGGTAGAGAAGAAGTTAGCAGATCTTAAAGCAGCCAAAGACTCCTCTATCCTTGGTAAGGGGTACGCATCCTTGTGTGTGATACGGTTGATTTTCCGGTAATCTACACACATCCTCATGGTGTTGTCTTTCTTTTTGACTAAGACTAGTGGAGGTGCCCAGGGGCTACAGCTATCCCTGATCACCCCAGCCTCCTTCATGTCTCTAAGCATCCCCTTGGCGTGTTGGTAGTGTGCAGGGGGTACGGGTCGATACCTCTCTTTTATGGGAGGATGGTCTCCCGTGGGGATGTGGTGTTCTACCCCCTTGACTCGCCCGAAGTCTAACGGGTGTTTACTAAACACTCTCTCGTACTCTTGAACCACCCGATAGACTCCCTGTTTCTGGTGTGAGGGAGTGGAGTCAGTACCCAAATGTAGTTGCTGACACCAGTCCTCCATTGTTTTCTTAGAGCCGTTACCTTCCTCCGGGTGAGATGGAGGCAAGGGTTCCACAGATTGTATAGCATTTTGGTTAATGGTATATAATTTGGCTAGCGTGGCATACCGGGGCAGGTACACTTCCCTCTTCCCGATATTGATTATGTGAACGGGCACCCTCCCATGGCGTACATTAACCACCCCCCGTGCTGTCAAGATGGTGGGCCTACTGTCTGAGTAAACTGGTTCTACCATTGCCTGGTAATCTCTACCTCTCAGACCAATAGCTGCCCGGCACCAAATCATCATTTCACTTTTTGGGGGCATGGCAATAGGGAAAGGGTCACACATTCTCACGCTACCAATCTCACTGCCGGAGAGTTCCACCTGTTGCCGTCGCATCAGTGCCCGGATCTCTTTTTGGAGCACTCGCTGCTCGCCGGAGCTGGCGTTCTTGGCAACCTGCTGTAAAAGGAAAATCACCTCTGCAAGACAATTTTCAATTACATTAGTTCCTAGAGTTATCTTTGGGTGACTCTCGTGTTTGTCAATGTCTACAATGATCAGTCCCTGTGCTGCCAGTTCGACTCTACCGATTTTAATGGTCTCCTCTTTAAATCCAATCTGTGGCACGGGCTGACCATTGCTGGCGATGATACTCAAGTCGTCGTCAGGGTAGCGGGTGATATCCGAGTCATTCCAGTACTGCTTGAAGAGCACGTACGGGATGGTGGTGACCTGTGACCCGGTGTCCAGTAGGGCACTCATAGGAATGCCATCCAGTACCACGGGTAAGACTGGACGTCCTCCCACATATTTGTCGCGCCAGTTCGATGGGCCTGGTGATCTTTTTCCTGGGGGTTGGCCCTCTACCCCAGGTTGTGCCAGTTTAAAGGACAGTACCTTGCCATATGTCCGGGTTGATTGCAGCGGCGGCAGATGGGTCGTCCGTCCTCGTTGTATCGGTCGCTGGGTCTCCCTCTGGCCGGTGGGGTCCTCCTTGGTCGACGCCACGGGATGTCCTCCGGTCCGGATGCCAGCTGGATCTTCCCTGGAGTGGAAACCTGTAAAGACTGCACAGTTCGGGTTAGCGCAGCAACGCTTTTAGCTAGCTCTTGGACCTGATGGTGCAGGTCTGGAGCCGGGTCATTGTTCAAAGCCTGCGCACCAGCTCCCACAGGCCCTGCCGACAAGGGCGCCGCCTCCTGGTGGTAAGTGGTAGTGGGGCGTCTGGGGGTCACAACGCCACCTGGTGCCGGTTCTCGAAGCACCCGGATGGCTCTGTCCTTGAACTGTGCAAATCCCAGATGAGGGTCCTGTAAGGCCATTGCCCGCAACTGGGTTCGGTGGGCATTGCAATATAAACCCTCTATAAATTGTTCAGTCAACAGCCTGTCCTCGTCTCCCACGCCGTCAGGGTCGGTCTGCTTAATGGCTCTCAGGGCCTCTTGTAGGTTCAGGGCATAGTCCCTTATACTCTCATGTGCCCGCTGTTTGCACCCGTAGAATTTAAGCTTGATCTCGGCTGAGGTGCGGGTATCAAAGTTGTCCCTCAGCCGGGTTAGTATCCCTGCGACAGTCCTCCCCCCAGGTGGCCAGGACTTTACCTCCCTTTGGGCTGCCCCGGTTAATTGGGCCACCAGGATGCTCACTTTTTGCTCCTCTGTGAGGGGGTACACCTGGAAGAGGCTATCCAGCTTTTCTCTAAAGTCATGCAGGGTATGTGACTCCCCTGAGTACTGGGGTAGCCAGGCTGCCCCCGGGATATAGGGCATGGTGAAAGGCATGACCGCAACAGCGGTGGCGCTGGCGGGGGTTGAAGCGGTGAAGCTCTCCTCCGTATCCGACATCCTTCTCCCCCCTAGTGGACCGTGGCCTACCTTGCGATGATCCTCTTCCGTAGGCCGCGGCTCCGCAGTGGATCGTCAGGGTTGAGGACCTTCCGTCGCGCTCCTGTGACGTCGGCGTCTGCTGGGCTCCTTCCAGGACCTTACGCAACGTCCGGACGTGAGGCGGGGCTTCAGTTCTCGCGCGCTTTCGGAGTCCACGCCCCTCTTCTTCCCGCGCGGCGTCCTCAAGATGGCGTCCAATGGCGGGAAAACTCCACGTATGGCGGGAAGAAGGCCGAAGATGGCGCCGGATGGCGGGAAAACTCCACCGATGGCGGGAAGGAAGCGGAAGATGGCGCCGGATGGCGGGAATCTTCACCACAGGTAAGTTTGAACAGTTTTTTTTTTTCAGGCACGCAGTACCCGGTGGTTGCGGTCACGAAATCCTGCCGACTACGCCAAAAGTTGACGCGCCCCTGGGCCTGTGTCGCGCTGCGTTGCGCACGCGGGAGCTTACCCGGAGCCGGATCTCTTTAGGGTTGTAGTCTCGTGGCGGTGATCCGGTCCGTGCCCAGGGAGTCAGACTAAGTGGCGCTGTATTAGCGGTAGATGTTGGACGACTACGCCACCCGTTGAGTACAGCTAAGGAGCTGCTGCTGCAGGGCAGACCGCTGAGGCGGGTGGTAGGATTGTGCAGCGTGATAGTATAACCCCCAACGGGAGGGGTATGGCCTCAGGGCAGCCGACGTGGATGATGGGGGTAGCAGGAACCACTCGGAGACGGTACGGTGTAGTTCAGGGTCTTTACTGGTGACAAAGATAGACCCTCCCGGAGTACTGGCTAGCGATTGGGGCCTGGTCAGTCCTTGAGCAGATGGGATCTCCCCTGGCCAGGCGGAGTTGTAGGCCTCCCAAACTAACGATACTCTTCCGGCTACCTTGCTAGAGGCGGGTATAAGTAGCCCACGTCCCTGAGTGTACCGTGTGGTGCTCACCCGTATGGCCGGTGACTCGGGGCCTTCTAGTAGCTTCCGCTCCACGACGGCGGTGCTGGTCCCACGCGTGTGACCGTGCCTTCGGGTTTCTGGGCCAGAGGACCTGCAATCCCCTGCCGGTCGGTTTCTGCTGCTGGATAGGAGTTAGTCCCCACAGCCTCGGACTCCGGGTCCGGTGATAACTTCTCAGTCAGGGCGAGCTCTGCAGCTGCCAGCCCCTGACTCCTTGTAGCACTGCTCCCACAGAGCTCCTGATGTTCTTTTCCTATATCTGCTTCTCTGTCTCTACTTCTTCTCTCCTCACTAACCCTGCCTCAGCCCTAGGTTTTTATAGGGGAAGTTCTTCCCCTCCCAGGACTGGGCAGGAGGTGTGGCATGCATAGGATCCCTGACCAAGAGACCTCCCACCTGCTCTCAGACATAACATTGCTGTTACTGTGGAAACCAGACCCCTGGGGTGCCACACTATACATAAAAACTGTTTCACTTTTTTCAGGAGCTATTTCACATTATTACTTAAACTTCATGGGTGCCAATAACAATAAGCAGGACTGTATATGTTCCCCATCCTGGAATATATGTCCCTTATCATGGGCCCATCCTGGTATATGTCCCTCATTTTGCCGCTGTTCTTTAACCCCTTCGCAACTTTGGGTTTTGTCGTTTTTGCTTTTTCGTTTTTTGCTCCCCTTGTTCCCAGAGCCATAGCGTTTTTATTTTTTGGACAATATGGCTGTGTGAGGGCTTATTTTTTGAGGGACAAGTTGTACTTTTCAACGCCATTACTAGTTTTACCATATCGTGTTCGGGAAAACGGGAAATGTTTATTTTTTTACCACGTTCACTGAATGCTAAAACTGACCTGCCATTCTTATTCTCCAGGTCATTACGAGTTCGTAGACACCAAACATGTATAGGTTATTTTATATTTAAGTGGTGAAAAAAAATTCCAAAATGTGGTAAAAAAAACTAAAAAAAAATAGCGCCATTTTCCGAGACCTGTAGCGTCTCCATTTTTCGGGATCCGGGGCTGGCTGACATTTTTATTGATAACATTTTGGGTAGATCCGATGTTTTGATCGCCCGTTATTGCATTTTATTGCAATTTTGCGGCGACCAAAAAACATAATTCTGGCGTTTAGAATTTTTTTCTCGTTACACCGTTTACCGATTGGATTAATTCTTTTTTTATATTGATAGATGGGGCGATTCTGAACGCGGCGATACCAAATATGTGTATGTGTTTTTTTTTTTAATATATTTTATTTTGAATGGGGCGAAAGGGGGGTGATTTAAACTTTTTATATTTTTTTAATTTTTTTTATATTTTTAAAAACTTTTTTTTTTCACTTACTGCATGCTTCAATAGTCTCCATAGGAGACTAGAAGCAGCAGGTGTCTGATCGTCTCTGCTACATACAGGGGATCAGCAGATCCCCTGCATACAGCAGAAATGGTCCTGTGCTATGAGCGCCGACCAGTAGGTGGCGCTCATAGCGACGAGATCATGACAACCACAGGCGTCTGCTGCAGACCCTGGGTTGTCATGCCCACCCATCGGTGACCCGCGATCACGTGACGGGGTCGCCGATGGGCGGGGCTTATGACGCGCAACCCGGAAGCGCGCGTTAAATGACGCTGTCGGAGATTGACAGCGGCATTTAACATGTTAACAGCCGCGGGTGGATCGCGATTCCACCCGCGGCTGTTGCGAGCACATGGCAGCTGTAAGAATCAGCTGACATGTGCTCGGTTCAGTGAGGGCTCAGTGCAGCAGCCCTCACTGAACCGGGGGTACGCAAATGTGCGTACTAATACGGCAAGGGTTGGAAAGGGGTTAATGCATAGATAAAAAAATGATTATACTCTCCTCCACTCCCCCGCCGCGTGCTGTGGAGTTAGAAAGCCAAACCACTGACATCAACGCCTCGATTTCCCTGACTTCTGACTCCGACTCCAACTCCAAATCTAAGACTCCAACTCCACAGCACTGGTCACTACTGAGCATGTATATAAAGTGCAGCCTAGATTCATCTCAACTAAGAGCCGAGATCCTTAGATCAGGAATAGAACAGACATTTATAGGACATTTCATAACTTTCCCAAATTCTTATGAAAACATTTACAGCACATCCTGCATTGTACTACTGTACCAAATTTATTATATATTTTAGGAGTCGGAGTCGATCCATTTTATATCGAGTTCAACTCCGACTCCACCAAAATGGACACTGTCTCTTATTCCACGCCTCCGGTTCCACAGCTCTGCATCTTTTTCTGAAGTCGGCAGCTGATTTCAGCGTGAAAGAGACGGGAGCGCATGATGGGACTGCCAGGCGCCCCCAGTCACGTGCACGCCGGCGTCAGCTTTTGGCCTCTGATTGGCCGGCAGAGTATATTGCTGCGCACAGAGCTAATGGGTCTCTGTGCTGCAATACACTTCAGCTTAATGTGCGTCCCAGGATGCACATCCAGTTGATGTTTGCGCTGGTGTCTGCGGGCCCCCACCCGCATGGGCCCGGTTGTGACCTCTGCGACTGCGATAGTTACGCCTCTGCCATGCATTCATTCACCCATCCTGCCTTATTTTAATGTTTAATAAAGTCTTCAACTTTTTGTTGAAAGGGCCCTCAGACAATAAGATAATCATAGGGCACCTCTCTGCTGACACCAAGCAATCCACCATATTCACAGCTCGGAATGTGTGCTAGATTATACAGAATCAAGGGTGTCCGTTTATACGACAGAGCACAATCTATTACTTACACCCTGCTGCTCCATCGCTGCCGCTGTGCTGGTACCTCTTGAGCTTGGTTCACATGGCTGCAGCGGTTACTTCAGAACCACCTATCCAACTGAAACCAATCACAGGGCTCAGCAGTCATGTGGATGTAGAAGGCATAAGACTGCTGAGTTCAGTGATTGAATACAGCAGTCTCATGCTGTAGGTTTGATATCACCAATGCAGGCATATTAACAAAGACTGGGGCCAGGAGTGGAAGCAGTGTGGGTAAGTGATGCTGATTTTGTTATATTTACCTATTTCAAGCCTAAGGAATAAAAAAATTAAAGATGAGAAACCCATTTAACTCAGAATTTCTTAATAGGATATACTGTATGCAATATTTGGAATACAATGTACAACATCCATACTAATATTTTATGCATTATTTTCTGAACTACACTACAGTAGATTAACTAATAATTAGGAAGTATAGTAGCCTGTGGATTAATTCCCTGAAATATTTCTAAATGCCAGACAACTAAAGTCATGGAGGCGGAGGCTATCTATCTCTTGGAGTGATTGCTATGCTCATACCAGATGAAACATAAATGCATTTGAAGCAGAGCAGGTGGTACCATACTTCATTTTGCTTTCTGCTGCAATAGTTTCTCTTGTGCCCTTCAACACTTTCCATAAACATGTCCAAGGTCAAGAAGATACTGTATCTTCCATTTGTATAGGGCACCTATAAATTATACCTCAGGTCTACTTTTGGTGCAGAGAACTTGAGCAATGTCCAAAGCTCCAGTATGAATCGTAGAATAACTTACTTCTTCCATTGCAGACTTTTTCCTACATGATTTTCAGGGCTGTAGAATTGTGTTGATAAACTATTATTTCATTATTCCACTTTTAGGAAATTAGTCTAATTACAGATCTGAATATATTAAGAAATTATCACTTAGGCAACTGAGGAGCAGTTTAAAAGCAAAATGTTATGGATGGCATAACTTTCATTGACGTATGAACTTGATGGAACTTGCTTGATTTAAATTGTGGATTGTTTAAAAATTCCTTAATAACAAGCATCTTTAGTACTTAGTAGAGCTGATTTGGCTGCAATTACCTACTGCAAGAGCGATGCATAGCTGGACACCAGCTTCTGGCAGCATTCCTGGGGAGTGTTAGTCAATTCCTCATGGGCAGTGACCTTTAGTTCACTAGTACTGCTGGGTTTAGTGCAACTGGCTTCTTCAAATCCCATAAAAAAAGTTTGTATGAGGTTCAAATTAGGCGACTATGATGGCCTTTCCAAGAATCTTTCAGGACTTTCTCGGATACCAAGTATTCGTGGACTTTGAGGTATGTTTGAGATTTTTGATCTGTTGGGAGTTCCAATGACTACCAAGCTTCAGCATAGAAGGCATGACATTTTCTCCTGAGATTTCCTGATTCTTGATTGAATCCATCTAGCCCTCTATGTGCTGCATGTTTCCAGTACCAGAACAAATCAGCCCCAGAAATTCACCGAACCACCGCCATGCTTCACTGTAGGCAGGGTGTTCTGTTCAGTATATGTGTTCATTCTTCCTCCTCCAGATATAATGTTGATCCATAGGCCCCAAAAAGTCCAGTTGCATTGCTCAACAGAGTAGTATCCCAAAATTTCTAATATTCGATTATTTATATGTTTTGAGTATATTGTATCCAATTTTTCTTGTGTTTTGGATCTGTAGAGGTTTAAGTCTTGGAGTTCAGGTATTGAGACTTTCAGCGTTTAGTATGTGACTTTTTGTGCATATTGAAACTTTAGTGTCTGTTGCCAACAAATCTTGCTGCAGGTATTTTGCAGTCACTTGAGGTTTTTTGACCACTTGCCTCCTCAGGAATCTGGTGGCAGATGGTGACACTTTGCTCTTCCGCCACATCCAGGTAGTGTAGCCAGTGTTCATTTAACTTTGAATTTGTGAACTATGTATCCTAATGTTTCTCTCGGAATGATTTCTTAGCTTTTTGGACCATTCTCTTGACTTAGTCATATTTCAAAAATGCAGTCAAATGAACTTCACAGTCCAGGTATTTGATGGGGTTTATCTCAAGCACAGCTGAGGCAACTAATGAATCCCTTGATTAGTTACATCATGTCAGCATTGTAAGGCTGAAAACAAATGTTCGTGTATCTTGGTCTGAGTATGTACTGCGATGCATGGACTGACCATGGGTCTCCAAGCGGGACAGCCTCATTGGCACTGGTGGACACAGACATCTCAGTCTGTACCCAGTCAGTGATACACAGATGTCTAAAATTATTCTTTTCAGAAGTTTATATGAGTACCATAGCCTTGATTCATCAAGACTCTTGATGAGGGGTAATGTCGGAGTCAGTCGCCAACCTCTTAATTAGTCGGAAGTGTTTGACTAGTGGTGTGCACTTCCGTGCATAAGAAACACCACAGCTCACCATGAATTAGATGAGCTGTGGCGTCACACCCTCACCGGATACCAGCTCCAACTATTTTGGTGGAGCAGGGAAAAACTGGCGTGAAAGCACCAAAAGACGCAACAAGTTTGCCCAACTCCGAGTAGCAAAAAATGTTTCAACTTTTTGATGAATTGGGGCCTATGACTGTAATGCAAATATTTAAGTCTGCAGATTACACAAATAACCCCTACCTCAATAAGAATAAATGCATAGGATTAAGTCCGAGTTCAGTTGTCTGTATATCACAGTGTACTGCAATGCATGGACTGGCTGTTGGCCTCCTGACCTGAACTTAACAGCCTCAGAGTTTCTTATGAGTCGGCCAAGTTTGGGTCAGGAGCCCCTCGGCCAGTTTGAGCATTTACTGTGATATATGGACGTCTGATTTCAACCTAATACATATACTCAGTTGGAATTTTATAAGATACTCCCGTACATCTGCTGTCATAGTGGGCCAACTATAAGGAATAGTTCCAGAGGTTCAACCACCTATATACAACAAGTATGCATGCTATTTTGATATCTTCATGAACATTGTTGTTATCATTACACATGCAGTATATGAAATTAAGAAATTTTAGTAGGTTATTTCTGAATCAACCAAATCAAGATGTT